>NC_141689.1:354256995-355456995 GCF_964263255.1 Lissotriton vulgaris | reverse complement strand
CCTCAGGCACCATGCCCTCCAGAGGAAAAGACCACCTCTCCTCTGCTGTTTTATATATTACAGCATTGCTTTTGATCTAGTGGATAGGGCTATACTCTGGAGAAAGTTTGTGGCATGGGGTATTCCAGCAAATCTGTTAAGAGCTATTACATCACTATATACAGAGACCTGGGTGCAGGTGAAAACTAGCACAACATCAGTAACACAGTGTGAGAAGTTGGCCTGGTATATAATGCTCACTAGTTCTAGTGATCACTTTGTACCATGCCAAGCAACCCTTATGATGATGGTTGTAATTCAACCTTGTAGACCAGTTATCCTAGTGGTAACGTGGACAAAGCAGTCTTAGGCTAAACTCTGAAAGGCATGTGAAGCCAGCTGTTATACCATACACAACCCCCTTGAATACCAAATGAAAGGGACACCACACAGATATATATTGAAAATATATATTGATTTATTAACTATAAAATCCCCTGGACTCTTTATGAGCACAGAAGCACAAGCGTTAAATCACAAGACAGTTTAAAATACACAAAAGTTGCACAATATGGATGAGCCCTAGGGGCCACCTAAACCATATACTAAGAAAGTGGTATAAGAGATACCAATAGGAAAGTGAAGAGGCCTAGGGCCTTGGGAATCGCTGGAGCTATTCGAGACTGGAAATAACTAAGTCGGGAAAGGCCCACGGGACTCGGGTGCAGTGTTCAAAGTGCACGCACTTTTCAATGCAAAGTCTATGGTGCGTAAAAAGCACAAAGTTAAAAAGTTAGGAACCTTCCGAGTGACCTACGGAGCTGAAACTTAAAACACAGGCCCTTGGGATGTGTACCAGTGCAGGAGCACCGGCGGAGCTGAGTTACCTCACCCACAGGAAGCGGGTGCACAGGGTCGAAGTAGTGTCGGGTTTCGTCACGCTGGTCGATGGTGCTTGGAGCTGAAGATGCTGCAGGCGGCTCGATGAGAAGAGTTCCGGTGGATCCAAGGGTGGATCTGAGGATGTGAAGACCTGAAAGCAGAGGGGACAATGTTCAAAGTCACTAGCCAGTGACTACCGTGGAACCAGATTGGAACCAGGCGATGTCGGGTGCAAACAGGCGTTGTCGGGTAGCTTCTTTCTGCAGCCACGTGGATACCCGGGGTCGAGGACGTCCAGGAGTCGGTCACGAGCTGTCCCACGCAGGCTTCTCGCTGTTTGCCGTGTCGGCACCTCGATCGGAGCAAACAGGCCTTGGCAAAGGCAAGCCAGGCAGAAGTTGAAAGATGCTTAACACTCGGACCAGCAAGGTCAGAGCGGGTGCTCCTTTTCACAGGAGCTTGGGTAGGTCTGGAGCAACCAGACCTGCTGTGTAAATCTTCGGGTTCGTCGCCAAGATGGCCGCTGACCACGTGGCTAGTGGCCGGGATGGCGCGTCGAGTGGCACAATGCAAAAGGGCCCCACGCAGATCGTGGAGATGCTGGAGGGCTGATCTTCGGTGCAAGGGCTTCTCGGTGGTGGGGGTTCTCAATCCCCAAAGCACAACGTCGAGGATGCCTCAGAAGCTGCGCAGTCAGCTTTTTGAGTGTCTTCCAAGAGGTCCGGTCCCACGTCACTCGGTGCCTCCACGGGTCCCTTCTTTGCAGGGACTGTGGATCGGGCTCTGAGAGGTCTGGGAGTCTGGTTCTTGTCGGACTCTGGGCTCGGGCTCCGGCGGGAGGCGGCGGCAAAGCAGACGTCGGGTCGCTGGTTGGTACCTGTGTTCACAGGGTGGCCACTCCTAGGCCACAAGGGAGATTCTCTTCAGTCTTCTGTGCAGCAGAATGTCGAAGTCCAGTCTTCTTCTTCGTGTAAAGTTGATTCAGGATGATCTCCTGTGCAATGGCACTGCTCCCGCTCTTATTCCCAATCTGAGGGGTGGATCACCTACTAGGTCCTTCCTCTGGGAGGAACCAGGAAGGGGGGCGGTTACACCCCCTTTCCTTTGTCCAGCTCCTCGCCAGGACTGGGGTTCTGGAAGGCCCCAGAACCGGTTTGGACTGGCCTATGCACGGGGACACCTTGTGTGCCCCGGGCATGTCTGATTCTATTCAGCCCTGTCCTACCCAATACACAAAATCCTGTCTGGGGTGGTGCTCGCACCTCCCAAGGCAGGAAACCCTTTGTCCAGGCCACCATCTGCCGAGTTTCGGTCAGCAGCAGGAGGCCAGACTTGTGTCTGTGGTGGCAGCGTCCATTTTGTGATGCTGAGGCTCTGTTTAACTTTAACCGGGGTTAAGGCTACACACATGTCGTGTCCCTCTAGAAGGGTGGAATGCTATCCCCGTCGCCAGAATTGGCGAGGGGATAGTATTCCAATTCGTATGACACCTTACTCGACATGTTTTGATAAAGCCAAACCAAAGATAGCAAATAACCGCGAGGATTATAATGCACTTAAGAGTATATGGTATGGCAATATCCCGGAACAGCTTAGGGAGTGGTTCCCGACAGCTGCAGACAGGCTCAGCTCATGCTAGAGCACCATCTCACATGTAACCACGCACTCTGCCCCCAGGATTGCAGGGGCCTTCCATAGGAATGGCTTACAGGTTAACATGTGTCCAGTTTAAGGTTAGATATAGGGATACTATATCTAAGTAAGAGGTGATTACACCAACTTACCCCAGCTGAGTGATCAGCCAGTTGTGTCAAATCTGGAGGCCAGGCCAGGGGTGGCACAATGCATGCTGCAGCCCCTGGTAGGCCTTGGCTACACCTATGCCCTGGGTACCTATGGTACACTGTTACAGGGGCCTATAAGGTGAACCAATTCCAATTGTGTTATGCACCTAAGGTACATGGAGTCCATTTTAAGGAGAGAGCAATCAGCCTGGGGCCCTCAATAGCAGGATCCCAGGCCAACTATGTCAAAAACCAGCTAAACACCAGGCAAAAAGTTTGGGGGTAACCATAGTCAGATATCCACCTTCCTACATAACCCCCCCCCCAAACGAAAGGAGATAAGGCTATCCTTGTCCAGGTAAGCCTATATTGCCTAAGTGGCCATATAAGGAAGTACCAGCTCTGGCTTGGTAACCCCCTGTCTCATGGTCCACTAAGCAATCCCTCACCCTAAGGGTATCTGAGGGTCTCCACCATAGTGAATCTCTACCTGTGGTGTGTCTTTGCAAAGTCAAAGGCTGGTGTTGGGATGGAGTACTGAAGTGAGTTTCCTCTGTAGGGCTCAGCTTCCTCCAATCACTCTCCACCATGTGTGCCTTTCTTTCTCTGACAGAGTTGCACTGTGCTCTCAGGGTCAACCTCTGGCTACCTAAAGATGGAGGCTGAGTCCCTCTGTTTGGCTTACTGGAGGGACAGTTCAGGTTTGGGCCCTTAGGGTCCCAGGTTTGGCTGTGCCCAACAATATCCATCTGGGGGAGGTCCCTAACTACTTTTAAGGGGGATCCCTCAGGAGTTTTTAAAGTTTGCACCTCACTAGGGCTACTAGTTTCGGTGCCCCTAATCTTTTGATGGGGGTGCTTTATTTGACAGGGGGCCCTTTGGGGTTCACTGTCCTTCTTGTCCTCTGCAGCCCTGGGCTGAGTAAGGCAAGGTAGAGAGGGGCAGGTTACCTGCTCCAGACTGGGTCCCACCTGAGAAGGGTCCACTGCCATCAGAGGCTCTGTCAGGCCAGGCCTAACAACCTCTGGGGCAGTTCCTTCATCAGGGGTAAGATCAGTTCCCTGAGGAGGCTGATCCTTTCCTAATGTCTGGGGGGAGGGAGATTTCTCTTCCTCCTCAATGCTCTCTGTTTGGGTTGAGTGATCCATCATTTCAGGCTTCACTACCCATGTATCAGTTTGAGTTTGGGCTGTGGCCATCACAGCCCCACCAACCTTTTCAGGAGGAGACTCAGTTTGGGTATGGGCTGTTATCAGTACAGCCCTGCTACTCTCTTCAG
Organism: Lissotriton vulgaris; assembly: GCF_964263255.1. NCBI lineage: Eukaryota > Metazoa > Chordata > Amphibia > Caudata > Salamandridae > Lissotriton > Lissotriton vulgaris. The sequence continues at coordinate 355,453,071 of NC_141689.1, read as the reverse complement.
GAGGGAAGTTATCTAAAGATGGGGCTGAGGTTTGCTCAGCCCTCCCAACCTTTTCAGGAAGGACATCTTGGATTGGGGCTGTGGCCATCACAGCCCCACTAACCTTTCCATGGAGATTTACCATTCTAGAATGGGTTTGTTGTTCAACCTCAGCCCAGGCTGAGATTTCCAAATCATTACCCAGTAGGCAATCTACAGGCAAGTTTGCTGACACTGCCACTCTCTTTGGGCCAGTGACACCTCCCCAGCTAAGATTGACTACTGCCATGGGATGATTGGTTTCTATGCCATCAATGTTTGTCACCTGATATTTGGCATCAGGTAAAAGTTGCCTTGAGGGGACTAGACATTCAGCCACCATGGTGATGCTAGCCCCTGTGTCTCTGAAGGCCTCAACTTTCAAACCATTGATGAGGGGCTCCTGTCTATACTTGCTCAAAGTGTTTGGGCAAGCAGTGAAATTGGCAAACCCCATGCCAGTCTCATAGACAAGAGTATCTGAGTTAGGGGACCTGGATAGGCCAGAGTCCACCTGTCCTCCAAAAGTAAACTCACCCAAATTCTTGGGGGTGCTCCCACCACCTGGGGGACCACTGCTAACAGTGACAGGAGGTGTTGGAGCCTTACCTGGAGGTATATTCTCCTTATTGCCATTCTTGGGACAACAGCTATCTGTTTTGTAATGCCCCACCTGTTTACAGGTATGACAATAAGGCTTTTTCTGGGTTGTAGAAGTGTCTTGGGACCCACCCCCATTCTTGGAGTTTTGGGGCCCTGGGGAAGTCTTTTCCTTACTTTTATCCCCACCCTTCTCTTGAGGCTTGGTAGTCTCTTTCTTTTGGTCACCACCATGGTTCTTAGGCCTGATCCTGGTTCTGACCCATTTGTCTGCCCTCCTACCCAATTCTTGTGGGGAGGTCAGATCAGAGTCAACCAGGTGCTGATGTAGAAGCTGATTTTGACAATTACTTAAGATTTGCTCTCTCATAATTAAATTATACAATCCTGTATAGTCAGTAACCTTACTTCCCAGCAACCAGCCCTCCAGAGCCTTAGTGGCACACTCAACAAATTCAGACCAGTCCTGAGTCTGTGTCTTCTGGGTATCTCTGAACATTAACCTGTACTGTTCAGTGGTTAAGCCTAACCCATCAATCAGAGCACTCTTCAGGACCATGTAGTTTCTAGAATCCTCATCACTAACTGTGAGGAGTCTGTCTCTGCCTCTACCTTCAAAGGAGAGCCACAGGATTGCTGCCCACTGCTCCTGAGGGATCTGCTGTACCATGCAGGCTCTCTCAAGTGCAGTCATCCATTTGTGGATATCATCCCCAGCTTTGTAGGGGGGCACAATCTTACTCAGGTTTCTTGTATCAAAAGACCTGTCTTTATCCTTCTGGATAGTGCTGCCACCAGTGGATCCTAATCCACTCTCTCTAGGCTGTCTTGCTCTAGCAAGTTTCTCTTGGGCCAGGGCAATTTCTAACTCTTGTCTCTGGACTCTCAATTCAGCCTCTCTAATTTGAGATTCTCTCAATTTGGTCTCATGTTCCCTTCTCTGAGGGCTAGTCATCCTTCTTCTGGAGTCACCATGAGAACCTCTAGAAGCATGGGAGTTGTCAGAGTCACCTGAGTGAGTCCTTCTCCTCCTAGGCTCCTGGTTAAGTCCACCTGGGGGTCTGAATGGGTTGTTACCTGATTCATTCCCAAGTAAGCTTAAGTTAGCCTGGTTCAGTCTACTGACCAGCACCTGACTATTTCTGTCATCATCTGATTCACTGCTTTCCACCTCCTCCTCTTCCTCTTCCTCTTCCTCCTCATCTACCCGAGGAGCTCCAGTGGTGGAGGCTTCCTCATCTACCAGGATGATAGGGGCAGGGGTGTCTACAGTGTCATCCTCTGAAGGATGGCCTCCTTCAGCATTCCCTGTGGGGTTTGCCTTAGAGGGCTTTAGAGTCTCAGACTGGTCTAAGAGCTCTCTTAGGTGGTCTGTAGTAGGGGAAGGCCCTGTCTTCAGACCCCTTAAGACACAAAGCTGTCTTAATTCCTTAAAGGAAAAAATAGCAAATTTGGATGGTGCCCTTGGAGGGTCACTCTCAACAGGAGTAAGTCCACTGGACCCCTCTGCTCCAGACATTGCTCTAGTGTGGGTGGATGTGTTGCAATCTACCTACACTGGTGTTTACCTACTAAACCTATCTAGTAGTTGTAGCTAGGGTGTGCTACTCCCTTTGCTCTACAACAACTAAGTTCAGTAGAACTTAAGTACACTAGTCTTGTTTTATATGTACCTAGCAGGTACCTGTGTGATCTTTCAAATGATAATCTCAAAGATTGTAATGGTAAAACAACAGCAAGCTCAGATCCCAATCCGCTGCTCACCAATGTGAGAAGTTGGCCTGGTATATAATGCTCACTAGTTCTAGTGATCACTTTGTACCATGCCAAGCAACCCTTATGATGATGGTTGTAATTCAACCTTGTAGACCAGTTATCCTAGTGGTAACGTGGACAAAGCAGTCTTAGGCTAAACTCTGAAAGGCATGTGAAGCCAGCTGTTATACCATACACAACCCCCTTGAATACCAAATGAAAGGGACACCACACAGATATATATTGAAAATATATATTGATTTATTAACTATAAAATCCCCTGGACTCTTTATGAGCACAGAAGCACAAGCGTTAAATCACAAGACAGTTTAAAATACACAAAAGTTGCACAATATGGATGAGCCCTAGGGGCCACCTAAACCATATACTAAGAAAGTGGTATAAGAGATACCAATAGGAAAGTGAAGAGGCCTAGGGCCTTGGGAATCGCTGGAGCTATTCGAGACTGGAAATAACTAAGTCGGGAAAGGCCCACGGGACTCGGGTGCAGTGTTCAAAGTGCACGCACTTTTCAATGCAAAGTCTATGGTGCGTAAAAAGCACAAAGTTAAAAAGTTAGGAACCTTCCGAGTGACCTACGGAGCTGAAACTTAAAACACAGGCCCTTGGGATGTGTACCAGTGCAGGAGCACCGGCGGAGCTGAGTTACCTCACCCACAGGAAGCGGGTGCACAGGGTCGAAGTAGTGTCGGGTTTCGTCACGCTGGTCGATGGTGCTTGGAGCTGAAGATGCTGCAGGCGGCTCGATGAGAAGAGTTCCGGTGGATCCAAGGGTGGATCTGAGGATGTGAAGACCTGAAAGCAGAGGGGACAATGTTCAAAGTCACTAGCCAGTGACTACCGTGGAACCAGATTGGAACCAGGCGATGTCGGGTGCAAACAGGCATTGTCGGGTAGCTTCTTTCTGCAGCCACGTGGATACCCAGGGTCGAGGACGTCCAGGAGTCGGACACGAGCTGTCCCACGCAGGCTTCTCGCTGTTGGCGGTGTCGGCACCTCGATCGGAGCAAACAGGCCTTGGCAAAGACAAGCCAGGCAGAAGTTGAAAGATGCTTAACACTCGGACCAGCAAGGTCAGAGCGGGTGTGCCTTTTCACAGGAGCTTGGGTAGGTCTGGAGCAACCAGACCTGCTGTGTAAATCTTCGGGTTCGTCGCCAAGATGGCCGCTGACCACGTGGCTAGTGGCCGGGATGGCGCGTCGAGTGGCACAATGCAAAAGGGCCCCACGCAGATTGTAGAGATGCTGGAGGGCTGATCTTCGGTGCAAGGGCTGCTCGGTGGTGGGGGTTCTCAATCCCCAAAGCACAACGTCGAGGATGCCTCAGAAGCTGCGCAGTCAGCTTTTCGAGTGTCTTCCAAGAGGTCCGGTCCCACGTCACTCGGTGCCTCCACGGGTCCCTTCTTTGCAGAGACTGTGGATCGGGCTCTGAGAGGTCTGGGAGTCTGGTTCTTGTCGGGCTCTGGACTCCGGCTCCGGCGGGAGGCGGCGGCAAAGCAGATGTCGGGTCGCTGGTTGGTACCTGTGTTCACAGGGTGGCCACTCCTAGGCCACAAGGGAGATTCTCTTCAGTCTTCTGTGCAGCAGAATGTCGAAGTCCAGTCTTCTTCTTCGTGTAAAGTTGATTCAGGATGATCTCCTGTGCAATGGCACTGCTCCCGCTCTTATTCCCAATCTGAAGGGTGGATCACCTACTAGGTCCCTCCTCTGGGAGGAACCAGGAAGGGGGGCGGTTACACCCCCTTTCCTTTGTCCAGCTCCTCGCCAGGACTGGGGCTGGAAGGCCCCAGAACCGGTTTGGACTGGCCTATGCACGGGGACACCTTGTGTGCCCCGGGCATGTCTGATTCTATTCAGCCCTGTCCTACCCAATACACAAAATCCTGTCTGGGGTGGTGCTCGCACCTCCCAAGGCAGGAAACCCTTTGTCCAGGCCACCATATGCCGAGTTTCGGTCAGCAGCAGGAGGCCAGACTTGTGTCTGTGGTGGCAGCGTCCATTTTGTGATGCTGAGGCTCTGTTTAACTTTAACCGGGGTTAAGGCTACACACATGTTGTGTCCCTCTAGTGTGAAAGTTAAAGAAATTGATGTACATAGACAGCATTCATTCCCCTTCTTCTCCCACTCCTCTCCCTGTGGGCACCATGGATACTGTAAATTATTGACCGTATCACCCTGCCAGTAAGAGCCCGTACCCCTATGCATATGTACAGCCATTCTGGGCACCATGGCCTTTTTACCCATTGGAATCCCCGGCTTCCCTCCTGCGCGTATCTTGCACCCCCTCTCTCATGTATCGACCATGAAACCCTTTCCCTTTGCGCGATCCTGATGTGAAAGGTAACCCTCCTGCTTGACCCAGGCATTCCCCATTTCCCTCTCGAAGAAGCATCCTTCGCCTCAGCTGACATAGCCCCCCAGCTGTATCTGACTGCCCCTGTTCTCTCATGTACAGGTCATAGGATCTCTCTCTCTCTCTCTGTGCGACCCTGGCCCTGCGCGCACCCTGACCCCCTCCTTCTCCTCACATGAGCAAGTCATAAACCCTCTTCTTCCGCAAGGCCCTGTCCTTGAGAGTCACGGCCGCGCCTGACCAACACCTCCTTCCCTTCCATGAATGCCCCTCTGTTGACAAGCCTTCCTGCAGCGCTCGATTGTCCACGCAGGCATGAATACCACTCCTTTGATGACCCCTTCCCCCGAGTCCGGCTGACCACACATGTCCGAGGCCATCGCCTAAGCCAGGAGATACCATTTACTGCCCTTATTGTATGCCTAGCCACCCCACCCCCTGGGCCATGATCAGGCGTACACATCCTACGAAGCACTCAGCTGCGTGATTGCCCTCCCCTCTTATCAGCAGGTCAAGGGTCCCCATTGTGAACGTATGTGGAGTAGGATCACCACGAGGATTATAGGGATGTCTTTCTTTTGCGTCATACTGTCCTGATTGTACCATCAAATGTTTTGTAAGGTATAAAAGCAAGAGTCTCAGCTCACTTGTTAGAGCACCTCCCGAAAGACACTGTGTTTCGTGTCCGAAATGACTGGCTCTCCTCATGAGAATTAAACTCTGTTCTTGATTCCTGCTTCCAGCGCCCGTCTCTTTATTTGGTAATTATTCGACATGGGAACTAAGAGGCGGTTTGCGCCAGCAGCCTGGGCATCGATAGAATTATGGGCTCACTTTCCACAATTGGCGTCCCAACGCGGGGTCCATCAGTGACATAAGGTTCGGTAAGAGAGATCCAGACGAAGAAGTGAACATCTAAATGATCGGGGTATGCCTGCCTTGAGAGGGCCCTTGCCCGGCTGCCGATCGACAGAACTTCACCAATTCTGAAAGGACCTCTCTTGAGTGACCTATTGTCCTGACTGGAATCCCACAGGAATGCTACATGGAGTAAGAGAACAATCAGGCGCTGGAGGAGGAAGACGAAGAACTGTCCGTATGGTCCGGTCCGGGTAAGATTAAGTAGGGTGTTTTTACGCCTGATTGGTAGGGTGGTTCTATCCACCTGATTGATTGATTGATTGTATTGAAATCGGTATTTGTATACTGATATTGTATTGGTTGGTATTGGTTCATTTAGCTTTGAAGGCTACTTGACATATTGGTTCTCTTCTGGAGAACGAGACATTCTCTGTTTGCAAACAGCGGCGAATAGGAACGTCGTCCCTCTTTGCAGATAGAGAAGGGTAGGTAATGCAGACTTTTGTCCCCGTTGTAATCCGTCATGCCTACTTTTCTCCCCACTGATTGTTTTGAAGTCGATTAATAATCGATTGTTGCTCTTTGAGATCTTCCCTGTCTACAAACTGAGACGAGTAGAAATATTCTGTCTTCCTTTTTGGATAGCGAAGGGCAGGTAATGCAGACATTTGTCCCCGTTGTAATCCGTCATGCCTGTTTTTCTCCCCATTGATTGGTTGGTTGCCTGGACATTGTTGTCCCAGGAATTGTTTCGTTTGAGGTATTTTCTATTTGCAAACAACGTGAAATAGAAATATTCTGTCTAGTCTTTGCAAGTAGAAAAGGGTAGGTTATGCCCCTTTGTGAATTCGTCAGTCCTACCCACTCCCCACTGTTTGGTTATTTGGGGGGTAGCTCGCATGGTCCGCCCAGGAGACTACCCTTATGGAGGACATATGCTCCCCGCTCATGGGCCATTTAGTAGAAATAGACTGACTGGTCCGTCCAGGAGGCTACCCTAGTAAGTGGAAGTACATCGCTCGGTCTGTCCAGGATGATACCCTAATGAAGGAATATATGTTCCCCTTTTGATCGATAATCTCGTTCCACCCCGGACCATTTATTGGAGGGAACTCGCCTGGTCCGTCCAGAAGTACCCCCTAGTGAAAAGGACACATAAAAATATGAAGTGATCACCGTTCCCTACTAACAGAAAGCTTTAGCTCGAAACACGCTAAGGAAGAGAAAGAAAAATAAAAGGAAATCAGGCTAAGTCAGTAACCCCCTGATGAGCTCTTGACTTCACCAAAAATAAGAAACATTAGAAATAGTTCGTAATAAGAAATGTAAAATGGCGAAAAGGTTTGATAGCAGAAAATAGCCACGAGGTAGCTAGGCTTCACTGCCTGTTCCTGCTCCCAACATGCCTGCCTCATTGCCCGCCACGCCCAAATAACGGTCACATGAAATAGAAACAATTCAATAGGTACCTACCCCCATTCCGGAAGCTCCCGAAGTGCAACAGGTCCGCGGTTACGCCCATCCGGAAGGCGAGGCCTCGAGGCACGAGGGACTCGCCTGGCCACGGTCAGGAGGAGATGATGTTGGGCAGGCGGTCCAAAGGATGACAAGGACCTCTCCATCTTTTCTCTTCTGCCGCCCTGCAGGCCGCGGGGAGAGAGGGGGCTGTCTTGCCTCGGCCACCGACCACCCCTCTCTCTCACCCGATCCGGCTTTCGTCGAAGGTCGAAGCCAAGGCGAGAACGACGGCAAATCAAGTAGTCCCGCCACATGCCAAATTCGCCACATGCCATCGCCTGCATAGTTACAGGTGGTCCCGCCACGTTTCGGGTCCCTGGAGAGTTGGAGGTAGTCCCGCCACATGTTAAAAAGGGAGGGGGGGCTGTCTTGCCTCAGCCGCCGACCACCCCCCCCATCTTCAATGGCTGGCACGGCCAATATCGAAGCGACGGAGCCGAGGAACGGCGCGGGGTCGCTGGAAGGGGGAGGTGGCGCGAACGACCCTCCCCCACCTCCCTCCAGGTGGAGGCTTCCAGCGACACCCCAACACTCTTTGCTTAAAGAGGGTCAACATCAAAAAGCGGTCTTCTGCCCAGGACGGGCACACGCTCCATATTGTCTCTCCTCGACCTTGAAGATTCTATAAGAGCCGGGGGGCCCCCGACCCCCTGCATGGGTGCCCCCGCCCCCTTCGCTGGGAACCACGACATCGGTGCTACTCCTGCCGGCACCAGCCTCGGATCGGAAATGGCTAAAATGCCGCCACGGCACAGGCTTGTTCAGTTCCGGAGGAACACCAGGATGACCCGGTAGGAAAATTGTTGCCGCCCTTCCCACTCTTTTGACTCATGGTCCATTTGTTAGACTGTTAACCACATAGCACAAGACTTTTTGAACTGCCAACGGAAAGTTCTGGGCCAACCATGCGAGACTGGAGACACTCTGACTGTGCTGGAACTTGCCTGACCCCACCCAAAATGGCGCCGACACAAAATGAGACGTTTTTTGATGAACTTTGTTGCACCCTGATTGCGCGAGCTTTTTGCCCCGAGATATATATATATGACATTTTGGATAATGAAAGTAGATATGAAGGATATTGAGTATGTGCTTGGACAATGAATTGACTTAGGGTGGGTACTGATTATGAGTTGGAAAATGAACTGGTGTAATTTAGGTAATGAATGAACATTGGATAATGAATTTATGAATTTATTAAAGATGAATTACTGACATGCATCATGTTTGCTCTGTAGGGGAGTTTAATACGATTTTATTGCACTGCCGCACTTTATGCAACGAACTGCCACCAGCTTTGTTCTTCCTATGTACAGTTCCAATCTGCTCCGTGGCTAGTCCACTGGGTTGTAGGCCTGTATTTATACGTCAACACTTTTTATTAAAAGTATTTTGAAAACGAAAGCATAGTTGTAGCGGTTGCATTAATGAGTTTTGAATGTATTACTACTGTGAGCAACGAGAAAGTATGATGAAGGTTAAAGGTTAAAAAGGACCCGATATTTAGCAGCCACGCTATGTGTCACAGGCAGCCGGAAAAGTGCTTTAGAAGCCCTAAAAACGACACCACGGAAATGCCACCTGATCGCCACCCTTGTACCCGATCAAAAGGGGTTGCGACCAAGTAACTCATGTAGATACGCAGATCGTCGATGATTATCTGTCTGACATTTCTGGTCCCTCTGGGCTTAAACGCCGTGATGGTAGAGAAATGCACTACGTGGAGATAGGTCGAGTATGTGGTAGGTAAAAACATTTCCGGATTACTGCATGCTGATGAGGTTTGAATATTGCCCCCCCCCACCCCTTCTTTCTCCTCCCTTCTGCAGGTCACGTCGGAACCTTGGCTGATGTATGGAAGGACGATGACCGAACCACCGATGAGAAGGGGAAGGAGGGAATATGAGTATGATCCTTATGACAAATAAAAGTTTTTAAAAGACGTAGACTTAAACATGACTGTTCCTCCTTAGAACATAGCAACTGGGAGGATGGACTGACATAGAAACTGGACAGGTACTGAATGACGAAAAATTGACTAGAAACGACGCATTAAATAATGTAACTGGACGTTTTGACTAGGTAGGGAAAGGACAAAGAAAAATATACGGGTAAGGGTTGCCGCGGCACCACCCGCCTAGGAAGTTAGAAATGTTGCCGATGTTCAAAATGCACTGCCCCCTTTCTCACACTCTTATAGATACAGCCAAGCTGTCCGACTGTTTTCCCGATCAATACTTGCCGTTGTCTCAGCCTGGAGAACTTCCCACCAAAGGAGGGAACAGAAAAATGGTTTAAGATCCAACCATGGGTAACTAGCGCGACCAGGTTAATTTCTGATCAACCAACCGAGGTGTGAGTATTGGTAATTGGGAACGCTCGCGGGCGTGACAAGCGAGAAGGGAAAGGGGGGGAGGGTAAAAAGAGCTAAGCACGTAGATAAATAGGATAGTAAAGATACGTAGGATATATATAAAAACAGATCTTGTAGACTAACAATTGTTTCCTGTCCTGTCGTGAATGTCTTATATATGTGCAATGCCTGTGCTGTCTTCCCTGTCTGAGTTTGTGTGTGTAATGTACGGATTTATGTCTTCCCTCTGTCTGTATTTGCATGTTACCTGACCTTTGCTGTTCTGTGTTGTGAGCGCACTAAATGACCTATTTTCGTACACGTTTCTCTCTCTCTCTCTTTTTACATGTCATACGTGTACCGAATGGCTCGTTTAGATTGCGGACGACTCTCACTCTCTATGAGAGTCTCCCTATTTTCTCTCCCTCTTTTTGGTAAAATTGTGCCTCACCGGCACCAGTCTGATTTGATACTTATTGAACGCGGAGGTGTTCAGCGAAATTGACCGAAATAAAAATGATTGTAACTTGCCATATTACTACCTCTCCTTTCTACAAAAATAGATGAACTTGAATTGGCTGAAAAGGAAAGGACAGGTAAGACGGCTAAGGTCCCCCAAATCTGGCTATTCATAGGGGAACTGTATGTCAATGGCACCTTATGTCTGTTCTTCAGAGACGAACGCCAACGTCTAGATTGACACCTAATGCCCAGATTGCCCCACCCCTTCGCACCCAAGCGCAAGCGCCCGAAGCATCCCCGCCCCATTTTTTGATAGACCCCAGCTGCTGTCCCGGATATAAACATGATGACCATGAGTAGCTGTTGACCCTCGAGAAAACCTTGTTTTGCCCGACTCTCGACGATAGCGCCCCCCGCCCTGTGTGAAAAGGTTAGCCAGTCCTGAAGGGAAATGCTCCGCAAATGTTGAATATGATGTAATGCACAGTTGATGGAAATATTATTTTGTCCTCACTTGAATTCTAAATGGGACGATGAATAAACCTGCCATAAACTCAGTAGGAATGCTGACACATGCACTGCTTGGTAATAGACCTCTGACTGTGACCGATGAGCATAAACTCTCAAATGCGTAGAATTGAGGGAGGAATTCACATGCGTAGATATCTTCTTCTGCCATTTTTCTAAAACGTTGTCTTGTACCTATTCAAAGATTCACGATCACCGAAGGAGATGGGTCAGATGTGACGTACAGCCTGACTGCAGATCTTGGGACACGTATGACATCGACCAAAGGTGGAGCTGCAGAGCAACAGGACACGGGACGAGACCGCAATTTCAACGTGGAAAATGAAAAATGACGGGCCGCCTTGAAGCCCTCCGACTGCTAACCCACGTGTGCCTGGAGTCTCCGTCCGCCTTCTTTGGGCCCGATTGATGGGCCTGCCTGCTTGTTATCCTTTGCTCCCTTGGTCCCTTTTGTGTGTCCCAGGAACCCTGACCCAACTCCGCTCTCTCACTCTCTCCTATCGACTATTTGAACAACATTCACCCTCTTTCCCACGTGACTTTTTGCCAAAGGAAAGAACTGCATTCATATGGGAATAGGGTGATGCCACAGAACTATAGGTGCCGAGCATAAGGCGCCGCCAGACGGATTGTTTAGGGAACAGGACTGTGGTCTAACAGCAGAGGACTGACCGCACCCTGCAACGAGTAAGGATGGAACCGAGCTGGACCCATAGCTCCACCGCCGGTGCTCAACAGCGCCAACGAAAGTACCCGGATTAGAGCCTACCAGTGATGGCTCGCTGATAAAAAGACACTGTGACGAAGAAATATTGTGTATTGAACTGAATTCCGCTCTCAACTACCTGGTCAAAACTGTTCATTGGTCACATTTTTAAGTCAGAAAGATTTATGCTATGTAGTGCGTTTAATTGTCAGGGACGCAGCGAAAATGTAATTCCCTATGTACTGCATTCTGCCCATCGCCTTAACTGTCTATGATTGTACGCCACATGTTAGTATCAACAAAATGCTAATTCATCAACGATGCCTGTCTACCTGTAAACCCGTCAGTTGCAAAAATGACTGCTGTTATGTAAAAAGGGGCGACTGTGAAAGTTAAAGAAATTGATGTACATAGACAGCATTCATTCCCCTTCTTCTCCCACTCCTCTCCCTGTGGGCACCATGGATACTGTAAATTATTGACCGTATCACCCTGCCAGTAAGAGCCCGTACCCCTATGCATATGTACAGCCATTCTGGGCACCATGGCCTTTTTACCCATTGGAATCCCCGGCTTCCCTCCTGCGCGTATCTTGCACCCCCTCTCTCATGTATAGACCATGAAACCCTTTCCCTTTGCGCGATCCTGATGTGAAAGGTAACCCTCCTGCTTGACCCAGGCATTCCCCATTTCCCTCTCGAAGAAGCATCCTTCGCCTCAGCTGACATAGCCCCCCAGCTGTATCTGACTGCCCCTGTTCTCTCATGTACAGGTCATAGGATCTCTCTCTCTCTCTCAGTGCGACCCTGGCCCTGCGCGCACCCTGACCCCCTCCTTCTCCTCACATGAGCAAGTCATAAACCCTCTTCTTCCGCAAGGCCCTGTCCTTGAGAGTCACGGCCGCGCCTGACCAACACCTCCTTCCCTTCCATGAATGCCCCTCTGTTGACAAGCCTTCCTGCAGCGCTCGATTGTCCACGCAGGCATGAATACCACTCCTTTGATGACCCCTTCCCCCGAGTCCGGCTGACCACACATGTCCGAGGCCATCGCCTAAGCCAGGAGATACCATTTACTGCCCTTATTGTATGCCTAGCCACCCCACCCCCTGGGCCATGATCAGGCGTACACATCCTACGAAGCACTCAGCTGCGTGATTGCCCTCCCCTCTTATCAGCAGGTCAAGGGTCCCCATTGTGAACGTATGTGGAGTAGGATCACCACGAGGATTATAGGGATGTCTTTCTTTTGCGTCATACTGTCCTGATTGTACCATCAAATGTTTTGTAAGGTATAAAAGCAAGAGTCTCAGCTCACTTGTTAGAGCACCTCCCGAAAGACACTGTGTTTCGTGTCCGAAATGACTGGCTCTCCTCATGAGAATTAAACTCTGTTCTTGATTCCTGCTTCCAGCGCCCGTCTCTTTATTTGGTAATTATTCGACATGGGAACTAAGAGGCGGTTTGCGCCAGCAGCCTGGGCATCGATAGAATTATGGGCTCACTTTCCACAATAGAAGGGTGGAATGCTATCCCCGTCGCCAGAATTGGCGAGGGGATAGTATTCCAATTCGTATGACACCTTACTCGACATGTTTTGATAAAGCCAAACCAAAGATAGCAAATAACCGCGAGGATTATAATGCACTTAAGAGTATATGGTATGGCAATATCCCGGAACAGCTTAGGGAGTGGTTCCCGACAGCTGCAGACAGGCTCAGCTCATGCTAGAGCACCATCTCACATGTAACCACGCACTCTGCCCCCAGGATTGCAGGGGCCTTCCATAGGAATGGCTTACAGGTTAACATGTGTCCAGTTTAAGGTTAGATATAGGGATACTATATCTAAGTAAGAGGTGATTACACCAACTTACCCCAGCTGAGTGATCAGCCAGTTGTGTCAAATCTGGAGGCCAGGTCAGGGGTGGCACAATGCATGCTGCAGCCCCTGGTAGGCCTTGGCTACACCTATGCCCTGGGTACCTATGGTACACTGTTACAGGGGCCTATAAGGTGAACCAATTCCAATTGTGTTATGCACCTAAGGTACATGGAGTCCATTTTAAGGAGAGAGCAATCAGCCTGGGGCCCTGAATAGCAGGATCCCAGGCCAACTATGTCAAAAACCAGCTAAACACCAGGCAAAAAGTTTGGGGATAACCATAGTCAGATATCCACCTTCCTACACACAGAAAGTAAAAACAAACAGTGGGATAAAACAGGATTGTGTCATGGCACCCATGTTGTTTAACTTGTATACAGCTGACTTAGGGAAAGCACTGGACGGAGGAAGCATGGTGTCCCCCCCCCCCCGAATTAAGCTCAGTCCGATTACAAATACGCTGATGATATTGTGGCCATGGATCATACCAAGTCGGGTTTGCAAAGGACTTTCAATGCCTTGGGTAGATTTAACAAGGCCAACCATGTATTGGTCAATCAGTCCTGATATTGAATTAACCGAATGACAAAGCTGGCATTGGAAGCTAAGACCATTACCACTGCAAAACCTGGCATGTGGTTGAGCGAATCTGGTTCTGCTGTGGGCTAAGTCAAAGATCTTAATAAGAAAGCCATTGCTATTACTTTTGGAATTGTCCAACTGAACCACTTATTAAGTAGTGCTTCTGCTTCCCCTATTTTTAGAGTAATAAAGGTCAGTTTCCTTATCCTAGAGCACTGGGCGATGCGTTGGAATTATGTTATATTAAAGCATATAAAATATATTTAATCAACCACAATACGTCTGATACTCTAGATTAAGACATGAGCTAGGGTTAGTAATCCAATTAATAGAGTGTAAGGCATCCATGGTAAAATATTTTATCAACTGCAGGATGGCTCCCAAGAATTCGCTAAAAAATCTTTTGGAATCGTTTTACGAAAACCGGGTAATCCATGGTCTAGACAACTTAATGAGGCGAGTAGGATACTTAAGATTGAGGAGTCTACCTTGGGGGACGGCAATATCCCATATAGGGCATGGAAGACAGCTATTAATAAGCAAATGAAAGAGTCTTGATGGGAATAAGACGTATGTACCGTTGTGTGCCGAGGACAGGTACAGCCCTTAACGGAGTCCTATCATGTAAGGAAGCCACAAAAATATTTTTCGGATATCATTAATGCAGATTCTAGGGATCATATCATTTACATGAGAGTGCTTGCACTACCAATAAGAGATTTTAACCTGTGTTGGGCTGGCTTAGGAGGTGACATTAATTGTAGGCTATGCCACAACTATTTGCAAATATTTTAAAGCAATTATTGTCGAATGACCAGGTGAAGGCCTTTCAATTAAAACAACGTCAGTTAACAGTTACATCATTCACATTAGTACTGGACTACCTGCTTAACAGATGGGGAGTAAGTGAGAGCGGATTTGGAGAAAAGTGGCCCCCAGGATGGACGGTCAGTGATAGCAAGGATTAAACCTTCTTAGAAGGAAAATTGGGCATTTCAAGGACACTACAAGAGGATTCCAGTGGGTATTTTTATGGGAACCTTTGATATTTGGCCTTTCCCACAGGAGAGGGAGGTACCAGGAAGGTAGGTCAGAAATAAGGAGAGGGACAAGCTCAACAGGCACTAAGCCCAAGCAAGTAATTTGGAGGGTTTAAATATGATAGGACCAGAGGGCAAAAATCAATCTGTCCCCTTAGATCGCACTGATACATTGGGCCCATGGAAAGGATGTAGACATTGTTGTAATCCGGCTAACCTTAACTATGAACCAGATCTGGTTATATATCACTCACCTTTTATTATGAATATATATATATTGAATATTAATTTTAGTGGATATGAGATTATGTTTTACATTTATAAAGGAAATTATGTTTTTAGATTGGGGCAGACTGAGGCATGTGGCAATTCATTATGGTATATTGCTGAAAACCTGAATAACGGAATTTCGCAGATTTTAGTGTTAATTAAGTATTTGAAAATTGGGATTATCGTTCTTGATTGTCTGTTCCGTTATGCTTGTTATGGTGGTCATTAACTGTACAATAAACTGTTACTTACTTACTTAAGTTCCCAGATTCCTACGGTCAACAAAACGAATTCAGTAAAAAGTAATAGGAGGAAGGCAAAATGTTTGGGGGGACCCTGCAGAAAGGGCCATTTGCCACAAAAACATATGGGGCCCAAAAGTGTGAATTCCCATGGTAATTTGCAATACAGTAAAAACAACTGGACAGGATTAAAATACATTTTGAACACATGTTAGAACTTTATTTTAGCATATAAAGAGAGGCTCAGGTGGGTACAAAGGGTTTAACCCTTAGAAAGTTAGGAATATCTGAAATGTTGGTCCAGCATAACCTCTGCAGATCCAAGAAAAGAAATAGGCCATTCTTATTGGCTAATGGAGCTTTGTCTTCCGTTGGTCATTTCAGTACTGCAATACCGGTGCTTGTCTGATCTGATTGGCTGACTGTACCCTGAGTAAAATGTTGCAGTTGCCAATGCAGGAGTTGGTTGGCTGACTGCGGAGAGGGGTTGGGCACCAGGCCTAGCCAGACTTCAATCCACTAAGCCGTACCCTTTGTGCTGTGCGCAGCCAAACGTCATGCGTAAAGAGGGATTGGCCGTAGGTTGCCAGGGGGCGTTGGTCGTTTGCAGCACTTTCAAAATGAGTCAAAACAACTGAAACTCACTGAAAAACAATGGCTAAAGTGATATTGTAGTTAGATGTGGTAATAAGATCTAAACACGTTTTGCAAAAGAAAACAGAGACTCACTGAAGAAACACAAGGGTTAAAATTACACTAAAGTTAGGTGTAGAAATGAGAAAACACTAGAATTAGCCAGTTATGTAAATGTAAATGTACATTTATGAAACTTATATAGCGCAGGACTTACCCTGGGGCATCTCCGCGCTTGCTTAGGGAACCCGTCCTGGTATTCCCCTGTGAGATAACCCTGGAAGGGTATCCACAAGGTGAAAGCCAGGCATCCCGCCGCGAAGGGCCGATGTGGAGATTAAGCAAGCTATTGCCCAGAGTCGCAGAGTGTGAACCCGTGAGTCGAGAAGGCACCGGAGCGAGAATTATCGAGTCCGTGGGATTATTGAGCCCAATACCCGCCGAGGCGGGGAATTGAACCCTGGTCCAGGGCCGAAACTCAAGCTCCAGGTCTGCCGCCTCTAACCCCTGAGCCACACTTCTCCTTATGATTTAGTTAAATAAATATAACCTGCAGCTTCATGATGGTCTAGACCCTATCTAGACACATTCCAGGCCCTTTTAGTGTACTTGTCTCTGGAGGAAATCCTGTGTCCCAGTGGTAAATACTCTAGGACAGAAAATGATAAAAGGTCTAAGACTCCCTTCTTGCCTGCCACAACAATGCCCATACAATGGATTCTCGCTGAAAGGCCATGCAGACAACTTTTGATATTACTTTCCTTGACTCCCCTATCCCTAAGCCTCTGGCTACGGAACTACTGTGAGGGTCCACCATCACCTATCTCTCTGATAGCAAGTAGTAGTCAAGTTTGGGCTCCCTTGTTTATCTTTGTGATGTGTATTAAAGAGAGAGGGAAGTGTTCAACGAACTTCACCTCTGCACCAGAAGCTTTGACTTCTAGGTTATCTGTTGGACAGATGCAACATTTAACTGCAGGCTGCGCATTGGTTCAAACCAATGTGCTATACCAAAGTAAAAAATCTCAGTATGTCAGAAAGAGCAGGACAGTTTCACTCACTAAAAAACACAAAGTTTGGGGATATCACAGTTCAATTAACTAGAGTTAGTGTCATTACTGTAATAGTAACATACACGGACTATGCGCCCAGCATCGTCAAGCATTCCAGGCTCACATTGACTATGGGGCTCCAACTAATAGAATTTTAGGACTTAAAGACAGCTGATATGATATGATTTATGAATCCATCCCAGCACAAGATGTTGCCATATTGATTTGTTCATCATTGCTCATTTTATTGCTTTATTCATCTCAATTATAAAATATATATATATTCACAAAAACAGCATAGGTTTTAGGGACGTTATACTTAGTTGGACATTTGACTCTTTTAAAACCAGAGAAATTTGCCTGTTATAGTTAGTTGAGCTAACTATAACTCGCGCACCAGCAATGCACTGCTGATGTTGTCACATTTTACATCACTCATGACATGGTCAGTGAATGTGTGTTTTTGTAAGGTTTAAATATGTATAAATATATATATATATATATATATATATATATTCACTGACAAAACCATAGGTTTCACACCAGTTATAGTTAGCTGGAAATTTTACTGACATAAAACCATTGAAATTCCCACGTTATAGTTAGTTGGACTCACTATAACTTGCGCGCCTGCAATGCACTGCTGATGACGTCACATATTACATCACTCATGACATGGTCAGTGACATCACTCATGACATCACTGATGACACCATCTAGTGAATGTGTGTCTTTCTGAAAAATAAATTTGTTTTATATATGTATTTGTAAAGGTCGATGGAAGAATAAATGTTTAAATAAGTGTGTAAATGGATGTTTTTTAAAAAAAAAAATGGTTGGTTAACTGGCTTATTAAGTGTATCTTAGTGAATACATATATTAGCGAGTATTGTTTAAATATTTAAATGTTTGTATCAGTGTTTCTCTTTGTGTATAAGTGGCTGCAGGGGTTGGTGACTGACTCACTGTTTGTATGTGTTTTGAAGACAGCATATGTGCAGGACTGTATGGGTGGATGAGTGTGTATATGTGTGTGTTAGTGAGTGAATGACTGTCTCACTAGTGTCTTCATTAGTAACGACATATGTTTTAATCTAGTATATGTGAGTATTGATGTATATAAGTGAGTATAGTATATATAGTGAGAGATTGTAGGAGTTCCTGTTTAAATAAGTATGTGTTTCTATAAGTGATTGTTTAAGAGAGTAAGTATGTGTAAGTTTCCTTAGAAGTAAGGTGGTAGTGTGTGTATAAATGTATATGTAAATAAATGGATGTTCAATAGTTTATTTGCATGTGTGAGTAACTTTTGGATGACTGCTGATGTGTAACAGGATGTATAGGTGTATCACTACATATGATGAGTGAGTATATATATGAGTGACTATATAGAACTGTTGGTGAATGAGTGGATGTGTATATAGATGGTGGAATTACTGAATTGGTTGTTGTTACTGGTTTGGGTATCTCCATTTTTTTGAAAATGTTTGTTTCTATTTTTGAATATGTGTTTCAAGCGTTACATTACACTGAAATTAGGTCTGTCACTCTGTCACAAGGATGGTGTCATCAGTGATGTCATGAGTGATGTCACTGACCATGTCATGAGTGATGTAATATGTGACGTCATCAGCAGTGCATTGCAGGCGCGCAAGTTATAGTGAGTCCAACTAACTATAACGTGGGAATTTCAATGGTTTTATTTCAGTAAAATTTCCAGCTAACTATAACTGGTGTGAAACCTATGGTTTTGTCAGTGAATTTAATAGGTTTTTTAAATGCTAATTCCTAACTATAACTGGTGTGAAACCTATGGTTTTTTCAGTGAATTTCAAAGGTTTTTTAAATGCTAATTCCTAACTATAACTGGTGTGAAACCTATGGTTTTTTCAGTGAATTTCAAAGGTTTTTTTAATGCTAATTCCTAACTATATAAGACCTGAAAGCCCACCAGGAATCTCCAGTATGCGCCAGGGGACTGCATTGCAGAGAGGTGTAATGAAGCCACAACCCTTTTTACACCTCTCTGCAACGCAGCCCCCGTGCATGTTTTAAGAGGGGGAACTAATTCCCCTTGCATACTGGGGGCCCCTGGGGGCCAATTAGCCCACCTGGAACCTCCAGTATGCGCCAGGGGCTGCATTGCAGAGGTGTAATGAGACTATGCCCCTTGTTACACCTCTCTGCAACGCAGCCCACTGCCGCGTTTGCAGAGGGGGAACTAATTCCCCTTGCATACTGGGGGTCCTTGGGGTCAACTAGTCCACCAGGAGCCTCCAGTATGCGCGAGGGAGCTGCATTGCAGAGAAGTGTAATGAGGCCACACCCTTGTTACACCTCTCTGCAATGCAGGCCACTGGCGCGTTTGCAGAGGGGGGACTAATTCCCCTTGCATACTGGGGATCCCTGGATCATATCTGCCCAAACACCGATATTCCGAACGATTGTAAATGACTTTTCTTGAGAAACATTTGGATTTGGATTATCATGTCCTATACTTTGGAATTTTTGAAAGACTGACTTTGAGGATGCTATAAATTACTCACGTCTGCCCGAATTGTGTGGGTAAAATTGATACCTAGTCACTTTGAATAAGAATATACTTATGTCTCGTCTAACATTTGGAAGAAATATCTAGTTATATGACAACTGGATACCGACATAACTTGAAGGAAATAAGAACGCCCTGAAGAAGTTCTGTTGTACAGAACAAAACCTTTCGGCTGGCTGTGGTACATAAACTTAAGGAAAATAAAAGCATTTGAATATACACCAAGATTCAGCGCTTCAATAAGGACTCTAAGTGATATGATTTGATTGGACTCATTGTGAAAGTGGTGCTGTGCCAAACTTTGGAATATTCTCCACTACTCTTTACTACTTACTCTCTCCTACTCCACTACTCTCAAATACTCACTGTCTACTACTCATTCTCTACTACTCTACTACTCTCTACTACTCTCTCTCTACTACTCACTTCCTACTACTCGCTACTCACAACTCCCTACTACTCACTATCTACTACTCTCTACTACTCACTCTCTACTACTCTCTCTCTACTACTCACTCTTTACTTCTCACTACTACTCTCTACTACTAACTCTCTACTTCTCACTCGCTACTACTCTCTACTACTCACTCTCTACTACGCTCTCTCTACTAGTCTCTACTACTCACTCTACTACTCACTCTCTACTACTCACTACTATTCTCTCTGCTACTCATTCTCTACTACTCTCTACTACTCACTCTCTACTACTCACTCTCTACTACTCACTCTTTACTACTCTCTACTACTCACTTTCTACTGCTCTCTACTACTCACTCTACTACTTACTCTCTACTACCCTCTACTACTCACTCTCTACTACTCACTCTCTACTACTCTCTACTACTCACTCTACTATTCACTCTACTACTCTCTACTACTCACTCTCTGCTACTCTCTCTACTGCTCTCTACTACTCTCTACTACTCACTCTCTACTCTCTATTACTCACTCTCTACTCTCTACCTCTCTACCTCTCTCTTCTTCTCTCTCTACTAATCTCTACCTCTCTACCGCTACCTCTCTACCTCTCTACCTCTACACCTCTACCTCTCTACCGCTCTCTACACGCACACATATACACATATATGCAAATATATATGCATATGCATTTATATATATGTATGTGTATGTATAAAAAAAACAAAAAAACATTTTTTTTTTAAACAGCTACTTTTAAAACTGTCATTCTTTTTCCCCATGGTACGCTCCCCGGTGCGCGTACCGGGCGCTCACCCCGCAAAAATAAAAAAAAAATATATTTTTTTTTTGCCCCGCGGGGCCCTTTTATGGCCCCCACATCAAACCTAGGGGGTCAAGGGGGGGTCTACTCTGCCCCCTTATGGTCATTTCCCTCTTTGTTTTGGCCACCTCTCGTGTCTCGATCCTACCGAGACACAAGATGGCGGCCGCTCCGGACTGTTTAGAATGTTTACAGACACCCGAGAGCCAATCAGCTTTCCGTACGCAAGTCGCGTGGCGCGCCTGGTAAGCTCCCCGGTGCGCGTACCGGGGCGCGGCTCTAGATATATATATTTTTTTGAACCTTAATTACTCAAAATCCACTGGAGCACATATATTGAGACATAGCAAAGGCACATCGGGCTACCAGTCCCTACAATTTTACCAAGTTTGGTGGAAATCCATTCAGCCGTTCGGGCTAAAAGTGAAATCGACCGCCCTATGGAAATTAACATGGGAAAAACGCGTTTTGGGACCCCCCTTTTATCTCGGCCCCTGCTTGACGAATCCCCCCCAAACTTTCAGGGAAGGACCGGAACGCCGCGAGGCCATTTTGAGGAAATTTTGAGGCAGATTCGTCAACCAGCGCCAAAGTTATTCCAAATAGAATTTTGAGATTTAACATTGAAAAAAATCCTAACTATAACTACCTACTGGCGACCGCCAGTAGGTAATATATATATATATATATATATATATATATATATATATATCAATCCAAAACTAAAGTTTTGCTCTGAACCCCTGCCCCTTGCAGCGGAGGGCCTAGACGGGGTAGCGAACCCCCAATAAATCCAAAGATAATTTCCAACACGATAAAGAAGGAATGTCCGGGCCAGCTTCTGCAGTTTAACGAGCTTTAATGGTTAGCTCCACTCAACGCGTTTCGAGGAAGTATTCCTCTTGGTCACGAGCCTACACCTTGGTATATAAATATATATACCAAGGTGTATTGAAGAATGAATGCATTTACAAGTGCCTAAAATGATTATTTCATAGGTGCGTGAATGACTATATAAGTGAGTGATTGAACGTACCTTACTGAATGCATGTGTTAGTGACTAAACTGTGAGAAAAACTATATTAGTCTCTCACTTGGTGTGTAAGCAACTGCATGGGTTGCTGAATAGCTACATGAGTGTCTACATAGGTTATTGCTTTGTTGTCTGAGTATCTGTATGGGCCCCTGAGTGTCTGTGTGGGTGGGTGGGTGGGGGGTGTATGAGTCTGTGCATAGATGTCTGAGTGGGTGATTCACTGATTGTATGGATTAAAAAGTGCATCTGGGAAGGGTTGTATGGGTGAGTTAGTGTGTGTATGCGCATGTTGATGAGTGAAAGAATGTCTCAGTGGTATATCTGTGACTAACTACATATGTTTTAAGGCATTTTATGTGAA
Organism: Lissotriton vulgaris; assembly: GCF_964263255.1. Taxonomy (NCBI): domain Eukaryota; kingdom Metazoa; phylum Chordata; class Amphibia; order Caudata; family Salamandridae; genus Lissotriton; species Lissotriton vulgaris. The sequence goes on along the minus strand of NC_141689.1, from coordinate 355,431,006 downwards.
CGTTGGAGTATATAAATGACTATACGTGAGACTAAGTTATCTGAAGAATAGAGTATAAATAAGTGTCTACTTCTATTAGTGATTGCATAAGACAGTAAATATTTGTTAGCATCTGTATAAATCAGTGATGTGGTATTTCTAAAAATAATGAAGTTGGTGTGCATAACTGTATACATGAGTAAATGGGTATGTGATTGATTCTTTGCATTACTGGCCAGTTGTGTGAGAAAATCTATGGATGAGTGGCAGAGTGCGACTGCATGTATAGATGTTTGAATGCATATTATAGTCCTGTATTGATGAGTAACTACATATATAAGTGACTGGATGTGCGTGTAGACCTAGGAAATAGTGAGTGGTATGTAGTATATGGCATTCTTGTGTGTATGGTTTCCAAAAAAGTAGTCTGCCATTTAGAATGGGTGCACCAAAGTTTATATTAGAGCATCAGTATGTGCGTCAGATTATCATGTGGATGATGTCAGGAGTGATGTCATAAGTGATGTCATTTGAGATGTCATCAGTGATGTCATCAGTGATGTCAATGACCATGTCATGAGTGATGTAATATGTGACATCATCAGCAGTGCATTGCAGGCGTGCAAGTTATAGTTAGCTCAACTTGCTATAACAGGCGGATTTCTCTGGTTTTATGAGTCAAATGTTGAACTAACTATAACGTCCCTGAAACCTATGGTTTTTTAGTGAATTTCAAAGGTTTTTTTAAATGCTAATTCCGAACTATAACGTCTGTAAAACCTATGTTTTTTTCAGTTAATTTTGAAGGTTTTTTAAATGTTAATTTCATATGTTAATGTTTATAAAACCTATATTTTTTCAATTTTTTTGTATTATTTTGGAACCTCTATTATACTTATTTTTTTTTACTTCAAAAATGATGTACTGTTTTATATCTTCCCCCAAAAATATGAATATCGTTTTTTTTTTTTTAGAGAAAACTGCACTCCCATACCGGTAGTGTACCAAGATCCATCACCACGCAAATCCTATCTGCCATATTGCTAAACTCGAAAATGATGCACATTTCGTATACAACGGGTTCGGGGCACTGTGTCCCGCGTAACATCATATACGTATGAGGTCGCACCAGCTCCTACTTTGGTATATGACGGGTACCAAGCCATGTGTTAGGTCATGTACATATGGGGACACGCGCACTGTGCGTTCCTTATGTGACGAGTGCACGCTGCCAAGCCCTTTGTTACATCATAGACGTATGGTGTCACGCCGGATACGCCATTCGCTTGTTTTTTTTTGTCTCAAAACTATATCTAAATAACTTTAAAGTGTATATGAGAGCACGCGATTATCTAAAATATTTTAAACATTTATATATTTCTAACTGTAATAAACTTATATTATGACAAAATCTTGTTGGGTGCGGCCCCCTTGCGCCCTCGATGCGCAATTGCCATGTGACCTTAAAAAAAGCATTTCATTAGTTCATAACATTTCCCATTGTAACAGTTGGAGGACCCTACCCATTTTAGTCAATCTCTCTACTGCGTTTGATGAGACACACCCCTTCTGCTTACAGAGCTTTTTTCAAAAGTGTTTTTGCTGTGTACACATATCTTGTACTACACACAACATGCTTGATCAATATTCATGGTCTGTACGTTAGCCTTCCACGTGTGAGGGCCATGCATCTGAAATGTTACATCAAACACAAATGTGTGTTACACGATGCCCCTGGTGTGTGTGTGTGTGTGTGTGTGTGTGTGTGCACATTATTTTGCTGCCTTTCGGCTTGGGTATTGGTGGCTCTAAGGAGTTTCATCAGCCACGGCAGACTGCACATCCTACATCACATGTGACAAACAGTAAACAGTAATGTGCAGATTTGTATTGCTGTATGCTCTGTTGTAAGACTTCACTAGTATACTAGTGTGTCATACGTGAGACTTTCAGATTCGCATTTGACATGCATTGCTTGACTGTAATGAATGTTTTCACTATGTATGACGAAGCCTCACTGCTGATCCTACCTCCATCCGAGCACATTCAGATGTGTGCGTTTCGCGATAGCAACACTTTTAATAATACCGCACACCATTTACATGCGTGTCTGCACATATCCACAACAATGACAACGACATGTGATGTCGGCCATTCAATGTACATCCGACATTAATGTAAATTGTGCATTCTGTGACAGCAAAACTGCAACAGAAACACACATAACTACACTTCCTGGCCAGGCAGGAACTGAACAATGCCTAGGTCCCCGGAACAATTATTCACACCCCTACGCTGGCCAGGCGTACTCAAACTCAGCCCATTTTGTATACTTATAAATAGGATAACGATGATGCCACATGTCCCAGTTCTTCCACACTGCCTCAGGCTATATGTCCGCATCCACCTAGCATATCACAATGCGCAATTAAAAAAGGGATTCATAAGGCGTACACCATCCTGCCACTCAACACTGGACATGAATTGTGAACCCTACTGGACGTCATGTTTCGAAAGGGATCCATGAGGTGTACACCATCCTGCAATCAACACTGATCTGAATTGTGAACACTGCTGCCCGTTGTGATTACACACACAAGGACAACAGGTGAGCAGTGGGCCCTGGGTACACAGGGGCTACAATTGAGCGCGGTGCTGCGGGAGGGGTGTGGTGCATTAGCCTGTGTGCGCAGGTGCGAACAAGCGATGTTGCCGTGCGTAATAATGTGATGTCTGACCTCATTCAGTCACATCTCTGTCTCATTTTAAGGACCTGCTGGAGCGTACTGTAGGCCTGAGCCATTGGACAGTGCTGCCCTACAGACATGTGGCATTGTTTTTTAGGGCACTGTAGTGAGCTGATTACTAAGCGTACATGCACACAGGCTTGCACCACTGCTTTACATGCGCACATTTTGCTTCTAGCATGCGCTTTCTTCCTTTGTATGTGAACGTTGGCATAACATATTACATATTAATATTTAACCTTGTGTACTCGTGTGCACTCCAGCTCCTCTTTGAACCGCGATTACCACTAACAGTTGGTAGATCGTACTTCAAGAAGGAAGAATGCGCTCAACTGGTGGTCTCTATTAAGCTTCTAATAAACCTTCATTTACCTCCAGACTTTTCCACCATTATATTTTTTCTCCCTTTTCAGACACTGAATTGGTTGCTCCGAAATGGGCGGAGTGTGTGCTCACCCCGTAATGATACCCTGGAAATTCTGACGCTATCCAGCAAGGTATCAAGACACCGTCCCCGACCGGAGACCTGCTATGCCACGCTGAGAGTCACCCCGGAGTCGGAGCTTACACTGGAACGTTGTTGGACACACTGGTGGTGGCAGGTGAGCAGTGAAGCCTCGGTGCGCAGGAGCTACAATTGAGCCCAATGCGTGGGAATGGGCTGGGGTGCATCAGCCTAGTTGCGCAGGTGCAAACAAGTGATGTTCCTCTGCGTAGTAATATGATCTCTGACTTCATTCAGTGACATATGTGTCTCATTTTAAGGACCTGCTGGACCGTACTGTAGGCCTGAGCCAGCGGGCAGCGCTGCCCTACAGACACGTGTTGAGCGCAGTGCTGCGGGAAGGGTGGGGTGCATCAGCCTGTGTGCGCAGGTGAGAACAACTGATGTTGCTGTGCATATAAATGTGATCTCTGACCTCATTCTGTCACATCTCTGTCTCATTTTAAGGACCTGCTGGACCGTACTGTAGGCCTGAGCCAGCGGGCAGCGCTGCCCTACAGGCAGGTGATGAAAGCGGTACTGCGGGAGGGGTGAGGTGCATCAGCCTGGGTGCACAGGTGCGAACAAGTGATGTTGCGCTGTGTAATGATGTGATCTCTGACCTCATTCATTCACATCTCTGTCTCATTTTAAGGACCTGCTGGACCATACTGTAGGCCTGAGCTAGCGGGCAGCGCTGCCCTACAGACACATGGGGTTGGCTTTTAGGGCACAGTAGTGAGCTGATTACTAGGTGCACATGCACACAGGCTTACACCACTGCATTACATTCGCACATTATGCTTCTAGAATGCGCTCTGTTCCTTTGTATGTGAATGTTGGCATAACATATTATTTAAGCTTGTTTTAACAGTTGATAGATCGTACTTCAAGAAGGAAGGATGCACTCAACTGGTGTTCTCAATTAAGCTTAAAAAAAACCTTCATTTCCCTCCAGATGTTTCCACCATTATATTTTTTCTCCTTTTTCAGACACTGAATTGGTTGATCCAAAATGGGCGGAGCAGGTGCTCACCCCGTGATGATGCCCTGGGCATTCTGACGCCTTCCATCGTGGTATCAAGACACCATCCCCAATGTGAACCCTGCTGTGCCACCCTGAGAGGCACCTCGGACTTGGAGCTCGCACCGGCACGTCATTGGACACACTGGTGGTGGCAGAAGAGCAGTGAAGCCTCAGTGCGCAGGAGCTACAATTCAGCACAGTGTGGGGGACGGGCTGGGGTGCAGCAGCCTGGGTGCACAGGTGCAGGCAAGCAATGTTGCCGTAGATAATAATGTAATCTCTGGCCTCATTCATATCTGTTTCATTTTAAGGACTTGCTGGACCGCACTCTTTCTCGCGGACCTCAGCGTCCTAGACACACGGGTGACGGGAGGTGAACAGTGAGGGCTCGGTGCAGTAGGCAGACACTTTATCTCCTCCCTCGGTTCTTTTGACTCTCCCTCCCCTTCTCCCTTCCACCCACTCCCTCTCTGTCCCATTCCCACTATCTTCCTTTCATTCTGACTACCTTTCTTTTTCTCTTGGACATGGCACACATACTTCTGTTTCATTTTTGTCTTGCAGGCTTTGTACACTACTGAAGAGGAGTCACACCCACTTATTTCATGGTATACTGTTGACTGTTGATTGGTGTATTAAACTTGTGTTTCTATTTATTTGTGTTGTTTTAATAAAGGTTATTTTTTTTACCTATAAATAAGTGAGTGTATATGTCTTCTTTTTCTGACAACACTATTTATTGTGAAAATCCTGTTTATAATAGGTTATGAGGGAAAACATTTGTAATTTTGTGGTGCACCTACCAAAATATAAACCAACAGACTATTACAGAAAAGAAGTTTGTGGAATTCTACAACTGCAAGGGTTCTATGCGTGTATCACTTTACAACACCATGAGTACTGCTCCGGTGATTACAGAACCAATAAGGCACTGCCTAGGACCACAGAGGTTTCAGGGACTGGCGAGGCCCACCCTGTATATTTAAGTAAAGCCCTGGAGTTGGCCTCGAAGCCCCCAAACAATTAGTAAACAATACCCAGTGACGTGGCGATCCCCTAGGCTGCGAATTGTCTCTGTGCCCTCCTGCGTCTAATTTACATGTGAGAATAAGGTCCTCAGTCCTACAGAGACCCCGCAATATAGTAATAGGATTGGCCACGGAACATTACCGACCAGGGGGCTCATTTAAATGAACGCGTAAGTCCCTGCTTCATTTTTTTCCCTATTTCTACCATCCGGATCCTCTCTATTAAAGCAATACGAGGTTTTCCTCCTCTCGCTTCAACGAGAGAAACAAGGATTTGCTATCACAAGGTGGAAGCCATACACCCGCCCTCTAATAGCAAACATAAATGTCCCACAGAGCTGCGCCTGGGAGGTGGTGCTCCCTAGGACCATGATGCATTGGTTACTGCATCACTACAGAATTAGTATAAATGCATACTAACACTACTTGCACACGTGTCGTACAGCGAGTGTACTGAAAAGGCAGAGGTAACTCAAACTAAAGATATAAATCCTACCAGAGGTCGGATGACATATTTCAATGAGCCAACGGCCCTGGGATGAGTCGAAACAGCTTCAAGAGGAAAATATTGGTGAGTGCGGCCTTCTTTTTACCTTCTTCCGCTCGTCGCAAAATTTATGTAGTCAAGAGGCAGACAGCAGTGGATCCGATAAGTAGATTTATTGCAGGAAAAGAAGACAGCCTAAACAGCCACCAACAGGAGCAGACAGCAAAGCAACCATCTTCTCCAGCACCGTGTATAAACTCCCCAAGATTGCCCTCATGACAGCCCTACATTCTAATATTACATACTTACATTCTAGTAGCATTACATGTTAACATTCTACTATGACTTACATTGGAATACTACACAGAGCACATGACTTTACAGCAATGGGCTAATGGTTTCATCCACGACTATAGAGACCGGTGGGGTGAGTAGTTTGCTTCCCACTCCCTGTATGGGATAAACGCCTACAAACACTACTTGCACACGTATACTACAAAGACCAGAGCACACTCGGTTTGATCCCCGAGTCTTCACACCGGTAGGCGTGAGTACTTAGCTTCCCACTTCCGGTATAGTATAAACGCACGGTAGGGGTCAGTAGTTTGCTTCCCACTTCCTGTATGATATAAAGGCCTACTAACACTACTTGCACACGTATGCTACAAAGACCAGAGCACATCACTTTACAGCAATGAGCTCACGGTTTAGGCTCTCGGTTTCATACCCGAGTGTAGCAGCATCTCATCTTAGCACCATGTCACTCTAAGCAACACCGCACTTTCACTGGGAGGTGTGACTACTTCGCTTCACACTCCCCCACAGAGTTTACAGTGCACCTATCCTCCTCTTTCCTACTCTTTTTTCCCTTTTTCCCTTTACTCGCTTCAATGGAATCATAAAATGGCGGCCAACACTTCCTAGTTGCAACCGCTCGCAGCCAATGCGCAGCAAGCTCGTGCTCGTAACGCCCCAGCGAATCAGATAGCAGAATTCCCAAATATCGATATCTGTAAATTTCGATATTTCTCCAAAACTACTGAACGGATTTACACCCAAAACACAATAGCGTGCTTTTTAGACCAAGACCCTTCCCCCTGCCAAATTTAGGGTAATTCCGTTTGCCCGTTCGCCCGTTCGCCCGTTCGCCCGTTCGACCTGTAGTCTTGTCTAAAGTTTCCTATGGAAATTAACGTGGAAAAAACACGTTTTGGGACCGTTTTGGGACCCCCCTTTTGATCTCGATCGCCCTTGACAAAGCACTGCCAAACTTTCATCATAGGAGCTATTATGAAAAAAGAATTAGTTTGTAAAATTTTATGAAGATTCATCAACCAACGCCAAAGTTATAGGCAAAACAAAAAATGCTCGTCCTATGGAAACTTGGTCCTAACTATAACTACCTAATGGCAACCGCCAGTAGGTAAAAAAATAAGTATATATACAAGTATATATATACTAGCAGCCCGTCCCGACGTTGTCCGGGTATGAATTGCTGCCTTTAGGATTTCGTTTAGATAGCATTTCTTATCTGTGACAGGTCTGTGAAACGCTTCGATTCACAGTGCACTGCTGATGCACTTAAGAGTGCACGTTCAGTAGTGTGTGAACTCAAGTTTCCCTACTTTATTTTTCCTTGCAATATTATATAGCGCGAATTCGACAACATGGCATGAGCACAATTTACATTACGGAAGAATACATTCATTTGTGGTAGGCACGGGGAGACAAAGCGATTTTCCTGGAATCACAGGATGTTGAGCTGATGCTGAGATTAGAACGTAGCTCCCCAGCTCTAAAGTTCGCAATTCTAGAACTTGTGGCAGGAGGTGTGTCTAAAAGTGTATGTCGGTGCTGGCCATCAATGAGAGAGACCTGGGTATTTTTCAAATGGGTGGTGAAAAAATATGAGTATGTTGCTGGAGATGTGGGCCGCCTTGCCACCAATGTACTTACACCCATCACTCCGCATACTTTCATTACGAAAGTACCATGACTCCGCAATGCCATTATAACGCATGGTATTACATTTGATATGCTTTGTTGCGTGTTTATCTAGGTTCCTGATCGATACTGTGACCTTATGCCCCTATTCGGCTATAAACCCATTTATTCCCTATATTGGCATAACCGTTCAAGTGCGATTTTCTGAAAAGTCATCTCTGGCCTCACACGAACAGAGCCACATTCCAACATAGTTCTCTCTGCCACTTCCTTTGTGACCAATTAGTGCAATGACAGAGCAGTAGTCACTATCTGATATTCCTAGATAACACTCCGAGTTCTTCAACAAGATAAAAACTTAGCAAACCTGGAAATCCCCGCTTGCTATGTTTTGATTAGTAATGGAACTCTAATGAGCAACTGATAACTATCACTTCCTAGTGACATCTTTAATTGACGTCTTATGTCCAGCAAACTTGCGTCAAACCCGGCACCTGTCAGGTATAAATATTACCAACGTTGCCTTAAGCAATGAGAGCTGTAAGCTGTGAGCTGTGAGCTGCAAGACCCCGTGTTGGTAAATCTAGCACTCTGTCGCTGCAGCCTGCTATCCTGTGGTGGTGAAGCTGCTGATACCATTATCGCCGCTAAAGCGCGAACTATGGTGCAGTACGCTTAAGGAGCTGAACAGCCGTCCCTCTGCGAAGACATCCAGCAGATTCCAGCTGCCCGCGGACGCTGTCCCCCCTCCTTCCTCGACGCGCTGAAGAGAAGCCGCTGCCTTTCTCGTGCAGAGAAATCCCGTCCCGGCGCTTCCGGTTTACCCTCGCGGGTGACTGGGATATCGAGAGAGACCCCTGAAGGCGATACCAATCCTCCATCATTCTATTCAGAGGTATGGTGTTGACTAAACCCTTAGACGAGAATTCTTGAAACAAACCTTGGCAAAACCAACTTAACTTAAGCTACTTACTTACTCCCCTTTTCACGTGTTAGGCTTAGGTCAGGCACACTGGGGTAGGCTTAGTTAGAAGCACCAGTTGAGTATGTTAGCCTAATGTATATATGACTGTATATATGTTTTATTACTTTTAACCATTGTATGGCTAAGAAACCATATCAATGCTTTTACAGTTCTATTTCGCAATACTTATCTTACTGTACGTACTTTTTATAATAACAATTATTGCAATTGTGGCAATACATTTCTCTTGTACGAGAAGAAAGACTGTGCAATAAATGTTAACCCTTTATTGACAAACGCCCGTCTCTCTATTCTCTACATCTCGTGAAAGTAAACTGCACTAGACTGACTGAGTGAAATACATGTCTATTGTTTCACACGACCCTAGAGATTGACTCTTGATCTGAGGAGCAAAGTTGTCATGTTGCACGGTTGTTGGAAAACTGAATCCCTTCTTGTCTGTGCCAAGGAAGCTGATCACTTCCTATGCAGAGAAGAAAGTTTCCAGTGACCTCTGAGCTAGTTGGTAACACAACCCAATTAAGTTTAGCATAGTCAGTGGAGGCCTGGAATATCCGCAGTTCCACGTCGATACTACTGTTTATGTTATTCCAATGCGCAGGGCCTAGTGGGAAACTAGGAACTACACTACATGGCGCCCAACGTTTGGTAAGGCGATAAACTAACGCAAGACAGTAGAGTAACTCAGTCGTGCATATTTCACAGACCCCTTTCTCCCGTAAATACTCCAATAGACGTCTGGAGTGGGTGAAAGGTTAAAATCCACCCGACCTTAGTAGGAAGAGATTCCTATGTAAAGCTCTGGTTTATTCAACGTTGAAGGATACAGTGTTCCAAAATATTGTGCACCTAATCTTTGTCTCCTTGGAGACCTACTCTGCAAAGCCTGCATTTTTTTTTAAAATGTCAGACAGTGAAGAAGAAAGGGAAGCAGCTAGGCTGGCTTCCATACTAATAGAGGAGGACTCGAGTCTCCTACAGGCAGACCCGGATGCTATAATCATCCCGGTCCACTTAAGAAGATCTATAACTTTAAAACTTATAGAAAACGGACTGACACCTCAAGGTGGTACAGTAATTTTCGTGATAGAGGCTCACGAGTATCGGCAGACAGAGGTATTCTATTCATGGATAAACTTTCCAGCGGCAAACGCTACAACACAAGAGTTTCACTATTACAAAATAGAGAAACCTCCGGAAGAGTACGCTCCTTTCGAGGAGATTGAAATTCCACTTAAATTTCAAGAGCACCTGCTCTGGTTTAATGGCCCCTAAAACACAATGATCACATAACTAGGCTCGGTCCACTAGGTAGACCAGGAGCAACGTGGCCGGTTCTAGCCAGCTACACACCACATCCTGACATTGTAAAAATGTCTAGAGAAGAGCTGCTAGTACAGCTAAACACATTAATAAAAATACATAGGCAATTAGTCCAATATGTAATGCGGACTGCAACAGTCCAGCCAGCTGTTAATTCACACCAGCTGACCCCTCACCAGGGGAACACAAATGAAATAACACAACAGAACATACAGTCATGTCTTGGTAAAACACCCGTAAAACGGGAACAAATTCCTTTCTGGTTAGCACAGAAAATCACTCAAATAGAGGCAGTATTTCCTGATACTACTCCTATTGAGAAACACAGAATCTTGACCATCTGCCTTCCTATGGGAATCGCACCACACGTGGAGGACTGCGACACTTGGGGTACAGTCTTTGCTTCCATTTACACAAAAACACACGGTGTTCCGTCTATGGCGGTTATACCAGAAGTGCTAAAACAGATTCAAAATGAATTCGGTCCAGAGCCCGCTTTAAATCTAGGTATGAAATTACTGAAAGACTTCAAGCAGGTCTCAGCTATATTATTAGCCAACATTAGAGGAGAAGCAGCATCTGTGGCGATCCGCCAGAAGTTGAAGGAAACAGATATAAAAGATCCTGTTGAGCTTGCAAAAATCATAGAAAAATGCTATGAAGAATTAGGTAGAGACAGCTTGGGTGGGAAACCAGTAAAACCCCAACTGCTCGAAAGTCCTGAAAAATTATTTATTAAAAATAATTTAAACACTCCTAAAAAGAGCTGGGATGGAAATAAACAATCCACTCCCAAGGAAAAAGTTTTCCAGTCCAGAGGAAGGTCTCCTCGACGGAGGGAAAGAACTCCGACTCGAGAACGCCAGTCTCCCCAGAGGGAGCCCTCTGAGAAAAGATATAACCTTAGAAATAGGGATAATCTGAAAAAACCTGATAGATATCAAAGTATTGATGCACGTCCCTCTCGATCTCTTCCACAGAATTCGGAAAGAAGAGGACGGTCAGACCCAGGAGAGCACACCAAGTCCAAAGACAAGGAACCTGCTCAGAGTAAAAAATCTCAATTTCCTAAAAAGAAGGTAGCCAGTATTAGAGTAATCAACCATGCCGAGAATACTGAGGACACAGTTGAAAAACGGGGAGTGGGCATTGACAATGTTGGACAGTGCAGCAGAAATCAGTATAGCGCGCAAGAACTTGATGAGTCATCTGGAGACAGTGGACACGAATGAATACATTCAGGTTGAAACTGCCGACGCCAGACTTAGCGAGCCCCATAAAATATACGAAATAACATTGCGTATGGAGGGTGATAAGACTAGGAAAATTAAGGGTCTATTTTGGGATAAGCTCTCAAAAGGCTATGATATTCTGTTAGCTGAAAAAGATTGGCCCCCAGAGTTTGTCAGGGAGTGCCCTCGTGGCGAAGAAGTGATTATGCCTGCCTTCTCGAATCACATTCCGATTCATAAAAAATATACCTATGCAAGGAAATGGGCAGTAGCCCAGGCACCTGCATTATATAAAAATCATGTAGGATGGGATGAGGATTCATCTCCTCACAAAATCCAATTAAAAAGTGAACCAACTGCCCAACGGCAGTATCCCACAAAGCAAGAAGCTAAAAAACAGGTCAGGGAGATCTTAGATCAACTTGAATACCAGGGGGTGATTGAAACATGCACCTCTCAAATGAACAATCCTTTGTTTCCTGTCTCCAAGCCAGACAATTCATATCGTCTACTTTTGGACTACAGACATCTAAATACATGTTGCAAAACTTTTGCAGTACAAAACTCGCATAGTGCAGCCCTAATGAATAACATAGTTAGGAAAAAATATAAAACGACATTAGACATATCTAATGGTTTCTTTTGTCAAAACATTGTACCAGAAAGCTGATATTTGACCGCTTTCTCCGCATTTGGATCGCAGAAAAAATTCTGTCGACTCCCACAGGGGTTCAAGAACAGCCCAGGACTATTCTCAGCTAGGGTAACAGAGTTACTACAAATCTATGATGATGACGCATTATCTTACGTAGATGATATTTATCTCACAGATGACGACTTGGATACTCACTTGAAGAGAGTGAACACCATTATACTTGGGTTCGCAGCAGAGGGTTACAAATTCAACTTTAAAAAGTCTCGAATTGCCCATCTGACGGTACTGTTTTTAGGGTACGAATTATCAAGTGAAGGGAAAAGCCTAGCGGACAACTTCTTAGAGAAGTGCGCTGTACTCCAAGCTCCAAAAACGCTGAAGAATTTACAATCCATTCTAGGTTTTCTGAATTTCGGAAGAACTTACATTCTAAATTACGCAGAGAGGGTTAAACCTCTCTACGAACTAATAAAACCTGATTTTAAACAAATCAATTTGACTCAAAAACACACAGAAATTTTGAGATCACTGCAAACAGACATGTTAGCAAAAACAAAATTAGACACACGTAACAACACACGCGATCTTGTAATCCGAGTCATCCCAGGAAGATGCAGATTCACATACCTAACCTCTAATGAGGGAGAAAAGGTACCAATTTCAATTAAATCTCACTTGTACACACAAGCAGAAAAAACATTCAGTCACACAGAAAGAACTGTGAACGCAGTGCAAATCGCATTAGCAAATGAACGAGAACTAGCACACGGCAAAAGGATTAACATCCTCACAGCGGAATCCGCCTTCAAAGCGCTATTCAGCCCAGTATACATGCCTACAGTGTCACTGGATCCGAAATGGATACAGTGCATAGATTCTCTAGGAGCGGAAGACGTGAAATACTATTTCGCCCCACAATTTGAAGAACTGAATGATTTAGAATATGAAGAAGAATATCCTCTGCCAATCGAAATTCTGCCTCTCCCACAATATGCCTGTATAATCTATACAGATAGCTCTGTACAGCATTTCAACGTAGAGAGAAAATCCTACGACGCAGCATGTGCGATCATTAAATGTCGTTGGCTGTGCGGTAAAATCAGACCGAAAGTAACAAAAACTGAATCTGTAAGAAAGTGTTCGATTCAGAGAACTGAAATCAGATCTTTAAAGATGGCGCTTGAAAATGCAGAACGCGAATTCCCGACACTTATAGTGTGCGATTCTCATTTTTGCGTCAACTCTTACAATAACAAACTGCAGAGTTGGATTGAAAACGACTACAAAGATGACACAGGTGCCACAATAAAGCATAAATTGCTCTGGAACGAGGTAGCTCTTTTAAGTAAAGAACTACAAAAGACTCACGTGATTCACGCACAGAGTCTTCAACGTGATGGCGTTCACGTTGCAGGGAATTCATTGGCTAATACAGCCACCGCGGAAGCAACTAAACCGGCTTCCGTAGCCACAAAAAAGCGTACAGATAAATATATTGACGGGGAAACCATGCTGGCAGTAAAAACGACCGTAAAAGGCGACTGTGCAGCACTACCCATAAATTGTCCACTCAATTATGCATACGTAATCGATGCAAACTCCGTTCCTTTTGCTCGAATCCCTGGAGTGGGGGATAGAGTAATTCCAAACAGGAGCAGGAGGGGCTTCCTCTTACTGGAAGCACACATGGGATTGGGTCTGAGACACCAAACAATCAAAGCCTCTCTGAAAGAATTACAATCAGAGTACTGGTGGCCAGGAATGAGCATAGATATTCAATGTTTTGCTCAAAATTGTGAAAACTGCAATAGAGATCGCAGTAACGAACAGGCCAGTGTAGTTTCAGGATCCCTGATAGACAGCATAAGGCGATCTATCTGCGCAATCAAAGAAGAGAAGCGCGTCCCAGTGTACACCATTAAGACGAAAAGCACTTAAAAAATGAGGCCCCCAGCGCTCGGCTGACGCTAGAACGGTTATAAAAGATTTGCGAGTCCATATCGGCATATACGCAATTACCACGTTCCATTTTGACCAGGGTCCTGCTTTCAGCTCTCGAGCCTATAAGGAGGCCATGGCCAGCATGGGAATTGGGTTGCGGTATTCTTGTCCGTCATACCCCGGAAGGGAACAGTGTGGTAGAAAGAAAAAACCGGGACATAAAGCAATCTATAACAGCGAAGGTATTAGGTTCAGGCGCTGGGTGGGTCAAACATTTAATAAGTGTCCAGACTAGTCTTAACAACATGCCAAGAAATTCTCTAAAAGGTTTCAGCCCATACGAACTATTGTTCGGAATTAGAATGCGAGTTCAGGACCTCGATAGTCAGATGTCAGTGGTACAAGAAGAAACAAAGCACTTTGATGTAAAGGATCGTTTGGCTGTTTTACAGGAACTGAATGAAACAAGAAAATCATTAAGCAACATAAAGTTAAAGCAACAGCCAAGTACCACTGACGAGGCACCACCCGCAACAGCCCCAGCAAGGCCTGTCTGGATTCCAAAGATTGGGGATCTAGTCAGAGAAAAGATCGCGGTTAAGAAGGACTTTGGGCCTTCTTACAGAAAAGCAGTACCTGTCTTGGCAGTCACCGGAACAAGATCAGTTGTGCTACCGCCCCTTGCTGGTAAAAAGGAGAACAGAGTCGTGTCTATCGATCTGTTAAAACCACAAGCATGTGGCCTATAATCAACAGTAGGCCCAGTGGACTCCCAAGAAACAACAGAATACCCAAACTTGCAACAATCCAAGAGGTTCAAACTGAAAGACTAATCACATTCGATCAGCCTGCAGTGCACAATGAAGGACTATGCAATAATGCCATGGAACTCGTGCCTCTTGAAACACAGATTGAAACAGTTCGTCAAGAAACAACACCAGTCTACAATGATGTGGCATCAGAAAGTGCTACCGAGAGACAGATTGAAAGAACAATCCCATCAATTGACAGAACTGCCTCTAGTTATTTCATCAACTTCGACAACTTCTCTGAAGATCAAAACGACCCCGAAGTGATGCCAGAAACAAAAAAGACTTTTAAAGAAAAAGCAACAGAACTCTTTCATCAACTAAAAGAAATCTACCTTGTTTCCCCTTGGCTAGAATTCTGGTTCGGTCTAGGTGTATTTTTCCTCCTGCTTTGGCTCATCATGGTACTGTGTTTGGGAAAATTCATTGAGGGAAAATATATTACAATGGACACAGCAAGTCAGAACATCAACCTAGTCCTGAAACCACACAGATCATCCCACGTGAAGAAAAGAGAACTGTCAACAGTAAATGTCACAGCAATTCCAATACCTGGTGGGGTAGTATGGGAGAAAACAGATTATGAAATCTATGGTCCGGTCGAAATCCTGAAGTATCCTCATCAACTGAAGGTTTCCTTAAGTGACTTTGTGACACCAAGTACATTCTCTGATGATTGGGACTTTAACAGTATTAATGACATGATGTCTGATTTAGTAATGTCAGCTAGATTCACAGATCATGATTATTTACAAGGTTCATCTAGTTATGAGCAATTATTCTGTTACACCCACTATGGGGATCATTACTTGCATAAATCTGCACAGCCTAGAAATGTTTTTATGTATAATCAATGGGAACATTGTTCTACACCACCTAAAAGCAGTTCTAAAGCATTCTTTGAGAAATTCAAATACTTCTCAGGGTTTAACACCAGTGATGCAGAAACGTTTTATTACAAACTGTTAGAAAAAACAGGAATGAAAACAATGCTGACAAATTCTAAATTGATATATTCAGAAGCATTTTATGACAAAATGATGACATTTGGTTTTGATTATTGGAAAAATAATATTGAAACGAAAACAATCTGGGGTACAAAAGATTGGCAGGTGCAAGGCATTGAAGCACTATTTAGGACCTGCATGATACCAGAACAAATGTTGTTTTTAAATGACACTATACACCAAACATCTTGTCTTGGCCTAGCTAAGATCAAAGACCTTAAAACACCGTCTATACCAAAGCCAATACCTGAGAATACAACCACAGATATTGAGTTAGACGTGTCACAAATTCTACATTTCAACAGAACACATCCTGATTGGAAAAAGTGGTTAATCTGGCCTACTGACACAAACAGCTGTCAAGATAGATTCCTGAATAAAACACAGGGGTTAAAAATGACCAGATTAGACTCAAGATATTCCCAGAGACAACATCCAGGGATTATAACAACATACAGTGTAGGGAAACTCTGCCTCGAATGGCTAACAACATCCACACTGGCTGAAATTAAGCAACACTTGTCTTTACTAAAAGATGGTGCTGATTTGCGCGATTTCATTCTTGGACCACGCAAACAGCGTCAGAAGCGTTTCATAGCGACCAGCATCTATGCTGCTTACAACGAGGCTTGGAAAGTAAAGCAAATTGAAACTGCTGAAAAAATACGAGAAATTGATCGTATTAATTTGGAAAAATCACTCTCTGTGGTAGACAATGGGTTAATGACTCTGTCTTCCAGAATATATTCGTTGGACAATATTGTATCCTCTGCCTTTGATGTGATAGACAGAGATTTGCGAATGTTACAACATGGCCAGTCTCAATTACGCACTATTATAGAATTAGGCTGGACGCTGCAAAATCTTCGTTCAGGCTATGTGCCTTGGCGTTTAATCAACACAACGTCATTATTTTCCAGTTTTAACCTTACTGATAAACAGATCAGTTTGGCACAGAAAGGAGCAGACTATACAATCCTGAGCATCGAAAAACTCGAGAGATTACCATTGACAATGTCAGAGAGTCCTGTCATTGAATGGATAATACATGGAATTATCACAATTCCGATAACAACTTTCCGATTTAAAAAGTGCCTTGAGTACATACCTACTGGCCAATATGAACAATTGGGTAAAGGATATGTGAAATCTATATGGAAATTACCATACACTCATTCTTGCTATAGTGACAGCGACAAAAATGTCTTTCTTAGTGGTGAGAATTGTAAACATTCACTAAGCGGTATACTTTGTGTCAGGGTATTAATTTACACGGAGCATGTGATGGAAATTCAAACAACCTTTCATGCCACCAGCTAGTCACACCTGCAACTCAGATAGAGCCCTTCTTTATGCAACTCGCAAACGGGAGTTACATTCTTAGAACGGATCACAGATGTTGTGGCCTCGTGCCAGGGAAAAGTTATCTAGTAGAAGTAACATCCATGGTCAAATGCTGTATGCAAGCATTGTTTCCGAGTGGGCCTCCGGACTCAGTGACTCCCATCTGGCCTCGTCTGAATCTCTATTCTATACGAATTGATACTTTAAGCAAAGTTAAATCTGTATTTTTACAGACAACAGTGCCTATAACGTCATTTAAAGAGACGTATGATCTTCTAGTTGCAAGGACAGCTACTGAAGTTCATGACCTTTTATCAACAAATTGCCCCGTGCATTTCGTAGAAATGTTCAGCCAACTCCTTAACATGTCTAGTGCAACAAGCATCCCAGGCATATTTAAGATAGTCTTTACGGGACTGCTAACACCCTTCCAGGCAATTTTGGGAATCTTTCCTAATTTTGTGCACTCCATTTTTGGCGGCATACCATTATTTTTGGGACTCGTCGCAGGGATTCTATTTTTGACCCTCCTGCTTCGTTATGGCAAGCCTCGGCTCAGACATAGCTCCCATGGGAATGGAAGAGACAATCCTAGCAATGCGCTACCGGGACAGGATAACTAACGTCCTTGGATTGGCCAGGCTGAGAGATCTAAACATGACCTGGTTCCTTTCATTCAGACCAATATGGCAAAATTGCATTTTACCTGTGCTGAGATGTATGCTTTGCGGAGATGAATGCGTGTTGGACATATGTCTTTCACTTCCATCAGCAGTACCAATGGACGTCGATACTTTGCTCAGTCCAATAACGGCTCACGCATTGTGTTGTCCCCAGCGGCTACCAATCCTGATGACGGCATTTGTGGAGACTCCTGTACTACGACTAGGTGGTATCAGTGGGGCAAGCGACAAAAGCAGCATCACCCAGGTACAGCCATCAGTGAGCATTGCTGCTCCCGACTATGATGACAGCAATCATTCTCACACCTGCCAAGTTACAACGCTATCTAATTTGGTTGAACTATCACCTGAATTTGTAGACCAATTCTTTGAGAGCCTGTCTGATACGATGTTCTCACCCGTACAGAAAACAATACCTTTTAGAAGCTTTCCGACACACAGCGTTCCCATGAAGTCTGAATTCGGCCTTCAGTTTTGATCAACAAAAACTGCCAAGAGCTTTGGAAATCTATTTTCTTTGAATTGGACAATTTTTCTAATATTGACCCCTTTTTGGCACGAACAATTCTTTGCTTAACGTAAAAACTTTTCTTAGAAAACAGAAGCTTCACACTTCTATTTCTAAACACATCTAGAGACATAACAACATTACACCAGCCTCTAGCTCACGTGTTATTACAATGCATTTTTATGCGATGATTTATCTCGCATTTCTTCTGTCAGAGATACTTCATGTGTAATTCTTTTTGCATAATCGTTCATTGATTTCATATGCAATAATTATTTGAATGATTTCTATGCTTCAAAAAACGTACAGTACCTAAATTTCACGTATGACAAATACGCCTATTTCGAATGCATTTATGTATTTTGGGGTGGGCAATGTTACACATGCATCTAATTGCTTTAGTTTTAGTAATTTTGATGGACATTAACCCGTGGAGTGGGTGTTGCGTGTTTATCTAGGTTCCTGATCGATACTGTGACCTTATGCCCCTATTCGGCTATAAACCCATTTATTCCCTATATTGGCATAACCGTTCAAGTGCGATTTTCTGAAAAGTCATCTCTGGCCTCACACGAACAGAGCCACATTCCAGCATAGTTCTCTCTGCCACTTCCTTTGCGACCAATTAGTGCAATGACAGAGCAGTAGTCACTATCTGATATTCCTAGATAACACTCCGAGTTCTTCAACAAGATAAAAACTTAGCAAACCTGGAAATCCCCGCTTGCTATGTTTTGATTAGTAATGGAACTCTAATGAGCAACTGATAACTATCACTTCCTAGTGACATCTTTAATTGACGTCTTATGTCCAGCAAACTTGCGTCAAACCCGGCACCTGTCAGGTATAAATATTACCAACGTTGCCTTAAGCAATGAGAGCTGTAAGCTGTGAGCTGTGAGCTGCAAGACCCCGTGTTGGTAAATCTAGCACTCTGTCGCTGCAGCCTGCTATCCTGTGGTGGTGAAGCTGCTGATACCATTATCACCGCTAAAGCGCGAACTATGGTGCAGTACGCTTAAGGAGCTGAACAGCCGTCCCTCTGCGAAGACATCCAGCAGATTCCAGCTGCTCGCGGACGCTGTCCCCCCTCCTTCCTCGACGCGCTGAAGAGAAGCCGCTGCCTTTCTCGTGCAGAGAAATCCAGTCCCGGCGCTTCCGGTTTACCCTCGCGGGTGACTGGGATATCGAGAGAGACCCCTGAAGGAGATACCAATCCTCCATCATTCTATTCAGAGGTATGGTGTTGACTAAACCCTTAGACGAGAATTCTTGAAACAAACCTTGGCAAAACCAACTTAACTTAAGCTACTTACTTACTCCCCTTTTCACGTGTTAGCTTAGGTCAGGCACACTGGGGTAGGCTTAGTTAGAAGCACCGGTTGAGTATGTTAGCCTAATGTATATATGACTGTATATATGTTTTATTACTTTTAACCATTGTATGGCTAAGAAACCATATCAATGCTTTTACAGTTCTATTTCGCAATACTTATCTTACTGTACATACTTTTTATAATAACAATTATTGAAATTGTGGCAATACATTTCTCTTGTACGAGAAGAAAGACTGTGCAATAAATGTTAACCCTTTATTGACAAACGCCCGTCTCTCTATTCTCTACATCTCGTGAAAGTAAACTGCACTAGACTGACTGAGTGAAATACATGTCTATTGTTTCACACGACCCTAGAGATTGACTCTTGATCTGAGGAGCAAAGTTGTCATGTTGCACGGTTGTTGGAAAACTGAATCCCTTCTTGTCTGTGCCAAGGAAGCTGATCACTTCCTATGCAGAGAAGAAAGTTTCCAGTGACCTCTGAGCTAGTTAGTAACACAACCCAATTAAGTTTAGCATAGTCAGTGGAGGCCTGGAATATCCGCAGTTCCACGTCGATACTACTGTTTATGTTATTCCAATGCGCAGGGCCTAGTGGGAAACTAGGAACTACACTACACTTTTATCACGCATACATTTACAACGAAATTCGTTGTAAATGCATGAATGGTAAAAGCATGTTTTTTTAATGTTTGGATATGGTAAGTATGGGTATAGGGGTATATGTCTTGGGGTACTGAGGTATATGTTTTGGGATGTTAGGGTATTTTAAGGGTTCAGATATAGTTTTGGGTTATAGGGTACAGGGGTTGTTTTAGGGTTTAGGGATAGGGATAGGTTTGGGGTACAGGGGTATTTTTAGGGTACAGGGCTAGGTTTGGGTTTTGGGGTATAGGGGTATTTTTAGGGTTCAGGGGTAGGTTTGGGTTTTGGGGTACAGGGGTATTTTAAGGGTTCAGGGCTAGGTTTGGGTTACAGGGGTATTTTTAGGGTTCAGGGGTAGGTTTGGGTTTTGGGGTACAGGGGTATTTTAGGGTTCAGGGGTAGGTTTGGGTTTTGGGGTACAGGGTTATTTTTAGGGTTCAGTGCTAGGTTTGGGTTTTGTGGTACAGGGGTATTTTTAGGGTTTAGGGATAGGTTTGGGTTTTGGGGTACGGGGTATTTTTAGGGTTTAGGGCTACGTTTGGGTTTTGGGGTACAGGGGTATTTTAGGGTTCAGGGGTAGGTTTGGGTTTTGAGGTACAGGGGTATTTATAGGGTTCAGGGATAGGTTTGGGTTTTGGGGTACAGGGGTATTTTAAGGGTTCAGGGCTAGGTTTGGGTTACAGGGGTATTTTTAGGGTTCAGGGGTAGGTTTGGGTTTTGGGGTACAGGGGTATTTTAGGGTTCAGGGGTAGGTTTGGGTTTTGGGGTACAGGGTTATTTTTAGGGTTCAGTGCTAGGTTTGGGTTTTGTGGTACAGGGGTATTTTTAGGGTTTAGGGGTAGGTTTGCGTTTCAGGGTACAGTGGTATTTTTACGGTTCAGGGCTAGATTTGGGTTTTGGGGTACAAGGCTATTTTTAGGGTTCAGGGGTAGGTTTGGGTTTTGAGGTACAGGGGTATTTATAGGGTTCAGGGATAGGTTTGGGTTTTGGGGTACAGGGTATATTTATAGGGTTAAGATGGGTTAGTGTTTAAGGGTGTTGGGGTATTTTAAGGAGTAAGGGTGGGTTATGATGATGGTGTGCAGGAGTATTTAAAGGGAGCACAGTGGGATTAGCACACGATATGAGACTTGGCATGAAGGGCGGAACGTACCACTCGCCCCCAGCGTTTGTCACGCCCCCAACACAACGCAGACATGCCCACAAGGGACTACTTTGCTGGCACGGTTCTTTTACCTTTTAAATGTATATGGTGGGCGTCTGCATAGCCTATGTCCTTCTGCTGCAACTGCCCTTTCCAACGCTGTATTGGGTGTTGTGATTGGTGCTGTGGTTCCTGAGATTACCCGCCTCAAAGGTTTGGGCTCTCTCTTTATTATATTAGTATGGATATATCTAGTGCAGCGCTACAGTGGCTACAAAACTGCTACCTGGGCACACCAAATCTGTTTACCTACAGCTGGCCCGATTCACAGAATTAACTTAACTTTGGTATTCACAGAGTGCACTTACTACTTTAGGTGTTCACAGAATGGATTTACGACTACTAACTTTACGACCGCACTTAGGCCGGAGCTTCCAGCCCGGAGGCGGAGCTTCCGGCCTGAAGGTGGGGATTCCAGCCGGTGGTGGAGATTTAGCCATGGCTGAAATCTCCACCTCAGGGGCGGAAGCTCCGCCTCTAAGCCGGAAGCTCCGCCTCCGGGCCGGAATCTCCGTTGCAAGTGTGGAAGTAAAGTTAGTAGTCGTAAATCCATTCTGTGAATACCAAAAGTAGTAAGTGCATTCTGTGAATACCAAAAGTAGTAAGTTTAGGATTTTGTCTCAACTTAATTCTGCGAATCGGGCCCAGCCTGCGTACCTAGCCAGTGCACTGCCTCTGTGCTTGGTGTGCTCCGGCACGGTAAATGACGGCTCACTGATCTGCCACTGTGGTCCCATTCATCCTTGCTGTGTTGTGTCTTGAATTAAGAGATTAGAATTCATGGTTTTGGTATTTTGTATAGGTAATTAACAAGTGTAACGTAGCTGGAAAATTGACACCTCCCTCTTTTATTATCATAGTGTTTTGTTTCAACTGGTTGTTTTTGAGATTTCACGAGACAAACTTTTTTGATGATTTTATGTAGGGCAGTATTTGACCCATATTTCAGCATGCGTCTTTAAACTGTTTTTGTAATGGGATTGTTAGGTTGTAAAGATTTCAAACTGGTCGTCATTTGTTTTTTCTCAGGGGGTCCAGTATTTTTTTCACATATTCCTTGGCCTTAATTGTTAGTCATCTCGTATGTGTTTTCTTTATCTTTATATTATACTTCATGGTGCATCTTGGGGATAATTTGACCTTCTATCTGGCGCTAGAGCAAACAGCATTCCCAACATCAAACACAAATGGTTCTCTGTACCTGATGAATTGATTAACGTACCTACCTGTTGCACATACATACAGCATATGTTTCTTTCTAAAATGTTATACAAATTATCACTGTGTAAAGTGTGGAATTGTCACTTTGTTAATGCAAAATATGAATGTATTTTCGACACTGATGGTACAGGAAAAGAAAGACAGAAACCGGGTCAACATGATGGGCCCCTTGTTCAGTTGTAGGTGCTCCCATGGAAAATACAATCTGAGTCCCCCCATAACACACTGGGTTTTTCTATTTTAAAGGGGGCGGGGCTTCCTCCCTTTCCTCTTTCCTATTCATTCACCTCCCCCCTGTCTTCCATCCTTCTTTTGCACATCCCCCTCTCTAATGACTCCTGTTTTTTAAGTAATCCCTATCTCCCTTGCCCCTCATCCTCTATACCCACCCCTTTTTCCCATTTTACCTCTTCCTCATCATACCCTCATTTTACTTCTTTGATTTTCTTTTTACTTTTTTTTAAATTAATTTCCTGGTATGGTAAACATAAAAGAAAGATTAATGCAAGCCTCTTAAAATGAGCATAGAAAAGGTATTTATTTATTGTGACTTTTCTTTAAAAAATGAAATTTCGTCAGCCTGTGTTTTTTAAGGGTGGCTTTCTTCATTTTATATTTTCGTCATAATGTTGGAATACCCTGGGTTCGTAAAAGTTTCGCACCACCACAGATGGATGCAGGCTCTGGACTTTTTATGAGATGCGATGGACAGAGAAGGCTGCCAAAAGCTGAGTTCTAAAGGAAGAATATGGTGCGACTGGAAACTCTGAGAATGTCTTCAGCTAATTATTAGTGTTGGCATACTTGTCATGATTACTGAGAAATACAACGAGTGGCCCAATATATAACATCACAGACAGGGCGGCGAGAAACTTCTTTCAGTCCTTGAGAAAGTGAAATGAAGAGAACTGGTTCCAGGATGTCTCACTGCAAACGGGAAACATCTGATTGTAATAAAAAGAAGGAAGCGTCTTGCTTCCAGGCAAATGTCTTTGAATTCCACTGTAGGGAATACACAGGCGACTGCTGTCCTCTCCGTCTACCAAAGGAGCACAGCTTCCCAAGATTAGTGGGCATAACTAGACTAGAGTTTCAAAACCTCCCCCCCCCCCCCCGGCCCCCCTTGGAAATGACTGTAAATTGTCTGTGTAGAGAGACGAGGTATGCACTTCTCACCACCACTGTGGTGAACCACAGATTGTGTGATAATATCCGGTGAAAGAACACATGATTCCATGCTCTGATATAGTTCTTTCATCTGAATAAAGCGAGCTAGAAATGTTTAATAAATAAAGAAATATATACAGACAAGTATTTGTAGCAAATTTACACTCAATCCTAAGTGGGCATTCTCTATCCAACAGAGGAAATCACTTTTCCTCTGCGCTCACGCTGTTTTACCGACAGGATGCACAGAGGCAAACATGCCCTTAGGAGATGCACCACAAAAAGGTGGCGCTCTGTTAGGGGGCCAACTAAGTGCATCCCTTTCGAAAGGTGAAAGGGTGTGCCATGGATCCCCCAGACATCCCACTGCAGATAAATGAAGTCACTCGCGGGACCCTCTTTAACTCCTTCCATGCTCAGGATGGTTCCCGGCCATCATGAGTCACAGTAGGCGTGTGCTCATGATGGCCAGGAGCCGTCGGAACGTTGCAGCTCCGCCCACTTGTGATTAATTCCCCGCCTGTGCAGGAGAATTGATAGGTGGGCAGAGTTCGGACGGCTCCCGGCCATCATGAGCACACACCTACTGTGACTCATGATGGCCAAGAGCCGTCCTGAGTACCCGAGCTCCACGCCCAGCCCCGCCATGGATCCCCCAGACATCCCACTGCGGCCGAATTTGCCCCATGGCGAAGGGGTTAAAGTGCAGGCTGGTTGTTGCCCGCACAGAGAAACACAAAGCAGCTTTGAAGCAGCTTCTCCGTGTTTCACTGAATGCACTGCCCCATGGCAGCTCGAGTTCATAGCTTTCCTGCGGGTATAGAATTCACTGTAACAGGGCGTGTTGTCCCTGATTGTTCCTAGCACACCTGCTTAAAGGTGCACCTTGGCACAAACAAGGACAGTGAGTCCTATATGCAATATGGCCCCAATTGATTTTGGATGTCATGGATTGTTTTTGATGAGTGCAATGAAGGGTGAGTTCTCAAAATGTTTTGTGGGGATGAGTGGTATGATGCTAGGTATTACCCATGCACAGCGTTGCTCATCAATTATGTAATTGCAGATGTTGGAGTCATGTTATCAAGGATGTCATGAAACATGTAATGAGTAGTGTAATATGGGAGATAATTAGCAGTGCATGGCAAGGGCGTGAGTTATAGTTAATTTCAGGCACGAGTAATAGTTACTGGAGATAACTATAACTGGTGAATTTCAGTGGTTTTGTTTGTAAACTAAATAAGTAATTTGAGACATTAGTTCAGTACAAATTAAAATAAATATTCATTACGTTCAGTTTCCTGTGAGAAAACACAGACCTCAGTGGCTCCCTTGTACACATCTACATCGAGCTAACTCGAAAACTCTAAGGTAATAGGTCTGTCATAATTTTAAGATTGATATTAATCAAGACCAAGTCAGTGTAATAAGCGGGTTCCCTTATCTATCCCAAAAGGTTACTTTTAATCAAGACGATTTAGATTCCATTCAATTGAAGATACAAAACTTCTGGAATCTGGGAAGAGATCTTCAAAATAATGAGAAGTCTCGAATAGAAATTTATTGATGGAGGTATGCAATGAATTTATCAATGGTGACATGCATAGGCTTCTTTCAATGTTCTATTATTAGCAAAGAAAAACTTTTAGAACCCTCTATAATTTATGTAATCTGTGATCTCACTGAAAAACCCATGTGACAATGTTGCTCTACAGCCTGGAACCAGGAGCCACTAGTTTGCCCTTAAGAGTGCCCTTAAGTACCAAATGTTTTTCTGAAATATTGTAAAATATTGTTCTTAGAGGATTGAAAAAATTAGCATCTGTATACATTTTGATATGTTTTGAAAAAAAGTGTTGAAAAAGTACACTAATTGTATGTTTCTTTTGTTAAATAGAAAACTGTCCTGATGAAGGTGTAAAACCAAATACCGAAACGCTGCGTCGACAACTTGTTTTTTCTGTTTTAACATGTCTATGTGTATATACACATTTTTAATTTTGGTTTATGGTACTTCTGTGTAGAATAATGTATTGTATTGAATGAATTGTGTATTTTTTTATGATTGTTATATTATTGTGTTCACTGGCTATGATTATGCAATGTCAACTGTTACTTGAGTGGTCAGTGGATGCGTAAATTGGTTTACCTCTCGGAAACATATTTGGTTGGTAAAACTGTAGGGACCTGTTTGTTTACTATATTTGTTTGTAAACTGACATTTTCCCCTAACTATAACATCCCTTTAAACTTTGCTTTTTCCAGTAACTATCTGCGTTTTTTTTTTAACATGCATGGTGTGGGGTTGGAGGCCTAAAAACATCTCCTAATGCACATGCAGTTGGTTCTGAGATGTGATGAGGCTGCGATGTGAGGTTCTGTGCATCGGCATTGAGAATCCCGTCCATGGGGTTTGTGATGAGAAGTCCGGGTGTCGAGGATGTGGCTAGGGGTAACTTACATGTATAGGAATTACTTATATGTATTCAAAAGGACATGGCAGTTTTAGATTGCGCACATAGGCTCTGCAACGGTAGGCCTGAAACATGTTTACACAACTATTTAAGTAGGTGGCACAATCAGTGCTGCAGGCCCACTAGCAGCATTTAATTTACAGGCCCTGGGCACATGCAGTTCACTTTACTTGGGACTAATAAGTACATTATAAATGCCAATTGGGTATAGTCATGCCCACTGAAAGTATGCTGAAGGGGAGAGACAAATTTGCAGCATGATTCGGCAAATTTTGTGATGGTATTACTTCAGTAGTCTGACATTTTTACAATTGCTAATACTGTCCGGTTGTAGGTTGCACCTCATCAGTCCCAGATAAATACCCAAATATAGCAACAAGCAACAGAGAGATGACCAGCAGGTTACACTGCGCTGTAACACATTTTCCCTGTGTTTTTAATAGCTCTTGAACAGTATGAGCTAGAAACAATTTTTTTGTTAAAATCTGCAGATTATGCAGTTGGAATATATGGCAGATGCAGCAAATCTATAACTAAATGAAAAACATCCCAGCCGCATAATCACATAATGCCAGTGGCCCGGGGAATATAGGGCAATTCTACTTTAAGAAGAGAACACAAGCATGTTAGCACTGGTTACATGGGTGGAAGTGCACAGAGTCTTAAAGCCAATAAAAACGAATTCAGCAAAAAGGGGAGGAGGAGGAGGCAAAACGGTTGGGGGTGACCCTGCAGAAAGGAACATTTACTACAGAGTCCCTGCAGTCCAACAGAGGGGCATTCATCCCAAGCTTGAAGTGCTTCAAAATAATGTGGTACCTTCTCCTACGATCATGGACTCAATGACACGCAAGACTTATTTATTCTTTTTTTTAATGTTGCTGTTGGGCTGCTGCTCTCTCTGCAGTCTGCTATAACCCTAACAAAATGGTCGGCTGTGCCCTTGCCCCTTCTAGGGGCACTGTCAGAAAAAAATATATACTTTACAAAAGCCCTAGGGCAATGCTTCCTAATCTGTGGGTCGCAGCTCAATGGTGGATAGCGAAGTGAGAAGATAATTGGGGGTAGTGAAAGTCGAAGAAATAAATAAAGAAGCCATTAAGTTCCTGTATTATCTTGTCAAATTTACTACACTTCAAAGATGGAGGTACTATGTCTTCTGACAAATTCCGGCTTATTTCTTTAATATTGTGATTGGTATTTACAAATTCCTCTCACTTTGCAGTCAGAGAAAAAGTAAATTGAATTATGTTATGATCTTGCTGAGGTACAGACAGTGTGAAAGGGAAGGCTTTAGGGTGTAATTTTTGGGAGCACACAACAGAATGTAAAAACCTGTAAATGAACTGTAAACATTCACCAGTTAGTAAAGAAAACATGAAGCATATTTGTTTGTAATTCTAATGTGTGATAGAAGCAAAGATTTTATTTGGATCACAAACAGATCAAGACCCTTTACTTAAGGGTGCACAAAGTGGGTTGTGGGTCTAAAAAGGTTGGGCAACACTGCCCACAGGCATTATGGGCACTCCTTGCACATAGTGCATAATAAATGAGCAGCTCTTGTCTCCCTTTTATAATTGCAATGCTTATTTATTTTTTAGTGGGTGCCCCAGAGCCCACATGGAGTACCCACAACATATCCAAAGGGTGAGGACAGTGGGGGAACCTTGTGGCCCCCGCAGCCCCAGATGGCTCCTCAGCCAGCACCCATACTTGGTGCTGGTGGGAGCTGGCATTTTTTTAAGTGGGTACCCTGGTGTCCACCAGGGGGACCCACAAAAGCCTTAATCATTGGGAACTGTGGGGAAGCCCCTAGACCCCGTGGCCCCAGCCAGCACCCATTGTGATGCTGGCAGGAGCCAGCTCTTTAACAATGCCTCCGCCAGGGCAGGAGCAAAGTTGTGGTTCCTGCCCTGGAAAGAGCAGGTATGCCTGCACTCTTCCAAGCAGGTAACAGCAGTATCCTTGGGGATAGGATCCCATGGACACAGCAGCAGTCATCAGACCATGAGGGAGGGGGTCCCAGTGACTGATGTATGATTGGGGAGGTGGGCTACATGCTCCTCTCCCCAAAATTAAAACAGCGGCCCCAACAGATGGGGTCTTGGTGGGGCCTGAAGAATGCTTGGCAGGGGGCTGAATGCCCCCTTTCGGAATGAAATAAGAAGTGTTGACCATCCTGGGCACCGACCCACACCAGTGGGGAAATGGAGTTATTTTTAAAATGCACGGGACACAGTGCTTTTTTTCCTAAACACATCCACAA
Organism: Lissotriton vulgaris; assembly: GCF_964263255.1. Taxonomy (NCBI): domain Eukaryota; kingdom Metazoa; phylum Chordata; class Amphibia; order Caudata; family Salamandridae; genus Lissotriton; species Lissotriton vulgaris. The sequence continues at coordinate 355,402,503 of NC_141689.1, read as the reverse complement.
ATCCTCTGGGGATCTCCATTTCAATCAATCAATCAATCAATCAAGACATTTATAGAGCGCACTACTTACCCGTAGGGTCTCAAGGCGCTAAGGGGGGGGGGGAGGGGTGCCGTTACTGCTCGAACAGCCAGGTCTTGATCTTCTTCCTGAAGGAGAGGTGGTCTTGGGTCAGGCGCAGGTCGGGATGGAGGGAGTTCCAGGTCTTGGCGGCCAGGTAGGAGAAGGACTTTCCTCCTGTTGTCGCTCTTCGGATGCGGGGGACGGCGGCGAGGGCGTGGTTGGTCGATCGGAGGTGGCGTTTGGGAGCGTAGAAGTTGACTCGGTTGTTGAGGTAGCTCGGGCCTTGATCGTGTAGGGCTTTGTCTGCGTGGGTGAGGAGACGGAAGGTGATTCTTTTGTTGACGGGGAGCCAATGCAGGTCTCTCAGGTGCCCGGAGATGTGGCTGTTTCGTGGGATGTCGAGGATGAGTCTGGCTGAGGCGTTCTGGATCCGCTGAAGTCTCTTCTGGAGCTTGGCGGTGGTTCCGGCGTAGAGGGCGTTGCCGTAGTCCAGTCGGCTGGTGACGAGGGCCTGGGTGACGGTCTGATTTTTCTGATTTTTTTTTTAAAAAGGCCTAGAGGGGCAGGGTATCTCCACCTTCCCACCATATGGTTTTTGTTCTAGGTTTTTTACTAGTCCTAAAATGGCTACAGCCACAAAATTGTTGATGTGGTGGCACCCAATCAGATCTTATCTTGAGATCGAAAATAGACAAAGTTTTTGACTGAACAAATTTACACCAAATCACAGAAAGCACGCTTTCTGGACCAAGATCTAGCTTTGTGTCAAATTTGTTGTAATTCCATTCAGCCTTTGTTTCTGTATCTGTGTCTAACTTACCAATAGAAAAATGAACTCGCTTGATCATGTTTTCTTGTTTTTCTCTCAGTCATGTTGTGGTTCTGAACTCTGCTGTTGGTCTAGGTTCAGATATGCTATCTCTGGAAGCCTGTGCCTGATGGTCTGCTTGTTCCTTTTGTGTTTCTGCAAACAAAGTAGTTTGTGGGGGCTTGTGACTGTGTTTTGACCTCACACTTGGGTGTGTACTCTCCTTCATGGATAGAGCTTACACACCTTCAACTGAACCAGCAACCCTTGGTAGGGTCATTGTCTTGGGGATCTCTTTTCTGGACTGTCACTGTGCTGGCCACTTGAGGGATACATTGATGAGCCTGCTGTTCTTGCCTCGGTGCATTCAGTTTCCCTGGTGTCTGTGCTTTTTACGACTCTCCTCCATGTACCCCTTTTCCTCAATGAAGATTGAGCATGGTGGCTTTGTATTCTCCACAGGGTTTTCCTGCCAATTTTTCCAACTGGGATTGGGTCAATGAGAGTGAAGGAAGTGGTATATTCACATTGTGGCCCACTTCTACCTCTGTATGTTCTGCATGCCTACCCAAAAGCTTGCTGTTAGGTAGTGTTTTAGTGTTTGCAAGGTTGGGCAAGGACTGATTAGCTTCTTAACTTGGATAACATAGGCACTTCTGAAGGACTGGGTTATTTAAGACCCAGCGGTGCCAGGGGACAACACCTGAAACCTTCATGGGTAACCTGTTCCGGCGTACAAATGACAGAGACACGGGACACTTCCTTCGGCGTCAAAGATTCGAGGTTTATTTACTGCAGGGAACACAGAAGTCACGTGAAGTACACAGCATGTAAGTTCGCGGGATCTGATTCAATTTGCTGCTGTGGATCGCTCCTTTTTATACAGTTTTCTCTCATAGATTAACATGGTACACAAAGGTTTACAACTTGGTTCCCATCATTATCCCCAAGAGGGGTCGCTTTGATGTATTCAAGGTCCGGAACATAAGTACAGAAACATTCGGTGGTTCCCAACTGTAAAAACCCATCTTCCCACCATTAGTACATTCCAATCGGCAATCAACAGATCGAAGGAGGAACAAGGACAGGTGCAGAGGAAGACAGAAACAGTGGGGAGATCGGAAAGGGTGTAAAAGGGGTGGTACCGGGAAACACGAGCTGCAGGCATCAAAGGGACGTGCCTAATGAGATGCACGGCTAAGACAATAGACCGGCACGGCAAGATGAGCCTCGAGCGGGGCCATCTGCCTTACAGTATCATCCCCCTCATCATAAAGACACTTTCAAAGGAGATGTGTCTTCCGCAAGAGTCTTGGGAATCCCAGGGTCGCGAAGTGGACAGCGTCCGTTCGCTGGCTACTTGAGGGCAAGAGACAAAATGGATGCCGCATCTAAGATGGAACCCGTGGGTACAGATAGATAAACCCACGAAACAAACGAACGGTTTAGGCTAGTACAGCGAAACTGCGTACATCCACTAAACTCGTCATTTGCGGTTCATAGATACCAGACTCGACCATATTCGTGCGAGTCGAAAACATCACTTACGATCGTCACGGAACCTCAGACGCTCCTTTTGCCCTCATGTAGGCAAGCACTAGTCAGAATCATACTCGATATTCATCACACCATCTAGATGTTGCTGCAACATAACTCTGTCCAACCGAGCTCCTTTGGTAACAGGCGGCTGTCTTATACACGTCGTAGCACAGAGGCCACATAAGGCAGGACCACACTGCACACAAAGGCAACACGTGAACAGAAACGCCACAACAACTCCGATGATCATCAGAATCTTCCAACCCCAAGTCGACATCAGGCCCCAAAACCACCCAAGTAGCGTCCAATCCCCTACGTCCACGTGTATGGACTCAGAGATCTTATGCAACTTTGAGATGGCTTGATAGACAGTCGGAGCGTTATCTGGAATGAAAATACAGCAGCTCGAATGGATCACCTTACATACTCCACCTCGATCTGCTAAGACAACATCTAAAACCATACGGTTTTGTAACGTCATAAGCCTATCCGCCTGAAGTTCTGTGGTGATATTACCAAGGGCACTGGCAGTGATATTAGCTGTCGATTCCACCACTCGAGTCAATTGTCTCAGGTTCCTACTATTAACCATAGGTCCCCAAAACGGAAGGAAACCCTTGAAAAAGTCTCCTGCCTCTTGACCAGCAGTGTCCTCTTCGCTAATCACGCCTCTCACAACTCTAGTCTTGTGATAGTCTGCATCAACAGTGAACGCCGGAGGCAACAGATTCGCGATATAACATGAGCCCACAAAGTCGGAGGGCAACCATGTACACGCACGATCATGGCAGACAAAGTATGTACCCTTGGCAGCCAGAAACACAGGGGAAGAGAGCATCGGCAGGATATAAGTCTCGGAGCAAGCACTCTCTCCAAGATGAGCTCTCGATCTTCGGCCACCACCTAACAGACAGAAATTACCAAGGTGGGGTACGACCCATATCGGGGGCGAGCTTCTAAGCTGTTTTTCACCCGTGAGCGCACTATACTCAACCTTACTCAGGACCCTATAGGCTTGTACCTCCTCCTCTGGGATGAGCGACGGCTCATAGATATCCCTATCTAAATCAGCAATCGCTATGGCCAAAGGCTTGTGGTACGAACCAGGGCCAAAGTGGGAAGGATGTGGCTCTCGATTGGGGTAGGAATCTAGTGCGCTTCGAAACATTGTTTGAAATGCTCGAGCTGAACCCTGGGAACTATAAGGAAGGACCAGATATGGAATTCCCTTATCCGTGGTATGTGGCATTAACCCACACACCCAACAATTAGTAGTGTTAACCACTAACTGGTGCTGATGAAGGAGCTGAATAAAGGAATTATTTCTGAATTCCGCACGTCTAGCCTGTTCGTGTTCGGGTAAGATATGGAAAGAATGAGGGGATGCAGTGGAGATAGGTTTAGGTTCAGAAGTAGGAGTAGGTATGGCAGAAGGTAGGAAATACAGTATCATGTAATACACCCCACCCGCCAATAGCGAAGAAACAACCAGAAACAGAAGGAACACTTGAAACATAAAACATTTGGTACGAGTGATCTGTTGCAGCTTAAGTCTTTGCGCCTGAGCTTCTTCCAAATCCATCAGCTTTGAAAACGCCATCCCCTAAGACCGTCCGCAACGTTTCTTGACGCACTTCGTTCTGTGTAGCAGTAGTCAATCCCTAGGAGTTCCCAGGAACCGACGGTCTTTGGCCTAGCGCCAAGACCTACTAACCAGAAGGAAGTACACGCGCGGCCCTACGGTACACCTGGATGCAAGGTATCTTATTCACAAATATGTACAAAGTCTCTTAGCTGTGGAAGCAAAAACACATATGTGGAACGAAACTCAATATTTACAAAAATAATCACAATTATACGGGTGTTCAGACTGATCGTGGCAAATGGGATAATGCAGATGTCAAGGGACAGAAACGAAAATTTTATTAGTCTTTGGTGCTGGATCGCAAAAAGTATTGAGTTTTCCCAGGACGTGTCTGTTCGTCAAACAATGGATCCGATGAGGGAACAGAGTTCTGTTGATCAGTCAATTGTTCAGATCTTGAGTCTTGTGATGACAAATGTTCAACAATGTCTTTCTGCTGCACTGAGGATTCTCCAACAAGCTGTGCGTCGCTAAAGGGTACAAAGGTCTGCAATCCTTCGGTTTCAGATGAAGCAATGCCCTTCCTCACCCACGAGTCCGCCGGTAAAGGTATAGGTACCTTTTTGGTGTGGGTGGCGTGCACCCAGTTTTTGCGACCTTCCAAACGGACAGCAGTTCTCGTGGCAAGGAGGACTTGGAAAGGTCCGGTGAAACGGGGCTCAAGATTTCTTTTGCGAGCGAAGTTTCGCGTAACCACCCAGTCTCCCGGTTGGAGCTGGTGGCCTGGACCCTCCGTATGCGTAGGCAGTGCTTCGTAAACCTGTTGGTGAATTAACCTCAGTTTAGCAGTCAGATCATGAAGATAATCAATCAACATTGGGTACTCAAGATCAGAAAACACACTCGGTCTAGGGACCCCCCAAAAATTCGCAGGACGGCCGAACACTATTTCATAGGGACTGAGCCCTACTCGGGAGTGTACGGTCGCCCTTGTTGACAACAGAGCTAAGGGCAAGGCGTCAGGCCACGAAAGACCAGTCATAGCCTGAATCTTCGCTAGTTTGAGTTTAAGGGTGCCATTATACCCTTCAACCAAACCTGCTGACTGGGGATGATTGGCGCTATGGAATTTCTGATTAATTCCAAGGCCCTTACACACACTCTTCATCACACTCCCCACAAACTCACTTCCGTTATCCGACCATACAATCCGTGGCATTCCATACCGAGGAAAGTATTCCTTCAGTAGGATTTTCGCAGTAGATAGGGCAGTATTGTCTTTGAGAGGGTAGGCTTCAATCCATCGGGAGAATGCGCAAACCACAACTAAAACGTATTTCAGGTTATTGCATCGCTCCATATGGATGAAGTCTAGTTGAATCACCTCAAAGGGACATGAAGGGGGAGCAAAATGGCCAGGAGGTGTAGGGGTTCCCTTACCAGGATTGTACAACATACATACCATACAATTCTTAACCAATCTCTCAGCACATTTCGTGATACCATCGTTCTTCCACACAGGGGACAACAACTTACAAATACCTTTCACGCTAATATGTGCTAACCCGTGTGCCATTGTCACAACAGCCAGCACATACGCATCTGGCAACATCCATCTCTTATGCTCCGACAAATCAACCCAACAACCATTCGCATCCAACTTTCCCGTACTCTCTTTCCACTTCGTCTTTTCAGTCTCAGTGGCCTCATTCTGAATCACTTTCACACTCTGGATAGTATCCTCACACATACCCGTCTCTGTAGGCCACCTAACCGAACTCGTCACATACATTCTAGTGCTAAGGTTCCGGGCAGTCTCCTTAGCAGTCTCATCCGCAAACGCATTACCACGACCAACATCATCCGTCACCTTACGATGCGCACTACATTTGACAATCGCTACCTGCTTAGGCAACGTAATCCAAAAGATCATTCACAAGCTGTCCATGTTGAATCTTCGTGCCATGCGAAGTCATAAAACCTCTCTCTCTCCACAACCGTCCAAAGCTATGGGCGACGCCAAAGGCGTATTGGCTGTCGGTAAACACATTCACACGTTTCCCTTTCGCCAACACACACGCTCTAGTTAAAGCAATCAGTTCTGCAGCTTGGGCAGAGTTCTGATTCAATCTCGCAACTTCCACAACAGTATTCAAAGTTACCACAGCATACGCAGTAGTCACATCACCATTTGGCAATTTAAAACATGAACCATCCACATACAAAGTTCCATCGGGATCTTCCAAAGGAGTGTTTTTAAGGTCCACTCGACCTTTTGTTTCCTCCTCAGTCCTTAAGTAACAGTCATGAGCTGCTACTTCATCTGACTCCGTACTGATTGGCAATAAAGTCGCCGGGTTCAGGACATTACAACGTTTTATCTGAATATGACTTGCCAAAAGCGTCAACTCGTACCCAGACAACCTCGCACTCGTCAAGTGCTGGGTTTTCGTACGATTCAAAAGAGTGTCAACTGCATGCGGAACCATCACCGTAAGCATATTATCCATGACCAATCCTGCTGATTGTCGGATGGACACCGCAGCTGCCGCTGTTGCTCTCAAACAACTCGGCAATGCTCTAGCTACCGGGTCCAAGGTCGAGGAAAAATATGCACATGGACGTTGCTTACCACCAAAAGGTTGCGTTAAGACACTCAACGCACACCCTTCCCTCTCGTGAACGTATAATGTAAACGGCTTACTATAGTCAGGGGTACCTAACACAGGAGCCGAACACAATGCGTCACGCAGTTCAGAAAAGCTTTTCTGACATTCTTCCGTCCATGGTAAAGGAGTTGGAACATCCTTGCACGTAAGAGCCACCAATGGTTTCGCTAACAATGAAAAATTTGGAATCCACTGTCTGCAGTATGACGTGATACCTAGAAAGGCACGCACATCTCTTTGGGTTGTTGGCACAGTCATTCGCGCAATCACTGCAATTCTCTCTGGGGTCAACCGTCTTCCCTCCTTTGACAATAAGTGACCTAGATAGGCAACTTCTTGACAACAATATTGAAGTTTAGAAGGTGACACCTTGTGATGTAAGTCACAGAGATGTTGCAACAACGACACCGTAGCAATTTTGCAAATGTCCTGAGTATCTGCGGCCACCAATAAGTCGTCGACGTATTGGATTAAGGCTGCACCAGCTGGCAACACAAATGCATCTAGTTGGCCCTTCAAGGCTTGACTGTATATTGATGGACTCTCACAGTAGCCCTGAGGAGCACGTTTAAACCGGAAGCTACGGCCACCAAGAGAGAAACCGAAAAGGTCTCTGCTTTCTTCGGCAATCGGAATGCTAAAGAAAGCATTCTTCAGATCGATCACCGAAAACCAAGATGCAGAAGCTGGAATCAGAGTCAGTAGCGCTGTGATGTCAGGCACAACCGGGAACTGAGGAATCACAATTTTATTTACCTCCCGTAAATCGATAACAAAACGATAAACAGGCGGTTTCGAAGGATCGGTACGTTTCAAAATAGGCTGTACAGGGCTGTTGCACACGTTTCCCCGAGTCTCCTCAATAACATCTTTCTCGATCAGATCATAGATGATCGCCAACAGTGCTCGTTCACCGTCAAGAGAGATTCGATACTGGGGAATACGTGGTAGTCGCACATTAGATTTCAAGTGAACAACATAAGGGGAGATGTCAAGCAGGCCCACGTCATTGGGACCTGTCGCCCACAAAGATGCAGGAAGAGAATTCAATTCCGGTGGAAGCTTATCGAGAGACAAGTACATTGGAGAGACAACTCTCTCACCCAAAGTAAGCTTTACTCCCGCAGGAGAACAGTACAAAGTCGCATACAAACGTTTTAGCAAATCCAGGCCCAAAAGATTTTCACCACAACCAGTGGTCAAAATCAACGGAGATTTCAGCTCACGACGCCCAATTGTAAGTGGCAAAGGGCACGAAACTGGATTGCTAACAGGGGCGCCAGAGAATCCAACGGAAACATTTGTTAAGCCAGACAAAGGTGCGCCAGGGAGTTTCGAATGCATTATAGAACTATTCGCTGCACCAGTGTCCAACAGAAAAGGCTCAACGACGCCCGATGTGGCAACTGCGACGTAAGGCCCTCTCTGATCAACCGGAACTGATACTACTCCCTCTCCTTGTCTTCGGCTGTCCTAGTAATTACTGTCGTCAGTTCCCTGATCGACGTAATAATCATCTACATTGTACTGCGCAGATCGTCCTTGCGATGATCCACGTTGATCAAAACAATTATTGGAATTTGACGAATTATCTGAACGATCATTTTGAGCACCACGACCCCTACCACGTGATGTCTGCTGAGAACCACCACGACCTCCTCTAGATGTGTTACCACTATTACGCTCATTTAGAACGGGACAGTTGAATTTTATATGACCCTCCTGTCTACAATAGGCACACTGATTGTACCCTAACGAAGATCTCTGCGAAGAGGAGTCATTTCGCGGTTGCGACCTATTAGATTGCGACTGCGATCGGTTACGTTGTTGCGAATCATTCTGATTCGAACGCGGAGGATACGCCTGCTGCAACAACACTTTAGTTTTGAGTTCTTTCGTCTTTTTATCGGCGCGGTCATTCTCTTCTTTCTCCCTATTCTCATAATACTGTGCCGTAGCCAATATTTGAGCAGAAGTAGAGACAGCCCACGCACTCTCAGAATTTTTCAATTTGTTGCTCAAGTCAGGCAATAAGTTAGAGACAAATTTATCCACGAACAACCGCTGACCACCCTCGGTACCCATATCCTGACCACTGTGATCGATGAATGCCTCCTCAAATCTCGTAAAGAAATCAGAGACACTCTCGTCCTTCTTCTGTCTACAAGCTGACAACTTGTCCCAGTTCACCCTCATAGCTGGCATAAGCGTTTTCATTAGGGTAATTATTCTCTGAGGGAGATCAGTAATAAGCTGATCAGGTTTAGCCCCACCAACTTGCAAACCATCAGCCGCTATAAGAGCAGCCCAATCACCACCTAATTAGTTGGAATGATTTTCTTGACGAATCTTGGCCCATACCGGTTGCGGTACGACATTGCCAAACAGCATATCGATATCGGCAAGATTCATTATCGTAGCATCTACGAGCTGCGACAATTCCTTATAATACCCTGCAGGATTTTTGCGAGGGTCAGGCAAAGATTGCTTCACCTGCAAAACCTCTGATCGTTTCCATGGGAGATGTATCCATACCCTCTGGAAATGTGGCAAGATTGGAGGTTGAGCTCCAGCATTACCTGGCATCCACACTGGTGGAACTTCGCGCATGGGATACTGGCCAGGCGCATCTAACGGCCTCTCAATGTCCTCAACAAACAATGCTTGAGGCATCATAGAGGGGCGAAGAGCTAATAATTGTTCAACAGCATGTCGAACATTAGTACCTACTATCATTCTGCTCGAAAACTGGAGCTGTAGGTTGGTCAAAGTAGTTAATACATCGTCCGATGCATCAGCCGATATTTGTTCACGCAAGGTCTTGCACATTTCTTCAAAAACATATCTTTGTGTCGGTATATTGAATTGACCAAACGTATTCGCCACCGAACGTGGAGGATTCCTAAAAGGGTGCAGCATCCATGCCATCGCCATATTATACAGCGCAGCACGTTCCCTATTACCGGGAAGCTGACTACGTCTTTGCGGGCCGTCCGAACCAGCGGACTCAGAAATAGGTCCAAAAGAATTAACAAAGTTAGCAGCAACTAAAGGGGTACGACGTCGGGTAGATGGAGAAGTATACGATAGAGTATTAACAAGAGAAGAATCGGGAACAGAAGAAGCAGCAGGAGTAAGTAGAACAGGAGCAGTAGCGGGAGCAGGAGTATGAGGAAGTACAAGCGGAGGAGCAGTAGGAACAGAAGTAGGCAAAGGAGCAGGAACAGTCGGAGGAGCAGGTTGAGGAGCAGGTACAAGAGCAGGTACAGGTGGAATCACAGGAGCTGCGGTACCCTGTGCGTACGGAGGTGGCGACTTCATAAGATAGGACATTAAAGGATACTCAACTAATTCCTCCTTCTTATCCGACTCCGTTGGCAAAGCGGGATAACATTTATCTATAGACATACGCTGAAGCCTATCAAAAGCTTCCTTTTCCTTTTCCTCCTTATCACGCTGGAACTGCTCTGCTTTCTTTACAATGGTAGCAACACCATCTCTCTGATTACGTTTTGTCTGTCTGATCTCTTTCTGTCTGGCTTCTTTGCGCCATAACCGAAAGGCATCAAACATGGCCGGGCTTGACTTTTTCTTAAACAATTTAGCCTCAAGATTATCTAGAATCGGGGTCTCGAAACTACCATGAGGTGGCCAACTAAGGACACCATCCTTTTTGGTGTAGCGAATCCAATATTCATTAAAAGTAATCGGACCTAACCCGTGTTTGCTGTAAAGCTCATAAGTGGGAGTTCCAACCGGAGGTATCGGACAAGAGTCCTCCAGTCGGGAATCCGTACCACAACGTCTGAAACAACTGAACAAAGTACTGCGACCAGGCATCTTGCACACTAGCCGAGTTTCACAAACTTCAAGGGTTACGGGATTTACCAAGTCCCTGCAAAGAGCAAAAACCCTCGGTTTTTGGCGGCTGCAGTCGTCAAATATTACAACAAAGAACCAAGTACTAAGAACCACAAATGCAATGGAACCATGCAACAACTAAGCAACCACAACCAAGGACTCTGGGAGCGACCCACAAATACTTAACTCAAAGATCGATGGCGTCACCAGGAAGGCCCGTCAATCGTCTCGCTGTACCAAGGTCTACGCCAGGCGCCAAAACAGGTCTACAGTCAGGGCAGCAGTCCGTCGCAGCCGTCAGGAGGCGGGAATCTTCGCGGGAAAAGTCGTCGGGCCACTTGTTTCGACAACAGGATCGATGAAGCGGGGTGCACCTTCCCTCGGAGATTTCACACGAAGTTCCTCACGATCGTCGGGCTTGGACCGGTACCACTGATGCAGCCCCACGAGGGCGCCAACTGAAGGACTGGGTTATTTAAGACCCAGCGGTGCCAGGGGACAACACCTGAAACCTTCGTGGGTAACCTGTTCCGGCGTACAAATGACAGAGACACGGGACACTTCCTTCGGCGTCAAAGATTCGAGGTTTATTTACTGCAGGGATCACAGAAGTCACGTGAAGTACACAGCATGTAAGTTTGCGGGATCTGATTCAATTTGCTACTGTGGATCGCTCCTTTTTATACAGTTTTCTCTCATAGATTAACATGGTACACAAAGGTTTACAACTTGGTTCCCATCATTATCCCCAAGAAGGGTCGCTTTGATGTATTCAAGGTCCGGAACATATGTACAGAAACATTCGGTGGTTCCCAACTGTAAAAACCCATCTTCCCACCATTAGTATTCCAATCGGCAATCAACAGATCGAAGGAGGAACAAGGACAGGTGCAGAGGAAGACAGAAACAGTGGGGAGATCGGAAGAGGGGTAAAAGGGGTGGTATCGGGAAACACGAGCTGCAGGCATCAAAGGGACGTGCCTAATGAGATGCACGGCTAAGACAATAGACCGGCACGGCAAGATGAGCCTCGAGCGGGGCCATCTGCCTTACAGTATCATCCCACTCATCATAAAGACACTTTCAAAGGAGATGTGTCTTCCGCAAGAGTCTTGGGAATCAAAGGGTCGCGAAGCGGACAGCGTCCGTTCGCTGGCTACTTGAGGGCAAGAGACAAAATGGATGCCGCATCTAAGATGGAACCCGTGGGTACAGATAGATAAACCCACGAAACAAACGAACAGTTTAGGCTAGTACAGCGAAACTGCGTACACCCACTAAACTCGTCATTTGCGGTTCATAGATACCAGACTCGACCATATTCGTGCGAGTCGAAAACATCACTTACGATCGTCACGGAACCTCACTTCTGTTGCATTAGGATTAAGATGACTGGCTCTTTGCAGGGTGGGTGTTTTTCTCATGCATTTGCTGTTGTGTGGCTTACTTCTGTACTTCTTTCTTCTCGTGATGAGAGGCAGTTTCAGCTCTGGCAATGGCCATCTCTCTAGCAGTTCATGCCCAAACCCTGCTCTTGTTGATTCATATGGTAGGTAATGTGATGGCGTCATGGATGGACGGGCTTATGCTCAGGTCTGGTGACTTCTTACATCTGTGTTGCTGGGCTGTGAGCTATGGTGAGTCTTTCCCTTGCCTTTTCCTCCATCTCCTGGGTTTGGAGTTCTGCCTTGGTGCCTTGGAGCCTTATCTTGGGGGCACTTAGTGTGACTTCTCTAGGACCCTACCTCCCAATTGGACTTGTTGTTGGTTATGCAGTTCCTTCGTGTTAGGGTGTTTCTTTTGGCAGAGTTTATGTATTTTGCTGTGCACCCTGGTTCCTTGGTCTCAGAGCCTTTTTGTGAGGCTTTCATGTGCCTCTGCCTCCATGCTGGTCCCATTGCGCCTATGACTTCTGGCTCTCCTCAGGAATGCTGCTGGTCCCTGATTTTCTCACTGATGATCTTCATTTACTGTAGGCCACCTCTTTGTGCTTGGGTGTCAATGCTTGTGGTGGCGTTACACTAGTGCCGCATTCTGGTGATCTTTCACTGCAGTTTGCTGCTGTTCCTTCTGTGGGATGGCCTGTGCTTCCAGGCCCACGGTGCATCTTCCTTCTTTGCTGGGTTCTTCTGATTCTTCTGTTAGTGGGTCCGATGGTATTTGGTTGTTGACTCCAGTTTTATAATGTCTCTTTCTTCAGCGGACACTGGATCCAGCATCAGCCTTAGTTCTCGATTGTTTATTGGGTGTCTGCGTAGCTGTCTGCTTCTGTGCCAGTTCAAGTATTTGCACTAGATTTGGTGGGTCTCTCTGTGGTTGCCTGTACTTGGTCCAACTATTACTCTGTCTGGATTTGCCTGATGTGGGTTTGACCTTGCCATGTGTTCCTGCTGAGTGGGACTTTGGGGTTTGGTACCTGGGCTTACTCACTGTTTGGTTGGTCTGGCTGGTCATCTCTTTCTTCTTTGGCTAGTGGGGCTCAGGATTTGGCATGTGGCTGTCCTTGATTTTGGTCACAGCTTGAGGGGTGTCTTATGAATTCTGGTCCTATCGGGTGTTACTGTCAGTGTCATTGCCCTGGTGTGTGATTCCTAAGGCTACGTTTTCTACTGTTTTGCATTTGAATGTTAGATTACTAACTTGGCTGATGTGCCTTCAGGTCTGATTCTCTTGTGCAACATTATTTGCTCACACTGGTGGATGTCTTCGATCTGCCTTCACTCTTTGGCCCCATTGAGTGTGTTCTTTATAGACTTTTGCCCGTTCTTGCCTTTGGATCACCTTTAGCCTGTGGTGCTTAAGGTTGGATCTGTGGTCACCTGTCCAATCTCTTTGGCTTATATGTGATCCTGTCCTTGGCACCCTCTATTGTGTGGGTTAGCAGTTGAGTGTCAATGCAGGCTATGTTCCTCAAGGCTATTACCTCTTGCTGCCCTTTGGTGCTCCCGTTAAACCCATTGGGATTTCGTGCTTGGAAAACGGTTTGTTTTGGGTCTGCCTGTCGCTTCTCCTTGTTCAGTGGTTATCTATCATGCCAGTGAGGTTAGAGGGTGGAAGCAGGCCTCTCCTTAAGCACCATTAATCCTGCTTGGCTGCCTCTTAATAGTCTCAACTTAGCCTTCTGTCTGGTCTGTCATTTATAGGGATGGTTTGTGAGCCTGCCAATAGGAAAACAGAAAAGGGGGTACGGAGTGTAAAGAGAAAGACAAACTGTAACAAAAGGAGAAAGCAGGGATGAAGGAGCAACTGGAAGAGTGAGATAAAGGGACAGGGAGTGTCTGCATGTCGATAAAAGATGCATGAGATGGACAAAACACTACTCAACCTTGGTATTTGGCACCCCAACCTTCAATACTGCTGGCCAAGGGTTTCTAAGCAAAACTATGTGACCCAACACTTATTCTTTACAAATTAAGGACTGCCCATAGGTATATAGCAAGCATTGCATAGAGTTGCAGTAAACAAAACAACAGTAATCTAATGCTGCAAGGCAAAAGGAATGTTTTAAACAAATTAGTTAGAGGTGTGTGAAGAACAGTGTTTACAGTGTAGCTTTTGTTTAACCTATTAGTATTTGTTATTGCTAAAATATTCATTATTGTGTTGGTAATTCTCACTCATAGGATAAGCAGAAAAATTTCTAATAATAAATAGTAATCATTGTAAAATAATAACGTTTGTGTGTGCCCTAGGCCCGGGCGTTTCTGGTGGGCTCCTTTCATCTTTCACCTGTAATTTTCTGACATGTAATTAGTATTCCAGACTCCTCTTCACTCCTGAAAGAACAACTCAAAAGTAGGGCAAGAAGTGCCTGTCAGTTTTCATCATCTCTGTAAAGTTCACCCTATCCCTTGGGGACTGGAGTGACCTACCTGTGTGTGACACCCAATATTTTTGGGTTCCTACATCATGCACTCCACTGATATTGAAAGGGTCCAGACTCCAGATGATACCAGGGTTCAGGAGGATATCGGATGGAATTTGTTTTGGGTTGCACGGCGACATGCCTCATGTAGTAAGTACAGCCCTGCCAAGTGCCACACATCTAGAGTTAACATAATGTATTTTAGTGTGTTTCTCCCAATCCCCACACTAGGATTTAATGTCACACATATTTAGCTCCTCTGCACTGCTCGAGGTGCTCAACCCAAGATGTGTGGCACTTGGCAGGGCTGCAAAGTCATCACCACGTTGCTTCTGTAAAGCCAGTCCTAGTGCAACTGATCTTTTAAAGTGCCCCAGGCAGTGTGAAGTACAACCAGAGAAAGGGTGACTTGCTGCCATGGTTACTAACTCTAGGCCCATAAAACTCTCTTACTAAGAAGATCAGTGATGCAGCCGAAGTCGGACCAATGCTATCAGACTACAGCAGTACTGATGACATTTTTAACAGTGCCTGTAAACTATTAAGGTAATCTATGTCAGTGATACAGCCTAATAATGTTTTTACTTTTCATAACATTGATGCTATATTTCTGTGTTTTATTTCATGCCTGTGATTATTTATACAGCGCATAATATAAACTGAGCTTTGTCATGACTGGGCACAATTGGAGCTGCAGGTTCAAAACAGTGAAAGTTTTTAACAGTGCCTGACAGTGAATCTTGCCAGCACTTCAGACAACATGGTCATCCAATCTTTGGCCGCTCTGCTGAGCGCACAAATTGATCGTCACATATGTGGCAACTGTATTTATTATTTTATTTGAAAGTGTGCAAAGGAGGTACATGGTTATAGAGATGTTGATAGTGCCAAAGATAAAGAACAAGAATAGTGAGAGAGTGGGTGGGTGCAATGAAGGGATCCAAATGAGAAAGTGGATGCGCATAAGCAGATTGAAAAGAGAGGGGATCTAGATGACATGAAAGATATTCAGGTGGAAGATTCCAGAAATATGTGGGGAGAAAAAGGACAGAAGTGGCTGGCATAGAGCGAGAGACTGTAAAACACAGTGTTATGAAGGGGAGAACAGTAGTTATTAAGACACTCCACATGCAGCCGCGGCCACTACAGGTAAGAGCGGTGGGGCAAGGAGAGGGGAGATTTCGAGGGATGAACACAAGGGAAAATCCAATATTTATTTAATTTTCCCTCGTGGTCGTCTCTCGAAATCCCCCCTCACCTGGTCCCACCACTCTTACCTGCAGAAGCCGCAGCTGTCCACAGGATAATAGATCTTTCAACGACTGTAGT
This sequence comes from Lissotriton vulgaris, assembly GCF_964263255.1. Taxonomy (NCBI): domain Eukaryota; kingdom Metazoa; phylum Chordata; class Amphibia; order Caudata; family Salamandridae; genus Lissotriton; species Lissotriton vulgaris. The sequence goes on along the minus strand of NC_141689.1, from coordinate 355,386,787 downwards.
AATGTTTACTTCATAGCACGATATTTTTACAATTGAAACATTTTCACTTCTTAGTCTCAACAAAATCATTGTTAATACTTATTTGGTTGATAGTGCCAACAGGCATTGGCAACACCAATATATTGGACTTCTGTTTGGTATATGTACATTATTGTGTGATACTTCTGTATGGAAACACAGAAAACACACTGAGAGACATCCAAATACTGGTCACCAATTTGATTTACTCCTTAGAAAATATCAAACAAAGTGTCACACATTTAGCAACACAATGTCACTCATGATCACAATGGAACCAGAGGCAAGTCACTCATAAGCAGTCTGAAAATGTGGCAGGTATGTTGTAAGTATTGGAATCATGAGAAATAATCGGAGTAATGAAGACTACTGATGTAATCAACACATTACTGAACAACTCACGAACAAACGCACACACAAACACGCACACAAAACCAATACAATTGATTTAAATGGAAGACCACTTGATTGACAATCAATAAACTCCTCACAATGTAAGGAAGTTAATCTTCTCTTTTTTCTTTATAAAATACTGTAAGACATACTTCTGGTTTTCCAGGCAACGTTTCGTAGTTGAAGTGTTTGTTTTAATTCCTAGGAACTTTAAACAATAACAAAACAACAGCTGAATATCCAGTATGATATCTTAGCCTTCTCTCATTTTCCAATAATTTGTACCTTGTGTTTTTGCATCAACTTTCACGCCCACCTTATGCCATCACTATCATTATTCAGTGAGTAGACATCCAAGCAGAAGAAATGACTTCACGGGCCACTGTGGCCACTAATACAGTAAATGAATGATACGATTTGCCAGAGACACTTTGCTCAGCCCCTGAAATCGAAGCTCTGATTGGATGAGCGTGTCTGGAGCCAAAATGTGTTTCGAAGCCACTGTGTTTTTAAGCTTGTTTGTCATTAATAATATTTACAGATGTAGAAATGTAATTTGCAGTGAATGTAATGGCTTGATTGAGTGAAGCACGAGGCATACTATAACTGGAGAGTAAACATTTTTCTTGCTGACGCATCGAGAATTTTCAATTCTATTAAGGACGCGGTGGCGAGGATTCTGCTTCTATTTCTTTACTGAAGCAAGACAGCAGCAAATTAAAACTTTAAACAGCATAACCCCAGAAGGACTGCCCCTCCATGTATACACCAATCACAATACCCCCATAGGTATAAACGTCCTCTTTCTTTGCGAACCATCAACTCAGTCAGACAACTTGAACCATTGAACTCAAACTCCGTCGATCAAATCCATCGGCTCCAACCATAGCTTCAATGAAGATCCTGTGTCTCACTTCACCAAGATCAAGTTTCTTATGGACTCTGCAAGTCGCCTTATTCTGATCTCCTGAAACGAAAATATAAGCTGTAACATACCTGCATCTGGTTACACTTTAATCAATACAACCTGGTGGAAAAAAAAAACATTATCCAAGATCCATTTAAAAATACTTTTTTGTCATGAAGAACCATTAACACATGTTTCACAATTCAATTCTAGGCTGGTGCCTGATTATGCTAGTTTAAAGTTGAGCAACCACCTCAGAAGCCACATCAACAATCGGTTTGTGATCAAATGTCCTAAATGTTGAATCAGAAGACCAACCCAGTACAGTCATAATATCCTCCAAGCGAGAACCTTTAGCAAAAGTTTTAGAAGCCATAGCTCCCGTTCCAGAGTGAGCCCTAAAGCAGAAGTATCAATACCTGCTAAATTTACCAGCCAGGTGGCCCATCTGCCCAAGCTAGCGGAGGTGACCTGGCAAAAAGGTCTCCGCAACGAAATTAATAATTGTCCAGGTACATCATTTCTAAATTCTCTAGTACAATCTTCATAGCATTTTAAGCATTGCACCACACATAACTTGCTGTGGTGTGGAAAAGCAGGATAAAACACACATTTTGAATTCATCCTAGTTCTCTTAGAAATACTAAAAGAAACTCCTGAGGGAGTAAACACTCGACCTGCTAAATCCAGTGCCCCGTATGTTTGAAAGACGTCTGCAGGAGATTAAACATAGTAGTAAAGTAAGTTTTGCCGACAATTGTTTGCGAGAAAGGCCCTCATTCACAGGCCAATCTTTACTACTATTATAAAGAGAGAACTGTGTCCTTTGAGCCAGGTAAACTCGAAAAGTACACCACCAATCCAAACACCCAATACATCTTTGAAAATGTCAGGGCAAGCATAAGGACATAGGCTATATAAAAACAAAATATATATGTTAGAAGGGAAACGTAATTTTTAAGGGAAAGTAGTAGAAGTTAGAAGTAGCGCCAGCTAACGACGTGCGTGCTGATGCGTGCTGACATCACGGGGGAGCGCGGAAGCCGGAAGCAACACCCAGCGAGAAGCGGACAGGAGAAAGGAAGCGACACCCTCTAAGGTCCGGAGTGCGTAAAGGAGCGTCGACATGCCCAGGGGAGAGCAGAGTAAGAGCGGACAGGAGAGTCGGCAGAAGCGGCCAGGACCAAGAAAACGAGCACGGAGAAACAGCGGAAGCGACACCCTCCAAGGTCCGGAGCGAGTAGAGGAGCGTCGACATGCCCAGGGGAGCGCAGAGTAAGAGCGGACAGGAGAGTCGGCAGAAGTGGCCAGGACCAAGAAAACGAGTGCAGAGAACCAGCGGACACGAGCGTGGGCAGAAGTGGCCAGTACCAACAAAACGGGAGCAAGGAAACACTGTGTGTACGCTCTGCTGCCCCCGGCCGGTCTGCTGCGCCTCTCCTGCTGCGATGCTGCCCCAGCCCCCTTCTGCCCCGGGCAACGCCGGGCGGGCTGCTAGTTCCTGATAAAACGAAGAACCACATCAACATCCCACAAAATGGAATACCTTTGTTTAGGAGGATTCACAAGTCTGATGCCCCTGATTACTTTGCATACTAAAGGATGTTCACCCACCGGTTTACCGTCCATGTGGGGATGTCCAGCCGATGCCGCAGATCAGAAATTATTGTTCGTCCTATAAGCCATACCTTGATTCGCCATTTTCAATAGGTAATTAATGATCATATGGATTCCGGATCCCATAGGATCCCCCTGCCGTTCAGAACACCAACCCACCCACCTACTCCAAGCTGATTCATAACGTTTGTGTATAGAGGGCGCCCAAGACTGTCAAAACATTGACAGGAAAAACATTGCTTCCTGCGAAACTCCTGGCATTTGCCAACATCTCCTGAATGTCTCCATGCCATGAGGGACAACTGCTCTTGCATCACCAGTGAATGAGAAAGTCCCAGAGGGTCCGAGAGTATTTGTGGGAACGAGAACAGACGTACTGGAGGAGCACACATCAATGTTAATGCCACTGGGAACCATGCTTGTGCCTCCCAATGCGGGGAGATCAATAACAACTCTGCTTTCTGTCTGCGGACTTGTGCCAATACTCGGTATCATGATGAACAGGGGAAAAGCATAAAGCATACCTGTTGTCCATGATTGAAGGAATGCGTTCGAGTTGATCACATGCGGATCCAACTGTAAAATTGTGGAAGTTGGGTGTTTAGTCTGGAGGCAAATCGGTCTATCAAACATGTACCCTACTTTTTATCCAATTGCTGGAATATTCTCAGATGTAATCTCCAAATGCTGGAGTCGAGTAGGAACCTCGAATTCCAATCTGCAACCACATTGGAACTGCCTGGAATGTACTCTGTTGTCACTGAAATGTGGTGTAGCAGTCAATAGTGCCAGAAATCCTTAGCTATTTCCACCAATATCCGAGACCTCGTGCCACCGAGACCATTGATTTGTCTACTTGCTGAGACATTGTCCATTCGCAAAAGAATACAACAACTCGCCTTGTGTGGAGAGAGAGTGCGTGTCGCAAAAGAACCTACTAATAGTTCTAGGCAATTTATATAGTTTTAGTTCCTCTGGAGATCATCTTTCCCCCTCCTGTAGTGAACCGCACCGGGCTCCCCAACCCCATCGACTGGCATTGGATTCTATCACTACCTCCGGGACTGACGTGAATATGGCCTTGCTATTTCATGCGTCCATGTGCTCCAACCACTAGGAAATTTCTGTCCTGACCTCCGTGGATAGAGGAATTTGTCCAGCATAGCTCAATCCCTTATGCAAGTGCATAATCTTCAGCCTCTGAAGTGCTCTGTAGTGGAGGGGACCTGGGAAAATTGCTTGTGTGGATGAGGCTAAAAGACCTACCAATTGTGCCATGGTCTTCAAGGATGTTGTCGGAGAGACAAGTGCTCTCCACAACTCTTTCTTGATTGAGATTCTCCTTTTCAATGGTAGTAACAACTGCATTAGCATCAAATTTACCTGAAATCTCAAGAACTCCATCAATGGATTAGGAGTCAGGATGGATTTGTCCGCATTGATGATGAAATCCAAGTCCTGTAGGAGTTGGATTGTCCAGGCTAAATGACATAGTACTACATCCGCCCTCTGAGCCATAATTAGTATGTCATCTAGGTAAATATTGTCTGATCCCTCTCTCCCTCAGGTATTGTACCACTGACTTGAGGAGTTGGGAGAAAAATCATGGGGCGGATGAAAGTCCGAATGGCATGGCGGAAAATTTGAGCCATCGGGTTCCCCATTGGAATTGTAGGGACCTCCAATATAGAGGGAAAACAGGGACCGCCAGATAGGCATCTTTTAAATCAAGACATACCATCCAATCATTCTCTAAGAGAAGATCTCTTAGTAAGTGTATGCCCTCCATTTTGAAGTGGCGATACACTACGCAAAAGTTGAATTCTTTGAGGTTCAAAACCAGTCTGAAGCCCTGATCTTTCTTTGGAACTAAGAATATTGTACTGTTGAAGCTGCAGGGATGGGAATTTGTCTCTTCAATCGCCCCTTTTGCAATCAAAGAGTTCACCTCTTTGTCTATGAAAGACCTTTCTACTGTGGTATGTGTGTCTGTTGAGGGGAGGAATAAAACCCTATCTGAAAACCCTGTACCATCTGAAGAACCCAAGGGTTGTGTGTCAACCTCTCCTATTTGTGAAAAACAAAGCAATTCGGCCTCCCACCACTGCTGTCCCAGCTTACACCAGATTTACCTGAATAGGAGTTGTCTCCATATTGTTTACACCACAGCTGAGCAGACTACAGCCTGAGGTCATGTCTCCTGCCACTTTTTACCAGTCCCCTTGTTTGTGACCTGACAAATGGTTTGAACTTTATGCTTGCATTTGGAAGGGGTGGAAGTGCCTGCTTTCTGCAGTTTCATTCAAGCTGACATTATTTGCCAGGACATAATTACAGACATGTAAACTACTTTGGTGAAGGGAAGCCTAGCATTCCACACCTTGCCTTTGATGCCACATCACAGCCAGTCTACCATGGTTAGCCCCTTCGCTGCTTGACCTTTTCTTTCACTGTGCTAAGCTTTTTTTTGGCTATGTGGGGTAGCTCGCGCTTTGGCCCCTGTAACGTTTTGTTCACATAAGATATCAATGTCAAATTTGCACCCTTTTTTTCCAACACTTGGAAGATTCTAAAGGTACCCAGGGTTTGTGGATTACCCGGGAGGGGACCCACAAATTAGCCAAAATAAAGCTTTTTTTCAATTGCTGCAGAAGAAGCATCTGGTTTGTTCGCTGCAAATGGCATCAACAAAGAGTTTGTAGAGCTGAAGCCACAACCTTCTCAGCTTTCAGGGACAGGCAGACTTTTGTCAGAAAACGGAAAATTTCTATACTGTTTTGTCATTTTACTGGGACATAGCCTATTTATTTCTATTTTTTGTGCTTTCAACCTCCTTCCAGTTAGTGTAGAAATGGATGCGAATCCAATAATTCATCAATAATAAATCCCAGAAATCTATACATTTCTGAAAACTAGACCAAATTCTGAATTTAGCAAGGGATCATTTGTGTAGATTCTTCAAGGTTTCCCTATAGAAAGTAACAGTTGAAAATAGTGAATATTGAAAATGAGTTGAAAAAAACAGCCATTTGTGCCAATGTTTTTACATATAACTTCTAAGTGGGACAGATTTTTTAAAGCAATATACGTTATATCTGCTTGACCCTTCAGGATGTGGGGATATGCAGGGCTTGTAGGTTCACCAAGAACCAGAAGAACCCATAGCCAATAACTGAGCTTTGTAATGCAATGGTTTTTCATTGTGTACAGGGTATATTGTAATTCATTTAGTAAAATATAAAGAATGAAAAATAGGTACCAAGGAAACCAATACATTTCTGAAATAGGAACAAAACATAGAGTTTAGAAGCAGTGGTTTTTTGCACATCTCCAAAATTGTGGGTACCCATACAAGCATATGAATTGGAGGTCATTTTTTAAAATGACTACTTTTCGTTACAAATAGTCTTACATTTGGAAGGCAGAAATGCAAAGGAAATCAATTAGTAATAACATGTGTTCTACTATTCTGTGTTCCCCTACGACTCCCAATATAAACGCTACCCCACGTGTGTGGGTAGGCATAGTGTACGCGACAAGAAACGGCCTAAAACACAACATAGACACATCAAATTCTTGCAGTGAAAACAGGCCATTTTTTGCAATATGCCAAGCTGTGGATTTTTAACCCTTGTTCAGCCAGAACCTAGGGAAGCCTAGCAAGCCTATACATTTTTGAAAACTAGAAACCCATGAGAAGCCAGGTTGGGTGACTTGTGTGGATCTAACTAGGTCATGTTATCCAGAATTCCTTGCAAATTTCAAAATGTATCAAAAAACAGATTTTCCTCACATTTCTGTGCTTAAATGCTCTGTAATCTGCATGGATCCACACATTTCCACCTGCCCAGCCATCCTCAAAGTCTCCTGAGAAAAATGGTACCTCACATGTGTGGGTTGGCCAATTCCCCACGATAGGAACGAGCTGAAAACGCAATGTGAACACACCACATTTTTACAGTGAAAACTATTTTTTTTAATCCAAAGTGCCTAGCTGTGAATTTTGAACCCTAGCTCTGCTGGCACCTAGGGAAACCTAGCAAACTCATAAATTTTTTAACCCTAGACACCCAGGGAAATGCAGGATAGGGTGACTTGTGTGGCTCTCACTAGGTTCTGTTATCCAGAATCCCCTGCAAACCTCAAACTGTGTAAAAAAACAAACACATTTTCCTCACATTTCTGTGGTGGAAAGTTTGGGAATATGGTTGGATCCACAAACGTTCACCAATCCTGCATTCACCAAAGTCCTGATAAAAATAATACCTCTCTTGTCTGGGTAGGCCTTGTGGCCTCAACAGGAAACGGGCCAAAACACCACGTGGACACACCACATTTTCACTGTGAAAACTGAACCTTTTTTTGCAAAGTGCCTAGCTGTGGATTTTGAACCCTACCTCTGGTGGCACCTTGGGAAACCTAGAAAACCTATACATTTTTGACAACTAGAAACTCAGTGGAATCTAGGATGGGGTGACTTGTGTGGCTCCCACCAGGTTCTGTTATCCAGAATCCTTTGCAAATCTCTAACTTTGTAAACACATTTCCCTCACATTTCTGTGATGGAAAGTTCTGGAATCTGCTAGCATCCACAAATTGAGTGGGCCAAGTGCCATCAGCAGGGAAGGGCCCAAAACATACTGTGGAGACATCAAAATGACCTATCACCAAAGTACTTGGTTTTGCAAGGGGGTCTCCTCGGTTTTTTGCCTCGGGTTCGGCGACCATCTAGTGAAACTTAACAAACCCACACATTTCTGAAAACTAGGCACCTGGGGAGACCAGTGAGGTGTAGCTTGCATGGACCCCCAACGTTTTCCTACAAAGAAAACGTTGATCAGAAGGACAATCAGCGCAGTGCACACTACTCTCCTTCTGCACACCTCTTCGCAAACAGACTCCACATCTCTTACAGGGATTGCTTTATTTGGGCGTGGGAGAAATTCAATTGGGAAAGTGGTGATCTTTCAATCTACCACTCCAACTCTGGGAACACTTGCCTGTTCCGCTACAACAAGGCTGTTTATCATAGGCTTCTGAAACTGAACAAAAGTCATCTTTGTCGCTGGAGCATTAAAAATTGCTAAATTGAAAAGATGGATGGCCAACTTCTTATACCAAATGTAAGCCTTATGAACAGCAGTGTAAGGTTCCAACCTCTGATCTACTCTATCAACGCTACTCATGTGCTTACTGTAGTCTACAATGCACACAGGTTTGTGCACTGCAGCAACCTGACCCCAAACAGTCACAGGTGAAGTACTTTCATCATGGGTGGTAGTCAGCATGTACACATCCCTCCTGTCCACAAATTTCACAGCTAGCAGTTCATCACTATGTAAGGCACTGCACTGTCCCCTCTGAAGCTTTTTGCAAACAAGCTCTTTTGGGTAACATTTAGGGGTAGAGCGGATTGTGCCACAAGCAAGAGGGTCCACTTTGAACGATTCCGTAAACAATTGCACTGCAGTGTAGAGGTTATCTAGGTACAAATGGTGACCTTTATTAAACAGTCCTCTAGCAAGTTCCCAAACAATTTTCTCTGAAACTCCTAAAGTGGACAGACAACCAGGGGGGTTAATAGTGGAATCCCTACCAGTGTACACCCGAAAAAAATAGACATATCTTGTCCTACTCTCAGACAATATAAACATCTTAATTCCATAACATGCCCTCTTGCTAGGAATGTACTGCCTAAGATTCAAACGGCCCTTGAACAGGACCAAAGACTCATTAAGAGCTATTTCTTTCCCTGGAGTGTAGATCTCCGAAAATCAATCTACAAAGGGATCAAGAACAGGCCGAATGTTAAAAAGTCAGGGTGATCTTGTGGTAGCGCCAAAGCATTATCAACAAAATGCAGCATCCGAAGCAAAAGTAAATACCCATCACAACTCATAATTGCAGGAAATATGGCCGTTGCCATCAAACGACTGGTACACCAAAATGAAGCCAGGCCCGGCTTCCTTATCAAGCCCATCAAAAAAGTAAAACCGAAAAATGTTCATCTCATCCAGATTTGTAAGAGTCCACCGGGTAGCTCCGGAGCGGGTTCTAAGTCTGGCACTGTTGTCCCTCAATTACTGGTCAGCATACAAATTAGTCTGCTCAACAATCTCAGCCAAAAGTACATCATCCATAAACTGAAAAGCTATATACAAAAATGTTTACAATTCACTCTACACACTGCATCACCACAAAAGGCAGGCAACACTGGCTGCACCATGTTTGGATCAGCCCATCGTCCAGCACTTCCAAAGGGAAGCCTTGCAGGCCCAGGCTGCAATCCTGATGCCTCTTGCTGCACCATCGACACATCAGTGTCCTCCCCTAAAATAGGTACTTCATCCACACTGTGAGTAGCCTCATGCGCACTGAGAGTAGCTTCATTTTCAGATGATTCCTCGTGGGCAGAAAACTGCTACAATCATACACTCCCTCCTCTCCCTCGGAAACACTGTCAGTCTCATAATCATGGTCAGAGGAAGATTAAAAAACATGCCAACCACATGCTGAGCAGTAATTCTGCAGCTAGCCATAATCCTTACTAATAAAGGTAACTTTTCAAACAAGTCAACAACAACAAACACTTTGTAAAATAAGTAATAAACAAAATGGGGCTTTTTCACAAAGACCTATATACGCTAAAAGTATACCACTCCCTTGCCAGAAGCAGCTATTGTCACCACCACCTACTCTGCACAGCAAGGACCAACAATATCCCACTAAAAAGGAAAAAGAAAAGAAAATGACACATACGACAACGCAAAACCCATCGCAAAGAATTTCACGCTCAAAACACTAATTAAATATGCTGCTATTATGACACCACTCACAAAAAATTCAATAATGCGTGGCAAAAATACTCATTTGGAGTAAACATAGCCATCCCTAGATCCCAGAGAACCAGGCAATTACCGTCCCATCTCGGTACTGCCTTATTTCGGGAAGGCGCTCAAATCCTTGGTAACTAAAGAACTTACTGTCCATCAGGAAAGTCATGGACTTCTTGATCCATCACAATCAGGATTCCGTCGGTGCATAGCATCAAAACAGCCGTAGTAGAGATGTTTGATAAAATCAGGCTGACTTTGGGGAAAAGAGAATCAGCTATGCTGGTTCTTTTGGACCTGTCAGATGCCTTTGGCACCATCTCCCATGACATTTTAGAACAACGGCTCTGGGAGATGGGACTCTGAGGGAAATCTCTGGACTGGTTTAAAAACAATCCAAAGGACCGCCCCACTACTGTGCGTATAGATTACCTGGCCTCATGCAGAAGACCAGTAAGCATTGGAGTTCCCCAGGGGTCAATCCTGAGCCCTATGCTTTTTAATATTTATGTAACACCTCTAGCCAGGATAATCATGTCTTATGGGTTTGAGGTTGTGTCATATGCTGATGACACTCAGCTGTTGATCACATTTGGTCCTGACCCTACAGATACAATGATCTGGATTAAAAACTGTCTGACCCACATTAACAACTGGATGGGCATTAACAAAGTACAGCTTAACGGCAGTAAAACCGAGATCATTATGTTCGGCAGGGCCGAAGAGTATTGGTCTAACAGCTGGTGGCCTCAGGCATTGGGCCCATGACATCCCTAAAAGAAGCAGTCTGCAACCTTGGAATCATGATTGACAACAAGTTATCCATGACAACTCATGCCAATCTTGTGCTGGGTACTTCTTACAGGATCCTGAGGAAGCTTTGCAAAATCTTTAAATGGCTACCTATCGAAGCCAGGAAGCATTTGGTCCAGGGCTTAATTGTAAGCCACATGGATTATGGGAATGCCCTATTAGCCTCCCTAAATGAAGACCTCTTTTCAAAACAGCAAATTTAGCAGAAGACTGCGGCCAGACTGATCTTAAATCTACCCCCAAGATCCCCCTCAGTCTTTAGTCTGAGGTCCCCCCACTGACCTTCAGTTAGGAAAAGAGGTCACTTTAAAATCTCGTGCCTAACCCATAAAAGTATCTATGGCACTGGGCCTGGTTATTTAGCGAATTAAAAAAATATATATCAGCCAGAAAGAACATTAAGGTCCAGTTAAAAATCTCTTCTTACCCCACTGTGAGTCCGCACCGGACGTAATGGAGGTCAATCTTTTTCTTTTCTCACCTCCCATCTCTGGAACAAGCAGCAGTTTCATCTTCTATCTACTGCGGACAACCAGCGTTTCTGCAAAGAATTGAAAATGTTTGACCAGAATTTATGCAATTGGATATGACTTCCAGTCTTTGGAATTCTCGCAAGCGCCATGAGACCTACCGGTGATATGCGTGCTATATAAGATTCTCTGACTTGACTTGACTTGACATAACAAAACAATTTATCTTACCAAATAAATGCAACTACGCAAAACTGCAGTGCAACCACTGCCAAAACCGCAAACAAGAATAATACCCTTTGTACTAGATTAAAAAGGTGAAATAAAACATTACAATCACATATGCAAATAAAGCACCAGTATACCCACGAAATCCACATGTCAAGCTGGGTGGTAGGTAGGCTTAAAAGCATAAGGGCAGAAACAGCCAACATATTCACCCCCATAAAAGGGGAGCAATTCTTACCCAAGGGGATACTCCCCAACACCAACATTTAAAAAACCCTGGTGTCTAGTGGTTTTTGCCCCACTTGGGCACAAATGGGCTTAAAAACATATGGCTGATTGGCCCCCAAAGAGGACAGAAACAGCCACAATAATCACCCCATAAAGGGGAGCGATCCTTGCCCTACGGGCCGCTCCCCAACAGCATTAAAGAAAACCCTAGTGTCTAGTGGCTTCTGCCCCCCTTGCAGACAGATGGGTCAAAAAACATAAGGCTGATCTTCCCCCAAGGGGGGCAGAAATTGCCAAAATATGCACCCCATAAAGGGGAGCGACCCTTGTCCAAGGGGCTGATCCCCAACAACACAAAAACAATCCCTGGTGTCTTCTGGGTTCCCCCCCTTTGGGGGGAGATGGGCCTAAAGAAATAAGGCTGTCTGCCCCCAAGGGGGGAAGAAATGGCCATTATATTTTCCCCATAAAGGGAAGTGACCCCCTTCCCAACATCGCTAAAATAATCCCTGGTGTCTAATAGTCTCTTCCTTGGTGGCATAGTGGGCACACAATAAAAAAAAAAACATTATTAGGACCAAGCTGCGGCCAACAAATGCTCCCCAAAGGGGAGCGTCCCTTGCCTAAGGGGCCGCTCCCCGAAACACAAGGCAGTGAAATTCAACAAAGAAAAAAACAAGGTTCTAGTGGGCATTCCTGCTGCATGATCGTGCCCCATGCTCTATCGTGCAGCAGGAAGGCTGAAAAGAGACCTCCAACGCCTCTTTTTTAAAAACCCCAGACTCCCCGAGGAGAAAGTTACCTCTCCTCCTTAGACACGCTGTAAGCAAATGGCTTTCAGTGCGTCCAGTTCCGTCATATGATGTCGGCGCTTGGTGCGAGCTGACGTCATTAGATGACGTGAAAGGGGGCAGGGATGCAACAAAACTTGGGGGAAGCATGAAGGGCTGCCCACAGGGGGAGCTCCACCCCTTCCCAGTGGGTGGGTACTAAGACGGGCGAGAGCCATTCGACGCACACACCCACTGTGACGTTGAATGTCTCCCGGCTGTCTAATGCACAGAAAGGTTTAAGCACTTACATTGCTACAATAACAACAACGCGATACCAAAGGTGATGATGGGCGGAGGGCTTGAGCAAATAAAAAACTCACCTCCAGTCAACTGATCAGGGTTTAATCCATCATCATTCTTTAGCTCACTCCACCACCCCAGTTCGTACATGGCCATACGCAAATCAGTCTGAACCTGTGCCTCATGGGAACAGTCCAGCCCGAACTGCCAAGCCATGTCTTCCCTGGATGGGAAACAAACATCCTGGGACCAGTTTCGGATTCATAATCCTCATCAGCCAGGCTATCTTGAATCCAGTGGCAGAGTGAGCAAGGGACCCACATCTGGGCATACCATGCCAACTAAGGGCAAACAAAGCGATACCAAAGGGGATGATGGATGGAGGGCTTGAGCTATTCAAACACTCACCCCCAGTCAACTGATTTGGGTTTAATCCATCATCATTGTTTAGCTCACTCCACCACCCCAGTTCAGACATGGGAATATGCAAATCAGTCTGACCATGTGCCCCATGGGAACAGTCCAGCCCGAACTGCCAAGCCATGTCTTCCCTGGACCGGAAACAAGCTTCCTAGGACCGGTTTCGGATTCATAATCCTCATCAGCCAGGCTATCTTGAATCCAGTAGTAGAGTGAGCAAGGGACCCACATCTGGGCATACCCTGCCAACTCAGGGCAAACAAAGCGATACCAAAGGGGATGATGGACGGAGAGATCGAGCAAATCAAACACTCACCCCCAGTCAACTGATCTGGGTTTAATCCATCATCATTCTTTAGCTCTCTCCACCCTCCAGTTCAGACATGGCCCTATGCAAATCAGTCTGACCGTGTGCCTCATGGGAACAGTCCAGCCCGAACTGCCAAGCCAATAACAACGACATTCCAAAATGCCACTATATCTGAAGTAAGTGCTTTAACCTACACAGCTATCTCAGTATGGTAAGTGTGCAAATTCAGAACCCATTGGCTGTGCCTGTGTTAGTGCAGAGAGGGCAGTTCAGCTGCCTCTGCTCTATCAGGGATGGAGTTGTGCTTGACCCCAAGCTCAGTCGTTTCAGTACAATGTCCAGATGTCATCAGTTCCTCGATCCCTTTTCCCCAAAGACAGAGGCCAAATAGAGAGGGCCCTTGTCTTCCGACTTGAGCCAGTTTTCACATACACTGTAGACTCAATGATGTTATCACAGACATTTACCATCAAGCTCAATGAATAACGTAATCCCTGCATATCACTAATGCAAGCATGGCTGCGGCTGAGTGACCAAAGCGACCCTAATAAAACAAGGCTGTACCATCCTGATCATTTGAGCAGTGGGCTGCCTCCTAGTTGGCCTACAACCCTGACTTTGAGGCTAATGATGAAGGAGTTACCTTGGGAAAAAGGAAATCATCCCAAGAACTGCAACTCCAATAGCTGAAGCTGGAGGCTTTGAGATCCGGTACTTCGTCTGCACAACATTGAACTGTACCATGACTGTTACAGTTGGGGTGCCTGTGGGCTCTGGTCCACACACACAAAACAGACAGGCAATAACATGGCCTCTGCACCTGAAGCTGACAGTGACAGTGTAAGTGAGCTACAGGAACCAAAGGCAGCCCCGCAAAGTTTCCCAGGCCCATGCGTAACGAGCTACCGCTATCTAGTTGTTTTCTTTGAATCATGGGACCTGTAGTCTTTTTTGTGTTATTATAAAGCCAAGGTAACAAGTCCAGTAAAAATCTGGACTGGAGCAGCTCTTCGTGCATGCACCTGAGAAACTTGGGATCCATGCAAAAGCACACAGTAACCCACACCAGTAGCTGGGGATTTTGGAATCCTAAGCCATTCTTGCACCAGACTGGCCTACATCACGACATGTGGACCTGGGAGGCCCGAGAGCCTGGGTAACATTTACACCGGACGGAGTGACAAACTGACATGCCATGTGTGATTCAGGGCCCTGAAACAACTCCACCTGACTGCTTCATGCTTTGCCATGTGGGACTGGGCAGGCATTCATTCATATTCAAAGTACTATGGAAGGACATACAATAAATGTTACCCGCAGTGAAGGAAGCGCTCATATCTAAAGCCAGCAAGTCACTGTTTTCCAAACAACAGCATCTCCTATTGCCCTAAAGAATGTAGGTGGACAAGGATGGCTTAAGTTGCAGAATGCCTCGAGAGACAGTGTCTATGCATCAAGGAAGCCTGCCTGCGATGGTGATACATTTTCACATGCACCTCCAACCCCATCAGGCTAAGAGCTGCCCCAGTATCTCTCACCCTCTTCATGTGGACCTGGTCCTTCAGCAGAGGTACTTATGAGAAGGAGTCTATATCTGCCTACCTCACCGTAGCAGCCTTAGGACAATAGCCGGTCTCTGGATAAATGGTGTGATCCCCTGCGCGGCTCTCTATCGATCTCCTTAGGCAGAACGAATGGCAGGGAGTTGGGAAGGGGCGATGAGCTCATAAATGGATTTGAGCCACCCTAGTCATAAATTACCTATGTATTTTTTTTGCACCATGGTGGGTGTCTCGCCGTCTCAGAGCTGGTCAGTTTGGAACTTGACTGGAACCACCACACCACAACTCATCACCACCACTAAACTCCCTCTTGTGAGATGCTGTTCAGCACTGCACATGTCACCGAGGGAGGGAAGAGAGCAAGGAACAGAATGACCAATCACTGCATATCTGATAATAACTCCATGCAGTTATTTGCCAGGAGTTCCATGGACCTGAACCTCCCCACCCCCAGAGTGCCTCATGTGCAGAACCACTGGGGACCAGAGGCCTAACTGCATGTCCTGGCCAAACCAGATGTTTTACCCTTGCTGGGAGTAGTGCCAGTATTGGATCAGGCAGCACACCAATGCTCAATCTGAGTCTAATGGGCTACAGCTGGGATCCCCCCCACTCACTATGCAGAGGTGCTAAGGTTGCTAGTGCGCATGTCCGGTCCGTCACAGAAAGGCAGTCAGCCAATCTGACATACCCACTTTGAAGCGCATGTATGTCAACTACCAGGAGGTGAAGCCCACTCATCATGATGTCACGCAGGATTTAACCATGGAATTGAGGCTGGAAAAACAGTAAACTCAACTGCAGATGTTATCTACATTGAGTTCAGGGGCTAAATATGGGGGGGGGGGCTATGCCCTGATGCCCTCATAGAGAAACTGCCACTGACTGCCCATGCCCTGGGTGCTTCCATCGAACCAAGGCCTCTCTTGGCCTTCTGGAGCAGCACCTCACTCTTGTATTTTGCCCATCTCACCAACTCTTTTCTCTAGCACACCAGTTGGGGACCTCTTGGTACTTTCTAGTTCCTAGCAATCTCTCTCTTTGCGAGGAGAAATGCCAGTTCCTTAAATCGACTTGTTACTCTTTTCTGGGGCATGTGTGGGAACCAGCTCAATGTGCAATGACCTGAAGTACGTAGGACTTCCTTCTCAGTGAGCTCAGCTATCACCACAGCGATCTTCCCCCAATATTTTCGGAGCTCAGGGCATTCACAAAACATATGAAGAAACTCTGATCCTACCTCCCCCACCTCGGGCATTTTCGTCACATCTATTGCAAAGTGCATTGTGATCCTCCCAGGGGTAAAGTATGCTGGATGACGCATCCACTGCATCAGCAGCTGGAATTATGCTGCATTATAATAGGCTTCAAAGTTGGGAAAGGCTAAGTCTCCATCACTCTCGGCCTCTGAAGGGTTTATAAAGCAGTCCTCCCTTGGCCAAATCCCCAAATAAATCCAGTTATGAGTGAGTCAATCTCCCAGAAAGGTGCCCTAGGCATTCATGCTGGCAGTACCACAGAAAAGGTATAGTAAACGGGGGAGAGTCACCATCGCTACTAGTGCTAAACGGCCTGCACCGATAGGGGAAGTGTAGACCAAGACTCAATGCTCGAGCAAAGAACCCGCGGAGCCCTCCCCATATTACCCTGAAGCAAGTCCATGGGAGCATGACACACCATAACCCCCAGGTAAGGCAAACATCTGTCAATGGAGGATCCCCAGCCGCCATTGTCAGAAAAACACTGGACTTCTGCCAATTAAAGCATAGCCCCTAGGGGGACCAAACAGCTCTAGTAACTAGTGCGCTACCAGTCGGCTCCCTCCCAGTGCCCTGCAGAAATTTCAGCATGGCTATCTGCGTACAACGCAATTTAATGCATTTGTGCATCAACTGTTATGCCTCAGAAAGCCTCCAGCCCTGGTGACAGAGGGCAGCCCTGGCAAGTCTCACGCTTCACGCTGAAACCACTCGAGATAGTTCAACCCATCCGAACTCTGCCGAGGGTTACATATACAATAGTTTTTTCCAGGCTAAAAAGCCCTGTCCCAGCTCAAAGCAATTCTTTACCCCTTAAAGGAAAGCCCATTCCAGGCTATCATAATCATTTTAAATGTCAACTGCAAAAAGCACCACCTTTCTCTTGTCATAACAAAACAAACAGGCATTTGCAATGCAATAGGTCTCACATTTGCCAGAGTTTAAGCTATTGGCATTCTACATGACAATGCCTTTTATTTATATGTTTTGATAATTAACACATAAATAAAAGGCATGTACACTGCCAATAGCTTAAACTCTTGTAAATATGAGACCTATTCACAGAAGCGGCTGCCATTGTCCCCGGCTGCTTAGAAAGTGAAAGCATTCATAGCGTTCAGGAAAGCATATCTTGCCTGCTGTAGGAGAAATGCATTAAAGGAAATAGTGCTTACAGACTAAACATGCATTTGCAATACAATCGGGCTCGCCTTTGGGAACTTATATGTATTTAGCTACGCAGCAAATTAGCCTGGGTGCTGAAACATCTAAAGTTCTTTAACATGGAGGTAAAGTAAGCACCAAACTGCGTGACATGTCAGGTATGGGAACAAATGGAGAGAAATATTGCCTTTCAGTGGGAAATGGTATAGTCCAAAGCTCTCTTTTTAATATAAAATCAGGGCCTTTGTGGTCACATCACTGAAAATACAAGATTTGAAAAAAATATTATTGTCTAAGGGTGCTCGTGGAAGACAATATCAAGGGAGTGGAATCTAGAGAATGCTAAAGTGATTCTGTTATTTTACTTACCTTTGCTGGTCGTTTTCCATCAAGAAAGTTAAACAGAGGCAGTTGGCAGAAAATAAAAGAAGAAAGTCTTTAAGCAGAAAGTAATTCTGGTGTTTTACTGACTTCTACTTGTCGTTTCTTTTAAGACAGTTAAATAGAGGCAGTTGAACAGAAAAAAAAGTCCCTAAGCGGAAGCAGACAAGTCCTATGGCTGATCTCCAGAGCCCACAAAGTACATACACATATAAGTATATACTAAAGTATATACAAAGGTTTCGAATGCTCGACCTAAAAAGGAATACGTAACTGTACATTCATGGGCATCACCACTGAGAGAGAGAGAGAGAGAGAGAGAGAGAGAACTCTTCTGAAATGTCCCACTTTGAAAATGCAATTTGTTATCCTACATCTACTAATCAAGGGAATACACAACGGAAGCTTAATCAAGTGAGGTTTAATTACTACATTAGTTTGGTTCTCTCCTTCCAAAACCGTGATCAACCAAGTGTCAACTTTCTTGTAAAGATAATCACAAGACCTCAGGCTCAGAATAAAGCAAGATGCCGGGTGTCGGTGTGATCATAGGTGAGAAGTGGGTAGTTTGAGCTGATGAAGAACAAGCATAATTGTCCTTCATTCAATCTCCTAACACCCAACATGCACACACACAAATCCAGCAAGTCACAAAGCAAAGTTATAACTTCTCTGAGGATGATACTATCCTAACCTTCAGTCGCCTGGCAAGAAACGCTGCTATCAACAGAGGGATTTCTGAAACAAACCTTTTTTGGAGAAGGGCCCTTCCGTTTAAGCTGCACGACTTTTTGGAGGCAAGGGTGACTGATGCTTATGCATCTTCAGAACACTCTACGCCACCCAAACCCTAAAAAAATACACCATTTACAAATTTCAAATGAGTATCTACGGACATTGGACTCTAGCGGGTTATTAGGCAATCTCATAAGCACAGAATGAGGCCCAGACAAATGTAAAATGACATAGAGCCAAAATACAGTGTAAAGCAGTGTTTGTGTTTTTTAACACGAGGTATGAGGATATTTCCTCAAAACACCAATCTTCCCCTATTGAGATGTTCCGAAACTTTAATTTTGTCAAAGTGTACCATGGAACTGATGGAGCCGATATTATCTGCAGTCAGGCATTGTTTATTTATTTTTTGTGTGCTTCAGACAGACTGCATTTAAATTGGCACGCACATTTTGGTGCAAGTTAAAAACATGGCACATGAAAAATATGAAAGTGAAGCCTAAGTCAGTCTGAAATGCTTGTGCTGAATTAACATGTGTTTTTGCAGTGTAGAGGCCTTTTTAGCTTTGAAGATTATTAGAATGTGTTTCTCTCTTCCCAGCTCATCCTTGTAATCTAAATGCACTATTCCTGTCTTAAAAGACTTTGGCTTGTTGCATATTTAGATAAATATTTCAGTTAATAACACCTCTTTTTATAATGTGTGCACCAAACACTACACATGGGGGTAAATGCTTTTTGCATGAAAAGCTATCTAAAACAATAAAGCATGTTGCTGTGTGCGCTGTATTAACTGTGTGCGCTGTATTAACTGTGTGTGCTGTATTAACTGTGTGTGCTTTTAAATTTTACACTAAATGCATAAAAATGCTATGTTCCACATTGCACATTTATTTTGCATGTTGTTATAAATAATAGAAAAGCTGCTTTAAAACTAATAGCTTGGCTAGGTAAACATTTATAAGGGGTATTAGTATGAGGGAGGGAAACATAATGGCTGATTTACATGACATTAATATTCTCTTTTGTGTCTGTTTTATTTTTAGGGCCTAAGAAAACATGGCTGCTTGTGAATCCAGCAAGGCTATGACTTACATTTAAAGAGAAGAGAGCAGGCGCAGACACCATCTTGACTCAAACTGCGGAAGGAATCAAGGTCACTTTGAACTGGACATTCTTGTGATTGTGCCAATATACCAGTTAGTTAAAGATATCCTTCCTGACTGCGCTGTGGAAGGAAGGAAGAGAATTATAATTAAACATTTTTCCTAGCAAATGTTGTAAATATATATAAAATGCATTGACTCATGTATGCTTCTTTTGTTAAAACTGGTATAGTCAGGATTTTAGAATGAGTCAGGATTCTGAGACCTCTTGCCATCATGACTGACCAATCACGTACAAGTTTTACTGAAGATGCAACATTTTTGTGTAGTCTGCCGAGAATTAGAATATAAATAATGACCTCTCTGGAGGCGTGGTTGGCTTTTTAGCTCAGCTAGCTTCTTGCTCATTTTGGCTTAGGCTCTGATTCATTCACATGGGTTAGGTACGAGAACGTCGCGGGAGATAGCTGATAGGGTGGAGATTGCTTCAGAGGAGAGGGGAGTTTTTTTTTTTCCAAAGAGTCCTTGCATGTCATATTTTGGCACGGCAGGCCACATTCCTTTGAGGTCTTGTGAAGGGCGGGCTGTTTTGCTCTTTTGACACAGACAGGAGCAGAGAGTGCAGCTGATTAGTATAGAATTAGATGCTAAACTTTAAGTTTATGCTTTGACTAATTAATTAGGTCTGAAAAGATTTATTTGTCTTATGCATTTATTTCTCTGTAAGGGAGATTTTTGCCAACTATTTAATTATTGGTTAGCCTAGCAAGACTATTTTTCTTAGAAACTCTTTAAGAGTTTTGACTGATATTTTGTGCCACATTTTCTTTCCTACATGTAATGCTTATATGCAGACTGTAATGTGTTCTGTATTAATGCTATTTTTCCTGTTTTCCAAATTATGTAACCTGATTGATATTTTACTAATGAATAAAGGGTCAGAGAAAAACTTAAACTTTTGACTAGAAAATAAAACCCTTTAAAAGACTCAACAACTCTCTTTATTGGCTTAAATAATAATTGCATATTTGACTGTTCAGGTTCACATGGTGTGAAGGACCCAACACCTTTTTCAGTGGTAAAATAAAGGTAGCATGAGGGTTTTGCATTGAGAAATTACCAGAAGAAATTGCCGCTCTATCAGAACCTCCAACCAGACATGGGAGGTCAAACAGCTCAGCTACAACCGTCTCCAGCTATTGCTTTCGACAGTGCTGGGCCTGTTTGGCCAATCCTGTGAGAGCTGGACATCAGGCCATGTGGCAGATTTTTCTTTGAAGTTTTACGATTAACTTTTTCGACACAAAAAACACAGTGAACACAGTGCTGTCCAAGCCACCAAGGAGCCAAATCTCATGGAGCTACTTTGGTAGATAGGCTGCTAATGTCACCAAGTACCAAAACCATACTCTCACCTTTAAAGTTCACCTTTGTCCTACCTTTGTTCTCACAATAGACATATTTGGAAACTACAAATGAACCATACTTTTTCAACATACATTTTAGTAAATGCACAGGAAAACATCAGGCTTGCCAATTCTTTCAGAAATTAAGATACAATTGACTACATATGAAATAGCATTCATTGATACTCAGGGGATATGTAACTTAAGAGTATACATAAATTGTTTTCAAATCTTTCTTTGACATGACCCCACTTTCCACTACGTACCAGCATCACTAACTTCATCAACATGCTCATAAGAGTGTTGTGGTCCAACCAGGAGAACTCGCCACATCTTTCTGCCAATGGCCACTTCCCATCCCATTTGCCAAATCACTGGCCCACTTCATCAGAGGTCATAACATTTGGAAGCCTATCCCATACAATTTTTTACATCCCCAAAAAGTTTAACATACTCGTTCCAGGCGTGCAAAGGAGACTGGAAATCTTTCCACATTTACCAAAATTCACCCCTTTCTTTAAAAACAATTTTGGTTTTGGACATACACCAGAGAAGATGTTCTTCTATTTATAAGACATGCAAAAAATTATATTTGTACAAATGTAACATTAAACAACATACTCATCACATCACATTTAATAGTATTTTTCACAGTGCGCCTAGTAAGACAAATTCATGTTTTTTTACTGGTCGTAAAGTTTAATGCGGCTAAAATAAACAAAGCTGGTTTGCCTCATTGATAACACACAAGTTTACCTTGATTTTCTTAATTTCTTACTCGTATGTCAGTTTCCCCGGTTAATGGAGGAGCAATCAAGTAAAATAGGTCTTTCGACTACCTCAACCCTCTCCCCCGCCCCGTTTTCCACCAGACACAACTTTAACTTTATATGTTTACCTTTACCCGCAATTTGGCTCTTGCACATACACGTTTCAGAACGTTGCTTGGGATTTCGATCTAAACATCCACTGCAATACAACAGAGGTGGCTTGATGCTCAAATTTAACAATCTAAACAAGGCAGACTATTTAACAGTTAAATGTTTCTGGCACACTACACATACACAAAAACTCCTCAACGTGGATGCTGAAATTGCAGACCTGGTGCTTTGTTTTGTTTTTTACAACCGAGCGTGGATTCCATTTTTCATAAGCCACTCAAAAACTATTAACTGGATGCCACAAAAACCAATAAAATCAACTTTAAGACAGGGTATCTGATGCTACCAATCAGTTGCACCTCCTTGTTGGGTTGGGCTGTATTGCCTTCTAACATCTCTAGTTCAACAAAAAGCTTCCAAGAACCAACTGTCAGACTCCAAGGATACACTGGAGCGGCCCCCTCAGGAACAGAAGCTCTTACCCCAACCACCCCCTAGACCAAGACCAAGGACAACCTAAAATTCTTTGCCCGTAGAATTAGCTCCGGGAGGAAGGGAAAGTGGAAGACAAACAAGAGAGAGAGACAGGCTTCGGTCACTTGCTCCAACCCGGTCTGGACTGGAACTTAGCTGCCAGGCAAAATACTTATTACCCTTCTATCACAATTAAATCATGTACTTTGTATTTGACATCTCTGACTAACTTTTTAGGTCTTACCAGTGTCTGACTAGAAGCCATCTCCTCCCTGAACTGTTTGTCTGTAGTGATGTAAATATCTGATTCACAGGAAGAACAAACTGACACCTAGAGGAACCCCTCATGCGAAGAGCACCAATGGAACCTCCTCGAAGGTCTGCTGATTCTACTAATGTCACGTCTCTGAGTTTTTTTGGCAAAACACGTTGTCAAATTTTGAACATCCAATACCATGAAGAAAGCAGTTCTAGAACTCTGGCTATTGTCTCTAATACGTCTTGCGATGAGACTCAATAAACTCTGATACTATGAAAGTCTTTAATCAAGCCGCACATTCCAAAAGAAGAACTAGTCTCAGTAGGCTCGAGGATCCTTTTTTCTTTCAGAACTTGAATTATCCGAAGAAAGTATCACCGCCTTGTCATAGACTTGAGACTCAAAGAACTGTACAAAATACGCTTACTTGAGAGTGTTGAGGTCTTCTCTTGACTGAAGACTCTCCGGGATACTCTGCTGCGGTGTCCTTAACGAATGACTTCCAATACTGCCACTGAAGACGGCTGACTCGAATTCTCTGAGGAGAAAAGTTTAACTAACTACAATTCTTTTAACCAAGGCAAACGCATTCCATTCATACTTCCCATAGAAGTAGACGAGTGCAGGCAGAAACAGGATTCTGTGAAAGTTCTCTCTTCAAGAAACGACTACGAGCGTTGGAAAGCTCCTGTCAGACGGAAAAGCCGGTTGAAGTGCGCAGAGTGAGGCGCGCGCATGCGCATACCAACTAACCTTGCAACTAAGTAATTCAACTAGACCGCTACATTCTGCATTGTTTTTTGGGAATGACAACTGCCTTCCCAATATGGCAGAGTGCCGCAGTACATCAACAAACGCCTTAACGAAGTTTTCCAGCATGGGCTTCTTTTTGGGAGTCTCTTCTGGCGAGGAGTGCGAGTCCTGAAACCAACCAAGACCCAAGTTCAGATAAAGACAACACCAGTAATGTTTTTAGTACTCTACACCTCTACCAAGAGCATTCTGCCATTCTGCAGCACCACTGCGACCTAACAGTCTATCTCTCCACAAACAACGTCCTCAATTGCTATGTAGCTTCTCACTATGTCTGAGTCATCGCACATTTGCTTTCTAAACACAAGGCAAGCAAATTAAAATGTACAGTAAAGTGTGAAACAAGTGCAACAGAAGGTCAGTGAGTCACCTATGACACCAGACTGGCCCAACACAAGACTGAGTAAACAAACATCCCCTCAACCTCTTGGGCTATGAGAAATATGTTAAGCATGAACTGTAAATCCCTATGAGTGGCCAGTGTGCCTCTTACCGGTGTGTAGTCGAAGTCGGAAAAGGGTGCTATACTCTTGATGTAGTCCATTCGGAATTGGTTCTCTGAGTTGCCCACTGGAACTCGAGGTATTAAAGATCCCATCACAGAAACGATAGTCTGGGATTAGATAAAAAGTGTTAACATGAATGATTATCACAACGTATGTTCAGAACAATACCTTATTTTTATCCATCTACGATTGTCTTTACGCTGTAGCTGCTACCATGCCCATCCATGCACTTAATGACCCCTTACAAGAGCCAGCCGCTACTATCCAACTCTTAGCAATATGATAGCCTACTTCAACTTTGATGGCGACTTTCCCTTATGACTTTACAAATCAAGATAGGGCTGGAAATCTGATATAAGTGGGAGACGGTGGCCCACCTTTCAATCTGCCAACTGCAATACTAACATTATGGCTTTAGGAGATGACCTGTCCCCCTTCCACACAATAAAATGCCCCAAAGCCCAGGCAATTTCATAGATTATACCCAGATTAAGAACTTTCAGATTATAACGCTTTAGTGTGCTGGGAGTATTAAGCTATTTCCTGCAAACATTTACCACATAAACCTAGTCATCGGCAATGAATCAGTATGTAATACAATGCAATACAGCCTCAAGGTCTCTACCAGATAAACCCACATTTGCATCAGAGAACATTAATAAAAGACGACTCAGGGTTTCTTTGAAAAATATATTAAGTTATTTTGGTTCCAGGTCTACTACATTTCTGGGCAAATGTAAATCTGGAATGTAATCCAAGATATTGCAAAGTATATCAAAACTAAAACATGATGTTATGCTGTACCACAAAATACAGTAATCCATGCCACACTGAACCCCGAAAGGCAGACAAACTGAACCTGGGTAGAGGATAGGCCTACCAGTGATTCACCAACAACGCAATTAAAAAACGACTATAAGTACGGAGAAGAAAAATGAGAAGTAATGCACCAGGTCCCCATACAGAAAGTACCAAACAGTTTATGGTTATCAATTTGCAGGCTTAGGTAAAAAAAAAAACATCCAGTATACATCGAATAATAGAGAAATTCAGAAACTAAGGGGGTCATTAGTATGGCGGGCAGACTTTATCCGCCCACCATACCCCTGGGATTCGGGACCGCCCGCAATGCTTGCGGTGATCAATTGGGATGCGCCCGCCACACTTGCAGGCGCACCGCGCATTTGCAACATTGGGCTGGGCGGTGCTAAAAGCACCGCCGCCGCAATGCCACAAAGGCCAATTGTACCGTTCAATTCACAACATGACAGGCACCGCGCGGTGCTTGCCACGTTGTACATTTAAATGCAGGTGGGGGTACCATAAGTACCCTCCATGTGCATCCCCAACCCCAGAGTCCCTGGGGGCCCCCAATGGGCCCCGCATGCAAACTCCACATGCCTTTCCGTGGCAGCAGGCATGTTTCTGCCCCCATTGTATTATGACTGGCAGTGTCTAACAGACACCGCCACCATATTGAACCCTTTTTCGACCAGTCGACTTGTCGACCAGGTGGAAATGCGGCAGACGGACTTTCCACCCGCCGTGGACCCCCCAGCCATCGTAATATGGTGGGGGGTCTTTGCTGCATGGACGGTGAGTGGAGCGCCTGGCTGGGGCGATCCGCCCGCCATCCTAATGGGGCCCTTAGTGTGGAATATCCATTCTCGTGGAAAATGTATCTGCAGTGTTATGCATGCGCTTTCATATCGCAAGCAGATCTCCGAAAAGGTGGAAACAAGACAACTTTAACCCCTTCCGTGCCCATGACGAGCTCAGCTCGTCATGAGGCACGGTGCTTGTGTGCTCATGACGAACCTAGGTCATCATGACCACACCCATTTCCATTATGGCCCAGCACAGCAGAAGATCATCTCAAGCAGCCAAGGTGTTAAACATTATAATTATAACATTTTCGCTTGGAATGAAAGACTATGTATGTACAGACAAGTCTCCAATTATGACATGCATAAAAAGCAATTATTTGATGGTAATCTCCAATACCAATGCAGTTTCAGAAAAAGGGAGAGTGTATCAATCACCAGAGACATTGTGTTGTTATATTTAGGGCACATAAGTTCTTCGATAATTATGGATAAGAAAAACTAAAAGCAAAAGCCTTTATGTCCCAAGAGACAAGTGTTTCTCAAAGGGGAGAGCTCAATGGGGGGAACGAGGGGGTCTTTGGGCTCCTCACAAAGAAATGACCCACAGAGCTCTGGAGCCCGAGCCGTTATATCCGCTCCAGGGGTAGACCTGCCCCTCCCTGGAGTACACATGTAAACAGACCAGAATGATCCTTACAGAGGAAAACGTCTGCCCTGAATTCAACAGGTGACATGTCCTTCATTGGCAGCCTGCATGCTACTACACGTGCCGCTCACTTCTATCCAGAAGTCCCTAATGCCTACATGTGCATCCCAAGTAGCGGCAAGTGCGCATCTTTCTTTGTCATGCGTGTCACTGGGGTTGCCTGTACCACATCCATGTAGCTGCCACACAAACCATCTGTTTTCCCACCCGCTGCACTGCATGGTCCCTCACCGTGATGCAGCTGCCAGCGTCTTGCGGCACGAGAGGAGGAGATATAGCTGCGCCTGCTCAGCTGAACACCAGCAGTGTGTGGGTGGCCGGATCTGAAAACCATAACAAGCCCCATCACCATTGAAAAGAAGTGAGAAGCAAGCACACGCCCACCAAAAGAAGTCAAAGATATCCCTCACCGCACCCGAAAATGTGTAGAATATCGAAGTACTTTCATTCTAATGCTTCTACGGCTATAACATTCCCCTTTCTAATTGTTTTCACGATATTTCTCCTTTTGCAACTAAGGCCTGGCATACACTGACAGGCAGCCTTTCCCATTCAAACATGATTTTGCAACGATTTGTCCCAGTAAGTATTCTATTGCATGGCAGCTTCCGAGACTCCTAGGAAATCTTATTTTGTTATAATACCCTTGAACGGCGATTCGTTTGTAGGAAAGAACCCGAGAACGCACGGACTGCGGGAGGGGGGGCAGTGGGGAAGAAGGCACAGGAAGAAAATACTTACTGTGCAATGCTGAAGTAAAGGGGCTTGTAGCCTTGGAAGGATACAAATGACAACATGGTCGTCATGAGGCGGGATTAACAAAACTAGCCTTAAACCAAACGGAAAGCAGCATTTAGGACCTAAGCAAATGGAAAAGATGGGCGGAGAGTGGGCAGAGCTTCCACAAAGCTTCCACGCTATAGTATATATTGCATGCATCGCAAAGCGAGCAGTGCATGTGCTGCAACGCTAGGTGAGACCTAAAAAGACACACTGTGTAACAACCAAAGTAAAAGGGCCAGTCCTCATGGGAGGTAACGAATGAAGACAAGGCGGTACTAAGGAGGGACTAACGCCTATTAAGGAATCAGAAGCCAGCATTTATGAAGGACAATGGCACAAGCCAATGACAAATATGGGCGGAGAGTGGGCGGGGTTTCTATTTCGTACTTCAATACATTATGGCTCGGAGAGCAGCACATGCGCTGCTCAGGCTCGACCTAAAAAATAACGAAATAGGTGCCAGGCCCAAGTTTTTTCTCAGGGAGCCTCAGCCGCTTTCTCTTCCCACTCTCCCTGCCAGTGCTGCCAAATGCCAGGAACTGTGCTACAGATTAACCATCACATTCCTATAAATACCACAATTGGTTAGAATGGCTTGGAAGTGCTGGCATTCCTATGTTTTAAAAATATTTATTGAATTGAGTTTGCAGATGTCTAAAAGTCGACAAACAGCTCCAAGATGTGTGTTGGTGTTCAGTAAAAAGTTCTGGTACTAAGTACTGGGAAGCACCAGCACACATTTAGGAGCCCATTAGGATCGCGGACGGACTTGCGTCTGTCCGCGACCCCAGAGTAGGAGGGAACCTCCGCATGGCCTGCGGAGTTCCCTCCTGTGCAATTAGGTTGTAACCGCCACCATGGCGGTCACATCCTCTATTTTTAACATTGCGGCGGGTTCGGCTTCAAGCTGCACCTGCCGCAATGTTAAAAATGCATACATTACATTTGTATGCAGAAAGCGGCAGGCACCGTGCGGTGCCTGCCGATTAGTGCATACAAATGCAGGGGGGTACCATAGGTACCACCCATGTGCACCCCCCACCCCCCTTCACCCAGGGGCCCCACAACAGGCCCCTGCAGTGAAGTTCCACATGCTTTTCCACGGCGGAAAACCCGCCGCGGAAAAGCATGTTTTGTAACCCATCCTAATATGGCTGGCGGTGTCTGAGAGACACCGCCACCATATTAGAGCTTTTCCACTGCGGTTGTAAGCCAACCGCGGTGGAAAAGCAGCGGACTGAAACCAGGACCCACCAGCCATCCTAATGTGACGGTAAGTCTTTGGTGGGTCCGCATCCTCCGGGCCAGCGGGGGCTTCCGCCGGCCCAGAGGATGCAGAAAATCCGCTATCCTAATAAGCCCCTAAGTATGGTTGTATAATAATTAGTGGTTTGAGTCACTGCTTTTATTGGATGTGCATTTTTCTTCCAATTCACTCATATCAGATGTGATGCTTGATACTGTACTGACATTTTTTACAGTTTTATGAGTTCAGTTTCAGACCAGCCTGTAAAGCATAATTGAGGGCAGACATTTCTTACCAGGTAGGCTCCAACACTTCTCCATCAGAACCTGCCACTCCCACTCTTCTGGTCTGAAAACAGATTCACACTATAGAATTGTCCCCAAGGTGGTCATGTGTGGGATGTTGTGAATCTGAATCATACCAATAGTTCTAGGGCCTCATTTATGACAAATTGTCCTAGGGCAATGCCACAAGACTGTTGGCTGTGCTGCCCTATACCAATTTGAAAGGGCAGGAATGCACAGTATTTAAGACATATGGTGCATTCCTTTCCTTGCAGCCAGCGCCGGTGCACAATTTGGTGCCTAGCGCCAACGCAGGCACCCTTACACCATGGTGCAAGGGTATCTGCGTTGGTGGCAGGATTGTTTTTGTGCAGAAAGGCGTATCTTCCTGCACAAAAAGAATCCAGAGAGGTGTTTTCCTTGTTCCATTTGTGTACAGAGGAAAAAACAAGGAGAAATTAAAATATTTCTCATCACTGTGTTGCTCTGGGGAGGCATAAGGTGTTGGCGCTACCGCAGGTTTACGTGATTTTGTAAATCTGGGGCAGCGTCAAAATCAGTGGGAGTTGTGTGGGAACAACCACCACAAAATCTCATGCAACGCCTCCTTGACACATGGTAAGGCAACGCAGTGCAGCACATTACAATGCCTTCCCTTACTCTATATCTATGAGGTCTTGCAAAGCAATGCAGACTGCTTTTGCTTTGCCTCGTACCTTTGAATTGGGAGCCCTGCACCACCACCAGAGTGTCAAATAAAGTGACGCTCTGGCGACACAGATCTCTTGTAAACAAGCCCCCTAGTTTTTAAGTTAAAATCTGAGCAAACGGTAAAACTTGTCAAACTTGTGTTTTTCTTTGTTATAAATGTTGCATGATGTTTGCTGATTTGTGCATCTTGAATCTAGTGTTGTATTCTTTTTAATAAGGAGAATCTTTCTGTAGGGCAGGGAAGCGTGTCGCTTTGTGTGATTGAAATAAAAAAAATTAAAAGATGTAATAAAGCAGTGCTACTCAAAACATTTTAGACCTACGATCTACTTTTTAGAATAGCAAACTTTTGCAACCCATCTAGATTTAATGGAGATGAGGCAGATGATTTTTATTGCAACAAAAGCATCAAGCGATAGTGGGCTGTCATTTATAGACAGCACATTTTCCAATGAAATGACCACTAGATACTGATCGAACTATACTTCACACAATTGATAATGGCTAGCACTCCCAGGGATGCTGGTCTGCTGGGGTTAGCAGAACCCCATGACTGTCACGGCTTTTTAAATAAACCAGTTATTTTTTTAATGCAACCGGGTTTCTATAAAGGAAAACAGGATGCCTTTAAAAAAGAAAAATTCAACATTTTAGTTTACATTTTTAAGAGTAGACTGTGGTCCGTGGGACCACTGCCTGCTCTTAAAAAATATTTTCGCACACACTCACAAAGGGGAAGGGGGTTCCCTTGGGACCCCTTACCCTTTGCGAGTAGTTTACCACCTACTTGAAGTAGGTGGTAAACTACAAGTGTTTTACAATCTTACATTGCAGTGCGAGTTGCCATTAGGAATGGATGCCCTTGTGGACAAGCTGACTCTGGTTGATGAACTTATAGGAGGCGAGCGTATAGCTGCCTCTAACAGCACTGGAGCAACTGCCGCAGCTAAGCAATTGGTTCTGCTAGATACAGTACTAAATGCACAAGACTCACTTAATCTTGAGATACCTACTGATAAGGACTCAACTATGATTCTACAACTGGGAGCAAGAATGTGTGCCGCAATTGATAGTGTTTTAGAAAATACAGATTCAATCGCTGACTCTGACTTGGATGAAGAACTCGAAGAATTGGAAGAATCTGAAGATTTAATAGCTAAAACTCTACCTCAAGTGGCACAAAGGTTGGGCTCGCACACCGCTCACTCATCAGCGGGATCGCCCCACAGGATCATGGTAATTGTAGTTACCTTTGTTCAGAACGTCGTATCTTCTTATTAAATTTAAATATCATATCTTAGCCATCCCTGGACACGTGTTTCGTGGTATTTGCCACTCGTCAGCAGGGAGCAGGTCAGTTTCAGGGGTTGCCGATGGCTGCCGCATATCACCAGGTATAATACCAAAAGGCGCGCGGGTGCAGAGTCCCATGCTCGTCAGCCAGGAACAAAATATCACAAAGGTTGGGCTCGCACACCGCTCACTCATCAGCGGGATCGCCCCACAGGATCATGAAAATTGTAGTTACCTTTGTTCAGAACATCGTATCTTCTTATTAAATTTAAATATCATATCTTCGCCATCCCTGGACACGTGTTTCGTGGTATTTGCCACTCGTCAGCAGGGAGCAGGTCAGTTTCAGGGGTTGCCGATGGCTGCCGCATATCACCAGGTATAATAGCAATTCTCTACACAGTACCTTATTTAACAGGCTTACGGGTCTTAGCATCCTTTCTTTTCTTTTATTGTTTTTGTTCTTGGCTTCCCATTTATCTTCCTCACCTTTCCTTTACTTTTCCTTCTTCAACCAAAAATATTCATAGGCTATACTAATGGAATAGCATAAAGAGAACTAGAAGGTGAGGAGGGGTCGCCATTGTCGCCTCTCTAATGGCTGCCCAAACCAACGGCAGCTGGTTAGACAGAGGAAACCTCCTCTAGGGTGAGGGGGTGAGTTAGGGGGGTGGGCAGAGTGGTGGGGGGGGGGGAGGGGGGTCAGAATATAGGTGAAAAAATAAAGGTAGAACAATAGGAAGTATAGACGCTTATAATTTAGAGATATACAATGAAGAAATTGTAAATGAGGGAATGACAATTAGCTACGCAAGGATGTCTTTTTATTTTTCATGGAGCAATTTAAGTTTAAATGTTTAGCATGGAATGTGGCCGGATTTAACAATAAGAATAAACGGCAATTAGTTGCAGAAGAATTAAAGTTGTATAAACCACAAATGGTTATGCTAACCGAAACTCACCTCTCATATGAAGATCGTGGATTACTGAAGCAGCTAGGGTATGAGGTGATAGTAGGTACTACGCAAAGTCCTTCTATAAGAGGGGTTTCCATTTTAGGACACAAAAAGATGGAAGGGATAATAGGTAATACAAAGGCAGATAAGTGTGGTAGATGCGAGCTGCGTAGTAGCATGTTTGACCTGTTTCTAGATGCATTTTCAATGATTGCACAGTGTGAACAAGCATCCGGCACTGTGCAATCATTGAAAACAGCATCTTGCACAGTGCGAGCTGTAGTTTTCTGCCATTCGAGCAGATATTTACTCGAGCGGCAGCTTTCTCAATGCGAACTGGTAGTTTCTCATTGCGAGCGGTCGCGAGCATGCACGACCACTCGCAATGAGAAACCTGACCTCCCCGCATTGAGAGTCTCGCCGGGATGTCTTTTTGCTTGCCTGCGGTCGTGAACATGACGTTGAGGACCGCCAACAAGCAACAAATTACTGCTGCACTACGCTACGCTGCGCTATGCGTGTTCGCACTGTGATACGTGCAAAGTTGCGCAAACTTCGCAAATTACGCGAGCGTAGCGTAGTGCTTTGTCTAGGGTTAAAAAGAACTAGGCCGGTTACAAGAGCTCAGAGACGTTTGGAGAATGCTGTATCCTGTTATGCCAGGCCACACTTATTATTCAATCCCACATAGGCTATATTCCCGTATAGATATGGCTTGGGCTTCAGACTCTATAGTATGGTCTAGCGATATGGAAATCTGCCCAATAGTGACCTCTGACCACAACCCCATACTGCTCATAATCAAAATGACAGACACTAACAGTATTATCAGATCTTTCTCATTTCCCAGATATTTATTGACAGACCAGGAGTATGTGGCCATGGCCAGAGACCAATTAGAGGCTTTCTTTAGGGAAAACATAGGAACAGCTGCCCCTAGAACAGTGTGGGATACTTGCAAGGCTGTTATAAGAGGCTTTACACAGCAATATGTATGGCATCAAAATAAAAAAAGAACAAATATATTAAATACAACGAAATCCGAAATCCGTAAACTGGAAATACAGCATGCTGAAGCTCTCATAAAGGGGTCAGGGGATGCTGAACAGTTAGATATTAAATTAATAGAACTACGATCATCATTGAAGAAGACATGGAGGGAAAAAAGCGTTGCTAGATATAGCAAAGACAGGGCAATACAATATGAGTTTGGGGAAAGCATTGGTAAAGTACTTGCATATAAAGTTGCGGATGACCGGGCTAAGGCTCAGATTAAAGAAATAAGGGGAACAAATGGCAAAAAGTATGAGCAACCCTTGCAGATTTTAGAACAATTTGCTCTCTTTTATAGTAGACTTTACACACCAACAATACAACCTCAAAAAAAAGATATCAATAGCTATATTCAAGATAATTCTGTAAGAAGTATGGGGGAAGAGGAAGCTGATAGTCTGGAAGAACGTATTTCAGATAAAGAGATAGAACTAGCAATAGGTGGGCTAACCTCAGGTAAAGCTTAAGGAGAGGACACTATACCATTAGAATTTTATAAAGTATTTAAGGATATTATGGTTGAGTAGCTCAGTGACGTTATAAAGGAAATAAGTACTAATTGAAAAACACCTGACTCATGGCATATGACCCCCAAAAAATTTTGGGGAAAAAAGGCAAACCGGCAGATGAATGTAGGTCATTTAGACCAATTTCATTTATAAATGCAGATGCGAAAATCTATGCTAAAATTTTAGCCAACCATTTAATCCCCATAACGCCCAACATAGTCTCCCCACATCAACATGGGTTTATTCAAGAAAGAGATACTACTTCACACATAAGCACTGCAATAAGTGAATTTGATGTCGCTAACACCAACCCCACCCCACGCAGCATGTTTCTATTAGACGCAGAAAAGGCGTCTGACCGAGTGGGGTGGGACTTTTTATGGGCTATCCTGAAAGCATCTGGAATAAAGGGACAATTTTTGTTGCAGATACAAGCGCTTTATGAGAATCCCTGTGCTAAATTGACTTATCTAGATCTTCAGTCATCTAACTTTCCTGTAAAATGTGGCACCCTTCAGGGATGCCCTTTATCACCTTTATTATTTGCTTTATGTATAGAGCCGTTTGTTGTTAAGTTACAAAATGATTTGCGAATAAGGGATTTTAAATCAGGGGGAAACTCACTGAGAGCAGTCTTTTCAATAAAACCGGGGGAAGCACTAAGCATGATAACTGAAGCAGCAGAACAATTTGGATCAGTATCTGGCTATAAATTAAATATCAATAAGACACAAATTCTTCTTAACTATAAACCGGAGAGATCTATACCTGGTGCTTGCCCGACTGTTACATACTTAGGGGTTAAATTAACATCAAGGATTGATCAAGTAAGAACATTAAATTATGATGAACTACTAAAAGAGACGTGCAGGTCTTTAAAAAAATGGCACTCACTACCGATTGGGATAATTGGGAGAGTTAATATTATAAAAATGAAAATTCTGCCCGAATTTCTTTATCTTTTTCGAGCTATACCCCTCCGGGTACCAAATATATATTTTTTAAAATATGAAGGCGCATTAAGCTGTTTTATCTGGGGTTACAAGAAGGCAAGGCGAGCAGTAGATCAGCTTAAACTTCCCTTCCGCCAGGGTGGTGTGGAGTTTCCAGACTTTAAAATATACTTTTGGTCAGCCTGTTTCACACGACTACGTAGCCTTATTAATCCAGCCAACACCATCTTTAGCCATAAATTTATTCTGGGAACAGAGAGTCATATGTTTTTATATAGACTTCACAATCCTAACTACTTCAAAAGGGTCAAATTTAAGACCGTACAGGATGAGGTCTTTACCTGGAGTTCAATAGAGCTAAGTAAAAATATCTCATGTTATCATAAGGAGTTACCTCTCTGGCAGAATCCAGGGCTACCAAAGATATTCCATTCCAAGAAACCGAATAATAGTGGGATTACTTGTATGGGATATCTATATGGATCATAATGGATTTATCTCCTTTGAAAGACTACCGGAAATATATAAGCTACCAGAATCCCTGCGTTTTAAATACTACCAGATTAGGGACTATTTTGTTAAACAACTAAAATTGGAAAAGACAATGGACTCAGAGATATGGGCCCTTTTCTATACTGGGGGATTAAAATCTATGATTAGCAGAGCATACAAATGGCTTAGTATTGGGAGACCTGACGATTGTGACAGATTAGGGAAAAAGTGGAGTGGAATTCTGGGGACACTAGTGACAACAAGCACAATCTCTGAGGTTCTCAGCACTATAGATAAAGCTGTATATGCAAATAACTTGAGATTACAGCAACACCGTATGATTTGTTTGTTATACTATACTCCCGATAGAAATGTAAAGTGGTCATTGGGTAAGAATGACAATAATTAGAGGGCAAAATGCCCAAAATGTTGGCTACATGCGGCAGACATTCAAGCATATGTTTTGGTTGTGTCCAGAATTGACAATATTTCGGCAGAAAGTAGAAGATGCCTTGCTTAAAAAACTAGGGATAGGACAACCCATACAGATGATCGAGGTTATATTAGGATATAGTTACAGAAAAATAAACTGCCCAGGCTTGTTTACTATTTTATTAGTAGCAGCAAGACTAACAATAGCTAGGGTCTGGACATCCTCGAAATCCCCAACTGGGATGGATTGGTGGCTTTTAGTGAGGCAGATTTATGATATGGAATCTGCACTGGCTGGGTCAAGAGGGACTCGATCAATGGCTAAATGTATGGCAGTATGGGGATTTTTTTTATTGATTTTGATTGATAATGTACACTGTCTATATCTGGTAGGTAGAAATATTTTTCTTTTTTTTTCTTTTTTCTTTCCTTTCTATATAATTCTTTGGTTCTATCACTCTCTGGAAAGAAGAAAACCACATTTTTATTTGCTTACATATATTCTGTTGATTCCTACTGTGATGTCTTTTTCAATATATTTAAAAAAAATTAAAATAAAAAAAGGAATGGATACTCTTGGGATGCCCCTTCGTAATGGGGATTCGCAACTCCTATTTTGCGAGTCAGTAAAGTCACCTACTCGCAAAATAGGGATTGTGCTTTAGGCAAACCAAATTTGCAGTCGCAAACAGGTCGATTGCAAGCCTGCAACCACAAATTATGGTGGTACATCTGGACCTAAAACTGTTCTTCAAGCAGCAATTTGTTAGAAGACATAGCCTGACATTTTAGCTCTATAAAGCAAATCTGACCTGCTAAATACAGAACGTAAAGCCATCTTTATTTATTGCTTAGATGTTAACGACCCACCAAAAATCGGCTCATGACCCACCAGTGGCACCTGGAATGGTTCGTGGGTGGTGAGGTGGGTGCGGGCCCGCGGGGCGGTCACGAGCGTGGTATTTAGGGGAATGGTAAAAAAATAATTAAAGAAAGACTTACCTTGCGGCGCCAGTCGTGCCTCTCTACTCCTGCTCTCCTCATCAGACCGAGGCTCAGGAAGCACAGAAATGTCTTCCATGACCAATCACAATGAAATAATGCAGAGTTGTGATTGGTAAGCAATGCAGCGTTGTGATTGGTTTTAGGCATCCTGGTTTGACATTGAACAAGGGAATAGGGAGGGGCCTTTTCTTGTTCTCCATGCAGGCTGTATTGCAGCCTGCATGGAGATTGGGGAAAGTGTGCATGAATAGTTTGGGCAGCACGAGAGGGCCCTCCAATAGTCATTGCGCACTTAAGAGTGGAAACCACTCCTCCCCTGCCCTGCACCGAGAGCAGAGCAATCTCATCCACCCACCCACCTGCAAAAAAGCAGGACACATCAAATGATAATAACTCAAAGTTATTATTATTTTATGTTATCTTTCTTTGCGTTGAACTGCCATAGAGGAGGAACTGAGAATGATTAAACCTTCATTATGAGTACCCTAAAATTAGATGATGAGACACTGGGACTGAATTCTCTTTTTATGGCCAGTTTTTGGCACCTAAATCCATTAATTGTGAGTTATTTCCAAGAATGGGAATTACACAGGGATCCAGAAATATCAGGTCCATATCCTCATGATTGTCCCCTTATGAGTGAATTCCATGCCCAAACCGTACATCTATTTACCACATGGAAGGAACAGGTGGAAATTGGATCTGGGGATTTCTTGAGCCCCTTGTTTAGGCAGTGTGGTACTGTAGGAGCTCAGAGCAGGAGAGAAAGTGGTAGTATTTGGAGATGCAGCAGATGTGTGCTCCCCACACAGGACTCATTCCAGTGTCCATGCACCTGGAATTACCAGGTCAGAGGAGGCAGACCTGGCAATTACAGGCCTGAGGATAGGAAGCAAGTTGGAATGATGCAGTGCGGTATCCCCTCAGGGATACAATTTCGAGTCATTCATAATGAGGGCTGTAGAGACCACTGCAGTAGCCCATAAAAAAGGTAGTGCAACAATATCCCTACTCATCATTAGGGAGCACTGCTTGGCACTGACTACACTTAGGACTGGAGACCCATATTTAAATGTTTGTGATGTGCCCCAAAATGGTTATTATGAAGACTGGCAGGTGGGAATGATTTTTGTTCTGGGGTGATCTTGTGCTAGAATTGAACTTGTGTTTGAACTTGTTATTTATCGTATAGTAAATGTAATAACATTTTCTTAATATACACTCTTCACAGGCAGCAGATCAGAAACATAACTGAATGTCCTTCTGCTATTAAAATTAAATATTAAAGGGCCAGCTGTGCAAAAACCTTTTGTGGTCACAAACCCTGCGAATCAAAAAATGGCTTTTGCAACCCTCTCCAAATCACAAATAGGACGGGGTGTGGAGGGGGCATCCTCTTCCTATTTACAATTCAGAAAGGGTTGTGTCAGTGGTCTGGGATCACAATTGCAGTAGAACTATTTATCAGTTACCGGCCCCCAACATGGGTGGTAACCGATTTGAAAAAGAAATTCAAAGTAGACCCTGTCTATTAAAAAAAAAAATGTTCTCTATTTGTTATATCATGTTATGCTAAAAATACTTATAAAGCGCGCATACACCTTACAGTTTAATGGAGCTGGTGTCCAGGACGATCTGCCGCATAGAGATTCATACATATACCTGGCAAAAGAGCCAGGTTCTTAATATGTGCGTAAATTGATGATATGATGTAATCGATCTGATATCCAGAGGAAGAGAGTTCCAAAATTGAGGGACCAGGACCGCAAATCTTAGTCCCGCCAGTTTCTTGCAGAGAAGCTAGGAAATTAGGATGGGAAGACCTAAGATCCCGGGTGGGAGTGCATCTCTGTACTCGAGTAGATATGAACACTTGACAGTTGCCATACAGCGCTTTAAAAATTATGCATCCCAACTGTTCAATAAAAGAGCAGAGGCAGTTTGCAACATGATCTTCCAGGACCTTGGCTACGAAGGGGAGTAAGGAAATGGGGTGATAGTTTGTAAGGGCTAAAGGGCCTGTCCCTTCTTTCTACAAAATGGGAATTATTTCAGCATCTTCAAATGCTCTTGGAACTGCCCCCTGAGTAAGGGAGTTGTTCAATAGCAAGAGAGGAGGGTTGGGACATGTGAGGAAAGCTTCCCTTAAGATGTGAGGAGGGCAGCAGTCTGTCTGGTAGGCTTTAAGACTTCTCTACTGATAGAAGGGAACTGCTCCAGGGAGTGTGGGTTCCTGAGCGTGGATTGCGGAACCTTAGTGGGAGAGTTAGCGGGTATACTAGTCTTGATGGTAATAATTTTTTCAATGAAATAATTATTAAGTGAATCACATAGTGCTTGAGTAGGGGCGAGTTTTGGCGTGACACTATCTGGATTGGATAGCTCTGCAACAATTGCAAAGATTTCCTTGGATTTATTAGTGGAACTCAATATTTTGTTGGAGAAATAGGTTGCCTTAGTTTGTAAAATAACATTTTCATACTGTTTAAATTGGGTTTGATATAGGTCTTTTTTAATCTAAAGAGTAATTTCGTCTTCAGTCACATTCGGCGCGAAGGAGGGCAAGTTTTTTGTTTTAGATCTTCAGAAACCCAACATTGGGCATTGCGGTGTCTAACTATATTGACTTTCCTGATGGGGGCATGACTTTCACAAGGGGCCACTAACCAAGATGTAATACTTTCTTCATGTCTATTAATCAAGTACTGTTCAGATGGGGCCGTAGTCGCTAGCAGGTTGCAGAAGTCCTCGATGTTGGAGCTGCTCCAATTCCTTGCCATGAGGCTTGCCTTAGCTTGGGACTTAGCTGAATAAAGGTTGGTGAGGGAAAGGTTTACAAAATAGTGGTCTGACCAGGTGCATGGAGAGACCATCAAATTAGAAACAGTGAGGTTGGATGTCCAGACTTGATCAAGGGCGTGGCCCTCAATATGAGTGGGAGTTGTTACATGTGGAGCACAATTCAGTCCATTGAATAAGTCAGACAACTCAACCTAGCTTGTGCCGCCTATTTCATCGTTAGCCCAATAATTGAAATCCCCAATTATTAGGATTTTAGCGTAGTTAACTACTAGGTTGGATGTTTTTTCGCCCAGTTGTTGGGAGAAAAGTGGCATGTGACAGGGGGATCTGTAGATTACCACACAAATCAGAAGAGTATGAGGGGAATCACGTTTTATGATTAAGCTGTCAATTGTCTATTTGAGAAAGCAAATGCAGGAGCAGATGTTTTCCTCTTGCAGGACGCCATCTCTGAAATCTGAGCCATTCACTGGAAGTCACAAATTATGTCCTGCCTAATTAATAATCATTAGCAAGGTTGTTTTGTAACTCCCTGTGAATGGAAAATCTGTGATGCAACCTATTTGTACATAGGTAACATTGTAAGTTCCATTCCCATTTTCAAACTAGTCAGTATGGTAATTGCACATCCCTGGTTTATAAACGGGAAAAGTACTTTGGGCCTATAGTTATTTTGAATGCCCGGGTTTTATTATCAATCCCGTGCAGACATCAGTAATGTGGGAAACTCAGTGTATCACTTTATTTTATCATATAAATCAAAATTATCGCATGGGACTGACCACTGGCATAGATTTACAACCTTGGCTCAGCCTCTCCCTTTCTCATTTTATTTACTTCTCGGTGGTCCCTCCAATGGCTCATTGTGTGTGCTCCTGTAATCCGACCCCCTCAGATGTAAGGGGTCTGTGGTAACCCCAGAGACCAGTTGTAGTTGTACGTGAACACTTCACCTGCTAAAAGCAGCTGCAATGTCCGAGTTAAACTGCAGGGGAAGATACAGAGTTAATATGGGAATCGGTTGAGTTGTTCCCCATTCTCTAAGTAATTTCAAAATTTTAGAAGACACTTGAATGCTACATTTTATAGGCACCGCATGGAACTACCCATGCCTTGTGTGGGGTGATTCCAGAGAGCAATATTTCTTGTCAGTTGTAGCAAAGCCCTTAGACTGGAGCTGAATACTTCCACTGCACATTTATAAAAAAAGTTCCAAATATGCTCAAATGTGCAGCTGTTTTGTTCTGCAGTATTCAAAATGATGATGCTTTAGGCTGTCAAGTAGGGCTGAGAAGTGAACTATGAGGTGGAAGTGTCCTATATTTTGTTAGAAACCCTCATGCCTGATTGAATTCTAGGTCTCAGGAATCCCATGCAGCTTCACTCTAAAAATGAGATGGGGCATATTACCAAGCAATAGCGATAATTATCGCTATTGCTTGGTTAGACACAACATTTTATCGCTGAGCTGCGGCGATTTTTATCGCAGATAAACCTTGGTATTGCCAAGGTTTATCGCAAATGCGATAAAAATCGGCCGCAATGCATGAATATCGCTGAAAAGTCAGCGATATTCATGCATTACCGAGCTAATGCTCTTAGCCATGTTATCCACCTCCCATTGGATAACATAGCTAAGAACTGCTCAGGGCAGGTGTTAGCTTTTGGAGATATTTGCGCTTAGCGCGAATATCTCCAAAAGTTGGTAATAGGAGATAGCGATGTTAGCGACTGTTTCCAGTCGCTAACATCTTGGCACGCCCACTTTGCATGTCATTAGT
Source organism: Lissotriton vulgaris (assembly GCF_964263255.1). Taxonomy (NCBI): domain Eukaryota; kingdom Metazoa; phylum Chordata; class Amphibia; order Caudata; family Salamandridae; genus Lissotriton; species Lissotriton vulgaris. Next base: position 355,346,318 of record NC_141689.1, on the reverse strand, counting down.
GATAAATATCACTGACATGCAAAGTGGGGCCCAAGATGGTCGCTATCTCCCACTAGCTGTCGCTAACTGGTGTTAGCGACAGCTAGGTAATAGGGAGATGATTTTATCTCAGCTTTCTTGGCTTTTAAAGCCCAAAAAGCGGAGATAAACCCCCTTGATAATATGCCCGAGATTTTTCATATTTATCTATATACCTCCATTCTGCAGTTAAAAAAACATGTTGGACCAGAATGCCCATTTTAGGGTACTTTATGATTAGATTTCATGTGGCTGTTCACCTTCTTTTGCTGCATACCTTTGGATTCTGGGTGCATAGCCCCATTTCAAACACTTCTTGCACATTATGGGGATTATTTATAAGCCCCTGCATCACTTTTGCACCAGCTTTGCATCACTTTTTGTGACGCAGCAGCAGCGTAAAATATGTGCCACGTTGAGCCCTATTTACAAAGTAATGCATGTAAGCAGATGTATCACTTTCTAAAGGCCTGTGTGCGTCAGGTATAATGTATGCAGGGTTGGCATTCCCCCGCAAAAATGGCTCATAGAAGTGGCGCAGTGAAATCTATCAGCAGGCATAAGACTGATGCAGGCCTTTCACATGGGGCTTGCCCCATGTGAAAGGACACATTGCTGGAGTTGTGTCTGTTTTCAGACACACCCCAGCGATGCGTCACTTTTGCTTATCTGTCATTCCTTGTGACATGATGAGTCTTACAGTAAATATGACGCATCCATCATGTCGCAAGGAGGGCCTATTTAAACTGTTGCATCGCTGTTTTCAGACAGAGATGCACAGTTTTCATAAATGAGGCCCTATGCGTTCCCTGAATTTTGTATGCTTTCTCTTATGTGCGGTGGTGAGTTGGGGTCACGACATTCTTTTCTTTGTTCATTGCATCAATTACAGTGGATTCGCTCACAGGTGTAGCTGGAAAAAGATTGTCCGATACATTCCAACCTACGATAATGTGTTAAACAAAGCAGCACAGCAAGAAAAGTGCTCAGAGGAGCTGAGTCACGGCTGAGTCAGGAAACTGCAAACTTCATTTGCGGCAGGGCTGCAGAGGCTGGTAATGCTGGAAAGAAATCCCCATTGGTCACTAAATCCACTTTAGCCAGAGAAGGCGCATACTCTTTGTCTGTGTGTAATATAGGTAATGCTGCATCGTACAGCCCTGCGATTGGGTTATACCCTAGAGGCCTTTAGGTGTCTTTCTGTGCTGATCTTGGACCCCAGCGCTGCACACTTGAGGCTGTGTTCAGTACAATAATCGGTATCAGTGCATGTCAACAGAGGTCACCATTTGACTAGTGAATGCCTAGATCTTGTGGTGTTTGGCTTCTGCTTTTGCACATTCATAGGCATAAGAAAAGCTGCTTAGAATCCGGTTCAGATTTCTGTTCTTGGCTGTTGGCTAATGTAATAAAAGTATTTTTCAGTTGAGTTTTTCACATTTCAGTGCAGAGTTCAGTCCAATTACATCCCAGCAAAACAAGATTTGTACTTTCTTCCTAATCCGCCCAGATCAGTTCCAAAACTGCCCTGTAGAAGACCACATCTTCCTTCGAATATGCTGCCTTCAGAGATTGCTTCGTGAAAGGGTGAGGAGTTAAGGAACGGTTCTTTGGAGCCGTCCAGTAGCTCAGCCATCACTTCTCTGCCACCAGCCATCTGTTTTCACGACTCCCAAGTGACTAAAAAGCAAGGGTTTTCTGTTTCTCTTCCCATGTGAAAATGCAGTTGTTTCCTTATTTCTAAATTAGGTTTGTGTAAGAAATTACTTAGTAATCACAACTATAATGTGTTTTTCCCTAAAGAGGTCAGCAAATACGAAATGTATTTCTACTTGCTCCAAGTGCAGTCAGGCAGAGTGTTCGAATAAGAAAAAAGCGAAGTATAAAGGGCGCAATGCACAAAGGGTTTTGTTTAAAATTGTGACTTACATCTGAGTTGTACACTTGTTATAGCATTTGCATTTATTTCGTGATGTTTTGTGACCCATAGGCCATTCCACAAAGTCAGAGTGCAGTACAAGAAGTGCAAACTGGAGGATAAAATGGAGTTCAGGGTGATAAAACTATAGAATAAAAGTTACAATGATCTGCAGGTCAAAGCCAGAAAGAGTTCTTTAGGGGGCATAACCCAAGGAACAACAACTGCATTATAGGGATCCTGGGGTTTGATGAGTGTGTGTCCCTCCTTTCCCCAAACAATAGTTTTGAAGAGAGGGCACAAGAGAGGCTGTGTGCATAAAGGTCGAACAGTAGTGAAGCTTTGCGGTCAGAGGCAATAATGCCTTCCTAGCAGCAGCCATCCAACCCCATCCTGGAATAAATGGGGAATGACATCCTACTCCTTGGAGTAGCCGAGCGCTATAGAAGAAATAAATTAACATAACATAACATAACATCCAGCTCAGCGACAGCTCCGTACTAACACCGAAGAACAACATATGCGAGAGAGAGATGAGCAGCTGGCAGCCACGAATGGCCAAGATGGCTGCCTCTATGGCCTTAAGGACATATTGCTGTGGTGGGCCTTGACCACGGCTGTGGGAAGAGTGGCATGCGGGAAGAGGCAGACCCCCACCCACTGCTTGCAGTCCTCACTTCATGATGCTTTGCTGCCAGAGATACCAGTGGGTTGCGCAATCATCCACAGCCTGGAGATGAACACTTGGCTGCATGGCTGCAAGGCTCACAGATCCGATGAGGCCATGGACAAAAGACAGTATCAAACATACAATCAGATAACTGGACAAGCTCAATGCAGAGATCAGCCTCTACTCCAGGTGACCCCAGAATCATATGTTTGCCCCCCAGTCTCAACAGCAATTCAAGGGCAAAGTTAAGACTTACAGGCAGGAGTAAGATATTCATGCTCCTACAATAGCTCCCTGCCTGCTGCTACCTTAATACCATGAGAGCTTTGCGAGACATGTTACTACAAACCTCAACCATTGGAATGGAGTTGAGCAGGGCTCAAAATGGGGAAGCCGGTCTCCCAACAATCGAATCCACAAAATAAGGCCCTAGAACACAGAGTGTAGCGAGGGCACATCAGACCATCCGGAAACACATTGGAAAGACAGAAAGAAATTGCACACATTATTGTGCACATTGCAGGAAAATCTATAGCCAACAGATAATGAAAGACGCTGCGCTTTGGAATACTCGCTTTCCCAGTCAGTATCGGTCTCATGAGTGTGAGGTCAGTCCACCTATATGAGGTTTTTTGTGGATGTTTGCTGTTATTACTGTTGGATTTTTTCTATTACTAAGTTTCAGTGACCTTTACCTGACGTTCTGGATGACACACTATGTTGCACAGTGAGGTTATTAAGTTATGGTTTATGGAATACAATGTGAGATCTCTGCCCTGAAAAGTCTGTGGCGCATTACGGTTTAAGACAAAGCACGTGTTGGCTAGGATCCAATTGAAAGCAGTTTTGAGAAATAAAAGAAAAATTAAAAGAGCTCTTGTGAAAAAAAAAAAAAATTGTGGATTATATCTAATGCTCACGACTTTTATTGCTTGGGATACAACAATTTTGTTCTTAATGGTGTGGACTTTGTCTACGTGTTCGGTGATAATTGGATGGGCATCACCTATATCCCTATGAGCATTGTGATATTGTGAAATTTACTATCAACAATTCAGCGCGTCTCTTTTGTTGTTTAATAGATAATGAAATAGACACTCTCAACACTTGCATATTTTTCATATTGCATAAAATCCCCCAACATGATGAACATATAAAATAAGCTCAACAGACATTGCCCCAAACTGAGGACAAACAAAAACAATTGGTTCTGTCGGATATGAGTTAATTTCTTTGCTATATTGTGAATATAATTATCTTTATATAATTCACTCAGTCAGCATTTACGGTATGATATGTAAGGACAAACACAACATTTCTCAATTTGAAAAGTTTGTCTTTTTATAGAAATCTTACATGTATCACTCAATTTGTAAAAAGTGTGACAAGAGTAACAACGTTACTCTTGTCAATCCGTCCATCATAAGTTACAACACAGAAAAAAGAAAATAATATGATTGTTGTGACTAATTCTTCATAAAAATGGACTGATGAAAATCTATGTTTTTCTATAATTCTAAATATGTCATCTGCACTTATTTTTGTATAGCACAGTCATCACCTGTCACTATTAGTCACTAAATATTTCACCCTGTATGTGATTTTATTTCATTTCAGTCCCTGACAGCCACTTTTTACATAAAATCTCCTCTCACTCTTACAAGGAAGGAATCAGCACTCAGGTTGTAGTTTGGAAGTATTAATTCTGCAAAGTACGTGATCCAAGAGTTTCGGCCCGTCCCAACCTTGATAACAATACAAGACATCATTGTAGCTTTCTTATTTAAATGTATGAATGCCTCCAGTTGCCAACATTAAGAAAGGACTACATATTACTTTAATCCAAAAAGCTGGCGGCCCTATTGGCCTGGCCACGATGCGAAAATTCATTAATTCATACAATAAGGAAAAGAAAACAAGTGTTAATATGTACACAATGTCATTTCAGCATATCTTGCCCCGTGACCACTGTACCCGTATTTTCGTCTATGTGACATGTTCATAATAAAAATACTTATGATTGCAAACATCACCATAAACAATGGACTACACATTACATTGAAGTGAAAGGCTATCGGTCATATTGATCATGGCGCGTTGCATATTATAATGGTTCTAATACAAAATAAAATGAAATAAAATAAAAGGGTGTTAATATACACACACTATCCCTAAATAAAGTTCTAGTGATTATAGTCCCATTTCATTCACAGCTCAAGTAATGTCTAGGGTCATAAGCAGTGCATTGCGGGTGCGTAAGTTATAGTTAGCTCAGGTAACTATAACTGCTTAATTTCACTGGCATTGTAAGAGTGAAATCTAAGTCTAACTATGACGTCCCTGTAATCTTTGTTTTTTTCAGCAAATTTCAGTTTTTTTTAACCTCAAGTAAGATGCCTATCACAATGGATGGGAGGGGGTTGGAAGCAGGGCCCGTCCTGGCATTGTGCTGCCTCCACCCAAGCTTGCTGCTCCTGCCGCCCCTCCTCCTTGCCATCCATTGTCCAAGTCCATGCCCCGGCTTCCTCATTATAGCCATCTGTATACGTTGTACTGCCATTGGCCTTTCCACCTTCTTTGAACAGTTAGCTTGCTGCCCAATCCACTTCCTCCCTATCCTCTGTTGTCAGACTCCATAAACTAGCCTCCTCCCTCCTGCCATTCATGGTCTGATGAGCTGCCACTGCCCTCTATTTAGCACAATGTTCCAGTCCAATCCCCCTGCCCTCCATTACCCAATTCGGTGCCCCATCATTGACCTCTTGCTTAGCCTCTGTGCTTAGCTTGCTGCCCCTACTTGCCTTCCCCCTGCCATCCGATGTCTGTATGCATGCCCCTGCTCCATCCTTTTTGCCCACCATGTTCCATGGACTTGCCCCTCCTATCTACTCTTAGTGTTCAGTTGAGTTGACACTTTCCTCCCCTCCGCCCTGCTTAGCATTGTCAGATTACTGTAGCCTGTCCCTGCCACCTCCACCCTGCCTGTGCACATTCCATGGCCCTATCCTCCTCCTCCGGTCCTCCATGGTCCATTTTACTGACACACCCTTCTGTCCTCCCTGGTCTGTTGTGCTGCAACTGCTCCTCCTGCCTGGCCGGTTTGTTCTGTTGTGAGGCCCCTTTTCCTGAACTCTCTTGTCTGTGCCTAACACCAACCCCTCCCTTCTATCCTCCAAGGTCCTTTGTGCATGCCCCTGCTCCTTCCTTCTTAACCATCATGGCCATTGTACTACCACTAACCCTCTCTCTTGCCATGAATGGTCTTCTGTGATACCACGGCCCCTACCACCTTCCCTGTGCCGTTAGCTAGCTGTCCCTGACCCCCTCCCACCTTCCATCAATGGTCTGTGTGTATGCCATTATAGTCTCAATGTTGCCCTCCATGAGGTGTTGTGCTTCTAGTGCCCCTCCTCCCTAACCTCCATGGTCAGCTTGCTGGTCCAGCCATGCCCTCTTGCCCCCTGCCCTCTATTTTCCATGTGCAGACCATTTTTCCCACCCTCCTGGCATGTCTGTTCCATTGTAATGCCCCTGATCCCTCCCTCCTGCCCTTTATGGACTGTTATGCTGCAGTTTTCTCTCCTGTCTGTCCATTATAGTCAGCTTGCTGCCATTGCATTTTTCCCTTCTGTTCTATGTCGTCCATGTTCATGGTCCTGTCCGCTCCCTATTGCTTTCCATGGATTGTTTTGCTGTACTGCTGTCCCACATGCCCTGTGTGGTGTATTGTGCTTTTGGAAACCCTGATGCCTGCCCTGTAAGGTCAGTTTGGTGCATCTGTCCATGTCCCTCCTGTTATCCAAGTCCATGGCTCTACCTCAATTCCTCCTGCCTTCCATGATCCAATGTACCATACTTGGTAACATTTTAAAATTGATAAGAGGGAGACTTTGAAGAAAAAATGAGGAATTGATTTTCCCCATTGACTTACATTGAAAAAGAGGAGATTGTAGACAGAGAAAATAAAGCCCATCTGGGCTTAAAACATTGGGTGTTTCCTGGCTGAATCCGGTATTTTGGCATGTATGGTTGTACTACCACTACCTCTCCCTTTGTCCACAGCCTCTCTCGCCTGTCATGAATTGTTTGCTTGTTGCTCCTGTCCCTTTTCTACTGACCTCCATAGTCTGTTGTGCTGCCACTGCTCTTCCTGACTGCCCATTGTGATCAAATTGTTACCTCTGCACCCTTCCTACCTGCTTTCAATTTTCAGAGTCTGCACCCCTAACCTCGGCCTCTCAACAGTATCCTAATGAGCAACTAGACTGCTAACATTTTATATTTATTACAAAAGTGTGTCACGCCTTACGTCATCTTGATGTAATCAAAACTGTAATACCTAAAGAAATCATAAAAATGAGAGGGTCTTATTTGAATCAAAATTATGGTTAGTGTTCTAAAACATTAGATTGAGGACATATTTTCTGAGTTCTCAAATAGCGACAAAGCACTTTTAAATTATTTGTTATCATTATGCTTTTCTATCCAGTTGACCACTTGATTAAATGTTGCACTCGGGGGAGAGGATGTGGTGTTACTTCCAGAGCTGCAGACTTTGCAACTGGGGAACTAGGTTAGAGTTTCTGCTTCAGCTCGACATTCTGTGATTCTGGTCAAATCACTTAATCTCCCCATGCCTACAACCAAAATTAAATGAATTTATCCTTGTGTGGTGTAACCAATGCTCATGTAGAGCACTGCAAAACCTGACCAGTCTGCACTACATAAAACTGCAAAAAAATAAAAAGTGTTTTCTACACTTCTGTCACTGGGCTATACCTGGCCTAGATCTGGGTAATATATAGGTTACATTTGGTCTCCTTTTTCTATGGTGGCCATCTTGTGAGACTTCAATTCAATAAACTTTATTCGATCTGATTTAGAAGCATAGATCATAAAAGTGTACATAAAAACAGTAAATCCTCTTTCTTAATACAATACAATGAGAATTAATTCAAATCAGTAGGTAAAAACTGGTGTTTCAAAGCTCAGCTCAGAGCAACTTCAATTTAACAGAATAGTAAAGTTCAATGTTTCACAAGGTCAGTCGCAAGTACTTTGTGCAAAATACGCAATAAGGGGTCGAAGTAAGATGCAACACTCGAATATCTGACCAGTCTACACTATAAAAACTGCAAAAAAACAAACAATGAAAAGTGTTTTGCACACTTCTGTCATTGGGCTATACATGGACTACATATGGGTGATATTTGTACTACATTTAGGCTCTTTATTTCATGTGGCCATCTTGGGATACTTATTTGTTATAAAGTTATCTAATTTCATCATTTTCTGCAGTCTCCACAGTAGGAACTGCTTTCAGTTTTTTACTTTGATTCCATCAAGAAGGCATTCAGATGTGTCACACATTTGCCAGAAATTCAGAATGTTAGCACTCTAGTTTCTCATTAGATCACTGTGGTAAAGCTACTGCTCACCAGGGGTTTAACTGGAAGTCTGCTGCTGGAATTGAAAGTGCAAGTTTCAGTCGCATGTCAGAATTTTTGAATAGAAGAGGATTTGAGAAGTCACTCAAAATGTGCCCTAATTTTTCTTTCTGCAGCCCTAATCATAATTTCTATGCCAAAATTAACCCCCTAATTTTTCTCCTTTTTAAATTAAATGTTTTAAGTGTCGCCATTTTATTCCAATCAAGATGGCTTCAGGTGTGCCATACTTTTGTCATAAGCAGACTGTTGGCGCTCTAGTTATTCTTTAGAACCAGTAGCGGTAGGCAGTAGGTGTTTCTATAGGGCGGTGACGTGGGCAGGAGGAGGGGCAGGGTGGGGGGAAATAATGTATGGATTACGGAGTTTTACAGGTAAGTAAACATTTAAATACATAAAACGAATTTCGTTGCGCACACTGCATCACCAAATGTGATGCAGTGCGCGCAACGAAATTCGTTTTATGTATTTAAATGTTTACTTACCTGTAAAACTCCGTAATCCATACATTATTTCCCCCCACCCTGCCCCTCCTCCTGCCCACGTCACCGCCCTATAGAAACACCTACTGCCGACCGCTACTGTTTAGAACACTCTGGAAAGCTGCAGTAGAACACAAAGGAATCAACTGACAGTCAGCTCTTGTCGGAAGTACATGTTTTACTGTGAATTTCAGACTTCATTCTCACATGACTGAGAAAGATAATGTGAATTTAAAGAAAATATGCTCTCATTTTAGTTTCTAGAGCACCTTCCAAACCTCTATGGGAAAAGCATGAGAAAATAGTTTCCTCTCAAACATGATTCATGAAATCCCAGCAGATGGCTTTTTCACAGGGTAGAATCAACTTAGAACATAGCACAATTCCTAAAATTAGTATGGTACCATCAACAACAGATTTTAAATGTAACTATACGTTCTCCTTTTGGTGACCCTAAAAACCTTTCATGCACTCTTACGCATTTTAATGGGGTGCTATCATGCATATTGGTCCCAAAATGGCTGCCAACACTTCTTGGATGAAGTGCTGACAGCCAATTAGATCTCACAATGAGATGTGCAGTTAGGCTCCGTCCAGATATAAATATATCCTTTTCCTTTAATATTTAAAGAACGACAGAACGGATTTACACCAGGTAAAGCGAAGAATGGACTCTGGACCATGAGCTACCTTTCTGCCAAATTTGAGGTAATTCCGTTCAGCAGTTCAGGCTGTAGCCGCAACAAAAGTTTCCTATGGAAATTAGCATGGAGAAAACGTCAAGATTGAAGCTGACCAGAGCGCCCCATTAGTTTTGAAACGTTTACGAACATTCAGCAAACAACGCCAACGACATTGGCAAAAGAAAAAACGTTTTTACTACGGAAACTATGTCCTAACTACCTACTGGTGACCGCCATTAGGTAATATATATATATCCGGTGATCTAGGCGACTGAGTTCGCCGAAACGCGTCTGGCTCTATTTGCACATGCAATACACTTGAGAAAAACAAAAATAAAAATTACCTGCAACTGAAAGCTGAGGCAAGTGTTTGTTTCTCCATTTCCTTTGCTGGACAGCATTGTGGAGTTTAACTTGATATATATATCTATACTAATATAATAAAGAGAGAGCCCAAACCTTTGAGGCGGGTAATCTCAGGAACCACAGCACCAATCACAACAGCCAATACAGCGTTGGAAAGGGCAGTTGCATCAGAAGGACATAGGCTATGCAGAGGCCCACCATATACATTTAAAAGGTAAAAGAACCGTGCCAGCAAAGTAGTCCCTTGTGGGCGTGTCTGTGTTGTGCTGTGGGCGTGTGCTGAGGGCGTGTGGTACGTTCCGCTCTTCATGCCATGTCTCATATTGTGTGCTAATCCCACCCTGTTCCCTTTAAATACCCCTGCACACCATAATCATAACCCACCCTTACTCCTTAAAATACCCAAACACCCTTAAACACTAACCCATCTTAACCCTATAAATATATCCTGTACCCCAAAACCTAAAACTATCCCTAAACCCTAAAAATATCCCTGTACCCATAAACCCAAACCTTGCCCTGAACTCTTAAAATACCCCTGTACCCCAAAACCCAAACCTACCACTGAACCCTAAAAATACCCCTATACCCCATAACCCAAACCTAGCCCTGAACCCTAAAAATACCCCTGTACCCCAAAACCCATAGCTATCCTTAAACCCTAAAACTACCCCAGTACCCCATAACCAAAAACTATATCTGAACCCTTAAAACACCAAAACACCCCAAAACATATACCTCAGTACCCCAAAACATATACCCCTATACCCATACTTACTTCATCCAAACATAAAAAAATGCTTTTACCATTCATGCATTTACAACGAATTTTGTTGTAAATGTATGTGTGGTAAAAGCATATATAATGTAATGCCATGGGTTATAATGGCATTGCGGAGTCATGGTACTTTCGTAATGAAAGTATGCGGAGTGATGGTATGCGAAAAGAAAGTTGCGGAATAATGGGTGTTTACCTTCTTCCGGTAAGTACATTGGTGGCACGGCGGCCCACATCTCCAGCAACATACTCCTATTTTTTCACCACCCATTTGAAAAATGCACAGGTCTCTCTCATTGATGGCCAGCACCGACATACACTTTTAGACACACCTCCCGCCACAAGTTCTAGAATTGCGAACTTTAGAGCTGGGGAGATACGTTCGAATCTCTGCATCAGCTCAACATCCTGTGATTCCAGGCAAATCGCTCTGTCTCCCCGTGCCCACCACAAATGAATGTGTTCTTCGGTAATGTAAATTGTGCTCATGCCATGTTATCGAGTTTGCGCTATATAATATTGCAAGGAAAAATAAAGAAGGGAATCTCGAGTTCACACACTGCTGAACACGCACTCTTAAGTGCATCAGCAGTGCACTGTGAATCGGAGCGTTTCACAGGCCTGTCACAGATAAGAAATGCTATCAAAACGAAATCCTACAAAACAATATACTACTGGCTGGCAGCAATTCATACCCGGACAACGCCGGGACGGGCTGCTAGTATATATATATATATATATATGCACAAGGATCCATGATGGATAACAATCAGCTGCCGCCTACCCCGGGAGAGTACGTGTGGAAAACGGAGTCACTTGGATATTGCCGACCGAGTACGCGTGGACGGCGGTTCGGCGGGAAAGCGGCAACAATCCGGTGAGTCTGCACGATACTGCGACCAGTGGGAAAACGTAGAAGGGGAGACGGAGCATTTCACAGCGGTGCGGCGGGGTAAGAGGAACCAGCTTTTTATCCCTGCATGCCTGTTGGGGCTCTTTTCAAAATAACGTGACTCAATCATGTCAGCAGCCGAAATGAGGGAGAGAGAGCTGGCGGCTGAGGCAATGTTTTGCGCACAAACAAAACCGGCTAAAGAAATCGCCGCGCCGGCCAGTACTATAACGGAAAAGGACAAAGACATTGCATGCCTGTATAAAGAGTTGGAAAAAAAGCGCAAACTTGAAATTACCAAGTGGTGGGAACACCATTCTTTGTCAAAGTATGCTGAAGTTGGAAGGGTGCCACGAGGACTTCGAATTTTATTAGCGCCCAGCTTTGACAAACCTAATCCCAATATGCTACGTGAATGGGGGGAGAGCAACCTCACTGCCTCAATGAACCTTGTCAAAATCCTCATAAAATATGCCCATATCGATCGTGAGGAGATACTAAAAGAAATTGATGTCCTTTTGGAAAAAATTAAAGAATTGGGAACTACTGAACAAAATGCTAAACTAGAGGAAACCATGTTAGACCATCTAAAAAAACATGCGGAAAAAATCAAACAAAGAAAGGCAACCAAGTTCAATCGGGACTTGGACGATTATGAAAATGGCCAGATTTTCACTTTCTCTAGGAAGTTTGATCCCATAAAGCGCCAGCAATATAAAGAAAAAGTCAATACTGAAGAAGTGAGCAGTGCAAGACAAATTGTAGAGAACTCTGATAGTCTTGAAACTATCTCACTCACCAGTGCATCTAGCACGGAATCTATTCCCACAGGAAGAAGAAAAACAGTGTTGAATGTGGGACAGGAAATTGATTTTTTAGTCGAGGCGAGACTGCAAACATTAAGACCTCGACGGAATCAAACAGCGGCAAATGCAGGCGAACCAAAAGAAGACGAGAACAACGCAAAAAGTGCAAAGAAAAACACCAACAACAAAAAAACAAAAGCAAAATGGAGAAAGAACAAAAAGGAGTAATAGATAACACTGTGATCAATTTATCAAATGTTACTCTATCCAAAGCAGAAGAGCAATTACTGGCTTTGGGTCTCAATTTTTGCCCAGGTGACAGTTTTAATTATGCCAGAACACGCATTGATGTTTACTGTTTCATCAGGAAATTAAAACTAAAGAAATTCTTTGCACTCAAGACATCTAAAGCCATTGAAGAAGATAACGTAGCTGAAGGAAATGAAAGTGTATCTGCTATTAATTTAGCAGCATCGGATATTCCCCAACTACTTTTGGTACATGATTTGGCAGATGGTTCGGACAGTCCAGAAGAAAATGAACAAGATCAAGCAACCCAGGCACGACTGCGCAGAATAGACCACGTCCAAGAGGGGGCTGGGCTCAGCCCCTTCAAACCTAAGTCTAGTTTTGTTCCAATTATGCCGAAGGACAGCATTGATGTGTTCCATGATTTAATCATTAATGATCTCAAAAAATTAAATCATACTGTCCTCAAAAACAGATGTGAAAGGAATTTGTTTTTTAGAAGAAAGGCATACTTTGATTTGGTCAAAAAATTGGAAAATAATCAAGAGGTGGTGGTCAAAAAGTCTGATAAAGGCGGGAACCTAGTTTTGTGGCCTAGGAAAGAATATGTCGCCGAAGCATCTCGCCAACTGAATGATGTGAATTGTTACGCTAAGTCTAATATGAAGGAGTATGAAAAGGCTAAATCTGTTTTACACAAAATGTTAGCATCTTGGAAAAGACAAGGTTTAATTTCCACAGAAGAATACAAATACATGCTAATAGAGTTCCCTGTGATACCCGTGTTGTACCTAATTCCCAAGATTCATAAAAACGTGGTCCCTATTCCTGGAAGGCCTATAATATCGGCCATCAATAGTATAGGAGAACATGTAGGCCAGTATATCGATTTCTTCCTACAGGGCTTGGTGATGTCATTACCTAGCTATGTCAAGGATACTGGCGATTTTCTGCAGAAAATCAAGAAGCTCCCATGGTCTAATAATTTACTTCTTATCACCTTAGATATAGAAGCTTTATACACGTCCATAGACCACACGCAGGGGCTTTCCTCAGTTAAATATTTCTTGGAGACACGGTCCAGCACACTATATGAGCATAACAAAATTTTACTGCAGCTTATCAGTTGGTGTCTGAACAATAATTATTTCTTGTTCGACAAAGATCTGTACAAGCAAATGAGAGGAGTGGCGATGGGGGCCTGCTTCTCCCCCAGCTATGCATGCTTGCATGTTGGCTGGTGGGAGGAGCGGGTCCTTAAGACCGCCTTTCTAGAGGAATAAAACACCCATATCAGATCTTACCTGCGGTATATTGATGATGTTTTTATTCTGTGGGAGGGTACAGAAGAGGAAGCTGCATTGTTTGTGAATGAGATCAACAAAAATGATTTAAATCTAAGATTTACTTCCCATATAGAGAGAAAAGAAATTGAATTTCTCGATGTCAAGATCTTTGTACATAACAATAACCTTGAAAGTACACTTTTCAGGAAGGCGACTTCCGGTAATATCACTTTGCACGCCACCAGTTCGCATCCCAAGCACCTCATTGCTAGTATCCCATATGGAGAAATCCTAAGGATAAAAAGGATCTGTAGCAATGAGGAGCAATTTGAAAAGTGCAAATCTGATTTGATAATCAGATTAAAAGATAGAGGATACTCTACCAAAATAATTAGGGAGGCAGAGGAGAAGGCCAAAACTAGATCCAGAAGTAGCCTTTTCACAGAAGAGCAAGGCCCTAATACTGCCGGTACTGACAGTATAGTCCAGACAACTGATACTCCCAGATTGATCACTACGTTCAACAGAGAGGAACGTCAGATCAGGTCCATTATAAATAAACATTGGCCTGTAGTACTGACAGACAACATCCTACAAAATAGGATAGCTGCCAAACCTGTGATCACTTTTAGAAGAAGTAGCACTATGGGCAGTAGATTGGATAGAGTGTCCCCTGAAATTAAGAAAGTCACTACCTGGATGCCAACTAAGAAAGGTTTTACCAAATGTTCTACGTGTAGAGCGTGCAAATTTGGATGCAACATGACCTCATATCATACTCCATTTAAGATCACTTCCAACCCAATAACAGGCAATTACAATTGCAAGACTGAATATGCTGTATATGTCCTGACGTGCACCTGTGGGCTACGCTACGTGGGTAGCACGAAGCTACAGGTGCACGTCAGGATTTTGCAGCATATCAGGGCCATCTTACACAGCGACGCAACATACCCTGTTGCCAGACATTTTAAGAAAGTGCATGCTAACAACATTAACTGCCTTTCTTACTATGTAATTGACGCTGTAAACAAAAAGAGGAGAGGGGGCAATAGAGAACGCCAACTCCGGCAATTAGAGACTAAGTACATCTTGGACTTAGATTGCAAATGGCCCAACGGTTTGAACACGACGGAGGACATGCGGAGTTTTCTGTAATACTAGCTAGATACAGCATGGTCCTAACACGTTGGTTCTTACACTTCAGCCTTGTGAATACATGAATTTGTCCCTGTAAATAGCACACATGTATATAGTATGTATATATATAACTTTCCCTCATTAAGAATTTCTCTTTTTTATAAACAATGAAATTTAGTCAATTGTTTTTATAATCAAATGTTTTTGGGATTCTTAAGATATTACCTATACCTGTATTATCCATGAATCAATTTTTATTTGTGTGGGTAATGGTACATTAGACCCTTCAATCAAATTTGATTATTTTGAGAAATTTGCACCATTTTTTCGCACTAGCACTTTACTACTTTGTATGGGATGCACTAACAAGCACTTTTTGAAACCTCTCCAAAGTTATAGACTATGCAAAGTGTATAAACTAAAGAGACTGTTTTGAAAGTTTAATTACATCATATAACAGTTTAGCTTTCACAGGGTATCTTGATAAAACGGATTTAACCGGTTATTTATTTTTCCCTGAATCACCGCTTGTTAATATGGCGATAGACATAGACAAAGGTCTTTGGCCTTTCTGTTAGAAGATATTTTAATTGACAAGAACTATAACTATATTTATTTTTTTATAAGTTCTGTGGCATATTTTAACAAAGGAAATTTAAGTTACAGTTTACTTGTATAAATGTGTTAAATATGTCAAAAGTGATATGCCTTTTTATCAGCGGTAACTCTGATACAACAGAAGAAAGCTATAATACATAGTATTTTTTCTATGTTTTTACACATGTGGTCTGAGATGCAAACAGTGGGAGGGGCGCTTTTTGCACTTTAAATTAAAATCATGGTGTATGCAACTTTGTGACACGTGATCAAGGGCTTACGGGCTTGAAACGCGTTGTGTTGGGTCACTGAATAAAATACTGCCCACTTGAAAAACTCCGGAGGTCTGCGTATATATATATGCACCAAACAATTCCCACCACTTCCGGCTTGCAGCGAGGAAGGAACTCAGACCACCACAACGATTCAGGCAAGATGTTTGTTTATTGCATTTCACCAGCATGCAACGACGTGTTTCGGGCTTCAAGAGCCCTTGATCACATTCAGCAAACATTGCGACCATTATGTTTTTTATACGTTTTTTAACACCAAATGTGCACACCCCCTACGCTGTGTGGACTACAAGTCACATGATTAATGAACATGAAAAAAAGACTACCGAGTGGATGTTTCGGCTTTCGGGGTGATATAAAATAGAATAGATAACTGCTTAAATGCATAGTTAATGTCTTATAACACATTGATCTCTGATTGAAACTTAAGGCGAGTTAATATACATTGCTCAAATATAACCTTGTATAACAGGATAAATCCTTATTTCATGTATTTACAATATTATTCCCAAAGTTATTATACTTTAGGTCAAACTACAAAAACCTTAAACAAGCTCTACTTTGATCAGATGATGTATATCACAAGTATACTGACCCCTGCATTCATACATTCAATAAAAAATGGTATGAGTCCTACTCCTACTTGACCATGAACAGTGCAAAATTTGTCCAAAAAGTGCTAAATCTTGTGCAAAAGTGCAAAAAGTAATAAATATAAAGTGTCCAATGTGCAGTTTATATTGACGTATTTGCCAATGTTAAAAATTCATAGGTATACAGTACTAAATACACGTAAACATATGCTATCATACAATCCATTATTGAAATCAATATTACCAATGTCCATAGGACGTATGGGAAAAGCCATGAAACATATATCTTGCTATAGTAGTCAATATAAAGGAGAGTCATGAGAGTAAGCGTTGCAGAAAGAAAAATGTATATATACACATGGACTGAAGACAAAATGCAAGTTCGCGACTATAATACACTGTATCAATACACACATATAAAAATACCATTTACAAATATGTGTACATGTCCTCCGAGTTGTTAAGTCCCCTTGGCCATTTGCTGTCTAATTCTAGTATAAACTTGGTCTCCAGCTGTCTTAACTTCTTTTCCCTGTTACCGCCACGTTTGGATTTTGGAACAGCGGCAATGACATAATTAGAAAGACAATTGATGTCTTTGTTATGGCACTTCGCAAAATGCCTAGCCACGGCATAAGCAGCATCATTGTGGAGGATGGCTCTCAAGTGTTGTAAGATCCTGACATGCACCTGTAGCATTGTGCTTCCCACATAATTTCAACCACAGGTGCATGTCAGGATGTAGACAGCAAAGTCCGTTTTACAATTGAAATTCCCTTTTATGGATACAGGGGAAGTATCGAAAGGGGTCTCATATGTCGACTTATTACGGGCGAATTTGCAAGCTCGACATGTGGTAAATTTTTTGAAACCCTTTGCAGGCTGTAACCATATTTTCGGTTTTCTAGTCTCTGGAGAATTTTTATCCAGGCCATTGCCCATGGATCTACCCTTTCTAAAAGTCACAGCGGGGGAATGGATAATCTTTCACCCAGAACGTTGTCAGTGAGGACGATCGGCCAATGTTTGTGAATAATGGCTCTAATTTTCCTTTCCTGACGTGAATAGGTCAAAATTAGTCTGGGAATATCTGAGTTGGTGTTTTCAGATGTAGGCTGAGTGGACCCTTCTTTAAATAAGCTGCTTCTGGGACGTTCTTCAGCTTTGTTGATGGCTGCATTGATGATTTTGTTGCTATATCCTCTGACATTTACCCTGGTGCGCATGTCTTCAACACAGTTTCGGAAGACGTCCTCATCACTACAAATACGCTTAAGTCTAAGGACCTCTCCGTAGGGTATACTAGCGAGGAGGTGCTTAGGATGTGAACTATTGGCGTGCAGTGTGATATTGCCAGCCGTGTTTTTTCTGTGTAATGTACTTTGCAGTGTATTGTTAACAATCCTGAGCTTGACATCCAGAAACTCTATTTGAGTAGTGTGTATATGGGAAGTAAAAGTCAAGTTTACGTTGTTGTTGTTGATGCTATAGACGAACCGCTGTGCGGATGCTGTGTCACCGCGCCAGATGATGAAAACATCGTCGATGTATCGGAGATACAACGCCATATGTTGATCACAGACCTCCCTATGTTGACGCCTAAGGACCTGCTCCTCCCACCAGCCCACGTGTAAACACGCGTAGCTGGGGGAGAAACAGGCCCCCATGGCGACTCCCCTCTACTGTTTGTACAGGATATTATTGAACAGAAAAGAATTGTTGTATAAACACCAATCAATTAATTCCACAATCATTTTGTTGTGCGCATACAGATCAATGGGTCTAGTGGCTAAAAAATGTCTGATCGCTGCTAATCCTTGTGTGTGGTTGATGCTGGTATACAAGGATTCTATGTCCAGAGTCATTAGACTTAAATCATTGGTCCACTCTACATTTTTGATTTTTGTAAGAAAATCACCAGTGTCCTTTACAAAACGTGGGAGTGATTTTACCAAATCCTGTAAGAAATGGTCGATGTACTGACCAATATTTTCGCTAGCACTATTTATAGCAGATATGATAGGCCTGCCAGGTACAGGATCCACCTGCTTGTGTATCTTAGGAATAAGATACAAAACAGGTAGGACCGGATGTTCTTTGAATAGAAATTTACTTTCCTCATTGGAAAGCAAGCCTTCCCTTCTCCACTGGGCTAACATTTTTTTCAAAGTTATTCTAGCATTCTCATATTCTTTGGAAGTGGCTTTCTGATAACATTGCTCATTGCCTAGTTGTTTTTCAGCTTCAGTTATATACTGTTTTTTAGGCCATAACACAAGATTACCCCCTTTATCGGATTTCTTAATCACGATATCACAATTTTCACCAAGTTTTTTGACCATTCATCATATGCAAGTCTCCTGAATACAGCGCCTCGCTGATGTTTATTCTTTTTAGTACTGATGTTAAGTTGCTTCAGGTCTTTTATGATCATGTCATGGTAGGTATCAATCGAGTCTTTCGGCATCAGTGGGACAAAATTAGACTTATTTTTGAAAGGACTTAAACCTGCCCCTTGTTGGATGAAATCAATTTTGCGCAACCTGTCTTGGGTGGAAACATCAAGTGGATCCAGTGCTTGACTAACACTGGACCCCTCTTCTTCAAGGAGGTCATGCATGGTTACTACCCCCGCAACATCAGCAGCCAGTAAAAACGGAGTGTCCTCACAATTATACACACTGTTATCGGACGCATATGTTTGATTTTTATCTGCTTTTAATGCGTAATATTTTTTCAGTTTGAGTTTTCGTATAAAACAAAAAACATCAATTCTAGTTCGTGCATAATTGAAGTTTTCACCAGGACAAAAGTTCAAACCTAATGCCAAAAGTTGTTGTTCTGCTTTGGTGAGAACTACGTTGGTCAGGTTGATAACAGTATTGCCTAGTTGCGTTTCTTCTTTCTCCAAAACGTTTTCTTTTTTGTGGCGGTTTTTGAGCCTTTTGCGCTGCTCTCTTCTGCGCTTATTCCTGTGTTTGCGTCTTGCTTTCTTTGTGTCCTATATATATATATACACACACATATATATATGTACATATACATAACCATAAATTCCAAAAATAGGTGTGCTCTCAAGAACAACCAGACAGCCCAAACATCAGAGTGTCCGTTGTTTAGTCCAAAACACGTTTCTCCTCAACAGAGGCTTGATCACGTGAAAAGGTCAGCATAAACGGCACAGCGTAAATAGTAAGCAAAACATGAACATCAAGATAGGCCTATCGAAAACATAACAATGGCCATCTTGGAACAGTGCATATTGTTGTAAATAAATAGAAAGTGCAGCGAACACAAACACTTTGCTGAAAGTAAAGTTTGTTAAAATATCACCACTATTTGGGACTCTTTATGTGAATGGAAAGACAAGGGCATACTTACATGGGAGGTTATCTGGTTCTCCCAGGATTGTATCTGCTCCCCAAAGTTCACAAACAACCCACTAGTTCACCAGGTAGACCTATTGTGTCTTCTCATGGCAGTGTAGTTGAGCATGTATCGAAGTACATAGACCATTTTTTGAGGGAGAATTTGAATAGCCATGTCAAAGACACTAAAGATATCTTGATGAAGATAGAAACATTGTCATAGGATGCAGGTGGTGAAGTGTGGCTCAATGATTAGAACGGCAGACCCTGATGCAGAGATCTAGCCCGGGTCCAGGGTTCAATTCCCCGCCTCAGCGGGTCTTGGGCTCAAAATTCCACGGACCTGATAATTCTCGCCTTGGTGCCTATTCCAATCATGGATTCCCACTCTGCAACTCTGGGCAATAGCTTGCTTAATCTCCACAACGGCCCCCACAACGCTAAGGATGCCTGGCCTTCACCTTGGGGGTGCCCAGGAGTGGACACCTCACAGGGAAAGCCAGGATGGGTTCCACAGCGGTATTCGTACAAGCGCCTTGAGACCCTTGCGGGTGAGTAGTGCGCTATACAAGTATCAATTTACATTTTTTTACTCATGGTTCATCACTTTGGATGTACAGAGTTCTTACACCATTATTGACCACCAACAAGGATTAGCAGCATGCAAGCAATATATTGAGACTAGACATATGAGGTTCCGTCAACACATCCAGATGTTACTAGACATGACGGAGTACTGTCTTACAAACAACATTTTTTTGTTTGATAGTGCTCTTTTTCGCCAAATCAACGGTACGGCCATGGGATCATGCTTTGCTCCCAGCTTCGCAAACCTTTTTATGGGAAGCTGGGAGGAGAGCATCAGATCCAATCCCGGGCTTCAGTCAGATTTTGAACATTGAGTTTTCTTGAAAAGCTCAATGACAATCAATTGAACATTGTACTTAGTGATAACATGTCCAAAACGGAGATTGAGTACCTTGATTTCAAATTACATGTTGAGGGGAATAAGGTTCCCACCACTTTACACCGTAAATCCACCGCTGGAAACAGTGTCCTACATGCTGAGTGCAATAAGGAATTGCAATACAGAAGAGGCTTACAAGCTTGAATGTGAGGTTATTGCAGGAAGATTCAGGGAGAGGGGCTACTCTAATTGAGTTATCAAGCAAGCACTCAAAAGATCAGCTTGGGTAAAAAGATCGCAGACGATCTCGGATAAACCTCAGATAGGGGAAAAACCGGATGAAGAAACAAGGATGATATTTACCTTCAGCTCTGAAGCACAGGCTATTAGGAAAATTATCACCAAGAACTGGGGGATACTCAAAAGCGATACAGTCATTGGTGATCGGATTCCTGAGAGACCGAGCATTACTTACCGGAGAGGGAGGAATATCAGGGACATATTGGTACGGAGTGACATCTCCACCTATCCTCCTGCCAACCTACAGGGCCACTGTAAGGCCTGTGCGTTCAGCAAATGCTACAAGCAAGTTAATTACAATGGCGTTCAAAAGAACATCACCCAATTCTTAACATGCAGTTCTGCTTTCGTTGTGTATGCCATAGTTTGCCCCTGCAAACTGTGGTATATAGGAAGCACCACATGCATGGCAAAAAAGAGGATCTTGGAGCATAACCGTGCCATCACTAACGACGATCCGAAATATCCGGTGGCCTGGCATTTTAGAAATAAATATTTCTCTAACACGAAGGAACTCAGTTGTATCACTCTTGAACAGGTTCAACGCAATCCCAGAGGTGGGAATAGGGTCTTGAATTTAGGGCAAAGAGATTCTAAGCTTATCATAGACTTTTAGACCAAAACACCAACAGGTCTGAATCAGGGAGCGGAATTATGAGTACATCTTAAGGAATAACTAATTTGTATTTAAGTTTAAGCAATCAGTCACTGCATATGCCCTTGCGTTACCAAGCTTGTCGTTCAATGCTCATCTTCTGCAATCAATGAATCGTTGTTGTGCCCTAGAGAATAGAAATGTGATCTACTATTCTTGATGTGATGATGTTCCATAGGGTCGGTTGTTTAACTTTATCTTGTTTCTTCTTTCTCTTCTTTTATTTTACAGGAGAAAAGGAAGGGGCCCAAGTCACCGGCACTCACGATACACGGGCTTCCTACTCTTTTTCTCTTTCCTATTTTTTTCACGAGCACTGCAACGTAACCAGTCTTGTCAGCACAGCTAGTTTTGAGTAGGAACAAGGTGATGAAGTGATCGTGTCAGTAGGACCTATTTACCTTTTTTCTAGGAACATATGAAAGTATAGCCTGTAATCCATGTGCACAATTGCATTAGTCCTCATTTCTTTGCCTTTTAGATTTATTTTTTCTATAATGTATATATTCTCATTTGTATACATTGAGGCATGTGCCAACAGAAACATTACACGACAATGTGTATGAACTTCATCTGCCCTCTTTGCCTTTCTTTTTGTGTTTATTACATGCTTTCACTTGGTCACATATGGGAACTTGCCATTACAGTAGGATGCGGTCGGGGGCTACGTGCATTAATTCGGTCCCGCATGTGGAGCACTGGGTGTGTGGACACATCTATGGCACTTGCCACGAACAGGAGTCCGGTCCATGAGTACGATTCATCATATTTAATTTAAGGTAACTTTACCACTTTGTCAAGTGTCCTTACATATAGCTGCATGCCCTTTACTTCGTGTCCATCTTTGCGTGTTTGATCATGGATACGTTTTTCAAACATTCAAAAGACTCTGGTTTTTTGTCAATCTTACTTTATTGGCAACAGAGATTGTCCGCGACTCACGCTACTCGCGTGAATCATGGGGTTGCTCTCCAGTAGATCGAGATATGACACTCCCAAAGGGCACCCTTAATACATCGCAATAGCACTTGCGTCTTATCCACTTCCATGCTCATGACGGAACGGTTCCGTCATGAGCGTCGGTTGGCCTGTGCTTATGATGGAACCATTCCGTCATGGTTCCATTGGTTCTTTAGAACCTTCAGCACTGCAGCAGAATTCACGCAGCGCTGAAGGGGCTAAGAGACACTGCATTAAGTGAAAAATGTGACTTTCATTTATATTCTACTTCTGGAGTGTTTGCAGGTATTATTTAATATGCAACGTTGGTCAGTAATTATTTCTCGACTGTAAGATGCATACAGGTGTTTTAAATATGCAGTATTAGCTGATACATATTTTAACAAACTTTACTTTCAGCAAAGTGTTTGTGTTGGCTGCACGTTCTATGTATTTACAACAATATGCACTGTTCCACGATGGTCATTGTTATGTTTTTGATAGTCCTATCTTGATGTTCATGTTTTGCTTACTATTTATGCTTTGCCTTTTATGCTGACCTTTTCACGTGATCAAGCCTCTGTTGAGGTGAAACGTGTTGTAGATTAAACAACGGACACTCTGATGTTTGAGCTGTCTGGTCTTTCCTGAGAGCACGCCTATTGTTGGAATTTATGTGAAGGATTAGACTGCCGGTTGCTCTGCCGGCGTGCGTGCCATTTTCCACGAGTCTCAACGAGTCCGGGAGGAGCTTTGCCTGGAGGATATATATATAGATAGATAGATAGATAGATAGATAGATAGATAGATAGATAGATAGATAGATAGATAGATAGATAGATAGATAGATAGATAGATAGATAGATAGATAGATAGATAGATAGATAGATGTCCTGATATCCTAAGGAGCTGATTGGATATATCTGCTGGCCCTACACTTTTTTGTGTATAATTTTCCTCTGCTTAATCAGTATACAAAAATATGTTTTCTGTTTTTTCCTAATATGTGTTGGATATGAATTAAGTAGGTTTAATTGGATTTTTTTTCTTGATATGTTTTGAGGCCAGTCACACTACTTATTTCTGAATATATTATTGAGCTGTTACACTGAGTACATTATCTAAAACTTTGTTTTTTTTCAATTTCTAGATATATCAACCTATATCTGTTTTCTACTTTTCTATATACTGCATGTTGGCAATGGCCCTTTTTGCAGGGTTATCCCCAACCTTTTCGCTTCTTCCTCCAATTTTTTCCTGGCCTGTTGTTGTTGGCTTTAGGACTCTGGGCACTTTACCACTGCTAATCAGTGCTAAAGTGCATATGCTCTCTGTGTAAATTGTTATGATTGGGTATCCATGATTGGCATATTTGATTTACTGAAAAGCCCCTAGTAAAGCGCACTGAGTGTGCCAGGATCTGTAAATCAAATGCTACTAATGGGCCTGCAGCACTGTTTGTGCCGCCCACATGAGTAGCTCTGAAAAGGTACCTCAGCCTGCCACTGCAGTGCTTGTGCACAGTGTGTAAACTGCCATGTCAACCTGGCAAGTGTACCCACTTGCCAGGCCCTAACCTTCCCTTTTCTTCCTTCCACAATGATGGCCCGGCCCCCTGTGGTGTGTCTGGGGCCAGGGCTTACACTTACAATGCGAAGTATCTTGCACTGTAGGAGATTTTTAAGTGCCACCCAGAACGGTTTTGGACTGGGCTCACTGCGATTGGTCAGGAGAGAACAAAAAGATTTACTGTATAAAAAGTGGGACCGAGACCCCTGAATTTTAGATCATCCCTGGAATTCGAGAGCACCCGTTGCCAAGGAGAAGAGGTGGAGAGACTGAGGAGAAGTGCTGCCTCTTTGCTGTGTGGTGTGTGGGATTGGCCTGCAGTTGCTGTTTCTGCCAAGGAAAGGTGAAGAACTTTGCTCTGTGTTGTGTCCCCTGCTTAAAGGAGATCTCAAAGGGCCTGTGTGTGCTGGCCTCCTGTTCTGAAGTCTCAGGGACACAAATACGTCACCCCCAACTCCCCTGAACTCTGCTACTGTAAGGTCTGACCTTCCAGGAGGTGCCTGTACCAGTATTGGACCTGTGGAGGTTGTTGCTGCTGTTTCGGAGCTGGAAGAGAGAAGGAACTTGAAGAACTACAAAAACAACGCATTACTCTCCGTGCGGCTGTTTTTCTGATGCATCTCCAGGGGTAAAAATGAATTTCTATGCCCCTCCAAAAACCGACACAGTGCCTGTTGCTAATGCAAAGAATCGACGCATTGATGGGTTACGGCTGAAGAAAACCGATGCAGCTCCTCTCGCTGCAGCTGCATTGAGAACTGACGCATCCTGGATTTCCACGCATCGCACCTGTGCAACAAGTTTTCCCGACGCATCACCTGCGGACCGGAACCGTCACAAAGAATCGACACTTCACTTCCCCCTACAGACCGGATTTGAAACATCACTTCTCCTGTGTGCATCAGAACTGTTGTATCGTCTCTGTAAGGTTTCAGGAACTTTCAACGCTTCTCCACTCTGCTGCTGTTTGGACATGTGAATTGTGACGCAACTACAGGTGCTTTGTGTTAAAGTCACTCATCCATAGATTCTATGGCACAAGTCATATTTTTAACTGTGTATGATTTTTGTCATTTTCGCCTTGTTAAGTTTAGATAAAGATATTTTATTTTTCTAGACTTGTGTGGTGTTCATTTGTGGTGTTTTCACTATGTTACTGTGAGTGTTGGTACAAATACTTTACACATTACCTTTGGGATAAGCCTGTCTGCTCATGCCAAGGTGCCAAGGGGGGAGCAGGGGCTAACTAAAGTGTGTATGCCCCTTACACTGACTAGCAGAATGACTGGACCTGCACCACTTGAACCCAGAACCCAAAGTGACTCCAAGGGCTAGATAGCTG
Source organism: Lissotriton vulgaris (assembly GCF_964263255.1). NCBI lineage: Eukaryota > Metazoa > Chordata > Amphibia > Caudata > Salamandridae > Lissotriton > Lissotriton vulgaris. The sequence goes on along the minus strand of NC_141689.1, from coordinate 355,321,020 downwards.
GCATCCTGATGTGAAGTCTCAAGGACATAAAGAACTTCCAACCACCCTGCTTCTGCACCTGGACCGCACCATCTGTGAATATGCCCTGCCAAGTGCTGCCACCCCACTCCTGGACCCTTGGAGGTGGGCTTAAGGTGCTAGCTTCAGCATCCCTAATTTAACTGAACCATCACCACTGCTCAGAACCGGTGTATCACCTCTGCTATGTGGATCAACACTGACTCATCGCCGCTGATGCATGGATGGGACCCAACACGTCGCTTACAGAACCACCAGTGTGAAATGCTTTTCTTGCCGCAGACTCCTCGCATCTCCATTGAGCGCAGCATTGATGAGGATGCTGCCAAACCTCAGCACCACAGCACCCTGCTCATCGGAGCAGATGCATGGGTCGGGACCAGCTCATCACTGCCGCTATGTGAATCGCCTCATCTGCACCATGCATCCGTCCATATGGAAGGATGCATCAATACTGCCTCTGATAAAACAAACGTAGATGACTCTGACCCCAATAATTATCGCCCGATATCCAGACTGCCACTCTCTGCAAAAATAGTGGAGAAAATTATGAATAGGTAGCTATCACAGTTTATGCAAGAAAATTACTTACTCGATCCCTCCCAGTTTTGTTTTCGCCCACAACACAGTACAGCAACAACTCACTTATGTTGCATTATTCTATTTCAAATAAAAGTTAGGTCGGAGGACTGGCCTGGTGCCTTTAACTCTCTGTTACTAACCTGTGGGAGCGAGGGTTGTTGGGGGCATGTTTCAGAGCTCGTTGCCCAATACACCACTGATGCACACAGATGATACACCATGGTAGATCGAGACCTCGTACACAGCTGCTAAATGACCAAGTGGCATGGGGACACTGTCAGTCAGTCCCAGCTCTCAACACCTTGTATGATGGACCCTTATGAATGTAATTAAAAGGGACAAATGATGGACGGAATGCTGAACAATGCAAACATTCACCCCCAGTCACAAAGATCTGGGTGTAATCCATCGTTCTTTTGCTCACCACGCCACCCCAGTTTGTACCCAGCCATATGCATATCAGTCTTCACCCTGTTTCTCATGGGAACAGTCCAGCCCGCACTGCCAAGCCCGGTCCTCCCTGGACCAGAAACAAGCATCCTGGGACCAGTTTCGGGGGCATCACCCCTCATCTGCCAGGCTAGCTTGAATCCAGTGGTGCAGTAAGCACGGCAACCACATTTGGGCATTCCCTTCCCACTTAGGGCACAGTCCATCCATTTTTTGTTCCTTTTGCTTTTGTTACTGTAAACGGCTTTAATAATAATATGGCATATGTACAAGGACTGATGATAACCACCGCTAGTTAGCTGCAGTTTTCTTACCACGGTGTACCGCTGAAAACTACCGCCTTGTTAGCGACTTGTTTGCAAGATGTCGCTACAAGGCAATAGTGACAGGGATCAGCGGTGAAAACCTCCGGTAACATTGGCGTGATGGCGATAGAAATTCCAGCTTTAGCAGGTGAAAACTAACGAAAGGCCCATTATCGGCAACAAAATGCACGTTAGTCAGCCCAACGTGAATTATTTTTGCCTCTATAGCCAAAAATAGCCTATCAGTCATCCTCCAATGAAGAATAGGCAAAGAAACAATGGAATGCAGAATGGAGCAGCCAGGACCGAGTGCAGCAAAGATCAACAACCCCCTCAAGCTGAAATGATGTCCCAAGTGTTATCTCCATTTTTAAGACCAGCTATTTTCTGGTCTTAAAAATCTGCCTCTAACTGCAGTTAGAGGCAGTTTTTTTGGTCCTCCTACCTTCAAGAATTCCCTTGTAAACATACACGGGAACGCCTTCCTTGCATGTCATTATCGCTAATAGAAGTGCTGATCTTTTCTATGGATGCTTTTGCCGAAAAACTGCAGCTAACAGAGGTTAGCAACAGCTTGTACATATGGCAATGAAAATATCGCCGCCTAACTGTCGGAAAAGTACTGCTAAGGCAGCGTTAACTCCATATGCCCCAATGTGATTTCTGATAGGTAGCCAGTGCAAATGGGTTTTTGCTCAGAGATAGATTGGTTCTAAAGTACACCTAAAAGTACTCGAGCAGAAGCGTTTTTACCACTTGAATTTTGGTCAAGGATTTTTTTCGTGATGTTATCTAACAGGATATTGCAATAGTCGACCTTTGATGGAATGAGGGCAAAGTTAACATTTTTTAGATCTTGAAGTATAAAGGGGAAAATCGTTTTGAAGAGTTTCTGCATAATAAGGAGGCAGGTGTAATGGTATTAATGTGGCCCTCAAACAAGAGTTTACTATGAAAGGTAACTCCCAGATTCTTTACCATACTCACCGGTGTGGGGAGGGAGCCTAGTACCTGTGGTCAACATGTTGGTGACCAGAACAAAATCTGGCTTCCGAAGAGTAATACCTTTGTTTTGTTGGTATTAAGCTTTAAACAGTTTGAGGCCATCCAGTGTCAGACCTAAAGCAGGCAGTTATGGAAGCGTGTGGCAGTAGCAGTGACGTTACTAGCCACGCATATCACAATTGGAGTGTCATCCATGTAGGACACCACTGAGAACCCAAAGGATTTAATTAATGTTGCCACTGGTGCCACATACACATTAAAAAGCATAGGGCTCAACAAAAAGCTCTAGGGAACCCCACAAGGCAATGTGAAAGTTGCTGAATTAAAATTCTCTAGATCACCAAATGTTTCCCTATCGCTCAGATAGGACTTGAGAAGTGATAGTGCACATCCTTGGATCCCAATAGAGACGAGACAGTCTAGTAGCGTGTTATAATTAACAGTTTGGAATGCTGCGGAGAGATCCAAAAGCACCAATGCGGAATTACCTCTGTCTAACCTTCTCTGAATCAGTGATCAGGGCAAGTTTGGTGCTGTGATGGCTTCTGAACTCAAACTGGGTCAGCTCAAGATGGCCATGGGTCTCTATGAAGGTGCTAATTTCCATGTTTTCTCATTTTCCACCATTTTGATGGGGAAAGGCAATATGGAAATGGGCCTGTCATTGTTTGGGTATGTATTATCTAAGTTAGGTTTTTTCAGCAGCGGAAGGACTGATGATAATAATCATTTAGTCAAGAAGCTGCCAGTGTCGACTATACGTTAAAGATACCTAAAAGGTGAATTGCTATGGTTTCAGATGCCAGATGGAATGCCTTAGGAGAACAGAGATCAAGCTGGGAAACCGATTTTGTTTGGGCTAATGTAAGTTGCGAAAATAATGATATAGTGGGAGAGCCAGCTGAGATCTTTGCCAAATCACTAGAGTACCATAACAGGGGATTTGTGGTGCCTGAGCTTAAATACAGTGGCCGTCCAGAAGGGTGATTACTGGAAAAATTTCTATAAACAGCTTTCATCTTATCCTGAAAAAAATTTGCATAGGAGTCGCAAAAAGTTTGACCAACATTGGTATTTGTGTTTTCAGGAGGTTTTATGAGCTTTGCACCATAGCAAGTAATTTTTTAGTTGTATCTTTTGCTGATTCAATGTTATTTGTGTAATAGCAGGATTTTTCAGAACAGATTCATGGTATGCAGGTGACCAGGGTGGTATTATGGGAATCCCTATCAATGGAATCGTAGTGAAGTCTCCATTTTCTTTCTAATTGATGACACAGTTGTTTCTGGATCCTGGATTTCTCTAAGATCAGGGTTCTGAGGGCTTGATTCTCTGATGTTTATCATTTTTGAAAGCCGCTATTTTATTCAGGGATTTAGTGATCCATTGATTTATAGATTTTGTCCCTCTATTTGGGTCAATACTAGCTGGTAAATAATTGTGGGATAGAGATGATCTAATAGCATCTTAAGTGCTGGAGCGCCAAAAACAAATAATTTGGTGTGCTTCGAGTTGCGAGGGGTTAAGTAAGTTGTGGAGGGGCTCGAGGATGACTATGACAACTACATGGTCCAACCAGATCAACAGGAATGAAGGTAGGATTTGAAGAAGTCATAATTCAAAAAAATACCATCCAGCAGGTGGCCTGCCGAGTGAGTAGCTCCTGTAACATATTTATAATGGCCTAAATTATGCATTATAACTGTTAAATAGGTGGTATCCTTGTCAAGAGCGCCTTCCAAATGAAGATTAAAATCGCACAAGATTGTAAAGTGAGAGGACTGAACTGAAATTTCCAGTAGCTGCTTTAATGCAAACATGGATGCTGCCCTTGGGCCTAGAGGGTGACAAATAAGCAAACTGTTCAAAGAATCATGATTTGCTGTTTGAATTTTAAATGATTGTGCTTCAAGTTCCTTTGTGTTATTTTAAATTAGTTAAAACTGCTTCAAATGAGCTTCAATAAATGACAGCAAGACCCCCACCACTTTCGACTGGATGGCCTTGTCTAAATAAGGAGAAATCAGGCGGGAATGCCATGGAAAGTCGTGGATCAGATGCCGCGTCCACCCAGGACTCTGAGATAAAAGCGATGTCTATGGTTTGTGTGGCCAAAAAGTCCGCACATCGAGTGTGTGTTTGATGAGTGAGCGTTCATTAACTAAGGTTCATCCAGCCAGCTTTATCATGTGTGCTGGTTTCGTAGTGATAGTAGTTTTTTTCGATGAGGGCTCTCATTTTTTGGTTTGAAAGGGTGAGCCCACAGTCTGGGTAAGAGGAAGTTTCAGTGCTTTTATCAGGACAAAGAGAGTGGAGCATGGACAGCCCTTTCCTGAGAAATGCAGCAGTTGGACTCTGGAGTATTTCAGTGGTTCTCCGGGCTGTGAAGGCAAACTAGTGATAGAGCGGTTTTAGCACTCTAAATTGTATTGGTGCACTATACTCATGGTTTAAACGCACTTATATGTATTGTTGTCGTTTGCAGTGTTCCATATTTATTAAGATGCATGTATTCAAAGTTATATTAGCATTGAAATGTGATGTACACATTTAAGTAGTAATTCCTGTATGTATAATGTGAAGGATGAAATACTACTCGTGCAATGTAATTTGTGTTTAGTTTAAGTTGCCTGAATTGTAGGCCCAAACTGCAGGTTGTTTTGAGTTTCGTTTCTCCTTGGTTGCTCAAGAATTATAATTAAATGAATCCTTTTTGAGCTCGAAGACAGTTCTCATCCTACTACAGGTTCAGGTATTCAACCTCGTTATTCTTAGATTTAAGGAGATACCCAGAATGTCTTTGAAGAAGTCTGGAAGGCGAAAAGGGAGGACGCCTTTCATATTTGGCCTATCTGTGAACTAAGGCCACTGGAAAAAGAATCAACTTTATTAAAGCTTCTGTGGAAACTTACTGAAAGATGTTGCAAATGAAAAAGTTTACCTTGTGACGTATTGTGGGTTGAACATTGCCTTTTTGTATGATGAGCAGGGACAGATTTGAGAGACTTCTGCTTATTTCCGAGGAGAAAGAGCATCTTAGAACGAGCTACATAGCTTAAAACAATCAGACCCATTTGACGTGAGTACTTCTTAGGAAGTCAACACGTGCTGACACATTTGGGATAGGATATCAGGGGAAATAGGTAGGATTTTCATGTAGAGAAGAGTAGGGAAAGATACCTTTGTTTTCTTCTCAAATAAAAAGAGAATTGGACTCAGCTTCTATTCTTTGTTGTAGTTTGATTTTGGAGTTCATCATAATATGTCTTTTGTGCCAAATGAATTATATTCATAGACTCGACTCTGTATTGATTTTTATGTACCTATATACTCTGATATTGAGGTGAAGACAATATACAAATAACTTTCCTGAGCTGCATGGACATAAAGTTAGGGGAATTAAATAGCCCTCCATGCCAGGGGCATGTCTAACAAGAGAGTGCTGAGAGCACGAAACTGACCTTAACAACAAGTGGGGAAAAGAACGGGGGCAAATCCAGGGCCCAGCCACAAAGCAAACATCCAAAGGATACCCTGCAAAGTGATACTGGAAAATAAAATTAATCAAATTAAATGGTGAGGAATTTAAACAATAACATGAATAAAATAGAGGAACAAGCCACTTTAAAAATTGTGCTTTTTTTTACACAGGGAGCCAGGCAACTCCGAACCCAGGGCTCAGTGTCTATTGCAACCAGCTCCTAGAAGGAAACCAACAGAAATGCTTTCAGCAGTGGTATCACATTTGTTTATCTGAGCTGCAGGTTCAAAGCTCACTGTGTCTTTGGACCCAACCTATACCCAAGTGATGAGTCCTAATCAGGGTGAAACCAGTCTTGGGTCCTTGTATTCTGGCTCAGGGAGAACCTGGCCTGCCAGGTCAGGCTGAATTGTTCCTTTTGGAGCAGGATCAAGACGGATTTACAGATGGCTGGGTTCATACAGAGATGGCATGGTTGATGAAAAAAACAATGGGCTTTGATGCACCCCCATGCGATTGCCAGTGGCTGAGATAAATTCAAGTATTCCATCCATCACCTTGCTGTTGTTCTAGTTCATTTGTTTTGGCTTGCGGGTACGCTCTTACAAAAAATTGTTTTGTGTTTGTCTTCAGTGACCGTGAAATATTCTATGGTTCCTAATAAACATGTGATGGTGGCTACAAGTGTGCAGTCTAGGTGCCCTTAGGGTGTGTACCCGGCAGTATGATGCCACTGTGGAACCTATGACCCTGTTGCTTTCCTGCAGTGCTCAAAGTCCATGTTGTATCTGTATTTCAAGGGCATTCTCATTCGATACATCATTTATTTATGTATTTATTTATTTATTGATGCGATTTTATATAGCGCGCACTTTACCCGAAGGTGTCAGAGCACTTTACATAAGGACCAGTTGAAAAACATAAGGATTTAGGATTACATGCGTTACATAAAGGATACAAACAGAGAAAAAATTGCAAATGTACAAGATGTAAAGTCACACAAATGGATATACTCTAAGGGTCACATAGGAATGGTAGATAGTATAAAGGTCTACTGCATATACTAGTGATTAGAGTTATCTCTATATACATAGGGAAGGGATACACATGGATATACTCTAAGAGTCACATAGGAATGGTTGAGAGCACAACGGTCTACTGCATATACTAGTGATTAGAGTTATCTCTATATACATAGAGAAGGGATATGACTGGATAAACTCTAAGAGTCACATAGGAATGGTAGAGAGCACAGCGGTCTACTGCATATACTAGTGATTAGAGTTATCTCTATATACAGAAAAGCAGAGTTCCATAAGTGGGGTCGGAGGGGGGGATGCAGACACAGCACAAAGGGAGGGTGGGAGGGATGCAAGGGTATGGAGAAAAGGCAAAGCAGAAAAGGGAAGAAACATTTGAGGATCATCAACGGGGAAAAGGGGTAACGGACGAGGGAATGGATGGAGGGTCAGAGTCCAGAGAAAAGTGTCCGAAATCAGCAGCAAAATGGTGGCCAGGACTAAACAAAAAGTAAAGAAGTCCAGGAGAGAAGGTGGTGGTGTGGTACGCCTGCCCGTCACCCACCAGCAGCATGCTGCCTAGGTGGGAGATGAAGCTGGAGGCCAGCCGCAGGCGCGTCTCAATCTTGTAGAGCTTGCAGTCGGCGGGCTCGGTGGGGATGAGGGTGCGCAAGGTGGTGAAGGCTGTGTTGACGCTGTTGGTGCGGTCGCGCATTGGCCGTGTGGCACTGGCACGGCAGCCGGTGGGCTGTGTGCGGATTCATCCGCCCTGGTAGTTGTGTGGGAATCGGTGGCGGGCCGGCAGGGGGGCAAGCAGTGTGGATTTCGGGAGCATTGCAGTCTTGCTAGGCATATTCACAACACTGGTGCCATGCGGGGGGAGGGTTGGGCGATCCGGAGATCAGGCCCGTGCTGCTGGACCGCAGGGCATTCCGGTATTGGTAATGTAAAGATCGTCGTGGTGACAAAAACGGCCCCTCAATGAAAAAATCTGCGTGTAGAGGCTCAGCAATGATCAGGCCCGTGCTTCAGAACCACAGAGCATTCCAGTAATGGCAGTGGCCCCAAACCGGCAGCAGGTCAGGAGGCAGGCCAGAAAATCCGATAGAGGGCCGCAGGATTAACAGGAGGCCGGAGAGAGGTTAGGGTGAGCCAGTGGAAGCGCCGATCGCCATCTGAAGGTCGCCGCCGGCTGCCATCTTTAAGTCAGGCATGCGCTGGTAGGATTCCCTCGGTGGGGGTCGCCGCCAAAGTGAAGCTGGATATTATGTCCCGTCAGCTGCGAAAATCAGAGAAAGTCTCGGCAGGCCGAGAGAGCGCAGGTCGCAATCCTACCTCCCAGCGGCGGCCGCAGTCGGTGGAGTCCACGGCGAGGTGCCGCCCGCCATTTTGAGCACCGTTCTCTCTTCATGACCTCCGGAAAATCACCACATTTTTGCTTGTCAATGACCACTCTCCTTGTGATTAAAAACAAGGTCACTCTGAAACCATGTGTAGCTTTTGCCTACCTTTGCATGTGCAGAGCTACATGCTTGTGTGTTTCTCAACATACTATCTCTTCTGTTATCTTTCTCACTCTACATGCATTTTCAACTGTTCTTTGTTCTGCATACTTTCCTCACTCACCTGTTCTTACCTGTGCAGGGAGCTGTGGGTGAGGGTAGGCTTGTGTTAATGAAGGTGTGCTACCATTGGAAGCCATTTTATTTCTCATCAGATTTGCTCTTTCTTCCACATAAACGTAATTCCTTCCAATTAGTTTTCAATCCATTATTCCTTCTTCTCTGTTAAGCATGAAGTGGTCTCCTGTTGCTATGGTTATTTGCCTTATGAGCACTACTTTCCGTTTTTCTGGTGACTCATTCCATTGTGTGCTCGGATCCCTTGTGCATGTTCGCAGCAAGAACAAGACAGATTGGGAATACTCAGTTTGTTACAGCTACACCGTGACCTTCAGTTCTCTTTTTCATATCCGGAATACCACGTCAGAGAATTCTAACCTTAAATATTCTCCTGGAACTACTTCCCCAGATGTGTGCTTTTCACTTTCAGCCTTTCCTTCAGTGACGAGGCAAAGGGGCATTTGTGGAAATGTATCTACAGAACATCCTCTCAGCAGCTCAGTTCTTTGTGCTCCCCAATTTTAACAAATGGTAGCGAAATGTTTCCTGCCTTTAATCTAATTTCTTTTGATCTTGAATGTCATCTAATGTTAATTATGAGCCCATCATTTTCAATCAACCATCGGCACTTCATTAATGTATTTAATTTTTTGTTCTGGAATAACTTATTTTTACGTATTCAGGTAGTCATCTATGTATTTATTAATTGATATACTGATATGTTAAGTGAGCTACTTGTATATTGTCTTCAGTTGCTGAGAGTAGACTGTGCCCCATTGAGGTAGAACAGAGGTGCACAGAAAACACCTAAGGGCCCAAAGACTGCCAGACTTGTTGATGCGCGGCTGTGGCGGTCCAGCCACTGTCTCGCATTGGTGGACCGACGTCCCCAGTATGACCTAGGCCGTCAGACCGCTATGTTGCTGCCTCCAAGGAACCAGCGTTCTCTAGAGGTGGCGCGGCGGTCCTGAGGCCGCAATATCTTTGGATGAATCGCCTGATCCAGCCAAGCACATTATGAGTTTCCTCTCTCCCATGGTTTTCATGGCGGTTCCACTGACATGAATACTGTGTCATAGAGGAAACAAAGGTGGCCCTACATGGCCCCCGGGTGCCTCATGTCATGTGTATGCGCACAGGCAGGCACAACATGTGCCTCCCTGTGTGCATGCCCACTAGTTCCTGCACAGCATGGACGCTACAGTCCTTGCCATGTAGAAACCTTGTGTGGGGTTCCCATTGCGATGCCTTGTTTAAAGGCACCGCCGCCTTTGAAAGAAGCGTCGCAGTGGAAACGGCAAAGCCATATATCCACCAAACTACTTTTTAGTTTTAATCTGGCGATGAAGGGGCGCAGCAGTGGTGTGTCGCCCACACCCCGCACTGCCAAAAGTCGTAATCGGGCCCTAAGTGTCTTATCCAACAATTAAACATCTAGAACAATGAAAACACGAATGTGCTCTTTATGCACGTCTAGAAAAACTTCATTGAAACTGAGAAAAAGTTTAAATACCAGCACCGAAACAGTGTGCTTGGCTAACTAGAAACAGTAGGATTAATCAAATAGTGAACTTGAAATGTTTAGTAAGTGATTACCTAATATTCTTAACAAGGATGTCATGAAAATTCATGATGAAGCTTATTATTTTTTTGGACATGATTATAGAGCACCATAGCAAACTCGACAATAGTACAATTAATGTATGCAGTGTGCTATATGATTGGAACTTTCAGTACAAGTGCCTCACATTATAACGATCTCATAACCATAGAAACATTTTTAGGTTTCGACTTTTGGCGAGGGGCGAAGCCCCTCCCAGTCGAAATCTTTTGTTTTTAGTAGTGAGGTTAGGACAGCCTCTGTTTCCAATTGGCTAGCTCCATAAATGGAGGCTAGCCATTGGGAGACAGAGGCTGTCAATCGCGCTTTCTCTTGAAAACGCGATTCGGGGGCGTTTCTGGTGCTTTTTTTAAGCCCCGCCCCTTTGTCCCGGGCCGCGCTGCGATTGGCTGCCGGCCCGGGACACCCCCGTGACGTCATTCCCGGGCCGCGCTGTGATTGGCTGCCGCCCGGGACACCCCCGTGACGTCAGCCAATCACAGCGCGGCCCGGGACCTGACTTGTTTAACTCTGCATGCATACAATGCCTACGCACGCACATACCTTCCCTGTTTTGGAAATGTAGTAATCTGTGCACTGCATACCTAGTTTATTAAAGATATATTGAGCAGTAGTAGCTCAAGTTAAATGGTAAGACTTTTGTAAACACACTGATTTACAATACTAATTTTATACCCTTGTCCCATGGGAAGTTATGCCCATTCCACCTTCTCACATGGGACATTACGCTCTTGACCCCTATACTTTGGAAGGTTATGTCCTTGACCCTAATTCCTGGGGAACTAATGTCCTGACCCTCTTTTTCCGAAACCGAGGCTGTCAGAACATACAGGATTGCAGAGAAATGTTACAGGTATGGGTTCATTTGTGACCAATGCCGGGACTTCGTGACAGGGTTCCATACACGACTCATTCACCACCCACGGTCATTACCAGCCACTCTGCATCACCCCTTCCAATCGTGAATTGTGGCTAGCAACAACGCAACCTACCCGGGCCGAAACCGACTGTCACCCACCGTCCAGTTCAGGCTTGCCCGGTCCGTGACAAACACCAAACAAAACACTATTTATAAACAATATTGCTTAACTGCAGAAGCACGTGGTTGATTCTAGAGCCAATGAGCACTTCGGAATTGTGTGCAGCGTATTAGGATTGGCTGAGGTACACCAATCTTAGATCATTTTAGATAATACGCGCTCCTCTCGCCCCAACACTGTTTCTATAATATGTATGGTCATGGGTTTGTTTGCTTTGCGACCCGGAAGTACCGAAATGAAAAGATTAATAACAGACAATTAGGCTGAATTCACGAACGGTCTGTGTAAGTATCGTGCAGGCGATCAGCGTGGTGCACATGCGTGCAGTGTGTCATTGTGTACTTAAAACTTGATGGCCATGACAGCTTTCTTGTGCGCGCCGCCGGTTTTCTTGAAATACATCACAGTGGGGCCAAAAATTGTCTCATAGTACGCACATTAAGGGACTTTGTCAGAAGCTGCGTTTCCAGAGCTAAAATTGACCAAGGAACGTGATCTTTGTGGATATAGTTTTCTAAAATCGTACTTGGAATTATACACCCGTTTTTGCAAGAAATAATAATTTTTTTAAATGCCTGTGAACATATCGTTATAAAGTGCCTTACCATACAAATATTGCAAAGCTATGAATGAATACTGCCTCTTAAACATACATCATATCAGATGTGGAGTATTAAACAGGAATAGGTGAAAGATCGGTATGCGGATTATATAACTTTCACAGAGCTATCTAGTCATCGGTGAACATTTCCAGAAGGTTGTTGATATTAAAAAGACAGTGAGCGCCGATTTCAGTACCAAATTACTGCACCCTTACCGGACTGTGAGCGATATGAGCCATATGTTTGTGATTTTCAGTAAAAAAGCAGCTGTGCTTGTCTGTGTATTGGTTTGTGCCCTACTAGGCACGTCCCTGCTTCTCTTTTGTGTAGGTTTTGCCAGCCTCCTGTCTGTTTCCTGTTTGTGTCTGCATGTTGACCTGTGCCGCCCCCCACAGTGTTTATCCGAGGATGGGCGTGCGCACCTCCGCGCCTGAATGCCGGTCTGGTTGTATCCAAACAGGAGTCCATTTGCGTATGCTTGTTTGTGTGCCTCGTGTTCTGTGCATTCCCGTTGTGTTTCCCTGTGCATGTTTCCGGGTCCTCCTGGCAGTCTGCAGCGGCATGCATGCGGCCTCTGCATCTCTGTTCGGACCTATGTCTGCGTGCACGTATGTGCGTATCCAACCCTGTGTGTATCTAAAACTCTCTTTTCATACATGCCTGTGTCTGCGTGTGCACGCACGTGCAGATGTGTGCCCCTTTGCTTGTCTGTGTGACTGACTGTTATTAAAACGTTCGTCTGTGACTGCCGACCTGTCTGTATCTGTTTGTCTTCCTTCCCCTGTCTGTCTGTCTGTCTGTAGTTGTGAGTGTAAGCTTGTCTCCATGTTCATGCTGCTGTTTACTCTCCTCTGCGCTTCTGATTCAGTGGAAATGTCTGTATTGTGTGTACTTTTGCGACTGTCGCGGTGTCTGTGCCCTGCAGGTTTGCGTCAGTCTTTGGGCACATTTAAGTCTGTCGGTGCGCACACTTGCGTTGCGTCTGTCGTGGTGTGTAGTCTTGTGCACTCTGTCGCCGCGTCTGTCGGTGTGCAGACTTGCATCTGTCAGCATGCCTGTCCCCATGCACACGTGTCTGTCGCCATGTGTGTCCCTGTGCACGCTTGCGCACACGTGTATTTTCGGTGTACCTCTGAGTGTATCCTTTGTTTGTGTCACTGTGTTTTTGTGTGTGTGTGACTGTGCGTTTGTGAGTCTGTGTATGGTTGATTGCGTGGGTGTATGTGATGTGTGGCGAGCCAGGGCCTTTTATTAAAACATCAAGCCCATGCGTGTCTCCTTCGATGCTTCTGCAATCACCCTTTCTCGCGAGCATCGCACGCGTTTAAATGTCCCTTTCAGTCTCTGTATCAAAGAAAAGGGGGGCTTATTTACAAGTCCCATGCGACACTTTTGCGTCACTTTTAACATGGGAAAAGTGACGCAAAAGTGGCTCAAGGGGCTTGTAAATCTGCCTCAGAGTGTTTTGCGCCGGTTCTCGCCCTGTCACTCCGATCTCTACCGTTTTTCAACCATTCCCATAACTCAGACCCGGCCGAAGAGCTGGATTCCTAGCTCCACCCTCGGCCGGCAGCTTCACCTCTTATCTCAGACACCTCTCTGCCGGAAATAGACTAATCGTCAGCTAATCAAAGTGCATCTAAACCGCACTTAATTTATGGCTTTTTCGCGACTCAACACCTACCTCTATTTCCTTGTTTTTCTTTCCTGCGACTCTATTTATTTTTTGACTAAAAAGCCCAGAACCAGAGCAGGAAATCCGTGAAATGTGGCTCAATTTTTCACAGTCCTTTAAACAAGCCCGGGTTTACAATGTACAAATTGTAATAATTCCAGACAGGAGGGTACACTTTCCTGAAAACAGCGACGGAGTTTGTGGACAATAGCATGAAATATAAAATAGCGAAACACTGAGAAATCGTGCAAAGCAATTCAAAATAACTGCATATAAAGTTCTAGAATTAACCCAGCCTGTTTATACTTCTCGAAGTTCTTGCGCGTGCTGCGTTGCCGTTGTACGCCACATTTGTTATAAGTAATGCCATTTAATTCAAAAGCTCGTTTCATCTGTCATGTATGGAGAATAGAACACCTTTTCTATGTTCTTTTAAGAGATCTTCTAAGGTTGTGGTTCAAGCCTTGCCAAAGCGCTTTGGTGATCACACAGTGGTGGAAGGCGCTATGCAAATTCATTAATCACCGCTATCGGCTGAAATTCAGAGCACAAACGTAATGAGTTACTGGGACGTCATCGTGTAACAAGCATTTACAATGCAACGGTTTCGCCTTTGGAAAAATTGGAGCTATTGGCAATGTAAATGACAATGCCATTTATTTATCTGTTTTCAAAACCAACACATAAATACAAATGTTGTCATTTACAATGCCAATAGGTCGGACTTTTCCAAAGGCGAAACCGTTGCATTGTAAATGCTTGTTTTTTATTGAGTTTTAGAAATAGTTTGTATCTTGCTACTTTTTGAAATTTTGGTAGAAGGCCACAATGAGAGTTGAAATTAAATGTGTAATAATCCCAGACAACCTTACAAAATGTTTATATGATATGTTTGATTTATTTAGTTATGCTTGCATAGCTCCATGAAGTGACAAAACAACTCTTCTGTATCACGCAGTTTTCCACAAGTGGCGGAGTGCGTTACGTCGCATAGTTTGAGCTTATTTTTAGTGCTGGGTGTATGTCGGTGTGAACAGCAACACAGACAGCGCAAGAGTGTGCTGCTTCTTTCTGCTGCTCATGTTGAAGATCTACTTGAGCAGCAGCTCCCTCAAGGCCAATGGAATGTTTCTCATCCTTGGCCACCCGCATTGAGAAATCTCACTGGGAGGTGGTCTAGCGTTGGATTTTCCTCATTTGCCAACATAACGTTGACGAGCTCAAGTGAGGAAAAAACTCTGCTCCGCTTTTTCGGAACACGGTGACCTATGCAGAGAAAGGAAAACTCCACAAACGCTGCAAACAGAGCAGAGTTCACCGCACAATCCTACTAAATGCCCACTTTCATCTATGGAAATCAGAGTTTTAAGGTTGGGCTTTCTTTTTGCCCTCGCACTAATTTTAACTATGCACAAAGCAGGATAGACCTTTTCCACTCTGTGGGAAACCTGAAACTTCACAAGTGTTGTTAGATACCCCCAGAATAAGGAAACAAACCGCACAGAGTAATCTAAACATTGGCAATATTGATACGCTTTTTACTCTGGTAGAATTGGATAATAAACTAGACTATACAGGAGCTAAGTTTCTTAATCTCGAGACCAAGGGCATTGAATTGGCGTGTAACTGCCCGAGCGACTTTAAACCCACATCTAATTTCAACCCTGCTGTTTTCCCAGATGCGATAGATACATTTGAAACTTTGGTCCCTAGATATTTTAACAAGAGGACCAAGAAACTCAGGTGTAAATGCAACAATTTAACTAAAAATGAAAGGCTGGCTATGAGGACGCAGCAGGATGACCAGAGTATTGTCATCCGTCAATCTGACATGGGTGGCAATGTTGTGGTCCTCTCTGTGGAAGCGTATTT
Source organism: Lissotriton vulgaris (assembly GCF_964263255.1). NCBI lineage: Eukaryota > Metazoa > Chordata > Amphibia > Caudata > Salamandridae > Lissotriton > Lissotriton vulgaris. The sequence goes on along the minus strand of NC_141689.1, from coordinate 355,305,728 downwards.
ACAAGGAGGAATACTTCAACTTAATAACAATGATAGTTATAAACTGGTGTATAAAAATGAAATTGAATCATACAATATGAAATAACATGACATGATTGAAGACTGGAGGAAACAGGGAATTATTGAATGGAAGAAATACTAATTTATACTGAATAAGTTCCCTAGAGTACTATTAATTCACCTATTGGCTAAACTAGGAAAAAATTTAGTTTTGTCTAGAAAACTTTTTGTTTTTTGATAACAAACTGTATAGACAAACTCAGGGGCAAGGCAATGGGCACCTGTTTTTCTCCCAGCAACGCCAACCTCCTGATGGGATGGTGGTAGCCACAGGTGTCAGGAGCTTTGGAGGACTACAACACATGTTGTGTTGGGAATACGTTATATAAACAACCTATTCTTGCTCTGGAAAGGCGAAAAAGAACAAGCATCTATTCACAGCCAAACTTAATGAAAACACATACAACCTGAAATTTGAAGAAAGCATCAGTAAGACAAGCATATCATTTTTAGATGTCAAAGTGATGGTAAAAGGCAACAACTTGGTTTCTAAACTTCACAGAAAGCGTACTGTTTGCAGTACACTGCTGCATGCACAGAGCAGTGTGGTAAAGAGCATCCCTTACAGAATATTCCTGTGGGCTCGCAGGAATTGTAGCTCTGATACCACCTTTCAAGAAGAATGCATTGTGATGCCAAAGAGATTCAGGGAACATGGTTACCGGGATCAGTTTTAAAAAGTGCCCTAGAGAAAGTACCCAACACCTGCAGAGGTATTCTTCTAGCTCCTAAACCCACACCTAGCTCAGAGATCCCAACAGTGGCAAGGTTTACTTCTTTTAGCAATAAAGCTACAGAAGTAAGAAACACTCTTTCAGGCTTACTGGATAGCCATCTTAACATAACCTTCAGGAAAGGATCATTCCTAAAAGACAAGCTTTGCAACAATTAAGTTGTAAGAAAACCCAGGTGCAACAACAGAGGGTTTTGACACTTGTGGTAGTTGCTAGGCTTGTAAATGCAGTCACAATGTAAAACAATATTTCCCCCCACTATGTAACATGCACAAACGTATTGATAAATATCTCATATGTCAGTCTGATTTTTGAGTATACGCTCTTGCTTGACCCTGTGAAAAACTATATATATGGAGCACATCACTCTCAGTGGAGAAGCATGTGTTAGAACACATGAGAGCCATTAAGAATGGGGATAAATAGTATCCAATAGCAGGAAATTTCGAGGAAAAACATAAAGATAATATGGACCTACTATGGTTCTTTGCCCTGGATAGAATTCTCATGTCTATGAGAGGGGGGAACTGTACACGGAAGCCTAGACAACGTGAATCCAAGTTAATACTTGAACTGCATACCAAGGTCCTCAATGGCCTCAACTCTGACAAGAAAATGTATATTCATTTGAGCGAGTAGTTATACACTTCACCTCCATCCCAGTAAAAGTAGGATTTTGGGATAGGGGAGTAAAGTTGGTAAGAATGGGTTTTTAAGGAAGAGTTTTCCGAGTCTCTGATGATGTATGTCAGCATCATAAATCTTTGAATGATTTTGAAATGTTTGTTTTGTCTTGTGTTTATGTCCATATAGGGTGGCGCCCTCCTTCCCAAAGTGGTTGGCAAGCTGCGTCAGTGCTGTATTTGGTTGCCCATGAGGCTGGACTCATTTTTCCTGCTTTGCTCTATTTGAGTCCAACAACCAGATAAACACAAAAGAGCTCAGATATCTTCTCTTTATTTTATTTTTCTCTTCAACTCTACAGTCATTTCTTTATTTCACGATGTGGTGATATCAAGGATGTTGGTGGCCCTTGTTTTGTTGTCTTTAGCTCTGTTGGCATGACTTTTGTATGGTTATTAAGGTATGCCAAGCACTCCTAAAATCTTGCATAGAAGAGTATTTTCCCCTCTTTTAATTCCACTTTAGATGCACAGCTCTGTGAAATAGAGGATGGTTTGCCCACTTGGGTACGACGTTTTTTTGCCACATAGGGTTTGGCACAAATTTTAATTATGACTTCCTAACTCAGAACAAACGTTTCTAATATGTATGGTTTTGAAAATACCCCCCGTTTTCTGAAGCACACTATCAGTATATGTGATTCATTGTGTGATTTAGATTCCATTTGAGCTTGTGCATCTGCCCACTTGGGCATGATGGATTAAGGGAGGATGGTTATGGCAACTTCGCAGAATGAGTATCGCGTATACACTGAATTTGCTATAGCTATGCGTGATACAGCTGAAAATGATTATGGGCTCACAGCTATTATTGGTACGCTCATTTGTTTTATAATCACACAATAATTGATACAATCTTAATGTCTGTAATAGTAAGAGATGGGAAGCCATGAGCTGGGGCCTTATACATGACGGCAGGTTGTTCACGTAGGGGCTGTATGATTACAAAAGCAGGCATTAAGTTACTAAAATGTATTAATGCACAATTGTTTCTGAGCCTTTAGCTGTCATTTAATGAGTTCCAGCACAGACAAGAGATATCTGGCTATTATATGTTTTCATTTGATGTAACGATGTATGAATTAACATGTTTTAAAATGGCCGACTTTCTTCATATGTAATAGGAATGCTCTTCCCCTTATTTTTTTCTACTTATTTGTGTGCGTTAAATGGTGCACCTAATAGGACTAACTCACCCGAGACCAAGGCGTGTTGATGCAAAAATGGAGTGGGTTTTGATTTTGGCATGTCTGTCTGCTCCGAAATTAAACCTGTATCTATGACTTGACACTGTGTTGGATTTATTTCACACTGGAGAGCGCGTCTCTGAATACTGCTGTGTTGGGAAGTGTGACATATATACCAACATCACATGCAAAAAAACACCTTCCCTAGGAGATAGACTCATGAGCAGTTATATGCAACCATAGAAAACAGTAAAAAGAACAATTGAAACTTGACTTGCCAATGACAAGAAGGGGTTCTGCAAAAGGCAGAAGATTACAGCTTGTCATATGGCTGAGATACCCGCCACCCCCTCTCAACACAATCCCCAAGAATTGGGAAACCGGAAACAGTTCCTGACTTTTGGAAGGCGGGAAGGGAGTTACCCTTCCCGGCCGTATTTATTAAAATATGAAACAAAATCAAAACATTAAAATAACAGTTTCATAATATGTACAATTTCATTTCCACATTACGATGTTTGGCTAACCTTAACAGATCTCTAATACAAAGGTTCTCCTAGCCGAACTAACATCCTACAAAACATTTGACTTGAAATTGTACATCCTAACGTTAAGGGCCAACGGCAAGGTCGTAACCGGTGTCAGATCCATAAACAGAAATACCACCCTCACTTGTGAGGGGAGTGACCGCACAGAGGCGTACCTCAAGTGCATCTACCAATTTCCCTTGGACTTGACGGGGGCCCCAATGAACTCGACGCCATTTAACGGTCGTCCGAGGACTCGTGTGAGGTGTCTAAAAGGTAGCGTAAACCCCCTCCCGCACCCCACACAACTTACCCATCTGCCGTCGCAGATGTCCTGGCCCCGGGAAATTCCCCAGGAGGGCCCGTAGCCCCTCCTATCCAGGAAGGGGCCTTGACCACCTTTCCTTTCCTTCCGGCGGCCTATCCTTAGACGGGACCGCCTCCCCGTTGAGGGGCCAATGGCCACCTCCCCCGAGCGCTCCCATCCGTAATGGGTGACGCCCCCCATAGGGATCTTCCAATTACTGCTCACCGATCATGACCTTACCGCCCGACCAAAATAAATACGACAATTCTACCTAACTTACTAAGATTGCAAAACAAACATAGCTTATTACAAGCATGAATACTGATCAACACTAGTGCAAAATTACTTTATTTGCGAAACATACTGAAAATAACCATTCTTTATTGCATATTCAAAAATTTCACGACAATCATCACAACCTGCAAGAAACAGAGTTACCACATCAAAACTTTATTCAAAAACAACTAGCTGTCCTCAGGGGCTGGTGGGTGGGTCAAAATTGGCTCTTCGTTCCGTCTCGAGCTCACGTGCAGCGGGGAGGTGCAGCTTCAGAGCACAGGAACAAGAGGATGCTTTCTTGGCTTTTGCTCCTTTTATCCGTCTTCAGGGCGGGCGTAAACCTGCCCCCGCCTGCCTCCGAGGGCGTGGCCGGCCGCGTCAGTGTCTAGGACAACCCACTCTAGGGCGGGAAAAAGGCGCGCCCCGGCTACGCCGCTTCGGGCATACCAGCCGAGACTCGCCTCCCGCCCAAGATGGCTTCCCGGGGGGATCGTGGTACTCCACCATACGTTCGGGGGGACCGAATGGTCGCCCCTTTCCATATGGCTGAGATACCCGCCACCCCCTCTCAACACAATCCCCAAGAATTGGGAAACCGGAAACAGTTCCTGACTTTTGGAAGGCGGGAAGGGAGTTACCCTTCCAGGCCGTATTTATTAAAATATGAAACAAAATCAAAACATTAAAATAACAGTTTCATATTATGTACAATTTCATTTCCACATTACGATGTTTGGCTAACCTTAACAGATCTCTAATACAAAGGTTCTCCTAGCCGAACTAACATCCTACAAAACATTTGACTTGAAATTGTACATCCTAACGTTAAGGGCCAACGGCAAGGTCGTAACCGGTGTCAGATCCCTAAACAGAAATACCACCCTCACTTGTGAGGGGAGTGACCGCACAGAGGCGTACCTCAAGTGCATCTACCAATTTCCCTTGGACTTGACGGGGGCCCCAATGAACTCGACGCCATTTAACGGTCGTCCGAGGACTCGTGTGAGGTGTCTAAAAGGTAGCGTAAACCCCCTCCCGCACCCCACACAACTTACCCATCTGCCGTCGCAGATGTCCTGGCCCCGGGAAATTCCCCAGGAGGGCCCGTAGCCCCTCCTATCCAGGAAGGGGCCTTGACCACCTTTCCTTTCCTTCCGGCGGCCTATCCTTAGACGGGACCGCCTCCCCGTTGAGGGGCCAATGGCCACCTCCCCCGAGCGCTCCCATCCGTAATGGGTGACGCCCCCCATAGGGATCTTCCAATTACTGCTCACCGATCATGACCTTACCGCCACAGGCCGGATAGTTGACCGGCTATCCGGACCCCCCACTCCTGCCTAAAGGTCATGTTTTAAACCCTTCAACCAAGCTATGAGGTCTCCTATGAGTAACTCATTCCCCACCCGGGACAAATGAACCCCGTCCCCCAAATACATACTGTCCCCTTTGATACAACCATGCGAAACAGAATGCAGTGTACTTGAACGAAACAATCTACTCACTTTGTTATTTATTTTCCTTACTGAATGATTCAGAGCAGAAACCGAAATAGCCCCCCGCCACACTTTCCGTGGGATCATATGGGACCATGCAATTGTGCACCCTGGAACTCTTCTTGCCAACCAACTTACTGTGGAAAGCATTGCCTCAAGAAGAAGTCGTCTACCAGTGGCCACCAAATCGTTGCCCCCAAGATGGACTATGATTATAGACGGCGGTGACCTTGTCCGCCCTAACAAACCCTCGAAAAAGGATTGAAACTGGTCAATACAGAGCCCGCCCTTTCCGTAGAAGGACACCCTGTACCCGTATTCCCCAGCCACGTGAATCATATCACCTGCTTTGAATACGTCCGCGGCACGCCTCACGTATGAGTGGCCCACGACCCACACCTCCTTTCTCGCAGTCGGTGATTTCTGACCGCTGGTCCCCAGGTGTCGGGTCGACTGCACAGCCCGCCCCGCTTCGTAAGCTTGCGCAACTGAAAACCAAACAAAAACAAGAAGCGTGAGTATATCATTACAGCTTCACAACATGTGCAACCGCACATACCTTTTATAACAGTTCGAGGACCAACGCCCCACACGTTTTACTTCCTCCACACTCAGACCCTTGGCTGTAGCCTCAGTAGCAGCCCCTATCCGAAAGGAATGGGTCCCGAACTCGCCGGGGTTCAAGCCCGCGGCCGAAATCGACATCGCAAGCACCCTCTGGAACTGAAACCTCGTCAGTGGGGTGGCGTCAGCGTGTCGCAACAAGGTCCCCCCCCATGCTGCCACCCTCTGCGCTAAATATTCCTCTACGCACACCACAGGGCACATGGAAGAACCGGGGATCCTCTGAATGATTACGCAGTCCCCGATTGCACCCTGATCGGATTTGGACCTAACAAACGAGACCGTCATCGTCTCCCCCCTGACCTGAATGTGCTCCCGGCACAGTCCCCCCATCGTATCCCGCTTGTTCTTCGCCACTAATTCGCTTACCCGCATAGCCCCATGGAATGCTAGTGCAAATGCGGCTCGGAACAACACTGCTTCGTACTGGGATGAACACGTTGCCGGGAGTACGGACCATAACAGGGTCAGCCTATCCAGACCTATCGGGTGCCTCTCATCTACTCTGCGACCCTCAAGGCGTTGCCACCCACATAGCGCTTTCTGCACAACGAAAGACGCTGTCGGGTCCTGGATCCCATGAGCCTTTGCCATAAAGGAAATGGCGGCCCGATGCCTCTGGGCCGTAGCTACTGATTTGCCTGCCTGATGTAAAGAGAGCAGAAATTTCACTACAAACTCTTCCTGACCCCAAAGTTCCCCCCTAGCAGTACCCAAAAAGGCCCAATAGGAACGGAACGCCCCTTCATATGCCTTCCTCGTCCTGGGTGCTAAACTCTCTCCCACGAGGTTTTGTAGTTCGGGGCACCGAGAGACCAGAGAGCTTCGGGAAAGGGTGCCGCCACCGGGTCCGCTTTGGGCAGAAAACCCCAGAAGGCCTGCATACGGAAACGAGAAAGCGCATCAGCCGCTTGGTTCATCACCCCCGGCACATGTCTTGCCCTAAACAGTACATTCAGTTGCATGCATAACAACACAATTTCCTTGAGCAGTCTCAGAATCAATTTGCATCGTGCTGCCTGACTATTGATACACTCAACCACGGTCATGTTATCAGACCAGAACACCACAGAGTGATCACGGAACCCCTCGGGCCAAGTTTTCAGTGCCACCAAAATAGGGAAAAGTTCGAGAAAAGCAATGTTACTTGTCAACCCGCACTCGTGCCACCATGACGGCCATTTTTGAGCCGACCATTGTGCCCCAAATATGGCACCAAAACCTATACTCCCCGCCGAATCTGTCCACAGCCCCAGCTCCTCGGAGGACACCGCCGGCCTGTTCCAGACAACTCGACCATTGAAATCCACCAGGAATGCCAACCAAATGCGCATGTCCTGGCGAACCTCTGCCGAGAGCCTCGTGCGATGATGGCCTTCCTTCAGGCCGACCATGGCTTGTGCAATCGAGCGGGAAAAGGGGCGCGCCATTGGCATCACTCTCAGGGCAAAATTCAACTGACCCACCACCTGTTGCAATTGATGCAGGTTTACTTTTGTTGCGCGAATACATGTCTCAAGGGATAACCTGAATTTTAACACTTTTTCCTTGGGTAATCGAAAACAACCTTCTACCGAGTCGAGCTCGATCCCCAGAAACTCGAGCAAGGTCGAGGGACCCACAGTCTTACCTGGTGCCAATGGCACACCGAATTGATTCATTAAGACACGAAATTCATGTAAAGCCTGCCCACACTCAGGCTCCCCGGCTGCCCCCAAAAACAGAAAGTCATCGAGATAGTGCATAACATGTTGAAAACCTGTCTTCCTTGTGAATACCCATTGCAGAAAACAACTGAACTTCTCGAAATAGGCACAGGAAATCGAGCACCCCATTGGCATACATCTATCCATGTAATAGCGACCCTGAAACTGAAAACCAAGGAGACGCTGATCGTCTGGGTGTACCGGGAGCAACCGAAACGCTGACTCGATGTCCGATTTTGCCATCAGCGTCCCGGGCCCCAGGCGATTCAACATGGCAATGGCCTCATCGAAAGATGCGTACCGCACCGAGCACACTTCCGGGTCTATCGCGTCATTCACGGAAAGACCACGTGGGGCTGACAAGTTATGTATCAGCCGAAACTCACCCGGGTCCTTCTTGGGGACCACCCCTAGAGGGGAACAAACAAAGTTAGCAACCGGTGGCAAATCGAATGGACCGGCGACGCGACCTCGAGTCACCTCTTTCCCAATCTTTACCTGTACCACCGCCGTGTGCTGCAAGACCGACAGTTGATTCTTACAATTTGCTACACCCTGAAAATCCCCCACTGGGATGCGGAAACCATATAAAAACCCGTTTCGTAACACCCCAGCGGAAGCATGATTCGGGTATTCGTTGAGCCAAGGAATCATTGCCATGGTATCAATCGGGGTGGGTAAAGGCGCCCCTCGGACTATATCAGACCTGTTTGGCGCCTCCCTTACCACCGTTATCACCCGTTTTGGCTCTGCACATGGACTCAGGATGGGACGGCTGCCCACACCCCCCACACTCATGTCTGAATTTGCATGACCCCTGGGGCCTCGTACATTTCCCTCTGTTAAAATTCCAACAGATCCCCCTTTTACCTGTGTTGCCACTCGGCTTCGAGTGGTACTCGTTACCTGCACCCCGAAAGGGTGTCCCAGAGTTTTGGCGGGAAGATTCCCCCCCGTTACTCCCTAACAATGGTACCTTCAACATTCCTGTACTCTCCATTTTTTGCCATGACACGGAGTCGTAACAATCCCAAGTCAAAATTGGGTCGTGTTCCTTAGCTTTTCTAAAAAGATTGTCATAGCAGAACCACTGATTGCCCCCATATGCTACGGAATACTCCATAATACGTGATTGATAAATTGGCAACTCGGTCAGCAACTCGGGCCTGCGCTCGCCCATGATGGAGGTAAAAATGCCCCACGCTCTGCCCCAAGTACCAATGTTTTCGTCAACCTTAAAGGCGGCCATTTTTGCGCGCCAAACACTCGGATGCATGAGCTCCTTTTGGCTCTTTACATGCTCCATCTCGTAATGATCGGTAAGCAAAGAAAAAATGTTCACATACTTATTCGCCCAAATCTTTTCCTTAATTTCCAGTGGAACATGCTGAGCCACCTTTTCCCTTCGTGAAGGTACAGACCCCTCCCCCGCGATCGGCAATGGCCGCTTACCTGAACCAGACGTCGCATCTGCCACCGAACCTGGGCCTGATGTGGTAACAGAAGATGGTGCCTTCGCAGCCTCCCTAGATTCCCGCAGTTGCCTCATTACTGCCCGGGCGTCGTCAGCCGTGGTGCCCTCGCTATCTTTTCCCAACCACGCTGCCAATTGTGCCGCTAACTCGGGAGGCATATCCTCCCCGTTCACGGGGGTGACCACCACGGGGATCGGATTCCCCCCTTTCGGCACCGGGGTCGGCTGCTCAAGTGGGGTATCGGGAACCGGGGTTTCCCCCCCGAGTGCCCCCCTTCTGGACCTCTTGCCTCTCCCACCGGGGACTGCTCCCGGCAAAGGCCGTTTCGGTCCTCCCTCCCCGTCCTTAGCCGCCATCTGCTTCTTCAAATCGGCTACCTCCTTCATGAGCATGCGGAGCATCTGGTCAGTACTGACCCGCTTCCCGACTTTCTTGGGCATTCTCAGACGGAATATCTGTAAGACAAAAAGAAAGATTACAACGCTCAAAATTGGCTCTTCGTTCCGTCTCGAGCTCACGTGCAGCGGGGAGGTGCAGCTTCAGAGCACAGGAACAAGAGGATGCTTTCTTGGCTTTTGCTCCTTTTATCCGTCTTCAGGGCGAGCGTAAACCCGCCCCCGCCTGCCTCCGAGGGCGTGGCCGGCCGCGTCAGTGTCTAGGACAACCCACTCTAGGGCGGGAAAAAGGCGCGCCCCGGCTACGCCGCTTCGGGCATACCAGCCGAGACTCGCCTCCCGCCCAAGATGGCTTCCCGGGGGGATCGTGGTACTCCACCATACGTTCGGGGGGACCGAATGGTCACCCCTTTCCATTATGCCTGTAACAAGACACAATTTGATACACAAAATGGAACACTCAGCAACATCAAGGAATGGATTACCTGTGAAACCCCTTTTGTTATTTATGTTACGGAGTGCTCCTGTGGGCAAGGATATGTTGGGATTATGGTGAATGAGCTGAAGTTACGAATTTTTGCAGCACATAAGGAATAACAACTTCATGTATTCAATGGAAATACATCTGTGGGAGTCAGATGATAGAGATCTAAGGCACTTACACTTCTTTGGAATCCAGAATATCCAGAAGAAGCCCCATGGTGGGGATAGTGAATTGGCTTTACAGAGGTTTGAGTCAAGCAGGATTACACTATTGGGAACTGAGCAGACATTGGGTTTAAATATATATATGCATGTACACCTGTGATGGAACAACCCTGGGGTGAGATGTTAACTCTGTGCTGCATGGCCTGAAGAATGGATATTTATGGTTTTTAGCTCCTTAGGGCATAAAAAATACGGTTTTTATTCGAAGACATGTCATTTAGTATTGATGTTATGCAAGGTGGGACATGAAGGGGAATCAATTGCTGACAGGGACAACCCCGATGATAAGGACTAACTAATCTGCCAACTGATGTAACATGAGCAATTGTATTATGGTTGTCATACAGGCAAAGGGAATCAGTATGGTTATATAGACCAGGGGTTGAGAGTCCGAAAATGAGAGATCTGTCACCTAAAAACATCAATTTTTACATTACTATCCAAAGTACTGTATAAGCACTGACGCTTTGCCTGCAGTCTCTGGTTGATGTAAGCAGAATAATAAAGGTGTAATTGTAATGCTCAGGATGGTTTAGGCCGGGTACCTAAAGAAAATAACTAGCATCTTGCATTTATTTATTTATTTATTGAGCCTGTAAAGCGCGACAGCTACCCACTGAGGGTTTACCGGCGCTGGTGCATGGCCATAGGAAGCTGTATTGAAGGTCAGAATGTGTAGTTGACATCTAAGAATACATATTATAGATTCCTATACATATTATAGGCCGAGCACTTGCCCAGAAAAACACAAATTAGACATTGAGCATTGAGCACTGACACTTTAATCGGCTATTTTTGCACGGTCATAGGAAGACATTTTTTAGGGTCAGGATCTATATTTGACCTTAATGAAAATGTATTACAAATTTGACACTGAACTATAAAAGGCACTGAGCACTGACACTTGAAATGTGGCAAATTATCACTGCTATATTTCATATCGTTGGGGTCAAGGGTGCAATATCACAAGATGATAATTTATTGGAATAGGCACTGAAAATTGATATTGTTAGTTTGAACTCGAACTATATGTTGAGGGAACTTGCCAATATGTACAATTAGATCTGGCACCTGGACTGGTTATAAATGAATTTAGCTGGGAAGGTCCAGAGATCTAGTAATTAACCGAAATAGTAATTAAGAATTGCCACTTCAAATTTGCTATTTTGCTCAGTGAGATCAATTATAATTGGATATCAACACAATAACAAAATACTTTATTGAAATAGGCATTGGGAGTGGATGCCTTAAATGCCCTAAATACCAATTTTAATGGAGTTTAACATCTACAATGGAACTTTCTATTTTACACAAATATATTCTGTACTGTGATTTCCACTAGCAGTGACACTTTGAATTTACCAGGTTTGCATAAAACTCTTAGAGTACCAGACGTCATTTCCACCTTAAATTTGCAACCTTGCATAGTGATATTGGTTGGATATTAATTGATGGAATCTCACAACGCAATATTTTATGGAATTTGCTATTTTTGTTATTTTTTGCTTTTGAAATACTGTACTGTGATTTGCACTTGCAGTGTTACTTTGAATCTGCTAAATTTGCACAAGACTCCCAGAGTGCCTGTTGTTACAGGATGAGAATATGTGAGCATATCTTGCATCAATCAGGATGTGATCCAGTATTGTGATATGTTCGAGCAATGGCACTTTTGAATGTGCTTCATTTGCACAAAAATATCTTAAAGGGTACCAGATGCGATGGGATGTACGTTTGTGGATGTACTGGGATTTGCACTAACAATATTTTTGAATCTGTCATGTTGGCACGGGATCTTTATAAAAGCTTGCTATATGTATATGTGCCCGGTCATTCTGCTGACCGAAACACCAGACTTTTCCTAATGGTAATTGGCAAATCGAATGAATTTCTGGCTCTTAACTACGTGTGTTATGAAAATTAAACTGCAATATGGGTTTGCATCATTGTATCAGCTTCCATGCTACTAAATTTGAAAAGGGTTTTAATTAGCTACATATGTGAAATTTGGACATGAAAATATGGTAAATGTTAAATGCAGTGAAATGATGATAAAGTAAGCGGTCCAGATGTTTGTTGTTTTTAAATTACATATTGCGAAATTGGTGGTGGTCTCTTTAAAAAGCACAATCTTCTCATACATGCTATGACCATGTGGAAGGCTACAGCTGAAACGTGTTGGTCTTTTTTATCTTATACACTGGAAAAATAAAAATGAAGAAAAAACACTTGATTTTGTGAGTCCCAGTGTAAAATAGCACAGACTTTTTAAAGACCGCACTCCAGAAACCAGGAACACAGTGAAGGCTTGTTTTATTCAAGCATGATGAATTACACCACCACCACCACTCACCAACGTTTTTGGCGTAATTCTAGCTGTTTGCTTTTGCTTGGCGGGCTTTGACAGCTCCATCTAAGCAAAAGCAACCAGTAGGCAAGAGCTGTCAAAGTGCTCCCACCCATTGGAAGCAGAAATGTTATCTCTCTCCCTACCTGCAGACATGTAGGCAGGGGTAGAGATGAATCAATTGCTCTTGCACACAGGGAGCTGCATTTCCAGCAGCTCCCTGTGTGTAGAAAAAGGTAGGGCTAGGACCTTTCTCAAGATTTGCCCGGCGCTAACCGCCCTTGTACCATTCAAGTTTACCAAGCAATGAGGCAGGCGCCGGAGACCAGAAGGCAGGAAACAGAAGTTTATTCCGACGGAGCAGAACACATCAGATCAGACAACAAGGTATCATGTCGAGGTGCTCTACCAGCCTCTCGGAGGCCTGGCCTCTTATACACTGGTTTATGGCATGTGACCTTCTTTCGATACAATCAGATCCTTGTGAGGCAAGAAAAAGACATCCCCGCAATCCTAGTGTCAATCCCACCCCCATATACCTTCACAATAGAGTTTCTCAACCTGCTGATAAGAGGGGGGGGGGGCCATCACGCAGCTGAGTGTTCCGTCGAGTCTTAGGATGTGTGCGCCTGATCATATCACAGGGGGTGGGGAGGCCTGGATCAATAGAGGGCCCTTTGAAGGAGAGCGACCTCATACAATATAGGGCAGTAAATGATATCTCCCGGCTTAGGCAATGGCCTCGGACCTGTGTGGACAGTCGGACACGGGGTGAGGGGCCATCAATGGAGTGGTATTCATGCCGCGTGGACAATCCAGCGCAGGAGGGAGGTTTGTCAACAGAGGGGCATTCATGGGAGGAGAGGAGGTGTTGGTCAGGCGCTAGCGTGACTCCCAAGGACAGGGTCATGCAGAAGGGTCCTGCTCGTAAGGAGGAGGAGGGAGGGGGAGCCGGGGTGCGCAGAGGATGCTTGCTGGGTCAGAGGGACGTGCTGGCGATCGATCGTGGACAGGGAGACCATGATACCTAAAATGGCTGCCATGCACGTAATACATAGGTGACCTAGAATAGCTGCCGTGCATGTAGTACATAGGTGACAAGCTGGCGCAGATGATGTTTAGATCGCAAGTCAAAATTCCACAGTCCTCCCTTTTAACATATCTCGCCAACTTGTCAGTTTGAATTTATCCCCATAAGGCCACGTATTTCTACTTCATAGAGGGGGCTCATGTGCTCATTTCGGAAGTCCAAAGTCTTTGGGCACATACAGTTAGAAACAAGGCCGCACAAGGGTGGCAGACATTGGATACCTAAACAACACCCACATAAGATCACAACAGGTATCAACACAAAGGAAAACAACTTCCAACCCCAATTCTTCAAAGTGTCCCAAAACCAGTTCCCAAGCGACCATCCTTCTTGTTCTTGGTGAACCTCTGAGGAAAGTCTGTGGAGGTGTTCAATGGCTTTGTAGACTGAAGGCGAGTTGTCAGGCACATATGTGCAGCAGCTGGATCCGATGATGCGGCATGCTCCTCCTCGGTCGGCTAGGACCACGTCTAGGACAAGTCTATTTTGGAGGGTCACGAGGCGGACCGCCTGAAGTTCTGCAGTGTTGTTGGCGAGGATACCGGCAGTGATGTTGATCGTTGTTTCTACTGCCTGGGTCAGGTGCCGGATAGCACGGCTGTTTGCCATTGGGCCCCACAGAGGAACAAGTCCCTTTGCTGCATCTAGGAACTGTGCTCCGGTGGAGTCGGCTTGCCCAAGGTCGTCTGCACGCCTCTGCCTGTGATGGTTGGCAGGGGCTACATATGTGGGTGGGAGAACGAAGGCAATGTAACAGGTACCCTTCCAACCCTTCGGGAGCCAGGTGTAAGCCTTGGTGCCACACACAAAGTACATGTTTGGAGAAGCAACAAAGGAAGGAGGGTCAGCTGAGTCCAATGTTCTGGTGGTCTGGCAGGCGCTGTGACCCACCAGCTGCGTTCCATGGCCTTCGAGACACACAAGTCCTGTGACATTGATGACAGACAGAGCCACAGTCAGTGTTGCGGTAGTTTGTTTTTGTAGATGAGAGAAGGTGGTCCTGGCTGGATTGTGGAGCACCTGTACTTCGACTCGTTCTTTGGCTGGAATGTTTTTGATGAAGGTGGCGCCTGTGAGCGCAGGACACAGGGCAGCAGGAGTCTTTCCGGTTCTGTTCAGCCAGAACCCAGAGTAGAAGTGTGACACTGTCCGGCCAGAGGTGGCGTTATCCTTGTGGCTCTCTTGCATGAGGATCAGCCAGGCGAGGCAAGAGCCGTGAACTGAGAAGGGTGAAGGGATGAAGGGAATAGAGTGTCCGGTGGCATGCGGGAGCAACCCGCAGATCCAACAGTTCGTAGCATTGGCAGCAAGGTTGTGTTGGTGCAACAGTTGCACAAAGGAATTGTTCCAGAATTCCCTGCGCCTTTCTCGGAGCTGAGGCGACAGAGAGATCAGGTGATGCTCTTTCAGGGGTGTTGGCTGTGCAGTAGGTAGCAATGTCTCATGAGCCGGTGTGCTTTCCTCCAGGATCCAGAAGGAGGTCATGAGGAGGAGGCAGAAGAGGAAGACAATGAAGAGTGCGATTGTCTTTGATTTGTGCAAGTTGTCAGTCTTTGGATTTCTATACTGGGTATTTCCTGTTGCTTCCATCATCTTCTTATCTGGCGCTTCCATCATCTTCTTATCTGGCGCTTCCATCACCTTCAAGGGAGCTCGGTAGCGGGCAGAACCACAGACTTCGTTTAGCTTCTCTCCCGGCAACCTTTGATTGTTTTTAGGTCACCGTTCTGAGATTTAACTTAGTCCGTGGCCTACTTAGCCGAAACTCCCCCCTTTCGACGCAGGAAATACCCTTCTCTGGACGGCACAGTGGGATCGGAGAATTTTGCAAGTTCGAGTGCCCCAGTATCGGGATAACAGTCCAATATCGGTCGGTCTTTGCTCAGGAGCTCTTCTTGGGTGCTGACGTTTTCTGTCGTGGCCAGGTTTGCAGAGACTTTTCGGCAATGATGCGCATGCAGCCAATGCCTCTTCCCCTCCACTCGGAGCGCCGTTCGGGTGGTGATCAGCACTTGCCAGGGGCCCGTCCACCGAGGTTCCAGACTCTTGGTTCGCTGGAAATTTCGTATCAGCACGAAATCTCCCGGTTGGATGTCATGGCCGGGGCCCCTGGAAGCATCGGGGATAGCCTGCTGCACCTGTTGATGGATGACAGACAACGTTTTAGTTAACTTGCACAAATAATCAGATAGTAGGACGTCCGGGACGTCATGAATGGAGGTCGGTTTGGGAGCAGTCCAGAGATTCATCGGACGCCCAAACACGACCTCGTAGGGGGTCAAATGGTGCTTGGTGGGAGTGGAGCGCATTGATAACAAGGCCAGTGGGAGGGCATCCGGCCAGTTAAGTCCAGTGGTGGCCACTATTTTTGCCAGTTTCAGCTTCAGGGTGGCATTATGGCGTTCCACTAGACCAGCGGATTGAGGGTGGAAGACCGCATGAAATCGTTGCTTCACCCCCAACCCTTTTAGGATTAATTGGATAACCTCAGCTATGAAATGGGGGCCATTGTCGCTCCATAAAATCCGACAAAGGCCATAGCGAGGGAAGAATTCCTTCAGTAGTACTTTGGCAGTAGTCATGGCAGTGTTGTCACGGGTTGGATAGGCTTCCACCCATTTGCTGAAGGCACACACAATGACTAGTACATACTTCAGGTTTTGGCATCTCTCTAGTTGGATGTAATCCATCTGAAGGACCTCAAAGGGGTGATTGGGGGTCCCGAACCCTCCCCGGGGTACTACAGTCCCTTTCCCGGGGTTGTGTTGCAGACAGATGAGGCACTGCTGAACTAGGCGTCTGGCTGAGTCGGGGATTTTGTCGTTATGCCAGACTTTGGAAATGAGTTCGATCATGGGTGCAGATCCTATGTGTGCGGGGGAGTGAGCCATTGTCAGTATGGGAATCAGATATGAGTCGGGCAGCAACCATTTGTTTGCATCTTTTGTTCGCCAGCAACCCTCTTCGTCCTTCAAACCCACCCTTGCCCATTTAGTCAATTCGTGAAGGGTGCTGGCCGACTGTATGTCTCTGATCATTTCCCTTGTGTCACTCCATTTTTCTGCTTGTGACCTAGTCACATATATGCGTGTCACTGTCCTATTCTCAGCTGTGGTTCGTGCAGTGATGTCGGCTAATGCATTCCCTTGTCCGACTAAGTCTGTCACTCTTTTGTGTGCCTGGCATTTGATCACCGCTAATCGTTTGGGGAGGAGAACTGCCTCAATCAGAGCGGACACTAAATCTCCGTGGAGGATTGGGGTGCCGTGGGACGTCAGGAATCCCCTCTCCCTCCACAGGAGCCCAAAATGGTGGACCACCCCGAAGGCATACTGGCTGTCCGTATACACGTTCGCGGTGGTCCCTGCGGCTATGATGCATGCTCGGGTGAGGGCTATCAGCTCCGCTGCCTGGGCAGATCGTTGTGTGATGCAGGCTGTCTCAACTACTGTTTGGGCTGTCGTCACTGCATAGGCAGCTGAAGTGGTGCCATCTGGGAGTTTGATGCATGAGCCGTCTACCCATAGCTCTCCATCGGGGTCAGGAAAAGCAGTGTCTCGGAGGTCAACCCTACTCCTAGTCTGTTCGTCTGTGAGGGTCACACAGTCGTGTATGGGAGGAACGTCGGGGTCGTTTTCAGGCAGGGGTAACAATGTGGCAGGATTCAAAGTCGTGCATCTCTTAAGTGTGATGTGGGGTGCAAGCAGAGTCAGCTCGTACCCTGTCAGTCGTGCGCTAGTCAGGTGTTGGGTCTTTGTCTGGTTCAAAAGGGTGTCAACTGCATGGGGCACTAATACAGTGAGGGAGTTGGAAAGTACGATTCCCTCGCTCTGACGGATGGAGACAGCAGCGGCAGCTACTGCTCGAAGGCAGGCAGGTAAGGCTCTGGCTACAGGATCAAGAGTGGCGGAGAAGTAGGCACAAGGGCGCTGCTTAGGGCCAATCGATTGAGTCAGGACAGACAATGCGCATCCCTCCCTTTCGTGGGTGAAGAGGGAGAAGGGTTTGGAGTAATCCGGCGTTCCGAGGACGGGTGCTGAGCAGAGTGCATCCCGTAATTCCTTAAAGGAGGCTTGACACTCAGTGGTCCAAGGAAGCGGGGAGGGGACATCTTTGGTCAGCAGGGCAAGTAATGGTTTCACAATGAGGCTGTAATTAGGCAACCACTGTCTGCAAAAAGAGGTTAGGCCAACCAAAGAGCGGACCTGCTTTTGCGTTTTTGGGATGGGGGTGTCTAGGATAGTTTGGATTCGGTCAGGGGTAAGTTTCCTCCCTTCCTTGGACAGAAGATGGCCTAGGTAAGTTACTTGTGGCTGGCAGAACTGTAGTTTCTTTTTGGAGACTTTATGGCCATTTTCTGCAAGGAAGTGTAGGAGTTGGACGGTGGCTGTCGTTGCCAGCGGGGTGGTGTCGGCCGCCAAAAGGATATCATCGACATATTGGATCAACACCACTCCCTCTGGTAGCTGGAAAGCATCCAGCTGTCTTTTGAGGGCCTGGCTGTAAATGCTGGGACTTTCAGTGTACCCCTGGGGAGCTCTACAGAATCGGTACGAGCGAGATTTTAAAGTGAAGCCGAAAAGATAACGGCTGTCTGGATGGATGGGGATAGAGAAAAATGCGTTTTTAAGGTCGATAACAGAGAAGGTGGTGGCAGTGGACGGGATGAGGGTCAGAATGGTGGTGATATCAGAGACCACAGGATATTGGGGTACAACTACTTTGTTAATCTCTCGTAAGTCGATGATGAAGCGGTACGCTTTCTCATCTCCTTCACCTTGTTTCTTAACAATAGGTAGGATTGGGCTGTTGCAGACGTTGCTAACCACTTCTTCAACCACTCCTGCATCTACCAGAGACTGAATGATCGCTACCAGTGCCTTCTCACCCTCTGGGGATATCCGATATTGCGGGAGTTTCGGGAGCATAGCGTCCTGTCGTACAGTTATGTGGATAGGGTCAATCATCATTCGCCCCACATCAGAGTCATTTTTGGCCCACAGGTACGGAGGCAGGGTGTCAAGCAAGGACATGTCAGCGTCAGTTATGCAGCACATGTGTCGTGGGGGACGGGATCTGGGCATGTCTGGGTTGTCGTACAGGATGACTCGTATTCCATCTGGGGAACACCTAATGGTAGCTCGAAAATGCTTCAGTAAGTCAATGCCCATAATGGCGTCAGGGGAGTTGGAGGAGAGTAGAAATGTCGCGTCAGCAGTGTTGCTTTCTAGGTCAAAGGTAATAGGTACGGACAGGGGGTTAGTGGAGGGCGTCCCATCGAAACCTATCGACGTTATGTGTGAGCCAGACAAGGGTGCCCTTGGAATCAGTCGTTTTGATAACACACTACGTGTTGCCCCAGTGTCTACCAAGAATGGAGACTCTGTACCCAAGACCTTAGCGGTGACATAAGGACCTTGCTGGTCAACACAGAGCTCGACTGGATCCCTCCCTTGCCCCTGGCAGTCCTATGCAAAATCGGGGGCATTTTCACCTTCGGATAGCTGACATTGATTCTGTCGGGGACGGTCAAATGTATTCAGTCTTCCTGATCTGTCATTATTAGTGTCGTTGGAGTTCCCTCGTCCCTGTACTCTATTCCTCGGACCACCTGCCACATCCCTGGAATCCCTATTTCTATTCATCTCTAGCAAAACCGGACACTGAGTTTTCCAATGGCCGAACCCTTTGCAGAAGGCGCATTGGTCATTGCTAATGTCTCTCCGTCCAGTGTGAGATGTCGGGGTGTGATCCTTAGGAGGTAGATCTCTGGGGGCGTTTGATTGGTAGTTCCCCCTTTGATGTTCCCGTCCTAGCGCTATACCCTGTATCTGGGCTATCATTACCCTTTCCTTCAAATCTTTCTTCTTTTTCTCGGACGCCCTATCATTCTCATTCTTTTGGTGCTCGTAATACTGAGCCATCTGAAGGATAGCTGCGGGTTTGGAGGCCCCCCAACTGCTCTCACTTGTCTGTAGTTTTTGGGAGACTTCTTGAGTTAGTCCTTTTACATAATTTTGCACAAACAGGTGCTGTCCGGTTGCGGTGGTCATGTCCTGGCCACTGTAGTCGGAGAACACTGTCTCGAATCGGGAAAAGTATTCTGACACATCTTCCTGGGGTTTCTGTCGACAGGCCGTGACTATCGACCAGTCTACTTTTCTTTCCGGGACCAGTGTTTTTAATTTCTGGACTATTTTATCTGGGAGTTCCAGTATGTCTTTCACTGGTTTGCTCCCCGGTTCTCGCTGTCTATCTAGTTTACCGAGTTGGTCCCAGGTATGTCCAAACAGATCCGTGTGGTCAGCCTTCCGGATTTGCTTCCACACGTCAGCCGGCAGACATAGCCCAAAGAACAAGTCAATATCTGCTAAGGTCATTATTGTCGAACCCAAGGCTGTGCCTAATTCGGTGTAAAATGCTGTCGGGTTCTTTCTTAAGTCGGGCAGGGTTTGCTTGAAGGTTAGGATATCTTGTCGGTCCCATGGTTGGTAAACCCAATTGTACACAACCCTCCCTTTTGCATTTTCATTATTAATATCATCGCTCGTTCCCTGGCCCCGTGGCGGGATCCAGTAAGGAGCCGCTTCTCTGATAGGCATCATAGTATTGGCTACTTCTGCCGAGGTTGTGTCAGGGACCGTAACCTTGGCTTCTGGTTTCTGTTCTGTGAGGTGGCGGAAGACCTCAAGCATTTGCATGAAGAGCTCCGTCGCCTCACGTTCAGTCCCATCTCCAACATCAATTTTCCTATACAGCGTTGTTAATTTAGCGGGACCCTTGCTCTGATACCTATCTTCATACGCGTTCAGGGTGTGGTAGCTGAATCGCAAAATAAAATGCCGTCTGTGGCTTTCGGCATGTGAATTATATATGTTCATTGTGTACTCTTCGCTCTCCCTTCGTTCTACCAAGGTCTTTGCTATTTTGTCGATCCCGTCCCGCTCATCTTTGCTTAATCTATTTAATCTGGCCGATGATTGTTTGCTAGACTCGGGGTCGTCTGATGAGGTTGTTAATGTGGCTGGTGCAAAGGCCGTGAGGGCTGGTGCACTAGCGCTGAGATCGCTTTCGCTCACACTCGGAGCGTGAAAGCTTTGCCGGCAGGGGGCATATGGAGGGGGCATGTAGATGGTTGGGGGACCTAGTAGTAGCTCGTCGTTCGCTCGTTGTTTGGAGGGCAATTCAGGGTAGAGCGCAGAGGGGGTCCTAACAGGACATTGGCCTGTCGACCCTGATTCTTGGTTTCGCGTGGTTTCCTTTCTTTCTTTTATTTCTTCTTCTAGTTGCTTTGCGGCTAGGTGGGCTGCCTTTCGTAATTCTTTCCCTATTTTTGCTTCTTCTCTTTTCTTTCGCTGTTCCGTTTCTTTGCGCCACATGCCGATACTGTCGAGCATAGTGGGCGTGGTCTTA
Organism: Lissotriton vulgaris; assembly: GCF_964263255.1. Lineage (NCBI taxonomy): Eukaryota > Metazoa > Chordata > Amphibia > Caudata > Salamandridae > Lissotriton > Lissotriton vulgaris. The sequence continues at coordinate 355,284,700 of NC_141689.1, read as the reverse complement.
TTCTTCTGGAGCGCTATTTCTAATGTTTTTATTTTATTTTCGTCAAAGGAACCTATCAGTGGCCACTGACTTTCAAGGTTCTTTTTCGTATATTTATGCCATAGTTTAGTGTAAGCTATAGCGACTAGTCCATACTTAGTGAACATGTCCTTATTAGGGGTGCCCTCCAGTGGAGCTGGATGGTTCATCTCTAATAAGCGGTCCGGGCTAAACAGGCTACCAACCAGTGGGGAGAAGACAGGCATGACGGATTACAATGGGGACAAAAGTCTGCACTACCTATCTTATCACGGCGGACAAAGACTAGACAGAATATTTCTATTCTACGTTGTTTGGAGGCCGTGAATACCTCAAAAGAACCAATACCGAATAATCGGCCAATCAAACAATCCAGTGGGGAGAATAAGTGGGCACGAAAAATTATCGCTACCCACTCTTTCTCTACCTGCAAAGAGAGGCCTTGTTCTTCCCTGTTTGCAGACAAAGAATCTCCAGACAATAATCCACGAACGATAGTTCGGGAAACAGTGGGGGAGGAAGATAGGTACGACGGATTACAATGGGGACAAAAGTCTGCGTTACCTATCCTTCACTGCTTGCAAAGAGAGAGCCTGTTTGCTTTTCCCCGTTTGCAGACAGTGAATCTCCAGAGGGTTTCAACAAAGCGTAATACTAGTATTATCCAAAAACAATTTCCTCAATTCGTCGTGTTTACACGACCTTACCCGGACCGCATGGACGGTTTCCTGTCCTCTGGATCCAGCGCCCGATCGTCCTCTCTCCTTCGTGTTGTTCGCGGCACTCCTGATGGTTCCCAGTCAGGACCGTAGATCACTCGAGAGAGGTCTGTTCAGAACTAGTGAAGGTCGGATGATCGGCTGTCAGACGAGGGTCTATCGGACATGAGCTCTTCCCGATCGTTGCAGTCGTTCACTCTGTCATCGGGACCTCTCCCACTGGATCCACGTGTCGCTGATGGGCCCCACTCTTTGGGACGCCAATTTGTAGAAAAAGGTAGGGCTAGGACCTTTCTCAAGATTTGCCCGGCGCTAACCGCCCTTGTACCATTCAAGTTTACCAAGCAATGAGGCAGGCGCCGGAGACCAGAAGGCAGGAAACAGAAGTTTATTCCGACGGAGCAGAACACATCAGATCAGACAACAAGGTATCATGTCGAGGTGCTCTACCAGCCTCTCGGAGGCCTGGCCTCTTATACACTGGTTTATGGCATGTGACCTTCTTTCGATACAATCAGATCCTTGTGAGGCAAGAAAAAGACATCCCCGCAATCCTAGTGTCAATCCCACCCCCATATACCTTCACAATAGAGTTTCTCAACCTGCTGATAAGAGGGGGGGGGGGGGCCATCACGCAGCTGAGTGTTCCGTCGAGTCTTAGGATGTGTGCGCCTGATCATATCACAGGGGGTGGGGAGGCCTGGATCAATAGAGGGCCCTTTGAAGGAGAGCGACCTCATACAATATAGGGCAGTAAATGATATCTCCCGGCTTAGGCAATGGCCTCGGACCTGTGTGGACAGTCGGACACGGGGTGAGGGGCCATCAATGGAGTGGTATTCATGCCGCGTGGACAATCCAGCGCAGGAGGGAGGTTTGTCAACAGAGGGGCATTCATGGGAGGAGAGGAGGTGTTGGTCAGGCGCTAGCGTGACTCCCAAGGACAGGGTCATGCAGAAGGGTCCTGCTCGTAAGGAGGAGGAGGGAGGGGGAGCCGGGGTGCGCAGAGGATGCTTGCTGGGTCAGAGGGACGTGCTGGCGATCGATCGTGGACAGGGAGACCATGATACCTAAAATGGCTGCCATGCACGTAATACATAGGTGACCTAGAATAGCTGCCGTGCATGTAGTACATAGGTGACAAGCTGGCGCAGATGATGTTTAGATCGCAAGTCAAAATTCCACATGTGTGCCAAAGTAATGCCAGCTCCTGCAGGAGGCAGAGAACTGGATGGAACCGTGAGGGTCTTGAGGCTCTTCCTGCTGTCCTATTGTACACTGGGTGTCCTGGGTAGGCTCTAGGGCACCCAGTGAAACATGGATGGACCATGGGCGATGGGGTCCCCAGGGCGGAAAAAAGCCTGAGAAGGGGGGCTGTGCTACCCCCTTTCCTATTCAATTAGGTCCTGGCCATTAAAGGTGGGCCCTGGGGCTGAAATCAGCCCAGTGAGGGGAGCTGCATGGGCCCTCTTCCCGTTGTATTTGACTGGGCCCCTCCCCCAACTAAAATGTATACATATAAAGGCCAGCCCCCAGGGGACAAGGACCCCGGGATGAAATCGGACCTAGGAGGGGGGCTGTGTGGCCCCTCTCTTCCATTCAAATGTGACTGGGCCCTAGGGAATAGAGTCCTCATGCACCTACTGACAGACCCACTGAGGGACTCATGCACCCACTCACACAGACCCATTCAGAGACTCACACACCTACTTACAGACTCACGTAGACACTCATGCACTCACTCACAGACCCACTTAGACATTCATGCATTCACTCACAGACCCACTCAGAGATTCACACACCCACCCACAGACCTACTCAGACTCACCCACCCACTCACAGACCTACTCAGAGACTCATGCACTCATACACTCACTCACAGGCCCACTGAGAAACTGATGCACTCCCTCACAGATCCATTCAGAGACTCGTGCACTCACTCACAGGACCACGTCAGAGACTCATGAACCCACTCACAGATCCACCGAATGGATGAATGAGTAAATGGTTTACTTAAGTCTTATAGATTGCACTGCTACTTCCAAAGGAGCATCCTGGCGCTAAACAGCAATAAATGTGGCTGCATAAACTCAGTCGATCTTGGGGGAAAATGCATCAGAGAATGAGTGAATAGCACAAAGCACCAGAGATGTCAGAAAGCCATGTCTTAAGCTGCCATTTGAAGATCCTTTCTGATTCAGTAGATCTCAACTCCTTGGAGAGCTGGTTCCAAGCCCTTGTTCTCAAGAATCTGAAGGATTTTCCATCTCGAGTTTTATGTCTGTATGTGGGGAGTTTGTTAAATCCTAAGAGTCCGTGTTATCATATAGTGGAGTTTAGGGCTCTGGCCCTAGTCCTCTAAAGGATATATATATATATATATATATATATATATATGTATATATATATATATATATATATATATATATCTCCAAGGAAACAAAGTTCGTCATGCGCTCTCAGGCAATAAGGCAAAGGAATCCAAATTGTAGGATTTGCAGTTTATTTACACAACGCGTTTCAGCTTAACAGCCTTGTTCACGTGTAACCCAATACAAACAACTCCGGCATTTAAATAAAGTTCAGCGTTTGTGAATCACATATCGACATAGACATAGGGCTAGTAAATGCGAATGGCTGACATGTTGGAATGGTAAATTAACGTCAACAGGGTTGTGGATTTCATTAGACAGATCAAAATAGCATGTAATATGCTACACAACGAGATGCATACAAAGAAATACGTGCCTCATTGATGTAAGCCTCTCAGTCATCTGAGAGAATAATGTAGACTATCTGTAAATTGCTCATCAGTCGTTCTATTATGAGTTATATGTAGTTATATATACTCTTAGACTCTTCTTCTGCTAGCATAATGACATTTTTGTATCAATCGATTTTAAAATGTATTTGTTGTGTCTTTTATTCCATAGGAGGAAAGGAAGGGGCCCACCACTGGACTTCACTTGCACGGGCACATCTATCCTTTGCACTCTGGGAATCACTGTTCGCTGCCAAGTCACATTTTGGTACACCGGCGTGTAAGGTTTGATGACTGAAATCACCATAATTTTGGGACTATGTATTTCTTAATATATGTCCAGGACTTGTTAACGTCATTTAGCCATTCTGTTTGATAACCGTGATCTTTACTCCCTGTGATCTGTGGTGATTGGATTCAGTCTGATTTGTGGTAGAAGAGATTATGTTTTTTTCTCATGAATTGTTGGTATCATCCAGTGATACAATTTTGTGGTCTACTCCACACGGGGCAGTAGTATCTGGCTTTCGTTATGTATTTTACGTAACGACCCCGTTTTAATTTTAATTTAATTGATTTTCGGACTATTTTCCTCATGCCTACATATTTTGCCACTTTGCTGAGATCGAATACACCCCTATCGAGACTGTCACATTTTCTCGTGCAAGGCTGATTTTGTCCGATCGAGTGAGATACAATACGTTCTTGTTAACATGAGCAAGAATTTTTGACATTACCTAGGACCATGAATACATAACAGGTTATTCATAATAGTTTTGATCTTTGTTAGGTTCTATGATTTTTTCGATGTATTTTACATTGATTGAATGTCAGATCGAGAGAGATACAACATGTTCTTGTTATTATGAGCAAATAAATTTGACACTCACTGGGACTACGAATACACAACAGGTTATCTAACATAGTTTTTGATCTGTGGCAGGTCGTATGATTACCTCTATGTATTATACATTGATTTATTCACGTATTTCTTTGTATGCATCTCGTTGTGTAGCATATTACATGCTATTTTGATCTGTCTAATGAAATCCACAACCCTGTTGACGTTAATTTACCATTCCAACATGTCAGCCATTCGCATTTACTAGTCCTATGTCTATGTCGATATGTGATTCACAAACGCTGAACTTTATTTAAATGCCGGAGTTGTTTGTATTGGGTTACACGTGAACAAGGCTGTTGCGCTGAAACGCGTTGTGTAAATAAACTGCAAATCCTACAATTTGGATTCCTTTGCCTTATTGCCTGAGAGCGCATGACGAACTTTGTTTCCTTGGATGTATTAACGAACCGGACTGCTTCGCCGGTATCTGCGCCAACTTTCTTGGGTCCCAGCACTCCGGAAGAAGCGTTGCTTTACTGTGTATATATATATATATATATAGAAGTATATATATATATATATATATATATATATATATATATATATATATATATATATATATAAAAATATATATTTATAATTTATATATATATATATAGATATTGCCACAGAGAGGAAGGAAGGGGACACCCAAATACTTTACCAGATCAGCTGAATTTGACCTAGCGATCAATGGGGCAATTATAGATGTCACAACCAGATTTCCTCATATATATATATATATATATATATTCACTGAAAAAACCATAGGTTATAGACCATATATAGTTAGGAATTAGCATTTACAAAACATATTTTACTCACACAAAACCATTGAAATGTCATTTATAGTTAGTTGCCCTAACTATATATCGCGCACCCGCAATCCACTGCTGATGATGTCACATATTACATCATTCATGACATGGTCAGTGACATCACTGATGACATCACAGATGGCATCTCAAATGACATCACTGATGACATCACTGATGACATCATTCATGTGATAATACGATGAACCTCTTCAGACTCTAATATAACCTTAGATTCACTTACTGTAAACAGACACTCACAGATTGTCACTCATCCATGGAGTTACTCATGCACCTACTCAGTCATGCAAAGAATCAATCACACCTCCATTTCCTCAACTATACAGTTATACACACCTTACTAATTCAAACATATTCTAACATATTTTTACTCTCTTATACAATCACTGATACAAGTTTTCAATGATACATGCAGCCACTCACACATTCACTGGCTCTTCTGCACAGTTATTTATATATGTCTACTCTCACATGTACTGTGTTTTACATATGTACTTACTTTGACATGTAGCACTGAGATATCCATTCACTCAGCAATACACTCATGCACACAGTCAACTGCCCATGCAGCTGTTTCCACATGCACTTTTGAACCCATACATATAGTGAATCAACTGCTCACACATCTATGCACAGAGTCATACACCTTCCATCAACTCACACACATACTCAGTCTCCCAAACAAATACTTGGGCAAACAATCAATAACCTATATAGTTACTCATATAGCTACTGATCAACACATGCTGCAGTATACAGAACAACAGATATAATGATGCACAAAATAAGACAGTTTAGTCACTAACCCATGCACTCAGTGACACACATTTAATCACTCACTCATACAGTCAGTTATGCACCTACTAAATCCTTCATCCAGACACTTAAACATCCACTCATTCTTTAATATGTAAGACATATTTTAACTTTACAGAAACATACAGTCACTGGATGTTGTCATCAGTGATGTCATCAGTGATGTCATTTGAGATGTCATCAGTGATGTCATCAGTGATGTCACTGACCATGTCATGAATGATGTAATATGTGACATCATCAGCAGTGGATTGCGGGTGCGCGATATATAGTTAGGGCAACTAACTATATATGAAATTTCAATGGTTTTGTGTGAGTAAAATATGTTTTGTAAATGCTAATTCCTAACTATATATGGTCTATAACCTATGGTTTTTTCAGTGAATTTTCAAGGTTTTGCAAATGCTAATTCCTAACTATATATGGTCTAAAACCTATGGTTTTTTCAGTGAATTTCAATGGTTTTTTAATAGCAAATATCAAAAGCTGTAAAATGTATTTTTATTCTAATTCAAAAATATATTTACAATTTTTGTAATTTAATGTTTTTATTTATATATTTTTTTAATTATTTTTTTTTGTTTCGCTGCCGGTTCGCGAACCGGGAAGCTTTCCGTTAGCTCAATTTGATGCCGTGACCCGGTCCACTAACCGGTAAACGTTCCGTTTGCGCAACTGCCGCATTAGAAATCAACATTGTGACGCGTCGCGGAAGCGCGAGATATCACGTTGTCGCGTAATGCGTCTTATGACGCGCTGCGTTAGCGCTCCCGGAAGTGCTCCAGACCGCGAACCGGAAGCGATCCGGGGCTCGGCGCGCAGCGCGTAACATGAGCGGAACAGGTCATGTGACTTGTTTATAAAACTTTTCATTGGTTCATTTCACTTTTGGTTTCCTAATGATGTAAGACTAGGTCATGTGACCTAAAAATAACTCTTTTCATTGGTTTAGAACTATTTTTTTTCCCAAATGATGAAAGCCCCCACCTTTTTTCTCACTCTGACTTTCAACTTTGAGAAAGGAAGACCTATTTTGCTCTGTGAAAAAAATGGCTTCAGTAGTAGCTGCAGCTGCTGGACCCCCACCACCACCACCACCACCTCCTCATAAGAAGAGTGGACCACCTCCACAGTTCCTTGGAAACCCAGAGGAGGAAGAGGATCCAGAAGAGGAAGAGGAAGAAGAGGCACCACGATTTTTGAAAGAGTTACCCCGGGTATCTCATTACAAAAATAGTTTTATCTGGCAGTTTTTTTCTATTCCAGCAGGAAAGAAAAAAGTTAATGCACGCTATGTTACGTGCCTTATATGCCAAGATGAATTATCCAGGGGCACTGAAAAAAAGTACAGTTTTGGAAACTACACAATGCACCGTCATATGCAGAGGTGGCATCCACTAAATTATAGCCGGGCAGAGATGCGTGACCTGCAAGAGAACCCTCCAACTTCTGTGGCCAGGACATCAGCTGATATTTCTCTGACGGTTGCAGAGGCACGAGAAACAGTGCCAAATATCCCCAAAAATGTTGCTCATATGAAGTTTACTTGTTTATATTGTGGCACTTTAATTTCTTGTGGTAATATGAGTGTTAAATTAATTAATTTAGCATTTGAAAAACACCAATGCTCTAAACTCCCCAAGCAATAATTTTTTTTTTGCTCCTGTTGAGCCCTTTTCAATGCCTGTTTTTTGTTCTTTCCCTTTCAAAAAAAACAAAAAAAACATAAAATTGTTCAAAAAATACAAAAAAACCAAATAATGTTCAAAAAAGAAAAAAAAAATATAAAACTACAAAAACATTAAAAAAAGTTCTTTTCAGAACTACCTCCCCTTTATACAAAAATTGCTAGAAAGTGTAACACTCTGGCAAGCTGTTTTTTTTTTAGTTCACTTTCCGGTTCGCTCGCCGGTATGCGAACCGGGAGCTAACCCCAAATTTTTTTTAAAAAAAATAAAGGAGTAAGTACAAGAGAAGTAAACAGAGAGTAATGTTAAAAGAAAGAGAGCTATAGGGACTAAACCAGAGATGCTGTTTAATAGATTTATTTACCGAAGAAAAGATGGAAGAGGATATAATTGTGGAAAACAAAATAGATAAGGAAGTGAAAGAATCAAGCATTGAAAATGCAATAGGTCTCACAATAGAAGAGTTTGTCCTTTTGGTTTTGCAAATGGATGAGTGGCGTTGCGTGGATGAGTGGTGTTGCTTGGATGATTGGCGTTCCGTGGATGAGTGGCGTTGCGTTGATTAGTGGCGATGCGTGGATGAATTGCGTGTGAGAGTGGCATAGTGTGTGTGAGTGACGTTGTGTGTGTGAGTGGCGTTGCATGTGTGAGTGGCGTTGTGTGTGTGAGTGGCGTTGCGTGTGTGAGTGGCGTTACTGTGGGGGAGGGGACGAGAAATGCACATGGCGGACAGAGGAGGGGACGGAGCGGGGACAGCAGAATGAGGGTGTAAAGCAGCCGGGGCCTTTGAAGTGAAGCTAATCTTCACTTCAAAGGTGTGGGAGGAGTGCGCCTGAGGGAACAGACGGCGATTTGGTAATGTGCACATGCATTTTAGGTCAATGCACTTGCACATTGACATAAAAGCCACGGGCACAGCTCCAAATTGCCACATTTAGTTAAACTTTGTTTAAAGCTCTTTAGTCTGAAGCCCTATAGTAGGTGAATGTGATAGAAATGTAACGAAAAGAGTAGAAAACATTTACCTTATAATCATTCACTTTTTTTTTTCATACTTTCAATCTGTGAAAGAGAGAACAAACATTTGAAAAATATTAAAACATGAATTTAAAAATTAGGAAAGACAAGGGAAAATGTTGAAGGACAAACAGTTTTTCAACAACTTTGACATTTACAGAAGCCTCTGCTTCTCTAAGCCCCCTACACAGTCCTAAAGATATATATTTTAAACTAACAGTATCTTGATGCTGATGAAGTGAGGCCTATTTTGGAACATTTTTCATCTTTTGCACTGCTGATGTCTCACAACAGTGATGCAATGGCAGCGCAAAAGAGATGTAAAGCCATCATAAAATTGTCCCTAACATTTTAAATGATTGTTTCAGGATGCAAATAAGATGTGTCCTTTCCAGAGGTTTGTTTGAGGTGAGGCCTACTCAGGTTTCAAAATAAAACAGTACCCAGAAGTGCAGCACTGCATGCATTAACTTTGACACTTACAGAAGCCTCAGTTTCTGTCTACCTCACATTTCTAAATGTATATCATAAGTACAAAAAGTAGAGAATTTATTATACATGTTAAATGGTTTATTTTTGCTGTTCTCAGAATGTATCAAATATCACTAAAATCAGTGACTTGAAGGTATTCATCATGTAACAGCGGGGAAAAAAAAAACACAATCAAAATGATTGTGTTTAAAAAACCCATACAACATAAGAAATCAGAATTCAAAACTCCTTAAAATTAACTTACTTTCCATGACGTCGAAGGATGTCCTATGAACAGCTTATACTCTGTTGTGCTGTTAATATTTTCAGCCCGCCACTTTCTGAAAGAAAACCTCCATCGTTTTGAAAAATATGTTACATACGATAAAAGACTTCTCACATTCTACCACATGTTTCCACATGGCCAAATCATGTTAGAGCGATTTACAACTCTTGGAATTCTTGTAAGCAAATCCCGTCATTTTCTATTTTCGCAACTTTCAGAAAGAAAATGTTTAAGATTACTTTCACAATCCTGGATTATTAATATCTTACCCTTGTTGCTCACTCATGTTCTACATTTCCTATGACAGTGATACTGCTTACTATGAAGCAGAGTTACTTGCATCAGGTTTATATTTTTGAATTTTTAAAATGACATTATGATCCAAAGTTTGGATAAATAATCTAGACAGCATTGCAGACTTACATTCCCTCTACTCCATGAATCTCTAGAAATTGCTCAGAACAAATCCCGAGATTTTGTCCCTAAAATTTTGGTTTTAAAAACACCAGGTAAGAATTTTTAAGGTCAAAAGGCAATTTCTTTTTGAAAGTTAAAGCAGAATCGTTACAGAATGACCAGCCGTTTCTGGACTTTAAATAAGTTGTGTAATGTCCTGATGTTATTGTAGGACCGTCATGAAATATAATTGCTGCAGTTACAAAAGTCCTTCCTGATATTGACAACTGCGAAGCAACAACATTTTTTATTAAAGTTGACAATTTTGTTCCATCAGTCCTACATCGTTGGAACATTAAAATGACATACAGGCCATATCTTCGTAAAAATAATGTTGACATCATTTCAGATTTACATTGGCTACACTCCATGTTGTGATCAGCTGCTTTTACTAGCTTATGAAAGGACACTGATTTACTGTCTGGCAAAGTTAAATATATAAATCTTTCAGAATCTACACTAGTAGTACTTGATAGCCTACAATTCTCGCAGTCATGCTGCCATTGATAAGAAAGGCCAAATAGATAATCTACATCTACACCCTCATCTTGCAATACATCAAGCATATACATTAAAAACTCCTGACAATCCTGCTGAATATTTTCAGAGAATTCTGTTTGACCTGAACATTCGTCTAACAGAAAACGAATTTCAGACACACTTTCTACTCTCGTTTTATCAGCACTACATTTCTCTAACACAGAATTCAACAAACAGCATAAACTTTGTTCCGAATTGATCACAATCTGTTCTTTGAAAGTCTCTAGTGAAAAGAGAACATTAACCACTACATTAGCATAGCAGGTGACACCAGAACTATTTTCAAATTTAAAACCAACAACATCTTCAATAGAATCCATTTTCTTTCTGCTTATAATTTCAGGTTCATCAACTTTTCGTCTTTTTGCTATAACCTCCCTACTATTGGTCACATTTCTACGTTTCCGGCCTACCACACGTTTCTCAAACAAAGGATATTGAGGCAAATGTGGCTCATACTCTCTTCTTAACCTATTGTATTCCTTAACACAATCTAGATCTGCACAAATGTTTGTGACATCACAGTCAATCAAGTACAATCCCGATAAAGTTCTAACTCGTGACAATGCCACATATGCCATACCCTCCTTGAACACAGAACTGCCTATATTCACTAAAGCACTATCTACACTTAAACCTTGCGATTTATGGATTGTCACCGCATATGCCAAGCAAACAGGAAACTGCTTACGGCGCACATATAAGTCTTTTACAAGCAAAAATCTAGCAGAAGAACGACCAATTAGCTGTACTTCCTCAATGCCATCAAATTTAATTTTTAAAAATTCAATACCATCTCTATTTCTGTATTTTTCAAAATCAACAACATTACCCATTGATCCATTTACCAGACCTCTTTCAACATGTAAATTCCTTCTCAAAATGATTCGGCAATTTAAGCACATATTCAAAGTCTTTTCAAAACCCGCAGTTTTAGATATAGTCTTCTCTAATGAATCCAATTTAGATTTCAAATTCTCAGACAAAATAATTGTTGCTCCCATATGCTCTATTTTATCAATAGCTTCAAGTTTCACAATCTCTTGTTTTTCTAAATTCAACATTTTGTTGTTGAAGATGGCACATTCTGCAAGAGTTGGCATCAAACATATTCCAGATTTCTTCTCAGTAATTTTCTTAAAAATATTCTCAGGCACAATGTCTTGTTCTGGATATAAATTTGACAGTAATCGTGCATGTAAAGCTTCTTTCGCATGGTCGGTCACTTTTCCAATTCTAACATCTTGTAAAATATTATTGTAATCTTCATCCTTCGCCTGACGCATATTTTCATGCAGTTCAGCATAATTGAAGTTTAACCATATATTGACATTGCCAATGCTCCCTAGGCACTTCCTGGTATCTTCATGTGTGAGTATTTTGAACACAGGTTGTCCTTTCACTGGTGTTAGCTGCAGAAGATCTCCGAAAACAATGATGTGTTTGCCACCAAATAACACATCATACTCTGTTTTGAGAACTTCTTGCATTCTCAAATGCACAAAGGCAAGCATGAGATTTGAAACCATGCTTACTTCGTCAATGATAAGAAGTTTCATTTTCCTCAAGACTCTTGAAACTTCACAACAAGCATCCCCAGATAACTTGTGGTATTGTAATTTGTTGTCATGCTCTACTGGCAACATCAGTAGACGATGCAAAGTAATACCTTTAATGTTATGTGCTGCCAGTCCAGTTGGAGCAGTGACAACACAAGACAGCGATGACTCAGTCCTTTCCTGCAAATAACAAGAAATTGCTTTAATGAGGAAACTTTTTCCAGTTCCCGCTTCTCCACTCACGTACAATCGGACAGGCTTCAACGACGTACATGAGCACTCTTTCTTCTCATGATTTAATCCATGCTCAATTTGCTTGGTAACTTCGTCATATATTTTCCTCTGCTCAACGTTGAGTTGTCTTTCCAAGTCTTCTAGGTTAACCGCATCCTCCTGAGCATGTGCCATGGCTCTTTCTACTTCATTCATGGCAGTGGCGGCTTCATTTTCGATAACAGGTCCTCCTAGTGGATCCTGACTCAATGAAACAGTACTCTGACTGTCCTGAGAACTGTCTCTAGCAATCTCGGCTGCAATCGTTGCTTCCTGCTCGATTTCCAAAGTCAACATTTTTAGATATTTGGGAAAAGCAGAACATTCTATGGTTTTCTTGGTGGCATTGAAAGAGTCTTCGTAACAAAGAAAATCTCCAAGCAGTTCTTCTTCTGCACGCCAAGGCTTGAAAAGTTGCAAGAGTGCTAAATAGAAAAACTCTTTTTTTTCTGGAGATTCGCCACTTAATTTTTGATGGTTTACCAAGTGGCATTTTCTTTGCTTGACCAGACATCCCTCACTTCCAATGACAGCATACACTCCTTTCTCAATATCTTCTTTGATGTTCCTCTTGAATATGTAATTTTGTAGAACCTCATATAGACAAACATTCTCGAGGTGACAGCTTCGATTTGGATAATATGTATCCAACATGTTGGTCTTCAAAATGTCGGTACTGTTTGGCTCCTTTTCTGCCAAATACTCAATTTCCCGGACAGATTTTAAAACTCGATTTCGCGTTGCAGCAAGACCAAGACTCGCCCAAACGATACTCCTGGATTTGGCATAGAGACTTGCTGAAGACAAGCGGTCAGAACATTCGTAAGCTCCGATTTCTCGATGCGACAACATCTTCAAACTGAAACTGTACAACTTCTTGCTGAGGCTCTTTTCATGGGAAATATCCTCCCACATATCCTTCAATTCTGTCTTTTCTTTTTTGGTGATGTAAGATGTCACATACCGAGCCACAGCCATACAGTTGTCAGCCACAAACTGTATATCCATGTTAGCATTCCACATGGACAAAATCACAGGGTTGTAGTCGTTGATGTACTTGGACTCTTCGTTTCTTTTCAAATTGTATGTGTTTTTGGGTGATTTCCTCGTCACATTATGTCGCAGTGAAGACATCAAACTGTTTACTCTTCCTTTAGAAATCACCGGTCGTGGAAAGTTGAAACGACATTTGGTGTAGAACTTGTCCTTGTTTCTGAATTTACGACGACAATACTTTCCACAAAGATGGCTTTGGAAACGTAGAACTTGTTCTCTTAGGCTTTTCTTCTCCTTTGCATTTGGAACAGCACACGTAGAATACTGTTCTATAAAACTCATCACTAAGTCATCCGGATCTGTTCCAAATTTAGGTGCATCCTTGATCCATAGCAGCATATGTATATGAGGAGCACCTCTTGCTTGGTACTCCTTTCTCCAGAAAAAATCCAACACCTCTCCAAGAAGTGGATTCTTCTTATTCATGATGAAAGACATCATAGCTTCAAATCTATGATTGAAGTACCTGCATACATTCACTGGATCCAAAGAGCACAGTTCTCCGGGTGTCTTGAATTCAATATTTTCAATGTTTCCATTTGCCTCTCTTAGAAATTCAAGTAAGTCTCCCCAGCTATACTCGGCACAGCTGAGAGTGAGGAACCATGTCGGAGTTCCTAAATTTCTCAGCATACATTTTAAATCACCATGACGACGGTACCAGTACTCATTAGTACCACGCTGACACGCCATGAGATTAATTAGGTGAGAATCCAAAATACTGTCTTGGACATTGACTTTATCCATAAAATCCCTTGCCGAGATGTTTCGCATCTGTATACCACTTTTCAAGATGTGGTTCACTGCATATGACAGTCCTGACAGATCGCTTTCAAACAGGAGATGAAACAAATAGGGAATGCATTGTCGAAACCTAGCATCTTCTGCATACAATCGTAAAGTCCGGTATTCTGAAGCAGGAATTTGAACAGGTCGTTCATCACATCGTCCTCCTCGACCTGTGGGAAATAGCTGTGGGAAACACCGAGCTTCCAAACTTTCCTCCCAAACACTAATGGGACTCCCTTTGGCTTGTTTCATTTGAAACAACTCAATAGCATTCCCCATAGCTTCCTTGGAATGCAAAGGATGAACACTATAATGTTCATAAATTTCTTCCTTTTTAGAGGCTTCTACTTTTTCAATTTGACCAGGACACAAATCGCTATCCTCTTCCTCACTTACTTCCTCTTCTACAACATATACATTCTTCTAGTACTTATTATTTTTATTTAAATACAATGTTGCATTTTTGACTTTCCTAACATCCACTAAATCTTGCCATATTTTCTTACTCTTTGTCGGAACACCATTAACTATGATAACTAGAGGTTCCTCTTCCACTTTCTCTACTCCAATTGTGTTAATGTTTTTGTTCAAATCTAGAAGCAAATAAACAACTCTTCCCTTTAATCCTCTCTGTAAATCTGATGGAGGCAACTTCCCTGTCTTTGGCCCCATTCTTACAATAGCTTGAAAGGGATGGATACTTTGAATCAAAATAGATTCATAAGTATTTAAATCCTTCAATTCAGAAGGAATCTCTACCAATTCCAGATTATTATGAACCGCCCTAGCTGGCATCTGGTTTTGGTTTAATTTGTTACAACAATAAGTACACACACGTTGATCCGATCCCAAATCAAAACAATTTTCTACCATCAAGTATGTTGCGAAATCCTTCCATTCACTATTATTTTCCCTTTCACTTTTTGCATATAAATCCACTAACTTAGTCTGATTCTTATAATAAGTCCGTCGACAACACACACAAGTGAAATTAGGCCTCTCACTTGATTTCACCTGAAACGTAGCAATTTCTTTCTGAAAATTATCTGAACTGGAAACCTGTACATTATCTTCAACATTACCCTCTTCTTCTGGGTCAATTTGAACATTCTCCTCTTTACTTCCAAAGTAACAAAACTCAATTTCTTCACAAATATTCTTCACATCTATTTCAGAACCATGGAAAAGAGCAGCACATAATTGTTTAAGCATAATTGCTGGACTCTTAGCATAATACAACATTCTAATTAATTTCCTCACTTTATTATGATGCACTGCTAGCATCCTAAAATGATGAAAAACACTCTGGCACACTCTCCTGGAAAGACAAGCCAGTGAATGACCATGCAAACCTGTCACTTCTCTCACTCTGCAAGGATCTAATTCTTGCAACAACTTCATTTTCTGCTTCAAACTTTTCTTATTAAATGTCCGTACAAAATCACAAAGCAAATCAATTGAATCCTGTCGCACACTGCAAATACTACTACACTTCCAGGTGTACACAGGACCCTTAGGACGTCTTCCTAAAACCTCATTACCTAACACCTCTTCTGTGCCTGTTGTTACAAGTTTTTCTTTTTCAACTGGACATCCATCTTTCACTTCATAAGCTCGACCACTGGTGTCAACTGCATGCACCAAATCATTATCCTGGAAATAACTCTCCTCATTAAAAAATGCCTCAGAACTTGAGATATGCATCCAGTCTCCTGAGAAAACATCACAAAAATTACTCCGATTAATTATTCTCTTCCATCTACTATTAGTTTTGAAATCATAAATTACCTTGTTTACCTTCCTAATTCTGTTGACTATCAAAATAAATAACTTTCATTTAATTTCAAATGCTTGATCAATAACTTTCTCAACTTTTTTTTCTCTTATAAAAAAACACTTTCTGTTGACCTTTGTTAATATTTTTTAACAAATTGCCAATTATCCTGTTGCGGAACATTCGTTTACGAATGTCCCTAAACTGTTCTTTCCTTCTGCTATCATGCACAGAGGTATCTCTTGCTCTAGCAGTAACATTTTTGATTGGCCCTTCCTTTCCGTTTAAATTGCTTCTCTTTTTCTGGACTGAAACATTTTCTGTAGAAATACTTTTTTTACTACAAATTTTTCTTATGAATGTTTTCGTGGTCTTAACCGGTGCTTTCTTGGTGACTTGACAAGTTTTTTTTGTAGAGGACTGCTGTCTTTGACGTCTTGTAGCCTTTCTAATTCGATTCTTAGTTGGCATTTTCAAATTTTGAAATAATCTGCAGTTGAATATGTGCTAAAATATAATAAAAAATTTTATTAATCACTATTACCAAACAGTAAATCAATAACAGTCATCAAAAACTTAACACCCTGCTTGTTATTTTAACATAGAATAATTTTTAGTGCATTGGCATATTTAGAAATCACAAATAGTAGCAATTGCTAATTGTTTTACCTGTGTTCTTTTATTTGTGAATCAGAACTAATTTTACGAGCATATTTAATTATTTTAATAAAAACACTACACACAAACTATTTTTTAAACTATTGTTTAATTTTAAATGAAATGGTTTACATTTTTACTACATAGGCTCAAGCAGATCAGCTTCCCACCCTATATCATACAATTCTGACAAATCAGCATTCTGATCATATTCTTCATCATCCTCAGGATTTAAATGATCTAAAGGATCTACTTCCACTGACGTTTCAATGACAAGTTCAACGATAAGATCGAGATCAACTGATTGCTCATTATCACTCATGCTTGATGTTGTCGTTATCTTTAAAAAAAGAGAACAACAATGAGATGTTGGAGACTAAGACACAAATCTCAGAGGCTAGAATAGTAAAATTGTTTAACAAGAGAATCATATTGCAGCTATTATTTAGCCATGTCCTGCGATGCTGAAGAGGTGAGGCCTATGTCTAAGTCTTCAGTAAACAGGACTTATCTCTTCTTAACCTAAGATAAGCCTCACTGACTCTGTGTCCCCTACACATACTTAAATGTATAGGGACAGATTTATATTAACTGACACATTCCCAGGAATGCACCAGTTAATGTGCACCACTGCTCTGCTACTCATGGTGTGGCACATTTACATTGTGGAACACCATTGAATAAAAACAGCACAGATGCGTCACGCATCGGTGCCGCAAAAGCAACATATTGCACAAGTCACGTCGTAAACACGACATGTCTACTGCAATGCACAGGTGGAAGCCACACATTGCATGGTGCTTCACTCCTTATGCCTGTTTCAAACAGCCATAAGGATTTGATTCAGGAATGCTATAAAGCTGACTCAGTGAAATCTTCTAAATTTCACTGTGTTACTTTTACAGGGCTTTCATGCAAATGAATGCCCACCCTGCAACAAAACACCTATATGAAACATAACGCAAATTTCATGTGGCACAGGACTTTACAGCATGACACATCTGTCTAGATGCATCAAGTTGAAAATATGTCGCCACGTAGCAAATCTTTTGCACCACCGCTGCAGAGTACAGAGGAGATAATACATGTGAAGGCCTACCAATGAAGTAAGTCATGTCCACTTGACTCTTGAACAAAGGCCAGACCTCTTTTGTGTCCGTGGACAGACCTAAACTTCAATTGCACAATGTTATTCATAAACTTAGGAAACACAGGTGATGTAATTGAAAAATGTGGAGTTTCTTTTCCTCATTGCACAATCACATCACCTGTGTTTCCTAAGTGACTTAAAATGCCCCAAGACACATGAAAGTGTTTTTTAAAGCCTTTGCACCATTTTTGGATCACTTTTAACATGCCTATATAAGTCAAATAATCAAAATCTAAATTTGCCAAGCACAGATGGAAGCATATTTACAAGAACATGCACCATGGGGAAAAGGCTTAAATTAAAATGGGAAAAATAACATAAGAGACACTTAAATGCCTTATAAATATGCCCCAAACAACCTATGAAGCTCTAGCAGTACATATCCAGATATGTAATTGATTTAAAAAAAAACGTTTTTAAACACAACATATAAATCAATTGTATACCTACATTCAAGAAGAAATGACTTAAAATATCCTTAAGACACATGAAAAGGGTTTTTGATTGCCCTTGCACCATTTTTTGGGACACTTTTAACATGGCTATGTAACTCAGAGAATCAAAATCTAAATTTGCCAAGCACAGGTGGGAGCATATTTACAAGAAACTTGCCCCATGGAGAAAGCTCTTCAATTAAAATGAGAAAAATAACATCAGAGACACTCAAATGCCTTATAAAGAAGCAGACACCATTTTTTCCTTGTGATAAATTTTAAAAGCATTCCTTTTCCTCAAAAACGATTTTCAAGTAATAATTTGAAAACACTGCACAGCTCCTATGTACAGAAACACCCTGACAGTGCTAATACTTCACATTATTTTCAATTACAATTTCTCAAAGAAACAAAATCTATTTTTAAAACACTTTAGACAAAGCAACATTTTAAAAACACAGCTTTCTTCATAATTTTGTCCTTAAAGCATACTATAGTCTATCTAAATTAAATAAATCCGCTGCAGAGTACAGAGGAGATAATACATGTGAAGGCCTACCAATGAAGTAAGTCATGTCCACTTGACTCTTGAACAGAGGCCAGACCTCTTTTGTGTCCGTGGACAGACCTAAACTTCAATTGCACAATGTTATTCATAAACTTAGGAAACACAGGTGATGTAATTGAAAAATGAGGAGTTTCTTTTCCTCATTGCACAATCACATCACCTGTGTTTCCTAAGTGACTTAAAATGCCCCAAGACACATGAAAGTGTTTTTTTAAAGCCTTTGCACCATTTTTGGATCACTTTTAACATGCCTATATAAGTCAAATAATCAAAATCTAAATTTGCCAAGCACAGATGGAAGCATATTTACAAGAAACGTGCACCACGGGGAAAAGGCTTAAATTAAAATGGGAAAAATAACATAAGAGACACTTAAATGCCTTATAAATATGCCCCAAACAACCTATGAAGCTCTAGCAGTACATATCCAGAAATGTAATTGATTTAAAAAAAACTTTTTTAAACACAACATATAAATCAATTGTATACCTACATTCAAGAAGAAATGACTTAAAATATCCTTAAGACACATGAAAAGGGTTTTTGATTGCCCTTGCACCATTTTTGGGACAATTTTAACATGGCTATGTAACTCAGAGAATCAAAATCTAAATTTGCCAAGCACAGGTGGGAGCATATTTACAAGAAACTTGCCCCGCGGAGAAAGCTCTTCAATTAAAATGAGAAAAATAACATCAGAGACACTCATATGCCTTATAAAGAAGCAGACACCATTATTTCCTTGTGGTAAATTTTAAAAGCATTCCTTTTCCTCAAAAACGATTTTCAAGTAATAATTTGAAAACACTGCACAGCTCCTATGCACAGAAACACCCTGACAGTGCTAATACTTCACATTATTTTCAATTACAATTTCTCAAAGAAACAAAATCTATTTGTAAAACACTTTAGACAAAGCAACATTTTAAAAACACAGCTTTCTTCATAATTTTGTCCTTAAAGCATACTATAGTCTATCTAAATTAAATAAATCTTTTCTCACCTTAACAAATTCTTTATGAGTTTCAAAACAGTCTCAGAAATACACCAAATTGTCTTCAGCAGAACAAAGAGTATGCAGTCCAGAGGCTGCAGCTATAGAAAGCACAGAAATGCTGATATTCATTACAAATATCTCTCATGTTAGCCAATCAAAACTCTTCCCTCACTTTTTTCAAATCAAAACCCTTCCCCCCTCTGCCCTCTCTGCCTTTTTTGCATAGCAACCACCTCCTGAAAGACCTCTGATGTTTGCAAGTTCACACAACAATGTTACAATTGAACTCTGAACTCTCAGTGCACCTGCGTATCCAGTGCAATCTTTCATTAAATGGTTTTTCCTTGACCATTCAAATTACATCTGTGGAATAGCTAAATTTTTAAAGCAGTTTTGGCTCATTCGATGTAAGAGATTGTCAGTAGCTGTTTAATCCTTGTTTTAGCTAATTTATTAATGGACCTTACACCCTTTTATCACTTTTTAATATTCTAACATTTCTACTGACTTCTTATGGCATAAAACTTTTTGTATATTTGTATTGATTGTATTATGTATGTGCTTATAAGATATCTCTGCGTATCGAATAAAAGCTTATGACTGACTGTCTTTCAAAGAACACATCCATGCACCCTAACTTTCTGATTTCAGAAATGGAAATCCACCAATCACTGCTAGTGAATCATTAGCACTGAAACTCCACAGTTATTTTTCTTCACAAACTCCTACTAATTCAATTGCCATTTCATTACCACACTTCATCTGACTGCAGCAGAAAATTCACTCATCATGTTTACTGTCTGGATTGTTGGACATAGTTACATCTACTGGGCTCAAAGGTATGCTGAGAACAGAAATTTACCTAACCTCAATTTACAAGATGTGGAAATTAAGTGGTTTGGCCACAGAGGATTAAAATGTCACCAATTGATACCATTGGTGAAAACCTTTATGCATTTGCCAAAACCTGACCTGTTAATTGTGCACTGTGGAGGTAATGATTTGGGCACTTTGACTGGGGTAGGTCTGGAAATGCTTTTAAAGGACACCTTTGAGCAATTAATGACACTTTTTCCTCAAACTGCCTTGGTCTATTCCAATATATGCCAAAGACAGAAATGGAGGTGGTCGAACCAATTTTGTCCACAAATTGAGAAGTCGAGGAAGCATGTAAACAAATCTGTTTCAGCTTACATGAGAGACCATGGAATGGGCTTCATGTACAACAATAACTTGCGTTACTGCATGCAAGAAATCTACAGACGAGATGGAGTTCACTTCTCAGATGAAGGCAACAGAATTTTCATTTTGAATTTAAGACTGTGCATTGGTACCTACTTATAAGTACCTACATGTACCATAAACCCAAAAGCTCTTCTCAGAGCTACCCTACATCTAATCACTCACAATTATTATTTTACTCTAACTTTTTTCACTAATTTTTAACAAAATACGCTCCCCGGAGCGCTACCCGGTACGCGAACCAGAAGCTAACCGCGCGAAATTTGTTAAAAAATGTTTTTTTTCCTGCACATATGGGCCTCCTCAGCCACCCTCAGAAAACCTAGGGGGTCAAGATACGTCTACCGTGCCCCCTTCTACCCATTCTCCACATTATTTGCCCTCCATCTTGTATCTTAATTCGACTGAAACACAAAATGGTGGACTCCCGTAACGCTGCTGGTTCGCGAACCGGGACGCTCCCCGGGAAGCGCTCCATTAAAAAAGGTGGGAAAGTAATTTACAGAAAAACGACTGGAAACACTTTCACCAAATATAGATTAGCTCATACTACATACCAATCCCTACCATTTTCATAAATTTGTTTGGAATTACATTTAGCCATTTAGCCTGTAGACCTCTCTAAATACCCTGAGGTAAATTACTTCACAAAACACATCTGAAGTGTTGGAATTGACAACCAATGAAAATGTTACTTTCATTTTCAATTTTTTTTACCTAACATTTGATTGGTTATGTACCTGAATATATATAAAGAAAGAGAGAGAAACACAGCCATTTTCACTACTACTTCCTGAACTACATATCAAGAACATTTTCACCTCCCTGTAAAGTAAATTGATAATTTGTAAGGGGCACTTTTAATTAATTTGTAAAAACGTTTTATGATAATTAATTACTGTCCCCCTGCTATAGTTATAGCTACAGATAGGCTCCTCTGTTATATTTATTGATTGACTTACACTTCTCTGCTATAATTATGAATTTACTTACTTTAACTTCACTGTTTAAAAAACAGAACTACCTGTCTAAACTTAAACCCAACAGTGCCCTAACTCTTCTAATATAATTATTTTTTTATGCAATTTACAGCAAAAGAATGGAAGGGGAGCAAGAAAATATCAATGTTTCCTTCGACATGACATCTGAAGAGATTATAAATGAAGAATTTTTAGATGAAGATTTTATGGATCAGTCTTTGGATGAACAATTTATTGAATGCTTACAAGACATAGAAACATGCATGTTTGAGGAGATTCCAGATGAAGTAATGCTGGAAGTTTTATTGAACTATGAAAATTCTGACCAATACATTTTTATTTAATAATTAAAAATTGTTTGAGTCATTATTCATTGTTATATCTAATTCATGAAGTACAACCAAAATAAATAAATAAAAAATAACAACAAAACAAACAATCAATAAACATACAATAAGTTGAAAGTCAATCATTCTTTTTTCCTCATAGTACGCTCCCCGGACCGCTTTCCGGTGCGCGAACAGGGAGCTTCCCACGCAAAAAAAATAAAAAAATATATTATTTTTTTTTGCCCCGCGGGCCCTTTTAAAACCTCCTCTTCAAACCTAGGGGGTCAGGGAGGATCTACTATGCCCCCTTATGATCATTTCCCCCTTCGTTTTGGTCTCCTCTTGTCTCTCGATCCTACCGAGGGACAAGATGGCGGCCGCTCCGGATTGTTTAGAATGTTGACAGACACCGGAGTCCCAATCAGCTTCGCTTCGCCAAGTTCCGTTACGCGAAAAGTATGCGAACCGGAGCGCTGTCACAGATATATATATTTTTTTGAACGTTAATTTCTCAAAATCCACTGGAGCACATATATTGAGACCTAGCAAAGGCACATCGGGCTGACAGTCCCTACAATTTTGCCAAGTTTCGTGCAAATCCATTCAGCTGTTCGAGCTAAAAGTGAGGCCAACCGCCCTATGGAAAAATGAATGGGAAAAACGTGTTTTGGGACCCCCCTTTTTTCTCGGCCCCCCCTTGATGAACCCCCCCCAAATTTTCAGGGGCTGCTCAGAAACAAAATGTGCCATTTTCCTGAAAATTTCAGCCAATTCCGTCCACAAACGCCAAAGTTATTAGACATAGAATTTTCAAAAATCCCATAGGGAAAAAATCCTAACTATATATACCTACTGGCGACCGCCAGTAGGTAATATATATATATATATATATATATAATATATATATATGAGCGCGAAAACTCCAAACACCACCTCCAATCCCAACTCGGATCGGCGAAGCAAGCAGGAGACGGACCACCAAGATAAATTACAGGTTTCTTTATTGCATTCCCAGCTGGGTAGAAGGGCAAGACGTGTTTCGGGCGGAAACAGCCCTTGTTTACATGCAAAAGACCAAATGTAACTTTTTGCTTTTTTGTAATGCTGGTGACACTCCTGTAGCCCGCCTCCAAGTGGTCATGTGACCATAGAAATGGAAAACATACTGTGCATTCAATATCTTATGTGCAAAATACGCCATAAATAACAATATATTAAAGTTAACCTTATATTGATATATATGAACAGTGCAATCAGAAACATGATTATAAAATCAATACAGATTATTATAACAGGATAAATCCTTATTTCTAATAGCGGTACCACGGCGTTCTAATAAAGCACGATATAAAAAGATGTTTTTGCTCATTTTGCACATTGTGTATGTCAACAGTACCAGAGGGTGGAAGGGCAAAGCAGAACTTATGGTGCTACTATAGTGACCCTTAGTCAATGCCTAAAGAGCGAGAAATTGTATTACATGTGCAAATAAAGTGCTGTAGTGCATGATAAAATCAACCTGTAAATGCAATGCATAAATGCCAAATTAACAATTGGGAACAAGCAGAGCCACATTTTGTTAAATTAAGGCTAATATTAAAACATTACAAAATTGGTTAAATAATTTATCATGATAAAAAAGTGAATAAAACACGTAGTGTATAAAACCATATATACCCAAATCTGATAAAAACCAGAATAATATATATATATACACATCTATATACACTGAAGGTAACAGTAGCGCTGTTAATTGCATAATAATGACTAACAGGGAACCTGACTAGCCAATGTAAAACAGAATTTCCAGAATTGAGTATTACCAGATAGATCACAGACACAAAATATCCCCAGAGGCAACAGGGAACCTGACTACCGTGGGGTTGGGGGCACATTTAGAGAACAAGAAAACTAGAGCATGGAACCCAGATAATATATATCACAAGAAGTTATGTAAATCCTCGGTATTATTAAGACCATTTGGCCACTTACTATCAAACTCGAGGATCATATTGGATTCCAGTTGTCTCAATTTTAACTCTCTATTCCCTCCCCTTAATAATTTAGGTACCGCTGCCACTACGTAGTAAGTCAAGCAATTATTATGTTTACTAAGGAAGTGATGAGCCACCGGGTAGGCAGGATCACTATGTCGAATGGCACGGAGATGCTGCAAGATCCTGACGTGCACCTGTTGTTTAGTACTGCCTATATAACATAGGCCACAGGTGCACGTCAGGACGTAAACAGCAAACTCCGTTTTGCAAGTGTAATTGCCTACGATGGGAATTTCAGCACAATTAAAGGGGGGTACGATAATGGGTTTCATTTATGCCAAACTTGCAGGCCCGACAGCTGGAGCATTTGCGGAACCCGGCTGCAGGTTGTGACCAGTTTGCCTTATGCTTCAGTTCCGGACTGCTGACATCCAAGCTGGCTCCCATGCTGCATGCTCTGCGAAAGGTTACCAAAGGTTTGTTAGGTAACATGTGCCCTAATATATTGTCTGTGAGTACAATAGACCAGTCCTTATTAATGATCTGTCTAATTTTGGCTCCTTGATCACTGAAGGCCGTTATAAATCTAGGGCAATCGTTTTGCGAATCGATTGTTTCAGGTGTAGATATAATGACCTCACTGCTGATAGTTTTAGACGGAAAGAGACTGGCCCTTGTTCTTAAGTTGGCTTTAGCCAAAGCCTGCTCAAACATAGCGTCAGAATAGCCTCGATTTTTTAACCTGTCTCGTAATTCTTTAACACATCTATCAAAGACATCAGAAGAACTACAAATTATTTTGAGCCGTATGATTTCACCAAAAGGAATGCTGTAAATAGTGTGTTTTGGGTGAAGACTTGAGGCGTGCAGGGTAGTATTGCCTGCGGTGGGCTTTCTGTGCAAGGTGGTTTGCACTCTATTGAATTCATCGATATAGATTTTAACATCAAGAAACTCAATCTGCTTGGCATTGATATGAGAAGTAAACTTTAAGTTGAGGGAATTGTTGTTAATTTCCTCAATGAATGTGATAGCTTCTTTCTCGTCACCCTGCCATACTATAAAGATATCATCAATATATATCTGAGATATTTGATGATCTTTTCTTGCACCCACACCTGATGTGTCACGTTTAGAACCCGCTCCTCCCTCTAGCCCACGTGTAAACACGCGTAGCTGGGGGAGAAGCAGGCTCCCATCGCAACACCTCTCAATTGTCTCCACACTTCTTTTCCAAATACAAAGTAGTTGTTATTCAAACACCATTCCATTAGATTCAGTACGGCCTTATTGTGTTCATAAAATTCCAAGGGTCTGTGGCCTAGAAAGTGTCCTGCTGATAATAGGCCATGATTATGGGCTATACTAGTATAAAGGGACTCAACGTCCAAAGTTATAAGCAACATATCATCCTGCCACTCAAGATCCTCTATTTTTTTCAGAAAGTCACTTGTGTTGCGGACAAAGCTGGATAGGTTGCTTAACAGATCTTGAAGAAAAAAGTCAATATATTTTGCCAACTTTTTCTCCCATGCTGTTAATCGCTGAGATGATAGGTCCCCCAGGTATGTGCATAATTCCTTTATGGACCTTTGGTATTAAGAAAAAGGCTGGCAATACCGGGAATTCATTATACATGTATTTATATTTGTCTCCTGAAATGAGGCCCTCTCTGCGCCATCTTAATAAGAGCTTGTTTAAATTGTCATTGGCCTTCAGATATTCCTTGTTGATAGATTTAATGTAGCAGGCCTTATCACTCAGTTGTCTGTGAGCTTCAGTAGTGTAGTCTTTTTTGGGCCAAATTACAATATTTCCGCCCTTGTCTGCCATTTTTACCACAATCTCAGGGTTGTTGCTTAACTTTTTCATTAGAGCGTTGTAGTTGGCCCGCTTTTGATTGAATTTCTGTCTCTTGTTGTTGTTAGTTTTTCTGTATAGCTGTTTAATTTCTGACGTGATACAATCATGAAAAGTGTCCAAAGTGTCTTTAACCATGAGTGGGACAAAATTAGATTTACCTTTAAAGGGAGTCGCGCCCGCTCCCTTTTGTGTCATATTGTTTTTATTCAGTCTTCTTTGGGTACTGATATCACAATCAGGCCCCATGGGTTGCGAATTGGTTGCCTGATTGAGATCATGCATTTCCAAGAGAACAGGGACATCCTCCGCCGATAGTTGTGGCTGTTCACTGCCCGTGCTGAGATTAGACGCAGAGCTTCTGTCAACATTAGCTTTCAGTTTTTGTAAGGTGAAGAATTTTTTAAGTTTAAGCTATATATATATCCACAAAGCAGAGCTCCTGGGTGGATGTCATGGAGTTTCACTACGCAAAACTCTGCTAAGCTACGTGGACTTACTTGAGCAGCAGAGTCCATTACCTCATGCCGTTTGCAACGGTTTTTAGCACAGGTATTTGTCTAGTGCTGTAAAATCAGCCTCAAATAGAGGACTTTGGAGAATCACACATTCTAGGGCTCAAATGTGAACCCATCTAAGATGGTAACACCAACATGAGGTGGGCACAGCTTCCTCACTTGCTTTGGGAACCCTTAGGTTTCCAGCTACTCTATTTCATGACACTGCCTCATTTTCTCCCATGACAATCTTATCATTTGGGTGAGCCCTGTGGGATCCATATCCTCCTCCCACTCCAATTCTTTCTGTGGGGTGAAGCGCTTCCAAGTGGCTGGTGGAAAGCATCCTACATTGGTGGACTGTGTCCAGGTGACTCTCACTTCAGATCACTGTAAGCCTTAGGATATGTTATTGGAGGGTTCAAGGCAGCTGTGGCTGCTGTCCTTTCCTACACTGGAGGCATCTTTCAGAGGCCTCACTCTCCTATTTCCACTGTATCCATTGAGTTCATAGTTCACAGGCAGTGGGCCGCACTTACCCCACGAGGTCTCCCCATGCTTTAGGGCAATCCAAATCCTTTAAGAGGCTGTGGCACAAGACTCCGCCAGTGCTATCAACAGTCCTGCGGCCACAGTCACCAGCCCGAAGCTGAGGTCCATTTACATGTGGGACATGCTTTGGGCCATTATGTGACACTGACTTTGCCTCCTCTATTATCAGCCACTATGCAGCTTCTCCTGATCTGTACTCTGTGGCAGGTTTTATGAATCAACAGACCGGTTTGGCCAGCAAGAGACCTTACTTGAACAGGTGATTGGAGGTAAAAGCAATGGCGTCAAGGAAGGGTTCTTTGAATATTCTGTTCGGGAATTTAGCGGTTTGTTTTGGGGCATTTTTAGCAGGTTTGTGCAAAAGGATTCATTTAAGCAACTCACTAGATGTGGGCATCCAAAGGGGTAGATCTGCTCGAGTATGTGGCTCGCCATACTACATTTAATAATGAATTTAAATGATGTTTAAAGTATTTTTAATCATGAAAATAAATGAAGTTCTTAGGAGAAACTATTCCAGTTTATTGTAGCATAAAATTAATATGTAGTTGTAAAAAACAAATCACTGAATATTTTATGCATAGGATCAGTTTTACTAGCATTTTGAATCTTTCTTTACACCCTTTGACTCACCAGGCAATATTTTGTGCTTCGATTTAAAAATATTCACTGCCACTTCAAATTGTGGTTAGGTACATCATAAAGAAATACAGTGATCTGTTGCAATTGTGTCAGCTGTACGTTTTATGCGAGGAATCAGATATTCTTGTGGAAAACCACATTCATACATTAAAGCTTGGTTTGTGATGAGCATGTGTAGAATGTCTTTCCAATGTTTCCAAATCCGTTGATATGACGAAAGGCTAAAGTTTCCCAGCTTTTCTTTACTGGAATGAAATTACCCATCAGCAGTCCACCAACAGCAACCGCCCACATGTTTACAGAACAGCAGTAAATCTTTCACCCAAGTGACAGTTTAGCCCACAAGTCTCCATTATACTTGTAGGATATATTAACTGTCTTGAAACAATGGGTTTACAGTCTTAGGAGTTGGGTATTTATTTGAAGACTAGTTTGACTTCTTTTAAATTCACCATGACAAATTCTGACCAATATAAGTCATAGTGGAAGCCTGGTAAAATAAGACTACGTACAACATGCAAATAAAATTACCGATAGATAATTGAGAAAATGATTAGAAAAAATGTAATTCAAACAGACAGTCCGTTTTATTTTGTTACTTTGTAGCCCTATGCCATTCTTGTAAATCAGGATGGACCATAGTAGCATTCATAAATACACATATTGTGCCCTTAAATGTAGCTTCTTGGAGAAAGAAATGAAAAGCCTTGCTAGAGACACCTTTAAATATTTTCCAAACGTTGGCAATCTAGACAAAGAGAGGAGATATAAGGTAAGCTATTCGAACCCGCACTTTACAATTATCTGATGCAGCTCAATGAACTATTGTCACCATGTTTTCTATGTTTGACCAATTTTATAATATTTCTTGATGGAATATTTTATATTGTGTACCGGAAGCGACAGCATAAATTGTTTAATGCGTGTTTTAAATATATATGAATTTTAGGTTTAGTATTTATTGTGTAGTGATAGGATGTAATTTGCTTTTATGACTTGCTGTCGAATAAAGCTTTTGAAATTTTATTTGGTAAGCCTCTCTTCGCCATTGGGTGAATAGCTTCAGATTATCAGCCAGTGATTGGTTGTAACTGTAATTTAAGAGCAGTGGAGTTTCACCTCTGCACTGACATACAGTAATTTTATTGGTGTAGAAGTGAAATAAGTCAGCATACAGAAGAATGAGCTCTTTATTTACCAGATTTGAAGAAGCTATTGAGGACATGAATGCGTATTTGTATACTCGTATGAACATTTAAATATATTTTTAGATTTTTTTGGTTCCTTTTCCTAAGTAGGTAGCAGTGTTAGGGTAGTCTGCCTGCTTATGTTCAAATTGAGAGCAGCCCTTCACTTGTAGACCTTTGATAGGTCATATTGATGCTCAACAATGCACAGTGACATTCAGTGGCTTTTGAGGGCGAAGAGTTATTACTGCACACATTTGTCAGATTTCTGTGCTCATCCCTTGCCGTGATAGCTTGAGTGATGTAAGTATACTTTCACTTCTTTTCACTGTCCTTGATACCCACATTAGCTTTCTTTCTTGCACCAGAGGCTAGCACTATGCTCATGTGTAGAAAGAGATGCTTCTTACATCTCACACTGACTGAACACGGGCCTTTGTAATAAGTGATACAAAGTTGAAAGTCCTGCAGTATACTGGAACATTTACTACATTCTGCTCAACATGTCACAGCCAGTGTTGGACAGGGCGTTCTGAAAAGTTAAAATAAGTACATTTGTAACCTCAGAGCAACAGCCCTGGCCTGGGTGCTTTTTGGGGGGGGGGTTTAGCGGAGAGAAGCCAGGCTTTGTTCCCTTCAAATGAGCCACGCCTATTCTCCCCAT
This sequence comes from Lissotriton vulgaris, assembly GCF_964263255.1. NCBI lineage: Eukaryota > Metazoa > Chordata > Amphibia > Caudata > Salamandridae > Lissotriton > Lissotriton vulgaris. The sequence goes on along the minus strand of NC_141689.1, from coordinate 355,255,002 downwards.
ACAAGCTCAGTGCAACTTGCTCTATGCAGGTTTCTAAACACACTTCTCTTGTGCTGTGCAGACGATAACTGTCCTCTACACCGCCCTTAAGCCACGGGCTTTCCCTTACCGCACACTGCCCATCCACTTCACATTCACTGTGTATAGAAAGTAAACCATTATGTGGGCGGTGATGATCGCCCACCTTAACGAATAATAAATCTATTACATACTAGGAGGGATTGCCTATGTGATCTCTGTATTTTCAGCAAAGTAGAGTCAGGCATATCAAATATTTTGGGAATGAAAGATCAGAAAAAGGCAATAGGGTTGGCTTTTTTGACCCCCCTCTGGCAAGCCATGAATTGTAAGGTTTTTCTTTATGTTTTCTAAGGAAAAAAGGCTGTGTTTAAAAACAAATTGCTTTATTTAACAGCAATCACAGACATGGTGGCCTGCTGACCCCAGCAGGCCATCATCCTTGTAATGGCAGCGAATCGTAGTGGATCACAAATTGTGACCTACCTCATTAATATTCATGAGGTAGGTCTATTTGTGAACCACTATAAATTGCTATTTATTTTTTCTCAAGAATCCTATTTATTGGCAATTTATGAGAAATACCATAACATGCAGTGTAATCGTGGAAGATATTTTACATCTTACATACATCCTGTTTTTCTCTTCCGTAAAGCTAATGGTAGGTACAGCATCAGACACAATATCACAGGATATCCCCTAATTATACCACTTTGCTCTCTGCATCAACAATATCAACATGTTAACATCCAATGCATCTAACATTTACATTTCCCTTCTATACTACCCCTCCTCCTCCCACCCTTAATCCAAAGTAATCCCTCAAAAAGTAGAAAGAAAGAAAAGGAAACCAAACAATAAGAAAATGAGACACAACGTACTCCGGGGACATTTCTAGAGCAAGGTTGCTCATGGGTGGCATCTGTGGCAGCTTGTCATCTTAGATCTGAAACAGGTGTAGTGCTCGTGTCCTGGTGGGGCATGCAGAGAGTGGGAGGCCCCTTGACAAGTATGTGATAAGTGGGCCCCAAATGTACTTAAAGTTCTTGAATTTGTTCAGAAGGATGGAGCTCATTCTCTCCATAGTGATGGCATGCCATCATTCTTCATGCCATTGTGTCTACCATGCTCCTGCTAGTGTCAGCCTGGCTACCCCCAGGCATAACCAAATTACTGCTTGATCTGATCGGGTCTGTTGGCGTACTCATCCCTAAGACCCAATAGGACATTGTCCTGGGTGAGAGGCAAAGGGTAGCCTAGCATCTCCTTGAGCTGGTCCAGGATCTCAGCCCAAAAAGGTCAAATCGTAGGACAATCCCACCATATATGTTGGAAATCTCCATGTAGCCCACAACCCCGTCAAAAACGTTCTGATATTTTGGGGAAAAGTATATGTAGCTTTGTAGGATCGAGGTACCAATCATAAAGCACTTTGTAATGGGCCGTTGTCATGACCATGGAGCGGTTATGTTGTATTATACCTTTCCATAGTGCCTTCCATTAGTATCCTGTATTTCGTGCCCATATTTTTGTTCTCAAAATGTTGTGTAACCTGAAGAGTGTGAAGCAGTAGAAAATATAGAAAAGAGATTGTGCATCTGCTCCCTCTTGAGCTTTTCACAAAGTGTTCAATTTGTGACAAATCCCATGTTGCCGCTTCTCTCACCTTTGGCTGAATGCCCAGTGACGTAACTGGAAGTAGTAATAGTGTTTATTATCGGGTAAGCCACATTTTCTTTTGCAATTATCAAAGGTGAGAAAATCCCAATTGTAAAAATACTGTGAGAGGATCAGGCAACCCCCACCCTCCAAGCCTCAAAGGACCCTTGCTGTTGAACAGGAGGAAAGGCTGGATTAAAGTGAATCAGAGTGAAGTGTGATGGAAAAGATGTCCACTCCGCTGTTCTAACCACCTCATCCCATATTCTTAAAGTTGTGCCTGTTGGGGTGCTGAGATAAGCGTTTCACAGGCGGTCCACCTATGGCTTCCACAACAGGTCCCATATGACCCTTCCAGCTATCGCCTGGTCAATATGAAGCCAGTGCTTGTCCGATTCCCTGTGTGACCATTCTGTCATGACCTGAAATTGAGAAGCTTTGTGAAAGCAGAAGAAATCGGGCAAGGCCAGTCCACCTTCGTCTTTCAGGTGTCGAAGAAGTTTTTAGGGCAGTTGGGCACTCCTGCCTTGCCATATGAATTTATTTCAAAGATTGCGCAGGGAATTAAAGAAGTCCCTCTCTATAGTAATTGGAACACTCTCAAAGAGACGTACAAATGTGGGTAGCACTATCATTTTAATTGCTTGGATCTTGGCCATCCAGGAGATGTATAGAGGAGCCCAGTGCTTCAGATCCCTCTGCAATTCCCGAATACGGGGGCGGGGGAATTGGCAGAAAAAAGATTAGAAATCTGAGACGTTAAATAAATAACTCAAGTAAGTGAGCTCCTTCGTGGCCCACTGGAAAGGGGTGAGGGGTTTTGGTTGTTCCACTTCTCCCTGCACCAAAATCAGGTTTAGAATAAAGGATTTAGTAAGGTTAACGTGAAACCCTGCTATGGGTTCAAAGTGTTGGAGCTCTTCTTGCAATGCCACGAGGGAGTCATGACTGGTTTGAAAGGGCCAATAAATTATCATCGGCGAAGAGTGGTATTTTGTGCTCTGTTTGCTCAAAATAGATGGCTGTGATGGACTGGTTAGTTCTGATCTTAGCCACTAGGGGTCCTAGACTTAATGCAAATAGGAGAGGGGAAAGTTGACAACCCTGCCTAACCCCCCTTTTGAGGTGAAATATGTCCGAGCTTGTCCGGTTAACCATCAGTCTAGAGGAAGGCGACGATTAGTTTGCAGAAATCATTTTGATGAAGGCTTTGCCAAAGCCAAATTTCCTAAGAGTATTGAAAAGGAAAGGCCAATCCACGTGATCAAACGCATTCTTGGCGTCTAATCCCAGTAAGATTGACGGGAATTTTTTCTTGTTGACCTTCTCAATAGGGTGAATCACCCTTCGCACATTGTCATGTGAGGACACAAACTTTACCGCACTCCCGCTGCCACTCGCCACTACGCTGCTTGGAGGGACTACCTGTCCCAGGCTGCACTGTTCCCTGGAGGGAGGAGCTACCGTGCTCTCAAGCGTACAAAGCTTCCCTCAGTGCGGAACACAAACTTTGCCACACTCCAGCCGCCACTCACCACTACGCTGCTTGGAGGGACTACCTGTCCCAAGCGGCACTGCTCTCTGGAGGGAAGAGCAATCGTGCTCTTAAGTGAACAAAGCTTCCTGCAGTGCAGGCCATGCCCGAGCAAAGCCAGGTCCAAGGGCCGGCCTGTCCTTACCCGTCATTGCCTGGAAGAGGCAGAGCAGGGCCAACCCTCTGTCAACGGACTCTTGAAATGTGCTGCAGATTGACACCTGCTCCTCAAGGTACTCTGCGAACTCTTTTGCCTTTTACATGAGTAGATCTGGCATAGAGTCAAGCTGTAAAACCCTATTGACTGTGATTCCCCGCGCAAGTTTATGATTTAACGCCTCACCACAGCAGCTTGAGTGTGCTCCTGACATTTATCAGCATTTTGAGCACTAGTTATTTGGTTGTTCACTGCCATTTTCTTTGTATATGGTTAAAAATATGGGTAAAAGGAAGACCATGGAGGGAGTTGGAGGTGGCGATAATGGTCGGGCTGACGAGGAAAAAGGTGAGGAAATTGTGTACACATGCAGGAAGTACCTGTGTCTTGGATCAAATAGATACCCTCATCAGTGAATGTGAAGGTATTTTAAAGGCTGAACCAACAACACTTCACACCCCCAGTGAATCTCCTCCCGCCCATCCTGTCCAACCACCATTCCAGCAATGTTAAAAAAAAAACCAAAAGGGTACCCCCACACCTAACATAGAGACACCAATGGACTCCGCAAGGGTTTGTCATTCTTCCTCCTCTCCTACCTGCACCAATGACCGCCAGTCTGGACCTGCTCTCTCCTTTGCAAAAAGGTTCACACCACTGGCGGATCTGCCGGATGATTGCAGGGAAGTTATGTCCCATATACCCCTTTTGCCTATCATAGGGCCCAACGCACCTCTCAGCCAGGAACCGCAGGTCTATGAGATCCATGATTGAACACCTTACTACTTTGGTTAAACTGATACTAAAAAAGGAATCTACTTGTCAATAGCACACAAATCAATTGACAGAACATGCTCCACAACCCCACATGGCGTGCACAACTGCTAATAATCATAGGGGTATTATAGGCCTTGATTCCATCTTGCCCGCTCTGTTGTATCAACCTATAAACACACCCTACCTCACCCACGCAAAGTATCGAAACAACTCTAAAAATAGTATTCACAAAAATCTTTATAGTTTAGCAGTCACTCACAATACTCCAAAATTTTCCAGACCCACTATCCCACCCCTGGTACAGAACCCCCTACAGAAGGCTCAAGATCAATTGCCCATCTAGATACCTCCCATTCTCCCCATGCCCCAATAATCTTCAAGCTTGGCTCAAGGTGTGCATTTGAGAATAAAGACTCTCTGATTAACAAAGCCACTCATTGGATTCGCCATGTCAGGGGCTGCCGCTCAGTGATATGTGACAACATCATTAGGGCCCGATGATGTATGTTTCGCGCCCAACCATTAGATTGAATTGAGCTTACCAAGACTAGGGCAGATTTGGCCGAAAGCCTCCTTGCCCTGGAATACTGTACCTGTCCCCCTGAAGCCTCCACCATACAGTTTAGGCAATTCCCCCCTTGCCAACAGGAGTAGGCTACCTGCCATACAACCATCTATTTCTTTAGCTGGAGGAACTTCTTTAAAGGCTATAGATTGACTGTTGACGGAGCCTCAATTGCACCCTGGGCCATACATCACCCTTCCAAATAGCAAATCAAGTCCCCATAACATCCCGATCCCAAGCGTTGATTTCATGCTAACGGAAGATAGATTCCGGGAGGAGATGGGTCAAAGTAACTCCCCTATAGATATTAAAAGGGCTTGTGGTGTTGAATATTTTACACTTCTAGACTCTCAAGCATCGCCTCACGCCTTAGCCCTGTCTAGCCAACACATTCCAAGCAGATCTATTGTACCTGGCCCATTTTTACATCATCCGCTGAAGATAGTATCCTGGAATGTGGCTGGACTAAGTAGCAAATTGCCAATCCCACATTGGAATTAACTAATTGAGTGTTTTGACATATGCATTTTTCAGGAGACCTAGTTCCAGCCTGGCATCATGAAACTCATCATCAGGGAGCCTGGGGGGGAGGAGTATGCCTGATTTGATTGATATGTTTAATGTCTGCATAAGGGGGACCCAAGGGGTAGGACCTCACCTGTTATTACAGCTTAACTAGTTGCTTGCCCTACTCAAGAATTGTGGTGACAGGAGATTTCAATTCCACTTTTGAGCCCCTAGATACAGTGGACTTACTGGGGGTCAAGGATGAAGACAGTAAATGGGCCATCCCCCCACAAAATATACCCCCGTCAAAAGATGGACACAGTTAGCACTACAAGGTAATGTCCTCACGACAGAGTTCGGCCTAAGGGCAGTGAATTGAAGGACTACGTCGGATAGTCAGGGCACCAAAACCTACAACAGGGCGAGCTGCCCGTCACGTACCTATTACATCCTACTAGATATAAGGCTCTGGAGAGATCTGGTAGATATGCATGTAGGTAATACCACTAACAGCGACCATAACCCCCTTTGCGCTATTGGAGAGCACCCCAACTTTAACTATCACCAGAGAGATCGTTCCTTCTAATTGTACAAGATTCCTAAAATGGCGCAAGGTTGCGCTGCAAGAATCTAAAATTGCTGGTATGCTTCAAGTTTTAGCCCTGAGCACTTTGAAGATCCAGGCTGCAGTTTTTGACCCACCTGGGCCGATAGACGTTCTCACTGTCAATTCTCGTACAGTGGAACAACTGAGTGCATACTTCCTAGTCCCAGGTAAGAGTAGTAAGCCCAGTGTGTCCTCCAAAGGGCTCCACTCGTGGTAAATGAAAGACCGCAGGCACATATAGCCGAGATACCCGCCACCCCCTCTCAACACAATCCCCGAAAGGAGTGAAACCGGAAACAGTTCTTGAAGTTTTTGGAAGTGGGATGGAGTGACCATCCCGGCCGTATTTATTAAAAACAAAATTAAAACATTAAACGTTTCATGTTATGTACAATTTCATTACCATATTGCGATGTTTGGCTAACCTTAACAGATTCTCTAATACAGAGGTTCTCCTAGCCGAACTAGCAACCTACAAAACATTTCTTGACATATTGAAATTGTACAACCTAACGTTTAAGGGCCAACGGCAAGGTCATAACCGGTGTCAAGATCCCTAACCGGACTTACCCCTCCCACTTGGGATGGGCGACAGCACGGAGGCGTACCTCAAGTGCAACTACTACCAATTTCCCTTGACTTTACGGGGGCACCTAAAATTCGACGCCAGTTAAAGGTCGTTCGAATACTCGTGTGAGGTATCTAGAAGGTATCGTGTCCCTTATCCCAACCCCACACAACTTACCGCATCTGCCGTCGCAGATGTCACTGGCCCCGGGAAATTCCCCAGGAGGGGGCTGTAACCCCTCCTACAAAGGAAGGGGCCTTGACCGCCTTTCCTTTACTTCCGGCGACCCATCCTTAGAAGGGACCGCCTCCCCATTGAGGGGCCAATGGCCACCTCTCCCGAGCGCTCCCATCCGTGTTGGGTGACGCCCACTCATAGGGATCTACTAATTAGTGCTCACCGATCATGACCTTACCGCCTACCAAAATAAATACGACAGTGCTAATCAACCTAAGAATACATTGGTCACTATGACCGAAAGAGCATACATCAAAATTCGACACTAACTGAATATCTTTAATGGTAAACATACTCAAAACGAACATTCTTTATTAACTCAAAATCATCATGGCACTACAACCTGGAAACGAAAACAAAACAAGAATAATCAACTTTATTATACACAACTGGCTGTCTTCAGGGGCTGGTGGGTGGGTCAAAATTGGCTCTTCGTTCTGTCCCGAGCTCACGTGCAGCGAGGAGGTGCAGCTTCAGAGCACAAGAACAAGAGGATGTCTTCTGGTCTTGCGTCCCTTTTTATCCGTCTTCAGGGCGGGCGTATACCCGCCCCTGCCTGCCCCTGAGGGCGTGGCTGGCTGCGTCGGTGTCTAGGCCAGCCCACTCTAGGGCGGGAACGAGCGCGCCCCAGCTACGCCGCTTCGGGCATACCAGCTGAGACGCGCCTCCCGCCCAAAATGGCTTCCCGGGGGGATCGAGACACTCGTCCATAAGTTCGGGGGGACCGATTCGGTCGCCCCTTTCCATATAGCCGAGATACCCGCCACCCCCTCTCAACACAATCCCCGAAAGGAGTGAAACCGGAAACAGTTCTTGAAGTTTTTGGAAGTGGGATGGAGTGACCATCCCGGCCGTATTTATTAAAAACAAAATTAAAACATTAAACGTTTCATGTTATGTACAATTTCATTACCATATTGCGATGTTTGGCTAACCTTAACAGATTCTCTAATACAGAGGTTCTCCTAGCCGAACTAGCAACCTACAAAACATTTCTTGACATATTGAAATTGTACAACCTAACGTTTAAGGGCCAACGGCAAGGTCATAACCGGTGTCAAGATCCCTAACCGGACTTACCCCTCCCACTTGGGATGGGCGACAGCACGGAGGCGTACCTCAAGTGCAACTACTACCAATTTCCCTTGACTTTACGGGGGCACCTAAAATTCGACGCCAGTTAAAGGTCGTTCGAATACTCGTGTGAGGTATCTAGAAGGTATCGTGTCCCTTATCCCAACCCCACACAACTTACCGCATCTGCCGTCGCAGATGTCACTGGCCCCGGGAAATTCCCCAGGAGGGGGCTGTAACCCCTCCTACAAAGGAAGGGGCCTTGACCGCCTTTCCTTTACTTCCGGCGACCCATCCTTAGAAGGGACCGCCTCCCCATTGAGGGGCCAATGGCCACCTCTCCCGAGCGCTCCCATCCGTGTTGGGTGACGCCCACTCATAGGGATCTACTAATTAGTGCTCACCGATCATGACCTTACCGCCACAGGCCCGGATAGTTGACCGGCTATCCGGGCCCCCCACCAAAAACTCCTAGCTAAAGGTCATGTTCCAACGTTTTCAACCATGCTAAGAAGTCTCCTATGAGTAACTCATTTCCCACCCGAGACAAATGCACACCATCCCCCATATACATACTGTCATCATTAATACAACCGTGCGGGATAGAATGCAATGTCCTGGAACGGAACAACCTACTCATTTTATTATTAAATTTCCTAACAGAACGGTTCAAAGCAGGGATCGAAATAGCCCCCCGCCACACTTTTCGTGGGATCATATGAGACCACGCAATTATGCACCCCGGAACTTTCCTCGCCAACCAACTTACGGTGGAAAGCATTGCCTCCAGGAGAAGTCGTCTACCGGTGGTGACCAAATCATTGCCCCCTAAATGTACTATGACTATAGACGGCGGTGACCTCATCCGCCCTAACAAACCCTCAAAATAAGCTTGAAACTGGTCAATACAGAGACCGCCCCTTCCGTAGAAGGACATCCTGTACCCGTATTCCCCAGCTACGTGAATCATGTCACCTGCTTTGAATACGTCTGCGGCACGCCTCACGTATGAGTGGCCCACGACCCACACCTCCTTTCTCACAGCCGGTGATGTCTGACCGCTGGCCCGGTGTTGGGTCGACTGCATAGTCCGCCCCGCCTCGAAGGCTTGCGTAACTGAAAACCAAACAAAAGACAAGAAGCGTGAGTACATTGTTACAGCTTCACAACATGTGCAACCGCACATACCTCTTATAACAATTGGAGGACCAACGCCCCACTCGTTTTACTTGTTCCACATTCAGACCCCTGGCTGCAGCTTCAGTGGCAGCCCCTATCCGAAAGGAGTGGGTCCCAAACTCACACGGGTCCAAGCCTGCTGCGGAAATTGACATCGCGAGCACCCGCTGAAACTGAAACTTTGTCAGTGGGGTGGCGTCCGCGTGTCTCAACATTGTCCCCCCCCATGCTGCCACCCTTCGTGCTAGGTAATCCTCTAAACACCTCACCGGACACATGGAGGACCCTGGAATCCTGCGAATGACTATGCAGTCTCCCACCCCACTTTGATCGGTTTTCGACTTGACAAAGGATACCGTCATAGTCTCACCCCTAATCTGAACGTGTTCCCGGCACAAACCCCCCGCCACGTCCCGCTTGTTCCTTGCCACCAGCTCACTTATCCTCATAGCCCCGTGAAATGCAAGCGTAAAAGCGGCTCGGAATAAACAGGCCTCGAACTGAGACGAGCATATGTCGGGGAGTGTGGCCAGCAACTGGGACAACCTATCCAGACCTATCGGGCGCCTCTCATCTACTCTGCGACCCTCAAGGCGTTGCCACCCACGCAGCGCTTTCTGTACAGCAAAAGACGCTGTCGGGTCCTGGATATTATGAGCCCTGGCAACAAAGGAGATGGCAGCACGATGCCTCTGGGCTGTAGCCACCGACTTCCCAGCCTTACGCAAGGACATCAGAAAATGTACCACCCAATCCTCGTGGCCCCAAAGTCCCCCTCTCTCCGTCCCCAAAAAGGCCAAATAAGCCCGAAACGCCCCTTCGTATGCCTTCCTCGTCCTTGGTGCTAGACTCTCTCCCACGAGGTAACGAAGTTCGGGGCACCGAGAGACCAGAGAGCTTCGGGAAAGGGTGCTGGCTCGGGATCCGCTGAGGGAAGGAAACCCGAGAAAGCCTGCATTTGAAAACGAGACAGTGCATCAGCAGCCTGATTCAACACCCCCGGGACATGTTTTGCTCTGAATACCACGTTCAGTTGCATACACAATAAGACAATTTCTTTAAGCAGCCTCAAAATCATTTTACAGCGTGCTGCCTGACTATTAATGCATTCTACAACGGTCATATTGTCAGACCAGAATATGACAGAATGATTTTTAAATCCATCGGGCCAGGATCTGAGGGCCACCAAAATAGGAAACAGCTCAAGGAAAGCAATATTACTCGTCAGCCCCCCATCGTGCCACCATGTTGGCCACTTTTGTGCTGACCATTTCGTGCCGAAGATGGCGCCGAAACCCATGCTTCCCGCCGAATCCGTCCATAGACCAAGCTCTTCAGAGGTCAAGGCCGGTTTGTTCCAGACGACTCGACCATTGAAATCCGCCAAAAATGCCAACCAAATACGCATGTCTTGGCGGACCTCGGCCGATAACCTTGTGCGATGGTGACCCTCCTTTAGGCCGACCATCGCCTGTGCAATCGACCGGGAGAAGGGGCGGGCCATCGGGATCACCCTTAAGGCAAAATTCAACTTCCCCACCAATTGCTGTAATTGATGCAGCGTAACTTTAGATGCAGTGCTACACATTTGCAAGGCTGTCTTGAATTTCGATACTTTGGAAGCTGGTAAACGAAAACAACCCTCACTAGAGTCCAACTCGATCCCGAGGAACTCGAGGCAAGTCGTGGGACCCACTGTTTTACCTGGTGCCAACGGCACGCCAAATTGATTCATTAAAACACAAAATTCAGTCAAGGCCCGGGCACATTCATCATCCCCAGCGGCCCCAAGGAACAGAAAGTCATCGAGGTAATGCATCACATTCCGAGAACCTGTTTTCTTCGTGTAAACCCATTGCAGAAAACTACTGAATTTCTCGAAATAAGCACAAGATATCGAGCACCCCATTGGCATACACCTGTCCATGTAATACAAACCTTGAAACATGAATCCCAATAAACGTTGGTCATCCGGGTATACCGGGAGCAAACGGAACGCTGACTCGATATCTGATTTCGCCATCAGCGTCCCGGGCCCCAGGCGATTCAAAATGGCTACGGCCTCATCGAATGATGCGTACCGCACCGAACATATTTCTGGATTAATTGCATCGTTTACAGAAAGGCCATGAGGGGCCGATAAATTGTGAATCAATCGAAACTCACCCGGGTCCTTCTTGGGGACCACCCCTAAAGGAGAACAAACAAAGTTCGGTACCGGGGGGGCAGGAAACGGGCCGGCTACCCGACCTCGGCTAACCTCTTTCCGGATCTTATCCTGTACTACAGTGGTATGCTGCAAGACGGAAAGTTGATTTTTGCACGTCCCGACACCCTGAAAGTTACCCACCGGGATGCGGAAACCATACAAAAAACCGTTTCGTAGCACCCCAGCAGAAGTACGATCAGGGTATTCGCTGAGCCAGGGAGTCATCGCCAGGGTATCAATCGGGGTTGGTAAAGGCGCCCCTCGGACTATATTAGACCTGTTTAGCGCCTCCTCTCCCCCCATTTTCACCCGATTTGGCTCTGCACGAGGACTCAGGATGGGGTGCCCCACAACCACTACATTCGTGTTTGAACTTACAAGATCCCGGGGGCCTAGTACATTTGCTTCTGTTGAAATTGAAACAGAACCCCCTCTTTCCTGTATTGCCGGCGGGTCTCGGGTAATCGTCCGTACCCGTACCCGACCGAAAGGGCGTCCCCCCATTTTGGCGGGAGGACTCACTAACAACACTCCCCACCAATGGCACTTTCAACATTCCCGACTCTTTCATCTTATTCCATGTTAACGAATCGTAACAGTCCCATGTTAAACTTTTGTTATGCTCCATCGCTTTCCTGAAAAGATTGTCATAACAAAACCATTGGTTTCCTTGGTGTGATGTCGAGTACCCCATAATTCGTGACTGATATACTGGAAATTCCGGGAGCAAATCAGGCCTACGTTCCCCCAAAATTGCTGTGAAAATTCCCCAAGCGTTACCCCAGTTACCAATATTTTCATTCACTTTAAAGGCGGCCATTTTTGCGCGCCAAACACTCGGATGCATCAGATCCTTTTGACCCTTAACAGTTTCCACCTCATAGTGATCAACGAGCAGGGAGAAAATGTTAACGTATTCCCCCGCCCAAATCTTTTCCTTTATTGGCAAAGGAACATGTTGCCCCAATCTTTCCCTACGAGAGGGTGTTGACTCATCCCTTGCAATCGGCAATGGCCGCTTACCTGCACCGGACGCTGCTGCCGTCCCTTGGGGCTTGTCTGTCGCCGCATCCGGCGCGAGCACCTTGGCTGTATCATGTTTCTCGCGCAACTGCTTCATGAGAGCTTGCGCTTCGGTAGCCATGGCGCCCCCCTTACTGTCCCCCAACCATGCTGCCAATTGTGCCGCCAACTCGGGAGGCATATCTCCGGCAGGCGTCGGGGTGACTATCACGGGAATCGGAATCCCCTCATCCGGTACCGGGGCCGGTACCGGGGCTGGCGCCTCGAGCGGAGAACAGGGAACCGGGACGTCTCCCCCGACCGGCCCCCTTCTCGGCTTCTTTGGCCTTCCTCCGGCCGGTGGACGCCCCGATCCCTCCTCGCCGTCTCGCTCCGCCAACCGCTTCTTAATTTCGGACATGTCCTTCATGAGTGCCCGAACCAACTGGTCAGTCGACATTCTCTTTGCTCCTTTCTTGGGCATCCTTCCGACGAAGTATCTAAAAGACAAAGAGAGAGATTAAAACGCTCAAAATTGGCTCTTCGTTCTGTCCCGAGCTCACGTGCAGCGAGGAGGTGCAGCTTCAGAGCACAAGAACAAGAGGATGTCTTCTGGTCTTGCGTCCCTTTTTATCCGTCTTCAGGGCGGGCGTATACCCGCCCCTGCCTGCCCCTGAGGGCGTGGCTGGCTGCGTCGGTGTCTAGGCCAGCCCACTCTAGGGCGGGAACGAGCGCGCCCCAGCTACGCCGCTTCGGGCATACCAGCTGAGACGCGCCTCCCGCCCAAAATGGCTTCCCGGGGGGATCGAGGCACTCGTCCATAAGTTCGGGGGGACCGATTCGGTCGCCCCTTTCCAAACAACAGCTCCTAGCCATAGCAATCAGAGATAAGAACTGCCCCCTGACTAAAGTTGCTAGGAAGAACTACAGAGCAGCCCTATATCAAATCACATTGGCAAAAATTGAAGGGAGCAAGTCTAGCTAAGGATACCAAATTATTTTGGACCCTAGTATCTCGGGCAATAAGGAAGATGTATGCTCACTCCCCAATCACATCCCAAGCCATGAATGACATGACCACTTAAGGAAGCTTTATTCAGCTCCAGAGGCCATGCCATCTGAGGAGTCATGTGACTCTTATGACTTTATATTCATACACAACTAGAATCTTAAGGACTACCCGGTGGTTGTAGACATCCAGACACATGTCTACCAGCATAAAGTCTGTCACGTCTTCCTATTCTGTAGAGAATGTAGAAAAAGTTTACAATGAAGGCTGTAAAGAGAAAAAGAATCGCTTCAGGATGATTGGTATCCCATCAATACACGATCATGTGCCCAGTGTCATCATCTGGGATTCCTACCAGTACTTCCCTGCCTCTCTTATCAATCAGAGATGGCAACAGAAGAGGCCTGTATCCTTCCGTACAATTCTCTCAGAAGGAAAAAGACAAAAATAGATTGTGTTGGTGAGAAATGGGAATTTTTTTCTTTAAGCAGTATCAAGTGTGCAGTGCAAACAAAAATGTGCAAATAAGTATATCTTTATTAAATAGGATAAACTACCAAGATAAAAACTGTTTGATGATGATCCTACCAATCTCAAGTTTTCCTAGTAAAAGCAAAGTGTAAAGTCAAAAAAACAGTTTATAATTAATCACTGTTCCTATGGTCTGGTTGACATGTTTCAGCCGTTCTGGAGTCTTTACCCCGGGCTTTCTTCAGGACCAATCAGTTACTTTGTCACTGCATTTATAAACAAAAAATAAATAAATTCATACATACATTTTCACTGTTATGTTAATAGTGTTCAAACCCTTGATAGGCATTATGGCAGAACTGTATCTAGAACAGATAAGCGAAAAATGTTCTCCTTATAAACACTAGCCTTCATATATATTTCTATTTTTACAATTGATTTAATCTCGACTTTAGTTCTATACATATAGTATAAGGGGGGGTTACCATCACTTCTCAAGGGATAAGCCTCATCTCACTCGGCACCAGCTCGGAATTATGGGGCCCCGCTCTGCAAATAAAATAGTCCAACCACAAAATTTCATGTGAACCAACATTGATGTTACTTTAATCATCAATAAACCAATAACGAATCAATAGCAATCTATATTAAAAATCACAATCATCAATGGTAATGAACTCACTCGGATCTGACTATTGCATAATCTAGTTATCATTCTAGACTATTTGGGCTGGTTTCCCAATGCTCCCCATTTATGTACATACACCTACCCTCAATAGTCAGGTTGTGCTTGCTCTAGTAAGTACATATAAACATCTCATCTATATATGTGTGTCACCGCATGCACTAGGTGGAGTCATCTGCTCACCACGTGTACCCGGACATAGAACATCACGTAAGGCACGTACTGAAGTAAATGCCACAACGTGATCTCCAAATCAAGAGAGTTTCCTGGTCCGTCTGTTGCCCCGTATCGGAAACGCCTGCACATCGCTACGGGCAGCAAGAGACATTTTATTTCAATGTTGTAGTTCAATGTTGTTTAGCCTCACTAATGGGGAATGATGTAACCCTCGTCACGTAAGACGTCTAGTCTCACTATACTAGCTGGAAAACTGCAATTCCCGACACTTAAATATATACAGATGCAAAAACACGCATAAACACGACGCCTTATTTACAAAACAAAACACATTGGGCCTCATTTATGAAAAGTGACGCATCGCTGCGTGAAAACAGCGATGCGTCACTTTTCACTGCGCACTCCTTGCGACACCAATGATGCGTCATATTAAATGTATGACGCATCATGTCGCAAGGAGTTACAGATACGTCAGTATTTCTGACTCATCTGTAAGCGCAAAAGTGACGCATTGCTGGAGTGTGTCACAAAAGTGACGCATCTCCAGCAATGCGTCCTTTCACATGGGGAAAGCCCCATGTGAAAGGGCTTGCGTCAGTCTTACGCCTGCTGTGAGGCAGGCGCAAGATTTTGACGCAACAGCATCCTAAAAGTGACGCAGTGAAATCTCATAGATTTCACTGGGTCACTATTACGAGGCTTTTTGCGGGGGAACGCCCCCTCTGCATACATTATACCTGAAGCAGGCATAATGTGGCGCAGGGGTTTAAAAAGTGACGCATCTACCTAGATGCGTCACTTTTTAAATATGGCGCAACAAGGCGCATGTTTTACGCCGCAGATGCGTCACAAAAAGTGACGCATCTGCAGCGCAAAACTGACGCAAGGCCTCATAAATGAGGCCCCTTGTATCCCATGATCGGCAAAATTTCGCCCGTCTGCGGACTAAAGACTAAACTGCAGGCATATGCCTGAAGCCTACCTGTCTGTCGGCAGTGCACAATCTACCATTTTATTTTCGTCAACTACGAGTGCCTCTGAATGCGTTAGATTGACGTCACGGGGGCGTAACTACTCAAATAGAGGCATCCTGATGGGATTAGAACTACTGACCTCACCTGCGAGTGCCAAACAATCACACTAACATGACATATATGAAACAGGAAAAATTACTCAGATACCTGTATCTGGAGCTCGTAGTTTTCTTAATACAGAAAATATTAGTGTTATATTGAATAATTAAACTTTGACAAGAATGTTATTGGCAAAGTTGCAAAGTGCCGTTCATAAATACCTCTAGAGCAATTACGGTAATCTGGAGGAATTGTAATTTATGTTCCATCTAGAAGGCAATCTTATTTCTATTCTGGTGACCTATTATATTTTATTCTTGAATAATGCGGTCCGAAAGATACCCACACTTAATCCAAGGTTTCTTTTACAACAGATACATACATCACCATCTCCTCAGCTATTGATAGTGTATACTATTTTTAACCCGATGTAATGAGTATTGTTTATTCAATCTGTATATCGAGCCGGAAAAAACACAACAAATTAATATGTGGGGAAAGTTGACACTCGTCTGATAGTATTCATTAATGTAACCCAAATTAACGTGAATTCCTTATATTGAAATGGAATGTTTTGTGTGTTTTTTTTCTTAAGGATGGCCTCAATGTGTTCATGTATGTTCTAGAGACCCCCGTTCATGCTAAACTAAGGGAAGTCCCTCAACAAAGCCCAGTATAGACAATGGCGCAGGATAACTGCTCGCTCATTACGAACATTAATTCCTCCTCAAAGCCCATGGCCTGTCATTGTGTACAGACTTAATCATAGTGATCTACTTCTCAGGAACTTAATTCGGTCATTTCGCAGACAATGCCATCCACGGGATGGTATCGTTCAGTCCCATTTGATCACTAGACAGTCTGAAGACCCATCTTTGTTCACGTCGGAAAAGAAAATTTGAGATATCCGTGCAGTGTGGTGGAATAATGGGTTTCTCCAATACTGTCCACTCAAAATCATCGGGTTTGTGATTTGTTTCGAAGAAATGTCTTGTGAGTTTTCTTACAGTTTTGTTGCACCTAAAGGTACTTTTATGCTCCATCATTCTGAGTTTCACCTTCCTGGTGGTCATGCCCACATATTTGTTATTGCAGGGGCACCTAATTATGTAGATTAGATTTGAACTGTTGCAATTGGTAAATAACCTCATGTTCCCAGGGTGTGGTAATGCCAATGTCAACAGTATTTGATGGTTTGGTTTGGGCAAAGATCCCGCATGATCCACACGGGTAGTGGCCTTGAACTTTAGGTAGATTCCATAAAGTGGTGTCTGTGTTTTGTACCAGGCTCTAAGGGCGAGTGTGCACCAGTCTATCTTTTAGGTGTTTTCCCCTCTTCATAGCGAACAATGGTAATGGTATCTTGTCCGCACAGATATTCAAAATTCGCCAGTGTTTTTTGACGCTTTTCTGAATGTTGTTGGTTAATGTGCTGAAAGTGTGCACAAATGTCAGACGCCCCAATGGGGGTTTCTCTACTGATGTTTCAATTAAGGCTTCCCTGTTGCTGTTGCTGGCACGTTTCCTAGCCGTCCTGATCAAACTTGTTGGATAATTCTTCTCTTTCAATTTTTGCTTCAAGGCTTCAGAATGTTCTTCATATTTGGTGATAGTGGTGCAATTCCTCCGCACTCGTAAGAATTGCCCAAATAGCAAATTTTGCCAGAGAGATTTGGGATTTTGGCTGTCAAATCGTAGAAGCGAGTTACGCGCCATTGGTTTACGATACAGTTCACTGTATAGGCGTCCATTGTCATGATAGATCGAAAGGTCCAGAAAGGCAATCCTTTCTTTGTCAGCCTCCACTGTGAATCTCAGAAACCTGTTGCGGCTGTTCAACCAATCCTTGAAGGTCATAATGGATTCAAGGGTGCCTCTCCATACCACAAAAATATCATCGATGTAACGCTTCCATAAGCGTATCGATTTAAAGTAAGGGTTGGTCATGGCGAGGACATGCTCCTGTTCGAATGCATGGACATATAGATTCGCTAAGCTTGGTGCGAAAATACTGCCCATGCTTGTCCCGGACACTTGGATGTAAATATTATCTTCATACCTGAAGAAATTGTCTTTCATAGCAATCTGTGCTAGAGATAAAATGAAAGGAACAGGAGTTATGGAATCCAATTCCGTACTGTTTAATATCTGAAAGATGGTCTCTAGGGTTTCATCCTGCGGGATTGACGTATACAACGACTCCACGTCGAATGATACTAGATAAGCCAACTCTACGTCGAAATTATCCGGATGAGGAGGAACCTTGCCGCACAGAGCCGTGAGTTTTCTCCGTGCTGGTAGACCTGGCTTTCTGGACACATCCGTCCTGCCACGAAGCACTATCAGCAACAGCTTTACCCTTACCTACATGCCATGATCTCCTACACAAGACTTGGTTAACCGCTGCACGCTTTTCTAGCGTTTCAGCGCTGAAGAGTCACAGCCGTTACATGGTGTGACGAAACACGTGTCAACAATTCAATTTATGATGATAAACTTTCTCTTGGATGTACTGATCTAACATCACGTTATTAAAAACATCCACACCTTTATACACAGGACTCCTGTTTCTCATTTATACAGACTCTGTAGATATCAGGTTTTCACTTGAAAACAACTAAGTTTATTGTGTTCACAGCATACAATTTCCAATTTACGGATTAGGAGACACGTCTCCCAACCTCAGCAGGGGCTGTTTTTCCATTGGGTTTGGTCCCCTGACACGTTTGCACCGGACCCTATACACCAACAACAACCTATACTTCAGGAATACGCTGTGTGCCACTTCTTCCTACTATCTATCCAAACCCATTCTCCCCCTGTCTACATCTACGTCAAAAGGAACTTCCGGAAGTAGGCGCAGGACATCCTTTGGGTCCTGTAAGTATGTGGGCATTTTTTTGACCAGCGGATGCAAGAAATGAACTACAAATACAGATAGGGGCTCCAAAAGTGAACAAATGCCTGAAATTATTGGTCTGCCGGATCTCAGGCTCTTGTGTAATTTTTGGGAGGCAGTAAAAATACGGAATTACTGGATTGCTAGTTTGCAGAAAAGATTTTATTGAGAAGACCCTCATCAATTAGACTTGCTATGGTCTTCTTCAGACGTTCCGTAGGATCTTCTTTTAATAGTTGATAGGAACAAACTTCTGATAATTGGTGTATGCACTCTGCATGGTAGGTAGATGTATCTTGTCCCACCACTGCTCCGCCTTTGTCTGCAGGCTTTATAGTGATAGTGCGATCTGCCGAAAAGGTTTTGATCGCCATTTGTTCTTTTTTTTGGAGGGTTGTGATATACAGACTTATTCCTTGTCTTAGAAGAGATTGATACCTCTTCCTGGATGGCTTTCTCCAAAGCCAAGACTTTGGAAGGCACATTCACAGGAGGGGGAGTGAAGTTGGAACGTTTCTTCAAACCTGTGTTAGACTATGATGCAACATCCGGTATCTTCTCTTTGTCCTGAAAGAAGTAATGGAGACGAATCTTTCTAAAGAATTGGGACAGCTCAAAATTTACTTTAAAATCGTCTCCCCTGGAGGTTTCTATGAACCCTAGTCCTCGATTGAGAACTCTGTTTTCGACCTCTGTAAGAATTATTTGACTGAGGTTTACTACAAGGCAGCTTCCACATTGCTGGTTTTGGTTTTGCTCTGTGTTCCTATATAAGTCGTTGCTGGCTGGTTCCAATGTACCTGGGCACCGCCCCTTCTTCTTCCTCTCGGTCCCCCGGGGCCAAACCCTAAAAAAGGCTGCTCTTGGAAATTGTGAAAATTCTGTGGGTGTGTCAGGAACTGTGGCATTGGTGATTGAAAAGGTGCAGGAGGGAAAAAACCATGGCGTAGGGGGCCACCATTGCTGATACTGGTTTGTGGACAAACCTCCTCGCCAGTTCCCTCTGTTGTATATTCCTCGTGTTCTAACTCTGAACTGTTGTTTTTCCCCTGTGTGTTCCTCTCCTTCATTAGTACTGTCTCCTGAGCTAGATCCTGAGTAGGATAACTCGTACCTTCTTCCTTGTTTGTTAAATTCAGGAGGAGAGTAATTCTCACTTGTATAGGGATAAATGATATCAAGTTCGAATTTGTCAAGATATTTTTTAAATTTATCAATCTTGGTCATCAATATGCCATTTATAAAATCTTTGTTTGTTTTATTAGATTCATCTTGATTCTTTTTAAAGAGGCTCACTGAGGTGGTGGTTTTTTATCTGTGATTCCAGAAAAAGGAGTTCTATTAAGATAGTGTCAGCTATTCTTTTAGCTGTGCTCACTTTCAAAATGAGCCAGTCTTGTGTACATCGCCATGCTATCATGGATCAGTCTTTGAGAAACGTTTTGTCTTGCAAAAAAAGGCGCGGGCTGTTGGTCACGATGAGGCCTAATGGAGCACAATGTCCCCTGAGGTACTCTGCCATGATCACCCCATGAACAAGAGTACGTGAGTGTGATTTCTTCAAGAAAAGGACTATAATCCATTCGTCTTGTGGTTATGGTACTATATTTGTGAAACTATCTAGAATGCTAGGTGTATTATCCAAGATAGCTTGGTACACCTCATCATCATAGGCCAGTCCACTGGGTTCTACCATGATGACTCGTGAAGAAAAATACAATTACTAATATCTGATACTGTGTTCAATATCTCAGGATCTCAGTTACCAAAGATAAATAATCATAGGACCCGCAGCTAAACAGCTGTACAAGAACAGAAAAAACAAACTAGGGTCTGAGGGAAGTATTAAAGTCCTTCAAAGATCCGATCCCCCTTTATCATAATATTCATGCACAACCAGAATCTTAAGGACTATCTGGCGGTTGTAGACATTCAGACATATGTCTACCAGCATAAAGAAAAAAATTCCCATTTCTCACCAACACCCAACACAATCTATTTTTGTCTTTTTCCTTCAGAGAGAATCGTACGGAAGGATACAGGCCTCTTCTGTTGCCATCTCTGATTGATAAGAGAGGCAGGGGAGTACTGGTAGGAATCCCAGATGATGACACTGGGCACATGATTGTGTATTGATGGGATACCAATCATCCTGAAGCGATTCATTTTCTATTTACAGCCTTCATTGTAAACTTTTTCTACATACTCTACAGAATAGGAAGGCGTGACAGACTTTATGCTGGTAGACATATGTCTGAATGTCTACAACCGCCAGGTAGTCCTTAAGATTCTAGTTGTGTATGAATATTATAACAAAGGGGGATCGGATCTTTGAAGGACTTTAATACTTCCCTCGGACCCTAATTTTTTTTTCTCTTCTCTACTCTTATGACTTTCCCAATGCTGGCAGTGATATTGAGCCCTTTGTCTTAGCTGAGATTGAGTCCGCAATAAGGAAAATAGTCCCCGCAAAAGTAGCTGGAGCGGATGGTCTGCCTGGCGATCTATTCCTTGCAAATACTATAAACTGGGCACGCTAAATCCTTCTCCTTGCTAATGCCATTGCTAGCGATAGCCCAGTGACGGGGTCCTGGAAGGGGGCCGAGGTGGTCCTAATTTACAAAAGGGGCGCCAGTGAAGACCCTTTGAACTACAGGCCAATTCGTTTGTTAGATGCAATGCAGAAGGTCTTCAGTAGAGTTCTGCTACAGAGTATTCAATTATGGGCTGAAGATGAAGCTATCCTCTCTCAATACCCAGCCAGCTTCACGGCCAGCACTGTAACGATCAACCAGGTTTTCAGGCTGCTCCTTAAATACTAGAAAATAGTGGTAATCGGCAAGGGCAGTCTCTAACTCACATTTATCGATTTAAAGACTGCCTTTGACCTGGTTCCCAGGAACAAGCTGTGGCATACACTAGGCGACATGGGTATGCCACCTTTTACCCTTAACTTGCTGATCAGGCTCCATGAGAGCAAGATCCCAGTCAACAGGGGAGTCTGCCAGGGTTGTGTCATGGGCACCCTGTTCTCTCTACATATGAACTGGGTGGTCAGCTTCTTGCAGGAATATCCAGCTGACGCACCAACGCTGGTGGGCGATAAGGTACCGACAATACCCTACTGGTGTCTAAGACCCCAGCAGGTTTACAGAGATTACTTAACAGATTCCAACTTTTTTGTGACTCCCGGGGATTAGTTATCAACACCTCAAAAACTAAGTTCATGACATTTAACCCCCACAAATCGTTTAGAAACAATCTTTTTCTGGGTGGGGTACCCCTGGAAAGAGTAGACACCTTTGACTACCTGGATGTCTGACTCTCTTACAAAATGTCATGGAGGCCCCACCTAGCTAAGATGCTCATGGGTCATAAACGTGTGGCCAGAGGACAAGGCAAAGAACATCACTCTTCACAAAGTAGGCCAATTGCACCGCCATTACGGTTTATGATGCCAAAGCAGTCAGCACAGCTCTCTACGGAGTTGAGCTATGGGGGTTTGACAATATCGAGGATCCGAACATACGTTTTTGAGGTACCTGGTTATGCTCCCCCGTAACATTCCATTAACACGTTTAATGCTCGAGATGGGCAGGCGACCAATCAGTGACATAGCAAAGCTGCACCAATTGCTCTTCTGGGCTCATATTAGGCGGACCCCTGAACCTTCCAAATACACTGAAGCACTCACTGAGGTTATACGGATAGATGTTGGTCACAGAATTAGATGGATCTCAAATATCAGGAATATACTGCCAGTTCTGGGCTTCCAAGGACTTTGGGACAAGCATGACCCACCAAGTAAAGTGGAGCTCAAATGGATTTATTGGGAGTGGGTGGACAGCCAGGAAATCTGCAAATCCAATGTAGGCAGTCTGACAGAAGAATTCTATCTTCACAAGCAGACTAGATACCTAGAGCCCTATCTAGATATAATTCAGGTGCCGAGGGATAGGGCGCTGTATATTTATTTAAGGTTTGGCTTGCTCCCGGTTTGCGCTTTTACTGCAAAGTGACACCCACCAAAACAGACATCAGAAGATTGTCCCTGCTGCAGAACCCCTTTGGAGTGCGTTGCTCGTGTTATGTTTGCTTCTCTGGGGAACAATTCACCAAGGTCCAAATGGTTAAAGCCAATCTGCCAACAACTGGGCACGCAGGGCTATCGGGTTGCCCTGTGCATTCTTAGGTCTGACTCAAGAACTCTCTCTGTGTGTGGAGTGGCAAAGTTTCTTAGCCATGCCTGGCTAATTAGACAAAAAGATCTGCCAGGTATGGCTTAATATCGCACCCTCGTAGCTGCATATAAATTATTCTAGCGCTTGATGCCGTCTAATTCTCCACCAAGACCACATTTGTGCACTGGCATTTTATATTAGATTACCTTTCATGTTATCTGAAAGTGGGTTTAAATGTTTTTTTATGGGCATGCATTATGTGTTCCACATTGCACTTATTAAGAGGCCCATGTTAGGAAGGAGTGTTTAGCTCCTACTTTATTAAACTGTTTTTACTGTAAACTACTTATGTTTTTAGCAAATAATTTTTAATAGCTTTTATTGTGTAGCTTTCGGCAACTTTAGTATTTATTAGATGTAATAGTGCATTTTTTAATGACTGCCCGTGTATATCTTTATGGACCATCTTGTTGTATTATATGCCAATGTGTACTTTGTGTAACTTTTCCTCAAATGTTTCTTGGAGCTTTTATGACACAAGTTGTCAAAATAAAGCACATTCAATACCATACATTGGCATGTGCTTGGAGTTCCTTGAAAAATCCTGACTGATCAGAGTGTATGAGTTCAAGTAGGAGGATTTCAAGTTGCTTTGCTAAGATTTTAGTATACAGCTTAGCATCTAGGTTTAGAAGTGCTATAGGGTGGTAAGATCCGCAATTTCAAGGATCTTTGCCAGGGTTTAAGAGTACACAAATCACTGCTTCACCCATAGTAGGTGTGACCTTTCGTGATGCTGCTATGTGATTAAAAAGTTGAGTCAAGTGAGGGACCAGTCCCTGAATGTTGGACTAATAAAAGTGTGCAGTGTAGCCATCTGGCCCTGGGGCTTTGTGTAGTTTAAGAGAGGTGATTGCAAGCCTAACTTCTGAGCTTGAGTCTTCTAATAATTAATGTTGTGTCTGGTTCACTTGCGAGAGCTGTACTCCTTGTAGATAGTATTGTTGGGCCCTTGGGGCTGATACCTCTGCCTTGTATAAATGGGTGTAAAATTGCCCATGGCCTGTGATTTCTCCTGTTCTGAAGACACCAAGTCTCCCGAGGAGAGTTGCAGCTCTCTGATGTATTCCCTCTCCCTCTGTGATCTAAGTTGCCTAGCTAAAAATGTCCCAGAATTGTTGCCCTGTAAATAACCATTATGTTTGAGCCTGAGAACGGTCAGCTCTGCCCTGTTGTTGTAGATAGCATTTAATTTCCCTCTTAGGGCTGTTACTTTTCTTTGAAGGGTCCATGTGGGGGTCAGCTTGTGGGCCTGTTCTGTAGTGTGTAATTTCTCCACTAAGGTTAAGCGTTCCTTTGTCTTTTTTTAAGTAGGGATGAGTTGAAAGCCACGCAGTGGACCCTAATTACTACCTTGAAGGCATCCCAGTTGTTTGAGGGTGATGTGTAATGGGCCTTGTTAACCTGCAAATGATCCCTAATGATTTTCCGCAATTCGCCACTAGAAGGCTGATCTCGGAGTAATGTTTGTGGGAAATACCGGCGCTACCCCTTCGTCCTGGCGAAGTGCAATTTAAGGGTGAGGAGGACTAATGCATGCTCCAACATAGTAAATATTTGTATTTCAACCTGCCTTATATCTTGGTCTAAGGCCTGCCTTAAGAATATATAATCTCTCCTGGAGTAAATGCGGGGTACATGCAAAAAGAACGTGTAGTCCTTGTCAAGAGGGTGATGCGTTCTCCAGGCGTCAATCAGTCCCAGATCCTGAAAAGTCTGCTTAGTACTCTTGGTGAATTAGCCTGTTGGTGTCCTGTGCGGGTGCGTGCTGTCCAAATCCGATAACCATGTGAGATTAAAATCTCACATAAGAATGATTTCACCCTCAGCAAAGCACCCCAGGAGAGCTAAGAGGTTGTTAATGTGTGTACCTGGATTGGCATTGGGAGCATAAGTGGCTGTCACAGCACACAGTCTACCCTATAGAACCCCCTTAATCATTACTATGATTTGTGGTCCTTGGGCTGAAATTTAGTAGCTGCGTGGGATAGCAGTGACCTGATTTCAGCATGGGTGTAAGGGGGGTAGCCCGTCCCATCCTTGCTCGTACTTGAACAGGCTTAAATGGGCCCGCCCTTGGCCCGGGCTTTGCCCGGTGCGCGTCCGCGCACGTCTTCTCAGCGCTATGTAGGCGCCAGAGAGCTTATGCTGAGTACCATGTGTGGGCTTTCACAGCATGCCCCCTGGTAGTTGTAGTCAGGTCTCCTACCTCCTTTCTGGACAGCAAACAGCCCAAATCAGCGATGCGGCTCCCGCGACAGCGGGAGCGGTGAGGCGCTATATAGGTGCCAGAGAACTTCTGATGAGTACCAGGTGTGAGCTTTCACAGCATGCCCCCTGGGAGTTGTAGTCAGGTCTCCTTCCTCCTTTCTGGACAGCAAACAGCCCAAATCAGCGATGCAGCTCCCGCGACAGCGGGAGCGGCGAGGTGCTATGTAGGCGCCAGAGAGCTTCTGATGAGTACCAGGTGTGGGCTTTCACAGCATGCCCCCTGGGAGTTATTGTCAGGTCTCCTTTGAGGTTCTACGATTTCGGATTTCGGCCCGTATCTAGCCGCCATTTTGTGTCCTGTCGCCATTTTGTGTAGCCCTCACTCAGGCAGCATGGCGAACGATGTGTTTTTGCTTTTCCAGCTGCTATGTGTCCTTTCAGTTAAAAAATAACTCCATTGCCCTTGTTTACCAAACCCGATGTCAGGGTCTGGCGGAGTTCGTTAATCCATGTCTGGCTCGATTGATCCTTGTCTCGCCGACTATTTACCCTCACCTATTCATTCCTTATACTATCTTATCCGACTGACCTTCGCTATTCTCTCCTTGTATGCTCCTATTACACAACCATCCTTTGAGGCACACAAATACGTCCTGCCACCTGCAAGAGGGAATTGTCAACGCTATCACTGATAATTTGTCGGGAAGGGTAGCACACGGGGTCTGAAAGAGGGGCGTATTTGAGACACCTGATAGCTTGTTTTCCAACTTTTCTCATTGGTTCGTTTTGTATGTGTAAAGAGTGAGATACTGTAAATATGTTTCCTATGAAAGACTGTTCGCCACGGATTGAAGTGGCAGTCTCCTTAGAATCCACCTTGAGTGTAACTTCTGGGACAACTGTGCTTAGCTGCAGCTAATAAACCTGGCTTCCACGCTCAACGGAGTGTCTTGTGTCTCTGTTTTTTACAAGGCAGGTGAACTCGGGGATTAAGGCGTGCCCTGTGCCGCCCGGCCCATAAGGCCCGGTTCTCCACCTTCCTCCTTTCTGGACAGCAAACAGCCCAAATCAGCGATGTGGCTCCAAAGCATGTAGTGTGAAATTGGAAAAATGCTTATAAGAATGAGTCATGAAATAACATTTATGAAATGGCTCTTGAATACAGAAAAAAAGTCAAGACCATTCCATGACAGACTATATAAACTTTTTAGGTGTGGACACAGTCAAATATTGTCACTTGGAAGTGCTTTCAAATAATTCTTGTTCTCTAAGAATAGTTCTACTTTAAGCAGATTACTTTGTGCCAAAAAAGAAATTCAATTTTAGGAAAAAGTCAAATCGCAGAAAAATATAGCTCTTAAAGTTGGAAGTTTTGTTTTGAAAAGTGAAGGTTGAATACAGAGTCCCATAGAACGCTGTGTGCTAACTTCAAAAGTCAAACTTGTTATTTGGAGAAAACATCAAATCTTCTAAGCTGGCAAAGAAATTGTCTACCACAGTAGGTGAAAGTTGGACCACTTCATTAAGTAAGCCGATAGCACAAAAATGTGAAGCATCGCCGTCGGCGTTAGCCACATTAGCAATATTCGTCGGAGATAGAGATGGTACCTATGTGCCTGTCGATCCACGTATCTCACCGTCAGCAGATTGTGTCTGTGAGAATTTGATGAATGCCATCATCAGGATTGGTAGCCACGGGGGCAACACATGGGCCGTTACTGGACCAAGCAAAGTATCAACATCCGTTGGCAAGACTGATGGGAGAGTTAGACAGATGTCCAACACGCATTCTTCTCCACGTAGCAGGCATCGTAGAACAGGTAAGATGCAATCTTGCCAGATTGGTCGAAATGATTGAAACTATGTGGTATTCAGGTCTCTTAAACGTGCCAGGCCCAGAATCTGTATCATGCGCTCACGACACTTCATTGCCAGGATAGTGCTCTCGATGGTAATCTGGGTGTCGCTGGTGACCGGACTTGCCATATCAGAGCAGAAGAAACAAGAATAGTATTCCTGCTACGAGTTCCAAAATGAGAGGCAGGCCGCAGAACACAGAGTGCTCGAAGTTTGGAAAAATGCAGAGGACTGCTTCAGAGGGTGCTAACAGTCCCAAAAAAATAATCTTAAATACATGTACAATACCACTGGCATCAGACATGTTTAATGTATGACCTAACATTTCTATGAAATGTACGGGGCAGTTTGTGGAGAAAAGGGCATGTATCTCTGCAGAGGACCTTGCAACTTGTAGTTCATATGTCTCTTTGGACGAGGTCAGTGGCACAGTTTTTTGTAAAAGAATGGTTTTCATTCTGATTAAAGTATCAATTTGAATAGAAGAGATGTTCAGTGAAGGCCATAACGGCAACTTAGGAAACAATATTGGCATACAACAAGTGACCCTGGCTGACACAGTTACGAGATAGGCTGTTCCTGGCAACATGCCACAGCAGCTGTGATCATTCAACATTATATAGCTTCCGTTAGAAAGCTGCCAAAATATTGGATCTATCACTGCTGCTGGAGAAGCTTGCAGGTGGCAGGATAAATTGGTCAAAGAACCATCGCAGGCTCCATGTAAATTAGTGGAAACCAAATGTGGACAGTTGGGCATAAAAGGCTGCAGAATAAATTTGCTTAGTATTAGTCAACATACTTTTCATTCCTGTCTTATTAACATTTCTAAAGTAAAATGTTTCCAGGTTTTAGACTTTAAAACCGGAGAAGTATAGACATTTTTCATAGAATGTTTTTGAGCTACCCTTTAGTGACGTTGGACAGTGTTCCCATTGATTAAAATTATAAATATTCCTTGGTTGCAGATTTGTGCAAGTAATGATGACCATAGTGATTATAACAATACATTTGTGCATAATCTGATGAACTTTCTAAGTATTCATCTTTTGTAAATTTTGCGGACATCTCCCAGTCTGACATCATATTATTAACAGTCTCAAAGTCCCAATCATCAGAAAATGTGCTGGATGAAACAAAGTCACTCAAGGAAAACTTGAATTGATGTAGAGTCTTCAGCAGCTCTGCAGGACCAAAGATGTCATAATCAGTTATGTCCCATGCAATACCACCAGGTATAGGAACGGCTGTGATGTTTACTAATGTCAAGTCTCTTTGTTCACGATTAGATGATTTGTGTGGCTTCAGGAGCAAGATGATGCTCTTTCTTGCTGTGTCTATTTTACCATATTTTCCATTGATCAGCATTCCCAAACTTAGTACAAGGATTAGCCAAAGTTGGAGAATAAGTACGCCTAGTACAATCCAAAATTCAACCCACGGTAAATCCTGGTAAGTTTTTTTAAGTTACTGAAAAAGTTCTGTTCTTTGAAGGTTCTTTTTGTTGGCGTTGTTTCGGGCTCACTGGGATCCTCAGAAAACGAATTAATGAAATAGCCAGAGGCAGTTCTGTCAATTGTAGGAATTGCATCAGGATTACTTGAAATCACTGGAGCTACCTGATCCCTTGTCATATTAGTATAGTCAGATGCAACATCATTGTACACAGGTGTTTCTTGACGAACTGTTATTTGGGTCTCGAGAGGCACAAATTCCATAGCTTTATTGCTTAGTCATTTGTTTTGTGCTGCAGAGTCTTTAAATGTTATTAGTCTCTCAGTCTGAACCTCTTGGATAGCAGCAAGATTTTCTCTTCTGCTACATCTTTGGAGTCCACTGGGTCTACTACTTATTATTGGCAACATGGTGTGGTTTTACCAGGTCGATGGATACGAACCTGATCTCCTTTGTTCCAGCAAGGGGCACAGTAACACTATTCTTGATCCGTGGATTGCTAGCACAGGTACTGGTTTTCTGTAAGAAGGCCCAAATTCCTTCGTATCCACAATCCTTTCTCTGACTAAATCCCCAATCTTTGGAATACAGACAGGCCTTGCTGGGAGAGGTGGTTCTCCTTCAGTGCTCGTTGGCTTCTGTATTGTGTTGCTTTGACTACTCCTTTTCTCATTTAATTCCTTCAAAACAGCCAAACGGTGTTTGATATCAAATGGTTTTGTTCTACCACTGAAGTGTGACGATCAAGGTCCTGGACAAGCATTCTAGTACCAAAAAGGATTTCATATGGAGTGATTCCACCCAGAGAATTTCTTGGCAGATTATTTAGACTTCGTTGGACACTTATTAGATGTTTGACCCACCCAAGCCTTATACCCTAGCTGTCATAGATTGCTTTATGTCCTGGTTTTTTCTCTCCACTACAGAATTTACCTCAGGATGGAATGGATCCGAATACCGCAATGCAATGTCCAGATTAGCCATGGCCTCCTTGTAAGCTTTGGAGCTAAACGCAAGACCCTGGTCAGAATGTAGCGTGCCGACTGCGTATGTGCCGATAAAGACTCACAAGTCTTTTATAACAGTGCGGGTGTCAGCCGAGCGCTAAGGCCACATCCAAATGAATGTTGAGCATGAATCCACTGCTACCATGATATATTTATAGTTGCCATCCCTCTGTAAGGGACCACAGTGTTCCAGGTAAATGCATGCCAATGATTTAGCTGCAATTAAAAGGGGGGTCTGCGCCAGGCGTTTCAAGCTCCCTCTTGAAAGCCTGTAGTTCAGCTCGCTGAGCTGTACAGTCTCCAAGAGATTGAGGCTTTTAGACCATAGGTCGGAATTTTCCATCACGCCGGCGACCTTTAATGATTGCACACACAGCACTTTAAGCTTGTTTACCTCCAATTGCGGGCTGTGCTGATCCGTCTGTATAAATTATACAATCGTATGGTTCCAGAGGTAGAATTTCAGTTGGCAGAGGACATTCTTGTTCGTATTGTAGAAATTCTTGAGTTTTCAAGTAGGGGTCAAAAACGTATTCAACGTCTGTTGCAGCAAGAGAGTTAACCCATTGTATTCATCTTGGATGTAAAGCCTTTGCATTCGGAATGCTTGCTTTTGTCACTGCTTCTAAGGCAGGTACATGAGTAGCAACTATTATGCGTTTACCCTGCGTGAGAGCTCTCTCTTTTGCTACTACAGTTTGAACCGCTGTCAGAATTTTTTCTGTTGAAGTAAATTTCATTTCAGCTTGTGTGTACAAGTGTGATTTGTAAGCAATTGGTACTCTTTCACCTTCATTAAAGGTTAAGTACATAAATCCGCATCTTCCTGGGATTATTCTGATTACAAGATTGCGTACGTTAACGCGTGCCTGTATATGTGATGTTGCTAACATGTGTTTGCACTGAACTCAAAATTTCTAGGTGTTTTTGAGTCCAATTAGTAGTTTTCAAATCAGGTTTGATTAATTCGTAGGGAGGTTTAACCCTTTCTGCGTAGTTTAGAATGTATGTTCTTCCGAAATTCAGGAAACCTAGAATTGACTGTAAGTTTTTCAGCGTTTTTGGAGGTTGAAGCAGCGCACATTTTTCTAAAAAGTTGGCTGCCAGGCTTTTGCCTTCACTTGATAACTTGTATCCTAGAAATAGGACATTGAGGTGGGTAAAGTTGAATTCATACCCTTCAGAGGCGAATCTAAGTATAATGGTATTCACTCTGTTCAAGTGCCTGTCCAAGTCATCGTCTGTTAGATAGAAGTCATCGACATAAGATAATGCCTCAACCCTGGACTGTTCTTGAATCCCTGGGGGAGACGACAGAAGTGACTCTATGTTCCCATAATTGAGAAAGCGGTCAAGTTCCTTCCTTCAGGTGCAATGTTTTGACAGAAGAAACCGTTAGAAATATCTAATGTGGTTTTATATCTTTTACGCACAATGTTATTCATTAGTGCTGAACTATGTGCGTTTTGTACTGCAAATGTTTTGCAACAAGAGTTTAAATGTCTGAAGTCCAAAACTAGACTATATGTATTGCCTGGTTTAGAGACAGGAAACAAAGGATTGTTCATTGACGAGGTGCATGTTTCAATCTCCCCTTGGTATTCAAGTTGGTCTAATATCTCCCTGACCTGTTTTTTAGCTTCTTACTTAACTGTATACTGCCTCTGTGCAGTTGGTTGAGATTTTAACTGGATTTTGTGGTGAGGGGAATCCTCATCCCATCCCACATGATTTTTACATAATGCTGGAACCTGGGCTACAACCCATTTTCTTGCAGAGGTGTATTTTAATTGAATTGGAATATGATTCTAGAAGGCTGGCAAATGATGTCTTCTTCATGTCAGCACTCCCTGACATATTTTGGTGGCCAGACTTTTTCAGCTAGAAGAATGTCATAACCCTTAAAGAGCTTCTCCCAAAAGAGTGTTCTTGTTTTCCTAGTTATATCCCCCTTGATCCGGAGCATTACTTCATATAACTTATAGGGTACACTAATCCTGGTATCAGCTATTTCACCGTGAATGTACTTATTCAAGTCCACTGTCTCCAGATGATCCTTCAAGATCTTGCGAGCTACAGTGACTTCTGCTGCGCTGTCCAGCATTGTCTGGGCCCACTTTCCGTTCTTGAGTTTTGTCCTCAAGATCCTCAGCATATCTTACTTTTTAGACCTGCTACCGGCTTTTTGGAATGTGTTGATTGTCTTTGAACTTCACGCGTTCTTCCTTGTGTTCTGACCATCCTCTTCTTTCCAATTTCTGTGAGGAAGTCTGAAAGGTACGAGAAGAACGTGTATCAGTATCTCGATATCTATCAGGTTATCTCAAATAATCCCTATTCCTGAGGTTATACCTCTTTTCAGAGGGCTCCTTTTATTTATTTATTTATTTATTTCTAACATTTCCTAAAGCGCGAACAAATGCCCGCAGGCGTCTCGGCGCTGTACTATTGTGAACTCTCCTATGCTTGGCTTCTGGCTCTTAGAGGTTAAACAACCATGTTTTCAGTTTCTTTCTGAATGACAGGAGATTTGGGCTGGATCTAATGGATTGAGGAAGTGTGTTCTATAGTTTTGGGGCAGCAACCAGGAAACGTCTATCTCCCCAGTTGACTAATTTAGTCCGTGGTACTACCAGATCGTTCAGCTTGGCTGAACGGAGTGGCCGAGGAGGCATATATGGAATAAGGTGGTCTCTCAGGAATTGAGGGGCTTGTTGGTGTAGCGATTTATAAACAACACACAATGTTTTGAATTTGATACTATTCCTGATAGGGAGCCAATGAAAGCTTCTCAAGGTATCAGTTATAGGTTTAAATTTGGGGATATCCGAGAGAAGTCTGGCCGCTGCGTTCTGTACTGTCTGCATTTTCTTGATGACCCTGATTTGGGCATTGGCAAACAGGCCATTGCAGTAATCTAATGCAGACAGAACAAGGGTGCTAACTAATGTCTTGCCTACACTTTTGGGGAGAAATGGAAGGATCTTTTTTACCAGGCGTAGTTTGTAAAACGCTGTGGAGGCCGTCTGGTTGGCATGAGCCATAAAGTTCAAGTTGTCGTCAAAAATGACGCCCAAGTTCCTCACCTTCGTGGTTGGTTTGGGCAAGGCTCCAAAGGATGACGGCCACCATACAGAGGACCAGTTAGGGCTAAGATGACCAAAGGTTACCACCTCGGTTTTATCGGAGTTCAGTTTTAAACAGTTTGCTGACATCCACTGTCCGATGGCCAGCATGCCTGCTTTAAAACTCTCCGCTACTGTTTCCCCATCATCTCTGATGGCCAGAATCAACTGGGTGTCATCCGCATATGAGGTAAGGTTCATCCCATTCGCTTTGATTGTTTTAGCGAGGTCCGACACATAGATGTTAAATAGTGTCGGACTAAGGGATGAACCTTGAGGTACCTCACATGGCAAGGACAGCTCTGCTGACTCGAATTGTCCTAGGGTGACTGCTTGGGTTCTATCCGTCAGGAAAGATGCCAGTAATGTCTTAGCTAGGCCTTGCACGCCCATCTTTTCAACACGGTCGACCAAGATGTTGTGGTCGACCATGTCGAAGGCGGCCGATAAGGAGGAGACCTTCCTCAAGACTCAGAATGCTTCTCATTAGAAGTTTGTTTAGTATTTTACCACTTCTTTTTAGGAGTAGTGAGAGTGTTTTTAATAAAGACCTTTTCAGGGCTTTCTGTTAGTTGGGGTTTTACTGGTTTCCCACCCAAACTATCTCTACGTAGTTCTTCATAGGATTTTTCAATTATTCTGGCCAGTTCATATGGTTGCTCAGTTATATCCATTTCTCCTATTTTTTGGCAGATCGCCATGGATGCTGCTTCACCTTTAATGTTAGCTAATATTATAGCTGAGACCCGTTTGAAATCTTTCAGTAACTTCATAGCCAGATTTAAAGCAGGTTCTGCCCCATATTAATTTTGAATATGTTTCAGGACGACTGGTATCGCCGCCATAGACGGAACATCATGTGTTTTTGTGTAGATTACAGCACAGACTGTACCCCAAGTGTCGCAGTCCTCCAAGTGTGGTGCGGTCCCCATTGGTAACAGATGTTTAAAATTCTGTGGTTTTCATTTGGTGTACTGTCAGGAAATACTGCCTCTATTTGAGTAATTTTTTGAGCTATTCAGAATGGAATTTTTTCCCTTTTTGCAGGTAATTTACTAATGACTGATTGTATAGTCTGTGGTGTAATTTTATTTGTGTTCCTCTGGTGAGGGGTTTGTTGTGGAATCCTTATAGGAGGTTGGACTGTTAGAGTCCGCATGACATATTGAACCAATTGTCTCTGTATTTTTATAAGTTGTTTTAGTTTATCTAATAGTTCTTCACTTGACATTTCTTCAATGTCAGGATGTGGTGTATAGCTGGCTAGTACCGGCCATGTTGTTCCTGGTCTACCTAGTGGACTGAGCCTGGTAATGTGATTTTGATGTTGTAGGGCGCCTTTAAACTAGAGCTGGTGCTCTTGGTAAGTTAGTGGAATTTTAATGTCCTCGAAAGGATCATATTCCTGTGGATGAGCCTCTACTTTGTAGAACTGAAAAACACATGAGAATCCTTAATCCCAGGCCTAAGGCGGAAGCCGGGTTCTAGCGGTACGAGCTTTTCCAGCATCTTGCTATTATTTTTAACTTGTGTGGTGTCACGTATTACTGTATTTTAAAACTCCCTGCCACATTGCATTTTCCTTCGCGCACAGCCGATATAAACGCTGTGACGCCCTCTCTGACAGCGGCCGCCATCATCGCAGGCGTGCTTGCCGACCACGCCCCCTGAGGCCACGCCCCCCGCACAACCTATAAAAAACGCTGAATCCTAGCGTCCCACAGAATCCTTAATCCCAGGCCTGAGGCGGAAGCCGGGTTCTGGCGGTACGAGCTTTTCCAGCATCTTGCTATTATTTTTAACTTGTGTGGTGTCACGTATTACTGTATTTTAAAACTCCCTGCCACATTGCATTTTCCTTCGCGCACAGCCGATATAAACGCTGTGACGCCCTCTCTGACAGCGGCCGCCATCATCGCAGGCGTGCTTGCCGATCACGCCCCCTGAGGCCACGCCCCCCGCACAACCTATAAAAAACGCTTAATCCTAGCGTCCCACAGAATCCTTAATCCCAGGCCTGAGGCGGAAGCCGGGTTCTGGCGGTACGAGCTTTTCCAGCATCTTGCTATTATTTTTAACTTGTGTGGTGTCACGTATTACTGTATTTTAAAACTCCCTGCCACATTGCATTTTCCTTCGCGCACAGCCGATATAAACGCTGTGACGCCCTCTCTGACAGCGGCCGCCATCATCGCAGGCGTGCTTGCCGACCACGCCCCCTGAGGCCACGCCCCCCCCCCCGCACAACCTATAAAAAACGCTGAATCCTAGCGTCCCACAGAATCCTTAATCCCAGGCCTGAGGCGGAAGCCGGGTTCTGGCGGTACTAGCTTTTCCAGCATCTTGCTATTATTTTTAACTTGTATGGTGTCACGTATTACTGTATTTTAAAACTCCCTGCCACATTGCATTTTCCTTCGCGCACAGCCGATATAAACGCTGTGACGCCCTCTCTGACAGCGGCCGCCATCATCGCAGGCGTGCTTGCCGACCACGCCCCCTGAGGCCACGCCTTCCTCTCCTTGATATGTGCATGCATAGGAAGCGCAGCGGACGAGCGCAGCGGGAGCGCCGTTTGCGCGCCGAAGGCGCGCCTAAGGCAAGCCCGTCTGGGCCCGTCCGGGCCCGGACGGACCCAGGCCCAGGGACTCTGCCAGATCCACCCCCCAGTCGTCTGACGTACCTAACAGACACGCTACGGGAGCTCCGACCCGAAAAAAACCTTGGCTGTCGATATAATCACGATGCAGGTAAACCCTTTACAAGCTGCACGCGCTGCTACCCATCCACTCAGACCACAGCCAACCCCAGCCTACAGCTGGGTCTCCTCAACTGTCGTTCCCTCCCCAAGCATGCTCTTGAAATCAATGAGATGATCCAAGACCAAGGCCTGGATGCATTATTTCTAACAGAAACCTGGCTTTCTGACAGCACCGATGCGGATGCTGTCTCCGCCCTCCCCCCAGGCTACCTCATCCAAACCCTCCATAGACCAAGAGGAAGAGGAGGCGGGTTGGCCATAATCTACCGGGAACATCTCACCTGCAGAACCAGTGACGCCCAAATTGATGACTCCGAAAGTTGTCAATTTTCCCTTCAATCCTCCCCGACGCACTCCCTCTCGGGACTTCTGATCTACCGGCCCCCAGGTACTCTTGGGAAATTTCTCAATGCAGTCACCGAAACGGCTTCTCAACTAGCCGCCTCCGTTTCCAACTTTCTCATCGTTGGCGACTTGAACCTCCACTTTACAGACCCCACTGACCGGTCTGCCTCTGACCTGCTAGCGGACCTTTTGTCACTTAATATCAGGTTGGTCAATAACGAGCCCACCCACGACAAAGGACACCTGCTAGATCCCGTCCTCACTAATGCCAATATCACCACCAGTCCACCTTTGCCACTGCCATGGACGGAT
Source organism: Lissotriton vulgaris (assembly GCF_964263255.1). NCBI lineage: Eukaryota > Metazoa > Chordata > Amphibia > Caudata > Salamandridae > Lissotriton > Lissotriton vulgaris. The sequence continues at coordinate 355,219,281 of NC_141689.1, read as the reverse complement.
CACCTTTTAGTCCCCATTTCATGGGAGGCCCCCACTGTTACCACCCAGCCTACGAAAATTAAGGTCACTGACAGACGATGGCACAAACTCATACCATCAGAATGGTCGGAAATCCTCTCCAACACTACCCCGGCGCTTTCCTCCGACGCCATAACGGCCGATGAACAGTTTTACTCCTGGATCACTTCCTCTCTGGACACCCTTATCCCCAAAACCGCCACCCTCAGACACAACAAACGTATACCCTCAGCCCCTTGGTACACTCCAGAGCTCAAGTCGCTACGGCAGGACTGTAAAAAAGCTGAACGATCATGGAGGAAGGAAAAATCCAACGCCAATAAGAACGCCTACTCCACCTCCTTATCAGCCTACAAATCTTTGATCAACAAAACAAAAAGTCGATTCTTTCAGGAACGGATTGAGAAAGCAGCCTGTTCAAGCAAAGAAACCTACACCATCCTGAAAGAGCTTCTTAAGGTCCCCGACCCCGCACCCAGAAATCCCCCAGATCCAAAGGCAGACCAGGAAAAATGTCACCAGCTAGCCAGCTTCTTTCAAGAAAAAATCCAAAAAATCCTTGATTCCATCCCCTTAACTAATCCGAGCGACACTGACGATCCCCCCGACACTGCGATCGGTCCACGCCTAACCTCCTGGGGACAAATGACTAACGAAGAAGTGGAGAACACGCTCAAATCCATCAAAAGCGGATCTCCTAGGGACCCCGCACCGCTACGAACCCTCAAAGAAGTCGCTCCCATCATCATCCCCCCCCTCACCCATCTGATTAACGCTTCTTTTCAACAGGGAGTCGTCCCCCCTAGTTGGAAAGCGGCAGTCGTTAAGGCGCTGCTAAAAAAACCCTCCTTGGACCCAGCAGAACTGGCCAACTACCGACCAATATCCCTACTCCCCGGGACCAGCAAGGTCGCCGAGAAACTGGTGAATAAGAAACTCTCCCAGTTTCTTGAATCCAATAACCTGCTAAAAAATTCGCAGACAGGTTTCCGCCCAGGACAGGGCACCGACATCGCCCTCCTGGCAGCGGTGGAGGAGGCCAGAGCGCTCTTGGACGAGGGAGGATCAGTGGCAGTGATCCTCCTCGACCTGAGCGCCGCCTTCGACACCGTCAACCACCAACTCCTGGTCAAACGGCTCAAGAAGGTAGGAATAGAAGGCACCGCTCTATCCTGGCTTTCCTCCTTTCTGGCCCAACGCTCCTTCCATATCTGGGAGAATAACACCCGCTCCTCCGACACACCCCTCCAATGTGGAGTGCCTCAGGGCTCCTCCCTGAGCCCCACATTGTTTAACATCTATATGTCCCCATTGGAGGAGGTCGTCACCCCGTTCGGAGTGAGCATTGTCAGTTATGCGGATGACACACAACTAGTTGTCTCCCTTTCCCACCCTAGTCAACAGCCTGCGGACCTATTTAACTGCTTGACGCAGATCCAAGAGTGGATGAATAACTCAGCCTTAAAGCTGAATGGTTCTAAAACTGACATTCTCCTTCTGGGTCAGAAAGGACTCACCTTCCCTTTGAATATCTGGCCACCCTGTTTGGGACCCCCCCCTGCCCCCAAACAGGAAGTAAAAAGCCTGGGAGTATGGATGGAAACAGACCTTTCATTCACCACGCAGGCCAAAAAAGTAGCAGGCACCTGCTTCGGGCTACTCAAATCGATGAGAAAGATCCTGCCCCTTCTCCCACCCACATCGCAAAGACTCCTCATCCAAGGCCTCATACTGTCCAGGCTTGACTATAGCAATGCAATATACCTGGGCGCACCCGAAGCAACCCTAAACAAACTACAGAAAATCCAAAATGCTGCCGCCCGGATCCTCACGCACACCCCTGCCAGAACTTCAGCCAAACCTGCTCTGAAGCTCCTTCACTGGCTCCCAGTGAGGGAACGAGTAATATTCAAAGCCTTAAGCCTGGCCCATAGACTACTGCAGAATCAGGGCCCCCCCATTCTGAGGAAATTTATACAACCGTATAAAGCCCCTAGATCCCTCCGATCGGACAAGGAGTCCCTCATCATCTTGCCGAGATTCAAGAAAGCCCACACGGGTGGAAGACGTTTCTCGATCCACACAGCTCGCCTATGGAACGCTCTCCCCCGAGACCTGAGGAAAGAACCTAACTACCTGCGATTCAGGAAACGACTCAAAACTCACTTATTTCCTTAATCTTCAGCACTTCTGTTCCACCCCCCTTTTTTCCCCCCCGACCCCTCAGGTACAAGGATTCTTAGCGCTGGGATACCTCAGGGTGACTACGCGCTCTATAAAAATTTTTAATAATAATAATAACATTTGCTTCAGGGAAGACTAACCATGAATAGAATACCTCTGTCTGCCGATATTCATGTGCCTCTATGACAAAAATTACCCTGCCATCTCTAGGTGATAGGGCATTTGTTATAAGCTTCATAGTGACGGTTTTCTTAAGTTTTCCGGGATGATTATAGCCTCTGGGTCACAAAGATAAGGTACACAATATTTTGGAACACTGTATCCTTCAACGTTGAACAAACCAAAAACGAATAAATAGGATTTTCATCCTACTCAGTTATGGCGTATATTTGATTCTTTTACCCACTCCAGACGTCTATTGGAGTATTTTAAGGGAAAAAGGGGTCTCTGTGAAAAGCACGACTGAGTTACTCTGGTACCTAGCATTAAATTAGTGCCTTACAAACGTTGGGCGCCATGTAGTGTAGTTCCTATATTTCCAATAGACTCTGCGCATTGGACTAATATATCCTATAGATTTGACGTAGGACTTGTGTCTACTAGGTATCTATTGAATATATTAGACTTAATAGTGAGTGCCAGCTAGCTCAGAGGTCAGTAGAAACTTTCTCGAATAAACAAGAAGGGATTAGTTTCTGACAACGGCATAAACATGACAACTTTGTTTCCCCAAGAATAAAACTGATCTTCAGAGTCGTGGAAACAATAGATAGAAATTTTACTCAGTCAATCGTGCATGCTTCGTTTCATCAGAGGTGCAGAGAAAGACAGAGACAGGTGCTTTCAATAAAAGGGTTTATTGAACAGTCTTCTTTCTCATGCAAGTAAAGTGAACTGCTACAATCTTAATACTGGTTGCAAAGTATAATGCGTACAGTAAGAAGAGTATTATAAAATAATACTGTAAAAGCATTTATGGTTTCTTAGACCATAGATAAATACATACATAAATAACAAAGGCAAAAAAGTACTCCACTGGTTTTTCTAAAATATGCCTACCCTGATGTACCTAACCTAAGTCTAGTACGAGGGAATACGTAAGTGAGCTGTAGCATAGGTTTAGTTTTTCTTTGCCAAGAATCTAACCAAGTTTTCTCTTACGGTCATCCTGGTATCCTGATCCCAGCCAGCACCCCGGTCTGACCGCCCCTCGTCGTGGATTCGAGCCATCTGAATTTCCTTAGAGACTTGAACCTAAACATTTACCAGCTTCGCTGACATATGATGAGCCCTACGCCGCCTCCATATCGCTTACAGGCAGCGTGAACCCCCTCAACCTCAGTCTCTATCCCCTTAACCTACCTATTGTCTATTTCACGCCTCCACATCTTCAGCCTCCAGACGCGGCTGCGTTCATAATATCATATCCAGTGTTCCCCAAATAAAGGAAGCTCCCGCCTTTTAAAATTGATCGACCGCCACTTCACTGCTGATCAGTTTCCCTCCTGTGTACCAGTGCTCTCTAAATAATGGAAACCCCCGCCTTTTAAAATTGATCGACCGCAACTGCACCGCTGATCAGTTTCTCACCTGTGTACCAGCGTGATCCTTCTTCCTTTCCTCGCTGGGAACCATTGCCACCTATTTCTACGATTCTTCAGAAAGGACCTTGTCTGTTAGACTCCTTGATCCCCATTTTCCCCCAGCCAGTGTGTTCCCCTCCCCACTCTCTTCTGCCAGCCCTGACGAAGGTTCCCCTCACCGAAACGCGCTTTGGCATTACTATGTCGTTTACCATCAGGAACGGCAATAATATTCCATCTCCCTGCCTCTCCTAAAGTGTACCCACGTCCATGCAACCATAATTCCATCTCCTTTTTGTTGCAGGCCTTATGTTAATTATCTGTATGAAGTGACTTAATGTGTTAGAGTATGAATGAATTTTTAGACTAGAGTGCCTGTTGAGCCCCCTGTTTTATTCCCCGGAGTGAGTGGAACACTGTATATCTTGTTTATATTTTCCCCATGTTTACCTCTTATGAACTTATTTCTAAAAATGATGAATAGCACTGATGACTCTATGAATTTTTATATGTATCTTTGAATATCTAGCTAATATGACTAAATGCACTAAATCAAACAAAATAAAAAATATATATTTTCTATAAATGATTTTCACTGTGGCCCTTTGGTCCTAGGTACTCACCTGATATTCCTCCCCCCTAATCAAAACTGGATCCCACCTGGGACCACCACTCATCATTCTTGGCAGGGTGATTTTTTCTATTTGCTCTTGTAATCTCCCCTCTCGTTCCTGCCTACATCACTTATTAGTCTTGGGGAACCCCCTTCTATTTCAGATTCTTACGGTCTAATCAGCTCAGTGCCTTGGTTATAGAACGAAGGAGGTCTGGTATCTCTGTCTCTGGACTTGATTTCCCAACACCCCACGAGGGGAGCTTCGAAACACTGGAGCTGGATTACTCGCCGGGAGAAATGCAGCCTCTTGATCAGTGCATCAGCTAGAGGGTCGGCTTCATTCAGCACTTGCTGTAGGGAGCTGCGTCGGGCAAGGAGATAGTCCACCATGTGTTTGCTAGAGCAAGTGTAGGCATATTTATACCTTGAAGATGCCTAGTTTGACGTAAAGTCAAACATAATAATGTCATCAAAGAACCCCAAGTGGAGGGTAGTTTTTGGAAAACTCCATGATTGCTAGGACAAATCAATATTCAAGCAAGGGGATGTCCCTGACTGCTGAAGCCGAGTTTTCCAAGAAATCGTTGTGGCTTTTTTGAACAAGTGGAAGTAGCCATGCCTGTATTTGGACTGGATGGGTTATGTCTAAATATGAGTATGATTTCTATGCCTATATAAGGGCAATGTGAATTCTACCTATATAAGGGCATGAATCGATAAATTACGCTTGGATTCTAAAATGCTACACAACATCTCCAACCCGCCCGAAGCCGATTTAGTGCTGGGAAATTCCACCCGGCTGATATCATTGAGCCCCTAAGTACTTGGAAACCAAAGAACCAAAAAAGAGAAAAGACAAAAGGAAAATGAACCCCAACATAACGAAATAGGTACATTAAATCCCTGTGAGAGTTTTTATGAGTCTGTGGTGGGTGAATTGGGCCAGTGGTGTCGCAACTCTTCTTACAGTTCTCTCCTACAGTAAGATGTACCGACCAGCTGTCCGTAATAAAGGATTGATTCTGGTCGGGGAAATGGGCAACCCGAGCCGGGTCGAAGAACTGACTATAGTTGTGCGGATTTCTGGTGGCCCCGCAAAGCCAGCAATAATTAGAGTTTAGAGAGGTGGCTTGCCCGGTACTGCATTGTCAAAGGTATACCTAGAAGGCACGTATCCCCCCCTGGTATTTTTTTGTATGCTTTGTCTCCTTTTAGCCTGGGAAGTCTTTGAGAGAGCCATCGACTCAATCTGGCTGAGCCACTGGATGTCGTCACCTTTGTATCCGATGCAGACTCCATGTTCGCTTCTTCTTGGAGAGAAGTCCCAGTAAACACCTCGCCTCTTTCTTGTCTGTGAAATGGTGATTCCTGTTCTGGAATTCAAAGGCTATTCCGAATGTGTAGGTCCACCTATATCTGATGTTATCAGAAAAAGTTTATTAGTTACTGACCGGAATTGCTGGTGTCGGGCTAGCGTAGCTTGACCTACATCTTGGAATAAAAGACATGAGGCTCCCTGAAGGATACAGTTTCTTTCTTTCAGAACACTTAAAGGATAGCTTCCTTGGTTTTAAATGAGTGCATTTTAACAAGGATGGCTCTTGGCCTGTTTCTTCCCTGGTGCTGCCCTCTCTGTTCGATGGACCCTATCAATTTTGATGTATGTAGCGGGAATGTTTTATATGTCTGCAAATAGACTCTGTAAGAAGGTTTCTAGGCCAGGGCCCTCCACTCCTTCCTCGAATCCTGATGTTTTCCCTACAGGACCTGTTTTCCAGGTCTTCTCTTTGAGTATCACCTCCTGTAGTTGTTCCTGTAGTGGAGGTTTCTTTCATGTGCTCCGCAGTGTGCTCCGTCTCCGCCACTTTCGTTTCCAGGCCCAATACTATGCTATATGCTGAATCCACATTGCTCCAGAAGGTCACTAATTTTTCTGAGATATCTGCTTTCTGGGCAGCCAAGGAGGAGGTCATATCCCCTTCAGATCTTCCCATAGCTCCTTTTTACAGTCATCATTGGAGGATAGGAAAGGTTCATTGGATTGGTGTCCACCTTGCTGCGGGAGTTGACTTCAGAATTCATTTATGTCGCCAGCTGGGCACTAGGCGCCATATGGACGCAATACGCATACTAATGTCTGACAGTCGCACCTCCTATGCCTGCGCCCTAGCGAAATTTTTATCATGGGCTTGGTCCATTAGAGCCAAAAGGCTAAAACTAACTGTTTAATCCTTTTTTAAATTAATCATGAAATGATTCTTTTTAAATCTTTTTAAGAAAAAATAGTTTGCATATAAATTCTTGTTTCTTGTACATACCTGCCTTTGTTTTAATTGTACTTATGTATTTCATGTAAAGCTTTTATGATAACTTTTTTATCGAAATAAAGCCTTTTGACTTGACTTGACTTCAGAGTCTGCTGGGGCAAAGCAGTTTGAGACCCTATTGTCTTGCTGTTTTTTGGGAGGTATGTTTTTGAGTGGAGTCACGACTTGGCTGTCCCAGCTTGCAGGGTGTTGATCAGAAGCCCTACTTCAAGTGAGGCGTGTCATAGGAGGCAATTAGCCTTGCCTTTCTCTGTAGTCAGGGGGGTCACCAATGCACTTACACAGGGAAAATCAAAATCAGTATATCACCTATGTACGCCAGGTCCACCCGTCCCGCAATCTCACTGATTGACTCCTGCGGCCACTCTCCCGAGAGTTAGGCCTGTTTACTTCAGGGCCAAGCATGGACAATGCCTAGGTCATTGCAGTGGCTTCTTCAGCTCTTGCCTGCTAAAAATGCCTCCAAACTGCAGGTAGAGGGATATTGGCTGTCCTGTGCTATAAATGTAGTTCTCAGTTGTTAATGTCCAAAGCGGGTGCCATGTTGGAGTTAGGCATCCCACTCTGGTGATGTTTCCTGCTGTGGTGATCATGCTGTGGTAGAGGTGCCTTTTTCCCTCTACTGAGGTCACGACCTCTGTGCTTCCTCTTGTCTTGGAATGTAATGCTGCTCTCCGCAGGGCACCCGTGCCCCCATCTCTCACCTGGGCGTGTCATTTCCCCTGAGGCACCCGCGGCAGTGCCAGTTCTTCTCGGCGGGGCACTGGATGGGAACCGGGAGGATGTCCGCTGTAGAGGCTCCACCTCGAGTCGAGAGAATCTCACTCCCGACGGCAGTTCTGAAGAGACCGCTGAGTTAACAGCAGGTGCGGCCTACCTCGTTGGCCCAGTTGGGGCACGACCTCCCCCTCATCCAGCTGCATCAAAGGTTACATTCCTCAAAAGCGTCTATTTTCCCCTTTTTGCCATAGTGATAGGAGTAATGTAGCAGGAATGACTGGGTGCAAACTTTTATTATTATTTTTTTTTATTTAAGGAATTTATAGAGCGCAGCTGTAACCTTACAGGTATCCTGGTGCTGAGGCTTCACAAAGTGGTAAACAAAAAGTGTAACAGGGAAAGGAGTCCAGCAGGTTAAACGTTTCGAAACAGCCAAGTTTTAACACGTTTCCTAAAAAGGAGAAGTTCCTCCGTTTGCCGAATCTCCAAGGGCAGACTGTTCCAGAGTTTAGCAGCAGCAACTCCGAAAGATCTGCCCCCAGCCCTGACCCTCTTAAACCTGGGTACTTTCACCAAATATGCAGTTGCTGAGCGAAGTGCTCTGGTTGGAGTATACCAGACGAATTTGGCTTGCAGAGAGCTGGGCCCGAGTCCATGCAGGCCCTTGAAGACAAGGCAGAGGGATTTGAAGGATATTCTCTGCTTCAGCGGGAGCCAGTGGAGCTCAGCCAGCGCCGCCGATGCAGAGGATCTTCTAGGCCAGCCAAGAGCCAGCTTGGCAGCAGCAGACTGCAATCTTTGAAGTCTATCTAGCAGCAGACCCAGTGACTCAAGCAGGAGGGCGTTACAGTAGTCGAGTCTGCTCAATATGGTGCATCTGACTACCAAATCCCAGGCCTGTAAGGGAAGTAGCGGTGGGATCTTTCGAAGAGACCTAAAAAGGGCAAAGCAGCTGGATACCGTTTTCGCCACCTGAGCTTCCATACTCAACTTATTGTTCAGCATAACGCCCAGATGGCGAACAGTAGTGACCGGTTGAGTTTTTAACACTGTTTCTGGAGGCCAAAAATTGTCCGGAAAAGGGCGAGGAATCCGACTGCCGGCACAGAACAACACCTCAGTTTTTCTAGTGTTGAACTGCAGTGAGTTATTATGTAACCAGCCCGCCGTATCTCGCATACAGTCATGAAATGTCTCCAGTGGGATCGATTCCTCACCCTCCCAGGACAGGATGATTTGGGTATCATCTGCGTAGTTAATAGCGTTGATCAGATGAGATTTTATCAGCATGATCAGGGGTTTCAGATACACGTTAAATAAAATCGGACTAACTGCCGAACCCTGAGGCACCCCATGAGACACCGGTTGCTTTTAATATGAGTTGCGACAGAGCAGAGAGAGTTATGTCCTCTCTGCCCCCACACCAATTGCTATTTATGTAATGCGGACTGAATAACCCTTTTGAACATTAGTGATAACGATTACTGTTAGATCTGGGGGTCTCTAGCTGGCAAAGGTAGGTACCAATGTCCAAATAGACCCTTGCTTCTGGTCAAGGTAAGGAGGATACACTCTCTAGATAACCCCTGCTCACCCCCTTGGTAGCTTGGCACGAGCAGACAGGCTTATCAAAAGCAATGTGTAAAGTATTTGTACCAACACTCACAGTAACACAGTGAAAACACCACAAATGGACTCCACACTAGTTTAGAAAAATAATGTATCTTTATCTAAACTACACAAGACCAAAACGACAAAAATCCAACATACACTGTTCCAAAATAAGTCTTTATGATGAGTTCAAAGGGTTGCACCTAAATAATCCACAGTTACGTCACTTTTAGCCCAAAGTACCTGTAGATGCGATAAAAGTTCCAACTGCAGCGTCAAAAAAGAAGCGATGCGTCACTCCTGAGACCCTGGGGAGGTGATGTGACAACCCCGCTGCACGCAGCGGGCGTGTTGGGACAAATTCGGTCTGTATGGGGAGCAATGCAATACCTTGTATGGATTCCGAGGTGCAGGTTCTCTGGTAGAAGCGTCTCGCACAGGCACGATGCGGCGATCTTCGGGACGGCGACGATCTTCTGTGCAGCGGCGATGTGCGGTGCAGTGTTGATCCTCTTCTGCCATGGCCCCTCGATGCGATGGCATTTTGGACTCTGCAACGATGTTCGGAGCGACGTGATGCGGTCCGCAAGCAAGCTGTGTGATGGTTCTTACCGCGACAACAGGCTCTGCAATGATATTCGCAGCGACATGAATCTTCCAGCACTGGGGCGATGTGCTCCGCAATGCGTCGGTTTTGGCAGCGGCAACAGGCGCTGCGTCAATTTACGTGGCGACATGAACTTTCTCGCACTGTTGAAGATGGGCTCCGCAAGCGAGCGATGCGTGCAAATTGTAGATCTTCTTCATTTTTTTTCTTGTCCAGCTCCCCAAACAGCAAGTAATACCCTCCAGAGGCCCCACAAATGTATCAAGCACTCTAGGCAGGTCAGACCTCACACAGCTCAGGGGGGAAGCTGGGGGTGAAGTCCTTTTGTTCCTGGGACTTCTTAACAGGAGGCTAGCTCTTCTCAGGCCCGTGGAGATCTATTCAAGCAAGGGGACACAGCAACCGCAAAGTCCTTCCCCTCTCCTCGGCAGAATAGCAACTGCAGTTCATCCCACAAACACACAGCAGGAGAGTCCTTCCTCTTCAGTCTTCCAGCTTTTCTCCTTGGGAGAGGTTCCTTCTTGATTCCAGGATGATCTAGTTTATTGAAGTCTGGGTATCCCTTTTTATACCAATATTATCTTTGTTCTCCGAGGGCAGAGAGGCCTTGGCCTAATCCAAACCAGTTCTGGTCAGTCCTGGAGCCCTTTGTTTACCTGACTCCTTCTTTCCTTTGAGAGAGAGGGGTAGAGTCATCAGCAGCCCAGCCGTGGAGCCAGCATTGTGGAAGGCAGGCACAGCCTTATTCAGGCCCAGGTGCTATCCCCTCCCATCAATCAAGATGAAGATGAAGCTATTCAGCCTAAGGCTGACTCACTCAGCCTCTAGGAGCCACCCCAGCCCCTGTCATTTACAAACCAGACAGTCAATTCACAAACAGGCCAAGGCACACAGAAAGGTCAGACAAGAAAACAGCCACTTTCTAAAAGTGCTGTTTTCAAACACAGGATTTAAAAAACATCCTTCCTAAAAGATGGGTTAGTAAATTCTGTGTTCGGGGATACCAGACTTTAATTTTCTATCTTGCTCCCATGGGACGATATGCAGGTAAACATTATACACAGCGTTTCCCATTATAACCTATGGGCAAGATAGCCTTTCAATAGTAAAAAACGAAATTGGCAGTATTTCACTATCAGAGCATGTCGCCTACATTAGTACATGCTCTACCTTTCACATACACTGCACCCTGCCCAGGGGGGTACCTAGGGCCTTCCATAGGGCCCTAGGTACCACTGGCTCGATAAATCCCTGACTCTTAACACTCAGGCAACGAAGACATCAGCAATCTGCTTCGGGTTAATCCGAATGCTAAAAACGATCCTCCCTATCCTACCCCTTGAAGCCAAACAAATCGTCATCCAGGGCCTCATTCAATCTCGGCTTGACTTCAACAATGCCCTCTACTTGGGAGCACCAGAATATGTATTAGAAAAGCTTCAATGGACCCAGAACTGTGCAGCCCGGACCCTACTCCAGATACCCCGCAGAGAATCAGTTAAGGCAGGGATTCGATCGCTCCACTGGCTCCCTGTCAGGGAAAGAGTAAAATTCAAGGCCCTCTGTATCTCCCACCAAGCCTTCTATAGAGTTGGTCCCCAGATCAACCACTCCCTTCTCATCCCCTACTGCCCCGGTAAACAACTTCGCTCATCAAACGCCTGCTTTGCCACAGTTCCCCGAATCAAAAGATCCAGGGCAGGAGGCAGGTCCTTCTAGCTCAACGCTGCCAAGCTCTGGAACTCCCTTCCTCCCTCCCTAAGATCTAATCAGATCCTCTCTTCGTTCCAAAAAGAACTAAAAACCTTCCTCTTCAGAAACTAAGCCCCCCCCCTTTCCCTCTCAGAGTACTATGCCCTCTATTCAGCGCTTGGACGCCCTCGGGCAGCAGCCGCGCTAGACAAATCCCTTTTTCATTTCATTTCATTTCATAGGGGTGTCCAATGTGCACAGAAAGGGAAGGGTTAGGCCTGGCCAGTGGGGACACTGGTTAGGTCTGCATGGCAGTTAGCAACTGCGCACAGGCACTGCGGTGGCAGGCCTGAGACACCATTTTAGGGCTACTCATGTGGGTGGCACAATCAGTGCTGCAGTCCCACTAGTAGCATTTGAATCACCAGCCCTGGCACACTCAGTGCACTTTACTAGGGACTTACTGGTCAAACAAAATTCCAATCTTGGATAACCAATCACAATAACAATTTACCCAGGAAGCACTTGCACTGTGACACTGATCAGCAGTGGCAAAGTACCCAAAGCATCTAAACCAGCAAAAAAGAAATCCAGCACAGCATAAAAAAATACAGTAGGTAGAGGCAAAAAATCAGGGGAAACCACGCCAAAGATGCCAGGTCTAACAATTACCAAATAGCGATTAGCAAAAAATCACTGTATGGTAATCGCTATTACTATTCTTTGTAGATCTAGCCCTTAATTCCTAGAATGTATGGTTATTATAGGTAAGACTTTAGAGTCAGGAGGACAGACAAATGTGGTGATAGGCATGCAAAATCAATAGTCTGTGTGTTCATTAAAAACCAGTGAATGAGGGATGTCTAGGGCGGTTCACACTTGTACATATTTCTTTCTTTGAAACAGAGTGTTGTCTCCAAGTTAGACAATGTTTTTGTGCCTACTCAAATGTACAGAGATACTCAGATAAACATAGAAAAATATAAAAACAATCAAACACAGATAAATATATAAAAACAATCACCATAAAAACATAGTATTTACAGGATGAATTAAAAACAGTTATAATAATCTGTTTCCTAATCCTGCAGTAGAGTGCCCCATCTATTTTGATCAACTTTAAGTAATAGAAAAAGTCAGCATTTCGTCAGGTTGTATGTCATAAAGTGCCTGGTGCATATTCAAGTTTTCTTCAATAAGCGACACCAGGTTCCCGAAGTATAATAGTACAATACAACGTCATAAAATCAGCTTGTGAGAACCTCGATTGATACAGCACTATTATCATTCGGTGGACGGGGAGGGGGCAGACCTTGTGGGGTACCCACAAATCCCCTTGCCACTAGCTCTCCCCGCTCTATTCTTCATACATATATGTAGTTCTGGATAATAATGTTTTCTAAAGTCTTTAAATCGGATGCATTTTACTGATTTTTTTGCAAGTAGTAGTCATAATATAGCGATTTCAAGACCCCATAATCTGTAGACTAATAAGCCTTTTTATTTCCCATAATACTTTAGCTGCAGGGTTGTCTGGGACTGCAAACTCAAATTTAATTTGAGTAGAGACAACATTTACTTCAAAAGTCTGTTACGAAAACACAGAACTATCATATGTGCTAATAGTGCTTCCAAAACCCCACAGAGCAGTGAGCACACATCCTAATGTCTCCCAAAGGTTCCAGCAATGACACTTAAACTGTGAGTAATAGAAATGACATATCGTTTTATGACGTTGTGCATCGATTCTGGCTACCATTACAGACGAGCGGAGGGTGCAAAGGTCATTCTAATATATTCTTCAGAGATGATTGCTGCATATTTCCCAGTCTTAAACCTGTCGACAGAAAGCCAATACAAATACCATAAAAGTGACACTATCACTGATGTGTGACTGGCTACAAAAGGGTATCACAGCACGGTGGACCGCGAGTGGCTGCGAGTTTCTAATCTGCTTCATTAGTGAATGAATAATACAGCACCTTCGTAGTGTCATGTTCAGTCTATTGATGTGCATGGCCATTAAACAACAGGAACCAAGAAAGAGTGTTTGGAAACTCTCCATAGCGAAACAATTGATGCTGCGACTGTCTGTCGTACTGTAGAATTTAGTGTGAGTGAGACGGTGTTGTAGTGTTTGTGTTTCTCCCATCACTTTAAGAAGAGGAAACGAAAGCAAGCAGCACACCTGTGTGAGTCCTGAAGCCACAGTTGCAACAACCAATAAATCAAAGATACAAGCTACGGCTTAGCACCTGCCCGTGACCCTGTTTTATATCACGGCGATGCAGCAGAGAGAAAGTGGGAATACATGACACCTTTGTATGTCCTAAGGTTGGACTGGGTCTCATAGATAGCAAATACTACTTAGTAACTGAGAGAAAAGCATCCTTTTGAAAAGCTTCTCCATATTACTTGCGTTTGTTTAGTGGCTGTATTAACCTATTCTGACTCTAACAACGGAAACCGGAGCTACTGTATGAACCACCAAGAGCCTGGGGTAATAAACATTTAAATGCATCAATGGCTTATAGAGGTGTATTTATTATGTTCTAGGGTGGTGCAGGCCTCGCTGGGATCCTTAGGGTCCCTGGCGGACTATGGTCGTACTACCCTGAGAGCAAGTGCAGCCCATCTTAAAGGAGAGGGACCGTGCTCTACAGTGGGAGGGTGCAGAACTCTGGAAGGGGTGTAGAGGGAGGAGTCCTCGCCTCTGACGCCAGTGTATCCGGTGAATGTGGATCCCAGGCAGTAGACCAGTGAGGGAGAGAGGTCCTGAACTGGTGTGAGAGCTGTGTTCTGGAGGGTGCTTCCCTTGGAGGGTGCGGAACCCCAGAAGTAGAGTTAGGGTGGGGCATTCTTGCCCGTGACCTCTGGTCTACCTGAGGGTGTGGACCCTAGGTTGAGGATCAGTGGTAGTTTGGAGCTACACTGAGAGGGAGAGTGGAGAATGGCTATTGTGTGCCAGGGGTTACTGCCCTCCACTCTGTGGATTGGTCAGGACCTGTGACATCTGAATGGCCTAGGGCCTGGTCCTGGCCATGGACAACTATAGAGTACCAGTGCGGTATCCTAGTTGGGCCAGAGAGTTCTTGTTTAGAGGAAACTATGTGGGTTCAGAGTGGCGTAGAACCGGAGGGTGTCCCTGCCATGAGGGCCAGCGTCTGTGTTCTATTGTCCAAAGCAGGGAAGCCCATCAAGGGAGTGATTGGTCTGCCCTCCGTTTTGGCTGGAAGGGGGTTGTGTTGGACTTGGCCCTTTTGGCAGGGTAACCCCGAAACATTTTGCATTTCCCTAGCCTGTTTTTGTAACCTGGTGTTTGTGATGTTAGGCCTCTGCGCACTTTTTCACTGTGGTCCAGTGTAAAGTGCATGCAGTCTCTGTGTATGTGTGGTGAGAGTGGCCTGCTCTCCCGTAGGAATGCATGGGGATATGTGAGTCCATGGTAGTTCCTGGTGTGTGGGGAGTGCAGGGTCGAGTTTGGTATGTGCGAACTCGTGAGATTAAATGCTGCGCGATGATGTGTTTAGATTTATTGTGTCTAGTGGAGAAGTGCCACTTCTAGAAGTTGGCATGTCTGTGCAGTAAATGTGAATTGACTGTCTGGCTTGTGATTGGCTGGAGCTGGCTGGTGTGCCTGGCTCCAGGAGTCAGGGTGGGTCTGCCCGGTGGTGAATAGGGGTATCTGCATGTTGATGGGAGGAAGGAGTGCACCTGGGACCGAATAGGGCTGGGCCTTCCCTCCACAATGCTGGCTCTTCCCCCTGTGGTGTGTCTGATGTCCCTGACCGATCCTGTGAATAGGCAGTAGGGCTGAACAAAACAAAATGCTCCAGAACCAGTTGCATTTGGTTCACCCCTTGCCTGCACCTTTGGAAACAAAGTATTTAGTGTATAAAAGAGGGGCTGTGACACCATGAAACTGTTCTTATTCTGATACTCGAATCTACCAGGGGCATGTTGCTGCTGGGCCCAGGGGAAGGCTTGCCTCCCTGGTCCCTGCCCAACCCCCGGATGCCTGGAGGACTTCATGGATCTCAGAGCCAGAGGGCTCCAACGCTCCCCATGGTTGTCCTGCAGAGCCCAGAGGGCTCCAAACCTTTGGTGCAGTGGTTGTAAGGGCTACTGAGAGCCCCAGCCATATTTATGGATTTTAAAGCTGCCCAGCAGTTGCACAGCTTAGGCATTTCTTTTCAGGGGACATGTCTTTGTGAATCTTGGAGTGAGATGCACTCCTTCGCCCTACCTTGGCCTCCCCAGCTGCGCAGCACTTAGTGCCAGCTGCAGCATTTAGGCCCTATTGCTGTTCTTAGCTGCCCAGCACATAGTGAGCCGCTGCAACGTTTAGGTTTGCGCAGATGGTGCACCCCTGACTGGCGCTGCGTTGGCAGCACACCCTGACATTCTGGACACAGGGCATTTGAGCCCCTTCTTGGATGGCCAGTTGGCTGGGAGGGCTGGTAGATCTATAGGGCGCAAAGCCCTAATGTGACCATGTGCTAAGGTGATGTGGTGCTAGGAAATGTGTTGTGCATAATATGTTTTGCTAACCCTGTATCTGATACCTCTAAAACTGTGGTTTATGATTATGAGGATATTTTACATTTCAAGTGGTTATGCTAGTGAGATTATACTTCACTCTGTGATTTACGCCCCTAAATGTGAGTTATACTTAGGAGGTAGGGTCTAATGTGTTTAGACTAGTGAGAGATTGAATAATGTGTTTATGCTAGTGAGGTTAGGGCAGGATGTAATCTGCGCCCGATGTGACTGCGCACAATGTAAAGCTATGTTACAGGTTGAGGTGGAGTACAGTGATTACCAGTGACTACTGGTTGTAGGTTTATGATCTATTTTTACTTGTACCAATGTCTGCTAAGTGTTGATCCTGACAGCGGCCCACGTGGCCCTGTCCTGTGTTAATAATCCCTTGTGAATATTGCCCATGCCAGTTGGCACAATGTATATTGTGCGATTACTATCTGATGTGTTTTGAGAATACAAAGGCTATATTTACATAACCTTGTGTGGAGTTCCTTTTGTAGAGTGCCTGGGATGTTGTTGCTGTGTGCGTGCGCAAATGCTTTACACATTGCCTCCGGGATAAGCCTGACTGCTCGTGCCAAGCTACCATGGGGGTAAGCAGCCGTTATTTTTGGCGTGTAACTCCCTTGCCCTGACTAGAGTGGTGGTTTCTGCCTGGTTTTGGCACAAGTCTTAGCCAACCAGAAATCCCAGTTCTAACAGACCTCATTATACACACCAGTGATCCCAAACCCAAGAATCGCAATATATTGAACTCTTGGGCCCTGACAAATAAAATGTATTAAAACTCGATTTTTTTTTTACAAAGATATTGAACACACTTTGAAACAGTTTTCCAACTATATGACATCTAGTGTTGTTTATGGCATATGGTACCCGTGTGACCTACAATAAATTGGCCAATCTACACAAAAAATAAAAGCTTGCATAAGTCAGCAGAGGACGATAAACATATGTGATGTAAGAGCTGCACCCCTTGTCTCTTACTTCGTTGGGAAAAATAATTTAGAAAATTGTATTCCCTGGCAGATCATTGACTGCTCTGATAAACCACTCAGATGTCAGTAACCTACAGTTGACCCTCAATAAAATGGAATACAAATTGACCACCATAAGATTTGGTGTATTTTACCTATTACTCATTTGCTCCAGAGCTGGTTCGATGGGGGCTTTCTTGGGATTCTAGTATAGTGAATTTTGATGTAGTTAGATGTTGTTAGTTTAACTATTCACAATATTCCATTGGTCCTTTTGTACTTTAAAAAAACTACTTAAAGGGGAACAAATTTGTTTTATTGGTATGGTGCCAGTGGAATTCTGTCTTTTTTGTTACTGCGTGCTCTGTTGAAATGTGTTTCCTTCACTCCAAGACTGCGCCATTCTAATATAGGGCTATCTTTCTATTTTGAAAGGTCAGTAAGCTTTAAATGGTTAGTGCCAAATATTTATACTATTATATTGTTAGATGTGTGTAGTGCAAAGAGCCACCCCATTCTTGATACATCTGCACTTTTTATACACTTTGAGGATTTAGCGGTGGCATCTGAGAGCAGATAGTGCAGTTGGACTTCTGTCCTTCCATTTCCAACTCCATGAGTGTGGCAAGTGACTGTTGCAGGGGCACTCGAGGTCGAGCGGTGCATGTGGATCACTGGCAACATTTCCTGGTGTTGCATTCAGTTGACAATGCAACCTATTCTAGCAGACATCGCTGCTGTGAGATGTCAGGTTCTTGAGCGATATAGAGCTTGGTGCAGACTGCAAACCTCAGAAGGACTGGGCTGCTGTGACAGATATCTCCCAAATATGGGGTTGAGTCATTTGTGAATTCCAGGGTTCCTTGTAGACAGTTGCAGGATCTGGTGGCTTAGAAAGACAATGACATTTTGGAGAAATCTTGGGAACAATTGTGCGCATGCTCCCTGATTGTTATGTTGTTCTGATTTGCAGGGCATGCATAACACTCAAGAGAGTATCCTCGCGCCGGCAATGGTGCTAGCAGGCCTACTAGGTGAGCCGTCTCTTCAGTTTCTTGTGAATGTCAATGACAGAACTGGCTGGTATGATAGGGAAGGGGAGTTTGTTGCAAGCTTTAGGGGCGATGTGTGAGAAAGAGCATCTCACAGCTTTGTCTTACTGAATGTTGGGGACATGGACGAGTAGGCTGGCCGAGTGGTGGTGTGCTGCTGGGATTTTGAAATTGATGCAGTTGTTGAAGTAGGCTGGGCCTAAGTTGTGAAGATCTCTTTAGATGTGTGTGAGGAGCTTGGGGGTGTTTATGATTCAGGAACCAGTGTTTCCTCACTAAATGTATCTGTAGAGGAACTAGGGTCTTTCCTCCTCTAGAAAAATAATCTGGTGGTTTTAGAGATTTAAATTGGTGGTATTAGGCCTATTCTGGTCCAGCACATAAACTTAATGAACCCTTTGTTTTAAAACTCAGTTCCATTTTTCCATCCCACTCAGTTGGAGATCAGGGTAATTCAATCTTTTAAAATTAGAATGAAAGAGAAGTCATATCTCTGATTCCAGTGATCAGGGCCACCCACTTAGCCACTACATTTCATTCTCCAGTTCATACTTCTTCAGCTGCTGAGTCATCTTATAAAATGATCAGACGGCGTTCATGTAAATCTTTCTGCCATGTCATAATTATTTGTGTAAAGCTTGATATTTGGCCAAATCTAAACATCACCATCATATAAACAAGCAATGTGTTTGTTTCCATAAAAAAAATGATAAAATAACCAGACAAAAAAAAGTAATCCTTAGCTTACCCAAGATCTCACAAAGGTCAAGATACAACTTGTTGCATGGATTGTATGACCTTTAGTCAACACTTCTGTTAGTGGGAGTTAACAAAAATGGGATGCAAGGTAGGTGTTCCCGTGCAAAAACTGCTGCTTATCCCACTTTGTGATATTTACAAGGAATTCCTTGTATGGTGCAAAACCAACAAAACTGCCTCTAACTAAAGTTAGAGGCAGTTTTTTAAGACCAGAAAATAACTGATCTTAAAAATGGTGCAAACACTCGGGCCTCATTTCAGAAAGTTTTGGTGCTTAACAAAGCTGCAAGGAATGTTGCTCTGCTGCTCTGCGACAAAACTACAGGGCCGGTATGTGCACCATAAATAAGATAAGGCGCATTTCTGGGCCTCATTCATGAAATGTTTTGCATCGCTGCGACAGACTTGCACCACTTTTTACTATGCCCTTCTTACAACACCACAGATTCATTTAATGACAGATACATCTGAAATCCTGACTTATCTGTCAACCCTAAAGTCACGCATTGTTGCAGTTGTGTCACAAGCATGACACAACTCCAGCAATGCATGGGCCCAGCCTATCCCTATGGAACTGTGTCACTCTTAAGTCTGCCATGAGGCAGGCGTAAGGTACTGAGGCAGTGGCATCCTACAATTGTGGCAGTGAAATCTTGTCGTATTTTTTATTTTTTATTTTTTATTTTTATTTTTTTTAAACTTCTTTCTATTGATGTTTTAAGAGTGAACATTTCCCTCACAGTATCATGCACATGTTTTGAAACACCGTTCAGGTACAGTATTCCGTTGCATGCATCACATAATTAGCCATACAGTACTCATAATTGTTACAACACTTGTAATTACTCCACTTGGGACATACAGGAGCTTAGTGGTCCACAATTTCCCCCCAGTCAATAGCCTATCTCTTGGATCCGTATACATTATTGCAACGTCACAACTATGCAACAATAATCCAGTCCCCCTGCCCAGTTCTGCCGCCTCCCTTTCTCTTTACAGTCATGGCAGGTATGCAACACCAACGCATATCACATTTGGGGGTCGCCCATCAAGCACACCCCTCTGCACAATACACTTATTCCGTATCATTCCACAGCCTTTTGTCGAGCAAATAAGTAGCATTGCAGTGGTGCCCAGATATCCCTATGCCTAGAGGCTATTGGTATAAGTTCCGCATAAGTCAATAATTTTTCCTGGCACATGACTAAATCAGCTATCCATTCCTTAAACTTGGGTGCGTGTCCCCTGCCCCATCGGCACGCCACCCTTCTTTTGGCCATGAGGAGTGCAAGCACTGCAAACCTGCGGTGCTCAGGTCTGAGTGGTTGAACATGACCCAATAATGCCATCAATGGTGTGGCCGCCACAGGAGTGTCTACCATTTCGCGCAGCGCCCGAAACACCTGATCCCAGTGCTGCTGTACTTCTGGGCATCCCCATGCCAAGTGTAAAAAGTCTGTGCCCACTGCATGGCACCTGTCACATCTATCATCCTCTTGTAACTTAAACCTGTAAATCTTGACCGGTGTATAATATAATCTGTGTAAAAATTTATAATGAATCAGTCGAAGTCTGCTGCTAGCTGATACACAGCTCCTCGTCCCACTTCCCACGCGATGAAGGTGGTACCGCCTCCACCTGCGTGTGTATCTTATCATATAATAGCGACACCAATCTTTTGGGGTGTCGTTTTCCAGCATAATCTGCAATGGGGACAAGGCCAGTGGTTCCGCAGGGAACTCAGGAGTAACTGATCTCATCCCAGTTTTTAGCCAAAGGAAGAGAAAGACATCTAATGATGTCTTCTGTGTGTCTTGGAACATATGGTCAATGCTACGGAATTGGCCTTCATGATATAGGTCTCCCCACGTATTTATCTGAATCCGCTGTTGGAATTTCTTGAACACTCTTTCCTGTAATAAAGGCACGGCGGGGTGGTAAGTAAGGGGTAATAATGGAGAGTACAACATGGGCACGTCCAGCATACGCTGTATGTGATTCCATGCCGCTATCGTGCCCGTGAGGACATTGGCTGATCTGTCCTTACTTGTTACCACAACATATAATGCTCCTTTTATGGGCATGGGATGGGCCAGCCAATGTTCAGCTGCCACTTGTGGCTTGTACGTCGGTTGTTTCATCCAATACAAAGCGTAATGGGCCTGAATGCATAGGTAGTAAAGCTCAGAATTGGGGATACTGAACCCGCCCTTCTCATACGGCCTCATCAGGACGTCCCACTGCAGCTTGAATTGCTTTCCTCCCCAAACCAGCCGTATCATCTCCGACCTGAGTGATTTAAAAAAGAACGCACCTGGATAAGAGATATGGCAGCCGGGGGAGCACCACCATCTTGATCAACGACTCCCGTCCCGCCATGGAAACGGGCAGCGCCACCCAACGTGTGACACAGTCCTGTATTTTATCCAGTACCGTAATTCAGCCTCATAAACTCCTCCCTATTCCTGGTGATTCTTATCCCCAAGTATTTTAGATCATCATCACACCACTCCAGGGGAAAGTCTGGTGTGAAACACAATGTGGCTGCAATCAGCGGAAAGATGCACGATTTACCCCAATTTATTTGTACTCCTGACAGTTGCCCAAATACTATTAATTCTCTCAATATCGGGTTAAGGTTCTGCTGAGGATCCCGAACGTACAGAGTGATGCAGTCAACGTAAAGCGAGATCAACACCTTGCGCAGCTTGCATTGGAGTGCCTTATCGTTATGATGCTGTCTTAATTTGTCTACAAGCGGTTATGTCGCTATAGCAAACAGCAATGGGGAGAGGGGGCACCCCTGCTGCATCCCTCTAGTGATACTTAAGGTCTGCGTAGTTTGTCCGTTGATAAGTACCTTAGCCACCGGCGTGCAATACAACAGTTTAATCCATGACAGCAACAGCGGGGGGAAGCCCATGCGCTCCATGACTCTAAAAATATAGTCCCATTCAATGGGGTCAAATGCTTTGGTGGCATCTATAAAAATGGCCGCTAGTGGCAAGTCAGGCGAGACGTTATTCAAAACGGCAAACAGTGTTCTAAGGTTGTGGGAGGTTGCTCTGCCAGGCACAAAGCCAGATTGGTCAGGCAATATCAAGTTTTCCATTAAAAGGCTCAGGCGCTTTGAAATTAGTTTAGCCAGGATTTTTGCGCCAAAATTGAGAAGCAATAGTGGTCTATAGGAGTCACACTGAGTTTGCTCCTTTCCCGGTTTTAGTAAGGACAATATGAGCGCCTCCCACATGGTAACAGGCAGATGCCCCACCTCCAAAGCATCTTCGTAAATTTCGGGGGCCATTATGTCTATGTACGTTTTATAAAATTCTGTCGGGATACCGTCTGTGCCCGTGGCCTTCCCAGACTGGAGGCTCATTATAGCGTCCCTCACCTCATCTAACTCAAATGGTGCACACAGAAAGGCCCTCTGCCTATCGCTGAGCGAACCCAACTCCACATTCCCCAGAAAAACATCCCAATCCAGTGCCATCACTCTTGTAGTGGTATACAGTTGGCTATAATGTCTCAAAAAGGCATTAAGTATAGCAGGTGTCTCCCGACAGACACTCCCATCTGGGCCACCCACTTCCATCACATATGTGCTACATCGAGGTCACCTTATTTTTTGCGCCAGTATCTTGCCAGGTCTATCTCCTTCTCCATATTGTCGGGCTACCCACTGTTTCCCACGGTACTGTACCTCCCTATAAGCCTTTTCCATATATTCTGTGAGCTTCTTTCTGAAAGCCGCCTGAGTGGCACCCCTTGGGTCTGTCAAAAGTTCCAACTCCAGTGCCCTCAGATCAGTTTCCAATGTCCGCAGGGAAGTTAGTATGTCCTTAAGGACTCCTGCCCCCTTATCTATGCAGAATCCCCTAAGTGTCACCTTAAAGGATTCCCAGACTATCTCTGCGCTGTCAACTGAGTCCTTATTGCGCTCAAAAAAATCACAGATCTCCGCCCGCAGCTCTTCCTGGAAAACTGTATTGAGCAAGATGGGGGCATGCAGGCGCCAGGGACTGCGAGGTATGCTAAAGTCGGCAACGGAGAGCCCTAACACCACTGGTGCATGGTCTGAATAAGTCCTGGCTAGATGTCTTACCGCTGTGATTGCAGGTGCTGTCACCCTGGATACTAAAAAATAGCCTAACCGGGCCCATGTTTGCGCATGCGCAGTAAAATGCGTGCCTTCTTTCCCACTAGGGTATTTATTGTCTCCAGGTATCAGTCAGCTGTTAGGCAGCAATGATATCTGCTAACACTCTCTGCGCTTTAGTATAGTGGCGTGGGGCAGGGTGCGACCTATCTAACCGAGGGTGGTAAGTCATGTTAAAGTCACCTCCCCATATGATATGAGTGGAATCAATCTTAAATATTTTGGCCTCTAGAGTGTCAAAGTACCCGGGGTCGTCCGAGTTTGGCCCATAGCAACATGCAAGTGTGACTGTCGTGGTACTCAACCAGCCCCACATAAGGCAATATCTGCCCTCATGATCTCCTGCTGTGCCCTCCATCCGGAATGGGACTTGTTTTTTTATTAATATCGCCGTACCCCTTGCATATGTGGAGTATGAGGAGAAGACCCTATGCTCCGCCCACCTAGTGGTAAAAGAATGTTGTTTATGACGCACAAAGTGAGTTTCCTGCAGCATAGCTATATGCACAGTATGCCTGTCCAGATTCAACAGTATGTGCCTCCTCTTTCTGGGGTCTCCCAAACCTCGAACATTCCATGTGATAATATTCAATGTATCCATGGGTAGGCTAGTATGATGTCTGGCTGCCATCTGTGTCTTGATTGTGAACCATGCAACTCACACCCAACCTGTCCCTTACACATATCTTTCTTAAAAATTTGCTGTGCTGATGCCGTACTCCTCCCGTCCTACCTATCCCTTCTCCCCTTCGGGAATTACTCTCAATCACACCGTTCCTCACAAAACAAACAGCCAAACTACCCCCTACCTGACCCCCCACCCACTGAAGCAACCCAATTTTGTCAGAATTCATGACCCTCCCCCATCCTCCATCCTACAACCGCTGTAACCACAGCATTACTCCCCTCCCAATTTGCACAACAACATTTTCCGTGGCGGAATACCCTTAGGGGGACATGTCTGGATGGCTACTCAAACCCTCCACTCCTCCTGTTCCCCACCAGTTCCCTGCCTTGCTATGCAGGGGGGTTTGGAAGCAGAGCCTGGAACCTCAATAACAACTTAGCAAATGAGTCAATGAAGGATATCTCACCACCCTCCGTCACTGAAGTCCGCCAGCATAGACCAGTCCTCCGCACAAGGCCTTACGGCTTATGCGTATGTTTCTGGGGGTCAATCATTCCATGGTATCATTGTCTTCATTACGGTCAGGATGATGGGAGGCCCCCTGGCCCCCTCCTCCTCGACCCGCCGCCTCACGGATTTGAGAAAGTCTTCCACTTGTTGGGGTTTGTGAGATTTGCCAGATACAGGAGAGCGTAATTAATTTGCGCAGCTCTTAGCTTTTTCTTGACATCTATAAACTTGCGCCTTTCCTCCTGCACAATGGGGGTGAAATTAGGATAGATAGGGAAGGTAACACCGTTATATGTCAATGCTTGCTTCTGTCGTGCCACACAGAGAGCCACATCTTGATCCCTGTAATTTAATAATCTGGCAATGATGGGCCTTGGGGGGTTGCCCGGTGTAGTCATGGTCCAAGTGTTCTGTGCGCCTGTTCTACTGCGTGCTTCCAAATCTTCACTTTTGGCCGCAATGGTGCGCAAGATCTGTTCCATTCTCAACAGTTGTGTGGTGTGGCTGGCAGTAATGTCATCTGCATCAGATATCCGTCGTTCTGCCTTTTTGATGCGCTCTTCGTGCCCGTCAAGTTTGTGGGCTATAGCATCCATTCTAGAGGACATCCGGTCTACCTTGTCCATGACCGTTGCAAAGCCCTGCCGCATTTCCTGCAAGAGATTGCTCATATCCGAAGTTTGCGAGGCAAAACGCCATCACTTGAATGCAGTCCGTCCGCTGCATCCTGATCGTCATGCGTGGGCCTGTTCCCCTTTTTCGCAGCCGCAAAGTTCAGCTTCGGTTGCTTCGTGTCAGGCTTGCCCATGGTCACCTCTGCGTATGAGCCTAGGCAGGCACCACAAAAAGTCACACGCTGTTGTTCGAACTTGGCGTATCTACAGGGCAGTCCATGGCTCTCACGCTTTCAGTTGTGGCACAGCACCTCGCTCCGCGCTGTATCCACTTGCAAACTAGCACCTATGCACCCTCCACCACCTCAGGCTCAGTCCAATAACGCCCGCAGCCAGGTTCCTTTTGTCACCTCGCAGTTGGATCAGTCCCTCCCCGGGAGTGTGGCACTCAGTGGTTTTAGGCAGCATCAGCCCACGAAGACGCATACGTTCAACACGTCCAAAGCACAGATCCTGGCTAATTCCGTCGTCACTGGTCACTGTCCTCAACAACCACTTTCAGGGCGCATCCACTGCCACTCACCAGGCAGCATCAACAGTAATAAAGAGGGAGCCAGTGGGGGGGGCGCCCTCCTGCATCACTAGGCCTCTGCTCTGGTCGCTCCATGGTCATCGTTGGGTCATTAGAGTGCGTGGTCAGTTGGAGTGTGCTTTTATAGACGATGGCAATGTCTCCTCCTGGACGGTCGGGGTGGTCCTTGCGGGTGATTTACTATCCGTCACAGATGGTGATGTCCGGTCCGGAGCAGAGGTTGGTCCAGGTGTCTGTGAAGAAGCCAATTTGTCAAAGATGGTGTTGAAGAGGTCCCAGATATCTGTGGCGTATTTGTGGAGGGACCGCACGTTGAGGAGGATGGAGTTTAGCCGGTCGGTGCGCTGTTGTTTGGCTGAGCAGCAAGATGCATTGGGGTGCTGTGTGGCAGAAGGTGCGTTTGCAGTTTCAACAGGTGCAGGGTGCAAGGGTATTCTTCTGTGACACTAGATGGCATGGTGTTTGATTGATTCAGATGCTCCGTCCATCACCACCCCCTTTTGTATCGCTTTTGGCCGCCATAAGTGTGGCGGGGTATGCTCAGACGTGAGTCCCTTGCTCACTTTGCCACTGGATTCAAGCAAGCCGGGCTGAAGACGGCTGGAATGCCAGAAACCGGTCCTCGGAAGCTTGTTTCCAGTCCAGGGAAGACATGGCTTGGCAGTTCGGGCTGTACTGTTCCCATGAGGCACAGGGTCAGACTGATTTGCATGTAGCCATGTCTGAACTGGGGTGGCAGAGTGGGCTAAAGAACGGTGATGGATTAAACCCAGATCTTTTGACTGGGTGTGAGTGTTTGATTGATTCAGATGCTCCGTCCATCACCACCCCCTTTTGTACCGCTTTTGGCCGCCATAAGTGTGGCAGGGTATGCTCAGACGTGAGTCCCTTGCTCACTTTGCCACTGGATTCAAGCAAGCCGGGCTGAAGACGGCTGGAATGCCAGAAACCGGTCCTCGGAAGCTTGTTTCCGGTCCAGGGAAGACATGGCTTGGCAGTTCGGGCTGGACTGTTCCCATGAGGCACAGGGTCAGACTGATTTGCATATAGCCATGTCTGAACTGGGGTTGCAGAGTGGGCTAAAGAACGGTGACGGATTAAACCAGATCTTTTGAGTGGGTGTGAGTGTTTGATTGATTCAGATGCTCCGTCCATCACCACCCCCTTTTGTACCGCTTTTGGCCGCCATAAGTGTGGCAGGGTATACTCAGACGTGAGTCCCTTGCTCATTTTGCCACTGGATTCAAGCAAGCCGGGCTGAAGACGGCTGGAATGCCAGAAACCGGTCCTCGGAAGCTTGTTTCAGTTCCAGGGAAGACATGGCTTGGCAGTTCGGGCTGGACTGTTCCCATAAGGCACAGGGTCAGACTGATTTGCATATAGCCATGTCTGAACTGGGGTGGCAGAGTGGGCTAAAGAACAGTGATGGATTAAACCCAGATCTTTTGACTGGGTGTGAGTGTTTGATTGATTCAGATGCTCCGTCCATCACCACCCCCTTTTGTACCGCTTTTGGCCGCCTTAAGTGTGGCGGGGTATGCTCAGACGTGAGTCCCTTGCTCACTTTGCCACTGGATTCAAGCAAGCCGGGCTGAAGACGGCTGGAATGCCAGAAACCGGTCCTCGGAAGCTTGTTTCCGGTCCAGGGAAGACATGGCTTGGCAGTTCGGGATGTACTGTTCCCATGAGGCACAGGGTCAGACTGATTTGCATATAGCCATGTCTGAACTGGGGTGGCAGAGTGGGCTAAAGAACGGTGATGGATTAAACCCAGATCTTTTGACTGGGTGTGAGTGTTTGATTGATTCAGATGCTCCGTCCATCACCACCCCCTTTTGTACCGCTTTTGTCCGCCATAAGTGTGGCGGGGTATGCTCAGACGTGAGTCCCTTGCTCTCTTTGCCACTGAATTCAAGCAAGCCGGGCTGAAGACGGCTGGAATGCCAGAAACCGGTCCTCAGAAGCTTGTTTCCGGTCCAGGGAAGACATGGCTTGGCAGTTCGGGCTGTACTGTTCCCATGAGGCACAGGGTCAGACTGATTTGCATATAGCCATGTCTGAACTGGGGTGGCAGAGTGGGCTAAAGAACGGTGATGGATTAAACCCAGATCTTTTGACTTGGTTTGAGTGTTTGATTGATTCAGATGCTCCGTCCATCACCACCCCCTTTTGTACCGCTAGATGGCAGGCGGCATGGCGTCCATGGTTGTGGGTGAGGAGGTTGCAGGCGTCGTAGTGGCAAAGTGTCAGAGAGGCAGGGCGTCTGGTGCTGGGCACGGTACAGGGCCGGGCAGACACAGACGGGCTTGCCTTTGGCTTCCTTTTGCCGCACCAGTGGCAAGCCCACTGCACATGGCTGCACAGCAACCGCCATTAAGTAGTGCTGCAGGGGGGCTGGACAGCTGTGAGGTGGGAAAGGACACTGGAGGGTGTGGGGATGTGAGTGATTGCAGCGGCTAATGCCCAATCGCCACCTCTGACACTGCCAGGGGACTACATCCCCATCATCCTTTGCAGCACGCACTCGGTGCACTGTGTTTTTGAGCGCCAGGAGGTGTTCATAAGGGGGCCAAGACTCCCGCAGAGCGGGAGCCTGTATCTCTTGTTTCTTACCTGCTATTTACCTGCTGTCATTGCCATGGGTATATTTACAACAAGGGGTGGTGAGGGACAGAGTCTCTGAATTAAGCAGAAAGCTCTCACCCAGTCAAGAGATCAGGGCTAGATCCAACACCGTTTTTTAGCTCACTGCACCATCCCAGTTTCAGAACCTGGCTGTATGCAAATTAGTCTGTTCCTGTCCCAGTGCATGATGGGAACAGGGCAAACCAAACTACAAAAGCCAATTCTTACACTGGGAAGGAAACAAGCTCCCGGGGACCGGTTTCTGGCATCACAGCCGTCTTCGGCCCGGTTTGCTTGAATCCTGATGGTGCAATGAGCAAGGGTCTCACATCTGAGAATACCCTTCCACGCTTAGGGTGGACAAAAATATTTACAACAAGGGGTGGTGAGGGACAGAGTCTCTGAATTAAGCAGAAAGCCATGGGGGCACACGAGACTGCTGCTTGGCCACTCTAACACCCGATCATCGCCGTTGACACTGCCAGGGGACTACATCCCTCATCATCCTTCGCGGTGCAGGACGCATGCAGGCGTGCCCGGGCGAAGCCCAGGCCAAGGGCGGGCCCGTCTGCATCCATCAGAGCCCGAAGAGGGCCGGGCAGGGTCACATTATTGACAGAGTAAACTGAGTAAACTGGAGAATCCACGACTGGGTCTACAGAACGACAAGGTACTGTTATAAAATCGCCCTGTCATACAAGGGGTACTTGTATTGTCTTGTAGGACCTCAACATGAGTAAAAAATATACACCTGGGCAGGGAGTGGTGGGGACTTTGGAAGCCTCCCTGAAAAGGGCAGAATCTGTTTTAGTACATGAAATTTAACTCACTGAAAGGAGACTATCCTTAGATCCCCAATGCCCTTCGGTGCGACAATCCCTATCGCCCACACCGCCCCTTTGAGCTCGGGGGAGAGTGAGGAGATTGTGGAGATTCCTCCCCCTTTAAATGGTTTGGGTGTTATAGGTCAAGGGCCAGCAGATCTGACACAGTCGGTAATTAGTGGGAGCACCCCTGGCCCCACCGTTACAACCAGGGTCCAAAAGACTAAGAGTGCACAGGGCCATGTCTTAGCGCCTCCATCTAAGAAAAGGAAAGGGCAGGGAAATCAAAAAACAAATCAACCCATACGGAACTATACAGGTCAGAAACCCTCCCAGCCTCACACTGAACATGCCCAATGTGAAACATCAACTATGAATGAAGGGCTAATAGTGAAACCCTCAGTAAATCCATCAACTGAGGATTCTCCATGTAAAATGGAATTAATGTTCTTGCGTCTCCTTAATCCCATAATACAAAAACTTACTCGCATTGAGGCCAGGCTAGCCAATCTGGAAATAATTCTCTCAACCCCTTCACATTAGTTCTTAGTAAATCAGGGGAGGATTAAAGGGATTATCTCAGTTAGGCAACAACCCGGGTGTAGCAGCCACGATAAGGGTCTTCTTGACAAAGGGCCATTAAACCCCACTTCAGATGCCCCTGTAAGGCTTAAGATATGCCCCAGTAATAAGGAGAGCAGAAGTTTAGTGTCCTCAACACCTATTTGTAGTGGAGGTGCCGCACAAATTCATGCCCCACCATTACAGGGAGCATTTGGTAATTAATCAACACACAAAAGGGGAAGAGGGCCAAAAGAATTTATACTCCCATAACCCAGACCCCCTAAATTAACTATAATTACACACAAACAAAAGGGGTATGTTGAGTGTACAAACTCAACGAAGGGAAATTCCCAAATTTGGAAAAACTGCCCTCACTCACATACCGAAGTATGTGACATGCTTCATCATAGGGCCTGCTACAGATGCCCTGGTGTAGCCACATCCAGGGCGGAGCATTAGGGAGGGGGAAAAAATAATAAATTCCACATAACAGGACGTACAACACAATCAGTACGTACAACGAGCAACATACATTAGTGATATAATGTGCAAGAGAACACCTCGTGGATCTGATATAAGTGGGACAAAAAATAGTGCAGTAGGAATGTGATTTAAAACTGATTAGGGGTGCCAATAGAAAGAAATACTTTATTAGACCCAATTGTGGTACCCTTATCAGGATTAAAAATGAAAGAGGATGGGAAAAATGTCTTGTGAGAAAATAAGGTTCCTCAAGACTTCCCTCCTACCACTGCTAGAGTCAACATGTTTCGACCGCTCTCCTTGTGCCCCGAGAGGTCACTTCGGTCTTCCTCAGGACTGTCGCAGTCAAATCCACCAATAACCCGCGCCGTAATTCAATCACCGGGTATCCCGAATGGAGTAGGTCTCAAGGATCCATACTCTCCTGGGTATTTCAATGGTTCAGTGGAGACCCTGACCCCAAGAACTCGGGGGAAACATTCACGAGTTTATGAAGTGCATAAACTCGAACTGGTGTCCGGCCGGGAGGTCTGCCCATGAACACAATCGTTCAGTACGGCTAGACCTGCCCACTGCTGCTCGGATTGGGTAACACCGCGCAGCAGTGGGCTAAATTTTGTTAGAACTATCTAACAGCTGGCGTCCCCTTATTATCAATTATTAACCCTGTACTTAACTGTTTCCAATTCAATAACTCTGGTCAACTTTTATAATAACATTTTACCCGATAGTACCTCCAAGGTGGGTTACACACTCTGTAAAGAGTTAAATACTATGTGTAATGTAAAGGGCCTCGAAAATATGCTCATTATATGTGGGAATTTTAATTATGCCCTGTGCCCCTTTGATGACAAAAGGATATGTGGTCTCAATGAGTTAGAAGGCACACATAATACTCACTTCTGCCATCAGGGTACAGGAGATCTTTTTAACGAATTGGATTTCAACCTAGATTTGTGCTTTGCCAATGATTTATGTACAAGATCTGTCCCAATGCCGCAGACTTATAATGGTGGTGGCCACTGCTCCACAATAGACTATATGTTGCTGTCGAATATCCTTGCCCCCAGATAACTCACTTTTAAAATTGATACAATCTCCCTGAGTGATCACTTTCCTCTATGATTACAATGTCTCTTGTTGTGAGTGGCCAGGGGAAAAAAGAACCAGGAGATAGATGATGCCCTATTAAAAACTTAAAACTAGACAGAACGTTGGAATATGATGTACCCTGAGGTAGTTAATAAAACAATAATCACAAGGTGTACTTCAGATATTGACATCTGTCTGAACGAATTAGCATCCCCTGAGAGTATACTGTCCTCACTTCAAAACTTGGCAACTGTGGTTATGGATGTAATGTTTAAACGTGGGGGCAAAAAGCCTGCCATCCAGCGATGGTTTGACTTAAACCTGAAACAAGAACTGTATAATGTACCAAGGAACATCACCAATATTAGACAGGCTAGAAAGAACTATAGACTGGCTCTCCAAAATAGGAAGAATGCTCGTAAAAAAGAGGCATGGGAGAAGCTTTCTGAAGCCGCACACCTAAAAGACAGTGCTGCCTTCTGGAAAGTGGTTAAAACACAGTTTTTGACCCTGGTGGTGGGCCCAACAATCGAAGTACCTATCTCAGAGGGTCAATGGATTGATCATTTTTCTAAAATATACAACGGGGCAAGTATTGGCACTGGTCAAATTAGTGAAAATCCAGGACTGATCAATCAGCTTTGTAACCTAGATTTTAGAATTGACGAAGTGAGTAGGGCTCTCTCCGCAAGCGCAGGGGGGAGGGCCTCTGGGTCAGATGGGATTCCTGTGGACCTGTATAAGTCCAACGTCATCTTGTGGTTTCAAATAATTACTCAAATAATGAATGCCAGCTGCATGGTCGCTTTCCCACCAATTGGGTGGAATCCACTATTGTCCCCACATTTAAAAAGGGGGATCGAAAGGACCCACTTTGTTATAGGCCCATTTCCTTATTGGACTCGATGGCCAAGGTAGTGCGACGCATCATTTTAGAGCGCCTGCAGCTCTGGGCTGAGGAAAACTAATCTTATTGGATCTTCAATACGGCTTCCGAGAAGGCCTAGGGACTGTGGAGCAGAGCCTAAACCTAGCGATATTCATGGGAAAGTATACCGGGGCAAAAAAAGGTAATCTGTAACTGGCATTTGTAGATCTCTCGGCCTTGTCTGGGTAAGGCATTCAAAGCTTTGGGAGATCATCCTACTGCTGGGGGTCCATAGAAATATTATTAACTTTATCCTTCTCCTCTATAATGGAGCTAAATCAAGCATGTGATTTAGATTGGGAGGAGAACGTACTGCAGTCTTCCCAATAGGAAGGGGGGTCAGGCAAGGCTGTGTGCTAGCCCCCTTTCTTTTTAATCTTTATATTAACCCCTTCCATGCTGATGACGGCCCCCATCCGTCATGCATCACAGTGCTCGTGTGCTCATGACGGCGGGGGACCGTCATAAAGCCATTCATTCTTTAAAAGCCTAGCACACGAGCAGAATCGGCCCAGCATGGAAGGGGTTAATGGGCTAGGGCAGGCACTCCTCAAAGATGCCAATGACTTTCCACAGATAGGCAATCGCCCAATCCCAGCATTGTTATATGCGAACGATGCTATGATCTTGTCTCTTACTCAGAATGGCCTGCAGAAGACCTTAAATAATTTCTATAATTTCATGAAGAATCTTGACCTCAGAATTAATATCTCAAAAACTTTCATAATGTGATGTGGTCATGGTATTGAAAAGCGTAGGGACATTTTTGTGGAGGGAAATCGGATCATTGCCACCGAAAGCTTTTCTTATCCAGGTATCTTATTTAGATATAACGATACCTGGGCTAAGGAAGTTGAAGCAAAAAAGTTGGCACTAATTGGAATCACGTCTGCTTTAGCCAGCTTCGCCAAAAAAATGGGATATAAACCACCTTTAGAGCTTTTAAAAATATATACAGCTAAGTGTGTAACAACTGTCACTTATGGGGCAGGTATTTGAGGCTTTGTGAGTTGAGTTGAGTTGAGCTGAGTTGGGATTTATAGAGTGCATAGCTACCCTAGGGCTTCCCAGCGCTAGTGACCATAGATCGAGAGAGAGGGGAGAAGGGGAGAGTGATGTTCAAGGGAAGAGCCAGGTTTTTCAGTTGTTTCCGAAAACTGAGGTGGTTATGTTCTCTCCTCAAGGTGAGTGGGAGGGAATTCCACAATCTAGGGGCGTTGTAAGAGAACAGGCGACCGCCGGTTCTGGCCTTCCTAATCCTTGGGACGCTGGCGAGAGCGAGGGAGTTGATCTTAATTGTTTATTGGACTGGTGCGGTTTCATCAGTGGTCTCAGAATGGGGGGCCTTCGTCGTGCATTATTCTGTGGGAAATACACAAGGTCTTGAAAGTGACCCTTTCTTTCACTTGAAGCCAGTGCAGGCTTCTGAGAGCTGGTTTGGCCGAACACCTCGCTTTAGTTCTAGTCAAGATTCTGGCATCCGCGTTCTGTGCGCATTGTAGTCTGTAAACTACAGAGGCTGGAGCCCCCAGATACAGCACGTTGCCATAATCAAGTCTGGAGTTCACTAGCCCCTGCATCAGGAGTTTTCTGAATTGGGGGGGGATCAGATGAAGGATCTTTCGTGACATCTTGATGAGGCCGAAACAAGTTCCTGTGGTTTTTCTAGCCTGAGTTTTGAAGCTGAGATCCTGGTCTAGCCAGATACCCAGACTTTTAACTTCGGATTTGGGGGTTGGAGGCGTTCCCATGCATGGTGGCCAAGGGAGGGATGTGGGGATCTTGTTTGGATTTCCCAGGAGAAGTATCTCCGATTTATCTCCATTTAGTTTTAACCGGGATTCACACATCCACTGGTACACCTTCTCTAAACAGCAGGCCAGATTGGAGTGGCTATTGCTTGATTAGTTGAGGGAGACGACCAGTTGGGTATCGTCGGCGTACATTATTGATTTGATGCCAAAAGGTGTTACAATGTCCTCGAGAGGGGACATGTAAACATTAAAAAGCGTGGGGCTCAGGGAAGATCCCTGTGGAACCCCACACTGGAGTGGCTGGGCTTTGGACGTGACATACCCATCCGACACTTGGAAGGATCTATCTCCCAGGAAGGATTTAATCCAGGCTAGGGCGGAGTCCGCTACTCCTATAAGACCAAGTCGGTGGACAAGGGTTGCATGGTCCACTGTGTCGAAGGCGTGAACACTAACTCGATTCAACTAGTTGAAAACAATTTTTTTAAATATGTTTTATTAGTCCATTCTAGTAACCCCACTTATGTTTCACATGCTGGAATGGGTCTCCTATATATATATCAGACCTTATTAAAGTAGAGCTTATCCTTTTGTGGTACAGGATCTGGTCGTGTGACGAGACCACCCTCAATAGAGAGTTATTACAGGATAGCCTCAGCTTGGATGGTGTACAAAGGGTACCTTGGGTTAAATTTATCCCAGATTTTACAAAAGATATGGTAAACCGGAATACTTTACCAACCCTGATACTATTACTTTGATCACCAGGAAAAAGCTTAGAAAAGGGGTACTCTCATACCTGGAGAACCAAAGACTAACAAGGGAAATAACTAAGCCTAGTGTGATGCAGCATCAGATGGTTCTTACTTCTTTTAGCTTGCAGCCATATATAGTTCTTGTCCCGGTGTCTACGACAGGTTTCTATTAATAGGATTTGGACTGGGTACAATACATAGGCTTGTCTCTTTTCCTACTTTGAATGATTGGGCTAGGGAGTTACAACCTTGCCCATGTGACAACTGGTCGCCCCAATCATCTTTACATATTGTTTTATTTTGTAAACTATATCGGGAGACAAGAAAGGTCTGGATCTTACCAATTTTACGGAAATGGGGGCTGAGACAATGTCATCCCGCTTTTATGAAGCTTCAGCTCCTGGACAATTAACATGTTGCTTGGAGGCTATCTATGTTTTTTAAAACAATTCTTAACCAGAGAAAGAGCATTGTTATTTAGAACCAGGATGTTTTCTTTCCTCCATATGCACTATTAATTAGTTTTTAGTATGTCTTTTAAGAATACGTGATGCATTTTAAATTGTTTTATCTAATGTTTTTCATCTGTGCTAATTATGATTGTTGTTTCACAAATGAAATAAAGCTTTGTTCTGATTCTATGCTAAATGTTTATGTTGACAAAACACACATTATCAATAATTTTAGTCAAGTTGTCATTTTGTCCCTTTTATGCGATATACATTTGGTTACGGATGTCTCCTGCCATGTCTCCTGTCATCCTACCACAGTGTATATCTCTGCCAACATTTCATCACCCATTTGTGATTTCTGGACACATAATCTGTTTGTCTGCTCCACTGAGAGCATGTGGAGCCAGACCATTGACTTTCATACAGTGGCCCACCACAAACTATGTCTCAGCCTCTGCCTCTTCCTCAGTGAAGTTCCACTTCCTCTTGAGTGGTATGGTCTGCAGCTTCATAACTTTTGACCCTGTACTGTTTTGAGGCATAAGGGGAAGAGGGCACACTTTTGAAAATAGACCCTATTTATGAGTTGCAGATTGATATTAGCTCCTGACACAAATGATCGTGGTCAGGTATTGGTGCATTCCTAACTCTTCTATGTGTGAATGTTGTGCAGGGTATCTTTCCACTGCACAATATTCTGTGCCATGTGTGTTAAGTGCTACAAATGTTCACTGGGCTTCCAAATGCCAAGGTACTAGTTCCATCTTTTATTTCACGAGTTCAAGTGAATGTCAATAAAGGCCTGATTATCATAAGCAACTGGAGGATGCATGGTAGATGTCTACATGCATGAAATATAATACTATCTTGTGAAACTAATCACAATTATTAATTTAAATTTATTTCAGTTTTTCAAAGAAAGGATACTATTTATAATCTGTCCCTTACACAAGTGGTCTAAATTAACACGTTTTTTTCTTGATATACAATAGCACACTACAGATGTGAGCATTCACAAACCTAACCTGCGCAAAATGAACTGCACACTCAGAGCTGTTTTATGAGAATTCGCCTGCACACTGCCCACATTTGTACATGGGCAGAGCATAAGAATGTGACAAGTGCAATCTGTGCACATCCTTATTCACAGAAGGCTGCACATAGATGATCAACTAGCCCAAAATCGCCACAGGTGAAGAGACAATGTAGACAGGGAACAGATTACACCACTAAAGTTGCAGGATTTGCAACAGTAATAGTCATAAACATCATGAGCACTTATGTACAACTTTGAATTCCTATCTATAATTTAGTGGACCTAATTTCGGTGCTCGGTGTTTGAAGGTTCTGTTTAGCGATTACCTAATGGCGATGTTTTGCAAATCACAGTTAGGAAATCGCCAAGCAGAATGTATGTACATTGTACCAGAAAAAATACGAGTTGTGGGAAATAGCAGTTATCGATTTCCAAAAATAGGAACGCAATCGCAAATAACAAACGCAGTCGCAAACGTGGAAGATTATTTACTGGTTCAGGACGATGACCCTGGGAAATGGTGCTCATTTTAAGCCTGGAAAGCAGCCAAGGCGAAAGTGGAGAACTGCTATCATTGGAAATTGCGACTGGGACCTTCAAGAAACACCTTCCAACAACAGGAATGGCCAGCCAAACCCAGAGAAGGAGGCAGGGAGAACAAAAAGAAAACTGAATTTCTCTGAAAAAAAATTGGAAATACTAATGGAGGAGTGCTGCTATAATCATGACCGGGCGATCATCTATAACTGTGCCAGAGGCAGAAAAGAGCAGCGCGGCCGCTGCAGGTAAGAACGGTAGGGCCAGGTGAGGTGGTATTTCAAGAGACCATGAGGGAAAATTAGTAAAAAATTCCCCCCTCACCTGGCCCCACCGCTCTTACCTGCAGTGACCGCAGCTGCTAAAGAGCCAAATCTGGCAGGAGATTCAGAAATAAATAAATGCAGAGAAGATGCGCCATACAGATCACAAAGTGCACATAATGTAAATAGGTCAGTGGGCTACTGCTTTTGTCAGAGAGATCCTTTTGTTACTTGCAGTTTATAAGGTAAAATCCTAACTTAGAACAGTGAGCTATTAACTGTCATCTAAGAGCTGCATACAAACTGCAAGGTATAAATTAGAGCGTTATGTCCTCCCCCCCCCAGTCTGTGATTATCCTAATGTCCTAAAAAGTGTTATTTTGGACAGAAATCAATTCTGATTATTAAGGAGAACCCCCCACCATGGTATTACGTTTTAAATTCCGGGTATTGTGTTTCTCCAGACCAATCACTATAAAACTATACGGGCCACAAGTATGGTTGTCATGTGACTCCTACACCTTGTAGTCCTTAGTTTTATGTAACATTTTCTATACAGTGATTTACACACATATTGATTGTCTCTGTGTAATGTGTGTGATGTAAAGTGCTCTGACACCCTACAATGGTATGAGTGGCGCTGTAAATCAAATTAAATGAATCTGAGAGAGAGTGGTTATGGAGACTTGGGGGCACAGTTAAAGGGTGGTAGTGAGGAAATCCATGGCAGAGGTGGTCTTTGGGGGGCACTAACAAACATTAATGCACAGGACACCACCAGTGCTATGGCTGGCCCTGCCCTTGAGGCCAGTCTGCCTCACTGATAGGTACCTCCATTGACCTTGTTTCAGCAGTAGTAGCTGCAACTCACCAGGGATTGGCAATGCAGGATTTGCACGCACACCAAACTAAGTTCGCAAACTTCACAGTCTCCCTGCTTCATTCACAAGCACTTTTAACTTGTGGGGCCACTGGAATTAATTATGCAGCAAAGGATGACAACATTATGCCGTAGTGTTGACTAAATTATGCATTAAAAAAAGGTTGCAGCGTAATGCAATATATTTTCAGATATTTTATTATTTTGAGTGTGTACACATGCTAACAGTCTCTGGAAATATTTTGCCTTATTAGTACCAGTGTAACATACAAACGCAGCAGTGAGAAAAGTGACCAGTCAACCTTTACAATAGGCCATCTACTCCGCAGCAACACAAGTCACATTTTATATTAACTTTTGATATGTTTGAGCTACAAACAATTTATTAGTTTAAATGGTCAGATCATGCAGCAGATCTTGCATTATGAGGCAAATATGGCAGAGCAATAATTTTAGAGAAAACATTTGCAAACTAGGATATTTTACCATTCATGTTTGAACTGCTGTTGTGGGAAAAGGGAGAAGTGCTGATGACAGAAACTCCATGGCTCGGAGACAAATGGCTTGTGTTTCCACATTTTATCGTATTTGGTACATTCTGTGATTAGAAGCATATCCCACTTTGTGAATATATTTTAATGTCAATAACTAATTATAACCTTAAATATTCATGTGTATCCATTGGTTGATTAAACTGGGCAGTGAAATGCCAAACAAATACTAAAAATTGGGATGTCTGCGCATTCTGGCCACACCTCTGGCTCCACCACAGGTCCAATCCTTGGGTTAATCCCGCCCGCTGGTTCTCCGCCGACTGTTCCCCTTCTTTTTTTCCCCCACTTCGACCACTGTGTAAGACTCAGCATCCCTGGACCTGTGATGTCCTGCCGCTGCGGGCACCGCATGTGCCACACATTTATGGTGCCGGGGTTTGCACATAAGGGGGCTGGCCATTATTGTATCCCTAAACGAGCCCACGTTGTCAGTTTGACATTGACTACACGTAGAGGGACTCTAAGTTTCTTTTAAAAAATATAGCTAAGGTTTGGCTCTATACATTTTATTTTGTATAAATTAATTTAATGTGTGTAAAATTTAGCAATACCCGGGGAGTTCTAGTAAAGGGAGCACCCATTGGCGAATCACTAGCGTGTATGATGCATTATTTATTACTAATTTTGACGTTGTGCTTTAACTTTGGATAAAGGTTATCATGACTTCTAGCACCAAGAAGCCAATATTGGTGAATATGTGTGCTACAAATAATCCCTAACATACACTGTGCATACAGTATATTTAATCTGGTGCTTTAATCATAGTCTGTTTTAAGGTATTCTGATAAAAATCGAATCGTGCTGAAGACAGCCTTGACTGGTGTTGGATCAAGGACCCGGAAGTCTGCAGACCTAGCAGACAGAGATAAAGCACCTTGTCAGAAAGTTTAGCGTTTTCCCTACAGGTGGTGTTTGTTGGTCTGTGGCAGGGTCAGTCACATGTCCTGGATTTCTGGCATTTAATTGAGTCTATTCTAGTTCTGCGCCCCAGTGTTTCTTGTGCCCCACCTGGCACACATCATGTCGGAGGATGGTGATGACGTTAACATTTTGCCTCCCCCTGGAAAAATGTCTGCAGACGCCCATGTAAATGCTGTAGGTGTGGACAGCGCTCCATCTAAGAGATATCAAAGATCTGGTATGACCTCAGGTCCCATACTAAAGAGAAAGTAGAAACACACATGAGTGAGTCCCAGGCAACAGAAGGTAGCCCTTCTACTGTACACCCACCCACTAAAATTGAGACAATGGTGGAGACAACCTTGGAGAAGAGCAGTTGTTGGTTTTCCAATATTGACACATTAGCACCTGCAACATCTCAAAGTGGGGTGTACATTCTTTGTAATGTAAACATTTGTTACCTTAAAACTGTCTTTTGTATGCATGTATACTTTTATCTAATACAGGCATATTAGTGCTGGATTTTTCATTAGCAAGAGCACCCTTGCGTTATGGGGCATGTAGTCAAGAAGTAACTCACTGTACTCAGTGTCAGACAATTATTCAAGAAAACATATGAACTAAAGAGAAATATGTTCCCATGCAAACACCTTTAATTGTTCCTCCATTATTTAAACAGATGCACCTGAGGAAGACAGTGATGGAAGAATTGTTGAGGGAGAAGAACAGTCACAAATGGTGGTGGAAGATCTAATCTTGTTGGAGAGCCAGTCAACTACACCTCTTTGCCCCTCTAGCAGTGTATGTTTCTTCCCACAGCCAGCATCAGTGCTTGAAGATGATGGCATACAACCACCTACTCCAATCATGCAGCGAGTTGTCACGCTACGAATGCAGCGTCTCAGTGCATGCTTGTCGGTGCCATGATATATCTCTTGGCAACCAACCATCAGCCTCTCAGCCAACTGAGAAATTATGTCAACAGATGGCAAAGGACAACACCTATCAAAGGCAAAGAGAGTGGAGCACTAGAGCACCTGTGGATGCCTTAATCTATTAGAAGATTAGTACATGCCACCTCAACCTTATCAAGCAGGACTGTAATCCTACAGATGAAAATAGGCCACTTCAGTGGGAATCTATTGAGGCGCTTATTGCAGATTACCACTGCTGTTGAAGCTAAACAACCTGCCCAGACTGCAAATAGGGTAGGTACAGAACTTCCTGATAATGAGGATATGTACAGCATCAGCAGCATCTCTGCTACACATTCTCATGTGCTGCGATCCAGTAGCAGCCATATTCCTGCATCTCAACATGGTGGCAAATTTCATTCTGGATGCAGTCACAGGAAGCACTGAAGGGCACAGAACACGAATGACCTATATTGGTGTACATTTATAATGTTGGTGCTGTAATCAATTTTCATATTGACATTAAGTTGTGTTTGCATGTGACGGTTACAGATTGTTTCTGTACAGTTGCAAAACACCTGACAAAAATGTCTGTTTTATCTTGGACATTCAGATATTACTTATCTTGAGATGTAATGTAATGTGTGGGAATGGGGTCCCTGCACTTTCACCCCTCCACTTTTCTAATCTTATCTGTAGGCTGCTGAGCAGCTCAAGTTCTTCATCTTTCAATTCTGACTCTGAAACAGCGATGTGTAGACCTCTCCTGGTGTAGGATATTGTGTAGGATTTCACACATTGCTACTATCTTTTATGCAATTTCAGGTACATATTGTAAGGCACCCCACTCTTATGAAGGCACCGGAAACGAGCTCTCAGTAGACCACATGTCTGTTCAATCACAGTTCTGGAGCAATGATGTGCGTTGTTGTATCGCCATTCATTCTGAGAAGTGGGGGAAAGGTATAGTGTCAGAACCACGGACAAAAGGATAAGCACTATCACGTAAAATATACATTAGTGCAAGCCTACATAAATTTTCGATTGGATTACCAAAAACATATATATATTTACATTTCATTACCTAATAAATATCCATAATCAAACTCCCCTCTTTCCAGCTGTTTTTAAATTCCACTTTGCCTTAAATGGGTGCTTCTTGTAGCACAATATCAGTTATTTATTCATTCATTAATTGAAACTTTATTTCGGCTATTACAGCCATAAAAGTACATAAGAAATTTGCAAACACATAGAATTCAAATCACAAGGGTAATCAATTATCACATGCAAAGGTAGATAATAAACAAAGGATTATAAAAAAACATTTAGGGAAGTTGGCAAATAAAAATCATCACTATGGGAAATGTGATTATTTAAAAATTACATTAAAAATATAATTTAACATATGAATATTAAAACCAATAAAAGATTCATATCATTGGTATATCTAAAGCCCATCACAAACTAACAACCATTTATGCAGGTATTACTATATTTCACATAGTTAATCGACTGGTACCTACAGGTACAAACTCAATTTTACAAAATCCGTAATCACAACTGATGGCAAACAATAGCAGTTGTTATCGATTCTCATATCAATTTTTTAAGCAAATGCCTTCATTTACACCACATTGCAAATAAGAATTTAAAAATAGCAACAACAAAAACCGGGTTAGTATCTGTTTCTAGAATCCTGAAAAATTCTATATAATTTCTAATACCCAGGTTCCTGCAAAGTTGAATCACCCACTTAGATGTAAGCCTCTTACAGGCCAAGCAGAAGAACACCACATGAATTACAGATTCTTCCTCCACTAGGCACCGGGGGCAAGGGAGGCCGATAGCACCCGCCCACTTATTAGTTAAGGCATAGAGTGGGAGCGTCCCATATCTAAATTGCAAAAACAGCTTTCTGGTTGTATAGAATCTAACACCAGCTCAAATTTATATTGATACTTAATATCCAGGAACCCATAGGTTAAACTGGAAGGATTAGCCATCTGTAAGATACGTGTCAGTTTGTATACCTTCAGAGCACTAGCTAGAGATTTTTTTGAAATGGCTGAGCATGTCTCCTCACGTGCAGTCCATAAATCCTCCCTCCTTATTGATCGAAATGAGTCCCTATTAAAGGACAGCCAAGGGATTCTCCAAGCCCCAAAGGTAGACAGGACAACTTGTAATTCCTCCCTGTAGTGACCCAACTCTGGCGTACTCCTCAGCCATCGCCAATACCGCAGTGGGTGCGTAGAGATTAGGTCCACGATCGGGAGGATATCCAAGTCACCCTTAGTGGTACTAGGGGTGTGCTTTTAGGCAGGCTTATAATCTGTCTGATTAAATCATTTTCTGTTATTGTAAGGACATTCGCTACGCTATGCCCCAACAATTCCGCCCCATACAAAGCAGCTACCCTTGCTTGGCCTTTGTAAATTTCAACTGGCGGGCTTATAACTTTTAGGGCGCAGCTCTTATGGAATTTTTGGATCCCCCCGATAGCCTGTATTAGCATTAGGTTGGCTTTATTGATTTGCGGTCCACACCCCATTTTCTTGTTTAAGGTGAGACCTAAATAATCAAAGATGGGGACCCTGTCCAGTGGTCTATCGCCCATTCTAGGATGTGGACAATTGATGGAATTGGCATTAAAGACCATACTTTTTGTCTTTTTGATGTTAACCACCAGATTCTTCCTCTTGCAGAACTGACTAAATTCCTCTCATACATGCTGCATCCCCAGTTATTATATTGTGGGCATCTCAAACCACTTGAATATTGAGAAATGTGTATATTTCCTTTTGCTAAAAAGATATTCAAGAGAGGATTAAGGACAAACAGGCACATGTGTCCCATCTATATACCAGATGACATGGGAAAAATTGTCAATCCAGTAAATTGTAATTTATTACTTTGCATTTCCTGAGCATTCCTGTGTAGTTATATGTAAAGGGGGATAAAGAGAAGCATGGCATTAAGGAATGCAAAGAAAAAACATAAAAGCAAGTTTTGAGTCACTGCTCATACAACAGCAATCACATCCTGGTACTGACAGAAGCTAATAGGTTCAATGAACACAACACCTGAACATGAGTGGGGATTGAATTGCTGCACAGAGTACTGCTTTCTAGATGTGGCTTTAGAAGAGCAATATTCTTCAATATGACATTGTTACTTAGCCAGTATTTGACAAATATTTCTTCTTCTGTTTGTTGAGAAATGGTCAGCCGTACTCGAAAAATCCTCCCTCTCTTCTGCTAAGCAGTATTCACATCCTCCTGAAATCACATGTAAAGCAGCTATTGTGGAAACCCCTGAGGCATTCTGGGGCAGCTTTTATAGTTTGCACACAGTTTCCACCTTATTTGAATTGGTAGTAAATTACACGTACAAACAGGCCTTTTTGCGACTAGCCGTTAATTGCGACAGCCTCAAACATAACATTTGAAGTTGCTATTTTTTGTGCAAAAATGACTTTAACGAAACTGTTGCATCACTAAAGTTAAATTGTGAATGGCTTTTGTACATTGCATAGCTCTACTTTTTTAGTCTCCAACCTAATTGTGACAAATTTGTGAGTCCCAATTTGTTTGTACATTCAGCATTATTTTTTTATTTTTTTTATGTGTCTTTTTATTTCACATTGGTCAGTCATATATCAGTGCCACAATAAAAACAGTTAATTGTCACATCGCATAATACATTCGTTGTTTTACAAACTTGACGTGTCTATTTACTCACTATCGTAATTGTGGTCTTTGACAGTGTATCCTAACCCCCGTCTATTGGATTCTCTTGTGGGAGAGATACATAATTCTCTTCTATGTCTAGTACACTTTTCCCATTTTCATCCCATTTTCCAGGACACCCTCTACTTTTAAGACATCTTTCTCAGCAATCATGCTTTTATCAATGTCGTTTTTCCATATCTTCCGTGTCTGTATGTCTCCCACTACCCATTTTTGCGCAATATTAAGTTTGGACAAAGTCATCCCTAATGTAACCCAGGACTGTTCACTGTGTTTAAACCTGTGGCCTCCCATACGTTGAACAGACACAGTTTGGGTGTTGGGAGGATCTCTTTTTCACACACTGCTTGCATCTTGGCAGTTATCTCCACCCAAAATGGTTGGATACCTGGGCATTCCCAAATGGTGTGGTAAAATGTACCCTCATACATACACAGCGGTAGGCATCTTGAGTCCTCTCTCCTCCTCAACTTAGCCAGAGTGCCCCGGAGAGATGTTCTGTGCAGGATCTTATGTTGGATTAATCTAAGTGTCTGAGGGATTGCTGCCTCTCATGGGGAGGCCAGTGCCTCTTGCCATTCCTCTTCTTCCAGATTACCGATGTCTCCTG
The DNA here is from genome assembly GCF_964263255.1 of Lissotriton vulgaris. NCBI lineage: Eukaryota > Metazoa > Chordata > Amphibia > Caudata > Salamandridae > Lissotriton > Lissotriton vulgaris. Next base: position 355,175,164 of record NC_141689.1, on the reverse strand, counting down.
GCCAGTGCATCCGCAGTGTTTGGAGTGGGTCTGATAAGTTATTACTTAACTTTCAGTGGACGATAGAGATTGCCTCACGGTGTTCAGGGGCTGAGTTAGGAGTCTATCTTCTAATGGAGATGACTCTGGTATCTCCTCTCCTTTGGGAATGAGCGTTATTAAGGCATGTCGGATTTGTAGGTACCTGTATATTTCATGTTTTGCCATTTTATATTCCCTATGCAGCTCTGCGAATAAGACTACCTTTCCTTTTTTCCAGGGGTCACTACCACTGAGATTCCAATATTGTCCCATTTATCAACCCCAAGGTATCTATTTAAGTTACCTAGTTGTTCTGCTTCCCATAGGAGCGTCGGTTGCGTTATTTTCCTGTGCCAGACAAGTTTTTTTGTTGCCTGGTGCCATATAGTTACTGTTTGTTCAGTGGGGGCGGTAAGTTTTTGGCGTTTAGGATTCACATATAATGCTGTTTTGTACCCTCAGTGGCCCATCGAGAGTGTATCCAACCGATAAGCGGGGTCATCCTGGGAATGGTAAAGCCAATGGTTAATGACCATCAGTTGAGATGCCCAATAATATAATATAACATGGTGAGAGAGGACAGCCCTGGCACTTTCCCCTTCCCAGTTTAAACAACCGCAAAAAAGGGCCTGTTACTATCACCTGTTCCATAGGGTTGGTACATAGTACCTTAATCCACTTCAGAAAGTTAGGGCCAAACTCCATTCGCTCCAGAACTGCAAAGAGATAAGGCCATTTTATTGCATCGAAGGCCCTTTGAGGGTCTAATGAGAGTATCTCTGCTAAGCATGGGCGAATTTTGCGAATCTCGCGTTCGCGAATTTTGCGGATTTGCGAACTTGCAATTCGCAAAATCCGCGAATTCTCGCAAATTTGCGGGGTTTTTTTTTTGTGTTCGCGCGGGTTTCTGCCAGTTCACGAGGGTTTTGTACAATTTCGCAAACGCGAACTTACCTGTCGGGTTGCAAGTTTTGCGAACTTGTTGTTTCTACGTGTCCAGCCTGTTTGGGACACTCTTCTTCATCACTGCCACTCTCTGTCACCACTGCCACTCTCTGACTACTCATGCCACCCTCTGGCCCACCCATGCCACCCTCTGTTTCATCACAGCACCCTCTGGTTGTCCAGTCAGTGTACATTATTGTGGCAAAGCAAAGCACACCTTCCCTGCCTCAAGTGACCTGAATTAATTTGGGGCTGATTAATGTGTCACAGAATATTTTTTTAGCTGGCACCTGCTTCCTTAATGCTTCCTGATTAGTGATCTTTTGCACTTGCTAAGTGCTTTCATTGTTGCAAAATTAGTTACAACACCTGCCCTGACCCAACTGACAATAATGAATTAGGGGCTGATTAATGGATTTGAACTTCCAGCCTGGCTCCTGCTTGTCTCCCTTAGCTGTAATTCAGGACCTTTGTGGCATATGTGTAACTATTCTGAGGTTCAGAGCAGGGTCACATAATAGTTGCAAGTAGGCAACTGAACTCTGGAGGGGCCCCTCAGGAAGCACTACAGGAAATGGCTACTAATGATGAGCCTGAACTTTTGAACCTGGTAAGTAGTTTCAGTTTTGCTAAGATCGTATTTCTGCAATTTAGCGCTTATTCGCGGGGCGCGAAGTTGTACTGGGAAGCCGCGAACTCACGCGAACAGTGCGAGCAAGCCATAAAATCCGCTGCTCGCGGATTTGCGGATTTTGCGGGAGATTCGCGAATCTCACGGATTGCGAATTTACCGAAAATCCGCAAAATCCGCGAGCGAAACAGATTTTTCGCCCATACTTAATCTCTGCCTCCTCCCTGATTGTATCTTTTCGCCCCATCACATTATGCAGATGGCGTAGATTTAGAGCTGTATTTCGCCCTGGCATGAAGCCAGATTGATAATTTTGTTACTATTAGAATCATGCGTGTCGCAAGTAGCTTTGCGAAAATCTTAGATTCGGCATTAAGCAGCGATACGGGGCGCTATGACCTAGAGCTCTCAGACGGTTTGCCTGGCTTATGGATCATCATAATGGAGGCAAGTCTTTGATCGGGAGGAAGAGAACCCTTCAGACAACTATCATCATATATAGCTCGCAAATATGTGGCTATCTTCATCGCAGTTAACTTGTAGAATTCTAGTGGTACACCATTCTGACCCATCGCCTTCCCTGACTGAATATTTTGAATTGGGGGGATCAGTTTTTCATCTGAAAAATCCCCCTCTAGAGAATCTAAGGGGTCGGCACTGGGATATTGATTAGAAGATCACATGAGTTGTCTGTTGTGTTTGTAGTTGAGGATGAATATAATTGTTCGAAGTGGTCTGCAAATGACTCTGCTATTTCTTGCGGGTCGCGTAGGGTCACGCCTGCACTGTTGATGAGTTCTGTGACCCAGCAGTTCATCTGCTCACATTTCTCAAGCCAGGCTAAGAGTTTACTTACCCTATCTCCCATTTCATATCCTCTGTGTTGTGAAGCCCTATGTTTCGCCTTGTAGTTCTCTGTTACCAGATGCTTATATTCCAATCTCTTGATGTCTAGGGCATGTTTAGATGAGTCATCTAGGGGTCTACGTTCTGTGTCTCACCTTCCAATATCTCTAGTGTATCTATTTTGGCGCTTTTGCTCCCTTCTATGACCCACTACGAGTGTGATTGCTTGGCCTTTTATTACACGGTTTGGAATGCCCCCCAAAGTGTTGGACTGACCCCACATTTTCTTTGTAATAAACGTCTGTGGGTTGCGCTAATTCCATTCTAATTCGTGGGATTTTCAGTACCCCGGGTTGAGTGTGAGAGTCTTCCGTTCGCTGTGAATGTCGCTGACGTATTTACCCCATATTGGGGAGTGGTCTGAGATGCCTCGTACCAGGCAACTAGTCTCCCTATAGTTGTGTACATTATCTGTACATTATTCACTAGAGTGAGAATGTAATTTATACATGATAAACTGTTGTTGGCCCGGGAGTGAAATGTGTACTATTTTATCTGCAGATGGAGGTGACGCCAAACATCAGCCATACCCATTGAGGTGAGAAAGCCCGCAAATGGGGAATTGCATTGCACATTTCCACGGGGAGGATGTCGATCTAGGTTGTTTTGTACTGTCATGTTGAAGTCACCCCCAAGTATAAAGGAGCCTGTTGGTAGGTCCAATATTAGCCTGCCAAGGTCGGCAACGGTGGAGGCCTGGAGTGCTGGGGGGATATAAGCAGATATTAGGTTCAAGGGATCCCCTTCCCACAATCCCGACACAAATGCAAAGCTCCCCTGATCATCTGTCTTATTCAGATTAGTTTATCAGTCCCAACGGAGCCTGAGGTAAACCCTGCATGTGTCACCAACTTGTATTCCCATCTGTCCGGGTCTTTACAGGTGTTCCCGACAAGATGAGTTTCCTGTAATAATACAATGTATGGTGATTGACGTTTTAGAATTTGCATTACAATCCCCCTTTTTAATTTGTCCCCCAAGCCATTTACATACCAGGTTAGGATTCAGATTGCCACCTCGAGATTATTAGCAGTCATTTGTGTCTTTGGCTCCTGTATATTTGGACCACCTGGAACACGTCTCCCTGTGTTTTACCTGTGAGTCTATGGTGGCTCGCATTCTTTTGTGGTAGAAGGTCTTAATGCCATAACTGTCTATATTTGGAGTGGAATATCTGGAGAAGTGAAAAGAGTCCCTATATCTACTGACCATCTAACTGAACTATTAACATTCAACAAAGCTACCCCCAAATTATTAAGAAACTTGCCCCCTCCCGCTCCCCTGCATGACGGCATATAATCTATCCGCCACCCCAACTGTGCAGAGTGCCTGTTGCCCTCCCCCAAAAAGGTCAGGGTTTGTGGCCTTGCCAGTCCCCTCCCCCATATGCAATGGTGTGAATTCCTTGTGCAACTCAACCTTTATCGTACATATAGCTGGGCCCTATAATCAAATTCTTATTCAGTTTAGTATATCCATATCTCTTCCTCTTTACAACTGCTTCATTCTCATTGTTACCAGCATGTGCGATCAGTTCGGATATTTGGCAAAAGGCAGTTCTTTACCTCTATAGTGTCAATGTTCATTCTGATTCTTGGCTGTGCCGACCATTCTGACGGCCGCGTCTCCTGGGGCACTGTGTGGTTGAGCCTAATGGGTCTGCTTCCCTCATTTTCCATTTGGCATTTTATCACGTTCTTGTCGCCACCCATCTAACCATTTCCACACGTCATTGGGGGTTGTAAAGAACCAGGCCTTGATCTTCAGCCCCCACCATGAGGTTTGCTGGGAACAACATTGCATATTTGATTTATTTTTCTCTAAGGGTTCTCTTAACTTATATGAAGCTCCGATGTTGTCTCTGCACTTTTACGTTGAAACCTGGGAAAAACTTAATTGTACAATTTTCAAAGGAGAGTGGTGGAGAACTTCCGGCCGTTTGCAGGATGATGTCTCTGTCGCAAAAATTGAACTAGTAGAGGTGTTGGGGGCGCCCCCTGTTTTGGCCTTCCTCCTGGGGACTCTTTCTATTGAAAAATAGTTGGAGAAACCTCGTGGTTGCAAATGTTTAGTGATTAGCTCTTCCACAAAAAGATCTGTGTCAGGCCCTCAGTGCGTTCAGTTGCCCCAAGAATACATATGTTGTTTTGCCATACCCTACATTCGTAGTCATCTAGTTCCACCTCCAAGAGTTCAATTTTGGTGTGTAAGTCCTTGACTAGCTGTTTGAGGCTTGATGTTTCCTTTGCGATGGATTGCATAGTTATTCCACTTCCTTGACCCTTTTATACATATTACGTAGGTCGGCCGCAACCAGAATGAGTTCTGTGGAGACTGTGTCGAGCCTCGCTTCCAGGGATGTTTGCACATTTGTTATAGCCGACATTATGTCTGAAGAGTAGGTTCTGTGTGTTCTGTGAGACTTGCACTTTGGGGCTGGGTCGCGGGAATTGCGTTGCCTTGTGGGTCTGAACCTTTCTGCCATGCGTATTTGTCTAGTTTTATTTGGAGAGCAGCACAACCAGTCTTGCCACTTGACATTTCACTGGATGAACGGAGGTGTATGTCCAGGATCAGAAACCGATTTGTGGTCCCTGCCACCTGCACTCGGACTGATTGCCCTGTTTGGCCTGTCAGGTCCTGCCTATGTTACTTCTGCTATGCCAAAGCTGGGAAAGGTGCTAATTCAAGTTCAGGATGGGCTGCTTTGACTGTGTTGTGGGTTGTCCTTAAACTACTTTACTAATGAGGATCAATTAGCCCTCTCCGATGACTCTCTATTGACTCGCCCAGTATGGGTAATGTGCACAATTACTCCCACTATTCAGGGCCTCTAGTTATTGTCTCTCTATCCCTCCACAACCCGCTCACCTTTGGGTATTGATGGTCATGGTAATCCTCTGAGGCTCGAACCTTTGATTATTTCTCCGAGCACTCGTTGATTTCGATCGTCCTTAATCCGGCCTGCTCGCTCCTCTGCCCAGTGGTTGTGCTTGGGCTCCCCCTTCTTGACTTGCCTGCAGTTGCTTTTATGGGATCCGGCCTCCCGCACCGCGCACACTTCTTCACTCTGTCCTGTTGTCGCTCGAGCCTTCTCTGCCCTCGAGGCCGGCGGATCTCCTTTTGAGGTGTAATAGCCGGTCCTGTAACTCCCACTTCTCTTGCATGTGCTCTGGCAGTTGTAAACAGTCTCCTCAAGTCTGTGGCAGCCCACCTGTGACCGGCCATGTTCATGTTCACTGCCGGATAGCCAGATGTGGGGGTCCACACGTCTGCGCGGCCTGCTGCTATGTTGCTTCTTCAAGCCTGAGTCGCGGCACCTGCGTGAGTGTTATTCCTCCCGGTGTTAGGTCTTTGTTTATCCACTTCTGCGCCAGGGTCACCCAGTTAGTGAGATCAGGGATCAAGCCGCCTCCATCTTTCTGATCTGCATTGAGCGTAGGCCGTGGGCCGGATGGGCTGGTTTCGAACCCAATTACTCTCTTTGTTGTTGCCAGATTAGGTCCCCCTTGCTTCACTGGTTACAGGTGATTTTTTCAGTGCATATTTCTCTGGATACTCTGACGGATGGTGGGGGATTACAGAGGTGGGACTCCAGCGCTGCGTTAGTGTGCGGCCATTCTCGTCAACTGCTTGCCACGTCCCCCCATTCAGCCCTAATTTATTTACATTACCTTGCACAGGCCAATTATAATGCTGGGAAATGTGTCCCTGACCCAACTTGGTTTCAACTTTAGTCCACCACCTCTCTCCTCTCTGTCCATGTAACTCATGAGAGTGAATAAACATTTAAGCAGTGGATCGCACCATCTGCAGTAATATTCAGGGATTGATCTGCTAGGGAAACAGCGCACCATCTTTTTGGGTGTGAATGTCTCTATTTTGAATCTTGCCCAAATAACGTAGGAAGAATGGATAATTTACACCATCCCCTGCAGGGAAAAGTTATCATAATGTTCGCCATTCGAAAAATACAAGGTCCTGAGGAAAATGAAAATTCCTCAAAAAGGATAATTTGTCCCAAAGCATATTCAGGTTATAGTGAAATGAGAGTCAAAATGCTACATCTGGTACAAAAGAATGCCCTCTCCAAATATTAAGCTAACTGACTTATCAGCTGAAAGAATATTTTATAGCATAAAAACTTTTTCTCACACCACAACGCAAGACAAATATCATACTTGAGTAATGGGAATGGGAAATTAAAGTCCATCATATTGTTTCCCAGAAAGGCATGGGCAAATTAGTATGGGTATCTGGTTTCTCAGGCAGCAGTTTCCAAATGGGTACCATTTTCATTATGTGAAAAGTGAGGATATTGCTTGGCGAAAAAGAGCTCCATTATAATATAAGATGAAATTCTATTGTATAAATTGTCATGAACAGTAACCTCAGCTTGCAAATGGGCCTGAAATAATTTACTGGCCCCTAGCTATCTGAAAGCTTTTGTTCATCCCTATTATTCACAATGCTAACAAATAGTAAGGGTTATATTATTACAAACATTACCATTGAAAGTAATGAATAAAATAAAGTATGTGCTAGATATGTTACTATTTAACTGCCTATGTTTTTTATCTGTTCTGTTTCATAATAAGTCGTTTGGGAAATGTTCTCATTCAGGAAAGCACTGTACTGTACTGAAATTATGATTGTTGTAAAAAGTATCTCATGTCCAGTTTGTGATAGAATTCCCTTTATTAAATATGTATTTGATTCCTCTTCATTTTATAGTAAGGGGCATATAATTATTGGCCTCTTTGCTTTGCTCTTGCACCACGCAACGTGGTGCAAGAGTGACGCAAATTAAAATGAGATTTAAGAAGCATGAGCTCCCTTACAATCAAATAGTACAGTCCACTGTCCTTCACCCAACCATCCAGTGCCTTGCAAAAAGAATCAGGACAATCCACCCAGGTCTGTTGGGCCAGTTTCTGACAGTCCCTGAACCTTTGCCTATACTTTTCTGGAGTCAGACCATATTTTCTCATAAGGGCTACTTCATGGGGGAATACTGCATTCGATCCTCTTTCTCTAGGGCCAGTAGGGTGTCCATTCCCACACAAGGGATGTTCCTCCACAGGCTAGACCACCAGCCCCCTTAGGTATCTTTTGCATCTGCAGGGCAATCTCATAAACCTCAAAACACTTATTAATGTCATCTCATACAAAAAAAGTCAGGCACAAGACCTTTAGGAATGTGGGTTCTCTTGTCTCCAGAGGGCCCTGAAGTATACTGCCATCACTGGGAGGGATGTCCAATCCTGGGAGTTCGTTAATCTCGTCCTCAGGAGACTGCCTTGCAAGATCATCCGGATTGTCCTGTTCCAATTCTTCCTCCTCACCCAACTCCGCCTCATCATCATTTGTTGGGGTCTGCTGGGCCTCTGCCAATGCCATCAAGGCCATTTGGAGCTCTGCCTTGTTAGTCCTCCTCTTAGCAGGCAGCACCCCTCTCCTGAAAACTCCTTGACCTGGGCCAAGGTGTAGTTCTCCAGGTTGGCCAGCTCAATTTCCATCTTTGTAGGTTTGGTCACAAACTGTCAGGTAGAGAAAGAATTAGTTTGGGAAAGCAAAAAGGCTAATCAGGGGGAATTTACCCGAATTGGTCTTAGATATGGGATGGCACGGTTCACCAAGTTACTGTATAGCATTGCACAAACACAACCCCCGTCCCATCACTGCCACCACTGTGAGTTGTTGGTTGACTAGCGTATGAACCCTAGTCAAGCAGCAGCCATTATCCTGGTCATGCTAAGAAGCAGGCAAACTCTATATTAACCTGTGCTCACTCTCTGGTATCTTAGCACAGGGCAATCAGGCTTAACTTTAGAGGCAATGCGTAAAGTATTTGTGCAGATTTGTCCTACTGAAGATTTACCATCTCATATTTTGTAGCAAGAGTCCCGTTCACAGGGAAGAAGTTAGCTGGGAGCAAGGAGAGCGTCACTGGCGATAGTTGGCATGACACAAAAAGCATGCCAGATGTCGTGAGTGGGCGGACTGGAGCCTTGCAGTGTTGGTACACTCCAGTGAACAATGCTTTCTGTGCGAAGAGATGAACTTGCAGCTGCTTGTGCTGATTCTTTGTGTGAGTGGCACAGTCCTGGTGCAAATGGGCCCATTCGTGTTCGCAAAGAGCCCAAAAGCTTGAGACCCACACCAATGGCCCAGGACCCGGGAGGCATCTCTTGTGGGTCAAGAGCCCATTGAAGACTGCTCCAAGAACTGTGGCAAGTCTGTTATTTCCCTGAAACTCAGATCAGGAGGCCAGCAGACATGCCCTTTGAGACATCCTCGGGTCCTGGGTTCAGGATGAAGTTTGCAGGTCTAGTTCTTCTTCCCTAGACAAGAGAGCAGCAGGAAGTAGCTCAGCAAGGCAACAGTTCTGCACAGTAGCAGTCAATTAGAGTGACAGCCCTACAGCAGCACAGCAGTCTTTTTTCTTGGCAAAGTATCCATAACTCCAGAAGTATATTAAAGTGGTTGTGTATGAGGACCAGTACTTATACCCAGTTCTGCCTTTGAAGTGGGTGAGACTTCAAGGACATGCCATTGAAGTGTACAGAGGTCCTCCATTCCTGTCCTGGCTACAGACTCACTACAAGGGGGGGCATGCAGCCCTTTGTGTGAGTACAGAGCACAGCTTATTCAGGCATAAGCGAGGCTCAGTCCAGCTCCTCCCTCCCATCCTTCCAGGATGGCCCATCAGTTAATGTCTATGGTCACACTGTGTATAGCTGTCTAGGTGAAATACACAAAGCCCAGCTGTCAACCACTTCAGACACGTGATCAGACTATTTCTAAAAGTGGCATTTTCAGATTTCCAACGTAAAATCCAACTCGGCCATGAGTTAGGATTTTAAATTGGGATTCCAGAGACACAAAACTTGAAGGGGTCATCTCTTTCCATTTTGAAATTACACTTATAAAACATAATAAGGCAACTAAAATGTAATCCTATGGGAGGGATCAGTCTTGTTCTAAAGAAAATGAATGTAATTATTTTTCATTCCCAGGACATGTAAATCTTAAATGTACATATCCTGCTTTTAAAATATATTGCACCCTGCGCTCCGGGTTGTTCTGGGTCTACCTTATGTTGACTTACATGTATTAAAAAGGAAGGTTTAGGCCTGGCAAGAGATTTAACTTGCCAGGTCGACATGGCAGTTTACAACGGCACACATAGGCTGTACAATGGCAGGCATAAGACATGTTTAAATGAATCCTTAAGTGGGTGGCACAATCAGTGGTGCAGTCCCACTAGTAGCATTTAATTTACAGGCCTTAGGCACATGTAGTGCACTTTTCTAGGTACTTTAAAAGTCAATTTAATATGCCAATTATGGATAAGCAAATGTTACAACGTTTTAGGGAGAGAGCACAGGCTCTTTAGCACTGGTTAGCTGTGGTGAAGTGCCCAGAGTCTTGAAGCCAACCGAAAAATGAATTCAGCAAAAAAGGGAGGCAGATGGGAAAATGTTTAGGGATATCCCTGGAGAAAGGACCATTTCCAACATGTGGTTCTAATACGTCCTGGGTGACTATGTCGTTCTTGGTATAACTTCTAGAAATTGCATTGAAAAATAAATATTTCATGTTCAAAAAGGAATTTCACATTCAAATTATAGGGGTTGCTGTAGTGTCTTGCTTTGCTCCAAGAGTATCAAACCTCTTTGAAGCGTAGTTTAAGGAAGACAGAGCTACTAATAACGGTAATCCATGTAGGACAAGAATAATGTATTTGAAGATATATTGATGACATGTTTGCCATCTGGCATGGCTCTGACGAATAACTCAAGGAGCTTGTGAGATGATTGAATGCCCAGAGTCCAGAATTAAAGTTTATATCCAATCACAGCAGAGACTCAATCAACTATCTTGACGTTTGCGTTAAGCAAAGGGATGGTAGCATGTATGCCACACTATACAAAAGTCAACATACACCAACTCCTTACTTAAATATGGCAGTCACCATCCTCAGGCACTCAGGGATTATCTCCCTTATGGACAATATTTGAGCATAAGAAAATGTTGCTGACATAGAGATTAATACTTTAGAGAAGGGTTTGAAAATCAAATTGACTGAGAAAGGCTATCCAAAATGAGTGGGTACGAGAGACCTCAAATGAGCATTGTCATTGTCATCACGAGTGCTTGTGATAGTCTGTCACAAGGTGGTGCTGTCTAGCTAATTCAGAGATGACCACAACAACAGTTAATATTTAATATTTAATATTTAATTCAATCCAAATTGAAGATGATTTTTACTATCACTGGCAGTATAGCAGAGGCAATGTGTGGTTGTATGCATCAGTGACCTCCTGACGGGAACCCTGGCACTTATGTTTCATTTACAAATTAAGCACAGTCTTGTAACCTAGTGTACGTTGGTCAGACAGCACTTGGTCAAGCAAAGGATCTATCAGCACAGAAGCTTTGTGAGGTGCAAAGTAGAAGGGGCCCCTCTGGTTTAACACTTTATGGGTATGAACCACAGTGCTGACGATATCTGATGGCAAGTAATTGAAGTGATCAAACTGGATAGCCATGGAGGTGATCTGACGACAAAGTTGAATCAACGAGAATGCAGATGGATTGACACACTGAAAAGCACTGAACATGGACTCAATGATGTCAATGATTACTGATGACTTTCAATGTTTAACTAAAAGTTCTCTAACTTGATTCTAAATGCACAGTATACAGTGATTTATATGTTTGACTTCACAATCATGGTAGTAAAATATTACACTCTGAGAGTAATAATGAGATGCAAATTGATTCCATCCTCCCCAGTTTAACAGGTTTGGTCTGAGCTGATTGTTTTTTGACTAGCCCTTGATTAGAGATGACCTAAGCATGCACATGTTTACCATTTTTCATGATTTTGACAAGGCAGGTTACATGCTGTAGTAGAAAGGAACAAATAAGAATAACCACACATGCAGGATTTATACAATTTAGTGGTCACTATGAGATTGGCCATGCTCTTGAATTTGTAGTAACAAGACCGTACATGGAAGCACAAACACTGCTTCATGGGTGATGGTTTTCTACTCCCAATATGACATCTGGTAATGGTTTAGTAGTTCAGGGACAATGATCCTATGTATAGTGGAGCTTTCCCCTCGTACACTCTCTAGAACACACAATGGTGAAACGAGATGCTTCCCAGCACTGTGAATGGTGAATGTGGACATCATACACAAAGTGTTTGTTGTCGGTTGTACTGGATTGGGATATCTATTTGGTTTATTGGGCTTTATATTACAGAAAACAAGCCTTAGTATATGTAAACCTGTGGAGATCTAGATGAGACTGTCACTCTGTGGATAAGAACACAGCATAGGTTATAGTTATCAGACATTTGATTGTATACACTGTGTAATTACGGTGACCTCCTCTGTTCACTACCTGGTGTGGGACATGCAGGCATGTATGCATTTCACGTACTGACCACAGTGATCGGATATGTAGCAATGGTCACAATATGTTGATGGTCTCACACTGCACCGGTCTGAGTTAATACCATTGCACATCGTTCATGAAAAGTTTGACATACTTAAGAAAATCATCGCTCACAGCATGTATATGTGGTGGCTCATAATTACATTGCTTTATATACTGGTGGTTTATTCGAGGAAGTAGTACATCATGGCAGGCTCTGATGATTTAATCTGGTGAGTAAGACAATCAATCTAGATGTACCACATATCCTTTTTCGGTATTTTCTACCCAGTGCGCATGCGCTACATAGGTAAGAGACCTTTAGCCATCGATTTAGTTTGGCTGCCAAAAACGTGCACGGATTGCATTCCCTTCAATGGCAACGCGTGTACGTTTGACGATTCCCTTGCGGGAGCGAGCTTTGACATATGGTTCCTGCTCGCTCCAGCAGGAGAATCCGGCACAGGCCCCCTCCTTGCTTCCCCTCTCCCTGCTGCCTCCTCCTCTCCTCCTCTGCACGAGGCGCGCACTTGTTTTTATTTTGATCCAATTCACATTGAAGCAACTAAATGAAAGAAGGAAAGAGAGGTTGTGAACCGTTTCTTCAAGTCACGGTTATTTTCTAAATTATTTTGGTGACTTCCTGAGTGCTCCCCTATATAAACCATCTCAGATTGTTTTGAATGTTGCTATTTAACCAACAATGTTGTGCGTGTGTTTGCTTGTTTGATGATGTGATGTACAAAAAAGTCCCTCTGTCTCTATATTTCCATTCACTTGTGTCTCTTTCCCTGAGGTACCTGAACGTCTCACCCATGTCTCCCCTGACTGCATCTTCCACAGCAGGTGCACCCCGGAAGTATTTCATCCCAACATCATGTCTCTATTCTCTCTCCTCCCCTTTACTGATGTCCACGGGCTAGCTAAATGTCTCTCTCATGACACCCACCACCTTTTAGTTACTCAACTGAAGATTAAATGTCTCAGTCATATCTCGCCTGCTTTCTCTGCTCCATTTGTACTCTTGATGAATTTAAACCTCTCCTTCATGTATGACGTCTCCCCCGTCAATTGTGTTTGCATCCCTGGGTTCTTTAAAGGTCTCTCTCGCGTCATACCCCACTGCATCTATAACCCCGACTAAATGAATGCCTCCCTCATACTCCCATCTCCTATGTACATCCACGAGGTAATAGAATGCCTCTCTTACATTTAGACTCCTGTACCACTACCACTGCTATACTGATGGATTTTAATGTTTCCCTCATACCGCCCATCTCCTATACTGATGGATTTAAATGTCTCCCTCAGACTGCCCATCTCCTATACTGTTGGATTTAAATGTCTCCCTCATACCACCCATCTCCTATACTGATGGATTTACTTGTCTCCCTCATACCTCCCATCTCTTATGTTTACAGCCACGAGCCAATAGACTCCTGTACCGCCACTGCAGCTATACTGACACTTTCGGCACTGATGCAGCAAGGATTCGAACGTTGTGCGACTTGCTGGGATTCAAACCCCTCGCCTAACCTTTAAAATAGTACCCAACTCGTTTCGTGTATTAATATCGCACTTTCACACTACACGCGGGTGTCCCAGAGACGCTTGCTTATGTGTTTTCTAATCCTAACAAAGCTTGCACACTGACTGGTTGCTGCTATGCGGGATTTCAGTCTGCGCATGCGTCGGTCATACCCATGTGATGTAACGCATTCGTAGTTCTGGAGGGATTTTTTTCGCACATGCGCATTATTGCAAACATGGCCGCTTTGGTTTTAACATGCATCTTGCTTGCTGCCGCTGCTTTGGCACAGCTGTCTATTTCTGCCTAAATCCTAATGCTATAGATAATATGAAGTAAGGGATGTAGTATAGCCAATCACGGTAGACAGTGTAATCATTTTTTCTGTGTTTCTAATTTGTTTTCGCTTACTTTTCATGTACCGCGTATTTGTGGGCCTGGGGAAGGGGAGCCACTCCATCTTTGAAACCCATGTCACCCTAATCATGTGATGAGGGAGAAAACGAATTGCGCAGGAGTGGAACTAAGCCAGCTGGCTTCCGAAGCTGAGATGCGCCTGGGAAAGTGACCCTTGCTCCAGGAGAAGATTTCAGCTGTACCTGAAACTGAAACAATGTTTATATTTTATGTGTGTCCTATTGTACTATACCTTCCAAATTCCATGGGAACTGGAATGTAAGGGGTGGGTTCGAAATATTACATATTAATTATGAGAACACCGAATTCTAGGTGGTGACAATGACCTAACCACCTCTCTTGTCCAATCCAAAGTTGGGGATCCTGTCATTTGCAACAATTGTGGGTGGCCCACTGACCCGAAAACAGTATAACTAGCCTAGTTTTAGATAGAGAAGTTGCCCGACTTGTCCGAGTAGCTGACCTGTCACCGACCCTACGAACTCTATAGGTGATTGATACAGAGAGCTGTAGAGCACTCTGTCTGTAATTTCCACAAACTCCAAGAGGTGGAATAGTTTTAAGTGCTGGCGAAGCACTTTGCTGGGAGATTCGAAACCCCCATCGGGGTTATTGGCAGATTCCATGCAGAGAGGGAGTAGCGCAGGCGTTGCATCCGAAGCTGCAGGTGTTTGTCGTACCCTTTGATGAGCCCAGTCCTGACCCAAATCCTGAGGGGTATCCTGTCCTGACGGTCCATGAGCTGTACCTGATCGCCTACTGGCATCCTAAGTCCTTGAGGGTCCTTGTCCTCGCCTTTTCCCCAACTGACCCGTGGCCAGGGTTAGTCCTCATTCCCGTCCTAGGTAAATATATATCTGTGGGTGTCCGTCTATCTTTACTCTTTTTCCTTTTCTCCTTTTCAATAAAGCATCATTGCCTATATTATTTTTCCCTGTCTTTTACCAAAAGATTTTACGTGCAAACTGTATTATTAGTTATGTTCCATTTTTCCCCTTACCTGTAGGATATTAATGAACTGTTTACTTAATCAGTGTGATTCATTCTTACCCTCCTTTAGAATCTATGCTTTAATTAGTAGATAGAATAAGGTCTAACTTTATCTGCCTTAGTATAAGCCTGTAAACTGAATAGCATGTTCCATGTTACCCTTTTCCTGTAGTTTGCTCACACTCAATGGTGCTCACTCTCATTCATAGTTACATTATAGTCCTGATTCTAGTTATTGATATTCTAATCTGTATAAACTTTATTCTCATGGCATATGAAATTTGACTTTTACTATATAAAGTCTTGAAAACCCTTCAGGTGTCTGTGGTTATTACAAAAGGTATAAATTGTTATTCAAATGTACAATGTATTCTGGTTAGTCTTATCTCCTAGGCGTTGAAACAACTTGCCCTGAACCTATAATCACCAATCCCCGGCCCATGGCTGAGAGGACTGTTCAGGATGTTCTCAGAGCATTATTTCTTAAATCTTACCTGAGTTGAATGAATGAATGAATCTTGTACGAGAATGATTGCTTGTGATTTATGAATGTGTTGAAGTTTGAATGCTGGAGGATTGGTTGTTGATGGGGTGTGTGTTTTTACCTTGTTATATTGAAATGTTCAAATAAATGATTATGTCTATATGGACTCTAAAAACATGAAGAAAATAAGAATAAAAATGATATATTTTTGATAAATTTGCTCCTGTCCGAATCTAATGTGGCACTGACTCTTTGGTGAGCGCTGAAATGGGTGACTATTCAAAGAAACTGGACTCTATAAGAGCCTATCTTTGATTAAAAACGGGGCAGATCTATCCTTTTCTCTATTTAGTCTTATCTCCTACCCCTGCTAGCTCCTGATTCATCGGGAACTTAGGTTCCTGTGACAAGGATTGCTAAGTCAGGTACAACAGGAAATAATAGTAAAAGAAACACAAGAATTACTGATGGTGATGTGTAAGCTTGCCCGATTCACAAGAGTACAGTGATAAACACGTTATGGGCCCAGGTGCGTACAATTTGGTGAAATAAAGAGTCGGGCGACCTGCGCGCTCTAACAGCACCATGTACCCATCTGAGGTTTGTAAAAGTCTCTCTATTACCTGCTCCTGCACTCACTCTCAGGCTCTTCCGGGCAGACCCCGGCACCACTTGGGCTCCAGCCTCTGACAGCAGAGCTATCTCTCCTGGCAGCCCCTCCCCTGACACAGGATCGCAGCTCTGTGCCAACATCCTTTGCATGGGCACCGCGCCCGTGCCCCCAGGTTTAGGCACAGCTGGCGCCCCCCACGGCAGAGATGCACAGATACAGATGTGCCCGCGAGGCCTGCCCACCCTTCTGGTTTAACCAGGGGAGGAGAGAGTGTGGCTCATGAACTGTGCATGACGGCGCCTTGATCCTGCAGGAATATAAAACAGCCCAGGGCGAGGACTCTGGCTACAGAGCCCCCTCCAAGGCCCCCAGAAGTGGCCCGAACAATGCCCACTTTAAATAATAGCGCTGGGTGCTTTACAGCCTCGGGGTGTGGGGGCAGCAGATGGGCACGGCCTTACTGTGTCCTTAAGGTGGTGCTTTGGCACAGCTGTTTAGATTGTGAGGCCCCCCCTTCATCAGGACCTCAGAGCCCAGCTCATCCTTACACTGTTAAACTGGGGGACTGCAGCTTCGGGAACCCCACTAATGGGGTGTACAGGTCAGGGAGAACATGGGGCCTCCCCTTCACCAGGGCCACAAGCCCCGACTTATCCTTACACGGTAAGACAGAGGACTGGCTGCCACGGGCACCCCACTGGCGGGGTGTACAGGCCGAGTAGAAATTGGCAGCTCTATCAAATGCACCCCACAATTTCTCATCCACCCCTCCTCCCCTGCTCCCTTATTTGCATCTGGAGAATGTCCACTACAGGGGATAGATGTATTATACATATGTGTGTATGTGTGTCTGTGTGTGTGTGTGTGTGTCTGTGTCAGTATGTGTGCATCTCTGGTTGCATGTGTGTGTATGTGTTCGCCCTAGTTATGTGTGTGTGCATCTGTGTGTGCACTTGTGATATGTGTGTGTGACCGCTTGACTGTGTGTGATGAAATAGCGTAGCATAGGGGAGAGGATGTGGCCTAATGGCTAGGGCGGTCGACCTCAAATCGGGGGAACTGAGTTCGAGTCTCGGCAATGACATGCAACATCCTGTGATTCTGGGCACATCACAATCTCCCCATGACTAACAAAAATGAAAGTGTCTTTGTGTAACAACTGGTGATTATGTAAAGCGCTCTGATACCCGACACCTTCGGGTCAAGTTTGCGCTATATAAATGTTGGTCATAAAAAAATAACAGCGTAGCATGCAATGATAAAGTGATATGTAATAATAATGCATTTTGTAAAGCGCGAACAGCTACCTCACGAGGAGGTGTCCCGGCGCTAGAAGAACACAGTTGACCTGGAGGTTAGAAGTGAGGGAGTTTAGCGAGGTTGAGGGAAGAGCCAAGTCTTTAGCAACTTCTTGAAGCAAGGTTCAGAGGGGGCATGATGAATTGCTGGGGGCTGCATAGTCTTTTAGAGCTCAACATGGCATAACGTAGGATAGCATAGCGTGACGTGCTATGGCATGACAAAACAGCCTAGTATATTGTAGCACGGCTTCCCCTGGCATAACGAAACAAAGCAGGGGATATGTCAGAACACAAGATAATGAATAGCATAATATAGATAACAGACATTACAGCATAACATACCGTGGTATAGCATGACACGAAATGGCAGAGAATTACATAACAAAACATGGTATATTATCACACAGCATAGCATAAGGATAACACGGCTTTCTATAGTGTAGTTGCGTGTCGTTGCCTCCCAGGAAGCGCTCTGATGCAAGATGAAGGGATAAAAGCACTATATCAAACCACCAAATGAAACACAGAGAATGAATGAATGAATGAATGAACTGCCATTTGTAGTGTGACAGTTGCTTCCAAGGAAGCATCCAGGTGCTAGACAGCTTGACAAATCATTCCGAGACTAAGCTTCACTGCAAAGAAGGTCTTCAGACCTTTCTTGAAGAGGGCTTCTGGTTTAATCTCTCCCAGTTCTTTTGGCAGATCCCTCCACAGCAGGGCTGTCACAAGAGAGACAGAGGCCAGGGCCGGCTTTAGTGCTGATGGAGCCCGGTGCGGCTATGTTTGTCGACACCCCACAAAGACCTCCTCTCCATGAGTTCCCTCACTGCCACCCTTCAACAGTGATCCTCACATACCCATAACCTCTCTCTCACATGCTTTTCGTTTGGTTTATAGCGCTTCTCACACCTGTATAGGGTGTCAGAGCACTTTGCATAACACACAGGTTAGACAGAGAATGAATCACATGTGTGTAAATCAGTGTACAGGAAAAGTTACATCAGAAAGGGGACTGCAAGGTGTAGGAGTCACATGTCATCCATACTGGCAGGCAGAATGGTTTAACTGTGCATGATCTGGAAAAACACAAACTCAGAATTTAAAAAGTACCACCATGGTTGGGGGTTATCTTTAATAATTAGAATTGATTTCTAATCAAATTAAACTCTTTTAGCAAAATTAAGAAAATGAAAGACGGGGGGAAATCATAATGCTCAAAGGTATACCCTATAGTTGCTGAAGCACATTGACGACAGTTAATAGCTCACTGTTCTATATTAGGATTTCATTTATAAATTACAAGTTACAAAATAATGTCTTAGACAAAAGCAGCAACTCGCTAAGCTATTTAGAATATACGCACTTCTGTGATCGGCATGGAACCTGTGCTTTGCTGCAGGCATATTAACCCTATGTGCTACTTTATGATGAGTCAAAACTTCCACTTAACAAAACTTGATCTTTTTCCAGCAGGTCCATTAATTACAATTGTTGTCTTGACATTTTTCTTGTTGACTGAAAACTACAGGAGGCAAGGAATGCTGCAACAGGAGCTTTTAAATACACAATATATTTCACAACACAGCACCCTTTGAAGTCAGCGCCCAGTGTGAGTGTGGTGGCACCCATTGCTCCGCCCTACAGCCGGACCTGCTCCTAGCCGTTCAAACTCTGGGAATGTGGAGAAATCACTGGTTTATAGAATATCTCGGACGGGGCCAATGGTCGCAGTGCAGAAAGTCACCTTTCTGCGCTGCACAACAGGAAAAGGGCAGGAATGTGCTGTATTTAAGGCAATACGGTGCATTCCTCTTTTGCCCTGCACTGACACCCTTTTTACTGCCTAGTGCCAAAGCAGGCCACCCCTACACCATGGTGCAAGGGTGCCTGCGTTGTAAGGAGAATGTTTTAGTGCAGAACGGGGCACCTTCCTGTGCAAAAACAATCCCCTGAGTCTTTTTCCTCTTTCTATGTGAGTCACAGAATGCAGCCAGATAGAAAGAGGAAGCATAGCCAATAGGTCTCGCCTTTGGGAAATTATGACTGTTTAGCCATGCAACAGTTGATGTCACACCAAGGATATTGATTTGGAGTCAGGCATTTCTCTTTCCCCCACCCGCCGTCCATGCAGGAAGAATTAAGTTTGCTGGGTGCCCTCTGCCCCCCAGACATGGGCATGGGGGCTTTGGAGGCTCTAGCTTGTGCTGGAGTCCCAGGATTAGGGTTCCGGGCCCAGATCAGCTTTGTGTCAGCCCACAGGGAGTTGAGGGGTCCTGGGGACATACCCTACCCTGCAAATGATGAGTTAAATTTTGCACCAGGCCTTGGCCCACCCCAGGAATAATGTCAGGAAACAAAATGCAGCCTGTGCTTTTTTTTTTCAAAAAGGTCAAAGGTTGCTAATCTTTCAAAACACCATCACTTAGGCCAGTTGGGCAGATTTTGATGACCGTGGTTTCATTTTATTTATGCT
The DNA here is from genome assembly GCF_964263255.1 of Lissotriton vulgaris. NCBI lineage: Eukaryota > Metazoa > Chordata > Amphibia > Caudata > Salamandridae > Lissotriton > Lissotriton vulgaris. The sequence continues at coordinate 355,155,399 of NC_141689.1, read as the reverse complement.
GGTGAGCTCTAACTCCTGGGCAGTTTTACCTCCTCACCTCCGTTGCAAGGAGCTGATCAACTGGCTTCCTGCGCCAGCTCTACGCCTGGTCTTTGTTGCTGGGTGCAGAAGTGCAGATCTTACCCCCAACTGGTCCTCAGGCAGTGCATAGGGGCCAGCCTCACTGGCCCTTGGAGAGGCCCACTGGTCCTTGGGTCAACTGGGGTCAAAGTCCTTAGTCCTTCTTGGCATCAGAGGATTTCTCCTTTCAGTTGCCCATGGCTGTCGCAGTTCCAGGGTCCAACAGAGACACGCACTAAAACACCATCTGTCCTCTCTCTTCCTTGTGCAAGAGTTTTTAAAAGGGGGTGGAAGGCTTTAGAAATCAGTCACCCTGGCCAATATTAGGCGTCACATCACATTTCCACCCCACTCTAAACCTCCTACCCAGCATGCTGGTACAGCTTAAGATGGCATCACCCAGGAGTCACCGGTCACATCTGCTCCTGAGGTCACAGTTCTGCCCCTCACTGACATCACTGCTAGGGCCTTTCCCACCAAATCTTCAAAGAGGAGCATCTCCTGTTTTGGCTCGAAGTATCTTGCCTTCCTCTTTTATTCAGTGGGCCTGGGCTGTCTCAGTCCTGGGCGATGTGGCAGGTGTTAAACAGAAGTTGATTTTCATCTCAACCTCTTCCTGCTCAGGAGGTGAGGGAAGCACTGTTAATTGCTCCATTTGGCTCGTTCACTGTTTCAGTAGCTGCCTTAGTAAAGCATTGACTGCCTTCATTGATGACTGGCTGAAACATTTAACTGCCCTCAATTGAGTACCGCATGTCATCAATTCCCCCAAATTTCTGGGAATTAAACTTGATAAGAATCTCAACATGCAGTATCACATCAGCTCAGCCACCAATGGAGCTAATTTTCAACTGAGCATCCTAAGGAAAATTCAACTTTTCCTCGCTGCAGATGACTTCAAAACAGTCGTCCAAGCCCTAGTGATGTCTAGGCTGGACTATGGAAATGCAACTCTGTGTGGACTTCCCAGAACGAAGTTGCCCCCTCCCCCACCCTTGAAGCCTCACGTAATGCAGCTGCAAGGCTCATTACGGGATCTAAATGCAATACCTACATCGATAAAAGTCCACATCTAGAAGAAGGGGAATAAGGCTGGCCCTGGATGCTACAGACTTTATCAATTTATTATTATTATTTGTGTATTTTGTAAAGCGCGCAGCTACCCCAACGGGGCATCCCGGCGCTAAAAGAACAGGTAGAAGATGGGCGCAAAGTGGAACTTATGAGCCAAAAAGGAAGGTCTTGAGAGATTTGCGGAACTCAAGTTCCGACCGGCTCGAACGAAGGGATAGCTGAAGCTTATTCCACTGCTGCGAGGCACAGACTTCAAAAGTTTTACCTCCCGTTCGAGTTTTTTTGAATCTGGGAGTCACAAGCAAAAGTTGGGAATTTGATCTCAATATTCTGAAGTTGCAGTAGGGACGAAGGCTGGATTTAAGATAGGCAGGTCCTTTACCCTTTGTGGCTCTGTAGGCCAGTGTCAGAGCTTTGAGCTCGCATCTTTTCGAGATGGGAAGCCAGTGTAGTTTACGGAGATACGGGGGGATATGATTCCTAGGAGGGATACCCACCACCAGGCGCGTGAATTCTATCACAAAAGTGACAGGAAGTGTTCTGCTTGAGAAGCCTGAATTGTGGGCCCACGAACATTTTGTCAGAGGATCAATATGGGTTTCAACAGGATTTAGGCACTATCAAACAGTACAGTATGTTCTTGCTGATGCCAAAGTACTCGATTGCTACCAATGGTGCCTTGCACCTGGCTTTTATGAACCTGTCAAGTACATTTAATCATGTTAATTGAAAACAACTCTGGAGTAAAACGGTGACTCCGCACTGATCCTTACATTGGTAATGTAGTGATAGAGTTACACCGACACAACAGCCTCCATACAATATGGTGCCAACGGTGAATTCACAGCATCATTCAAGATCAGCAGGGGAGTTCTGTACGGCTGAGTCCTTGCTTCTTTCCACTTCGCTTCAAGGGACTTGCTTAGGTGCATGGGGTATTCTTGCCCGGAGAAACCAAGGAGTGTGAAAGGGCTACACCTTCCACCACCCATAGTGGCCCTCTCATGCGCTGATAAGCACAACATCGCCCCGGGCAGGTTCACCACCCTGAAAAGGGAGGTGAAATGGCAACTCAGAATATGCTTGGTGGTGCTGGCTGCGGCACCGCCTCATACTCCAGCTGTTGAAAGTTGCAAGCCCAGCTGTATCCTTGATCCCGGCAGTGCCAGTGGTCTTGTGGAAGTCCGACCGCCACAGTCGTCATACTGTGGGCGGTCCTGCACTGTAGTGGTGGTTGAAATGCCACCACTATGGACAGCCAAACTCGTAATAAGGACCGCAGTTTAGTTCAAGTGAAGCCACACTTTGCCCATGACATTGGTTAAGCCTGCCTTTTTTATTTTTGTTTTTAAAAGAAAAGCTCTGTATTATAAAAAACAGAGGGCCCAATGTCAATAATTTTCTTTCTGTGACCTTCTCAGGCACTACTGCTTAATTCCTAAAGTAAGCCCATTATTAGACAGACACAATTGCATTTACTATGATGTGAACGCACTGAACACTACCAGCAAAGGGTAAGCAGAAATCACACTCAGTCTCGGTTGGATGCAGAACTAAAAATATAGCCTCACCTTTACCTTTGTGATGCATCCAGCCACGTCATGAGGGGGACGGCAAAAGATGTTGTCCTTGGCTCCTCACTGACACCTTTACTAAACTGTGTGGTGATAGTTGCCTGTGCAAAACAGTGCACGATGGGTATTTCTGCATGTTCTTCACCACTGCATTCCACTCATCTGTAACACTTAGATTCCAGGTGTTTTCTGGTTGCAATCTAGACATGAGTGTAAATGAGCAGTATATTATTTTAATATTACATCTATCAAAATTCTAGTTGCCAGTGTTGATTAAAATCTTCCTTTAGTATATTTTCCACTTCATAATGGAACACACAGTGATATTCTGGACTGAAATCAAACCTCGATCCCCAGAGGGAAAGCTTGTTCTTTATGCTGTTTGTTTTTCGTTGGCGTTTATAAAGACCATTGAAGTGTGTGCGGGTTCCACTTCCAGGAAAGAAAAAAAAACAATGTCAAACAGTAAGTGCTAAGCCATCCAACACTAACAGTGTCAGGGAGAACAAGAAACAGACAAGTAGGAATGCATTGCTTCTGTCTGTCTTTCACTGCAGGAGCATTATGGTGCGCTTATGTTTCAGCTCTTCCTAATCAAAGCTGCAGGAGTGAGTGAGTGTATTCAGTGCCTTCCCTTCACCCGTGAAATTAGCACCATCACTATGTCCCTAAAAAACCTATACATAATAATCCTGAAGTTTTTTTTAATCTAGTGACTTTATGGGGTCGATTATGTGTTGGGCAGCGTGGTATTACACATTGTCCTGACTTTATCTGACAGAAAATCCACGTGGTAAAATCATGTGCCAGTCCAGGTAGAGTCTGTGTCCACGAGCACAACCAGGACGGCCCCATCCTCCTTTTACAGGACGGCAGAAGCATGCAACCCTTCCCCCAACCAGCCCACAGCTTACCCTGCACCCAAACCTTTGTGCCTCTATCCCTGGACGGCACAATGCCGCGTCCCCAGCTCTTATTCAGCACTTGTTAGGGGCAGACGGTAAATGGGAGCCACATTCTCCCCAGAATGAAGGACAACCACGTGAATTTGGACCAAGTAATTCTTGTACTGTTGCCGATTTGGATGATATCAGAAATACTGTGTGTGATGGGACATCAGTCCTAATTGCATGGTGAAGTTTAGGTGAATTTCACCCTGGTAACTATAGAGCTTGTGGCATGTCAATCAAATTCCTTAAGAATGCTGAATGTGTTCATGTGATCCTTACCAAACCCCTGCCACTGGGAGCCCCACAGTCAGTGACACGCCAGAGAATTATCTGTACCTCCACTACAAGTGATGGCTGCTTGGATGACATTTCTCTGTGCTTTGCCTCGGCACCGGCTGCAGCCGTCCTCTGGGGCTTTTCTGCACTCTGCATCTGTGCCAGATGGATGTATGACCTTTATGTTTTTACTACTCCTTAATGTGAATTAGAGGCATGAACCAGATGCCCTGTAAGGCGAAGCAGCTGTCATCTGTCTCCTTCACACAGCTCCCTTTTTTGTTCTGCCAATTTTTCTTTGTGTCATCGACAGCGTTTCTTTACATTCTCATGACAGTCACATATCAGTGAGCTCCTGCCGCGTGGCATAACAGTCACCATTTTGGTGAGCTCCTGCCGCATGGCATGGCAGTCACCATGTCAGTGAGCTGCCGCGTGGCATGACAATCACATGTCAGTGAGCTACTGCCGCGTGGCATGATAGTCACTGTAATGTTGGTGAAGGGCCCTAGGCCCGCATGTCGCAGGAGCAGCAATAACGTGACACAGACACCAGATGAGGGTAGTAAGAATGGCCACGAGCACGTGCGCTCGGCCTCTTTTATTGGGAGCGTCATGTGACACCATGACGTCTGTGGTGGGTGTGTGTAAAGTATCTTACATCACTTATGAACACCTAGAACGTGTCCATGCTCGGACACTACATCCCTCCCTTTTTTTTTTAATTGCAAAGACCCACATTCAGAAATCAACCTGTGGGGAAATAACATGTATCAGGATGCAGTAAAGTGTTCAGCTTCCGCAGTGTCTTTCCATCCGCCCCTGCTTGGGATCGCAGATGATGCTCAATCTGTTGCGGGGAACATCAGTTCACAGTGGCACCGGTTTGTGGTGCTCGATGGAAACAGTCTGTTGACGACTCTGCAACCAAGTTGTTCTCACAGTCTTTCTTTTGTTGACTTCCGTGGCAACGGGTGCAGTCAGAGTTCTTGTTGTTCGCCGTGGACTGATGTTCACATGCCGGTCTCTGCCTTGGTTTCACTTGTGGTCTTTGTCTTACTTAGCAAAAGTCAGATCTGTTGAAAGGCATCCCTCTCACTAGGATGACTTCTCTCGTTGGTGTTCCCCTGCCACGGGATATCCTTGGGGTCCTCTTTTCTTAGACTCGCACTGGGCTGGATGTGCCACATCAGTTGCTCTAACGCCGCCGTCAGTGGGGGTATGGAGGAGACGATGTGCCTCACCTCAGATTCCGCAGCCTCGTCCCAAGGTAGCTGTTGGTTTCTGTCTTTGCTTGCGATGTCTTCGCCCTCCCCTGACCTTTCGGATGGGCGTTGGATGACCATCTCTCGTCGCGGGGACTGCTGTCCCGGAGGCCTCTGCCCCTGGGCCACCACGGCTGGCATTGTGCAGTGTCCGTGTGACCCCAGAGGTGGATCTCACAAACGGTCTCGCTTGCTCCTCTCCGCAGATCCTGGGTGTGCGGAAACATCGTCGTTCAGATCAGCTGATCTTTGCCACTGGTGTTCTTCCGGCCTGGTCTTCTTTGCCACTGGTGTTCTTCCGGCCTTGTGCTCGTTGCACCGTTGTCCTGGCACTTGTCGCCTTCCTTCTCTTCGGGAGTGTGAGAGGTCTTCCTGCACTCCTCTCCCTTTCCTTGGTTGGGTCACTGTGGGGACGTTGCTTCGCACTGACTTCTCCTTCCACTCTTAACTGTGGCAACAGGCCAACGTGGGTATACTTCCTTCCACTCTGACAGTGGCAGACGTGCCACTCTGATCTCTCCTTTTCTTCTTTCCATTTCACGGTGGCAGACGTGCCACTCAGATCTCTCCATTTCTTCCTTCCTTTTCGCGGTGGCAGACGTGCCACTCCGATCTCTCCTTTTCTTCCTTCCTTTTTGCGGTGGCAGACATGCCACTCAGATCTCTCCTTTTCTTCCTTCCTTTTCGCGGTGGCAGACGTGCCACTCAGATCTCTCTTTTCCTTCCTTCCTGCTTCGCGACATCACTTGGTCCGATCTTGTAACTTCTCTCCTGACCTGGCTCCTCCATGCAGGGCGCGCCCGCTGCATGTGTATCCCTGGTCTTGTCCCCGTCAGAGACACTTTCTCCTTCTTCCTCAGCAACCAGAGTTGGTGTCGCGAACTCTCTTCTCTTGGTTCTGGTTGGTGACGTTCGTGGTCCACGTCCGTAGACCTTGTCTTGGTTGAACGTCCTGGACCGTTTGGCGGTCCACTTCTGCCGATGCCTGGCAGGTTATCTTCGGTCGTCCTGTCGGACTTTGCGCTTTAACAATTTCTTTGTTTGGGGACCCATCGTGGGTCAGCACTTGATGGGCGATCATTTTGCGGATCAGCTTTTGGGAGGCGCCACGTCGTGTGGTCGTGCGTGATAATTGTTCTGCGCGGTGGCGCTGCCTGCGCTCTTCTTACTCCTTGCGGTGGCTGTGCGTTGCCACGTGGCGCGTTATCTGCGCACTTACTGTTCTGGGCTCTTGGACACCGGTTGCGTGTCTTTGGGTACTTGCTGCTTTGGCTGACTTTGGGCACTTGCTGCTTTGGCTGACGTCGGGTGCTTGCTGCTTTGGCTGACGTCGGGTGCTTGCTGCTTTGGCTGACGTCGGGTACTTGCTGCTTTGGCTGTCTTTGGGTACTTGCTGCTTTGGCTGACGTCAGGTGCTTGCTGCTTTGGCTGACGTCGGGTACTTGCTGCTTTGGACCGTTGGCGGGAGTAGTTGATGCTGCGGTGAGCGCCTGTGGCCACAAGGCGTCGCTGCTCTCTCCGTCCTTTGATCGCGGCAGTCTTTTCCCTGGACGTTCTTCCCGTGCTTGGCAGTCGTTTCCTCCAGACGTCAGTGTTTGGATGTTGAGTGAGACGTTCGCGCCTCTTCCCACGTTGCGTTGGAAGTGGCAGCCGCCGACTCCTTGCTGGTGTGTGTGGGTGTCTTCTGCGCTGTTGCGCACTTTCTTGCTGCTTGAGATTGGATGCTTTCCTTTAGGCGTTACTCAGTCTGTTGCCCCTTGCTGCCGCTGATTTATTTTGCGTTGTGCAATGCTTGTTTTTAGTACTGGTGGATGTAAGTGCACTTTTGCTTTTGGTCACTGGGTGGCAGTGTTACTGGATCTGTTAGCAGCCTGTCTTGTGGGTCTTCTCTTCCCTGAGGTGCACTTTACTGTCTCTCCCTCAGTGCACAGGGGGCTGGAGCTGGAGCTGCTGCTGGGAACCTGGCCTCACCCTGCCTTCCTGTTGAGTCCCTGTCCTTGGGTGCTGGGCACCAGGCTGCCCTCCTAGTAAGTCTGTCCCCTTTTCTTATTTACTGGTGGGGGCAGGAGGCATAGGCATGGAGGCGAGGTAGTTTTGTGGTGTGCAGGCTCCGTGTCTCGCACACTGTGAAGTTTAATCGGCACACTTACAGTTTATTCTGGCGGCGCTGGCCGCTTTCAGGCACTTTGCTCCTCACATGGAGCACACGAGATGGGGGCACATTTGATCGCGGCGGCGCTGGCCGCATGCAGGCGCTTCCCTATTCTCCTGCTTTTCCCCTCCCCAGCCCGCGGCAGCCTTGGCAGTCCTCACGTGGGCGGGGGGGTGTGTTGGTGCTTCTGTCAGGCGGGGGAGCGCGTCGCTCCCGTCACTCCTCCCTCGGCGGGGGCGCTCGAGGCAGGCCGCGGGTGGGCTCCGCCGGCTCTGCCTATTTGAATGTGGATATTTCTCCGGCACGGCAGGCTTCACATTTCCCCGGTCTCCCGCCGCAGCAGCTTCACCTTGCACACGCTGCGCGGCAGAGACCTGCCATGATTCTCGCAGGCCGCGGGTAGGCTCCGCTGGCTCTGCAGTGTCTTTACACGCTGGGGTGCCGCCGGCAGGCCGCGGGTGGGCTCCGCTGGCCCGGATCACGCTGCGAGGGGGGTCGGGAGGCGGTTAGCTACTCCGCTCCCTCCCCCTCGTTGTTTTCGTTGATTGCGGGTCCGGCCGCACTTTTTCACGCGGTCATTTGTCTCTGTGCCCCGCCGCTTCTAAGCACACACGCGGCGGGGGCAGGGGACGACTCGGGCAGGCCGCGGGTGGGCTCCGCTGGCGCTGCTTATTTATTAGCACAGTTCATGGCGGGCACTTCGCCCCTGGGGCTCACATTCGGCCGGCGGGCCAGATGCTTTGTCGCGGTCGTGGCGGGTGGGCTCCGCCCGGCCCGTGCACCTCTCCGGTGGGGGTATCAGCCACGCGGCCGTCGCAGGTGGGCTCTGGGTGGTCCGCTGTTGCTTGGTGGCACTCGTTGGTGGCGGTCGACGCGGGTGGGCTCCGGTCGGCTTGCTGTGTGGCTCCCGGTCACTGTGGGGCTCCGACGTGCCCACCGGCTTCTCGGCGCGCTGCGCCCTGCTGCAGGGGATGCCCTCTAGGCGGGCAGCTCTCTTCCCCTTTTCTTTTTTTCTGGGTAGTGGCACGCATGGGCTGCACTACCGACCTCGTCGCCATTGTAATGTTGGTGAAGGGCCCTAGGCCCGCATGTCGCAGGAGCAGCAATAACGTGACACAGACACCAGATGAGGGTAGTAAGAATGGCCACGAGCACGTGCGATCGGCCTCTTTTATTGGCAGCGTCATGTGACACCATGACGTCTGTGGTGGGTGTGTGTAAAGTATCTTACATCACTTATGAACACTAGAACATGTCCATGCTCGGACACTACATCCACCATTACAGCGAGCTCCTGCCGCATGGCATGGCAGTCACCATGTCAGTGAGCTGCCGCGTGGCATGACAATCACATGTCAGTGAGCTCCTGCGGCTTGGCATGAGAGTCACATGTCAGTGAGCTCCTGCCGCGTGGCATGTCAGTCACCATTTTGGTGAGCTCCTGCCGCATGGCATGGCAGTCACCATGTCAGTGAGCTGCCGCGTGGCATGACAATCACATGTCAGTGAGCTCCTGCCGCGTGACATGACAGTCACCATTACAGCGAGCTCCTGCCGCATGGCATGGCAGTCACCATGTCAGTGAGCTCCTGCCGCTTGGCATGATAGTCACATGTCAGTGAGCTCCTGAGGGGGGCAAAGAAAAGTTGGGAGGGGGGAGAGTGAGAGCAGAAGAGGGGGAGAGGTAGCGAGAGAGAGGAAGAGGGGAGACAGAGAGAGAGCGAAAGCGAGGGAGGAAGGGTCAGGAAGAGCATGAAAAAAGAGAAACAGGGAGAGACTTTCACTTACAAAGAAAATCACAAATAATACACTGGCCGCAAGCTCCGAAAAGAAGCAGAGGACTATTTGGGCACCTTCAGAATACACATGATGAGGGCAGTGAGAGGAACATCTATTTGTGTGCACGGTAAGAAGCTGGCAATGGTGGCATGGTGACTTGGCACTGGTGGTCAGGATCGCAGGGGCAATAACCTACTTCGATGATTACTCTTTCCCCAACTCCATTTCTCCTCTGCCAATGAGCCTACTTGGAAAAACAGGTTTTACTTTGGTTCCGTTTTTTTGATCAAACAGTGTTTATATGTGTGTTTCCAAATGTAATTGAGTAGTAAAAAGAATACTTAATTATATCGCAGGTAATACTGTCACACAACTTTTTTTTTGTCCTTCAGAATTTTAAATAGGGCAAGCTTGAACCGAAGGTATCGGGCATCGCTTTACATGGACACATTCCTTTTTGTTAGGCACAGAGAGATTAAGTGATGTTCTGCGTCCTTGCGGAGAATCGAAGCCTGTTCCCCAGATTTGAGGCCGACCGCTCCAACCATTAGGCCACATCCTCTCTCATCCTTGCTTGATGATTTTAATGAATTTGACATCGTCATAAGCTTAGAACAGTTAAAAATAAATTCAAAATAAGAGCAGAGTCTCATTAAAAGAGAACTGAACTGCATTGGCACAAAATGCATAGTATATCAAGGTATCCAGATTAAATGCCGAAAACATTGTTCCCAATTAGTAGAGTAGAGCTGAGATATGATGTGTTCTTCAATAGAAGTGTCTCTGGGTTGTTTTCTCCTGTGATGGGAAGTCCCCTTAAAGCATCCTCAGCGTTGCTATGCGCCCAGATGAGAGTTGAATAGAAAAATGCGAAGCATACAATTTCACGAGTGCTACAAATATATAACCAGCACCAATGCGCCCAATGGGCTTCCCCGTGTACAGACTCCAGGTACATGGTCCAGCTCAAGGCCTACCTAAATTTGACTTTTCCACATTTGATGGGACTGGTATCACATTAAATCATTGCTTTAATATAAATGCCTTACTCAAGCAATGCAGTGCAGCTTTAATCTCTCACAATTATTAAATAAATAATGCACAACTTTCAAGCCAAACACCATTGGTTAATACAAAATCCTTAATGAAAAGGTCAGTGATGTGTGCTAAGCAGGGTGATGCCTTGTTGGAATTTAAATGATAGCCGAACAGCCTTGAAGCAAATTCTGTTGTCAGAGATTCGGTGTAGTAGTAACAACACATTTAATAACAATAAATTACTTATTTTTTCCATCTCTGAATATCACATGTTTGCTATCTTGAGGCACCATAAACAACAAATGTTACTAATACCCAATTTAAGGTAGGCACTTTCCCCGACGTGGCAGGTTAGCAAGCTTGCAGTGCTTCATTTATTCAAAAAATAATACTAATAAGTGCCAGGGCCCTTCTCATGAAGTCACTTTATCCTGCACCACTAATTGCCCCTGCCAGCGCTGCCAATGACAGATCCAACGCAAGTACTAACCATGGCACTGCCAGTAGTGTGACAGTTCAAACTATCCCAGGCCACCCAAAGCTATAATAATGGTGTGAGCGACTGATTCATTTTTAACACATGTTGACCAATTAAATGCTGTTGTTGTGCTTATCTCACATATGTGATAGACCCCACTACCACGAGGGTGCACTGTTAATAGAACCGGAGCTGACAATTAAGTGATGGTGCCGAGCACTGGAAACAAAAAGCTCAAGTTAAGCACAGGAGGCTCTGTCTGCGTGGCCAGGATTAGAACTCTTGAACATTGCATATGCCAGCGGTGGGCATGCAGACATTTGGTTCCCAGCAGATGGACCCTTTTTCTCAGTTCATAACCATTTTGAACCAACCTAAGGATATTTAAAAGAGGTTCTGGAAGGACTAAGAGAAGGGAGTTGGCATAATAAAAGTGGGCATGAATTGTGGCATCAACTTGGAGAGCCTTATGTTTAGGGAACTGCAACAACTCGATTTTCTTGAATTAATGAAGCTAAAAGAAACACCTGCTTATAATAGAGCTGACTTGATGTTCAAGAGTGATGGCACCATCATGGGAGAGATGGGACAAATAAAGTAGGAAATGAGGTGGATTGCACAGACACCTTGGGCACCCCCAGGAGAGTGACACTCTCATGCATAAAGAAACCCATTTTAGAGAAATAATATGAACGTGTATGCGTCATCGAAGAGGGCATTGAACAGCTTCTTGATAAGGATAGAATGATCCAAAGGATAGTCCTAACCCAAGTGGGACCCCAGTACCCAAGAACCAGTACTCAGTCTTGGAAGCAGATGAAGATGATACTGGTTCAGTGATTATTTGTCCAGTGTCATCTATGTGCACAATGGAGTTCCAAGTCTTGATAAGCAAGGCCTGAGATTCATGTAGACCATGGGTTTCTGATTGCGATCCATAAAGGTCAAATCCATGCCTGATTTTGACAGTGAACAAGGTCTCTACATGATTCTCATTTAGAGGTCATTGCAGATATTTGATTATTGCCATCTTGATAATCGGTCCTGGTGCCTGCCCTTATAATTCAAACTTAAAGTCAAGCAGGAGATGGGCAGAGGGCATGGCACTCAATTTGAAACATGCATCATGGCAGCACCTGCATTTTGTATCTTATTTAATCAGTGGTGCAGGCCCTACCCCCTGGTGAGTGGCGCCCATACAGGTACAATATGCTCCTGTTAGAACTCTGGGAGGCGGGGCTCTCTAGGGGGGGAGCGAGGCGTGAGCATGGGCAGGATGCCGCTGGCTGACAGGGCGCAGCTCTGTGGAAACGAGCAGCCTGGCATCACCCGTCTTAATTTTTGGAATCTCCCACCAAGGCCGCATTAATTGACTATCATCAAACTCCGCTGCATTCTGCGAAACAGATACATATTAAAACTTCGTCTTGACGTGAGCAGCATGTGTCAATGAATTGTTTCCCTCGGGTTCTTTTTCTACCCCCCTGAGTCATGGACTTTGGAGGGTGGGGGGCGCGGGCTGGAGTTCAAGCAGATGAATGGATTAAACACACTGGCTGTTACTTATCGCCTCCTGAATAATGACGCTGACACAGCTGATAAAAAGGCTTCAATCCGCCGGAGGAGACGCGCAGGGAGACGGATGGACGCCTCGCTGTCGGTAGGCACTTGACGGATGCCGCCGACGGAGCCCAGCTCATCTACCCGCACCTTCCAGCCTCACAGGCCCTCACCAGAGACACCGGAGCGGCTCCTGGCAGCGCCGCCTTAACTCGGGCTCCCAACACCCCGGGAAAACACAAAAGCAACCGGGGCAGAGAAGGTTACCCCCTATGTCTGAGGGGGTAGTGTTGCAGTGAGTCAGGAGGATGCTGCTCACCCCTGAATCTGTGCTAGTGAGAGCACTACTCATTGCCCGTGCAGCATAACTGTAAACTCTGTAGGAACCCCTGTCCAGGCGGGTGGTTTTTATGACATTACACACCTACAGCTGCATGACGGTCGTGGAAGAAGCACGCAAAATCTAAGTCTCAGGAGGATCAGTGGCAGTGATCCTCCTGGATCTAAGCGCGGCATTCGATACCATCAACCACCACATTTTGACCCATAGGCTAAGCGCACAAGGCATCTCAGGGTCTGCCTTAGCGTGGTTGAAATCCTTCCTTTACAACCGATCCTTCCAAATTTGGGAAGGATCCTCTCAATCAAACTCCACTCCTTTACGCTGTGGCATCCCGCAGGGCTCCTCCCTGAGCCCGACCCTTCTTAATGCCTATATGTCACCTCTCCAGGACATAGTGTCCCCCTATGGACTCAAACTAGTGACGTACGCCGACGACAAGCAGCTTGTAGTATCTCTCAGCCACCCGGACCGTTCCCCTGACGACCTCCATTCCTGCCTTTGTGACATCTCACGCTGGATGGACCAATCCCATCTCAGGCTGAACGCAGAGAAAAACGAGATCATGCTACTAGGCAACCCAGCCCACTTTAAGTCAAACTTGCTGTGGCCTCCCTGCATGGGTGAAGCCCCAACTTCTAAACCCTCCATTAAGAGTTTGGGCATATGGCTGGACCAGGATCTGTCGTTCGTAACCCAGGCTAGGAAACCAGCAGGCGTATGCTATGGTAGTCTCAGGACTACTCGAAAAATCCTGCCTCTGCTCCCCCAAGACACCAGGAAGCTCATCATCCAGAGCCTTTTAATCTCTAGACTCGACTACGGCAATACCTTGTATCTTGGCGCCCCAAAAAAAGTAATTGCTAAACTTCAGGGCATACAAAATGCGGCAGCTAGGCTGTTAACAGGCACTACACGTAGGAGCTCCGCAAAATCAGCCCTTAAGCTACTTCACTGGCTCCAGTGCAAGAACAGGTCAATTTTAAGACACTCTGTCTGACCCATAAAATCCTCCACAACAACTGCCCTCCTATCCTTAAACACTGGATCAGACCCTATGAAACCAACAAAAATCTGCACTCTGCTCACCTTCACCTGGCATTTTTACCCAGGATCAAAAAAGCCCGCTCAGGAGGTCGCCTTTTCTCATTCATCGCTCCCAAACTGTGGAACTCTCTTCCCCTCACTCTGCGAGCGGAACCAAACCATCTCATGTTCCGCAAGAGTTTGAAAATCTGGCTCTTCCCCTGATCCCTCCTGCCATCACACTCTCTTTCTACTACCTCTCACCAGCGCTGGGACGCTCAAGGGCAACCATGCGCTCTATAAATCCTTTTTCATTTAATTTCATGACGAGTGATACGGTAGGCTGTGGGGCTCATACTCCTGACTACAGGGTGGGTCATTCCACGAAATTCCTCAAAATTTATCAAAATGATTATTTCCTGGTTAGATTTAGAGGAGAAAGAAGTTTGTCAGTATCTTGTGAGCATGCACTTTGAGAAAAAAAAAGTCTTGCAAGATACCGACAGGAGACCAGCTCAAACGAAACCAGTGGTGCGCGTGCACCACAGAGGAGCAAGGCCGGAAATCGAAAGTAGTGGTAGGCTCGCACCACAGGAGAGGGGGGAGGAAGCGTGGCAGGTGCAGCAAGGCAAATGAATGCTGCTGCGCATTCTAGCCACTGTGGTGAATGGGCGTTTCAAAGGCACTCCTTTGCCCAATTCCGTGCCATCTTTTTTTTTAAAAAGCATGCGCGATCAATGCCACACGGGGAAAGCAAACCCACACGCACAAGCGTGTAGGTAGCTTTCTAAACCCTTTACAAGAGGTCTTGCGCTGCGCGCAATGCTGTGCACTGCAACGCTAGGCGCAAGACCTAAACATGTTGAGATGTGGTGAAAACAGTTTGTCATGAATTATGTTCCCAGTGGAGTAAACAAATTCAAAGAAAAATGCCTTGCATGTACCCCCTTGCAGCCCTATGTCGCCCGTAACGGAGCCTCTCCTAAGCTCCCGGCTTCCGTTTCTACCATTCCAGGTTCTCTTAATCCAGGCATCGCCCTTTGAACATCTCTAATGACGGCTAATTGGGGAATTATTGCCATCTAAAGTTTTCCGGCACCAGCTAGGAGAAACCCTTCCGCAGCCAGGTAAACCAATCGTGCCATTTTGCCTCAGCGATCCTTTTCTAATCACGTCCGGCCTCTCACTGCCACTTCCCCCGTCCTGCAGGTTCTCCCAAGATGCTAATCACCCTACTCTACCATGAGCCGTCTTGATCCTCACAGTTCCTATCAGGTAATCTGCGCAAGAAGTCCTTTAATTACCCTCCACGCGCGACCTGCACAGCACTTTCAAATCACACTCCCAAGGCTCACACTCCTTTGACCTGGGCCTGTCGGCAAACTGCCTCTCACAGGTCACATACTCCTGGGCTGTTTCCTTGTTTCCTTCTTCCCTCATTCCACCCACAAATCTCCGCTACATTCCTTTTTCACCTAAATCACTAACCCCTTTCTTCTGCCGTCCACACGCCTACCTTTCTTCCCAGGTCACATCATGAACCATCCTTGACCTTTGCCTTTCTTGCACCCAATACACCACACTTCTTCACTGGACCGACACTTCCTTGTTCACATTCCCTCTCCACTTCACAACCCCCCATTATTATACTTCCCCCTCCCCTCACCCTCAGGCACTCACCTAGCCCTACCCTCGGATACAACTCTTACTGCAGGCCACATTACCTCCGGTCCCCTGCGCCAGCGCCCGCCTTCCTCCCTCCTTCCCCCACCCTTACCCTTTTCCTTCCCTCCCTGTACAGCACCGTTTTCATTTACAACCCGGTCCTGAAGATGATCCTGACCAAAAAGGATCGAAACGTCGTTGACCGTTCAGCGCAATAGATGGCTGTTTCCTTTACAACAAGCTCCAACTGTCTCACACAGAATGCTCTACAGAACATCAGTAGGTAATACATAGCCAGGGTTCTAAGTAAGAGACATAAAGGAAAGACCAACCCATAAATAGGATAAAACATATTTACAACAATGGCACATCCCCCAGTGTGGCTCTGTCAAAATAATCCATCAAATTTACCAAGATTTTCGCATTATAATTCATTTTGAGCCACGTTGTTCACTTGATTCACTGTATATATCCAAGCACCTGGACACCATGCGCCGTTCCTGCTGATCACAATTGTCACTTGCGTCGCCACTTCTTGTGTCACTTACACATGCTGAGCACCAAGTCCATTTCAGGTTGTTTTGCTATTTATTTACCTACAGTGCTGTTACAACTGTATACCCTAATTTCCTTTATTCTTTAATTATACGATGCAATGAGCACGTTTCAAAAACTAATTGAGTCTCCTTGTTTCTGTTCACGTAATACTTTACTCATACATGTTTAATCGCCTTCTACAATAACACCAGTTGAGATATTGTTTGCTCATCCTTTTGCATCTATCAAAGCACAGGCGTGTACTGTGTACATTTGTGCATGTGGTCATTTTTTCAAATTGTCATATTTGCTCATTCTGGAATGTTTGGCAGGAGTAAACTGGAACTGTTTCACATTTCTAGGTGTAGTCCATTGAACATCCAACTCCGGGACATCATCAACATCTCCTTCACCACCACCACCTTCCCGGAGAGATTGGAAACATGCCGAGCTCAGCGCCCTCCTGAAGAAACCCACCGCAGACCACACGGACCTCAAGAACTTCCGCCCCATCTTGCTCCTCCCTTTTCCTGCCAGAGTCATCGAGAAGACCGTCAACAAACAACTCCTAGCCTTCATTGAGACAAACGGATCCCTCGACCCTTCACAGTCCAGTTTCCGAGCTAACCACAGCACCGAGACCGCCCTCATCGTAGCTACCGACGACATCAGATCCCTGCTTGACAACGGGGAAACAGCTGCCCTCATCCTCCTGGATCTCTCAGCTGCGTTCGACACAGTATGCCACCGCACACTAACACAGCGCCTCAGCAACACCGGAATCCTAGGGAAGGCACTGGAGTGGATCATCTCGTTCCTCGCCGGAAGAACTCAGAGAGTACGCCTCCCCCCGTTCCGATCCGAGGCCACCAAAGTCATCTACGGCGTACCTCAAGGATCCTCGCTCAGCCCCACCCTCTTCAAACTCTACATGAGCCCCCTCGCAGCCATCGAACGCCAACACAACCTAAACATCATTTCCTACGCTGATGACACCCAGCTGATACTCTCCCTCATCAACGACCCCACCACCGCCAGAGGCAGCCTCCAGGAAGGTATGAAAGACGTCGCGAATTGATGAAGCTCAGCCGTCTGAAACTGAACTCAGATAAGACGGAAGTCCTCATCCTGGGACCCTCTCCATCGGCCTGGCACGACTCCTGGTGGCCCCCTGCCCTGGGCACCGCCCCCAAGCCAACGGACCACGCTTGCAACCTGGGCTTCATCCTGGACTCCTCCCTCACGATGTCCAAGCAAGTCAACGCCATCTCCCTGTCCTCCTTTAACACCCTGCGCATGCTCCGCAAGATCTTCCGGTGGATCCCCACCGAAACCAGGAAGACGGTCACCCAGGCCCTCGTCACCAGCTGACTGAACTACGGTAACACCCTCTACGCGGGAACCACAGCCAAACTCCAGAAAAGACTCCAGTGCATACAGAACGCTTCTGCACGACTCATCCTGGACATCCCCCATCAC
This sequence comes from Lissotriton vulgaris, assembly GCF_964263255.1. Lineage (NCBI taxonomy): Eukaryota > Metazoa > Chordata > Amphibia > Caudata > Salamandridae > Lissotriton > Lissotriton vulgaris. Next base: position 355,138,146 of record NC_141689.1, on the reverse strand, counting down.
AGCCACATCGCTGCTCATCTGAAAGACCTGCACTGGCTCCCCGTCAACAAGAGGATCACGTTCAGACTCCTCACCCACGCACACAAGTTTCTCCATGACATGGGTCCCAAGTACCTCAATAGCCGCCTCACATTCTACACACCCACTTGCCAGCTCTGATCCGCTAGCCTCGCCCTCGCCACCGTCCCACGTATTTGCAGATCCACCACCGGAGGAAGATCCTTCTCCTACCTGGCGGCCAAGACTTGAAACTCCCTCCCCACCCACGATCATCTCTCCTTCAGGAAACAACTCAAGACCTGGCTATTCGAGCGGTAGCGACCCCCCTCTCCCCAGCGCCTTGAGACCCTAGCGGGTGAGTAGCGCGCTCTACAAATTTCATGATTGATTGATTGATTGAACATGTGTTGATCCTAGAAATAAGTAAATCTGCACCATTGAAAAGGCGTACACCTCCAGGTGCAGAGAAATCCAACTAGGACATATCATCTTTGGTAATGCATGTTACTAGAGTTTCCTCTAATCAGCTACCAGTCTTGTGTAGAAGGCTGAAGTACCATAGGTAGCTACTAGAGGTCCCTCGAGGTCGTCAGACACAAATCATTTTCTGTGGCAGGCTGCAGTACCATAGTTCATTAGAAAAGGTCCCAGGAGTCAGAAGTTCTTTTCGGAAGCAGAATTCAGGACCCTACACTGTCACCCTGTGCTCATTCCTACGTGTTTGGTGTAATAAAGAAGCAGTGCTTGACTCGTTACTAGAGGTAGTAGAAATCAGACACAAATCATCTCTGTAGCTGTTTGACGTATCTTAGCTTGTTACAAGAGGTCACTGAAGTCATAAACACATATTTTCTGAAGCAGTGTGCAGCACCATCACTCTGTATGAGAGGTCCTTGGGGTCTTATAATTCTGTAATCAGGCTGTAGTACTTTATTCAATTACTCACGGTCACAAAGATGTTCAAAATTGCCTCCACAATCTCTGGATAGAAACAGATCAAGAATACAGCAGATGCCATTCAGTTTCTTCTGTTGCAAGTTTACAGAAAAAAATTCATAACAATTACTGCACTCAGGTTTTCCACTGGCCAGAACACAGAGGGTATGACTTCCACATACAGTTGCATATTCACTTTCTAAAGTCTATCAATTTTTGTTCATTTTTCATTTCCTCTATGTCCTAAGTAAGTATACCACTGATGGTTAGGGATTACAGTGATCTTTATCATGGCTCTAAAATACGTTCTTGTTTGTTATGGGAGAAGTCACTCTAAGGTACACCAGTAGACAGCTAAGAAATAGCAGGAAGGTCCTAATAGAAATGAGTAATCATCTGTATCTACAACAGCAAGTTTTTCTTCCTTTTTTACATTGTAGGAAGTGGTTTTGATCAAGTGATGGTCATGCAAAAACTAATAGCAGGGATAAGAGAGTAAGTATGGGCGTACAGCTGCTGAAAGAAAAACAGTTCCCTGTCATCAGTAGCAGAAGGATGTGACTCAATCAGTAAGAATACAGTGAAAAACAGAAATACACCTGGGTGGGACTAACACAAGAATAGGGAGGAAAAACATGATATTAACAGCAGCGGCCTGAACTAGATAACAAACAAAACCATTCAATCATGAAGAAGGGGATGACCTGACCTTCACTACAAATTAATGCTAAAGTATTGTAAGCATTAGCTCTGCAAAAGACAGCTATAGATGTCTATAAACACCTCAAAAAGGAACAATACAACAACAGTTGCATTATTAGAAACACATGTTCCTATATTTAATTAACACACTATTTACAATTCCACAAGCGTAGCTGTTTTTTCAGCAGATAACACATATAGACCTACCTCTTAAGCAGGTTAGAGTACTTAGAGACAATTTACTTTGACTTTACCTCAACAAAATATTTTACACTCCAGCTATTATGAAGGTTACAACTATGTAAATCAGAACCAACGTGAGGGTAGAGTAAATATTTTTAATTATATGAATGGGGTTGGTATTTTTCTTTCAAGCAAACAATATTCTCTTTCTTTGCTTTTTCATCTACTCTAGTGGCTGCTCAGCAGCAGCACCCTTCACTCCAAATAGGCATAAAGACTAGATTGGATGATTTCATTTCAAAAATAGCCAGAACACTGCATCTGTTTCACCAAATTAAATAATTAAAACTGGATAAACTGAAGCATGAGCATGCAACATAAATCTCAACTCTCAAAATAGGACATTGCTGTGAATACAAGATTCTCAAGGCTAACAATTTCTTTTTCTTTAATACAATCTTTAGGAAATAGGACTAAACGTTCCCATTTAGCATGCAAATTCTACATTCCTTATTGCAGACACCTGTGAGCATGTGGCATGTGACATGTGGAAAACATCATTTTTAATCTAAGCAAATACTCTCAAATGTCCTTAATATGATATACTCATCATAGTAATCAAGTTCTAATAGGAAATGAACTAACTCAATCAGGTTTTCAGGCTATCAGGTCTGGTTTCCTAGTACACCACTAGTATTGGGGACAAGACACTGTAAATACACACCAACATTACATTCTTCCATGTAGCACTTTTAAATTCTAGATAACCTACCTTGTTGTGTACAAGGCCTGGTTAAGGGTGACATTTTAATGTGTAAAAGCAGGGTTCATTTCTGTCAAGAAAAGGTTATTTTGACTGGTTCATATGCAGGTCTAAAAGCTGCAGGAGTCAGACTTCACAGATAGGCCCAAAACCATGTTTATTGCAGTACAGCCTTTAGCCTTACTTTAAAGTTAAATACTTCAATTGGAGCTTAGCTATCTTTACCATGTTTTAGAGGTCATGGTGCATACACTGAGGCCTGGACAGCAGTGCTGCAGTATGCAGTGTTTAAAAAACAGTTATACCAGTCAGAAACAAATGGAGATGACCTTGCAAAAAGAGGTCCTTTCTCACAGGCCCAAGGGATAGAGTGGTTGAAATGCAGATTAGTCTAAGTGGATTATTGAGTCCCTGTCATCAATCTATTGAATCTAATGTAAAAATAGATTTTATTGTACACAATCACTTTCTCACCATTGGCACAAACGTGTGAATAAGTTCTTCATTACTCTTACCATGCCCAAATATATTGAGCTCTGAATCATGTATCACCATTGGTATTATAGAATGTATTTCAGTAATTACACAGACACATTGGGGCAGATTTACAATTACTGGCGCATCCCTGCATATCGGCAAGGATGTGCCAGTAATTGTGCGCCGCAGCTCCGCCACGCATGATGCGCAGCATTTACAATGCGGCGCACCATGGGGCAAAAATGGCACAGATGCGTCACGCATTTGTGCCGTAAAAGTGGCGCATTGCTGGAGTTGCGTCAAAGCGCGACGCAGCTCCAGCAAAGATCAGGGGGGCCCTATGTGTACAATGCTGCGTCAATCCTTACGCCTGCTTCAAGCAGTTGCAGGGTTTTGAAGCAGCATGGGCCCAAAAGTGACTGAGTGAAATCTTGTAGATTTCCCTCAGCCACTTTTGGGAGGCGTTCCTGCGCAGGAACGCCTCCCCCTGCGATGGTACGCCTCTGCTGGTGCAGGGCTTTACAACGTGACGCATCTGGGAGATGCGTCACGTTGTAAATACCCAGCACCATGGTGCATCTTTTGTCTGTCCTCCCCATTTTACCATGGTTGAATTGGTATATTCATAATTGCCATATTTTATTGCCTGTAAGTCTCTCGTATATGATTTTAGGTGTACCCATGTCCTGGAAGTTAAATGAAATAGTGCTCTGCAGCACCCATTGTGCCATCCACCAAAGTGGCAGTGCAAATATGGCTTCCAGCCAGCCATAGCAGCCCTAATGCATCAGTGTTAAAACTGCAATTCAAGCTGTCAAAATATACTGTTTTCACAGAGAAAACCTTCTTTTAAATATTAATAAATTCTACCACCCTTGACATTTTGAGACTTAGAAATGTTTTCCTCTTCAAGATCTTAGAAGGACTGTAATCAAACTGCCCAACTGATCCGATTGAGGTTCATTGCTATTGGGCTAAAACATCTCTCTTGGAAAGTCTTTGCAGTAGCAAATACCATTCAGTGGGACCTTGCGGAGGAGGTATCTAGCCTTGTGCAGCTTATTTGGCTAAAGTCTGTAGCTTTGCCCCTCTGAAGGACCACGAGCTCTTAATAAGTGACTGAGGGCCTTATAACAATGTCGATTGGCAAGAACGCCCGACCGACGCGGTAGTAGATACATCCCCCCCTAGTCCGCGATGTCTCCGACCACCCTATATAATGTTGGTCAGTCGGAGACAACTCCAATCAGACCGGGTCTGTTGAAAAGGCTGCCCCATAGGGATTCTGATTATGAACATACATTGATTGTCCCACCAAACAGATTATGATCTATCCAACGCGGTTGCGGACCCATGGCTGTTTGTGCGCCTCAAGGGCCAAACAACAAAAACAAGCATAGGCAGCACCCCAACATTTTTTAACCATGTCAATTTAAATAGTAGATACACCCACCAATCCACCTATATAAAGAAAAAAAAATACCATGATCCTTTGCCCACACAATATTGCTGAAATAACTAGGGAGCACTATCTACAGTCATTGCTGTCAGCCCTGCACACTGCATTCACACCATTACTTCCACATATCACTTTTTGTTTCAAATTATTTTCTTAGACACACCTATTCACATTCACACTCACACTCACCATCACCCTCACCCTCAATATGTCAAAGAAGAAACAGCCTTGTTTTACTGATCAGGCGTTGATAGTGCTAGTTGATTAAAGTAGAGCCATATTTATGTGGGGCCTCAGTCCAACAGACCCCCATCAGCCAGAAAAATCAGATGTCGGACTGGATAGTCAGCAAGGTGAACACTGTAGCACCCATCCTGCTCACAATGGATGATATCAAAAAGAGGAGGTGCAACATCAGAGAAGGGTCAATAAATTGAGCAGCAAGGAACACGAGGCTGCAGAAGGAACTGATGGTGGCCTTCCTGTACCACCTGTGCACTTTACCTCCTGGGAGGGGAAGGTGCGTGTCATCATTCCACAGGAAAGCTTGTTTAGAATGCCAGAAGGAATGGAGCAGGAATTGCACATTTCACACAACTTATCAATGACACTCCTTCAGACATCTCTGTAATGGTACCAGTTAGCTAAATTATTTTTTTTTCAAACAAACGGTTAGAAATAGGGGTCTCTAGTTGGCAGAGGTAAGTACCTTTGTCCAAATAGAGGCCCTTGCTTCTAGTCAAGGTAAGGGGAATACACACTCTAGATAACCCCTGCTCACCCCCTCGGTAGCGTGGCACCAGCAGACAGGCTTATCCCAAAGGCAATGTGTAAAGTATTCAAACCAACACTCGCAGTAACACAACAAATGGACACCACACTGGTTTAGAAAAATAAAGTATCTTTATCAAAACTTGACAAGACCAAAAGGATAAAAATCCAACATTCAAATATTAAGAAAAATGACTTTCAAAAGGTTTTTACCAACTGAGTCCATAAAAAACTATGGGTGCCAGATTTCTTGCAAAATACCTGTTGTTGCGACAAAATTCACTAGCCGCGGCAATGAGAAGCGTGGAAAAACAAAGCGATGTGTCGATTTCGGAGACCTTCGTGGATGCGATAAAACAGTTCAGATGGACACAGGGGAGCAGTGCTTTGCTTCTGGTTTGTAGGAGGAAGTGATGCGTAGATTCTGAGGCGACTCTGATCCGTGGTGATGCTTTGGGGAAAACTTGCCGCACCGGGACGTTGAGTGGAAATCCGGGGTGACCTTGGCAAATTATGCGGTGGCTTCGAGTGGCGCTGCGTCAGATTCTATAGCTGCAATCCCTCAATGTGTCGACTATTGCAGTGGCAACAGGTGCTGCATTAGTTCCAGCTGCGGCACAGCGGTGCGGGGAGATTCTTATCACACCACGGCGTTGCGTCGGAAAAACTGTCACAAGAAGAGCGATGCATCGATTTTCTTGTTGTGTTGATTTCCAGGTCCCAGCAGCAGACACAACCTCACGAGGCCCCTCACGGTCACAGGCACTTCTTGGCAGGTCAGAATACCCAAGAAGGGAGTTCAGGGCAGCTGATGGTGAAGAATTTGTGTTTCTGAGACTTCAAATCAGGAGGCAAGCTCTACTCCAGTCCTTGGAGACTTTCCTCAAGCAGGGAACACAGCACTCAGCACAGCCTTTTCCTTTTTTTGGTAGAAACAGCAACCCCAGACACACAGCAAGGGAAGTACTTCTCCTCAGTTTCTCCAGCTCGTATACTTTGCAAAGGTTCCTCTTGATTACAGAAGTAGTCTAAAGTTCAGGGGTTGTAGGTCTAATACTTATACCCCAAAATGTCTTTGTTCTCTTTGTGTAGAGAATTCCTATTCCCAGTTAAACCCAATTCTGTCCTCTCTGGTGCAGCTTCATGGCAGGAGGTGAAGACAACATTGTGGAAAGCAGACCAGGCCCATTCAGGTGGAAAGATATCTCCCCCGCTACTCTAAATGCAGCCCAGGTCTATTCAGCCCAGCCCTGACTCATCAGGCTCTCTGGAGACACTGCTCCTCCCCAGCCCCTGTCACTCCAAACCCAGACAGTCAATCCACATACTAGTAGAAGCACACTGGCTGGCTAAACAAGAAAATACCTACTTGCTAAAAGTGGTACGTTCAAACACAGAATCCAGAAATACCAAACATTATTTCCCTACCTTGTTCCCAGGGGCAGTTATTCTATATAAGATGTTATAAACAAACTTCCCATTCTATCTTATGGGTAGGGGTGGGTGGAATTTGCGTAATTGCGTTATGCAAATCTCTGCAAAATGGTAAAAAATCTCCGCAAACACGCAGAAATTCTGCGAACACGCTGAATTGCTTGTTCTCGATCCTTTTTTCCTCTTTGCGATCGCTGTTTGCGGGCTCGGGGAGAAATATCATACAACCACGCATTTTGAGAAGGAGAACAAGCAAAAAATTTCACGAAGTTGCGGAACGCAGAATGTTGGGCAATTTTGCGTTCTCCGCGGAACGCGGAATTACCCAAATTCCGCAAATTCCGCGAGCGGAATGGAATTTACCGCCCAGGCCTACTTATAGGAACAGGTAGCTTTGCAATAATGAAAAATAAAATTGGCGGTAATTCACTATCAGGACATACCACACACTTCAGGGCATGTCCTACCTTTCACATACACTGTACCCTGCCCACAAGGGTACCTTAAGCCTTTTGGGGTGACAAACATGAAAGAAAAGGGAAGGTTAGTGCCTGGCAAGTTGGTGCACTTGCCAAGTCGACATGGCAGTTAACAACTGTGCACAAACACTGCAGTGGCAGGTCTGAGTTCCCTTTTCAGAGCAACTCATGTGGGTGGCACAATCTGTGCTGCACACTCAGTGCACGCTACTACGGACTGACCAGTAGATTAAATATGCCAATCAGGGAGAACCAATCATAATAACAATTTACACAGGAAGCACCTGCACTTTGACACTAATCAGTAGTGGCAAAGTGCCCAAAGCATCTAAGCCAGGAAAAACTAAATCCAGCAGAGCATCTAAAATACAAGAGATAGAGGCAAAAAGTCAGGGGAAACCACGCAAAAGATGCCAAGTCTAACACAAACAAATAGTCAAAGGTCATGTAATGTATATGAAATACAAATAACCCACATACCTGCAATGAAGATGAAGAGGCTCAAAACTATTGACATGTACACCCGTCTCCCTAACTCCCATCAAGGCCTTGAGCTCCAAACCCCAGTCACCAGTGTCAGCCATCTTGCCAGGTCATGTCTACTCTCTGTCAGGAAAGCAGAATTCCAGTTGGGCTCGGTGGGCTGGGTGGGAGAAGTGTTTGCTAGAACTACATCTCCCACCAGGCCCTGTCCTACACACACCTTCCCACCCAGCCCAATCAGGCCAAGTGAATTCTGCTTTCCTGACAGTGAGTGGAAATGTACTGGCAAGATGTCTGACCCTGGTGCCTGGTGTTAGGAGTACAAGGCCTTGATTGGTGGTGTGGTCAACTCAGATAACAGGCACCAGTGTCAGACATCTTGCTAGTACCTCCCCTCATTGTCTAGACTCCACTTTTCCTGGTGGCCTAGTTGGGCTGGGTGGCAGGAGGAGTGTTTGCTATTACTACAACTCCTATCAGGCCATGACCTACACACACCTTCTGAACCCAGCCCAGTAACCCCCCCGAAACACTGTTTTTCGACTGTGAGTAGAAATGTGTTGGCATGATAGCTGACACTGGTCCCTGGTGTTTGGAGCACAAGGCCTTGATGGGAGTTGTGGTCAACTCATACACCAGGCATTGAACAGCTGCAGGCCTTCCAAAAAAAAAGAATGAACCGTTTCAACCAACAAATGACAAGGTCATAGGGTTGCTGCAGGATATCGTTAACAGCCTCTGCCAGATAGCTCTTCAGAAAAGTAGCCTCACTGTGTGCCTACTCCATCTGTGCCAACAATATCTGCATAAGCCACAGGGAGGGACGTTGTGCCAGGTGGAGATTTCCCAGTTCCCCGGGAGCTTGCAGCTGTTGTTCCCCAGACAAAATATGGGAAGGGGTACTAGAGGAAATATCTAGAAGTGTCAGATGGCAATGTACTACCCCACCAGCAAGTGAAAAAAGGTGCACATAATATCATCTATTTTATGCCGAACGTTCAATTTGTTGACTGTCCATACAAACTGTTCCACATCTGATGGAGGGTAAAAGTTGGACTTTGGACTTGAATAACTGTGGCTAGGCTCTTGGATTTCATCAGCAAACACTGTCAACTCCAATCTTCACATTTTTGTTTCATAATCACCTCACTATTGTGTGGCTTCACCTATGCACCATGTCTGTCAAATAAACCACTTCACACAGCAAAACTAGCTCACCTTGTGACTTTGACTTCAAATTTTAAATCTTGTTATCACCTATTTAGCACAATGATGAAAGTGCCCCCAACCTAGGTTAGCAAGATCTTGTAAGTAGTAACCTAAGTGCCAGTAAGCAAATGAACTTTCACAACTAGATAGATATGCACAATCAGAATATCAGACAAACTGTGGTCCACGGTACATATTCACAGGAATCCAATTGTATATACAACTATCCCTATTTGCCAGCCCAATCAACAATCATTGTTAGCCAACTAGTTCATCATGTTCAAATTTATATTAGAATTTGTTTGAATGTGTGATATCAGACAAGGCACACCTCAATATGGAACACATTTTATATTGGCCAGCTACAAACTAGTGCCTGAACACAAACTACAATTATATCACACAGTGCTGAAAGGCAATACTATCTAAAACACTAAACTATTATGTCATAAGAAAGTGCGAGCCAGGAAAATCGCAAATATTTCCATGTCTGTGTCTGTCACAGCATCATATGTCTGGTGAGGTAACAACTCTGTAAGTCCACTCTGTAGATGACATGACAAAGCACCCTGGGAAAAAGCATAAATAATACAGTTTAACAACCATAAATCATGTCTCACAAGTGAGAGAAGTATGATACCTCAGCCACAGCAATGTCATTGTTAACACTAGCTAGGTCTCACTGAAACACTGTACATGAAAATTTAAACAATTCTAAAACATGTCTCCAAAAACTTCAGGACACTTATCATACACTCTTAAGCATACATACACATTGTCCACCAGCTATCCAACAACAAACAATGGTGGTTAGTCACCTCCTCTCATTGCATATTTACGGTCACGTGAAAAGGTTTTGGATACGCTCTAGTTTCAAATCCACTCCATTATCTTCATCACCACTGTCCTCTTTGCCCGGTCCTGGATCCTCCATCGATGGAACCCGCTGGTCTCCTTTGTTATCAGTTAGAGGTATTTTCTTTCATATTGCTGTGTTGTGAAGCATGGAGCAAGCCACGATTAGCAGGCACACCTTGCCTGGGGCATATTGGAGGGGCTTTCCTGTCAATCAATCAATCATGGGTTTGTTGAGTGCGACTACTCACCTGTAACGGTCTAAAGGTGCTGAGGAAAAGGGAAGGTGCAGAATACAGTCCATCAAGGAGGAGGTCTATCAAAGGGCCATGTTTTGAGGTCTCTCATGAAGATGGGGAGTGATGTTGTCTGTTTGAGGTGGAGCTGTAGAGCGTTCCAAGCTTTGGATGTGAGGAAGGAGAAGGAGCGGCCTCCCGATCTGGACTTCCTGGTGCGGGGGACCACGGCTTAGGAGGTCTGGACTGATCGTGGTGTCCTTTGGGATGCATGGAATTCGAGTCGGCTGTTCAGGTATGCTGGTCCAGTGGGTGAGAATCTTGAAGGTGATTCTAGCTTCGATGGAGAGCCAGTGGAGTGTGCGCAGGTGCTGGGAGTTGTGGCAGTGTCTTGGCAGGTTGAGGATCAGTCTTGCAGCAGCGTTCTAGATGTTTCATAGCTTGGGGTGAGGTTTTTCTTTATTCTGGCATAGAGTGTGTTGCCGCAGTTAAGTCTGCTGGTGATGAGGGTGTGATTGATGGTCTTTCAGTGTTCAAGGGGAATCCACTTGAAGGTCTTGTGTAGGATGTGGAGGGTGTGGAAGCAGGAGGATGCGACAGAGTTGATCTGGCGGTCCATTTTGAGTTTGGAGTCCAGGATGATTCCGAGGTTGCGTGCGTGGTCCGCCTGGGTGGGCGGGCTTCCGAGGGTGGGAGGCCACCAGGTGTCATTCCAGGCATAGGGTGTGGGCTGTCTTATCCAGACAGCGGAATCTTGACTTCAGGAGGCCAAAAGCCCTCTCCACTATCTGCCTGGTCCAGCCATGGGCCTCATTAAAGCGCACTTCTGCTGGGGTGACTGGGCTACGCAGTGGTGTCAGTAACCCCACGTGCCTGCCCGATCCACAAGCCGTGTCAGCCACCACTATGGCTAGGTCTGTTCTCACATTTTCGGGATTGGGCATGTCTAGCCTCATAAATCTTTGGTCCCAGTCTATAAACTTATCACAAAGTAGGTGCACTTGAGCTATAAATGCTCAACTTGAACAAGGGGGGCCAAAGATTGATGCTTTTCGCTGCTTTCTTGTCGTGGGAAACAAAGGTAATTTCAGAATCAAATATGACTCACTGGTGGATATGTACAAGAAATTGGAGGAGAGAGGCGTTACCCTTCTTTGCTTAATGCCTTTCTCCTCCACTTCTGAAACGCAAGGCTGCACCATATTTACAAGAATGTGGTGCAGCCTTGCATTTCCCCCCTGCGATGGTGCAAAGTTTAGCAACTTAGCGCCTATGCAAGCACCTTTGCACCAGAGGGCAAGGGTGTCTGCATTCAGGGAAGGATTGTTTATGTGTAGGAAGGTGTTCTTTCCTCCGGATAAACAATTTTAGAAATGCCATCGCAACACTCACTGCCCAACCCTTTCACACTAACCATAGCGTGAAAGGGGGCCTTATGTACAAGGCAGCGTTAAGCCACGATAAGTGGCTTAACGCTGCCTTGTATGTAAGGCTCAGCTCCTATCGCCACCACAACATCACTGTAGGTGACGTTGTGGTGGCGATAGAGGATTGTACATATGCCCCTCAGTTTCCATACGGTTTAAGTGCTGCATGGTACTATATGAATAAGCTAGAAGGGAATTTGAAAGGAATCATCTGAAGCATGGGAAACTCTCTTTTATTTAGTGGAAGAATTATTCTAACAGATAGTGATGCAAGCCTTGTTCGTTGTCCTAATGTCCTGCAGCAAAATAATTTAAGCTTCATCGGTGTACATTTGATGTTATTAGTTTGGTTTAAATCTGTATCTTGAATAATTTCCCTCCATACAAGAGACTTACATGAATACTTTGGCAATCAGAAAGAAACAACAACTCCTCTGGCTTCTGACCTGATAACAGGGCACAAAGCATAGCTTGTGCCTCACTCTAGTGTACATATTTTTTTTATAAATTCTATCTTTCATTATCTACAGCACTATACTCCTTTCTAGCTATGTTCGTCCTTTAGAAATGTCCAAAGCATATTTACCTACGACCGTAAATATTATTTATTTCTTAGAAGTGGCAGTTGAATTGACTTTATCGAGCAGGCACATGTCTGCTATTGCAGAACATTTTACTAAAAAATATATATTTTTTAAAAACAGTCTCTGACGTACATAGAAAAAAATGAAATGTTCTTTCGAATTCTGTGTTCTGCCTTCATCCTTGGCGAGAAATTGGATTCATCCTCTGTGTAGCAACCATAGTAAACAGGAAATCATTTCTCAAATGTTCGTTTTCTTTGATGTGTAAAAACCATCATGTGGATCCCATTTAAATTAAAAAGAAAATCAGGAATAGCTAAATGTGTTGCTTTGGTCGAGGGGCAATTGTTTCAATGTCCATGCTTATGGTGAAACAGCAACACCAGCAGTGCACAGAATATTCAAGAAGCAGTTACAATGACGGATTCAGAAATTTCAATAAGTTATTAGTATTCTAAATTAGAATGCATGATCCAGCAGCAATTGCTTTATCCACTTCTTGAAGTATGCACAATTTCCAAAGGTTAAATTCCTGCTGAAGGGCTGCTCTTAAGATCGTCCCCCCTAGCAGAAACGTTTCCGCTTGATGATCTATCAGTGCATCCTTGGTACCTCTCTACTTGATGAGAAGAAACCAGCTTTTGATTCACTCATGGGTAAACGGTTGGGCATTAGAGGTAATATCACAGGTAGTTTTTTTTTATACTTATGGTGTGACAATCTACTTAACCTTCACATGAATTGAGCGTCGCACAAGTCGTTTCGCTGTTACTGTTATATAATCATTCCTGTTCAGTGGTAGAACTCCGCTTTTTTGGCTTTAAAAGCCAAGAAAGCGGAGGTAAAATTATCTCCCTATTACCTAGCTGTCGCTAACACCAGTTAGCAACAGCTAGTAGGAGATAGCGACCATCTTGGGCCCCACTTTGCATGTCAGTGATATTTATCACTAATGATATGCAAAGTGGGCGTGCCAAGATGTTAGCGACTGGAAACAGTCGCTAACATCGCTATCTCCTATTACCAACTTTTGGAGATATTCGCGCTAAGCGTGAATATCTCCAAAAGCTAACACCTGCCCCTGAGCAGTTCTTAGCCTTGTTATCCAATGGTAGGTGGATAACATGGCTTAGAGCATTAGCTCGGTAATACATGAATATCGCTGACTTTTCAGCGATATTCATGCATTTCGGACGATTTTTATCGCTTAGGAGATAAACCTTGATAATAGCAAGGGTCCTAAGCGATAAAAATCGCCGCAGCTCGGCGATAAAAATATCCCCGCTAAACCAACATAGCGATAATTATCGCTAGTTGTTGGGAATATGCCCCTCTGTGCTCTCTTTTTTTATTGAAGTATTGATGGCGGGCAGTCCTAAAGGCAAAGCATGGGCAAATCTAGGAAGATGCACCATGACTGCAATCTACAATAATGTTACCATCTATGAAAGTCCTTAAACTGCAGGAGCAGAAAAACTCAAACTCACGGACAATTACCAATTTAGTAGCAGGGTCGGATTTGTAAGGTGGGCACTCGGTCAATGGCCAAGAGGCCGGTATCCGAGTTCCAGCTGTGGGCTGCTTTTTTGGGCAACCTGGGGGGGGGGCGATTTGGGTTGTGTCTGTGTTGTTCCGATACCAACTGCGTGGCTTTTCTGGAGGCAGATTGGTGCCCATTACATCCTTTTTATCAACGGGCAGAGGGGTCACTACCTTTCTCTTACAGGGCCGGGACATTAATGTATGCAGATTGAGCAGGGGCAGGAGGCCTGAGCAAAAGTGGCCTCACTTGTTTTCAAGTGTGTTTCAACAGTGTGAACAAAACCCTGCATTTTTTTAAACATACCTTTGTGAGAGACTCCCCCCTTCTTTTTATAAAACTTTGCCGAAGCAGTGTTTTGCGGAAAGGCAATGTGCAAATGTGGGACACTTTCTTAAGCGTGCACGGGCCAATTTTTAATCCCAATCCAGCCCTGTTTAGTTGTGCTGTTTTAGCAGATATCTTCCAGGATTTGTTCACCTGGGGAGAATTGGCGAGAATAGCGCTCTGAGGGACTTATTCACAAACTGCATTGTGAAGTACGTTTTGTAGTACTGCAAAACATGCTTCAAAATGCTATTCACAAACCTAGTTGCGGAGTTTACGCATCCTCCTCTCTTATAGCATATTGAGACTACACAGTTGAACTGGAGATCTCTACATGATAAAGTATAGGGAAAATTGTGTACTTTTATTAAACTTGTAAACATTTAAAAAAATATATTTGATGATAAATAATCATGTAAATTCATTTTATATAAGTATTTAAATATTGAGCTAAATTAAAAAACCTACATCACTATAACCTTAATTTTGAATTGAATATTGGAAAAAACAATCCCAATTCAAATGTTATATTAATATTTATTAAAATCCATGTACAGCATTTGTTACAAAAAAGTAAATTGATTTTGATAAAATATGCTGTTACATCATATTTTAAAGGTAAAAAGGTTGTTAAATTGTTTTAGAACTAAAGTAAAAATATGCACTATTATATTTAATTGGTTTCTACGTTACAGTATATTAATAATATTTGTAATCATTTTATATCATTTAATATATCATTATTTAAAATGGGGTTATATTTTGAGCTCCTATCGCCATTATTTTCTAAGGGAGGTTGTTGCACCACCAGGGTCAACTATGTGTGGTGCTATACTTACTACTGTGTTTTGTAGCAGTACCTTACACTTGGTGGAGACATGTCAGTCTACACTTTTGAGTAACTTTTACATTCAAATTTGGTGAAAAACCTAAAGTAGTTAAGGTTACTCAAAAAGAATAAGAATATATTTACACAAGTATTTTACTCACAAGAGTAACTTTGGGGTCCATTATGATGGCGGGCGGACACCGCAACGGAATGCGGGACCGTCTTCCAGGGGTGCGGCGGACCCGAACCTGCAATTAGGATGCCACCCCCACCGTGGCGGTGGCATCCCCCATTCCCAGCATTGTGGCCCATTGGGAGCCCGCAACGAGCCCCCAATGGCAAAGAACACATGCCTTTCCATGGCAGCAACGCCGCCATGGAAAGGCTGATCTCCACCTACATCCTAATATGTATGGCGGTGTCTTGCAGACACCGCCACCATGTTAAAGGTGTTTTCCACCCAGCCGACAAGTCAACAGGCGTAACAGTGGCAGACAGTCTTTACGTCCGCCGCAGACCCCTCAGTCATCGTAATATGGCGGGGGCCTTTCTGGTGCAGATGGCGGGCAGTTCGCCTCCACCGGGCCAGCGGCTACCACCTGCCATCCTAATGGGCCACTTAGCGTTGTGAATATCCCGCAAGATTTGAATGACATCACAATGGTTCCCCATTTGAAATGTGTCTGTTCTGAGTGAGAAACGTATTACTAGAAGTAGTGTTGTAAGAACTGTCACTTAGCAATACATCTATTTGAAATCTGGCAGAGGTCAAAGGGCAGAGGTTGGTTCAGGCCTCAGGGATAACTATAAGGGCTCCTGTATAGGTAAATAGGCAGTCTGCTGCTTTACAGCACCATCTCTCCTATTTAAAATGTCTATCTTCCATCTTTTTTGCTAGTAAATATGGTGTAATACGCCTCAATATCATGTAACAAGAATTAACAATTGCACCAATCAGATCTGTTTTTGGCCTTTATCTCAAAATAGTTTATTTTCATTGTATTGCCCAAAACCTATTTTCCTTAAATATGCCAGTCTTTCCACTTCAGATGGGCAAACCATAACTCATGCCCCTGCCGCAAAAATCACATTTCATACAAATGAACTGCTCCCAACTTTGTACAAAATGTGACTGATTGCACTGCAAATTACATCAAGGGTATCCCTATAGACATAATATTTAACCTTAGCTATGTGTATTTTGAGGATGAATACACACACATATACATAATTCTTAACAAATTTGAAATAAAGTTCAATTAATTTTGTTAAAGATTAACAGTTTTTAGAATCAGTTTTTTAAATCAATGAACAATCTCTTATATCGTATCTATTTTTAATTTGTGGATAAATAAACTAATATTTAAAAGCAAATTTGAGGGTACATTAGGATGGCGGACGGACAAAGTCCGTCCGTCATCCTGTCGAGGGGTGGCACCGTCCGCCACGAGGGCGGAGGAACCATGCCTCCAATTAGGATGCACCCACTACAGTGATGGGTGCATCCCGCATTTTTAACATTGCGGGGGATGGTGCTTAAAGCACCGCCCGCCGCAATGTGCCTGCCATGGTGCCTGCCATGTTGTGCTGTGAAACGCAGGGGGGTACCATAGGTACGCAACGGGCCCCCAAAGCAGGAACCGTATGCCTTTTCGTGGCGGCATTGCCGCCATGGAAAGGCATTCCTCCCAGGCCATCCTAATATGGCTGGCGGTGTCTGATAGACACCGTCACCATATCAGGCCTTTTCCGCCGCAGGCGCAAGGCGACCATGGCGGAAAAGCAGCAGACGGTCTTCCCCTCCGCTGCGGTCCCCCCGCCATTGTAATATGGCTGGGGGAAGAAAGGTGGCGGACGGGCAAGGATGGCGCCTGTATGGCGGTGGCGATCCGTCCGCCATCCTAATGGACCACTTAAAACATCACTTAACTCGTGCTTGGGCTAAATATGCATTTGCAAGATTCTGCAAATGCCAATAGAGTCAGGGGCACATTAATCTATGTAGGCAATTGTGATTCCATAATGGCGATCATTTGGGAATCGCAATGTCCTATGCATGTAGGTTTCGCTAAGATATTAGTGATTCCTACATATTCCTTAATTTGATTTGCAAATTGCGATAAAGCAGAACATTCCCTTTCATTCCTCGGGCCTTGAGGCCCATAGGAACGAATGGGAATTGCATGCGAAATTTCCGAGTACCAAGTAGTTACTCGCAAATTGCGCTTGCAATTTCAAGGGTTCAAGGGGTGTGTGAGTAAAATGGCACTTTGAAAGATACATTTTTGTGCATTCTTCAAAGTTTTCACACATTTTCATCAACTTGAAATTGATGGTAATTTGCGATTCCAAATTGCGAAATCGCAATTTTGAAGTGCATCATGCAATGCATTTAGGATATTGCAATTTGCGATTCCCTAAATGCATTCACAATTTAGGTAATCAAAAATGTGTGATTCCCTAAATTGCAAAATTGCATTTGGGTTGATGCATCCCAAATCCAAAAATACCAGTCGCAATGGGGCAGATTCAGCGAATCTGCCTCTTTGCGACCGGTATTTTCAATGATGCATGTGCCCCTCAATTCCCTTGCCTAAGGAAAATGATTTTAGCCATTTTCCTCCTTCTTACTACTTTTTTTACAGAGGTATGCGATGCTAATACATCACCTGGCTCCTGGGATGAAAGGTGTCTCTTCTGTTCTACCAGTAAACTTTAGAATAAGTAAAGCACAGTTGCTCTCTTGCACATTCATCTTCTTGACATCATGCTCAGCAACTGGAGCGTGTCAACAAATTGCTGTTACGCCAATGTGACCGATGCTTAGGAAATGAGATTGATTTCCATGCTAAAATGAATTACTCTCCCAATACCACCACATGATTTATTCTTTATTGGGATCCACTGCTTCTTCCTTCTCTGCTGTCCCCTACAAGCATGTACTTCATCTAAACTGCATGGTGTGAGAAATTGGGTGCTGGTTGAGGGGGGTGTGAACCCTTCTTAAGCAGCAGCCACAATCCTTGTCAGGGTGAACCACAAAAGTCACTAAATTAGCCTGTGCTTAACTCTCTTGCAACTTGACACAAAAGCAGTCAGGCTTGACTTAGAGTCAATCTGTAAACAGTACGACAGTGAAAACACAACACAAGAGAAATCCCACACCAGTAAAATGTAATACATTATTTGACACCAAAATAGCATATATCTAATTGCTGGACCAAGAGGTATGCAAATACCGAGATTTAAACATCACAAAGCACCTCACGCAGGTCATCTGGTCGAGCTAGACCAAGGGAAATTCACCAGTTCAGGCCAAATGTGATACAATGCAGGCCAGATACTGTGACCAGATTAGTACCGCTGGAAAGTTACCTTCTAAAAATCTGTCACAAAGAGTCCAGTTCACGTTTGTGGAGGCTGTGAGTAGCAGGGAAAATGTTGTGGATGGTCGTCTCTGTAGCATGAAGTCCAGGCTGGGAGTCGCAGTCCGAAAAGGAGCGCCACGTATGAGCTCAACTGATGCTACCCCAAGGGTGCAGGACCTGGGTGACACATCTCAGGAATCAGAAACTCACTCCAGCAAAAGCCAGCAGAGTTCAGACGGGTCCAGGACATTCTTGGGAAGCCATCTTGGCAGGGTGACGCACTAGCTTCCCTCCTGGTCCAATCTACTTCAGCACGGAATGGCGCTAACGCGCAGCGGACACGCGCAGCGGCCGCACCGTCGGTGTGCCAAAGGCAAGCCCGACTGCGCCCGTCCGCGCACCATCGGGCCCAGGGGCCACAACCCCTGTCTATTTTTCTGGAAATTGCATAACCTATAGCTCCCACTCCCTGCATGAGCTGCAAGGGGATACTAATCTCAACTGTTTACACTCTCTGAATATTGTCAATAACCCCTCTTTCTGTCCTCACTGCAATGTTAAGCTTATGCCTCACAATAATTATGGGCCCCAAGCCAGCAGCCCTCTAAGGATGTTTCTTTTAAATTGTAGATCGCTTCCCAAACAATCTGCTGAATTAGCTTTATTAATAGATGAGCCCAAGCCAGACACTCTTCTTCTGACTGAGACTAGGCTTCAGAATGAAGCCGATCCTGTTATAATTCAAACCCTACCCCAAGGTTAATCAATACTCAGAGCTGATCACAAGACCGGCAGAGGCGAAGGCTTGGCCGTTAAATTTAAAGATACTTTCAATTGCCGAACCACATTGAATATTCTATCAGATTGTAAGAGGATGGTCTTCTCCCTAGAGTTTTCGCCAACGAGCACCTTCTCCGGTTTGCTGCTCTATTGCCCCCCGGGAGCCCTAGGGCAATTCCTCCCAAATCTCTCCATGTTAGTTGCCAATCTAGCACTGGCTAATTTTACGGTGCTTTGGGATTTTAATATCCATCTAGATGACCCCTCCAACCATGTAACCAGTGAACTACTACTGAGTCTCTTAGCGCTCCAACTCAAACAAAAAGGATTCGCTTCTACACGTCAATGGCCATCTTGATCATGTGTTTAGTAACCTGCACAACCTTGTAGGTACCCCTACTCCACTGCCCTGGACCACTGACCTGGACGGATCACTTTCTGATCCCCCATGTTAGGAGACCTTCGTGCCTCCCCCCATAGATCAGTAGCGATCTTGGAAAGGAAATGTTCTAGTCTCTCCTCTGATCGTTGGAACGTAGTTCTTCAAGACACAAGACCACTCAGCCATCCCAATCCCAATTTGGCCAGCAACAATTTTAATGCGTGGATCCAAAGTTCCCTTGACCTAGTTTTCTCTAAGGAACCCACTCATTAAAAAAGCAGACAGAAAACAGCTCCATGGTTCTCCCCCAAAAAGAGGGATTAAAGCAATCATGTAGAAGACTAGAAAGAAGATGGAGACATAATTTCTCAGAGGCTAGGAAACTGTATTATTGGAAGGCAATTAGGCTATACAAATCAGAAATCAAAACAGCCCAAACCACATTCTATGAAGAGAAAATAGGTACTACCGCAAATTCACCCAAGGAGATTTTTCGTATTGCCAAATGACTCACCACCTTACCCCCAAAACCTCCGATAACAGAGGGAGCACTAACTCGCTGCAATAATTTGGCAGCTTTCTTCCACCAAAAAATCCAAAACTTTATATTTCCTTCCCCACCACACCGATTGAGCCCTTGGCGACCAGAACAAGAAGCCCTCATTCTAATTCCCAATGCTCGTTAGAGCAATTTCCTCCCCTAGATGTTGATTCACTGGACCTGATCATCTCCAGAGTAACCTCAGGCTCTCTGTCTGACCCTGCCCCCCGCAACCCCTTACCTAAGTCATTAATTCCATTCGCCGGGCTATCCTTGATATTTTGAATTCTTCCATCACCTCCGGTATGGTACCCATGGCATGGAAATGTGTGATGGTCAGTGCCCTCCTGGAGAAACCTAATTTGGACCAATCAAATCTGGCCAACTACCGTCCAATTTCCCTTCTCCCTTGGCTGAGTAAGCTGATTGAGAAACACATAATATCACACTTGTTGACTATCTGTAATCCAACAACTTACTGCATGATTCTCAAACAGGCTTTCATCCTTAGCTTAGGATGGAAATGGCCCTACTAGCGGTAATGAAGGAGGCAAGGAGGTTATTGGACCAGAGAGGTACAGCAGCAATCATCCTCCTGGACCTCAGTGCCGCGTTTGACACTGTTAACCATAACATCTTGTCTCAGCGAGTTAAAAGCATGGGAGTGACAGGCACAGCACTAACCTGGTTCCAGTCCTTCCTCAGTAACCGCTTCTTCCAAGTCTTTGAAGGAGATGTGGTGTTTTCCTGGTTGCCTCTTAGCTGTGGGGTTCCTCAGGGCTCCGCCCTGTGCCATACACTTTTTAATATCTACCTGAGTCCCCGGGCGGAGATTGTCTATCCATTCGGCATTAAGATCATCTCCTATGCAGACGACACTCAGCTCGTAGTAGCATTATATCACTCTGAGGGGTCGTCTATCACCTTAGGTCCTTGCCTAGAGGCTGTGGCCGAATGGATGGAACTCTCCTGCCACAAGCTCAATGGGTACAAAACTTCCATCCCCGCTTTCCTGTGGCCCGTATGTCTTGGCCCTGCTCTACCTCCAAAGGCACTGATCAAGAGCCTTGGCATGTGACTTGACAGCACCCTTAATTTTAACCACCAGGCTACCAAGCTCTCAGCCACCTGTTACGAGCTGATGAGAATGCTGCGGAAAATCATCCCCCGCCTTCCCTTCCAGGCAAGAAGGATTACGGTACAGGCCCTCATACTCTCTCGCCTTGATTATGGGAATGCCCTATATCTGGGAGCTCCCCAATTTACCGTCCACAAATTGCGATTGATTCAGAATTGTGCAGCTCATCAACTTCTCCAGATTCCCCTGTGGCAATCTGCAAAACCAGCACTGACTCCCAATTCGGCCAGGATACAGTTTAAAGCCATGTGCCTGACTCACAGAGCCATTTGGAAGACTGGCCCGGCTATCACCCACTCCCTTGTCACTCCCTATCTCGCTCCCAGGACCCGTCGCTCCAACTCTTCATTTCTGGCCACTCCAAAGAAAATACGAATATCTAGATGGGGCGGACGCTCTTTTTGGTTTAATGCTTTAAACCTCTGAAACACTACTCCCTCCCCCCCCCACGTTATGGAAGGAAAATAACCTGTTGGCCTTCCCGAAACTCTTAAAATCCCAACTCTTCAAGACATCGCTTTAGCATCACGGATCTATTGCCTTTTCTGTCTTTCTGTCAACAGCGCTAGGAGGCCTCAGGGTAGCCATGCGCTATACAAGTTCAATTTCATTCATTCATTCAAATGCAACAGGTCAGCTGGGAAAATGCAGGGAAACCTCTAGAGGCGCTGGTAAGTTTTGGAGGGTAGGGGGCAGACGGGACACACAAGCATACACATAACACTCACAGCCATGCATTCACATGCGCGCACACACACACACGCACAAACACATTCACTGTGACTTCCTCGGCCCAGTAAAGCTCAGCTCAGGCAGCCAGGAGCCTGTGCATTTAGTGCAAGTCTCGCTCCTACGTGCCTGACCTGAAAATGACAGTGTCTGTCAGCCTGACAGACACTGGTTGTGAGGGCCAAATAGTGGAAAGAAGTGGCCACTCAGCCTCAGTGGACTGGCCGTGGTCCAGCACATATTATGTACATTTAGCCCTGAACAGGAGGTCAGTCAGCTGACCCTTAGAGTCACTTCATGTAGCCTGTGATGAAGCAAGTAGGTCTCAGACAGCAGACCAGGCCTCTAGCTGCAGGGCAGCATGCCATCTCCTTACCGATACTTTAGTTTGGGCATGGCAATGCCATCAAGTTGTGCACCTCCTAGATGGAGTCATTTCCTGTTCCTGCTCTTTTTTTCTTTAGCGCGTCTAGAAACTGGTTCAGGACAGATAAGGACCATTAGGTTTTGTAATGCTATTTCATGCACCAGGATCCTTGAGAAAAAAGGATTGACCTACTTTTATTTCAGTGACACTAATATTCTGATGAGGTAAACCTTAGTGCAATTTATGTATATTTTCATCAAGTTCCTCTTCTGTAACAGTGTGCGCCCCCCTTTCCATTGACTAGGGTCTATGATAATCGTAAGTGGCAAATATATATGCATAGGTTGGCCAGAAATTCTCAGTACTTCTTGTAGTCATCCGGAACTTCCTTCTTAATCTGTTTGTTAACTTATTCTGAGACTCGAAATTCATATATAAGTGTCTGCTGGGGCTCTTTAGTCAGTGAACTGTTTCAGGTCACCCTTTGCACATCAATAAATATGGTATGCTCCCAGCTCAGGTTGAATTTTTGACTTGAAAGAGTGTGTTTATACCATGGATGCAATCTTGTCACCGACAATTATATATCTTTTTTACCTGTCCCCAAAATTATGGGCATGTGGACAGTGGATCTATGATAGGTGGATTTTGAGGCCTATTGCTGCATCTGTGCACATCTTTCTTCGTTTAGAACCTGTATAGGATATCCAGTATAATCCCTAAGTGCTTCAAGACTGAAAGAGCAGCTGTTTGCACTCTGAAGGGTATATTCACAAGAACGTGTGTTAAACATCACCAAGGAATGCTAACGTACCTTTACACATGACAGCCGATCGTGGGATAATAACCCTGTGATAGTCTGCTGAAACCGCGGCCAATGTCCATGATACAACCACCTCGACGGAGATAAAAATACAAACCTCAACGCGAAAAAACATGCAATGGGCCAAATCGCGATGAGGAAATCAGAGATAAGCAGCGCCAGGCCTAAAACACATACATGGCAGGCGGGAAAAATCACTATACAAGTAGAAAAAAAACACCCAAACGCAAACTGACCAACACCTAAGCACCATGGAGGCAGCTGGAGCAGGCGCAGAGGACAAGCACAACCCCACAAGCACCCCAGACGACCAGCCTAGGACCTCTGGGACAGGGAAAGGCATGGACAAGAAGAAGAGGAAGACGAAGTTCAGTCCGCAGGAAAACAGAATCCTGATTAAGGAGGTGATGGAACACCATCAACAACTGTTCGTCACCTCCAACGTGTTATTGGGAACGAAAAATGGGATATGGCGAACATCTTGGACAAGGTGAATGCCATTGGAGAGCACAAGAGGTCAATGGACGAGGCCAAGAGGCGATGGATTCACATCAAGCAAAAGACCAAGGAGAAACTCGTAGCCAACCAGAAGGCAGCAATGCAGACTAGAGGTGGGAGCCCAGCACCACAGCTCATGCTGGATGACATGGAGGAGCTTGTGTCAACAGTCATCAGTGTGGAGACCGTGGCACGAGTCGGGGGAACGGACACTGATCGACAGGACACAACACAAACGCAACAGGGTGAGTGACCACCAGGTACTGGGGGGACGGTGGAGAAGGCCACAATGGCACACATGCACAATCAAGCAGAGCACAGTGCACACCCACACTGACTCTGGGTCATGGCCCTGATCTACACACTGTCACAATGTACAATACCATGCTGTCTGAATGTCAACATGTACCATGGGGCTACATACATGTGGACACATTGTAATACACCATCTCCCCTTCACATTGCAGAGGTACCGGCAACACCTCCTGCACAGCAGTCCCAGCCACTCTTCACTGATGACGAGGATGACACCCAAGCCATCCAACACATCATGGACATCATCCACAACTCACCTCCAGGATCATGGCAGCCCAGCTGCATTGAAGAGAGCCCACCCACTACCCAAACCACCCAGCAGGAAGCACTCACTCCCCCAGCAGTCTCCCAAGACCCCCAGGAACAAACCATGGCCTTCCAACACTGTGTGCTCGATGGCCAGAGGGAGCCGGCTGAGCAGGTGCGGGTGGGATACGGCCTCATGGCTACCAAACTGGACGCCATCCAAGGGTGTGTGGGTCCCATCAGGGACCAGCTCCAGTCCCTAACGGACACTCACAGCCCGCTCCATGGAATCCAACGAGCCCTGACTGACATTGCCGGAGTCATGACGTGGAGAGAAGAACACCTGTCCACTCAGACTGGCTCCAGCGATTCCAGCCATGAACTAGCACACATGCGGAGGCTCATGGAGGACATGGTGTGGATGGAGGTGGAAAGGATGGCAGCCCCCGCTGCACATCAGCGAGATTTAGCTGGGATCTACCATGCCCTGCAGATCCTCATCATGGCATTGCTGCCACAAGACATGGCACTGATGAATGCTGCTGCCCCCACACCATCGACATCTCCGGCCCGTGGTGTGTCAGTGCCTCACAGTGCAGCAGGCGTATCTACTCCGGCACCTGATGTGTCACTGCCACACAGTGCAGCCGACAATTCTCCTCCAGCCCCTGATGTGTCAGTGGCACACAGTGCCGCAGCCAGTACTGCAACACCCACAGGTGGGGCAGAGCACACATGCAAGGACAAGGACGTGGATGGGAGTGTTGTCAGAGGCACTAGCATTCATTTCCGTTACCTGGCCTGTTTCTGCTTGGGGCCGCACATTGCCTCATGACCTCCCACTGACCCCCGAGACACTCACCTTGGACCGCGACATGGACTGCCATATCCTGTTTGATGACCAATGACACAGAGACCAGACTGCGGACTATACCCATCCTCTTCCGCAGTACCTGTCATCCTCAGATGGACTCTGCCTGGCCCTACATGGGCCCATATTGTGTGATGTGCTTGCATGGCCCTGTACCGCTCCAACTGCAAAACTCCACTGGATGTGCAATAAACATCCTGTAATGCACTGCTGTGTCATGTCTATCATCATTCATGTATGAATGTGTGGATGGAAGTATGGACAGTGATTTCCCTCACGTCAATGATGCTCATCTAGTGGGATGCCAGTCACCATGTGCTACATTGCCGATTGTCTTCTGGGTGCTGTGGACACTACAACAGGGTAACAAGCATTAGTCACTTCCTTGTCCGGACATGGACTAAACCACGTCCAGAGCCCCTGAGTCATTTTTGCAAGCCCTGCGCTGGTCCGGTGTACGCCAGGCCAGACAACTGCACTTACACACCGAGGGGGGCCCACATAGCTACCTGTCGCAGGCGTACTCACTGGTGATATGCAGGTCACTGGTCTAGTTGTCAGCATGTCACTGCCACTCCCTGAGGGCAGGTCTGCACACACACCACACCCATCCGGCACAGGCATCACAGGCCAAGTGACCCGCCAAATATAAAGGGCCAACACCACATTCTCCTCTGCCGGTGGTGACTGGATGATGGACGCTCCATGTTGCTCAATAATAATGGGTCCGTGAGTTGCTGCGCAGAGGGTTAGTGGCACCTGAGGCCTTGTGTCCATCATGGGCCTACCACCAAGTGGCGCTGACTGGCATTGCACAGGGTTAGTGGCACCCGAGGCCTTGTGGCTGACAGGGGCCTCCCACCACGTGTCACTGACTGTCGTTGCAAAGGTTTAGTGGCACACGTAATTGCTGAGCGGGTGTGCAGCCTAAGATGATGACGTGTGCACTTATGTGGTCTCCGCCATTGATGACTTAGGACTCAACATCATGTGTGGGACCTGCTGGTCCACGGGGTGGGCCCGCATAATGTGGACCATGCTATGGTGGCTTGACCGGGGCCTGGAGCTCCCACAGGCATGTGGATTGCCTACTGATGGACACACTGGTGGCACCAGGTGAAGAGTGGAGACTTTGTGCGCAGGGGGGCGGTATCTCTCTATCTCTACCTTCCCTTCCTTCTCTCTCTCACTCTCTCTCCCTTTCCTTTCTCTCTCTCACTCTCTCTCCCTTCCCTCTATCTTTCTAACTCTCGCTCTCTCCCTTCCTTTCCCTCTCTCCCTTCCTTCTCTCTCACTCTCTTCCGTCCTTTCCTTTTCTCTCTGGTTCACTTTCCTTCTCTGTTTCGCTGTGTCGCGCTCCTTTGATATGCACACTTCCTGATTTTGTGCTTTCTTTTCCAGGCTGTGACGTCGATTTTGTCCCTGACAGACCTGCCTGGAGTCTTCCACATTGCTGTTTTGTGTTGTGTTTCAATAAAGTTTTTGGTTGTTACTTCAGTGCTGTGTGACTCTTTTGTGTTCTTCTGGCCACATATGTGTTTATTTATTTTGCCACTGTGCGTCATCATACGTTTGTTGTGGCTCTTGTGTCGTGCATGGTATGTGTATGTCCGGGGGGGTCTGGGGTTGGTGGCGGGGGATGTTGTGGCCCTCATTGGTATCAGAGCTGCATGATCATTGTCACCATGGCATCTGTGGGTCTTCAGGTTTGGCTCTTGGCTGGGCTCCCTTTCGTGCTGTGGCTAGTCGTCCTGCTTAGCACCAGCAAAAGGCAGGCATTAAATACCTGGGGCTACCGTGGCTTATCGCCTGTTTTTGTTTCACATTGCAGATCTGGCAGTATGTTGTGACAGTGGTGGGGTGTTTTTTTGTGTGTTTTTGCATGGGAACGCCTACTCTGCATCTGCATCTGCCTTTGCCTCCAGGAGCTTAAGAGGTGCAGAGCCATCATACTCTGTGATTGAGACAGAGGCCTTAGCATGTTGGTGGGTCATTGCACATTTTAAAATGTGTTTGTGGGGCACACGTTTCACAGTGCGAGTTGTTCTCAAACTTCTAGTCCAGCTACTTACCACCAAAGGAATGGAACGTGCTACTCCAAGAATTGCCAAATGGCAATACTGGCTTCAACAATATGATTACTGTGTGGAGTATGTACCTGGAGCTGATAATGTGGCAGCGGATTGCATGTTTCGATTTCCTCTTGGTGAGCAGCAGGAGTATGATGAATCCATGAATGATGGAAGTATAGAAGCGGAATTAGTATGTGTTCTGGAACAACAGTGTAATGAAGCCATATCTGAAAGTAAATAGATTGCTGCATATGAGCTGGATGAGCAATTGAAGGTGGCCAAGGATGGCAATATTCAAGGATGGGCACGATGGAAATCCAAAGGGGTAAAGTATGATGATACAAGCCTGTCTTTGAAGAATTTTCCATAGCTGATGCTCTGGTGTTTCGTTCAAGCGTGCTGGTGGTGCCTGAGGTAATGAGATGTAGGAATATAACACTGGCCCATGAGTGACACATAGGTCTGCAGTCTATGAAGAAAAGGATAAGGGTGAATATTTGGTGGCCAGGATTGGACAAAATTGTGGAGCACTATGTAAGGGATTGTATTAATTGTCAAGCCAAAAGAAAAATCAAATCGGCATGTCTTTGTCTCTAAATATTCATCTAAATCTCAAGCGATCAAAAGAATAATCAAATAGAGATGGGAGTTACTGAACCACGAGCCAGATTTCAAAGGCTTATATGACGAAGAACCTTTATTTGTGTATACACGCAGCAAAAATATTAAGGACATCTTATCATCCAAGACAGCAACTGAAGAGCAACACCAAGGTATGAGCAAATGCTACAATTGTGTGCATTGTAACAACGAATGATAGGTAACACAATATATCATCCACATACAGGGAAAGCAATCACCTTGAAATACAATGGGGACTGCAATAGTTCCAATGTAATATATACCATCAAATGTCCATGTGGTTCTCTATATGTTGGGAAAACATCGAAAAAAATAAAAATACGAATCACGGAACATAAAAGCACATTTCGCACCAAGTCTGCCAAGTCTCACTTTACAACACACTGGCTAGAACATCATCACAATATAGCGCAGTTACGATTTACTATTCTTGAAATAGTCACAGTCAAACCTGGGTTTAATCATACAACACGCTTAGCACAAAGAGAAGCTTGGTGGATAACATTTTTGTAAACTTTAGTACCCGGTGGGCTCAATGATAGAATTGAGCTACAATGTTTTCTATGAATGTAACAGCATTGCATTTCACGTTGTCCTCCAGACGCCTCAACGCCTTTGTAAATCGGGTTATTTCTAGGTCAACTCTAACAATGAGCACTTGGTTTACAACCATAGACTGGTGGTTCTTCGTGTGTTTTTTCTTCCTTTTTTTCTATTTTTCTATTGTTTATGCTAGAATTGGTTTTCACTATTCTCCATCACATCTATATTACCTCCCTGTCTTTTGTTTATTCATTAGAGTTTCTTGTACTCCCCCCAAACACTTGGTGACTGCTTTATTTTTATATTCATTACTACCTCCATTTAGGAATATTCGGGTGTGAACTTTCAATAACGATAATCACTTCTGGTACATCTCGGCCAGTGAGCCGATTTAGATTAATCCAATTCAATACTATGACTCAGATGAATCTATTGTCTTATTTTGGTTCTCTACACTGTGTTTCCTCTCAACACATGTACACCCATACATGAGTGAATTCCATCTAGTATTACTCCGTTTTTGGATTTATAAGCAATACTCATAATTCAACTAGTTGCAATATTCAGCGTAGCAACCCTTCCCGCAACAGTGAACTGACGCTGTCAATCGTCTAGACATGCAGCATTCCCGCACAATACATCATTGTTTTTCTGGTTCGGAATTGTGGGTCGAACGTGGTAACCCACGGACGCTACATCACACCACTCTAACATGGCGACTCCTTTGCAGTCCTCTTTTACTCTCTGACCCGTGCATTGGGAGCACGCACCCTTTTTATACGGGCTCGCGTTTCCTCCGCGCATCCCGTCCGTGAAACTTAGGTGTCGAGGAGTTACATTGTTCCCGCAGGGTAAATTCAGCTTTCGTAGAGAATTATTATCGGTATAAGCAACATCTAGAGAGATCGCTTACTTAAGGAGTTCTGTTAATTATTGCGACTCTTCTTTTCAGAGCGCGTTTTGCGACCATACAAGCACAGAGCTTCAGACGGACTTGCTCCGACAAGTTCCGGTGAGTTGTTTACCGAGAGGTTACTTTAAACTACGAGAAACTGGTGTTCTCACAACACTATATGTGCTTTCAGCACTTTCATAGGATTACATTTGTTTACCACAGATCACGAGACCCTCATAACCTTTTGACTGCCTCGGGCAGGAAAGCATCAGGCATACTATAGAAGCTAGCGACTCGTTCTCTGCTTGGTGAGTTCGGGGGTATCTTTTACCTTCCATTTATTTATTTTTCCATCTGGCAATTGTTATTAGATACCCCACATCGTTTCTGCATTTACAAGGCTCACGCTGCACCGATAACAATACGCCCAGCAGGGGATTCTAGTCATAATATTTCCCACAAAGAGTTTACCCAATTATAGCAATTTCGTGGATAGATTAGTGAGTGGACCGCCAAGTGAGTTAATCACTTAACCAGAGGTATTTGTTCCACTACAGGTTGACTATATCAGTGTTCGATTGCGCACGCATAGACGCTGTTTCTCATATTCCCAACATGGACACCCAGTTGTCAAAAGAAATATAAATATTTTTCAAAGAAGTAAGTATGCTTATAAGTACAAGACTATCGCATTTTTGATCTGAGGGTTACAACTTCCACAGCGGTGGGATAGACACACTTTAGAATCTGTGTTTACAAAATGACTTTTCTCTTCAGCACGTTATACTTATGGTGGAGGTTCTTTCACGGGGTCTTTTTTTGCTTCATTAGTCACTCATTTGAGTTCAGTTTGACCTACCAATATGTCCATCATGTGATTCTTCCTATGTGATTCCTTGTTTTTAATAACGTATTTAGAACTGCTTTTTAGTAAATCCCTAATATGAACTTCTGTTTATTCAAGTATTTTGCAAATGTTGAACATTTAAAGTTATGTACGCAGAGTGTTGACAAAGTGTTTCATATTGATTTTTTCCACAGTGCCCCTGAAGAAGGGAGTTTCCCGAAATGCATTGGGCCTTCTGTTTAGTTGTGATAATGTCAACCAGTTCTATCAGCAAAGTCATATTAATGGTGGTTTTTGTATGAATTAACATTGAATTCATTAATTATTGTTGATTATCCTCAAAGTATATGACCACATAAAATGAATTGACAATTTCACATAAAGTGTATATTGATAATTTTTCCTTTACTTAATTGATTATTGGATACCCTGATCAAAGCACGGTTCATTGTTTTTCTATTGATATACTTTACAACAGTAGTGCGTTTGGCATACGAGTGGTGATTCCACCGGATGTTGTTTTCTCATTGTAGTAATTGTGCCACAGGTGATAAATCTCACAGTTACAGTTCCTAGTCCGGTAAAAGAAAGTTCCATCTAAGGCTTGGAGCAAGTTAGCAATTGATATTAAAGGTCCTATGCTTTTAACCGAGGGGGTGCTGGAGTATGGCAATGTTGTGGTGGATTTTTATAGCTCTTGACCTGAGGATAAGTTAAAAAAATCTCCACTTTGTTCTTAGATCACTGAGTTTTTGGATTAATTTTTGATAAGGAAGGTATACCTGATGAGTTCCTGCCAGACAATGGTTGCCAGTTTACGTCATCTCAATTTGCTGCGTTTTTAAATTTCTTAGGAATCAAGCACACCATAACTTGCTTATATCATCCAAGGAGTAGAGATATAGTGCAAAGATTCAACAGAGTTCTAAAGGACTATATTAAGTTATCAAGAGTGAACAGATTGAATTGTAGGGCAAAGTTAAGGAAATTATTGTGGGCTGTTCGCGTTACTCCTACCTCAGAGACGGCGGTGTCACCTTTTGTGTAGTTCCTGCGTCTAAAATGATGAGACAAGGAATGGGAAAGTTTTTCAACCACGAGGAATCGTTGGACGATATACGAAGGAAAAGATTGCAAGCACAGAACAAGTATGTTGGAAAACATGGACAGATGTCAAGGGTAAGAGTGGGAGAAGTTGTGAGACCGAAAAATCCGAGAGTTATTGCTAAAAGAGTGTCTAAGTTCTAGTCACCTAATAAAGTGCTGTTGGTGTAGAGATGTTTTGTCAAATTGGAGGATGTCAAGTGGTGGACTAAGAAAAAACTAGCCATTGCTCATGATGTTGGAGCATATTGGAGAAGTGTGGCTCAATGGTTAGAGCAGGCAGACCTCGATGCAGAGCTCTGGCCAGGGACCAGGGTTCGATTCCTGCCCCGGCGGGTCTTGGGCTCATTAATTCCCCTGACTGGATATTCTCGCCTCAGTGCCTATTCTGATCATGGGTCTGTAGAAATCAATGACGTCTGGTAGACAGCTTTTGTAGTTGTAGTTTATTCTTCAAGTTACAGCTTAGTAAGTTCCAATGTAAGTCTTAATATAATCCCTACCAGGAGCAGCCTCCTGGCTGGTCAGCCCATCTTCTCCAACAGCTCCACCTTCAAGTACAAACATCCATAACGTTCCAAATGACCTCATATAGCTAGAGCATCAGGCAGAGAACCAGGGCCAGGGAGATGCATTACATAAGAAGCAGATTACTACACATCTTCCTATTTATAATATTTAACAAAATGAAATAGTATACACATATATAAACATAGGAAGAGAAGATAAACATTCCAGAAGTAAACGTAAAAGAACACCATAATAACATGAGCCAAACTCTCCTTATGTAATAATAATAATAATCTAAAAGTAATGCAATAATGAGAAGATAGTAATGTAAGTAATAAAATAGCCTTCCCTATGTAATAATAATAATAATGAATACAATAGTAATAATGTAAATAATAAACAGTAAGACAGCCTTCTCTTTGTAATAATAACGATAATAATAATGACATAGTAAATGTAGTAATAGTAATGTAAGTAATAAAGTAGTAATATAGAAGTCGTAAACTTAAACAAATGGCAGGACCAGGGAATCCATACGCCCTCTACTGCACACACTATAATATACCGTCCAGTTACCAAGAACACCCTCAACTGCATACTATTGCAGGACCAGGGAAATTTACATATCCTCTAATGCACATACTATAATATTCCGTCCGCATACTAGTGCAGGACCAAACATGCATTAATACACAGTAACCTCAGAAAAAGAAAAAACATATACCTCTGCACAAAGGGGGAATCCACCTCCCTATAAACCACCACGCACAGTAACCCAAGGGGGAAT
The DNA here is from genome assembly GCF_964263255.1 of Lissotriton vulgaris. Lineage (NCBI taxonomy): Eukaryota > Metazoa > Chordata > Amphibia > Caudata > Salamandridae > Lissotriton > Lissotriton vulgaris. Next base: position 355,105,994 of record NC_141689.1, on the reverse strand, counting down.
CCACCTCACTATAAACCACGACACACAGTAACCTCCCAAGGGGGAATCCACCTCCCTATTGCCACACACTCTCAGTAACCTCCCAAATAATTGTAAAGGGGGAATCCACCTCCCTATAAACCACACACTTGCAGTAACCTCCCAAATAGTTGTAATGGGGGGAATCCACCTCCCTATAAACCACCACACACAGTAACCTCCCAAGGGGGAATCCACCTCCCTATAAACCACCACACACAGTAACCCAAGGGGGAATCCACCTCACTATAAACCACCACACACAGTAACCTCCCAAGGGGGAATCCACCTCCCTATTGCCACACACTCGCAGTAACCTCCCAAATAATTGTAAAGGGGGAATCCCACCTCCCTATAATAATACTGAAAAATGAAATACACATTGAGTATCAATTTAGAATATGACCCGTTACAAATCAAAAGCAGATGTACATTACATTGGCATATATCACCAAATGCAATGCAGTGTCACTAAGGGGCTAGATGTAGGTAACTCTAATTTACCGATTCATAAATACCAAATTTTACCGATTCGGTATTTATGAATCGGTAAATTAGAAGGAGGGAGATGGAGGTAAATCAAAGATCTGATTTACCGAATCGGTAACATTCGGTATTTACCGATTCGGTAAATACCGAATCGGTATTGCCCATTGATTCCTAAGGGCCTTGAAGCCCATAGGAATCAATGGGCAATACCGATTCGGTATTTACTGAATCGGTAAATACCGAATGTTGCAAGGGTGCAGGGGGTGTCACTTTGACACCCTCTGGCACCCCTAAGGACATGTCTGTGTGTCACATTGCACAGGTGTGCATGCACAGATGTGCATGTACACCTGAATTCGGTATTTTACCACCCAATAGGATTGGGTGGTAAAATACCGATTCTTAAGGGCCTGTGGCTTTCTTAGGAGTGCCACCCACATGTGAATTTACCGAATCGGTAAATATACCGATTCGGTATTTTACCGATTCTGTAAATGTACCGATTCGGTAAATTTACAGAATCGGTAAAATATAGGCCCCCTACATCTGAAAACACTAATACCGAACGGTAACGGCCGAATTTGGCCACAACCAACCGGTATTAGGGCTCCTACATCTGGCCCTAAGTGACTTAGCCGTCATCACATGCACCACAACAAACGAGTGAGTGACTTAATGCTTAACAATCATCTCACACAGTACAGTTCTGGGTTTCCTATTTCCTTTGACCCACACTCTAACTCCTAATAGAAATATTTCATTACTGTTCCAGTTTTGAATCCTCTTTTCTCTGATTGAACCAGTTAATTCCTTTTCTTGGTGCAATTGCGCTCCATAGCCAGAAGATGGCGGTGTTGCACTAGTTCTACGTTTTCCAAAGCGACATTCTCAGTAATATGTAGTTTTCAATTAGTGTAAATGACAGTACCTGTGACAATCTTCAGGCAGCAGTGCTCATGGCAACCTTCACATTAAAATCATCTTTATCACCAGTACTTGACTCACAAAATTAAAATCTGTAGGTCAGCTACAGAGCACAGAGACACAACAACAAACATGGGCCTTCTTGCAATTCCATTTCAATACCATGGAGACACCAGTCGTAGTTGGCAGACACTGCACAGTTACAATAGACTGTGAAAAGGCCTTTAGAATACAAACCAAAGTTTTCTCCACATTTGTTCTCTGTCACATTTTTAACAGCGGAGTTTGAAGATTCTTTAAAGGCATACGATCAAAATTTGCAATCATTGCTCACAGTTGAAACTGTAAATTGTTGTCGACTGCAGTTTTCTCCACATTTGTTCTCTGTCACATTTTTAACAGCGGGGCTTGAGGATTCTTTAAAAGCATGTGAACAAAATCTGCTCCCGATTATTTTCTACCATGTGCAGCCACATCTCATCAGGGCACACCAGAGTCTTGTCAGCATTCAACACCGGGGCATGACCTTCACCCCGACCGGGGCTCGATGTGTGCCCCTGACATCACTACATCAGTCCATTTCAACACTTTGAGGTTGATTTAGCACATACCTCTTCATTGGGCTTCAGTTTATAAACAGGACTGCAGACACACTTTACAGTTTCATACACAGGTGGATCTGGCACCTAAAATTATTTAAGGTGACCGTTGTCAGGGTCACTGGTGGGGCGGGTGCCAGAAAGCTTAAATAGTTCAATGTCTTTAGTAATATTAGTACCTTAAGTTCCAGTAGCCATCAAATAGCCTTCTTTTCTCCACGCTCAAGTTCTTTTCCTTTTAAATCGTCGCCAATGTAGAAATCAATGACGTCAGGTAGACAGCTTTTGTAGTTGTAGTTTATTCTTCAAGTTACAGCTTAGTAAGTTCCAATGTAAGTCTTAATATAATCCCCACCAGGAGCAGCCTCCTGGCTGCTCAGCCCATCTTCTCCAACAGCTCCACCTTCAAGTACCAACATCCATAACGTTCCAAATGACCTCATATAGCTAGAGCATCAGGCAGAGTACCAGGGCCAGGGAGATGCATTACATAAGAAGCAGATTACTACAGGGTCCCATGATGCAACTCTGGGCAGTAGCTTGCTTAGTCTCCACAACGGCCCCCACAATGCGAGGGATGCCTGGTCTGAACCATGGGGGTGCCCAGGAGTGGACACTTCACAGGGAAATCCAGGAAGGGTTCCCTTGCGGTATTGGTACAAGCGCAGGGAAATCCCACTGCGGGTAGCTGTGCACTATACAAGTACAAAAACATTTACATTTTGAGAGGAACAATGGCGCGAAGTGTGTTGAAGCTGCATATGCAGGTGTGAGTAGGAGGATTTCTACCAGGAGCAGGAATCTGACTAATAAATTACAGGACTTTATCTTAGGGTAATTCTAGATGGGTAGCATTCATTGTACATAGGTTTGAGCATTGTTTTACTTGGTGGTATCAAATGATTGTGGGAAATGTAAAATGTATTGCTCGCCATTAAAAGATGCCTCTAGGTGTGTTGTACTGTAATGTTTTCATGTTAACATATTAATATGCTTTTTAAGGGAAGGATGTGTTGGGTCTTTGCATTCTTACCTAGAATGCGATGGTCCCCATGGGGAGAGAATGTGAGGGAAGGAGATTTGACCGGGTGGTGGCTGGTGGAGGGATGAGGAGCCAGAGACGTTCTGTCCTGCTGTTACTGCTATTCACTTAATTTTACAATAAAGAATTTGTACCTATAGAATCCTGCTTTTACCCAGTTAAGCCCCGTCCTCAAGTGGGCAATTCACAAGTGCTCACCATAAATTTGCCATGCATACTCCACTGTCCCTGCTCATTTCTCCTACAAGGAATGCCACACATCAGCAATTAAACTAGGAAGAGTGGAACTGATCAGAGAAAGGACCTTCTCCTACTGTAATTGGTCGAGAAGGACGGCAGCCATTATGGATGGAATATCTTCTCTATAAGTTTAATCTAATTAGCAGAAGGACATTCTCAAATTGTAATTGGTTGGGAATGATAGCAGCCATTTTGGATTGGAATAGCTTTCCAACAAGCTTGGGATACGTTGAAGCTTCAGTCATTTACGTAATCTGTTGGCTGTAATTACTAGAGGTTTCCATAGCTCGAGCACAAGTACATGAATTAAACCTTGAGTATCATTTCGGTACCAGGAGACTAGTAAGTTATGGGTTCTTCAAATCTTGTGTATCATGTTGGATACTGGTAGAACTAGGCACTGGAGGGTTCTTAGGGTAAACAATAGGGCACTAGTGATCTCTTCGGGTGTCTGTATATACATATATAGATTCTAGGTGCATGGAGGGACATAATGTAAAATATAGCACCACTACCAATTATTTTGATGTCAGCAACAAAAATCAACTTTAAAGTGGGACAAATGGAAAAAGGTTTCTCACATTATGCCAAAGTGTGTGGGGCATCATTGAGTGCAGAGAGAAAGACTTTGATTCTTATGCATTGCCTATGTCCTGAGCAACAGGTGGTTTTGTGCATTTTTCTGAGGTTGGGTGATGCAGAAGCAGAGGATCTGAGTGAATTTAAAGTGTGAATAATGAAACTGGACAAACATTACTTACCTAAGATTAGCACAATTTTGGAGCAAGGATCATTGAGAGGTCAGGAATGAGTTATCAACACATCATGGTTTGGCATGGAGGGGCACCAAATTGTGTTCTGTCTTTAGGGTTGAAGTGTCAGTGAAACCTGGGTATCAGCAAAACTAAAGAGAGATAAAGACTACACTTCTGGTGGCCAGGGTTAGAAAACAGCTGGAATGGGAAACCAGAGAGTGCATGGATAGCAGACACAGTGACAGAGTCTGCAAATAGCAGATACAACTAATGGTACTGATAAAACCGATCTGAAAATTAGGATCTATAATGTTTACAACACAGTTGTCAGGGCTTCAAGGACACTAACATTAACTATTTGCATAGTTTTCCCAAAAAGTGTAACATGTGGACAGAAGCAATCATAAACTAAATGAAATAAAGCAAGGACTATCACGTAACAAAAGAGCAAGTTTCTCAGAAATAGTAGGTGATATTTTTGGTGCACTGAAACCCTCAGTTGGGGTCGTTCTAAATTCACACAAAATTCAGAAATTGACCACAGTGGTTGATTAATTATCTACAGATACTGCTTGTGGATATTTGACGATTGACACAGAAATGGTTGAAATAAGTTCAATGGTTTTGTCAAATCGACTTGCCCTTGATATCCTATTGGCAAAAGAGGATGGAGTCTGCGGAATGTTGAAAGTCCAACATTGCTGCACATATATCCCAGATAAGAGTAAAGGAATTGAGGGATGTATAAAGAATATTACGAAATTACACGAAGATTTGACACAACTGGAGGTTGTCGGTACTTGGGAGAGACTTGGTATGTCCTTCTCTCGGACACTTGAAATAGTTTGTCTTCAGTTGTTATAACACAGGTATCACAACGCAGCACATGCATCGGTAAACATCTTCATATACATGTAATAATTCAAAAACAGCCAACACGTGTTTCGCGATATTCTTGCTTCTTCAGGGCTTTCCAAAACTGTTTCCAGGACACTCCTCAATTCCTATTCTTCCCAATCTTCATTTTTTTTTTTGAAGACCAATGGTCCCAAACTTTATTCAGTTTCACAGATGAGTTAAACAGCAGTCACACAGTGTCATAACAATAAACCACTACTACAAGCGGTACTCGGCTGTCAGTACAGAATGACATGGCAATTAAATACGAGTGAAAATAAACAGTAGCCAGTGGTAATGCATTAGTTCACAAGCAGCGGTGCTAGGAAATGTCTCGTGCCGCAGCGCTTGCGGCTCATGGCACTGCGCTAGGACCAGGGTGCTGTAAGAAATCCGACAGTCATTGCATTGAGTTATGTTCCCTGTTCAGTACAGTAGCGAGCTGGAGCAGGATCATATCCCCCGTCGTCACATGGATCGCTGGGCTTCCGCTGCCTGTACATGAAAACACCCAGTTGCCATTGTATGATACGGAAACAGGGAGGGGGGTGTCGAGCATTAGCGCGTGTACAAAATCAACAGTCTCTGTGTCAACCAAAAGGTATAACTGGGAATTAAAAGAGGAGGGGGAGGGAGAAACATTTCAACAACTGCTGGACTAGTGCATGTGCGTGTGGTAGTGTGTCTTGAATCCTAGCCGTGTGTGGTGCACCCTGTACGGGCTGCGCAGGGGCGGGGGTGATCGAGGATGTGGTGTCGCTGCGGCCGCGGGGGTGGAGGCGGGGGGGGAGGAGGCAGCGGGGGGGAAGGGCAGCGGCGGGGGAGCGGCAGGGGACATCGCTCGGTGTGCAAGAGCTCGGTAGTCGGGGCTGGCGGCGGGGGGGGAATGAGGGGGGGAGGGGGGGCGCGGCAGCGGGGGGGGGATGGGGGGGGGACGCGGTAGTGGGGGGGGGGCAAATTCCGTGACCTATATGGACAGCAAGCGACAGGGCCCCTTCTATTCCGCGTCAGGTTGGCATTCTATACCGGCCCGGTGCATGCCCTGTGGTACGCGATCAGGGTAGCGTCCCAGTCTTGGGCGATCGGGTATTTCCGTAGGCCAGTGGTCTCCTCTCTGTGTAGTGACACACTCTCCGCACTGGCCCAGTTGCCAAAAGAGCGACGCCAGTCTGCAGGGCGCGGTGGGTTGGCGTTTTTCCACCGTTTCGTAATGAGGCGTTTAGCCGTAATGAGGCCTAAGTCCCAAAAGCGGGCCCGCAGCTTGGTCTGCTTGGTTCTCCTGTAGAGCCCCAGTAAGCATACTTCCCACGTCTTGGGGAGAGTTTCGCCCGAGGCCGCCGTCAGCGTGTCAGTGACCGCTGACCAGTACGAGGCGAGGTGGGCGCAGTTCCAGAGTGCGTGCAGGAAGTCCGAGTCTAGGAGGCCACATCTGGGACATGCCGACGAAGTGAGTCCGAAGTAGCGATTCAGTTTGTCAGGAGACAAATACGCTCGATGAATGATATAATATTGGATGGTTTTAAATCGCGCGTTTCGGGGAACATTTCTAGCGCCCGCTAATATTGCGGTCCATTGTTTGTCCGTCCAGTCGGAGCCTCGGTCGGTCGTCCACTTCCCCCTCAGCCTTTGGGAGGAGAATTGAGTATGGGTGTGTAGTGCCTGTGCCAGCCAGTGCACTATATGAGACCCATTGCCCATCACGTGCAGGTACTGGATGAGAAGATGAGTGGGCGGTTCTTGGCTCATGTCACCCCATGCCTTCGTCAGTTCATGTAGGAGTCCGGCGTGTGCCAGGAATTGACCCACTGGCAGCTCGGTGTCTGCGGTCAGGGTCTCGAAGGGCAGCAGCACTCCGTCGCTATATAGGCCGCTCAGGTCGTCCAGGTCTGCCGCCGTCCAGCTGCGTAGCGCAGTCGAGGAAAATATGCTAGTGCCCAAGGGAGTTCCCAGTAGTGGCAGGTTCGGAGCGTAGGGCACTGTACCTTTGGTAAGTCTGAGGGCCCGCGCAAAGCACCGCTTCGCGATCGCCACATGGACTTGTGTGGGGTGTCGCCCCTGCGTTAGGGGGTGGAAGAGTGTGAGCACCTGCACGGGGGACAGAGTGGTATCAGCCGTGGCCGTGTCTATCAGGTTCTTGCCGCTCAGCCAGTAAGCGACCCATTGTAGCTGGGCTGCTAAGTAATATAACTCCTGGTTGGGGACGGCTAAGCCTCCAGCGTCTGTGGCCGCATATAGAGTCTTTAACGCTACCCGTGGTCTCCCTTTGTTCCAAATAAGGCGCCTGGTGAGAGTTTCCAGCCCTCTGAATATGCGCACTGGCACATACACTGGCAGGTTAGCATAATAATAGAGGAGCCGGGGGAGCATTATCATTTTGGTCAGTGCCACTCTGGCCGGCACATTCAGCGGGAGGGAGTTCCAGAACGTGACCTGGGCCGTGAGTGAGGATATAGCCCTCACCAGGTTACCCTCCAGGAGATCCACGGGGTCTCGATATATCAAGATCCCTAGGTACCTGAATACCGTCGGGTGCCATCGGAGCGTCTCCCCCATCATGCGCACCTCACATTGCGGCATCTCGCTACTGAATGCGTAGGTTCCCGATTTGGCCCAGTTAACGCGGAGCCCCGACATATCTCCGAATGTACGGAAGATGTCCGCGATTGCCTCAGGTATGCATGTGAGATCTCTGACATACAGTAGTAGATCATCGGCATATAGAGACACCGAGTGTATGCCGTCCGCTAGTGGGATGCCCCATGTGGCATTCTTCCCAATCTTCATGAGCCAATGCTTTATTCAATAGTTTCTTTCTAAAGCTTCATCTAGGCTGTAGCCTCCCTACCATATGGATTCCATCACGTATAGTTCAGGTATGTATCTATATATTAATAACTTTACTCCTACTATAGAAAGGAAGAAACAAAGAAAAAGAAAGCATTCAACAACCTCCAATGTTCTACTCTATGTTTCATCCTATACCTCTCTCAATATATCCTCTACTGACACTCTCTAACCCATCCCAAACCCCATTCTAAGACTATGATCTCCCTAAGACACCTATCTTGACTCTTCCCTCCTCTACCCCTCTTTGCTCACCCCAACACATTCTCCTACTATGATCTCCTAAATAACCCTTTCTGGACTCTTTCTTCCTCTATCCCTCTTTGACTCACACCAAACTTATTTTACTACTATGATCTCTGAAATGGCACTTACTAGATTTTTCTCTCCTGGATCCCTCCTTTTACGCATCCCAAACCTTGTTTTACAACTTAGAACTTCTAATAGCTCATTCTAGGATCTTTCATCATCTATTCCTCCTTTGACTCATCCCAATCCTCAGCTCACAAATACCACTATCACTAGACTCTTCTCTTTCTCCTCTATCCCACGCAATCAAACTAACAGACTCAAATGTCCACCGCTCAAATTGACAACTTATATTTCCCTATACTACTCCACCACTATTCCTTTGTGTTCCGGAGTAGCCTGCTATTCACCGAAAATCACTTCCACACCTCATCAGGGGTAGTGAGCGCTATATAAATATGATTTCAATTACTTTACCAATCTCTAAATCTCCTTAAACTAGCCTCCTGCATCACCATAGGTGCATGCTGATCCATCGCCAGGGGTCTGGAACCTACTTCTGCATCTCGCATATTGTCACTGAACCCTGACAGAAACACAAAGCAGGAAGGGCCTAAGGGCAGGCAGGAGCTTTTATGGGTTTTGAAGACAGAGGAAAAAACTGCCTGTCGATACTGGGCATTTAAGGGCGCTGTTGGGAGGGCTAAGCCTAATTTATGAAGAGTAGGATGAGGTAATGAAAACAGCTTTCTGCAGTAGGGCTGAAGGTGAGCCACAAATATGTGTGTTTGAAGTAAAAGCTCACCTTTGTTTTTAACTATACTTGCATTAACTGCCCTTTATGTAAATCTACCTCTTCCCTACTATCCTTTGAGCCCTTTCTCCTGTCTCCATGTGACTGCATTATCCTACTTTTCCTCAGCCAATTGATTCTTTTTTTCTTCCTCCTCACCGAAAACCTTTTACCATTCTTCCACATGGCTGTTTCATTCCTCCCCCTCTTCTTTGACTCACCCTTTCTACACTGCTTGTCTTTTCTCTATGCAGAGAGTCCTGCTTCTGGTTTGCTACTCCCCGCTTTTCTTTCTCTCCATGGTTTCCCTTTATGATGCTCATTAGTCAGGATCATTCTGGGACCTTTCTTACTCCTCTCCTCTTCTGTCTTAATACGTTTATAGTTTTTAATATGAACTGCTTCTTTACCATCGCCAACTGCTGCTGCCCTCACTGAGTTCCAGAACTCGAACTTGTCATGCGGTACACACAAGGAATGCTCCCCCCAAACATTCTACCATAGCATGCAATACAATTACAGAAAGATGCATAATGGATATTACATATACAATACAAGGGAAAGATTACTGTATGAAAATGCATATGAAGAAACATTACTGTATGAAGATGTGTATAAATAGGCATATGAAGATACAACATCTCCCTTCTTTAAAAAATAAATAAACTTAAAATATACTTTATACAACAAAATAAAAAGTGATCATAATTTAGATCTTAATTCTTGTAAGGATCCTAGTTTTTCGGAATCACAACCATATCTAATAGTGGCAATTTCATTCATTCAGGTAAAGACAGCCACAAACTACAAGCACACGCTGGCTGAAGGGAACTGCCACGCTGTTTTTAAATAGTTTTAACTGCTACTGATCCTTGTACACTGCTGCTGGCGCCTTTTGCACAGTGCGATTGCAGGCACTTTTAATGCTTTTAGTATTGTTAAACTGTTGTAAAATACCTTAGTTGTCACTGCTTACTGCTTTTAGACTCCCCAGTCCACCACAGCTCCCATAGCTGATTGTTGTGGAGGGAGGCTCACACGCCAAACATCCTTACTTCTAGGTGGCCACTAGGTGACGGCCATCTTGGAAGTCGGCGCTCCACTCTTTCTTCAATCATTGGCTCAGGCTACACTTAAATTGGGCATGGCGCCGACATGCAGCAGCCGTGCACTACGGGCGCGCCTAAGTCAAGCCCATCTGCGCCCGTCCGTGCCCTTCCCAGACCAGGAATCCTGCAGAAATTATCACCATCCTCCCTGAAAAACCAATCATTTACACTAACACAGAGCTTCTAGCTATGAATGTAGTAGCCCATCCAATGTGCATGCATGCTCTGAGAGCAGAGCAGCCCTTGAGTTGCCCGGTTAGTAGGTTCACTGGAGTGACCAGGGTGCCTACCGCACAGGGATTGAATAATAGGTCTGTTCACTGCAAAGCTTTGAAAATGGGACTAATTAACAGTAGATCCCTACCCAAGCACCCAGTGGAAATCAAACTTCTAATAGATGAAGAGGAATCAGAGGTCCTATTTTTAACCAAAACCTGTCTCAGAGAAAGTTCAGCCCCTGAAATCCTAGAGGCCCTACCTAGGCTTTGAAATTCTCTGCCTTTACAGAGTTTGAGCCATAGGAGGGGGTATTGCAATCATCTGTAAAGCTCAGCTAGGCTGTACCATCACTCCTCTCAATATCGCAAAATCCGAAGCCTTCGCCTTCAGACTCTCCCTTTCTCCGTCATGCTCCTTCTCAGGCGGATTGATCTACAGACCTCCAGGAGCTTGTACGCAGTTTTTAGAATCAGCCCCGGACATGTTGGCGAGCATGCTAATAGGGAAAAGTGCTCTCACAGTGCTAGATGACTTTAACATCCATCTGGATGATCCCAATGACCCGTCAGCCAGGAGATGCCTAGCTGACATGGAAGCCCTACAGCTTTTATGTCGGGATTGGCCACAGCACAAGTATAGGAATTCGCCACTAACCTTGCTCGGATGACCAGCAGAAATGATGTCTGGCGATAAGCCCCCCAGTCCCGACTAGACACGATCCCAACATTGAAATTACCAACTCTCTGTGTGAATACGCGCCAAGGGGGGAAAAGGGGAAGTGGATAAAACAATACACAGGCGGTGACGGTTTTCTGAGGGTCCCTCTGAGGTCGGGCCAACGGACTGCGTGATATCAGAAGGAGTGTCCACACTGCATAGAGAAAGGACAAAACAGAAGGATTCACATCAATCCTTTGGAGAGCTATAGTAAAGCCCAGAAACCTTCTCTTGTTACTCACCAAATTGTCACACAACCCAACCAGGGAATTCCGGCATTTTGCATTACTGCAGACAAAACAGTCAGGGAAGATGCATTTAATCCATAGGAGTAATGCTGATTTATAATCCTTCCCATGGAACAGTCTATATATGCCGCCAGAAAACAGAGTAACAGGAGCGCACTTGCACAACACGAGTCTCAGTAACATCTGTTCGTAATGCTCCTCCGTGAATTAACCAAAACAAACTGCAATATTCAATTCGGATTCCCCTGATGACTTCACAACACAGTAAAGAGTCTAGGAGGAACTCGACACTCCAAACGAGACTCCTACTAGATCTGAAAGGTATTTCAGAGAGCGCGTCTTTAAGCAGCAGACGCGTTCCCTAACAATGACCTTCCTTAACCCGTGAATGTCAGACAAACACAAACCGCACGTTTATAAGACACCGCGGCTACTATTCTAGAAAAGCAAACAAAGGAACAAAAATAAACACGACGGAGGCGAGCCCGCACTCCTGTTGTTTCAGTACTTATCGCAATTCGCGAACTATACACAAGTTCCAGGAAACAAAGTTCGTAACGGGATGCAGGCACAGCAGACTTCTATCTTCCAGCTGAAATCCGGCGGGGATCACCATCCGCCATCTCCAAACGATCCAGGTTGATTGACAAGCACCTTCCTCTTGGGAGGTAGGTGCTTTTGTAAGAACCACCATGTGACTCCATTTGCCTACCCCTTAGCATGCTGGTAGTTGTAGTGCTTCCGGCCATTGTCATTTATACTATTTTGAAAACACAAACAACGGGGTACCCTAGGATGAATTGGCATGCGCCCCCTTTACCATGAAAATGCTACAGAACCCCCTCTCGAGGACTGCCGACGCGGCGGTCGACCCGGCTTACCCGGATGCAGGGCATGGAAACGTTCAACCAACTCTGGACAATTCATATTACTCACAGGTTCCCATGTCCTTTCCTCGGGGCCATAGCCATTCCACTCCACCAAATACTGCACCCTACCTCTGACCAACCGTGAGTCAAGAATGAACTGCACCTCATATTTCTCCTGGCCGTCTACCTCAACCGGAAGGGGTCTCTCTGGTAGTAATGTAGTGCGTTACAGAGGGCGTAAACGCATACTTGATTTTGGGCACACACTCAAGTTTAGTCTGAATAGACAGACTCCATGAGGATTTGAATATTAACTTTATTTCTATATTTTTTTGAAAGTTCATTATTTTCATGGTTTTCAATATAGTTCACAAATCACATGTTCCCAACTGTTGCGGAAATATTACAATCGCTTTTGTAGATTACACATAATGCTCCAATGCATTTCGGGCGGGATGCCCTTTTTCTAGGAGCTCTGAAAAAATATGAAAACAAAAACACATTTACCATCTCGAGCCGAGATACTAGTGTCAAACAACAGAGGATAAATCGCATAACCAGTTACAAGTTTGCAAGCTACGGGTGCATAGGAGTGTGGTACCTTATAAACCAGTGAGCGGAAGGGGGTGGGGGTGGGTTGTGGTGGCGGGGAGGCTTATGGATCAAAAGCACTTACGTGTCTGAATCCGAAGCGGGTAAATAAATCCCTGTGGGAAACAGGTAAACAGCGTGTTAAACGGACAATGAGGTCCAACGTTAAACTAGTTAACGTAGGTCTCGGGCGGAGCTCCGACTTACTTCCAAGGGGTGATCTGTCAGTGTTGTATTTCCATGGCGGGAGCTTGCGAAGTTACCACGGAGTGGGGGGAAATGGTCCGAGAACTACGAGGAGTTATCGGCTGGGAGAGTGAGAAATAGACGAAGGACTGTTGTTACTGGGTCTGTGTAACAGCCATCTTGGAGTGGGTGGGAGGGGTGGGTACACACTGGTTAAACAAGTAACAATAGAGAATCGTAAACATTCTCAACCAATTAGAACAAAGGATACAAGGAGAAACATCCATACCACCATTCAGACCCATTGTCTCGGCCTGTGGATCTATCTCGGAACCAGTGGGTAAATTTGTAGATAAGTTTTTGCAACCTCTCGTCCAAAAAAGTGAGACATACATCAAGGACACGACAGCCTTCTTAAACATGTTAGACAATGTAAAATTGTTGCAGGGAGAGATGTATTGGTTATGTACCATTGACGTTGTTTCGTTATATACTTCCATCCCTCACAGGGAAGGTATTGAAGCACTCGAATGGAGCTTATTGCACAGTGACCTTGAGGAACATCAAAGAATTTTGACATTGGAATTAATGCAGTATGCATTATACCACAGTTATTTTGAGTGGAACGGACAATTTTTTAACCAATCCAATGGAACCTCGATGGGTTTTGGGGGGGGCCCCTCATACGCTAACATCTTTATGCAAAAATTTGAAAGGGACCACATTCTGGAAAATCAAACATGGGTAGAAGGTCTGATCATGTTTAAGCGGTTCATTGATGATATTTTTGTGATTTGGTGTGGATCCAAAGAAAAATTGGAAGACAACATTAAGATGCTCAATTGTCGAAACGAAAGGATCAAATTCACACATACAATCTCCAATGAAACCATATCATTTCTTGATGTGCAAATCACTATAAGTGACCATGAGATCAGCACGAAAGTGTTTCAGAAGCCGACTGACAGAAATTTGTGTCTTCTATTCCAGAGTTTTCACCCTGAGCCACTCAAGAAACATTTGCCTTTGTCACAATATATACGACTCAAGAGAATCACATCTGATGAAGATGAAGTTAAAAAATCTATCTTGCAACAAACTGTTAAGTATAAACAGAGAGGTTATCCTGGTGATATTCTACAACAAGCCATGATGAAAGCAGATAAACTCAAGAGGATAGATCTACTGGAACCCAAAATCAAACAGACCACACAAAAAACAGTGTGCGTATTAAAATACTCATCAGATGCAGAAAAAATCAAAAGAACAATTAACAAACATTGGCATCTGGTACAATCTGAACCCGACCTGAAAGGTTTATACAATGACCGCATCACGTTTGCTTACCAAAGATCGAAAAATCTCAAAGAACTCCTCAACACTCCTGTTAAGGAGAAGACAATATGGAAAGGAATGTCTAAATGCTTTAATTGCACCCATTGCAATAATGTCATTTGTGGAAAAACATTGTTGCATCCAACCAAAGGTTTTCCTATTGAATTACAACACTCAAGCACCTGTGACACCGCAAATTGTGTTTACTTGATCAAGTGCCCATGTGGCAAGATATATATTGGGCAAACTGAACGTAAATTGAACGTTCGTATAACGGAGCACAAGAGTAACATTAGACTCAATAATTTAAAGTCATCTGTGGCGAGTCATTGGAAAGAGATGAATCACCAAATTTCGCAGCTAAAATTTATGGTGATCGAGGCAATCCATCAGCGTCCTGACATGGATCCTATAAAACAGAGACTGAGAGCGGAGTTTTATTGGATCAAAAAAACTTAACTCTACCCATCCTGTGGGTTTGAATGATCGTATTGAACATGCGTGGGTTTTATAATGCACTGATCTACAGCATTGACTTTGGCAAATCCTGTTCCCCAGTTATGTTGTTATAGTATGGTTTAAATAAGGGCAAGTTTCTGCTTGTATATTGTTCGTATTGCATATCTAGTATGAATGCTCATGCATCGTTTTTTTTTTATATGTATTTTTTAGCGTGTCGCTAAAAACGAGGAATTTTCTTTGTTATTTGTTATTCAATCTCCATTCGTAACGCGAGTATGACTTTTGTTATGAAGCCATAGCACTCATCTCACATGACCGGGGTGCCGCAACACCATTGGTTGTGGTCGCGATCATGTGACTTAGTCTCCATCCTATTAGAACTGTCGAAGTTACTATGTTGGTAAAACTTCAGAATCCACGGAGGCGCGAACGCGTTCGAATGCTCGTAAGTTGTTTACATGTGGGTCATCGGTTAGCAATGCAGTTGGGAGGGAAGTAAGCGCCATTATAATATAATGGGTTCACTTATCATGAGGGTGTAGTACGCTCCTGCTCAGTGAGATGATTAGAATGTGTATTTTGCTTTTGGTGATTTGGAAACTTTTGAAACAGCACTCTATCTTCCTTTTCCTTTCCGTTTGATGTCTATGATATTATGGCATAGAGCATTGTACAGTTGTGGATTATTGAGGGTGACTAATTTGGTCCTGTTTGATTTCCATTTGCAGACCCCTGACGAAGGGTAATGGTTTTGTTTGACCCGAAATGCATTGGGTGTCACGATTAAGTGGATTATTGTACTAATAACATTGCGACTTAAGAGGACGATTATGTTGGCAAGGAAGACAATGTAATGTTACATAAATGAATTGATTCAAAAAATATTGGATGAACTGAATAAACACTTATGAATTTCAAAGAGAAAACGACGTTTTCGTTGTGAATTTGGCGCCCAGTCTGGAGGCTAGTGTTTCTAACCTCAATACTTGATTGATTTGTAAAGGCACGTTTTGGCTACGTGCGGCGACGAGGGCACCTTCCTGTAAATTTCTAAACTTGGATGAATATGGTTTAAAGAGTGCTCGGGATAACATTGTTTTTTTGTCAAAGGTCTGAGGAAGCCAACAGCTTTAGCATGGATGGCATTTCCTTGTGCACAGATTGCACAGTTCTTAATATAGTATCGTACATCATCTCGTACTCGGGGCCACCAAAAGGAACGTTCCACACTAACAATGGTTTTATACATTCCCATGTGTCCACCCAACATGGAATCATGGGTCCAGGCTAACACTTGCTGTTGCAATGCTTCAGTTGGAATAAATAAAGCAGTGCCATGATAGGCAAGGTCGTCTTTTTCTGCACGATGCTCTGGATCTTCCTGGACCCATTCCTGCAAGTTCTTATCCGCTAGAGCAATCCTCACTTCCTCCAAGAAGTCCTGTGAAGACAATAGGGCTTTCCCAGTGTCTGAATCTGTATATGATTATAGGGAAATACACCATGGCCAGGGAAGGTACACTACATATGGCATTCATGGATCTATTGTCGGCTTTCGACTGTGTAGATCGAGGTAGACTATGGGATGTCATGGCAAAAATGGGTGTAGAACAGAACCTGATTAACCTACTAGCCGATATACACTCTGACACAAGAGCTAATGTCAGATATACACAGGATTTAAAAGTAATGAGGGACTTTGCCATACACCGGGGCGTTCGGCAAGGGTGCATTTTAGCCCCATTCCTCTTCAATCTGTACATTAACGATTTAGAAGAATGTCTTTCGGACACGGGAGTTGATTACCCCTATGTCGGACGGAAAGGACTGCCGGTACTGCTTTATGCGGACGACGCAGTCCTGATATCCAGGACTGCAACAGGCCTACAAACTTTGTTAAAAGCATTTCATTACTTCATGAAGTCACAGGACTTGAGTATCAACAACTCAAAATCCTATGTCATGAAGGTGGACCTGGGGAGTAAAAAGCCAAACTCCTTTAATGTAAATGGGGAAAAAATCCCAGTGGCTAAGACATTCTCTTATTTGGGTGTCCTTTTCGACCATCAGTTAAACTGGGGACCCGCAGTACAGAGGAAAATGGGAGAGGTAACCAGGGCTAATGCAGCCATACTAGACTCCGCAAGAAAAATGGGCAATAGTCCGGTGGCTGCACTGCTCCAACTCTACCAAGCAAAAAGCATATCTATTGCATGTTATGGGAGTGAGCTATGTGGGTTTACTTCTTCTAGAAGCCTGGAGGTCACAGAAAATAGCTTTTTAAATCGGGTTTTGATGGTACCAAGGGGCACAGGTAATTTTACAGTTCATGAAGAACTGGGTATGCTCTATTTAAGCGACAGAATAGCCATAAATCCTATTCTCTGTTGGTTAAACTGCTGGACAAACACCGAAAAACCCCTCACCCAACAAATTTTGAAAGAAGCACTAACATGGGAAAATGGTTCCAAAGTCCCCTGGCTCAAATACATCAGAAAATGTTTATCTGAACTTGGGCGTCCTGACCTTTTTGTAACCCCAGAGCTTATTACCAAATCTGACGTCACTTTTGTGAAGAAGACCTTCATTGCCTCTAGGTATTTAGCCCGGGAAGAGGCAGAATTAAAGAAAGACAGTGTTCGGAAACATGTGTTATTAAAAACTTGTCAGCAAATGGAACCGTACCTGTCATGGCCTCTGACCAGTTATGATCGCTTTTTGCTCACGAGGTTCCGCCTAGATCTATTTCATCTCCTATTAGCTGTACCTAGGGGGGCCCATCGCGGCCAAGTGTTGCCATCTTGCGGCTGCGACGAAAAGTCTCCGCAAGATTTGGCACACTTTTTATTCATCTGCCCCTTTTATCTTGTACCACGGAAGTTATTCTTAAAACCAATCCTCAAAAAACTGAATTTTGCACAAATTCGACCAGCCCTTTACTACCTCCAACTTCTAAGCTGTGACTGCACTTTATATGTATGTAGCTTTTTAAAACTTGCAATCAAATTTAGGAAAAGTATGGAGGGATAATTGTGTTGTTGCAGAGAGAAATATTTTAAATCAATATAGTCATTAATATTTATAAATTTTTATTGTATATTCTGTCTGTGACCTTTTACTTTATGTGATACTCAGCAATATATGAATTTTATGTGTTATTTGTAAATTTATTGAAATGTGCTTTTATGGATGTTACTATGAACATTCAAATAAAGTTCTTTTGACTTTGACTTTGACTTTGAATAGGGCTACTGATGAAGTCGGCTCACCCACTTCCGTTAATATCAAAGAGGATTCAACGTCATCCGATTCTTGCTGTTCTTCTGCTGCTCCTATACGGGAAAGGGCATCCGCTTTCCCGTTTTGTGGCCCAGGTTTATACTTGATGATAAAATCAAAATCAGAAAAGAACAATGTCCATCGTAATTGCCGCGGGGTAAGTGCCTTGGCGGTCTTCAGAAACAGTAGATTCCTGTGATCCGTGTAGATTTCTACTGTAAGCACCGCACCCAGGAGATAGTGACGCCATTCCTCACATGCTCTTTTTATAGCAAGGAGCTCTTTGTCCGAGATGGTATAATTGATCTCGTAAGGTAAGTTTTTTCGAGAAAAAGGCAACAGGATGTATTTGGCCAGTAACAGGATGTCGTTGGGATAGCACAACACCCACAGCATATTGAGATGCATCCGTTTCAAGAATATAAGGAATTTGCGGATCAGGATGAAGAAGGATGGGAGCCTGGGTGAACTGCTTTTTTAGGAACTGGAACGATGTAGCTGCCTCTTCACTCCAAACAAATGGGGTATTCTTCCTCAAAAGGATGGCGATCGGATGAATTATTTTAGAGAAATCCTAGATAAATCTCCGATAGTAATTTGTGAAGCTGAGGAAGCTCTGCACCGATTTGACATTCTGAGGAGTGTTCCAATTCGTGATTGCGTCGACTTTACTTGTGTCCATTTGGAAGAGTTGTGCATTGATTACGTAACCAAGGAAAGAGACAACCTGAACATGAAACAGGCATTTCTCAAACTTTGCATAAAGCGAATTTTGCTGTACTTTGTCAAGCACGGTTTTCACATGAGTTACATGCTCCGAAAGGGTAGAAGAGTAAACCAGAATGTCGTCTATATATACGACGCAATAGGTTTACAGACATCCTTGCAGCACCTCGTCCATAAAAAACTGAAACGCTGCAGGGGCGTTACACAGCCCAAAGGGCATCCCCCTATATTCAAACAACCCAAATTGTGTCCGAAGCGCCCTCTTCGGGCTCCTTTCAGCTGGTCCATGAGTACTGGTATCAAGGGGAGAGGGTATTGATTCTTGATTGTCACACAATTTATAGCTCTATAATCGATGCACGGTCTTAATTCGGCACAATCCTTATTGGGGATGAAGAACATAGGGGATGAGGCTGGTGATGTTGAGTGTCTAATGAAGCCAGATGCAAGATTCTCCTCAATATAGGTTTTTAGATACTGTGTTTCTTTCTCGGTCATGGCATAGACCCGACTGCAAGGGATGTCTGCTCCGGGCACCAGTTCTATTCGACCGTCATATACCCGATGTGGAGGCAGATTGGTAGCCTGTTGTTTATCGAAAACAGGAAGGTATTCGTTATACTCCTCAGGAAGGACGGTAGCACAACAATAATGTTCATGAGAACATGCTGCCGCCACACACACTGAAGGCATTATGTCAGGGGTGTGTGTAACAGGGGTGTCCTGAATGCAGTGCTCCTTACAATAATCAGATGACAGGGTAATGGTACCTGCCGCCCAACTGACTTTTGGATCATGAAGAGTCAACCATGGCATGCCCAGAATAAGCTGAAATTGAGGAGCGTCAATAAGATCGAACTGGATATATTCCTGATGATTTTGGCTGGTCTGCATTAACAAGGAACATGTGTGATAAGCCACAGGACTGGAGGACAGAACGGTTCCATCAACTGCCTTCACCAGCTCAGGCCTTTCTTTCTTTTCGCAGGCAATTCCAATTCTCATGGCGTACTCTTGGTCGATGTAGTTCCCGGTGGCACCGGAATCTAGCAAGGCGTCGATGTCCAAGGCGTTTTGGGGAGTGACCCATAAAATGACTTTAAGGTTCATGTGTGCAACAGCCGGATGTAACGTATTGGCAAGCACAGGTGAGATCATAGGAGGTTGATAACCCAAGGCAGAGACCTCTTCCTGGTTTGGGTTCTTTAGTTTTCCGTTGGATTTTCGGACTGTACGAGTGCTTGAACACGAGGCACAAAGGATCTTCCGGGTAATACATTCCTTGCTCTGCATTCCTTAATGAAATGTCCTCCTTTACCACAATAAAGACATTGTTTCAATTGGCGTCTTTTCTCTTTCTCCTCCTGTGAAAGGGGACCAGGAATGCCACCTATCTGCATGGGTTCTGTTCCTTCCGATGCTTTGGAGCGGTCTTCCGTTGGACTTTTGATGCGAGGATAGAAGGTACGACTATCTCCTCTGTTTTTGTCCCCTTTACACTCAAGGAGTCTGTGATCCAACTGGACCGTCAGATCTATAAGTTCTTCGCATGTGTTAGGAAGCTGTACTACTTGTGCCAGGACGTCCTTGAGCTCCCCTCTCAATCCTTGGTAGAACAGAGTGATTCATTTTGCAGGAGGACAGTCGGTTTCGACCACTAGCCTTAAACGACGTAATATATGATAGCAGGTCTTAAGAGCCTTGACGTAAAGTTAGCAGTTCCCTGTCAAGGGTCTTCATATGGGATTTCCTATCAAAAAGTTTTCGTAATTCCAAATAAAAATCATGAAAGCTGTGCAACACAGGGTCGTTTTTCTTCAACAAAGGAATGGTCCAGCTCACGGCATTGCCACCCATATAGGACATAATGAATGCCCTTTTTGCAGGATCATCGTGAAATACCCCAGGTTTACATAGGAAATGTAACCTACACTGGTTCAAAAAAGTCTCGAACTTCCTGGGGTCCCCATAAAAGCGCTCAGGGGTGCCAACGGGATTCCCACATTTTGTATGACGTGTACTGTATGGACAGGATCAGTCTGGGGAGATGTGGAAGGGGGGGTATACAGGAGGAGGGAAAAAAAACCCACCCCTTTCTGCTCCCAAAGAGGGAGGCGGCAATGTAGCAGATTTAATATAGGGATTCCCACCAGTACCCTTACGTGATAGTCCTGCTACCTCTCTTCGCAAGGTTCAATTCGGATTCCCCTGATTACTTCACAACACAGTACAGAGTCTAGGAGAAACTCGACACTCCAAACGCGACTCCTACTACATCTGAAAGGTATTTCAGAGAGTGCGTCTTTAAGCAGCAGACGCGTTCCCTAACAATGACCTTCCTTAACCCGTGAATGTCAGACAAACGCAAACCGCACGTTTATAAGACACCGCGGCTACTATTCTGGAAAAGCAAACAAAGGAACAAAAATAAACACGACCGAGGCGAGGCCGCTCTCCTGTCGTTTCAGTACTTATCACAATTCGCGAACTATACACAAGTTCCAGGAAACAAAGGGGCATATTATCAAGCCAGTGCGCTAAAATTATCGCCGCTTTATCGGCCGAAAACGGCCGATAAAGCGGCGATAATGGGCTTGATAATATGCTCTGTGGAATTCCAATCGAAGCCCATGTTAGATGTCTTCACATCTAACATGTGCTTCGATTGGAATTCCATAGAGCATATTATCAAGCCCATTATCGCCGCTTTATCGGCCGTTTTCGGCCGATAAAGCGGCGATAATTTTAGCGCACAGGCTTGATAATATGCCCCTCTGTTCGTAACGGGGTCCAGGCACAGCAGGCTTCTATCTTCCAGCTGAAATCCAGCGGGGATCACCATCCGCCATCTCCAAACGATCCAGGTTGATTGGTGCTTTTGTAAGAACCGCCATGTGACTCCATTTGCCTGCCCCTTAGCATGCTGGTAGTTGTAGTCTTAAGATCCAGAGCTCAAAAGAACTTACAATTTAGCTATACAGCTCTACCATAGAAGCATTAGGAAAGCACTGGCAGTCTTTTTTGAAGGAAAAAAAATAGCAAAGTCTTCTAATTCTTCTAAGGAGCTTTTTAAAATCGTCAAATCACTTACCACAGTAGACCAAGGAATAAACAGCTCACAATATTCCAAAGAAAGATGCAATGGGTTGGCCACATTTTGTAAGAGCAAAGTGGAAAACATCTATAATTCCCTGCACCCTAACTCTATCATGGCTTCAGGTGCTACACAAGGCCCCCATAGCACTATAAACTCCCCTAGAAAGAGGGAACACACAGGACCACTTCATCCCGCCGCACCAGTCCTCCTGTCCTTCCCAACTATGAAGGTAGATCAGGTATCCTCAGTATAACAGAAAATCAAGTCAGGCTCCCCTCTAGACCCAGCCCCACCTTATACCCTCGCCAAAGATGGGAAAGCCATCCTCAGTCAACTGTGTAATTTAATTAATCTCTGCTTTGGAAATGGCAAGGTACCCATAGAGTGGAAACACTCCATCATTAAACCCCTTCTACAAAAAACACAATCGGACCCTGCAGATCTGGCCAACTACTGCATAATATCGCCACTGACTATCTTAGGCAAGGTGGCAGAAAAATATGTGAACAGCACGATCTCTACTTTTCTTGAAAATCGCAATATCATACACCAGACTCAGAGGGGGTTCAGACCAAAATAGAGCACGGAGTCAGCCTTGTTGGTGGTCACTGAAAAAGTCAAATCCATCCTTGAGGAAGGGATAACCGCGGCCTTGGTACTTTTGGATTTGAGCGCAGCGTTTGATATGGTAGACCACACAGTGCTAATTCAAAGACTGGAGAATGTCGGAATCAGAGGAACAGCTAACCAATGGGTTGCGTCATTCCTGAGTTACAGAACCTCTCAATGTATGGAGGCTGGATTTAAGTCAGACTCCCTCTCAGCACCTTGTTGAGTCCCTCAGGGATCCTCCCTGAGTCCAACACTATTTAACATTTATCTCAGCCCCTTGGCACATATAACACAGGAATTTGGCCTCTCCATCGTGTCATATGCCGATGACACGCAACTAGTGTTCTCAATTTCAGATTCTCTCAACTCGGACCACAGACAACTCGTTCCTTGCCTGGAAAAAAATCAGATCTTGGATGGTAGACTGTAGCCATAAACTGAATGAGGACAAAACAAAACTAATGACTTTGGGCAACAACTTTAGTCCTCGCGCAGAGATCTCTTGGCCCACCAATTGGGGACCGTCTCCTCCCCCTAAAACAGCAATAAAAAACGCAGGTATGTGGCTGGACCAGAACTTGACGATGAAGGTCCAGGCCATAAAATTATCAGGCACCTGCTTTGGGTGACTTTGCTTGATCAGAAAAATAATGTCCCTACTCCCAGAGGATTCTAGGAAGACTTTAGTCCGAGCTATAGTGGTATCAAGGCTGGAATACGGTAACTCTCTGTTTCTTGGCTCTCCTAAATATGTCACAAATAGACCACAAGTCGTACAGAATGCAGCTGCCCGACTGCTGATGAACATACCCAGACACTCAGTTAGGCCAGCATTGAGAGAGCTGCATTAGCTTCGGGATCAAGCCAGAATCAAATTCAAGTCGTTATGTCTGGCCCACCGAGCCATGTATGGGAGAGGCCCCGCCTTCATCCAAAAGTTGGTCTCTCATTACTCTCACTGTTGACAACTCAGGTGAAGTTCAAAATTCATGATGAATGCGACCACATTCAAGAGAGCCAGGGGGTAGAAGGTCCTTCACCCATCTGGTGCCAACACTTTGGAGCAGTCTGGACCCATAGCACTGACTATACTTCCAAAAAAGACTCAAAACATGGCTCTTTCCCTAACCCCAAGTGCGAACAGCTTCCATCCTGTATCACCTCAGAGCTGAGATGCCCAGGGTAGTCATGGGCTTTATAAATCCCCTAAACCTACTCATAATATTTATATCATCATTGTTCTCATGAGGAATTTCTTAAATATCCTCCTGATCTTGCTCATAACTATCTGCCATTTCAGATGAATTTAATATAGGATCAACTTCACTCATGCCACTTATCTGTTGTTGAGATACATTGTTACTTGACTTTCCCTGTACCTCATCATGCTGAGGAACATAAAAAGGCAACAACTCAAAATCTGACATACACAACTTTCTCATCATAATAGTTTTTGATAATCATCAAATGGAACCAAATTCATTTTTGTCCTCCAACAACCATCTGCACATTTTACTGTTGTGCAAGATGATTTTATAACTTTAAATGGCCCAAAATTTAACTTTATATTTTCTGGGTTTCATGTTCATTAAAACTATCCAGGTTCCTACATCAATTCTGATGTCGCTCTTTGAGTAAACTTGATCTAAATACTTTTTAATTTACTTTGAGACATCTCAACTTTATGTTTGAATTTCTCCATATCCATTTGATCATGCAACCCTTTGACACAGGATGTACTGTCTAACCCAATAGGAACCAAACCTGTTTGAACACTTCAACCCCTCAACAGCAAAAATGGTGATACATCTCTAACACTGTGGGGAGTATTATGATACGCTAATACTCTGTTTCTTACAAAATCTTCAACATTCATTCCACAGGTTGTAGCCATTTCAATTCCATCTTTAAGTAGTTGGTTGCCCCTTTCCACATGACCATTGGAATTGGGGCTATACAATGCTACTGTGTAATGTTTTATACCTTTGCTTTTCAGAAAGATTTCAAATTTTTCTGATATCAATTGGACCTATTATCTGTCACCATTTCGAATGGGTATCCTACAAAATCAAAGATTTTACTCAAAAATGGAATGGTTGCTTGTGTACTTAGTTTATATACAAATAGTAATATACCCATTTTAAAAAATATTCTGCACATTGGTCATGTCAAGATACATGCCAAGAGGTCACGCGTCTGCTTTCCCATTGCCTGGAGATTGATGCGTTATACCAAAGAATGATTAACCTCTTCTGAAGGTTCCTGAAATGCCGCAAACATTGCTTCCCAGCCTTATTGCTACCTGCCGATAAGCCTCAGACAGGAGCTTCAGAGTTCTCAAACTCCACCTCCTATGAACTTCGACTCAGGCAAGCAAGGTAATCGTCTACATGCTACTCTTTGATCTCCACTAAGATGCACTCAATGCATCGAAGACCCACCTTGTCTCACAATCGCTCATCGCCAAAATGCAGTGATCGACCACTACGTAGAAAAAACTTTCAGGAACTATTATGGAAATACAGGCTTGTATTTATTATCTATATTTATCCAACAAGGCGGGCCCATTAACCTGCATCCACTAGGATTAACTTCAATCGCCAACTGCTGCTGCCCTCACCAAGTTCCAGAATGCGAACTTGTCATACGGTACACAAACCCCTTCATAACATTCTACTATAGCATGCAATACAAGTACAGAAAGATGCATAGTAGATATTACATTTAAAATACAATGAAAACATTACTGTATGAAAATGCATATTAAGAAATATAAAGATACAGCAGATAGTTTACTGACATCTTTGTTTTAAAGTTGTGTGAATAAAAATGTAAAATAAAATATCATTTAGTATCCACTTCCCGTGTGTTGCGTGTGCAGTGAAGTAAAGTGGTCTTGTGGTGTTTTATTTGTCCAGCACACATTTGTAGAGACTGACTATTATTTTAACTAATCAGACTTTTACCCAGAGAAAGAAAATGAAAAAACAAGAGGGAAAGAGCGAAAAAGAGAAAACAAAAAGTCAATGACAAATGGAGAAAGCAGGTTGAAATAAGCCTGCGAAAGTGAGAAAAACAAGTCTGCTGGTGGAGGAAAGAGGGATCAGGTGGAAGCAAGACTATGCAGCCTTGGTTTTTGGCACACCAACACTTGATAGCGGCTACTGCGGCCTTCTAAGAAAAACATTAGTGCTCACTACTTATTCTTTTATAAATTAAGCACTGGTAGCCTACAGTGCTTAAAAGAGACATTTTGGTCATTTGCACTTTGCATTTCACCTCAGACCGTGCTCCAAGGTGGGATTTTGTGAATGTGCACATTGGCAAGATGTGGGATTTTCTCATTTAATCTGGTGTATATAGGAAAAATGTATGAGAATATTGCCCATTTTCTTTTAATTACACTTACTGACATGGTGATTATTGAACACGTTCTTATAAGTTGATTGCACACTAATAGCATATTTAGCACAATTAATATACAAATCTCAGGGAACATTTGAGCATCCTAATTTTCAAAACCCCTTTCAGAGAACCATGGGGCAAGCAGGGGTTAAAGGGCCATGCTCCCAGACCCAATTTACTATGGATTCTGAGAAACTGTGCCAAGAACCCCTTCTGCACTTGACTTTGAGAGTAAGCATGATTTAAGCAGCCCAGGCTACTTTGGGTGGGAATGTGTGGATACAGGATCGTGAACATAGACTCACAACGCAAAATGTGCGCAGCAGCAGAAGCAATAAGTCATGGTCTAGCCAAATACTGACTTTTATGCTAATGGATAAGCTTTTCCTTTGTACCACTGCCAGTACAAAGCAAAAATAAGCCATTCACAAACAATCACACAATCCCCACTGAGGTTAAGACTCTATTGTTTCTTTGATGATTCTTTGTTCCACTCCCTCCTTGCATTAGTGATCTGGATTATTCCCCATTCAATATGGGTAACATCCAGGGTATGCCCCATAAGCAGTCCAAGTCACAAGAGTCCACCTTCACTCTAATTTAAAGACAATTATATCCCAGTTCTTCTGCGCAAATTAGCAGCATGATTACCCGCACCTGCAGGTGTTGACCATCTGGAGTTTCTGAGGAAAGTTGAAGCCCTGCAACTGAGTTCAGGTGACTCTGCAGGATGTGTCCCAAGAAACTGCAGAGTCCCTCACTCGTGATTGCACTCCTGGAGTGAACAGAGGTTCTCTGTGGCTCCTCCTGCTGGTTTGTCTTCAGATGAGCGGGGGTGGTGTGATGATCCAGTTGCAGGTCCCTCATCTCGGTGATGGTGCATAGGTGCTCCCAGGGTATCCTCACTTCTCCGGTGGGGAGGTTGTAGATGAAGATGCAGTTCTTGATATTCCCAGTGACCCCCTTTCACATATGTGATCACCGTTTCTTTCACTATATGAGCTCCTTGCCATTTGGCATTGTGAGGTCTTCGGCGGTGGCTTCTCCTGACGTACGGTGCTGTGACCTAGTACCGCACAAGGCAATGGCTCTTACCGCACAGCAGCCTTTTTCAAAGGTGGCCCCTTCCTGGAATATGGGATTGCTCCCTTGGCACTACAAACTGGCTACTGCCTGATCAGCATAATGTAGCATATGGTTCACTTCACATGAGACCGTGCCTAACATACAGGGCCACCAACTCTGTCCTGCACATGGGCAACAGCTCAATTGGTGTAGCCGCTTTTTCGTCACATCTCACAGAAGGAGTCTGCTTGAGAGGGCTCCTTACTGGACCTTGCTCACTCTTATTCTCTCCTCTTCCTCACAGGGCACACTGGTTTCGGTAAGAAGGCAGGCACTGGCGCTCTAGGGCAGCGATTTTGGATTGCCTGGTTGATGTCTCCTCATCCAGCAGGGAGACCAGCAGGCCTTGGCCTCCAATCCTGGTCAAAAGCAGAAGTCTTGCAAAGTTTCCTCTTCTATCAGAACCCCTCTGGCTGCTTGGTAAATAAGAATGTTTTGGGTCTCAAACTCCCCTTCATTTAATCCATTTGCAGACAAATTAGATTTAGGGAATGAGTCTGGAGTTGAATGTTTGGGTTTGCTTCTTTCAAGTGTCCACTCCTCTGCTCACTCTTCTTCTTTCAACAAAGTCTGTCACAGTAGGAGCAACTCCAAAGCTCATTGTCTCACAACACAGGCCACTGGGTTCACACCTGGATGTCAGCCACAGTGATATGTGTATCAAGAGGTCAGCACAGGGCCTCCAGCCCTACTCTTTATGATTCTCTTATCAGCCCCAACTTCTTCCTGAGATGTGCCCAGCCCCTTTATTGCAACCTCTCATTGAATCAAAGAGCACCCTTTGAAGTGTACCGGGGAAGCCTGACTCTCCCTCGCCAGTGTGTGCCCCACCTAGCTTAGAGGAATGCAGTAATAGACAT
Source organism: Lissotriton vulgaris (assembly GCF_964263255.1). Lineage (NCBI taxonomy): Eukaryota > Metazoa > Chordata > Amphibia > Caudata > Salamandridae > Lissotriton > Lissotriton vulgaris. The sequence continues at coordinate 355,078,304 of NC_141689.1, read as the reverse complement.
ATATGTCTGGTTGAATCTCTTTAACGCCGCTCCATGTTTCACCATGCAAGCCTGTGTTTCCTGAAATGGATCTTAGGGCACTTCATGTCTTGTGCCATCAACAGGCCATTACGTCTAGTGCATGCATACAACCCACACACACTACGCAGCACTGTATCCTACATGTGTTGTACCTCTCCTAGGCGCACATACATCCAACTCATGCATGCACAGCACAGCATTGTATCCCTCATGTACTGTACAACTCATCGGCACACATACATCCAGCACATGCATTCACCATGCACGCTCTGCTCAGCACTGTATCCCTCATGTACTGTACCACTCATAGGCATACATTCACCCTGCACATTAATTCACTGCGCACACACTGCTCAATACAGCATTATCCCTGCATTGTACCCTACACAGGCACACATACACCTAGTGCAGATGCACCACTTCTGCGTTGCGCAGACCTTCACAACAAACCAATGTAGGCCAAGGGTGATTTAAGAATACATTAAAAAGAACTTTTAAACTGAGTGAGCCTGTAGTGCCCCCTCCAGTGACACAAGTTAAGAAGGACCTGTTAACTACTACCATTACATGGTATGATGCTACCACCACGCTTGTGCTTCCTAAATCTTGGTGAAGGCAGTAGCCCTCCACCACTATGAGCATAGCCCATTGGGTGCCCATTCCGGTCCAACAAGATCACAATCCATGCGACAAGCCTATGTCATGGCTCACATGCATGATCTTTGTTTGCCTATCACCACCAAAATCAGTACATTTTGGCACTCAGGTTAGGGGTGCATGTCCATTATCATGACTTTTCAAACCCAACATTTATATAACAGCCAAATAGTGTATCATGTTTTACTTCTAGGCACTTAAACCTGAAGTGCCATGCTGTGAACCACAGAACATGTCTTCTGAATCAAGAAGAAAAAGCATGATTCAGCAAAAATAGATTGGTAAGTATTTCATCTTTACCACTAAGGGCCCCATTAGGAGCTCCATGCTTTCTCTGCTGGGGGTATCCCTCTGTGAGATATCCAGAATTGCAAACCCGGTAATGCCATGTTAAATTCTGCATGTTTTAATTCTTCCAGGGGAAATTATTTGCCTAAATGCGCTGACATTTATCACCTTCTTGGAGCAGGTGGTAAAGGCTGTGGGGGCCAGACAGCAGTCCAAGAGCTGCAGATGGAGAAGTTCCTTTTGTGCTTCAGCTGGGGGGAGCTTCTTGTACTCCTTCCAGCTAAAGAATGTGAGTGGGTGGGTACCGGGCACAGCAGCTTCCTGCACCTCTTCAGGAAAGTCTGGGCCCAATGTCTGGAGGTCTGGAATTTTCATATCAGGGGATGTGTTAAAGAAGTGCCCTAGGGGCACAACGGGCATGTGTGCCCACTTTGCATGCCTCTGGGGCACTTTGGTATTACGGAAGGTGCTGCAGGTGCTTGTGTGTCCCCTTCTGTAATACTGATAGCGCTGGCACACATACAGTGCCAGCGCTTCCCCCAAATAGCATTCCCTGATTTGCTTGGGGGCCTGGCATTATGAAAATGAGGGGATCCCTTTGCCTCTGCCACCGTGCAGTATTACAGATGTGGACGCAGAGGCAAAGAAGCTCTCAGGAGGCGACTGTCTGTGTGCCCCGGATTGCAGTCCTCTAGTGGGGGCAAAATGGGCTCTTTAGACTCCACAGACATCCCCTTGCAGCAGGCAGGTGCAGTCACTCACTATACCTGCCTGCAAGTGGATTTGTAATCCCCTTTAAAAGTGCAGGCGGGAGCTGCCTGCACTGTGAAAACAAGTTTTAAGACTAATGGTTCACTCAGGTCAGTTCCTGTCTTGAACGTTTCTGGGTGATTCGTCAAGCGGGGGCTGAAGAAAACGGGATCCCAAAACATGTTTTCTCCATGTTAATTTCTATAGGAACTTTAGACACGGCTGCAGCCCGAACTGCTGAATGGAATTACACCAAATTTCGCAAAAAGGGGGTCCCACAAGGATCAACTCCCACTTCTGATACCTCCAGTAAGCCCCACACAGTGGGATTACTGAAAGGTCTTCAAATGCCACGCCCCCCCTTTCTCCACCGTTCTTCAAACGAGCCTCCTGGCACACTATGGGTCCACTTTACTCCTGAGGGACTTTGGGGGCCAAAGAAGCCCTCCTGGTACCTCCTGTAAATCCTCCGCAGCAAAATTTCTGAATGCTGGTCGGAGGCCCAGCCCCCTTTCTGCACCACTCTGCAAACGCACCTATAATGTTAAAGTTATAAATTAGCATTTAAAAAACCTTAGAAATTCATAGAAAAAACCATAGGTTTGCGGGATGTTATAGTTAGTAATTAGCATTTAAAAATCTTAGAAATTCTCTAGAAAAAAACATAGGTTTCAGGGACGTTATAGTTAGGAATTATCATTTAAAAAACCATAGACATTCACTGAAAAAAACATAGGTTTCAGGGATGTTACAGTTAGAAATTAGCATTTAAAAAACCATAGAAATTCAATGAAAAAAACCCACAGGTTTCAGGGATGTTATAGTTAGTGGTACATTTCACTGGTACAAAACCAGAGAAATTCTGCTATTATAGTTAACTGAGTTAACTATAACTCATGCCCCCACAATGCATTGCTGATGACATCACATATTACATCACTCATGACATGGTCAGTGACATCACTGAGGATATCTCAAATGACATCACTGATGACATCACTGATGACATCATCCACGTGATAATCTGATGCACCTTCTCACACCTTAATATAACCTTTGATACACCTATTCTAAAATAAAGATGACCATTTTCGAAACCATAGCTACACCAATACCAGTTACTACATAACCACTCACTGATACCTAGGTCTACACACACATCCTCTCATTCACCCATACAGTCACTCATACATGTGGTCACTCATTAGTACTGCACTATCATACGCCCTCATACACCTATACAGACAGACACACCACCACTCACCCATAGTATTGCTCACACACCTAGTCAGTAATGCAAAAAATCAAACACACTTCCATTTACTCAACTATACAGTTATACAAACTCCACCTCACTTATTCATACAGATAATAACACATACTTACTCTCTTATACAATCAATGATACAACCACACACTCATCCATACAGCCACTCTCACAATCACTCACTTTCACATACAGTTAATTGCCATCACTGATGACATCATCTAGTGAATGTGGTTTTATTTGAAACTTAATATCTATTTAGGCATGGGCGGATTTTGCGGATTCGCAATCCGCGGATTTGCGAATTTGCGGATTTGCGAATTCACAAAATCCGCGGATTTTGCGAATCCGCGGATTTGCAGATTTTGTGGTGGGGGGGGTCTTCTGTGCCAGTTCACGTGCCTCTTATGTGTATGGTCAGAGACCGATCAGAGGAGCAGATTAGGAGAAAGGAAGCTCCTGGTCATAGCAACTGCATGTGGATTGCGCTTGTGAAAGTCAAGGATGCAAGTGACTCTGTCCAGCATCACAGCGGATTTTCGAAGGTAGATGTGGGAGAAAGCAGACCTGTGCCCAGCCTCGACAAAGCTCACTAGTGTTTTTGGGCAGATAAATGCGTTACTGAATTTGAGGGGGGGGGGGTTTCTTCTGTGCCAGTTCACGTGCCTCTTATGTGTATGGTCAGAGACCGATCAGAGGAGCAGATTAGGAGAAAGGAAGCTTCTGGTCATAGCAACTGCATGTGGATGGCGCTCGTGAAAGTCAAGGATGCAAGTGGCTCTGTCCAGCATCACAGCGGATTTTCGAAGGTAGATGTGGGGAGAAAGCAGACCTGTGCCCAGCCTACTCATGTAACTATTTTACAATGGCGCCAGCAAGCTGCCAGCGCCGTTGTAAAATAGTTACAAAGTTAGCTTGCACAGGAAGCACTTAGATAAAATAAAGCAGCACCTGCTTCGTTTTATCTAGTGGTTCCTGTGCAAGCTAACTTTGTAACTATTTTACAATGGCGCTGGCAGCTTGCTGGCGCCATTGTAAAATAGTTACATGAGTGGGGGTTCAACTTTTGAACCCGTTACGTCTGCGTATTTTGTGGGAAATCCGCAAAATTCGCGGATTACGGATTTCCCAAAAATCCGCAAAATCCGCCGGCGTAACGGATTTCCCGCTCATGCCTATATCTATTATATATATACCAATCTGTATTGAAGATTGAGTGGATATATAAGTGTCTGGATAGAGGATTTAGTAGCTGTCTGACTGTTTGTTTAAGTGAGTAATTAAATGTGTCTCACTAAATATATGGGTTAGTACCCAAACTATGTGAATGTGTGTATCACTGTCTCTGTTGTTGTATAACCTGCTGCATCAATTGGTCACTAACTACATGAGTGTCTATATTAGTTATTGATTAGTTGGCTGAGTATGTGAAAGGGAGACTGAGTGTATCTGTGGTTGGGTTGGGGAGTTGTAACTCTATGAATGGATGTGTGAGCGGTTGATCCTCTAGGCATATGGGTTTAGGAGTGTTTATGGAAACAGTTGTTTGGGTGTCTGAGTGTGTTTATTTGTGTGTTGGTAAGTGAATAGATGTGGTACATCTCCAATAAAGTATAAAAATAAAAGGCATTGTATATGAGAGTTGGTGTATATAAATAAGTATACATAGTAGTCAGTGATTGTGAGAGTAACTGTATGAATGAGTGTATAATTTTAATAGTGATTTTTTAACATAGTAACTATGAATTACTATGTGTATGTATCAATCAGGTGTTATGTGTATAACTGTGTAGGTGAGTAAATGTAAGTGTGATTGATTCTTTTCATGAGTGAGTAGCATCACTGCATCAGTGACTAGGATGACTGCTGATGTATCAATGTCTATATAGTTGTATGAGTACATTTGATAGTGTTACTATTGATCAGTGACTGCTTGTATAAGTGATTCTGTGGGTGAATAGACAGTTGTGTGTGTAGACTTAGGAATCAGTGAGTGCGTATGTAGTAACTGGTATGTGTGTGTCAATACTTTCAAATATGGTACTCTGTACTTTACAGTGGGTGATCAAAGGTTTTACTAGTGTGTGATGAGGAGTATCAGATTGTCACATGAATGATGTCATCAGTGATGTAATTTGAGATGTCATCAGTGATGTCACTGACCATGTCATGAATGATGTAATATGTGACATCATCAGCAGTGCATTGCAGGCGCGCAAGTTATAGTTAGCACAACTAACTATAACAGAGGAATGTCTATGGTTTTGAGTGAAATGTCCAGATTTGATTTGATTTGATTTGATTGGGGGATTTTATATAGCGCTCTATCGCTCCAAGGAGCATCTTGGCGCTAGGTGTAATTTGTGTAGTTCATAGGCAGAGGGGAGATGTAATAGCCCCTAGAGATGATTTTAGACCAAGGTTTTGCAGGTGGAGGCTGTCTGGTTGTAGATCCAGGTCTTGATGGCCTTCCTAAATTTGCTCTCGCAGGAGATTTCACGAATTTGAGGTGGGAGTATGTTCCACGCTCTAGAGCCTTTGACCGCCAGGGACTTTCCCCCTCTAGTGGCCAATCGAAACTTTGGAACAGTCATTAGGTTGGCCGTAGCAGATCTTAGATGACGTCCGGGGTGGTAGCGATTAAATTTGTTAATCAGGTAAGTAGGGCCTCTTTTACGAAATGCTCTGAAGGAAATTATCAATAATTTGAATAGGATTCTCTTTTGGATAGGGAGCCAGTGGAGGGTGTCGAGTGCTGCGGATGCTGAGGACTTTCTTGGCATTTTTAGCACCAGCCTTGCTGCAGTATTTTGTACCATTTGCAGCTTATGTAGGAAGGCTTTATTGGCACCTACATATAGTCCGTTGCAATAGTCTAACCTAGATGTGATCAATGCCACCGCTACCGTTTTCCTAGCTGATAGGGGGAGGAAGTCGAAGAATTTCCGAAGACTTTTGATGATATTAAAACAGGAGCCAGCCACTTCACTGGTCTGTTGCTTGAAGGATAGTGCCTCGTCAATTTTAATTCCTAGATTTTGGGCACTCTTTATAGTGCTCGGCGGGGCTTCAGCATTGGGTGGCCAGCAGGTTTGGGGAGAAAACAAATTATTTTTCCCAAAGGGTAGAATTTCCGTCTTTGCAGTGTTGCATCTCAGATGGTTTATGTTCATCCACTCAAAAGTGGCCTTCAGACAATCTCTAAGGGAGCATTCAGCAATTGCCGCGTCCTCATCTAGGATGACAACTAGTTGAGTGTCATCGGCATAGGCTATTGAGCTGATGGCAAAAGAGGAGATAAGTTTCATTAAAGGGACCATGTATAGGTTAAACAGTATAGGGCTTAAGCTAGAGCCCTGAGGTACCCCAGATTGAACTTCTCTTGCCTCAGAGTGGTATGGGCCTAGGAGGATAGTCTGTTTTCTTTGTCTGAGGAAGTTGGTAAACCATTTCAACACGGTGCCCCCTATGCCTGCACTACTCAGGCGATGAAGTAGAATATCGTGGGACACCGTGTCGAACGCCGCAGATAGATCCAGTAGGATCAGGACGGCTCTTTTGCCCTGATCCAGTGCGGCCCTGATGGTTTCCGTTGAGAAAATAAGGGCAGATTCAGTTGAGTGGTGAGAGCGGAAACCTGCTTGATTAGGATGTAGCAAGTTATTGTTCTCTAAATATGCGGTGAGCTGTTTGTTTACACATGTCTCTGTGAGTTTACATAGTGCTGGGAGAAGTGATATGGGTCGGAGATTTGACAGTGTCGTAGGGTCCTGAATAACTTTTTTCTGAAGGGGTTTGACTACCGCGACCTTCCAGCATGTGGGGATGTCTCCTGTTGGTGTGAAAAAAGGTGAAACATTTGATAACACAACTAGGGAGGAGACCAGTATGTAAAGCACACAAATCAATTTAAAATACAGCAAATACCAATTTATTAATAAAAATTCATTCTCCAAAGTTTATACAGGAACATATTCATTACAATGTTAAAAACACACAAAAATATGTATAGCTAAAATAATTATTACACAATATCACAGAAAATTAGTTAGAACAAAGGTGGCAAACAATGTGATCAGTCGACGCGCGTTTCGGCGTTGTCAAAACGCCTTCATCAGGAGCCACATACAGTCTAGTGAATCTAGTATAGGTAATCTCTAATAAGTCTGGATACAGTCCAACATCTGATTCCTTAGTCGTAACTGACACTTGGATTAGTCTAGTACGGCTATTTTGGTCGTATATATTAGAGGGAGTTGCTGACAACGTAATTAAAGCCTCGGTTGCCGCTGTAATATCGATATATATACAGCATGTTAAAAAGTCCGGGGGAAATGCCGGATCGTCAACCTGTCAAGAGCCGTTACAGTCACAATGAGTACTAATTCTCATGCGTCTTGCAGCCGTTGGTATAGTATATAGTCTTCCCGAGCTAAAAAAGAAATATCGGCCGACAATGCAGCTTTTTGGGTTCCGGAAAAGATTCCGTTGCTAGCAGACTCCAGCAGCGTGTCGCAGCCGTTGTATGGTATGTGTTACGTCCGAAAAGGATAAGAGTCGGTCCGTATCATCAACCTGCGGGCGCGGAGCACACGTCCTCCACCAGCGTCCCGCAGCCGTTGGAAAAGATTAGTCCGACTAATTCCTTTTCGGACGTAACACATACCATACAACGGCTGCGACACGCTGCTGGAGTCTGCTAGCAACGGAATCTTTTCCGGAACCCAAAAAGCTGCATTGTCGGCCGATATTTCTTTTTTAGCTCGGGAAGACTATATACTATACCAACGGCTGCAAGACGCATGAGAATTAGTACTCATTGTGACTGTAACGGCTCTTGACAGGTTGACGATCCGGCATTTCCCCCGGACTTTTTAACATGCTGTATATATATCGATATTACAGCGGCAACCGAGGCTTTAATTACGTTGTCAGCAACTCCCTCTAATATATACGACCAAAATAGCCGTACTAGACTAATCCAAGTGTCAGTTACGACTAAGGAATCAGATGTTGGACTGTATCCAGACTTATTAGAGATTACCTATACTAGATTCACTAGACTGTATGTGGCTCCTGATGAAGGCGTTTTGACAACGCCGAAACGCGCGTCGACTGATCACATTGTTTGCCACCTTTGTTCTAACTAATTTTCTGTGATATTGTGTAATAATTATTTTAGCTATACATATTTTTGTGTGTTTTTAACATTGTAATGAATATGTTCCTGTATAAACTTTGGAGAATGAATTTTTATTAATAAATTGGTATTTGCTGTATTTTAAATTGATTTGTGTGCTTTACATACTGGTCTCCTCCCTAGTTGTGTTATCAAATGTTTCACCTTTTTTCACACTGTTATTTCCCTGCATTACATACCCAGTAATTAAACAGGGGGTCCTCGTTGTTCACATTGGGATGTCTCCTGTTTGCAGGGAGGAGTTCAGGATTGAATTAATGATTGGGTTGACCTCATCTTTTATAGCCTTGAGTAGTAGAGGTGGGCAGGGATCAAGAGGAGAGCCTGAGTTCAATTTTGAGATAGCTTGAGAGGACTCGGTTGAGTTAATAAAGGTAAAACTGTCCCATGTAGTGGTACAAGGTGAATCTTTTTGAAAGGTAGGGTCTGCTGTGTTTAATGCTTGCTGACTGATCTGTGGAAACTCTTTGGTAAAGTTTGTGATTTTCTGTTCGAAATATTCCGCTATTTTGTCGCAGAGGGCTTGGGACGGAGGAATTTCCTGCGATAGTATTTTGGGTTTTCTGAAGCCATTGACTATTTGGAATATCTCTTTTTGGTTGTTGTTGGTCGATTCTATCAAGTTGGTGTAATAGTTTGTTTTCGCCAACTTGATGGAGGTGTGGTAATTCCTCCTAACATTCTTATAGTTTTCCCTATCTTCCTTCTTGTAATGGTGTCGCCATTTTCTTTCCAGGAGTTTCACTTCTCTTAACGTGACTTTTAGGGATTTGGTGTACCAAGGAACGGATTTTTTCCTTTGTATTTTGTTTGATTTGGCTCCTCCTGTTGTCAGTTTTTCCCCAATGGATTTCACCCAGTTATTGTAGTTTCCGTAGTCAGTGATCACATTTCCCACTGGTGTTGGTTTTGCTGTCTGTACCCAGTTCATTAGGTCCGGGTGCTCGATGATTTTTTTCCAGCAGGGGGTAGGACTTGTGGTGAAGGGAATTGACTTAATTTCTTTATTGTTGTCTATTTTTAGATTGAAACTAATAAGTTTATGGTCTGACCATGTTTGGGTCAGTGGTGGTTCAACAATTATTGTATTGATATTCGAGCAAATGCAATCTAATATGTGCCCAGCATTATGAGTAGGTTCCTGAGTTAGAATCGTCAAGCCTAGTATGGTCAGGATGTCTTTAAAACAAACAGCGTTAGGGTCATTGGGGTTATCCAAATGTATATTTATATCTCCTAGTAGAGTGAAATTGGCCGAGCGTAGGATTAGGTTAGCGAGAGCTTCCCCAAAGCTGTCCAAGAAGCGGGTAGCTTGTCCGGGGGTCGATATACTAATAGACCGGAGAAAGTAAAAGAGTCATGAGCCTGCAGACTGAAACTGAGGCATTCTGCTTCCTTTATCTCAGATATTTCTGCAGTGGCACATTTAAAGGAGTCACGATAAATTATGGCTAATCCTCCTCCACGTTGAAGAGGTCGGTCCAATCTCTGAATTAGAAAGCCCGGGGGTAGGGCATTAACTATATCGGGATTGGACCAGTCTTTGAGCCACGTCTCAGTTACCATTAGGCAATCGAGATCCATTTCAGTAATGAGGTCATATACATGTTGAGCGTTCTTGCACATAGAGCGTGCATTTATAAGTGCTCCCTTAAGGGTCCTATCAGCGTTTTTGAGGCGTTGTGTTGTGGAGGGTATTATGTGTTGCTTGCATTGTGGGCAACAGAAGGGTTCAGTCCATTTTTCTACCACGATGGTTTGGGGGCAGTGCAAAGTATGGGTATTCAATGATAGAAGGTATTCTTTGGTGGGTGACATGTAGGGGGTAAGTGGAACATAATTTCTGGCCCTAGGCCCGGACTCAGCACGGACGGGCGCAGACGGGCAGGACTTTGGCTTGACTTCGGCGCCGCTCCGGCGCCGCTGTTCGCGTCCGCTGCGCGGAGGTGTGCCCATCTCCTTTTGTAGTCTCGGCGCTAGAGCGCTGGGACTGGCTACTTACTTCAATATGGCCGCCACTAATCTAATATAGCGTCAGGGTCTGTGCCGATATATCCGAGGGTGTGGGGAATGCAGAGATGCTAGATTTACGTTTAAAATACGGCGCTAAACAAAAGTATAACGAGAACTTTCTGATTTTTTAAAAGTGAAATGCTGCAAGTGGCCTAACACCCGGCTTTCCGCCTCAGGTGTATACACAAAAAACACAGGTCTCGCGAGTGCTCGCGATGCCTCCTTTTGTAGTCTCGGCGCTAGAGCGCTGGGACTGGCTACTTACTTCAATATGGCCGCCACTAATCTAATATAGCGTCAGGGTCTGTGCCGATATATCCGAGGGTGTGGGGAATGCAGAGATGCTAGATTTACGTTTAAAATACGGCGCTAAACAAAAGTATAACGAGAACTTTCTGATTTTTTAAAAGTGAAATGCTGCAAGTGGCCTAACACCCGGCTTTCCGCCTCAGGTGTATACACAAAAAACACAGGTCTCGCGAGTGCTCGCGATGCCTCCTTTTGTAGTCTCGGCGCTAGAGCGCTGGGACTGGCTACTTACTTCAATATGGCCGCCACTAATCTAATATAGCGTCAGGGTCTGTGCCGATATATCCGAGGGTGTGGGGAATGCAGAGATGCTAGATTTACGTTTAAAATGCGGCGCTAAACAAAAGTATAACGAGAACTTTCTGATTTTTTTAAAAGTGAAATGCTGCAAGTGGCCTAACACCCGGCTTTCCGCCTCAGGTGTATACACAAAAAACACAGGTAACTATAACACTCATGAAACCTATGATTTTTCAGTGAATTTCAAATGTTTTTTAAATGCTAATTTTTAACTATAACGTCTCTGAAACCTGTGTTTTTTTTGTAAAATTCAAAGGTTTTTTAAATGCTAATTTTTAAGTGCAATAGTAGTTATACCTATTTCTTTGTACTGAATTTCTACAGTTTTTTAACTGTTTATTTATAAATATTTTATTTATTTATTAAACAACATTATATATTTTTCTGAAAATTGCAACAAAAAAATGTAAAACTGAAATATTTGTAATGATTTATTTTGTATTTTAATATATTTATATAATTTTCTTTTAAAAAAAAATTCAAACTTTTTTGGGGAGTTGCGCACCCAAAGTGTACCTACCGCAACGGGTGTGCGTATTCTAGCTGCCATTTTAGAAAAGCTGTGAAGGATCTGCGTATGGTGAGCGACGAGTGCGTGTTTTTTTCAGTTACGTCATATACGTACGATGTTACGTGGTGTGCGCGACCGGTATGCGACCGGTCCTCGACTCCTGCTCTGGCGCATCCGCGAAACCGGCGTATTACGGTACGCGACGTTTGTGCAGTGGCGGGCCCCATGTGATGTCATATTCGTGCTGGGCGCACTGGGTGCGCGACTCCCGTGAAATTTTTTATGTTCTAAAATGATATGTACGTGTCTTTATTGTACATATTAGGGCAAAAGATTATCTAAGGTATTCATAAAAATAATATATTTCTACTTGTGATAAACTTATATTATTTTTAAATATATTTTTACGAAGTCGCGTCAGGTGCGCACTTCCTGAGCGCACGGTGCACGGTTCCCATGTGACCTCAAAAAAAAGATTTGATTGGTTCATAACATTTCCCACTGTAACTATTAAAGGACCCCACCCATTTTAATTATTCTGTTTGGAGCAGTTGATGAGAGACATCGCTTCTTCTTCCAGAGCTGGTTTTGGAATTTTGATGGTGTTTTAAAAAAATTGCATTGGAGAAATGGCATCTGGTTTTCACATTTCCTGCCAGAGAAAAAAAGGTCAACGCAAGAAAAGTCACATGCTTGCTGTGTGACAGGGTACTGACACGAGGCAGTGACAAGAAATACTTCTGTGGAACAGCGAGTATGTATAAACATCTGCGGACCATTCACCCGAAGAATCTGGCACAAGAAGAAATGAGGCGCGCAGCAAAAAATCCACCACCAGCCAATGCTAGCACCTCTGCAGCGTCCACTTCAGCACCACCAGTAGACATTCGCACAGAATTTGCTTTTCTGCAGCAGCACTGCACTAAGTGCAAAAGCATCATCTGTTACGGTGAACAGTCAGTGGACGCTATTTGTGCAGCTCAAGGGAATCACAGATACACATTTTTTTTATTTTTTTTGTTTTTGGAATGATGTTTAATTCCAAAAGCTAACTGTTTACTTAGTTCCTTTTTTGGTCAATTTTTAAAAAACACCAAAATAAGTAAAAAATTGTTTAAAAAAACTACAAAAAAAATCAAAAACAAAAAACAGAAGAAAAAAAGTTCAGAACTACCTTATCTGGTTTAAAAAAAGAACTATAATTGCATGGTGATGTCTGAAAGTTTGGTTGAATGTATGTGTACAGCATCATTGACTGAAAGAATGCATTAGTACTGTATGGTGAATTTATATGGGCAGATCTATGAGGAAGTGCAGCAGCGTGACACTGCAAACCCTTTAGCTTCACCGCGCTGTGGCACTTCTGAAGCACAGGAATGTGACATATTTACATGAATACGTCGCAATTCTGTGCTCCCTCTGCACTAGCACACAAACTGCTGCCATGCAGTGATGTAGGCAACCTTGCACCATGGTGCAAGGATATCTGTGTCATGGGGAGATTGTTTTTGTGCAGGAAGGGACTACGTCCTGCACTAAAACAATAACTTAAGGCATTTTCCTCCTTCAATGTGTGCTGTGGAATGCAGCATGCATTGAAAGAGGAAAAGACGAGGAGAAATGGAAACACTTCTCCTTGTTGTATCTCGATATACCACCTCTAGGGTGGCGCACCATTCACAGGTATCTACAGATTTACACGTTCTCGTAAGTCTTGAGATGTGTTATTCCATGGGTGTTGAGTGAGAACAGACACAGCAACACCCATGGAACGCCCCTTCAATGCAAAGTGCTGAGTTTGAATGGGTCGTATTTTCAAGGAGAGGAAAAGCCACGCAGGGTGGCTTTTCCTCTCCTTTTAAATATGGAGGAGTCCCCAGCGCCATTACTATGTTACAAAAATTGACGTACTGGTGGCGCAGGGGGCTTGTAAATCTGCCCCATAAGTGCTTAGGTATTGGCAGAGTGATACAATAAGAACATAGAGCTGGATGGCTGATTGACGAACTGCATGAGACTGACAGGAGGTATTCTAGGCTGCATGAGGACTACTTCAGTATGTATCTGCTGAGAGGTTTGTAGAGATTGTGCACAGAATATTGTATGCGTAATTGTGTTGGTGCCTAGGTCATTCTATGGGAACATCACTAGTAACTAGAATGATGACAGTGCTTCAAACAGAGTGCTCAGTTAATTTATAAGTGCTTAGGTATTGTCTCAATGCCTGAGTCATTCTGCAAGTGCATAGACAGTGACTGGGTTCCTAGAGTGCTAGTGGTTGACAGCAGGATATGTTTATAAACACTTATGTTTCATTAGAGTGATTAGATAAGGACATTCTTCTGTCAGGATGATTGTAGGAGTAGACACAGACTCACAGTGTGATTCCAGACAAGCATGACTATTACCTGGACTTTTGCAGGACTGACTCAGTAGTCTGCAAGGGTTTAAGGGACAGCATACATTGTGCACATTTGACTTACCACTGCTTTTCTCAATGCCTGAGTCATTCTGTGAGTTCATAGACAGTGATTGGGTTCCTAGAGTGCTGGTAGTTGATAGCAGGATAAGTTTATAAGCACTTATGTTTCAGCAAATTGATTAGATAAGGACATGCTTCTTTCAGGATGATTGTAGGAGTGGACACAGACTCACAGTGTGATTCCAGACAAGCATGACTATTACCTGGACTTTTGCAGGACTGACTCAGTAGTCTGCAAGGGGTTAAGGGACCACATACATAGTGCACATTTAACTGTACCACTGCTTGTCTCAATGCCTGAGCCATTCCGCAAGTGCATACACAGTGACTGGGTACCTAGAGTGCTAGTAGTTGACAGCAGGATAAGTTTATAAGCGCTTATGTTTTAGCAGATTGATTAGATAAGGACATGCTTATGTCAGGAAGAATGTAGGAGTGGACACAGACTCACAGTCTGATTCCAGACAAGCATGACTTTTCCCTGGACTTTTGCAGGACTTACTCAGCAGTCTGCAAGGGGTTAAGGCACTGCATTCATTGTGCACATTTTACTGTACCACTGCATGTCTCAATGCGTGAGTCCTTCTGCAAGTGCATAGACAGTGACTGGGTTCCTAGAGTGCTAGTAATTGACAGCAGGATAAGTTTAAAAGGACTTATGGTTCAGCAGAGTGATTAGATAAGGACATAATTCTGTCAGGATGATTGTAGGAGTGGACACAGACTCACAGTGTGATTCCAGACAAGCATGACTATTACCTGGACTTTTGCAGGACTGACTCAGTAGTCTGCAAGCGGTTAAGGGACTGGTTATATTGTGCACATTTTACTGTACTACAGCTTGTCTCAATGCCTGAGTCATTCTGCAAGTGCATAGACAGTAACTGGGTTCCTAGAGTGCTAGTAGTTGACAGCGGGATGTATTAGCACATATTTTTCAGCAGAGTGATTAGATAAGGACATGCTTCTGTCAGAATGATTGTAGGAGTGGACAGAGCAGCTTTAGAGCCACAGAACAGGTCAGCAGAGCTGCTTCAGAGTCAGAGAACCAGGTTAGCAGGGCTGTTGTAGAGCCAGAGACCCAGGTCAGTAGAGCTGCTGTACAGCTAGAGAACCAGGTCAGCAGAGATGCTTTAGAGCCATAGAACCAGGTCAGCAGAGCTGCTGTAAAGCCAGAGAAACCAGGTCAGCAGAGCTGCTTTAGAGCCAGAGAACCAGGTCAGAAGAGCTGTTGTAGATCCAGAGAACCAGGTCAGCAGAGCTGCTCTAGAGCCTAAGAAGCAGGTAAGCAGAGCGGCTCTAGAATAAGAGACCCAGGTCAGCAAAGCTGCTCTAGAGCCAGAGACCCAGGTCAGCAGAGCTGCTCTAGAGGCCGAGAACCAGGTCAGCAGAGCTGCTGCTGTAGAGCCAGAGAAACCAGGTCAGCAGAGCTGCTTTTCGAGGGAGAGAACCAGGTCAGCAGAACTGCTTTAGAGCCAGTGAACCAGGTCAGCAGAGCTCTTTAGAGGGAGATAACCAGGTCAGCAGAGCTGCTTTAGAGCCAGAGAACCAGGTCAGCAGAGCTGATCCGCAACCATAGAACCAGGTCAGCAGAGCTGCTTTAGAGCCGGAGAACCAGCTCAGCAGAGTGCTCTAGAGGCAGAAAATCAGGTCAGCAGAGATGATTTAGAGGGAGAGAACCAGGTCAGCAGACCTGATTTAGAGTCAGGGAACCAGGCCAGTAGAGCTGTTGTAGAGCCAGAGAACCAGGTCAACAGAGTTGCTTTAGAACCAGAGAACCAAGGCAGCAGAGCTGCTTTAGAGCCAGAGAACCAGGTCAGCAGAGCTGCTTTAGAGCCAGAGAACCAGGTCAGCAGAGCTGCTCTAGAGCCAGAGAAGCAAGTCAGCAGAGCTGCTTTAGAGCCATAGAACCAGGTCAGCAGAGCTGCTTTAGAGCCAGATAACCAGGTCAGCAGAGCTGCTGTAGAGCCAGAGAAACCAGGTCAGTAGAGCTGCTTTAGAGGGAGAGAACCAACAGGTCAGCAGAGCTGCTCTAAAGGGAGAGAACCAGGTCAGCAGAGCTACTCTAGAGCCAGAGAACCATGTCAGCAGAACTGCTTTAGAGCCATGAAACCGGGTCAGCAGAGCTGATTTAGAGCCACGGAACCAGGTCAGCAGAGCTGGTGTAGAGCCAGAGAACCAGCTAAGCAGAGCTGCTCTATAGCCTACGAACTAGGTCAGAAGAGCTGCTCCAGAGCCAGAGAACCAGGTCAGCAGTCCTGCTGTAGAGCCCGAGAAACCAGGTCAGCAGAGCTGCTTTAGAGGGAGAGAACCAGGTCAGCAGAGCTGCTTTAGAGCCAGAGAACCAGGTCAGCAGAGCTGCTTTAGAGCCAGAGAACCAGGTCAGCAGAGTTGCTCTAGCTGATACTGACTGACTGACACTGACTGAATGACACTGATTGACTGACACTGACTGATTGACACTGACTTACACTAATTGACTGACACTGACTGACAGACACTGACTGACACTGACTGACACTGACTGACTGACATTGACTGACTGACACTGACGGACTGACTGACACTGACTGACACTGATTGACTGACACTGACTGATTGACACTGATTGACTGACACTGATTGACTGACACTGACTGACTGACACTGACCGACACTGACTGTCATTGACTGACTGACACTGACTGACACTGACTGACTACTCTCTACTACTCTACTACTCACTCTCAACTACTCTCTACTACTCTCTCTCTCTACTACTCACTCTCTACTACTCACTCTCTACTTCTCTACTACTGTCCACTACTCAATCTCTACTACTAACTCTCTACTACTACTCTCTACTACTGCTCTCTACTACTATCTCTCTACTACTCACTCTCTACTACTCTCTACTATTCACTCTCTACTACTTACTCTCCACTACTCTCTCCCTACTACCCAATCTCTACTACTCACTCGCTACTACTCTCCACCACTTTCTCTCTACTACTATATAATAATAATAATACTCCACATTTGGAAAGTGCACAATCACCCGTTAGGGTCTCTAGGCTCGGGGGCCGTTGGGAAGATTAAACAATCTATTGCCCAGAGTCACATGGTGCTGGGCTAATCTGCCGCCAGTGCCGGGGATCGAACTGTGATCCCCAGATTCCGGAGTATATATAAAACATACTTAATCTTTTGAGAAACACACAGTCACTGGATGATGTCATCAGTGATGTCATTTGAGATGTCATCAGTGATGTCACTGACCATGTCATGCATGATGTAATATGTGATGTCATCAGCAGTGCGTTATGGGGGCGTGAGATATAGTTAGCTGAACCAACTATAACAGCTGAATTTCTCTGGTTTTGTACAAGTGAAATGTCCAACTAACTATAACGTCCCTGAAACCTATGTTTTTTTCAGTGAATTTCAAAGGTTTTTAAATGCTAATTTTTAACTATAATGTCGCTGAAACCTGTGTTTTTTTTTCAGTGAATCGTTTATATATATTTATACTAGCTTACCACTCGCGCGTTGCTGCGATCTCAGAAGAAAGGAAATTTAAGGAAACTTGTTATGATAACATTTAATTTACATTGTGTCATTTTTATTGAAACTTATTCATTTTAATATGGAAAACATTTTAAAGTGTTGTTTTAATTCTGTTTATTTATTCGAGTGCTTGTGGATACACAGTATTTTTTTTTGTATTTCCGTCAGGTGCGTACGCAAATAAATCAGAAAGTTTTCCGACGCGTAAGCTGGCCACATACAGTTGTCCATGTGAGAAGCACGGATTCTCCAAATCTAGTCCACACACTTGCTGCGATTGTCCTTGTGCTTTGTTGATGGTCATTGCAAAAGCAAGTCGCACCGGAAACTGTAAACGTTCAGTATTGGAAAGATTATGAGGGCCCTTAGGGGCCGGGGGCCGATATTTATTCAAATGTTTCTTTTTTTTTTGCCGGAATCCTGCACGTGAGTGTACTCAACAACTTTTAACCCTTTTTTTTAAATTATTTTTTTACTAGAAACCTTCGCTGGAGTGTACCCAACAACTTCCCAAAGTTTCATGCCGATCGGATGAATGGTGTAGTAATGCATAAAGGACAAACAGACATACTTTCGTTTTCTATACTACTATTATAAAGAGAGAACTTGCACCTTTTGGCCAGGTAAACTCGGGAACCACAGCGCCAATCTACACACCCGATACATCTATGAAAATGTCAGGGTGTGTAGATGGACATAGGCTATATAAATAAAAATAAAAAAGTAAATCAAAAAAATTAAGTTTGTAAACAAAGTAGCCCTCTGAAAGTAGCGCCGGCCGGGACCTAGTGCTGGCCGCGACGCGACGTGCGTGATGACCGTGACGCGACGTGCGTGATGACGACGAAGGAGGAGCGGCGGTGCAGTGACGAGCGGCTGTGCAGTGAGGAGTGGTGGCACAGGTAAGGAAAGGGAAAGTTCAGTGCGAGACTGTGTGATGCAGGGGGAGGCAAGAAGGAGGCAGCAGTAAAGGAAAATGTCGGAGCGCGAGTGAGTCGGGCGGGAGGGGGACGCGAGTGAGTCGGGCGGGAGGGGGCACGAGTGAGTCGGGCGGGAGGGGGCGGGAGTGAGTCGGGGCGGGAGGGAGTCGGTGCGGGATGGGGTCAGGGCAGGAGCGGGTGTACTGCCCCCAGCCCCTTTCTGCCCCAGGCAACGCTGGGGCGGGCTGCTAGTTATATATATAGATATAAATATACACCAACAAACAACATCACACCTACAACGAGCCCTAATAGCAGGTACATTAGCCCCAGAACTCTGTAGTAGTGAAACCAATCCATGACGGAGTACCGAGGAGGTGTAGCCTCCACTGACAGCCCTGCACATTGGTTATTATTGTAGTCTTGGAACTGCCTGCAGTGGAAAGCTCTCATTTGTTTCTATCATTGGCCACACCGGCCTCAGGTGCATGTGAGACACGTCACTTGTGCAGTAATGCACTGCCGATTCAAGGAACAGAACCGATACCCAATGGTGCTGGAATTATTTTCAGAGTGGGGGTGCTGCCAATAGCAGCTCTGCATTCTAAATGGAACCCTTACCGTGAGCCAAGCTGGTCGCTGACTTTGGACCCCATCGGATTTTGGACCCCATCCCAGAGGATTTCTTGCTCCCGTGGTCGCTGCAGCTACAAGTGCTGCAAACGCTGACAGCGTTCACAACCTCGCCGGACCCGCTTCGCGGGTCCCGCAGCGCCGTGTGCTTGGAGGCGCCTGATAGTGTGGGTCTGCTGTTACCACCGAGAAGAAGCAGGCAGGGCAGAGTGTCGGCGGGGCTGCGAGTAGGCAGGGACTCCAGTGTCCAGGAGCCCCTGCGCACCCATTGAACACACCTGGGCTGCTCTCCCCGCTGGACACACCCCCCTGTCCTCCCTCCTATTGGCTAGCAGCACCAGAAGCATAAAGCTGATTACACTCCCCGCTTAGCGGGAGCGCGCCGGGAGAAGCCCGGGACAAGGGCGGGACCGTCTGTGGCCGTCCGGGGCCGGCAGAGGTCGGGCCGGGCCACCCCCCTAACATTTTCTTCCAATATTCACTGTAGTTCATGGTATTCATTAGTTGATGTGTTTTTTGTTTGTTTTTAACTATGGTTCCAGGCCAATGTAACGGTAGTGCCTATACTGTTGGTAGAACATATTTGGATCGATTGAAGTTTGTCGTTTGCACATTGTGTTTAGCACCAACTCTGTTTTTGTACAGTTAAAAAATGACCCTACGGTTAGGTAAAGAAAGGCAAGTCCAGGTTTCCACCTCTAATGGTACTTTTACTGGCACGATCGATCAATTTTTTAAACGCACCACCACTATATTGGAGAAGGAGATAGCTCTTGCCGAAAAACGCCTTTCGCTTGACTTAATCACAGGCAAGCGATCTTCACTCTGTAAAATTACTGAGGCTGTCTCTCCTGTCCCACTTTCCTTGTTGAACAAAGATAGCTCAGATGTTAATGTAGACTCAGTGACAGTATCTGCTTCCGCGAGTCAAACATTGGATTTAGAGGGGATTAGTAAAGAAAGTGCATATGACACGGCCCATGATAATATGTTGAATGGTGGGACTTTTTACCACGACCAGTCTGGTGAGAAATCAGGTCTCTCAGACTCCCCAAATCTTACTTTAAGTACTGAGTGAGCGAATTCCTCTACCCATTCGCAACACCCACCCACTCACAATCCTGGGAAACGTAAAAGGGTAGACTCGCACGATTTAGGGGAACATACTGAGGGCTCGGGAACTACCTCTATATCCCCTACACAGTTACCCAATTTTAAGGCAGTGGTTCAGCCTGAGGAACATAACACCACAGTTAACATTGTAGAAGGAATACTCTTGGCTAAAATAGAGTTGTTAATCAAATCATTACTCTTACCGCTATTTGAAAGGACCAGATTATTAAATACAAAAATGGACTCTTTAGATACACTGGTAAAAGATAATATAGCGACATCTAATAGAATTTACGCCACCTTAGCCTCTAAAGGTTTAGCCTCAACAGCCCCGACCCTTCCGAAGACTACCACTGTGAATAATAAAGCTGGGGGTAGCAGTCTGAAAGCGGCACCTTCTATCACAAAAGTACCGCTGCAAAAACCCGTACCTGTTACAAAGAAAATACCTATTACTGAGAGCATACCCCAGCAAAAGGCCATAACGCATCCCCCGGCTAAGAAACACCCAATCCCTACCAGTCATCATGACCAAAGTATTCGGCCCAGGATCAAACCTGTCCCAAGAAAACAATGTGTGAACCTCCCCCCAGAGTCACTGCCTTACACTATCATCTTAACTGGCGTGGCTCCCCTTGGAGATGGTAAGAGAGAAACACATAAGGATCTATACAACAAGGTAACATTCTGGCTGAATAAAAATCACCCACTCCCTCCAAACTCGAATCCCGAAATCTTTAATGTTAGGAGGGTGGACTGGGTAGGCTACAGCAAAAAAGATCTTGAGGGGGATTGTGTGGTAATCAGTTTTAGAGAGCCATGGGTTGCTGAATACATTAGTAGGGAACCAAGATATGGTAGAGTTGGGGATGTACAAACTCTATCGTTGCATTATTTTTATCCCGCACTATACACAAATAGAGCCCAAACACCGATCCATCATCCCAGAAGGGATAGACCCAGAGGAAGATTTCATTTTGAAACACCTATCTACCCACTGTTTCAGCCCCACCTTTCGAACCAGTTTGCCCCCCTATCCGGTCTGGAAGGTGTGGACTGACTTGATAATGAGCCTCTGGTATCTGGGTTGACCGGAGCTGCAGTGAACTTCTCCCCCAATAATTCTATATCTATTACGGAAGAGACCGTTCTAGGGAATAGCGAAATCATCCAGGGGGGGAAAGGAAGGGGTAAACCCTCTAATCATACCCCTAGACCCTTGATCCCTGGGGAGATTGTGGATCCAGTTGTTAATCCACCAAAGAAACCTACACATACCCTAACGGTATTGTCATGGAACATAGCGGGGCTAAAGGGGAAAATGTCAGAGGCTGATTGGGGGTCTTATGTTGATTCACACGATGTAATTATATTACAGGAAAGTTGGTCAACTGATGCCATTTACCGGGTTGGTTACCTCAATTATTACAAACCAGCCTGTAAAGGTTCAAAAGGTCGCCCCTCTGGAGGCCTTGTTATTTGGATTAGACAATCCTTAGGATTTAAAATCATAGACCTTCCTATTCCAAGTAATGACATATTAGCCTTGAAACTAACCAGTAAAAATAACCATGACATCTTCCTGATTAATATTTATGCACGGGGGCGACCTGGTGGGAAGCCAATGAGAGCGGTAGATGATTTAGATTCCCTACTGAATAACATTGACAGAGAAAAATGTGTAATGGTGGCAGGGGATTTTAACTGCTCATTTGAACCGTTTCCCAATTTGGATAATGGGGGATATGGGGAAGTTGATCAAATTTGGAATATTCCCCATCTATCTATCCCACCTGTCAAAAAAGTAACAGAGGCTGCTATGCAGTGGTTAGGTCTTTGTCTCGAATGGGATCTACGAGCAGCGAATGGAAGGACAAAATCAGATTTGATGGGAAAAGCTACATTTGACAATTCCCTTCATTCTAGCCGTATTGATTATTTCCTAATAAGGTTAGAGTTCTGGAATTTACTGGAGGATATGGAAATAGTCACAAGACCAGAAAGCGATCCCAATCCTCTGGTAATAAACCTATTAATGAATGGGGATTTGCTTATGGATACTGTAACCGATTTTGTTACTGCCGAGGCTGTTCTTACGAACGACTGTGGAAGGGTACGCTGGGCTAGGTTTTTAGATAATCCCACCATTATTGATAAGGTTACAGATGAGGTTCTAGCAGCTACAAATCTGATGGTGCCCATATTAAACGAAGGCACATCATTGGATCAAATTGGGATGATCCATGAGTCTCTTTTTAACAAAATTAAAACTTTTTTTATTGAACCTGCAAAAAAAAGAAAAAATGGCCCAGCTCAAACCGGAGCGAAATGGTATAATAAGACATGCCGCCTTGCCCATAGCTCCTTGATAGCTGCTATTAAATCCAAGTCAGCTATTGATATAAAACTAGAAAGGGTTAATTACAAGAAGGTGCTTAAAGAGGCAAAAACTAACTGGGATGAACAGCGCTGGTTAGATTTATATCATGCAAGTACTTCCACTAACCAACATAAATTCTGGGAGGTTGTTAAATGGGGAGGGACTGGGGACCAGCAAGTTCCTGTCAACCATGTCCTTGCAGAGCAATGGGTCAAGCATTACGCGGCACAGTTTAGTAACACGGAACGGATCTCCCTTATTACTAGGGAAGATACCAGTGTACTGACTGTGGTGCCCCCACTAGACCAGATTGTTTTTACTGAAATGGAAGCCATTACAGCTTTAAAACAAGTGCAGAATGGTAAAGCCCCTGGAATGGACTGTGTCCCTGCGGACCTTTTTAAGTTTGCCCAAGCACACTGGGTCCCTTATATAACCACCTTAGCGAATGCCATAGCCAGAGGGGCTAGGATACCAAACTCGTGGAAAGGGGGGGGAGATTTTACCCGTGTACAAAAAAGGGGATAGAACTGATGCGGGAAACTATCGACCCATCAGCCTCATCGACGCCCTTCAAAAGGTAATCGCCAGAATGCTGCTAGGAAAAATCTAGCTCTGGATGACAGAAGCTGACATCCTGTCTCCTTTGCAGGCTGGTTTCAGGGCTAATATTAGCACAGTTGACCAAATACTTAGATTTGTTATGATCTACTGGAAAATGGTGTTCTTGAGAGGAGGCACTATATTCGCAGCATTTGTGGATCTCAAATCTGCGTTTGATTTGGTCCCCAGATGAAAGATGTGGGCAGCTCTGAGAAGGATGGGTGTTCCAACTGCACTCCTAGAACTTACCATCAGGATGCATGAAGAAAATTTTGCCAGAGTTAGAATGGGTCGCCAGGGTCAGGTTACAGACTCCTTCCCCGTGACCCATGGAGTGAGACAGGGCTGTGTCCTGGCCCCTACCCTATTCATACTTTTTATCAACCAGGTGGTTAAGTTCCTCTCAGCTACCCCGACAGATGCACCAACACTGGGCGGGACCAAATTTCCCCTTTTAATCTTAGCGGATGACACCCTAATTCTGGCTAAACCTCAGAAGGGTCTTCAGGTGGCTATTAATAAATTTGTGGACTTTTGTAATGAAAATGACCTTGAAATTAATATTTCTAAAACCAAGTTCATGGTCCTGACAAAAAACAAACCACTGAGGGGCCATGTAACGATGAATGGGTCTAGCCTAGAACAGGTTGAAGTCATGACATACCTAGGTGTTACAATGGAATATAGGTTACGCTGGAAAGAACAAATAGCGGCGCTTACTTTGAAATTTGCTCGTTTGTCTGGTTGTTTAGTGAAGGAGCAACGGTGTTCTTTGATCAAAAGAGTTTTACCTGCGCTTAAAATTTATAGCGCCAAAATTAGCTCAGCCATACTATACGGGGCTGACATATGGGGGGTGTGTGGATTTGGCTGTCCTTGATAGGATCCAGAATAAATTCTTTCGCAATTTAGTCAGTCTTCCTCCCTCAACGCCAGCACTACCACTCATGATGGATATGGGCTTTTATTCTATTAAACATCAAGCCCATTATAGGATGGTGGCGTTATGGAGACGCATATGGTCTACCCCAGAACTTGCTATGTTTGCCCAGGAAATACAGGATGTAAGAGCGCAACAGGGGGCAGGTGAAATACCATGGTTTAAGTTAATTAAGAATACTCTCACTGGAATGGGCCTTCCTTTGCTTTGGTCCGAGCCGGGCTCTCACATCTTTCCCTCAAAGAAAGATTTTAAACTTCTCTTTTGGTCCATGGTAAAAGAAGAACACGTTGCGCTTTCGGAGAAACCTAACCTGACAGGCCTGTTTTTGATTCATAAAGTAGTTCCACACACAGAGACCTATTGGGATGTAATCCTTAAAAGCTTAGACAGGAAACTTTACCATCAGTTTCGTATAGGTACACTGCCATTAAGGGATTTTACTAGTGGTTGGCAGAAGTCGGAGTCCACTTCTTGTCCCTGTTGTACTGAAAGCAAAGAATCAATAGGTCATTTTCTATTTGTATGTACTGCTTACCACGAGCCACGCTATAAGTGGCTGAAGCCAATATGTAATAGATTAAACACCCGGGTGAGCAGAGAAGCATTGATCATCCTGAGATTTAACACATCCGAATGGTTATCCATAGGACTGGCAAAATTCCTTGGGCGGGCCTGGTTAATTAGAACTAGGTATGTTCGTAGCACTTCGAGCTGAAAAATCAAAACAGTCTGTTAGCCTATTATATTTGGGCAGTATTAATGAATTGTCTTTTTCATATACAAATGTTTTAAAAATTTTTATAGACGTCTTCCTATGTATATTTAATTGAGCTTTTTTTTTTTTTTTTTTTTTTAAACAAATTTCTCCTTGTCTGTTTAAAATTTTCATGATTCTGTTATATGGTTTGTATTACTATGTATGTCTTTTATGAAGAAAATTCGAAATAAAGACGTTAAAAACTGAAACTGAACTGAAATGTAACTAATCCCCTTGTCAAAATCAGTCTATGAGGCACGCAGGTACAAGGGCTACCAAGCACTCCAGCAATCGAGAATGCTGGGCAGCACAGCGGCCTGTGGTGCTCCTGGCAATGGACCAGTGGAGTAAAGTTGCTCTCATGCAGCCCCTCTGACGACAACTGTGGATGGGCAGTCAAGGTCTACCTCAAGGGAGCGGCGTCTCAGTGTCATACAAAACAATTGTCACAGCGGTGATAAGATATGAATGTCCACTCAGAGCTGAGTGTTAGCACAACACTTTAGTTATATCTTTTTTTTAAATATTATTATTTTTATTTCACATTTTCATGACAAAGACTTGTACAGCAATATCATGCCAAAAGTATAACATTACAGCATTGCCCCAAATATTTAAAACACAGTTCCTATGATAGTAATACCTTAATATTTAAAACACAAAAACAAAAACAAGTAATTTTCATGGATGAAAATGTATTTATGACCCCGAATACCTGCTTTCCATTTTGTTAAACAAATACATGTTTGGTTCTCAAACCCCATCTTTCAGTTTCCATATGAACAACTGTCAGGCATGAATAGAATCTTTCATTCCTATTTGTTATCCTCATCATCGAAGACTAACAATGCTCATCTCATGGTAGGCAATTTCACCAACATTGTGTCAGACCGCCATAATGCAATAGATAATTTAATTGTTGGTTTTTCTATTTGCCTCTTTATAAATCTTTTTTCAGTGTCATTTGCTCTTATTTTCGGTTTCTTTTCAAGCCCCTTCCTCCTAACGCTTTCACTCCCGTTTCCATTTTCCCTGTCACCACCATTTGTCTTCCTTTCTCCCAGTTCCATCCTTCCATCACTTCTATCTCCTACTTCAGTCTGTTCGTACTGATCTCACAGCTCATCTTACAACCCCATTCACAACACAAAAAAGTTACCACAGGCCATTTCACTTAACAGCGCAGATCATAGCTCACTTTGGAGCTTGTTCGACAGACAACTCACTCCATTCAAGAAATGGGCAAACACCTCCTGTCCAGGCGCTGCATGCGTTGGTGGTTCAGCTGCCACCAAAGTTGAACCGTGTGACTTCTGGCAGAAGGGATGGGCCTGTGTCCTGCTACCAAGATGTGGCAGTTAACCCCCTGACACTGAGATCCCTGTGTGAGCAACATTTTCCTGTACCGGGCATGTCTCGAAAAGTACCCAATTATCTCCCCCTTTTCAAAGTTTTGCACTTTTTAAATGAAAAAGGTTTAGCATGTTTTGCAAAGTTACAAAATCTTTGTGAGTTGGTTCACCCTATATAAAACCTTTCTTGGAAAGTGCTCAGTTGATACGTGAATAGAGCAACATTCTGTGTCTAGGCTCGGTGGGGGTTCTGTAATCAAAGCGCTTAACCATTAAAATCAATCTTAATTGTCCAACTTCTAGTTAGTAATAATGGAAAAAGCAAATCAACCCTTTTCTACTCACAAATTGCATGACTATGAAACTGTCATTATCTGAATGGCACCACTCTCTCACACCCTCCTTTCCGCACACACACACAAAGTTACCCCCTCCTTGTTTCTCTTTTCAGGGGTATAAGAGAAGCCCCAAAGACTGTCATAAATTCTTCTGTTTGTGCTTTTAGTTCAACAGTATCCATGTGTTGACTTTACTGTGTTCATGCTGCTTGTGTTTATTAGAAAGGGGAGAACAATGGAACCCTACTCACTGTGGAACCAGGGTACGTAATTTATACAAGTTAACAGTGGTTCCAGTGGAATAATATGGTGGAATGCAATAGTATATCAAACGCGCAATCGCAATACAAGTGTTATGTGGATGTCAAAGAGAGAGAGACAGAAACACCAAAGGTTACTTGACATATAGGTCTGTATTAATCAAAAAAAAATATATATATATATAACAATAAACATAAAGTAGTTTTTGCAGTGCAAGGTGTCCCAAGTGCCATATGAACCTAACAGTTGAGTGACATGTAGTGACAATATTTACAAGGTTTCACAAGTTGTATCTCAGGGAAAGCGACCGTTATTGGACTTTATCGTACAGTAACTTCAGCAATTATATTCAAGGGTAAGTGCTGAGAGATTGGTTCACTTACATCAATCGTGTTTTTATTAGGTCGAGCCTGGGCAGCACATGCGCTGCTCTGCAAGCCATACTGTATTGAAATATGTACTTTAAGCCCCGCCTACTCCCCACCTATATTTGTCATTGGCTGGTGTCATTGTCCTTTGTAAATGCTGGCTTCTGATTTGTTATTAGGCTTGTTAGTCCCGCCTTGTCTTAATTTGTAACCTACCATGAGGACTGTCTCTTTTACTCCTGTTGTGGCACTGTACGTCTTCTTTAGTATGTAAGCACTATTTTCTTTAATGAGTTTCTCCTACTGCAGGCACAACATGTTTTCCTGCATCATTCAGTGCGCCATCCATGTTTTCACTTTCCAAGCTGCCCAGGACAATGGTGTCCGCTTCTTTGGAATAAAATGGGCATTTACTAGAGTTTGAGCTACTGGCACTGTAAAACAGATAAATGAAAGGTATTGTCATTTACAATGCCAATAATTTACACTCTCACGAATGCAATACCTATTGCATTGCAAAAGCTTGTTTAAAAGATGCATCCGGTGCACCCCAACACCCCCTTAGGATACCTCTCCAGGCAACTCCAAACGTGGTCCTAAATCACTTTGATGGGCATTGCAACATCTTTTAAATGAAGTAATATGGTATCACAGAAAACCGTTGAAGGGTGCCAACAGCAAGCAGATACTGACAACGACTATCGCCAACCTAAACGACAAAAATTAATGTTAAACATTACTGTATGTTAGTTTTTGATTTATGATGTAGGCATCCAGAATGCAATGGTAACAGCGGGCCTCTTGCTTTCGGGAATATTATTTCCCCACTGAGGATTTCACACAGCCCTCTAAATGAAGCTTTTGGTTGGACAATAATGTCAAAGCGTCCAGCATTTGGAAGAAATTATCCGCACTTTTTAGAATAGTGTTTGACACTTCACTTCACTCATTCATTCATGCATTTAGTACCAAACCGAACAAACCTTTGCCTACACTATTTTTGGAGGCTCGGATTAATGGTAAGGTTGGTGAGGGCGTGGGCCCTGACTGCGAAGCCATTACTTCTAAAGCAGGCCTGCGGCACGCTGTCAGGGCGGTGACGGGTGCTGTGCGTAATCTAGCGGTGACGGGGGCTGGACGCATTCTGGCTGTGACGGGGGCTGGACGCATTCTGGCTGTGACGGGGGACGTACGTATTCTGAGGCCTCTAATGATCCCTGCTGCCCATCGGGCGTCACTCGTGATATTGCATGTACAGCGAAGTTGCAATAAGAAGATGGATGCCCTCATAAGGGCATAGCGGAATGCTGCGGGCTATGATGAAATAGGGACCGTGAATCATTCTGGGGCGGATCGGCAGAATTCCCATCGCACGCCACGGTTCTATTGCATTTTGATGCATGTTACAGGGTGAGTCATGGAGAAAAGGTCAAGCTTCAGCGGAGACGGAGCTACGCGCAAGTGTAAGACGTCTACACATGAAAAGCGTTTTACGAGCCAGAGATAAGAAGAGTACCACTGCAAGATATGACACTTTCACGCCATCAGGCGTGACCTCTATCACATTAAAGACACATGAAGGAGGGTGACGGCCCAGTGACATCAGAGCACGCAAATAGGCTCTCCATCATTTTCAAACGCAGCCATTTTCATCAAGGCCCCAAGGTAGCCCGACGTTGGAACTACATAAATAAAATGCTGACTGTATTAGTTCTTTCCACTTCAGTAAAAACCAATAAGACGGGACTGGTAGACTCACATAATAGTACTAACGAGTTTGGTTTTCAGCCTAACCGCAATCAATACCTAATGACCCATTGGAAAGTCCCAATGGATTTTACTGTTCAATAGGTCAAGGAGGTCAGCCTGAGATGCAAATGACAGTTCAAATTAGCACAACAAACAGTAATTAATACCTTCAGTACTCCCCTTGTATCACCTTCTTTCAAGCACAGAATCTGCTGATATAATAGCAGGTTCCCAGTCCACTGGGGTGTTTTTCATTTACACTATCTTTTAACAAGCAGTGGCGAAGTCAATACGTCTGGTTTTGAATTTTTAGCCAAAATTTAAAGAATTCAAAAAAGTGTGCTGCTGGGAATAATACAACTAAACGAGATTACTTTCCCTATACAATGTTGCATAAGGTGAAACATTTAGGGGCAGATGTACTAAGTATTGACTCCTAAAAAGTGGTTGTAAATTGTGCATCGACTTTTTATAAATCGATTCTGATTTTCCAAACCGTCCTATTTATTTTTAGCTCTGTTATAATTGGGTTATTCGCTAACTAGCATATGAGCCCAAATCAGTCAGCGATCACAAACCTAGTCAGCAAAACCCTAAATTAACCTGAGCTCACTCTCCGGTAACTTGGCACAGAGCAGGCTTAAATGCAATATGTAAAGTATTTGTGCAACAGTTCAGTAAAACAGTGAACACACTACACACAAAGATTCCACTCCAGATTAGAAAAATATAGCTTAGTTTAATGATTACAACAAGACCAAAATGACACAAATTCGTAAGTAGAACTTCTGATTTGGAATTTTAAAGAATAAACTGTAAAATAGTGCTTAGAAGCAATAAGTGTTTGCTTGGGATATTTGGTTGAGCCCCACATAGGGCATGGTAAAAAGTTTAGGCTGACCATGATAGAGCGCAGGCCAAATACAGTAGCCTAGTTAGACCAACTGAACAAAATAACTGTTAGATCTAGGGGTTTCTAGTTGGCAGAGGTAGGTACCAATGCCCAAATAGGGACCCTTGCTTCTAGTCAGGGTAAGGGGGATACACTCTTTAGATAACCCCTGCTCACCCCCTTGGTAGCTTTGCACGAGCAGACAGGCTTATCAAAGGCAATGTGTAAAGTATTCGTACCAACACTCACAGTAACACAGTGAAAACACCACAAATGGACTCTACACCAATTTAGTAAAATAAAGTACCTTTATCTAAACTGCACAAGACCAAAACGACAGAAATCCAACATACACATATCAAGAATAAGTCTTTAAAAAGAGTTCAAGGGTTTGCATCAAAATAATCCACAGTTACGTCACTCTGAGCCCAAAGTACCTGTGGATGCGACAAAAGTTCCAAGTGGAAGCTGCAGAGTTGGAAAACGAGCAATGCGTCACTTCTGAAACCCTGGGGAGGCGAAGCGACAACCCTACTGCACACAGCAGGCGGGTTGCATCGAATTTCATCTATATTGGGAGAGATGCAATACCTTGTATGGATTCTGATGCGCAGGTTCGATAGGGAGTGTCTCGCACAGGTACGATGCGACAATCTTTGGGAAGGTGACAATCTTTGGTGAGGCGACGATGCGCAGCGCAGCGTTGATTTTCTCCGCTCACGGTCCCTGAGTGCGTTGGCGGCGATCAGCAAGCAAGCAGTGCAACGGTTTTCTCACAGCGACGACAGGTTCTGCAACGATACTCACAGCGACAGGAAGCTTCCCGCACCGGGGTGATGTGCTCCTCAAGTGAACAATGCATCGGTTCTTGCAGTGGCAACAGGCGCAGCGACGTTTTCCGCGCGACGGGAAATTTTTACGCACTGTAGACGATGTGCTCCGCAAGCGAGCGATGTGTGCAAAATTGTAGATCTTCTGTTCTTCTTCTTTTCCAGCTCCCCAAACAGCATTCAACAACTTCCATAGATCTCACAAATGGCTCAAGCACTCCAGGAAGGGCAGCACTCACTCAGCAGAGTTCAGGGGGGAAGCTGGGGTGAAGTACTTTTGTTCCTGGGACTTCTTAACAGGAGACCAGCTCTTCTCAGGCCCTTGGAGATCTCTTCTAGCAAGGGGACACAGCAACAGCAAAGTCTTTCCCCTCTGCTTGGCAGCAAAGCAACTTCAGGTCAGCCTACAAACACATAGCAGGACCGTCCTTCCTCTTCAGTCTTCCAGCTTTCTCCTTGGCAGAGGTTCCTTCTTGATTCCAGGATGATCTAATTTTCTGTAGTCTGGGTAGCCCTTTTTATATCACTTTTCCCTTTGTTCTCTGAGGCCAGAGAGGCCTTGTCTTAGTCAGAATCCGTTCTGGTCATTCTTGGAGCACTTTGTTTATTTGACTTCTTCTTTCCTTTGAGAGTGAGGGGCAGGGTCGTCTACCGGCCAGCAGGAGGTAGAGCCAGCTTTGTGGAAGGCCGGCACAGCCCTATTCAGGCCCAGGTGCTATCCCCTCCCAATACTCAAGATGCAGATGGAGCTATTCAGCCCAGGGATAACTCACTCAGCCTCTGGGAGCCACCCCAGCCCCTGTCACTCATAAACCAGACAGTCAATTCACAAACAGGCCAAGGCACACAGAAAGTTCAGACAAGAAAACAGCCACTTTCTAAAAGTGCTATTTTCAAACACAGGATTTAAAAACCATCCTTCCTAAAAGATGTGTTATTAAATTCTGAGTTCAGGGATACCGACTTTAATTTTCGTTCTTGCTCCTATGGGAAGATATGCAGATAAACAGATAAACATTATACACAGCATTCCCCATTATAGCCTATGTGCAAGAGAGCCTTTCAATAGTGAAAAACGTAATTCACTACCAGAGCATGTCACCCACACTAGTACATGCTCTACCTTTCACATACACTGCACCCTGCCCAGGGGGGTACCTAGGGCCTTCCATAGGGGTGCCCAATGTGTACAGTAAGGGAAGGGTTAGGACTGACCAGTGTGGACACTGGTCAGGTCTGCATGGCAGTTAGTAACTGCACAGAGGCACTGCAGTGGCAGGCCTGAGACACCTTTTTAGGGCTACTCCTGTGGGGGGCACAATCACTGCTGCAGGCCCACTAGTAGCATTTGAATCACCAGTCCTGACACACTCCGTGCACTTTACTAGGGACCTACTGGTAAAACAAATATGCAAATCATGGATAACCAATCACAATTAATTTACCTAGGGAGCACTTGCACTTTGACACTGATCAGCAGAGACAAAGTGCCCAAAGCATCTAAACAGCAAAAACGAAATCCAGCACAGCGTCAAAAATACAGGAGGGGGGCGTGGCCAAGTAAGATGGCGGAGCGGTCGTAACCTAACTCTGCTCTGGACCCCGCCAATCGTACGATGGGCTTCTTGGGTGCCTAGGGAGAGAGCTACTCACCTCTCCAGTTTCCGCAGCTTCCCGGGAGCTCCCTGGTCAGTTGATGTTGTGGGGAATGCCGGGTGGCCCGTGAGACGAGGGCCGTGCAGCGGGAGAGTGGAGTTCCTGGGCGTTGGGCGCCATTTTGAGGACGCTTGGACCGGGGGCCCAGTGATTTGCAGCGGACGCTAGTGGGGGCCTCCTTCTGCCCCAGAGGTGACGTCTGATTGCCTGCTGTGGAGCGTCCGCGCCGACTGGCGGATTTGGCATGTCGGCGGGATGGAGAGAGGAAGCCCCCACGGAGGCGCCATTTTCGTTGGTAACGCATTGCAACTTTAAAAGCTGACCCAAGCGGTTGCGGGGGATGCCTCCCGCCTTGTGGAGTGTGGCGCGACTGGGCTCCCTGAACATTTGTCGGCTGCAGCCCTGAATTATGAGTTTCTGAGCGGCCGGGGGAGCTTGGCTGACTTCAAGATGGTGGCGATACAGTACAAGACGGGGCCTTAATTAAGTGGCAATCATTGTGCTTTGCTGAGGGGTTGTTGCAGCTGGCTTTATGCGGGGAGACACCCCTGGTTTTCAGTGTGACCCAGGCTCACTGCTTTCTACCTTTCTGTGGGGGAAGCAGCAGACCTTCCTTATCTCATTGATGACACATCCATATTGTCTGCCCTGAGGGCCTGATCCAGTGCATCCAGCAGGGGTCTGCCCCTTATAATCATGAGGTGCACTTCTTGAGCCCCTGACACCCGCTGATTGGTGTAATGCCAGGTTCTGGGTGTCTTTGGTACTAGCGCATTTCAGAGGAAGAGAACCTATGCCTCCCAAGAAAAATACTTACAAAGTCTCCTTGTATTTCAAGGCTTCTGAGAAGACATCCACCCCAGCTGATTCCATTCCTCTACCAGATATGGCGCTCATGTGGGAGGACCTGGTTGCTTCCCTTCGCGACTTCAAGGCTGAACTCTGCCGGGAGATTAAAGAAGACCTGAGATCCTCCATGGATCAGCTAAAGGCCTATCTTACTGAAAAACTCACCACTCTTCGGCAAGATGTGGATGCAGTGGGAACCTGAATATTGGAAGTGGAAGGGCAGGTGCAAAATCTGGCGGCGGTCAAATCCAAGGCACAAGACGACCAAAAAAAACCTTCAAGCCCAGCTGCAGCAAGTTATTCTTAAGGCGGAAGACTTGGAGAACAGGTTCAGAAGGGAGAACGTACACATCTGAGCCTTGGAGGAGGGGGCAGAGGGGCCAGATTTGGAAGCTTTTGTAGTAGGTCTCTTCGCTGAGCTTCTCGCACCGCAACAACCCAAAATCAAGTTGAACAGGGTCCATCGGGTGGGCACTCTACAGGCAGGGAGCCGCAAATGCTCACTGGATGTCTTGGTCAAGCTCCACTCTTTCAAATTGAAAGAGGCCATTCTCGCGGCCGCCAGGATAAAGAAGAAGGTGTCCTTTCAGAACCGCAGTTGCTCCCTCTTCCAGGACTTAGCCCCCGCCACCCTGACTCGCCGACAAACACTGCGACCGATTTCCGCCAAGCTGCAGGAAGATAACTTTAGGTATCGCTGATCCTTTCCTTTTGGTCTAGTCTTAGAATATGGCATCAAGACCCACCACATAACTGAACTTTCTGAAGGTCTCCGTGTCCTGGGCTTACCCTTACCAGAGGCATCCCCGGCCCCGGGGACGTCGATGGAGGCAGCATCGTCTAGGGATAGTCCCAATCCTTGGCGCACTGTGTCACGGAATCGCTGAGGCTCCTTCGATCTACTGGGGGTATGATATCTTCCCACATGCCTGTCAAATGAGCATTGGTCCTTCCACGTGGTGACGGATGACGGTGGCATCTTCGATGGACTTCCTGGCAGGAGAGGTCGCAACGGCAGTGGAAGTTTCCTGCCTTAATTACCAAGGACACTGAGGTTTTTATTTTTTCGCTCCCTTGGCATTGTAGTGTTCCATAGTATCTTTTAGCTTTGCGATGGGGGGGTGCGGGTCTTGCCGTGCTACTCTCTATTCCTCCTTTTGTTCTTGGAGGATGTTCATGCCGGGGATCTACTGGTCCGCTGGCCTTTGGTTTCTGAGGTATTGGGGGGGTTTCCTTGAGGGGGGGGGAGGATTCCCGGTGGTGATTGTTGGGGGTTGTTACTTGCTTTTTTTTTCTTTTTTACAAAATGGCAGGTTTCTGGCTTCTTATTTGGCCTGGAGTGGGGCGGGGCATCTGGTTGGAGAAGAATGCAAGGCTGTTTATCTATAGTGGCAGGGTCAGGGGGGTGGTCAGTGGGACTGTATGGAGAAGGGGTTGGAGGCGACTTTTTCGATGGTTAATGTAGCTTCCTGGAATGCCAAGGGGATGAACTCCCCGCAGAAGTGCCAGAAAATTTGGAAGTATTTAAATGACCGCAAATGTGAGATGGTAGCATTACAGGAGACGGACCTTAGGAGGGCAGAGGTCACCAGGCTTCGTCACAGGGACTACCCGTTGATTTATACAGCATCCGCTGCCACTAAGCACAACGGAGTGGCCTTGCTCTTCCATTCCATGACGAGATTCCAGCCCGAGGCCGTCAAAGCCAATAGGGAGGGGAGATTGTTGTTGGTTAAAGGCCGTCTGAGGGGGGTGATGTGCACCTTCGTTTCACTATACGCTCCCAACTCGGGGCAATCTGTTTTCCTTTCCCATGCTCTGGACCAAATATGGGGGTTCACTGAAGGTCCCATTGCACTCATGGGGGATTTTAATCTTACATGGCAAGGGTCCCTTGATAGCACTAGTACTAATCGGGCAGCCATCGGCACCTTTTCCAATAGGGTTCGACAGAAAATTACTGATTTGGGGTTAAACGATGCATGATGATCTTTGCACCCTACTAGTAAGGATTATACGCATTTTTCCCATGTACATCGGACGTACTCTAGAATTGACTACACTTTTATCAGCCACTCACTCTTAGGGGCAGTAAAGGCTGCCCAGATACTTCCGATAGCTATATCATGACAGACAGTCTGTTCACCCTAGGCCTTAACTGGAGCAGGATCTCCCCGAGGTGTTCCCGGTGGTATTTCTCCTTAGCTGTCATTCGAGATCCGGTTGCTAGGGAGGACTTAAGGACGTCCATTGCCGACTTCTTTGCGTGTAATGACCCCCAAGATACATCCCAGCAGAATACATGTGATGCATTTAAGGCTGTAATGAGGGGGAAATGCATCCATCTTAATTCGATCCTAAACAAGCAGCGAACGAGGGAAAGGGAAGCACTTGAGAAGGAGTTGGCATAGCAAGCCCATAAAGCCACCCCGACTCGAGCCCTTCAGACACAACTTACCGCACTTAGGGGAAAACATAGGTCCATATATTCCAATAGGGCAGAATTTACTCTGTTAAAGCTTCGCCAATCCTCCTTCGCTCAGGGAAACAAGGTGGGCTCTCATCTGGTGCGCCAATTAAGGGTACAGAGGGAGAGGGACTTCATTGGGGGGATCCTGGATCGCCAGGGGCAGCTTACACACTCCGACTCGGCTAAAGCAAACATTTTTTGGGGAATTTTACTGTCAGCTCTATCAAGGCACCACCCCAGGCAGGACGCAGCAACAACAATTTCTAGTTACTCTTACACTTCCGCGGCTATCGCAGGCGGCAGCTGACGAACTTGATTCTCCCATATCTCAGTAAGAGGTTCGGAGGGCTATCTCCAGACTCAAACTGCATAAAGCTCCTGGGCCCGACGGTCTTACAGCTCACTTTTACAGGTGTTTCTCTGCAGAGCTTGTTCCTCATCTCATGGCTCTATTTCAAGCTATTGCTTCAGACACACGGGTCTCAGGGTGTACGGCGGAAGCTATGATATCTGTCATCCCCAAACCCTGTGGGACCCGCAGCTTTGCCGCTCTTCTAGACCCATTGCTCTGCTCAATTAGGATGCAAAACTTTGCTCTGCCATCTTAGCAGCACGTCTTAAAAATCTGATGCCAGAGCTAATTCATCGCGATCAATCGGGATTTATAAAAGGCAGGCAAACCTATGATAACATCAGACGCACCATACATTTGATTGAGAAGGCTTTCCTGTTTAAAATACCTTCAGTCTTAGTGGGTCTAGATGCAGAGAAAGGCTTCGATAGTGTGGATTGGGCTTTCCTTTTTTTAACTATGAGGAAGTTTGGGTTTGGAGATACCTTCCTTAATAAGGTGAAGGTTAATTATCACCTCCCTACGTCCCGGGGGATGGTCAACTGTTGCCCCTCCTCCCCCTTTAGCCTGAGCAGAGGCACCCGACAGGGGTGTCCTCTCTCGCCTTTCCTGTTCACCCTCATTATCGAACCCTTGGCGGTCAGGATCAGATCCAATGATGAGATCCGAGGCATTTTCTTTAGCGGCATTGAGCACAAGGCCTATTTATTTGACGACGATATCTTGCTCACGCTTTCTTATCCGGCAACTTCCCTACATGCAATACAGAGAGAATTCTGCCGGTTTGAGCCGGTGGCAGGGTTCAAGATTATATTTGACGAAATCGTTTATACTTAATCTTACCCTCCCTCCCACAGAGGTACTCCTTTTAAAACCTCAACATCCCTTTCAATGGGCTAAACATTCCTTACTCTATTTGGGGGTTCACCTCATGGCTAACATGGGTGATCTTTATAAAGCAAATTACCCCCTCCTGCTGACTCAACTACAATACGACCTCAAAAGGTGGACGCCTCTTTACATTTCGTGGCTTGGGAGGATTAATGCAATTAAAATGACAGTTCTACCCAAATTTGTATACCTTTTCCAGGTGCTACCTATTGAGCTTGACCAATCTTTATTATCAAGCTTACGCACCCTGATCACAAAATGTATTTGGCAGGTGGGGGAGGGCGCGCCTGCCCTATCATGTGCTTCGACGTCCATAGGATAAAGGTGGCTTGGCCCTTCCTGACTTTGCATTATATTACCAGGCTGTACAGTTACGGGTGACAGTAGAATGGTTGGTGAGGGAGTCGGACAAGCACTGGCTCCATATGGACTTCTCTGTAGTGGGGCGATATATATGAGATGTCCATTGGAAGCCCAGGAGAGATCGTACTCCCAATGCCTATCTTAGTACCCTGTCACGGGTCGGGGGGGTTCAGTGCCTCACTGTCTGCTAAGAAGTCAATGCCACTCGAGAAATGTTTAGACAGAACAAAGGCTTTTATTATATGGTTCACTATGAAAATGTTTAGTTTAAGGCTCGCTCCGGTTAAAGAGTATTGCTCTTTTTGTCACCGGTGAAGTCCTGTTTCCAGCGATGAGCTCTTGATTTCAGGGCTCCCAACAAGGGCTTTGCTGATCTTGTACTCGTCCCAAAACAAAAAAGAGACAGACAAAACAAACTAGAGTCAGGCATGGGGTTTGTGTAAAAGGTGTTATGAGGTGGGGAAGACAGGCTGTGAGGGAAACACCGTCTCTAAAATGAAAGTGTGTTTTTCCCAGAAGAGAAATAGCGGTGACCTCCCACTGGCCTACCCGTGCCCTCCCAGTGGTTTAACAATAGCCAGGATCTGTCCCGTACCTGGCTTAGCCACCCTCCTCCTCCTTGGGGGTGGCGGGTAACAGGCGGTGTCGGACTCCGCCGACGCTCTCCTCGATCTTCCGAATCGCTGTGCTGCTCCCTACTGTGGCTTCGCCCACGCGTCTCTCCTTGGCGCCACACACCTCCGGTTCTCGACTTAGAGCTAGGCAGATGCCGACTTGTGTGGTCGACGACTCTTCCTCTTCCTTCCGTCCTTCTTCCCATAGGTTCCAGCGGTCTGACTTCACAGGTTCTGGCTCCACTTCCGACTGGTTTTTGGCCCGTTTAAAGGAACAGGCTTCCTCCCGCACCTGTAAAGGGGGGACATTAGCGTCAAATGGGGATTCCACCTCCGTTGTTCCCAAGTCCTCCCGACACACCCTTCCCCAGGATTTCCCTGATTGGGGGAAATAGGGAATCGGGATAAGAAGTCTGCAATACACTGTTCTGCCCTTTTTCAATGTCGTACTTCGAATTGGAAGGGTTGCAGGGACAGGAACCATCTAAGGACTCGATCATTGCAACCTTTCTTTCTTTGTAACCAAGTCAAGGGAGCATGATCCGTGTATAGGATAAAGGGCCTGCCCTCAAGGTAGTATCTCAGCTTTTCTATTACACACTTCACTGTCAGGCACTCTTTTTCAATTGTGGGATATGCTTTTTCTAGGGGAAACTGTTTGCGGCTAATGTGGAGGACTGATCTTTCTAATCCCTCACTATCAGCTTGAGAGAGAACAGCCCCAATGCCCACCCCGGAAGCATCAGTTTGAAGAATAAAAGGTTTTTGAAAATCCGGGGTCTGTAACACGGGAGAGGAAGTCAAGGCTGTCTTCAGG
This sequence comes from Lissotriton vulgaris, assembly GCF_964263255.1. Taxonomy (NCBI): domain Eukaryota; kingdom Metazoa; phylum Chordata; class Amphibia; order Caudata; family Salamandridae; genus Lissotriton; species Lissotriton vulgaris. The sequence goes on along the minus strand of NC_141689.1, from coordinate 355,039,809 downwards.
ATGTTAAATGCTTCTTGCTCTCGAGGAGTAGGGGAGAGTGACCGAGAAGAAGAGACAGATTTTTGTAACAGGTCAGTAAGAGGGGCAGCTTTTTCCGCAAACTGGGAAATAAACCTTCTGTAGTAGCCTACTAACCCTAGGAAGGCTCTTAGGTCTCGTCTACAAGTAGGAAACACTGTTTCTTGGATTGCCCTCATATTCTCTGTTTCTGGTTCTATCATACCCTTCCCGAGTACGTTGCCCAAATATTTGACCTTCTGAAAGGCAAAGCGAGATTCTTTTGCATTTATGTGTAGTTGGGCAGAAACAAGTTCTTGGAAGATAGCAGCTAGATGTTCTAAATGTTCCTCCCATGTTTTGCTGTATTCCACTATATCATGCAAATAGGTGGATGAATATCCCAGATGTCCTGACAATAGAGTATCCATCAACCTTTGGAAAGTGGCTGGTGCCCCGTGTAGGCCAAAGGGCAAGATGGTGAAATGGAAGAGACCGTCAGTAGTAGAGAAAGCCGTTTTGTTCCTGATCTCGTGGATCTAGGGGGATTTGCCAATAGCCCTTTGTGAGGTCGATGGTGGAGATGTATCGAGCCTCCCCAAGGCGTTCTATCAGCTCGTCTACTCTAGGCAGGGGATATCCGTCTTGTTTAGAGACACGGTTTACTGCCCTAAAGTCTATACAAAACCGGATGCTGCCATCCGGATTTGGCACGAGCACAATGGGTGAACACCAATTGCTATGGGAGGGAACAATAATTCCAGACTCTAGCATCTGTTTTACCACCTTTTTTAATGCTAACCGTCTGGCCTCAGGGACCCTATAGGGTCGTTGTTTTATGGTGACACCTTCTTGGGTAGGGATGGAGTGCATAGCAAGATGAGTTCTCCCAGGCTGGTCAGAAAATATGTCCTGGAAGGAACCGAGTAGTGTACGGATGTCTCCAACCTGGTTAGGGGTCAAGTTCTCATTGAGAACGGTAGCTACCACAGTGAAAGGATGAGACGTTGCAATGGAAACTGTATGAGTTTTCTTTGGGGAAGGTCCTGTCCATTTTTTAGAAGGTTTATGTGGTACATCTGAGTTTTGTTATGCTTCATCTGCAACACATAAGTGGTTTTCCCTATTCTACGTAGTATAGGAAAAGGCCCCTGCCATTCTTTTCGTAATTTGTGGGAAGAGGAAGGAAGTAATACTAAGGCCCAATCAACAACCTTTAATTCCCTCAACTTCGTCCCTTTGTCGTATGTTTTTTTCTGCCTTTCCTGTGCTTTTTCTAAGGTGGAATGGGCGAGGGATCTTAGTTTGTGAAGTCGACTTTTGACTTGGTTAGCGTATTCGAGCAGAGTCTGAGCTTCTTTGGCACCGTTTGTTTCCAAACTTTCTTTGGTGATTTCAAGGAGCGTTCGGGGTTTCCTTCCAAATAACAACTCAAATGGAGTTCCCAAGCTGCTCTGAACCTGGCTCCAAAGTACAAACAAAGCCAAAGGGTGAAGCTGATCCCAGTTTTTTCCGTCTCCTGTAAGGAGCTTTTTAGGAGTGAGCTTGAGGTTACCGTTATATCTCTCCACCAGAATATCGGTCTGTGGATGATATACTGATGTTTTCATGTGCATTATCTCCAGCTGTTGGCATACTTGTTTCATCAATCGTGAAACAAAGGGGGTTCCCTGATCAGTTACCATCTCCCTTGGAAAACCCATTTGTGAAAACACTTCAATAAGTCTTTGTGCTATGGTTGTCGTATTTGTGTTGCACAAGGGTAATGCCTCAGGGTTTTGGGTAGAATAATCAACTATTACAAGTACATATTGGTACCCTTTGCTGGACCTAGGAAGAGGCCCTATAAGGTCCATGCCTACCCTATCAAATGGTGTAGCGATGATAGGCAGAGAGCATAATGGAGCCTTTGGTGGAACATAAGGGTTCTTTCTTTGACAGATCACGCACTCCTGACAATATCTTTTTACTTGGACCTGTATGCCTGTCCAATAGAAGCTGCGCAGTATGGACTGGGAGGTTTTTTCAGCTCCACAATGACCAGGTAAAAGGTGAGCATGAGCAAAGAAAAGGATTTGCTCTCTGAAGGGTGTGGGGACTAACAATTGTGGCTCATCCCCTTCTTTGCCTATCCTATACAACAACCCCTTCCTCTCAGTAAAATGTGGGTACACCCTACGGGGTTGTAAAAGGGAATCTTGGGTGCTCTGCCAAGCCTGACTAAGGCTGCTGTCGTTAAGCTGAGCGGTTCTAAAATAGGTATCTATGGCTCAGGGTTCGGAAGACAAAAGAGTATCTTGAGGTCTTGAGTTCATCTTCCCACTTAATAACTCAAGAAACCATGGATTGTCGATACCAATGATAAGAGGTTCAGGGAGCTGAGGTAAAACGCCTACTACCACCACAATGACCAATCCTTTTTGGTTCTGGAGGGTTATTTCTGCTAGGGCATACTCTTTTATATCTCCATGTTCCCACCTAATGCCTACATTTCTTCCTGGTATTATTGAGGCAGGGGGTGCATACTCTTCCCTAATAACAGAATGTTTGCAGCCTGAATCTAAAAGGGCTTTTATAGGACGGTCGTTCAAGATCAGACTCACATAATATACCGGGCCTGTTTCCTGGGCAAAGAGTATAGACTGGGGCAAATAGCTAACGTCCATTGCTTCTTCCTCTGTTCGTTCTTTCCATTTCCTGCAAAACCTAGCAATGTGTCCCCATTACCCGCATTCATAACATTGAGGGCCGGTAGAGGGCGTCGATTCCGTGCATCCTGAGTGAGGTTTTTGTATTTCATAGAAGAGTTTGGGCGGTTTCCATTCTGTCCTTCCGGTTTGGACCATTTTCTGTTTTTTCTCAGGTTCTTTAGGTATCGCTCGACTCTGGGCTCTGGCATAGGAAGTGGCCATCTCTACGGCATGTTCCAGAGTAAGGCCGGCATGTTGACGTAGCCACCTCTGGGTTCCGTAAGGTAATGCCTCCAAATATTGTTCCAGGTAAATTTTCTCCATAATAGCTTCGCGTGTGGATTCCAATGATTTTAGCCACCGATCAGCGGCATCTTTAATTTTATAAAACAGGGTTTTAGAAGTCTGTCCGGTCACACCCCTTTCTTGCCTGAAGCGAAGGCGATGGGCTTCATCGTCTATTCCAAGGCGATCCAAAATGTACTGTTTAATGTGCCCCTAAGCTGCAGTACCATCACGGTTCCCTATTTGATACTCTGCTAGGGCTTCCCCAGTCAGAAGGGGGGCTAAATAAAAGGGCCACAGATCCCCTGGCCAACCACTAGCTCTTGGAGCCCTTTCAAAGTTAAAAAAAAAGGATACCGGATCCTCCCCTGGAGCGAATTTCTGTAGGGGGATGACTGTTCCAGGTAGGGCAGGTGTTCTGCCTTTATCTAATGCTTGTAGAAGTTGAGTTTGTCCTTCTTCTAACTTGGTTACGTTGTCGGCTTGTAATTGAATAGCAGCCCTGTCCCTTTCGGCCTGGCTCGCATTCTGCTCCATGGCCCATTCCAGTTTAGCCTGGGCCTCTCGCATCTGTGCGATTACTTGCTCCATCTTGTATCAGAGAGGTAACGCCCGCATTCTCCACCAGTTTTGTCATGGGTAAGAGGGAGTTCAGTGACTAACTGTCTGCTAAGAAGTCAATGCCACTCGAGAAATGTTTATACAGAACAAAGGTTTTTATTATATGGTCCACTATGAAACTGTTTAGTTTAAGGCTCGCTCCGGTTGAAGAGTATTGCTCTTTTTGTCCTGTTTTCAGCGATGAGCTCTTGATTTCAGGGCTTCCAACAAGGGCTTTGCTGGTCTTGTACTCGTCCCAAAACAAAAAAGAGACAGACAAAACAAACTAGGGTCAGGCGTGGGGTTTGTGTAAAAGGTGATATGAGGTGGGGAGGATACAGGCCGTGTGGGAAACACCGCCTCTAAAATGAAAGTGTGGTTTTCCCAGAAGAGAAATAGCGGTGACCTCCCACTGGCCTACCCAAGCCCTCCCAGTTGTTTAACAAAAGTCAGGATACGTCCCTGTACCTGGTTAACCACCCTCCTCCTCCTTGGGGGTGGCGGGTAACAGCGCCGTGTCGGACTGCGTCGACGCTCTCCTCGATCTTCTGAGTCACTGTGCTGCTCCCTACTGTAGCTTCCTCCTCGATTCTCTCCTTGCCGCCACACACCTCCGGTTCTTCCTTCTGTCCTTCTTCCCATAGGTTCCAGCGGTCTGACATCACAGGTTCTGGCTCCACCTCCGACTGATTTTCGGCCCCTTTAAAGGAACAGGCTTCTTCCCGCACCTGTACAGCGTCAAATGGGGATTCCACCTCTGTTGTTTCCGAGTCCTCCCGAAATACCCCCACCCACATGACCCTGACCCTCTTGGACAAAATTACACGTAGGGACGGTTGAACTTCATTCCCTTCCCCTCACACGCCTATCCATTTTAACCTAGCTTTCCCTCCAGCATTACATGGGAGGCCCTTAGACTGTTGGAGGGAGGGGGGTTGCCTTAAATTGTCTGATATGTTCCACAATGGGGAGGTCCTGATGTTTTACAGGTGTACTAAGGAATTCGCTATGCCCCAGAGTGAGCAGTACTACTATTTACAGCTTAAACAGTGGATCACAGCCCCGCATATTCGAGAAGCGGCTCTTATGGACCTTACGGACATGGAGAAATTGGTGATCTATATGGCAGGCTCCATGAAAGGTACTATTTATGCTCTCTATGGCATGCTGCTACACACCCTGCATTCCCCATGGGCGAGGTATATGTCTTTTTGGGGACAGGTTCTTGATAGGGACATTTCTGAGACGGAATGGGTGCATATCTGGAGGGACATTGCAAAACATAACTAATCTATGGCTCTTCGGGAGGCTCATTATAAAACGCTTCATGACTGGTACCCTTACCCCACCAAGCTCCGACGAATTTTACCTGGTACTTCAGATCTCTGTTCGTGGGGTTATGGGCTTCAGGGGGACTTTATGCATATCTGGTGGGACTGCCCAAATATTCGGCCATTTTGGGCCGAGATTTTGTCTCATATCAAGGACATGCTGGGTTATACACTTCCGATCTCCATTGATTTTGCCCTTCTTGGAGTTTGAGATCTATCTTTGAACCACCAAACCAATGCAGACAAGGCAAATATGTGGACTTGTCTGGGGGCGGCCAAGCTTACCATAGTGGCTGCACGGAAGAAGACGAAAATGCCAGCGACGTCACTATGGCATTCCCGACTGTGGACAATACTTTCCATGGAGCGTCTTGCTGATATATTCCCGGACAATTACAAGGACTTCAAGCTCAGTTGGGGGCCATTGGTTGCCTTCCTGTCTCATGGTTTACCTTCTGCTGTTTACCCTCCGACTGTGCGGGCTATGCACCTTTTCCAGCTAAAATCTGCCCTTGGTCACAATGAACTAATGTGCTCCCTAGAGTATGCTATGAGAAGGCCTTGAGCTTTCCATTAGTCACTGTGTCAGAACAAACCTGTTTCATGACTTACTTTTCTACTCACAACCGGGAAGGGAGGGGGGAAGGGAGTTGTTTCTGGGCAGGGGGTGGTGGGTGTTTAGAGGTCCGGTTTTGGGTTACCAAACCTTTTTGCGTAATGTTTTCTTTAAATTAGCATCACTCATTTTGAGGGGGGGTGAAGGGACCTGGAGTTATGTGAAGCTGAACTCATTATAGCTGACTGTCTTGCAACCCTGGAGCCTGCATGCCCTTGGGTAAATTGGTGGTCATCTATCCTTTGGCTATACTTTGTTTGATGCTCAATAAAAAACAAATTGACAAAAAAAATACAGGAGGTAGAGGCAAAAAGTCAGGGGAAACCTCGCCAAAGATGCTAGGTCTAACAAGGACCTTGATCTTGGCTGCATCGATGTTGAAGAGGATGAAAGATGTAGTTGAAGCAATGCGTCAGAGTCGATCTGCACAATGGTGGCGATGCACTGGTCCTGGTCCGCGCAACAGTGGTGATGCATCGGTTCCATTGACCACAGGAGCTGGGATGCAGGGTTCCTCGTCATCAAGACTGTCATCGATGGGGATGTGAGACCTCATGTAGAGCGCCTCTCAGTGCTGGTTCTGGAGGCAATGCTTTGGTCGATTCATGCAGCAGACGCGATGCGCCGGCTCTGGTCATGCAACAGAGGTCGATGTGCTGGTTTCGATCCTTGCAATGACACTGATGTACCAGTTCAAGAGAGAATAAATGGATTTCAGTGGAACAAGCACTTTGAGACTCACTTCCAACGGTCCAGGACTAGGGAGGCACCACTTGGCAGAGAAGACTCACAGGTGGCAGACCTCATGTGCAGCAGAAGAGTTGGAAGTATTTGATCTCCTTGAGAATTCAGATCAGGAGCCAAGTCATCTGGCCCTTGGAGTCACCCTGGGTTCAAGTGATGCAGGCCCAATCCTTCTCACTCATGTAGGAAAGCAGCAGGCAGCAGGGCAGCACATGATGAAGGGTAAATATTTCTCTTCTGTGGTGGTCACGGGCCACCTAAACACTGCTGGTCTAAAAATAATGAACACTGGTGTGAAGCAAAGATCTTACGTTAATATTACACTTTTATTCATCAATTTATTAACACAGCAAAACATATCCATTCATCAATTCATTAATTAAGATAGAACAATTAAATCATAATTGCAATCAGGCAGAAATAACAACACAAAAATATATATTCATAAAATGCAAGTCCTGAGAAGGCAAACCTGAAATGAGAAAACGTAACCATGCAATAATTACAATTTCAAGATATATTAATTGCAATGAATTGGGTGGGAATGAAAACTCGAGTATAAGAGATGAGATTAAAAAAGGTAAAAATGTTAATCTAGATTTGGATCTACCACCTGTGAGTAGGCTTTGAAGACCCAATGCAGATATACGGCTGGCCGGGAACCTTGGCTGTGCATAGAACTGCGGAAGAGTTCTGTGCTCAAACTGGGGTGCAGGTCTTATATACCTGTTCGATGTAGAACTGTGAAACCACATTGACGCAGGTGCCTGACGCACACCTACTGTTGTGTTGCTAAAATCCTGAGAACACAGAAGTGGTATCATGAGAACCCAGAAGTGGTATTACAGTGGACAAGGTGTTTGTTCAGGTAGTCAGGAAAGCTTGACCTCAAATAATAAACAAAGAACATTTTTTACCGTAAGTTTCTCGGAAAATATATGAGAATGCAGAACCTGAAACAGGTGTTATCATGGCAAGGTGCTGTCTTTGGTTTCGTTTGAGCAAGCATGGAAATATAAATGGAATTTCTTTGGGCACCTTGGAGTTATAAATTTAGGCGGCTGCCCCGCCACGGAGAAGCACCACACCCGTGAAGTATGGGGGCCACGTAGGTCTGGTATCTACCAGGCTTCATTGTTGGGACAGCAGCGGAGGATTTAGCATGCACCCGCATGCTGAGGCACACTTTGCTCATCCATCTGAGGAGTTTTAATAGTGACACTGCGAATCCCATAAAGCTCCGGTGTTGGGATAAACACCGGAACAGCAATGTGATTAGGCAATTATTGGATAATAATAACAGTATTACATGGAGGACTCAACAAAAACCAGGGAAGTCAATGTCTAAAAAATGCAGTATATTTTATTAAATGTTACATACCTACTACAGTAATATAAAAAAGTGAATCAAAACATAACATCAAATCCATTTATCTTACACAATACATTAAAATCTTCATTAAAAAATGCTTTGTTTAAAAAAACAAAATACAGTAGTAATTATCGATAATTAAATTACTACTGTATTTTGTTTTTTATCCAATAATTGCCTAGGAAATATATTTTTCGCATTTTTGTTTTCCCTGTTCTAGGAATTTTATGACATAGAATTCAGGGGGCCTTTGATATTCACCAGCACTAAACACCGGAACAGCCCATTCAGGGCGTGTCAACAGGCATTTAAATAAGAGGACTGTGTCACGCGCTAATCTGCCGGAAGCCTCTGAATAAGGAATTCTGAAACGCGTCAGGCATTGTTTTGGCATAGCTGCTTAAAGAATCGGCATGCTGGCGGCATGCATACCAATAAAGGCTTGAAGTCTACACTGCTGTAAGAGTGCTTCTCTTTCTTTGGGCACCTTGGAGCTATAATATAAATGGAATAATATAAAAAATGAAGTAAACAATACTTATGAAGTTGCGAGAATGTACCAGCTGGTCCTGTGTGTGGTTGAGATAGTTTATTCTGCCTCGCAGTGACGCATTGAGGGGCACAAGAGAAATGCATGTTTGAGAATATTAAGACCTAGCAGATTTTATTCTTGAAGAGGATAAAATGAGGCAGTGGGCTTGGCTTGGACTTATATGGAAATGAATCAAGGTATGTGTGAGCTAGTACTTAATGACTGTGTAAGGTAAAAATGGTCAATATAGTATATTTCCCAGTTTTTAGCTGGTGGGGTCTATACAGGGACCCGCATGCTGCATGGGTAGAGCAGAATGGTATATTGGGAATTTATATGGTAAAATGTGACCCTCCTTCACACAGCAAGGTAGGAGTCCAGCAAAGCAGCAGTCCAGCAAAGCAGCAGTCCAGCAGAGTGGAAGTCTTTCAGCAACACAGCTGTTCTTCTTCCTGACAGAGTCTTCACACGCTCAGAAGTGTACTGAAGTGGTAGTGTCAGAAGTCCAGTACTTATACCCAATTCTGCTTTTCAAGTTGGGGAGACTTCAAAAACAAATCTTTGAAGTGCACCAAGTACCTCCCTTCCTTACCTGGCTCCAGACTCGCTACAGGTGGTTATGCAACTCCTTGTGTGGGGACAGGACTCAGCCTGTTCATGTGTGTCAGGCTGTGCCCAACTCCTTCCTCCCAATATCCCAGGATTGCCCATCAACTCACACCTAAGCTCCCATTGTGTGCGGCTGTCAAGGAAAATATAGAAAGCCCAGCTGTCACCCTCCTCATATGTGCATCGGCGACAGGCAGCAGGCACCAAATAGCTAAAGTAAGAAAATGCCAATGTTTTAAAAGTTTATGAAAAACAAGCACCTGGTCTCGATTTTGTATTGCTACTCTTTATTTTAGTAGGCTTCATGCCTAAATTACTTAATCCTTAGGCACGTGCATATTTTATACGTTTATTTCAATAGATTATGAAAAACAAGCACCTGGTCTCGATTTTGTATTGCTACTCTTTATTTTAGTAGGCTTCGTGCCTAAATTACTTAATTCTTAGGCACGTGTTTATTTTATACGTTTATTTCAATAGATTATGAAAAACAAGTACCTGGTCTCGATTTTGTATTGCTACTCTTTGTCCTACCTGGTCCCATATGGAAAAGACCCCCATCTAGTTTAAATGTTTTAAAATTGGCATTTTCATATTTGCAATTTAAAATTAGACTTTACCATAAATTGCACTTATAAAATGTAATAAGCAGTGGGGGAGTGTCGCCCACTACTTCAGCTGATTACAAAAAATAAAATGATAATAAGGTTTGTAATTATCATTTTGTTTTTTGTATTCAACTGGCAGCAAAAGCCAGGCTATAGGGGCTGGGCCCCCCACATCACAGGGTTAGGAGTGGCGGCAGCACCTAAAGTGTTATGCTATGTCCGGCCATCTCGGGACGGACAAAGCGTCATGCGCACTCTGCATGTTCTCCAGGCAGGCTGTATTACAGCCTGGGTGGAGAACATGCACAACAGTCAGCCCCTGTATTGGCACTTAACCATGGCTCTGGTCAGGGGATTCTGGGAGAATTTGTACTTCCTGCAGAGAGGAGGAAGGAGAAAGAAGAGGCGGAGAAAGAAGAGGCGGCAGTAAAGAGGTAAGTGCAGTTTTTGTTTATTATTCCCCCCTCGTCCTTCCTCTTCTCAGCCTCACCACCCCTGGTTGGCAGCAGCCACTAGTGGTAATAAGGTAATCCCAATATTATCCTATGGGAGGGATAGGCCAGGTAGTAGTGAAAAATGAATTTGAGAGTTTTTCACTACTAGGACATATAAAACATAAAAGTACACGCCCTACCTTTTAGATAAGATACATTGCACCCTGCCCTCTGGGTTGTCCAGCGCATATTTTAGGGGCGATTTATATGTATAAAAAGGGAATGTTTAGGCTTGACAAGAGGTTTATCTTGTAAGGTTAAAGTGGCAATGTAAGCGCACATACAGGCTCTGCAGTGACAGGCCTGAGCCATATTTAGAGTGCTACTGAAGTGGGTGGCACAATGGGCACTGCAGGCCCACTCGTAGCATTTCATTTACAGGCCCTGGGCATGAATGTCTGACAAAATATCGAAATCAAAAATATCGAAATACAAAAATATCGGAACAAAAATATCGAAGTCAAAAATATAGGAATCCTATCCCTAACAAGGTAAGTACAAAAATATCGAAAAAATCATATCGTAGTACAAAAATATCGAAATTAAAAATATCGTTTTTTAAAATGTATTAATAATAATGTAAAAATAATTATAAAATACATATAATGTTACAAATATTAAATAAAATATTAAAACATAATAAAAAAATTAAAACTAATACATATACATTTAAAATAAATTAAAAACTTAATAATTTAATGTAATTTTATATTTTTTAATTTCATTTAATTGATTTAATTTAAATTTATTTTATTTTTACCCTGTACGACTGTACCCCAAAAACCCAAAACTGACCCTGAACCCTAAAAATACCCCTTTACCCAAAAACCCAAAACTGACCCGGAACCCTAAAAATATCCCTGTACCCCAAAAACCCAAAACTGACCCTAAACCCTAAAAATACCCCTTTACCCAAAAACTGAAAACTGACCCTGAACCCTAAAAATACCCCTTTACCCAAAAACTGAAAACTGACCCTAAACCCTAAAAATACCCCTTTACCCAAAAACTGAAAACTGACCCTGAACCCTAAAAATACCCCTTTACCCATGAACAGAAAACTGACCCTGAACCCTAAAAATACCCCTTTACCCAAAAACTGAAAACTGACCCTGAACCCTAAAAATACCCCTTTACCCATGAACTGAAAACTGACCCTGAACCCTAAAAATACCCCTCTACCCATGAACTGAAAACTGACCCTGAACCCTAAAAATACCCCTGTACCCAAAATTAATTAATATTATTTAATTACCAATTAATTATTAATTAACAATAACAATAAAGTAAATATATTAGCACATTTGCTGTAATTAATTTAATTTAATAATTAATATTATTTTGCCCAATTAATTAATTAAGAATAACAATAAATTATATATAAAAAAATTACTATAATTAATGTAATAAAATAATTAATAATCATTAATTACCAACTAATTAATAATTATAAATATGTAAAAAAATTATAATAATTAATTAACTAATTAATAGAAATTATTTACCAATTAATTATTAATTAAAATATGTACAAACATATATCAATTAATTAATTATTATTACATTACTTCCCACCCTATTCCCCTATAAACCCATAACCCGCTACAGAACATATTTATCAATTAATCAATTAATTAAAAATAATTAAAAATTAATTCTCAATTAATTAATTAATAATTCCTACTAATTAATAATTAATTTAACATAATTAAATTACTTCCCACCCTATTCCCCTATAAACCCACAACCCGCTACAGTAGTAAAAGACAATATTTAATTAAATTACATTAAAAATAAATAATAAAACATAATAAATACAATATAATATACACTAAATTTATTTAAAAATTGATATTAGTAACATCAAAGTTATTAATTTCGATATTGTTAACATCGATATTTACAACTTCGATATTACTGATATCATACCAATATCGATATTTAGACTGTCGATATTACTTACCTTCGATATTTTTGTATATCGATATTTAAACTTCGATATTTTGGTATATCGATATTTAAAACTCGATATTTTGTCTGTGTACTCCTGGGTATATGTAGTGCACTTCACTCAGGACTTATAAGTAAATTAGATATGCCAATTGAGGATGAGCCAAGTTTATGGGAGAGAGCACAGGCACTTTGGCACTGGTTAGCAGTGATAAAGTAAACAGAGTCCTAAGTCCAGCATAAACAATGTCAGAAAAGTGGAAAAGTGGAAAAAAGTTGAGTGCAAGACCACCCTAAGGCTATCAGGTCTAACAAGGTAGATTTGCAAAATTTACATTCAGAATGTGTCCCAATCTGGCCTATCTCATGAATAATGATGAGAGATAGGCTCTCTGTGTTTGAAGGCCATCATTGTGATGGTGGCCTGCTAGGGTGGGCAGACCACCATGCAAGTAATCACCTTTGGAAAAAACAAATGTTTTATTAAATGCAGGCCATTTTGTTAAAGGAAAGAAAGCTATGCTTTAGAGCAAAAGTTTTTTGTTTTTTTAAAGTTAGTTTGAGAGTTGAAAGTGGTCCTCTGGTGCTCTGCCTACTCCACAACAAACTTTTTTATTATATTCACAAACGTAAAGAGTTCCAAAGTGACAGCTTCCATCTTGAAATACAATTTCCACCTGCTTTGAGGTGTCTCTAACTTTTCAATAGATTGTGACCAGAATTCTGGTTTCAAAACCATTGAGACATCAGATACCAAATTGCAGTTTGAGAGGATGCCCTAAACACTTCTCATCCTGATTGAGATTCAGAATTGATTTCTAAAGCCATTTTGTGGTTTAATAATCCTTTACCAAATTATTAATTAGGTATAGTGAATATCAAAAAGCAGTGACATTTTGTGGTGGCACACCTTCTCTTTTTGCAAATTGTAGTATTTGTAAATACAGATTAGTTTAGTACTACGTGTGTTATGAATAAATATTCTTTTGAGATGTAAAATATTCAATCATGCATTGCAGTGCAAGCATTCCACACACGATTGAAAGGTACAGCAAGCAGCCAGTCACATGAAATAAGAGGGCAATGCTTCATTAGGAAAAGCCAAGACAACTATATTTATGTTGCACATAAGTGCAGAATCATTAACTATATATATTTTTGATTCCCTACTCTAGACCTGAAGCTGAGTTACTGCTTCCGGCACCACTTTGCACCATGCTACCTCTAGGCTTCCCCAGAGACCCATGGAACATTATAACGGTTGCCACCACTAGTTGGTCCTGGCGTAAGTTGACAATATTGACGGGTGAAGGTGCTTTATATTCAAATATTCAATGTGGGAGGATAACTTGTCCTGCATGAACCAGGGTATGCAAGAGAAAGGTAAAGTGTCTCCGATAAAAAACACTCATGCACGTGTTGGGAAGTGTGGGTAGCGGTATATCTTGATTCTCCGCTCTTCGTACACGTGTGTGCATAATCATAGGGTCGTTTTTTGGTATGCAGCCTCCACCAGGAGGATCTTACCTATGGTAAAAACAGTAGTGACCCAGTGATGTGGACAGTGTTCAATTAAAAATACCTGTACAACCAGATATTGAACTTTTTTAATTCTTGGTTGGGGTAGCCCCTCTAGGGGAATGCTCCAAAAATAGTGCGTTCTATTGAAAAGGTTAGGATTTCAGAACGCGCTGGCATTTAGTGAATAATAAAAATGGCCGACATGTTTCAGCCCCATTTGCCGGAATTCGGACTTATGGGCTTTCTTCAGGACCAATCGTGGTGAGTGAGAGTGGCGCAAGTATACAGTACTATTGCAAACAAGTGTGAGAAAAGGGAAATTATCAACCTGTTTCTTCTTAATAGTCTCAATGTACCTGTGGAAAAACAATGTGAACAAATAAAATAACATAAAACAAACATGGGTAGGGGTAAGTGGAGACACACAAAGTAGTAATTCACTACTATTCAGGAAGTCAATTTTGACGCAACTTAAAATGACAATATTTTATAAGCCCCCAGTAACTGGCAGTGTCAACTCTTTCTTTCTCCATGCAACTCTCTTGTGTTCCATGCAAAGGATTTTGGTTATATTGGTGTTGCTATATTCTTTTGTGGTCATGCAGGATCAAAAAACTCGCTCGCCTCTTATCAATCACAAATGCTTTTCTGATAGTGTTCATATTCTGTACAGAAGGTAGCATTCGCATGCGTGCATAAAGGTATGCTAATTGTGTGGTCATGCAAAGTCAATTTTTTCATGGGCTGTTGAAAAATGTATTTACAAAGCCCTCAGTATTTAAAAAAACGCCACTGATAACATGCGTGCTCATAACACGTGTGAAGCTGCTAGTGCGAGTGATGTTGCAATTTCACATACCTGAAGTGTAGAGAACTTACACCTCCTTCGGGTATTACAATGGCTTCGAGGGGGCTAGACCCGAAAGAGGATTGAGTATTTTAGTTTCAGATATCAAAATACTTGCGGTTAAGTCGAGATGTCTCAGCTGAAGGCGTATACCTAACGCTCCGCTCCTCGCGACTCGCATTACACTGAAGCTGCCTCTTGTTACCCGGAAGTAGCCGTGCTGTGCTACCGGGTTGATTTTGACTGCTCAATGATGATAGAGCTAGAGATAGGACTAGCGGAATACGTGCTAGTTCGTAAATGTAATTGCACCTTGAATGCTTGTGTATAATAATAGTTATAAGCGAATCATTATTTAAATGATCGCGTTTTTCTAAGAGTAAATTTGTGGTCAGTTTAAAAAAAAGTTCCAAAAACTAGTTTCTTGTATCTTCCATTGCAATATTAGAGTGAGGGAGGGAAAGAAAGAGAAAAAGGACTTGCATGCAGATGTTGATGTCTTAGGATATCATGCTATTAATATCATGCTTCTTTAGATATAAGCATGGGCAGAGGGAATAATGTTGATTCGAGACTCACTAGCTTTAGGCTCATGTTTCATTCACAAATACAGAGCTCTGTTTAGGTGCAACCTCATGGACAAGGTAAAATGAGCAAAGTTGATTATGATGCAATACCGATCATATCTCGCATCGCTGATATGTGGAAATGGGAGATTTCTTTGTGGACCCTTATTGAATGTTGGCAATCATCATGAGGAGAGATACCTTGAATCATGGACTCCTGTGTCTTGGCATTTCTCTTATGTTTGGTTAAGGTGCGGTTACGGTGGGCAGTGTTTTGGGCAGAATCTGATATAGATTTCAAGGTTTTTGCTCAAATGGTCTGGATGCCATAGTTGACCTCGAGTTATGTCTGGGGAACTTCCCGCTTTTGTGTTGGAACTCTGGCGGTCTTTATCTCGACAGACTCAACCAGGGGATATTGTCATTCAGACCTCTGATATCCGTGCCCAGACGATGCATCCAGCGCTGTTCCTTTTCAAAAAGGATTCTTTCGGCATTGCTGTCCTTATTCTCTAGGGTTTCTAAAACCACCCAGTTAAGTTCTTCCACTGTATGGCCCTTTTCTAAGTAGTGACTGGCCATTTTTGTGGTGCTTCTTTTACATTTTACATTGCTCCGGTGCTCTCCGATCCTTTGTTTAACTTTTCTGCATGTCATACCGATGTATCTCAAATGACAGGGGCAGGTGATCATGTACACCACATGACTGGTGTTGCAATTATTGTGTTTTAGTATCTTCCACTTAAAGTTTGTGAGAGGTTGTAGCTCTTTTGTAGGTTGGGTTAAGCTACACACTGAACAAGAGCCACATGGGTAGTGGCCAGTGATTGGAGCATTTCCCCATAGGTTTGCTCTTTCACGTTGTTTGGCGGGTGGCGGTCTTGTGTGGACAAAAATGTCCTTCAGGTTACGATTCAGTTTGTTGGCAAACCTGGGTTTAGACCGTGAGAGTGCTGCATGTTATCAGTGGCGTTTTTTAAAATACTGAGGGCTTTGTAAATACATTTTTCAACAGAGCATGAAAAAATTGACTTTGCATGACCACACAATTAGCATACCTTTATGCACGCATGCGAATGCTACCTTCTGTACATAATATGAACACTATCAGAAAAACATTTGTGATTGATTAGAGACGAGGGAGTTTTTTGATCCTGCATGACCACAAAAGAATATAGCAACACCAATATAACCAAAATCCTTTGCATGGAACACGAGAGAGTTGCATGGAGAAAGAGAGAGTTGACACTGCCAGTTACTGGGGGCTAATAAAGTATTGTCATTTTAAGTTGCGTCAAAACTGACTTCCTGAATAGTAGTGAATTACTACTTTGTGTGTCTCCACTTACCCCTACCCATGTTTGTTTTATGTTATTTTATTTGTTCACATTGTTTTTCCACAGGTACATTGAGACTATTAAGAAGAAACAGGTGGATCATTTCCCTTTTCTCACACTTGTTTGCAATAGTACTGTAGACTTGCGCCACTCTCACTCACCACGATTGGTCCTGAAGAAAGCCCATAAGTCCGAATTCCGGCAAATGGGGCTACAACATGTCGGCCGTTACTATTATTCACTAAATGCCAGCGCGTTCTGAAATCCTAACCTTTTCAATAGAACGCACTATTTTTGGAGCATTCCCCTACAGGGGCTACCCGAACCCAGAATTAATAAAGTTCAATATCTGGTTGTACGGGTATTTTTAAATTGAACACTGTCCACATCACTGGGTCACTACTGTTTTTACCATGGGTAAGATCCTCCTGGTGGAGGCTGCATACCAAAAAACTAACCATATGATTATGCACACATGTGTATGAAGAGCGGATAATCAAGATATACCGCTACCCACACTTCTCAACACGTGCATGAGGGTTTTTTATCGGAGACACTTTACCTTTCTCTTGCATACCCTGGTTTATGCAGGACAAGTGATCCTTCCCCATTGATTATTTGGATTGCAATTAGAAAAATGAAGGATCAGTATTTCCTCCTCCCCCCTTTGATTAGCAAAAGGTGCTTTATATTCATCAGAGATTATGGAGGAAAAACTGGTTCAGCAAACACTTGCAGCACACTCAGTGAATACGCTCGGTGATCTCTTCCCAGGGAAAATGCCTTTTCCAGTACAGAGGGTGGACAGTTTAGTGAGGACACATTTATGGATCAATTTGTCTTCCGGAGTATCCTCTGGAGCTGGAGATTTTCCCTTACTCTCTTAATTACTCTCTTAATTTCAAAGCCTGGGGGAGAACACCTAATCTAGAAATTATATAAAGCATGCATGTCATTAATTCCTAGTAGGGGCTCCAAGATACGGAAGGCATGGGAGCAGGATCTTGGGCACTCAATTCAGGGCTCGCATTGGTCCTTTTGTTGTGCGCAAACGAAGGAGGTCTCTTTGAATAGCTGACATAAGCTTATCCATTTTCAGTATTTGTGGAGGGTCTATGTGATGCTGGCTAGGTTACATGCCATTGATTCGAGCCGTCTGCACCAATGTCATAATCGCAGGGGTCCGCAAGCTCATTTGCACATCTTACAAGGAATTGCATTAAGATTGGGAACTTCTGGAGCTCCATCTTCAGGACAATAACACAAATGATAAGCCTGGAGGTGACTCCCATCCCCGAAGTTGCTTTGCTGGGATATGTGGGGGGTCTCCCGAAGAAGCTGCGTAAATTTACTTCCATTACTCTACTGCTTGCAAAGAGGGAAATAGCACTCAAATGGAGACGTAGATCTTCTCCCACAGTCAGAGACTGGCTTCATAGTCTTACATACTGTAATACTAACAGTGAGCTGTATGCCGAGACCCAACCCCTGGCCTCCCGACCAATAGATATTTGGGAGCCTCTCAAAGCTTATTTATTAGAAATCAGTGCTGTCTCTGCTTCACAACAGCCCGATGAGATAGTTCCCACTTCGGTGTGGTAATCTGCAATCCTTTTCCATTCACTCAAGATGCTGTGGTTACCCTGAGATTTGGTTCGGTTCCATATTTGTGCACAAATGATTTGCAAAGGCGGTTTTGTATCCATGATTATTGTCTCAAGATTGCAGTGAATTCCCATGCTTGTATTTACACCACAAAAAATGAAAAAAAAGTTAAAAAAAATATATGTATATATTTTCCACAGCTCCAATGTTAAACAACCTAAATTTGGCACTGCATCTCAATAACCTCAGCACTTTGTTACTCAACAAATCCTTTTCTTAAAGCAATTGTAATTCTGACATCTGCCAATGCTTTGCAAGGCCGCACAACCTCATTTATTTCTGTGTAATTTGTTTGCCATCCTCAGTCACAGAAGTGAACATATATTTCAATTATTGAGACATTTTAAATATCAAGAACGATTTTAAATTGTATTGGGTACACACTGGAGACGGACCTGGATTGATAACAAAGGGAGGAGTGAATCAAACCCCCAAAAGGTGTAATATCTAATTGAAATAACTAGACATAGTAACAAAGTATCCACTCTGCTTAATTTGGATAAAAGGCATTTGATCCTGTGGACTGGACATTTTGATGCATGCTCTGGGTGTGATAAGGTCTTACAGCCTGATTCATCAAAGAACCGTTCTGCGAGTCTCTAATAGAGATTCATAAGGAATCGCTATTAGAGACTCGCAAAACGGTATTCATGTAGGAATCGCAAAATAAAATGTGATTCCTACACATTCCTTATTTGCGATTAGCAAATTGCTAATCGCAAATAAGGAAAAACTCCCCATTCATTCTTATGGGCCAAAAGGCCCATAGGAATGAATGGGGAGTATTCCTTATTTGCGAATAGCAATTTGCTAATCACAAATAAGATAGCGATTTGAAGGGTGCCAGGGGTGTCCAAAGGACACCCTGTAGCACCCCTTAAAGGCACATTTGAACAGGTGTTGGGAACACACATGTCCAAAGGACATGTGTGTGTGTAACATGCAAAAGAAAAAAATGCACTAAAGTGCTTTTTACTCTTTTTTCGCAATTTACCACCAAGTCAGACTTGGTGGTAAATTGCGACCAAATATTGCGATTTCGCAATTTCTAATTGGTTGATGAATTGCATTTAAGGAATCTCTATTAGAGATTCCTTAAATCCAATTCCTCGCAAATATCTGATCTCGGTAACAGCGATTTTTGC
Source organism: Lissotriton vulgaris (assembly GCF_964263255.1). NCBI lineage: Eukaryota > Metazoa > Chordata > Amphibia > Caudata > Salamandridae > Lissotriton > Lissotriton vulgaris. Next base: position 355,020,900 of record NC_141689.1, on the reverse strand, counting down.
ATTTGGGATGATGAATCCCAAATGCAAAAATTGCACTCGTAAAGGGCCAGATTCTCAGAATCTGGCCCTTTGCGATCCGATTTCGGCTTGATGAATCAGGCTGTTAGAGCCCTAAAATGTATTCTGCGATATGGCTTATAAGGGACATCTCTCAGGTAACATATCATATCAGGAAATGGGCAATTATCAGACACGACATTAGTAACTAAGAGAACCTGTCAGGATGAAGCCTTGTTTGATCAGAGGAGCTACTGAGTCAGTGCATATATAATAAACAGTATTGACTGAGCCACAGAAATCCATGGACCAAAGTTATTGAGTTTAATGAATTAGTGGCAGTTTCAGTATTCAAGAATATTGATTCAAAAGGCCTTGAACCTGAGCTTACAACGAGACTCCATTCGGAAGTCTCTTTCACCTGTGCAGTGGGACCATCAGATATCTAGGCATACAGCATGTTGCAAGAATGCAGATGATGATAGAAGCTAATTGTTAGAAATGGGGGTCTCTAGTTGGCAGAGGTAGGTACCTTTGTCCAAATAGGGACCCTTGCTTCTAGTCAAGTTAAGGGGGATACACTTCTATATTAACTCCTGCTCACCCTCTTGGTAGCTTGGCAGAAGCAGACAGGCCTTTCTCAGAGGCAGAATGTAAAGCATTTGTGAACACATACGGTAATACAGTGAAAACACTACAAATGGACACCACACCTGTTTAGAAAAATAAGTTAACTTAAATAAGAATGATTGAAGAAGATTATGATGTAATACATTTTATTCAGAATTTTAAAATCTTAATGTTCCAGGAAACATGAAAAATGTGCTATGAGCCCATAATGGGTTTTTACGAATATGGCAACTTTGCAACTCGCACATCTGTTTACGGCCGAGCCAAAGTTGTGCTCTCTACTTATGTTTCCTTGGATTTAGATGTTACTCACCATGTAATACACTTTCAATTGACCTGGTTATTGTGCATTAAAATATATTTTGACTCACCAATCACATTTATAAATGTGTATTTGAGTGCAAAGAACGCAATTAAGAAGACTCAGCTTTTAGTATTATTAGAATCAATTACAATTGTATCGTTGTTTTTATTTGTATTTGTTTTTATTGGTCTTTCAGCATTTTTGCAGTTTACATTGTACAGCGTATGGCCACTATGATGAATAAAATTCAGATCAGAGCTGTACAGAAATAAAACATGTATGTCATGCGTCATTATGGTCAGTATCTTGTGTTACAGATTTCTTGTAGTAGCTGTTGGCTTAACAGCGTAGTATATCATGATAACCTCCATATTGCTAAATCAACAACATACCATGAAAAATTTCACCCTACACCTGAAGTACGTACAATAGAATTATACATTTCCTTGTTTGTCACACTGTGCCTTCCCTGTCACCTCTTCGCTCAACTTAACATATCTTGTCGCCAATGCGCTGTGTGTCTAGTTTCCCATACCTACCAAGGTGCAATAGCTATTCTTCAGTCCGTGTATCGTGTTGTGTGGGGACTATCCGTCTACCTGGGAGGGAAGGCAGGGAAAGTACACATGAGCATTTGCAGGTCATCTTGACCAAGTGTTGATCACCACACTTTGTTTCAGGCACTAAAGACCATCATCGCTCAAACATCCGTCGACATTCGTGGATGGGCCCCTCAGTGACTCCAGATAGTCATGCCAGGTTGAGCAAAAGTCTGATAATATTGCATCCCATGCTGTATCCATTGGATGCTTATGCATCCCTCTAGCATCCTCTCGATGAAGTGCTACACTTTCTGCCTGTACCCAGCATAGCAGGAATTGGTACCAGGCTACTACCACCATGAGCAGACGCTTGGCGACTATGAGTCCCAGATCTATGTACCTGGAAGTCACTTTGTGCCTTTGGATCTGGGGTATAGCCCCAAGATGTATTGGTCCAATGTCCAGTCCAGCACCCATTCCGTGCATTGACCTAAGCAACTTAAGTATAGTGCCCCAGTATGCTTGAATGGCAGCACATGTCCACAACATATGCATGAAGTCTGCGCCCACTTCGTCGCATCTCGCGCATTTGGTATTATTGAATGAGCCATAATTGGGCGTTACAAGGTATTCGCACAGGACTCTCGAGAATATATTCCCAGACCCGATCCGTGGTGGACCGCCGCAGCTCTGCATCCCACTGGGCGCGAAGGGAAAGCAGCTGCAGTGACGTGTGTGTTCAGAGAGATTCGGCAAACTACTTGGTTAAGTGACGGCCTGAGCCCAGATCATGAATGTACTGTACAGTTAGATGAGTGACAGGTTCCTCCTTTATATCACTCCACAAAGCACTAAGTCTATGAACTAATGCGGCGTGTAGTAAAAACTGACCCTGTGGCAACTCCGAACCCCCAGTTAGATCTGTAAATGAGAGGAGCCGCTCATCATTGTAGAGATTAGTCAGTGTCTGCACACTGGCTTCTTCCCAGTGCCCCAGTTCTGTGTTGGTTATTGCCCTTAGTCTTCTGGGGGATACTCAGTATCGGGAGCGATGGCGCATATGGTATGGCATGCCACGTAATGCAGAGGCTCTGGTGGTATCATAGATACACCACCCACACCAGGAACTGGGCGGGTGCACTGCCTGTCTGACCTGGATGGAAAAGCGTCACGATCTGAGAATGTGCGAGCTCAGGTGCTTGCGTTTCTGTGTACTCCGGGTGACATGCGAAAATCTAACGCGCCACTCGTTGAAGTTGCACAGCTAAATAGTATTGTTCCATGTTGGGCAGTGAGAGTCTGCCCTGGGTGGTCGGTGGGTACATTTTAGCTAGTGATCCTCTGCTTTGAGTACCATGCCATATGAATTGCCGCAGGTCTGCTTTCAACTTTTTAAAAAACGGTGGTGTAAGTTGTAATGGAAAATTTGAAAAGTAATAAAGGAGGCATTGCAGCACTACCATTTTTAGCAGCGCAATCCTGCCCATAACCACCAGCGTTACGGTAGATCAGGTAGACATTTGCGCTCTTATAGTTGTAACAGCTCAGGACAGATTTCCCTCAAGGAGGTCTTGCGAGTCCCGATATATCAGGATCCCCAAATATCAAAATGCCTCGGTCTGCGAGTGGACACCCCTGCCATTGATGGTCAGGTGTGAGTCGGGGGTAGATTCTGCATATGGATATAAACATGACTTTTCCCAGTTCACCCTCAATCCCGACACTAAAGCAAACTCAAGAAGTCCGGTTTCAATTACTCCATGTACCTGCCCCACGTCCCTGAGTTATATCAATAGGTTGTCTGCATATAAGGAGACTGCATGCATACCGACTCCCAGTGGTACTCCCCATTCATCTATCGTAGAGCGAAGTGCCACAGGCAATGGTTCAATGGTAAGAGCAAACAACAAGGGGGAGAGTGGGAAGCCTTGCCTCATACCACACTCTACGGGAACACGCCCAAAACGTACAGACCTTTCTGGACTCTGGCCGTGGGGTGCAAGTACAGCAACCAGACGAGATCCAAAACTGCACTCCCCAGGTCGTAACAACTTTCAATTACAATTGTATGATATCAGTATCTGGAAACTAGCCTTATTATTTTGGCAGATTTCAATCTGCATCTGTTTGCTAAGAATACAGGGAGCATAAAGAAGAGAGGCAATGCTATTACCAAGATGTTCTGTTCCCAATTGCAGAAGCGGGATCATATGCTGTTACATAATAAAACAAGTGTCCCAACCTTTAAAAACTCAAGGCAAAATTCTACGATTGACTATACCATTATCTCAAACAATTTAATGAATAGTCTTATTGGATTGCAAGTGGCCCCTAGAGTAGAAAGTGATCATAACCCACAAATAATTACATTATCATTGGCAGTGTACTACTTACCAAAATCAAAAGTTCCTGGCAAAGGGCCAGTTGTTTATAATCTGGAAAGGCTGGCATGGCATTCAGCAAAACAAGAGGAGATTTTTGACTTACTAGTCCCTATAATAGATTTAGTAATAAATTAGGGCTGCCACAGGAATTCAATAGCGGAAAGTTGGCCAAGTCTCTGCTCTTTACTGGTGGATCACTTTTTGGTAAAACCCTTTTACACCTAAAAGGAAAATGTGGTATTCATACAGGTTATTCCCCCAAAAAAGGCAATTAACAAAGCTTCATGTGCTATTTGGAAAACATCACACGGAGTAACCAAATTTACCCAATTGTGTTTAATAAAAAGATTGAAGAAATAGTACAAACATGAGAATATAAGGAAGGATTGTTGGTAAAATTGCCCCAGGAAGCAAGACAAACAATCTAAGAGCATTTTGGGCTATAATTAACACTCTGGAAGACGGCAATATGAGAGCTAGCAGTGCTAACATACCCATAATAGGCTGGGAGTTTTTTATTCCTATCCTGTATGGGTCTAATACTGTAAATGGCCAAACCTAATTGAAGACGCATGTAAGCCATCATTAATAGACATAATGAGAATAGAAGGCACGAAAACTATGACAATCAATTATTAATATTTGAGCCACCACAGGTGGACATGGTAAAGTCACTGATAAGCAGGATTAAATCAAATGTGCGGCGGTCCAAATGGGATCCAGAATGCTATCTTTAAAGCAAGAACGGACATATGGTCGAAATGTCTTACTCAAATGTTTAAAGACATTGTAAAAACTAAATTGGTACCAGAATCCTGACATGGCAGCATAATACATCCTATTTATAAAAGTGGTCCTCCTGATAACCCAGCAAACTTTAGGCTAATTGCCCTAACGGATGTGGAGGCGAAAATGTTTGCAACATTATTACTCAAAGAACTAGAGGAATGGGCAAGTACAAGGAATGTGATCCTAATTTTTAAAACTGGATTTCATAGGGAACAATCGACAATAACAAACCTGCTGATACTTACCTTGTTTATTTATTTTTTATTTACAGGCTTGTATTGTGCTGGCGTCGACTCCCATAGGAGTATCTCCGCGCTTTTGACATCTGCCACATTGCGATCAGGAGAACGTTAGCTGTCTAGGAGCTGAAAAGGAGTGTCTTTAGCATTTTCCTGAAAGGAAGGTATTCAGTACATAGCCTCAGGGTGTTGGGAAGACTGTTCCTGAGGGACGGGCCTGCTATTGAGAGGGCTTTGCTGCCCTGTCTTGCCTTCTTTGCCCTGGGTACTTCTAGAAGGCCCTGTTTGCTCGAGCGAAGTGAACGGGAGGGTTTGTAGGGGACAAATTTTGGTGGCCAGATATGCAGGACCCATACCATTAAGATTTTTATGTATGGTACAGCATACCTTCAATTTAGCCCTCTGTCTGACAGGTAGCCAATGGAGTTTTTCCAGTAGGGGTTTAGAAGGTGAACGGGGGGGCGCATTTAGGACCAGACGGGCAGCCGTATTCTGCTGGCAGGGAAAACTATATATGAAAAGCAAAAACTTCTATTTGTTATGTGGATCTAAAGGCAGCTTTTGATTCTGTTCTGCGTAATCTTCTTTGGGAAAAGTTATCAGCATGGGACACACTAAAAAATCTTTTGAATATGATTGTACTGTTATACAAATCCATGGGTGGTTGAAGTGGGGGATGGAAGCCGTACCACTCATCGCCTTGAAACATATAGTGGCCTTAAACAGGGCAGCGTACTTGCCCCACGCCTTTTTAATCTTTTTATGGCGGACCTATCACATCATTTACATAATGTCAATACACACTTGACAATCCTTGCAGGTCAAAGTATAAAATATTTGCACTATGCAAACGATAACACTTTACTAAGTCACATGCAAATAGGGCTGCAGGGATTGATAGAGTCATTTGATAAATATATATTAGCAAATGGTTTACAAATAAATACAAAAATACTAAAATTATGATAATAGGATCAACAAAATCAGATAAGACATTATGGAAAATGAATGATTTATGTATTGAAGCAGTAAAGCAGTATACATACTAGTTATGCTTGATGATAGAATGACTTTTAAACCACATTTTGATCATTTAAAGGCTAAAGCAACTTTATTGTCTTTTTTTTTAGATCATTGTGAGATAAACTTTTATGCCCAAGTTACAAGAACTTGTTAAAAGTAACGAAGGCGAAACTTCTCCCTGCGCTTACATATTGGTCAACAATTTTCCAAGGCAAAAATAGCCAACTGTTGGATAAATTACAAATAAAAGTTTTTAAGTCGTTTTTTAAGATCTTGAAAAATGTTGGACATGCTATAGTTAGATTGGGGTTTGGTTTGTTAAACCAAACATTGGTAAGGCAAGCTGCATTTTTAACATGTCTATTTTCACTCTATGTATCAGACCCTGAGTCCCTTGCATATATGTGCTGGCAAGAAATGAATAAGAAAGAGTACATCAGCCCATAGAGGTTATATTTAACGGAACGTTTGAATATTTTAAAGCTCCCACCTTTTGACAATATGATTAGAAATAAGACCAATTCAAAACAGATTTTAAAGCAATCAACTAAATTTGGATCATTCATATTAGAACAGGCGATGACTGCAAAAAAAAGCATGCCTGGTCGGTTATTAATTTGTATAATAAAATGTAACCCCAATCCTATCTAACCTCTTTTTTGAAATGGCCGGTAAGGGATATATTGCTTAAGCTTAGGTTTGGCCACTATCCAACAATAGATGGGACACCTAAATGGGTACAAGTTTGGCAATCACAAAAATGTAGATTATGTGGTTATACTAATGAAACATTACTGCACATTGTATGTATTTGCCCAAAATTGTGTCAAGAAAAATTAACACTTTTAAAAACCAATATTCAAGGAACACAGGGTAAGAACGTGTCGCCAAGCAATAATACTGTACCTTCAAGGGCGTATTATCAATTTACCAGTTTACTTTGTTGTATTTATCCTCATAGCTGAGAAAAAACTGGCTCCGCACGATGTTTTGGTCATGCAATAGGATTAGAAAGTGTCTATGATACTAACTATATTGTTTTTCCTATATTGGTAATGTAACTGGGTAAATTCTAACTATGTCTATCTTTTGCTGATGATATAGTATCTATGGTATAAGGAAATCTTAAGGAGCACAGATGCACTTTACATATTAAGCATTAGGATTACAATTTGAATGTATACATGTTACTTTATGCATACATTGTTTTAAGGGACGGGCTGTTTGAATACCAGAGAGAGGATTCAAAGATTATTTGTATGGATGGTTTTATCAATATGCATGGAGATTAATATTGAAATGCAATGTTTTATGAGGTTATGAATGAAATATTTTTCCAATCATATTTTATGTACTTACAATGGTTATAAAGGTATGTTTGCACTTCCTCAGTATCTTTAAGGAACAAAAGAAATTGTTTTGTTTTATGAATCATGTTGTTTTTATTATAATGATTTGAATTAATTGGACAATAAATAATTGTTTGTTTAAAAAAAAGCTAATCTTTATATAAACCAAAACAAGACCCAAAACTGCAAAAATCCACAATGCAGAAGGGTAGACATATACCCTGAATTTCATCAAATAGATGCAGAGGTCGACATTGACCAACAAAACCGTAATTAAATTCAGTATACCGTAAAAGCAAATAACAGAATTTTGGAGCCTTATATGTGCTCAGAATTGGATTATCTTCCCTAGCACATTATTCAACACGATAATAGCACCTGAGTCATACCTGATATCAGTGAAGTAATGCGTTCTGCCCTGACGATGTCCTATAAAAGGACGAAACGAATTGGCTACCTTGTGAAGAAAATAAGATTAAGAGTAAAGGAAAGTCTGCAAAAATCTTGTTCTGTGAAGTTGTTTGTTAGTGTGTGCTGATCAAACTCTTTCTGTAAGTAAAAGTAAAAAGATATGACTTTCAAATGGTAGAAATAGTTTAGTTCAAAGCAAATTGCAGATGCAATATTTTTCACACAAAGTACCTTGGATGTGTCACGCAAACAAACAAAATGGGCCGCAGGGAAGGTGATGCATTGATTCCTTATATTCAGGGAAGGCGATGTGTTGGTTACTTACTGGAGAGGAGGTGATGCGTCGGTTTCTTCCTGTGTGGGGAGGGGATGCATCAATTTTTATCTGTGTCCCCCAACAATGCGACAGACTTGGCGCCTCGATGCTAGGCGACGTTCCGGGATGATGCTTGGATTCTTGCAGCCACACAGCAGGGCTTGCGTTGGAATCGGTGATCTCAGACTTCAGAGATCATTGCACTCGATGCAGCATGCGCATATATCCCGAGCCGGGCAGGCGTTGCGACGGTTTCTTCAGTGATGCATTGCAAACAGGTACGGATGCGCCTTGCTCCTCGGTGTTGCATTGATTTTCCAGCTCCCAGCGGAAAACAGTCTCTAGAGGTTCAAAACAACAGCAGGTACCTCTTTGCAGGTCATAACTCCCGGCAAGGAAGTTCAGGGGAGCTGGTGGTGAAGTGTATGTGTCCCTGTCAGTTTCAAGGCCATAGAGATCTTCCTCAAGCAGAGGACACCGAAAAATCCTTTCTCCTTTCTTTGGCAGCAAGTAGCCACTGCAGGCCAACCCCAGACAGCAAACAGCACAGGGGAAGTATTCATCCTCAGTTTCTCTGGTTCTTCTCCTTGGTAAACGTCCCTCTTGATTCCCAGATGAGATCAAAAGTTCTGGGGTTTGGGCCCCAATATTTATACTACAAAATCCTTTGTTCTCTGGTGGCAGAGAAGCTGTGCGCTTGGTGAAAACCAGGTCTGTCCTCGCTTAAAGTCATTTTTCACTAATGGAAAGCTTATATTTTCCATAGGATAACTTTGGGATTATCTCATTACAATTTAGAAGTGTAATTTCCAAATGAGAAGATATTTCTGGTGCAAGTTTGGTGTTTCTTGAATCCTAATTTAAAATCCGAATTTATGGTGAAGTCGGATTTTTGAAATTGGCCCTTTTCGATTGTTGGCATTTACTTGCCTTAGCCATTTGGTACCTGCAGCCTGTCTGATTATTTGACTGAACTTAGTTGGCAGTTGGGTTTTGTGTATTCCTCCTAAAGATCAACACATGATGGAAGCTTAGGTGTGACTGAATGGGCCACATGAATAGGCTGTGTTCTGTCCCTAAAAAGAGGGCTGCACACCCCCTGTTGTTAATTTGGGGGCAAGGCAGGAAGGCAGGGTTTTTGTGCACTTCAAAGGCATGCCCCTGGAAACTTCTACCCACTTGATAGGCACAACTGTGTATAAAAAAGGACCTCAGATGCCACCACTCCCACCGTCCCGCGCATTCAACGAACAACCTCGGCAGATCCTTCTCCTTCCTCGCCACCAAGACGTGGAACACCCTCCCCACCCATCTGCGGCAGACCCAAGACCTGCTCACCTTCAGAAAGCTCCTCAAGACCTGGCTATTCGAGCAGTAGCGGCACCCCCTCCCCTCAGTGCCTTGAGGCTGTCACGGGTAAGTAGTGCGCTTTACAAGTTCAATGATTGATTGATGGATTGGTTACACATTTGGACCTGTAGTAGAATAACTGCTGTTCTGCTGAAACACTGGTAATCTGCTGGACTGCAATCTGCTAGACCCCTGCTTTGCTGTGCTGATCTACTTCCTGCTGATCTGTTGCCTGGGTGAGAAGGACTGGACCTCCATCACTGGAACCCAGATCCCAGAGTGCCAAAGGATAGTTGGCTGACCTCCTGATCTGAAGTCTTGGGACATAACAGGCTTTCAAACATTATGCACCTACACCTGGACTTTTACAATTGTGAGTCTTCCCTGCCAAGTGCTGCCACTCTAGTTCTAGACCCTTGGAAGCGGGTTTAGGTGCTTGTCAGCAGAACCCAAGCATCCTCTCTGCTGAACAGCACATCCCAGAGCAGAACTAATGCATTGCCTTTGTCAGGGTCCCAGCACTCACTTCCGCATACTACTATAATGCACAACTTGTGGCTAGAATTCCTGGACACTTGAATACTTTTTCTTTAAAAGAGTGTCCCCCACCCCGGGTTTTATGGGGTTTTAGGAAGTGCTGCGCTGAAGGTATTGTGACATGTACATCATTTGAGATATAGTGTATTTGCACTTTATCACCATGACATCCCTGATGGCACTGGGAGGTTTATAAAATATGCGTGATGTTGCTGTTTATGTAAAATCTCTTGTGATAGTGGTAGAACAGTAATACAGAACTCAGAATGCTCTAGAAACAGTGAACCAGTTTCCTCATGGCTCACAAGAGTGCTCACCAACTCGTTACATCAGGCGTGTCCAGCCGCTCGAGCGAATGCTCCAACGGCTAAATGTGCTCCAGACAGCTATAAAAGGTGCTTCCATATGCAAGGCGGTGCTTGGCCTTGTTGCATCTCCTCCACTTACCTGCTCTTGGCTCTTACTGCTCCTGCGACAACTTCCTTTATGACTCCTTGATAGATACTCCTCCTCCAGATGACCCGCAGCTTAGCACTCTACCCTTCGCGCTCTTCCACTTCATACAAAAGAACAGACAAGAGTAATAAAGACATGCATAAGGTTTGATGAAAACGCATAGCTAACGCTATGGAGACTCACATTTACAAGGAAAGGCAAGGGCCATGGTTGTTGCTATAACATTTGCTATCACTAGTGCTACAGAGACTTCTATTTCAAAAACAGAGACACGAATGTACAACAACGCCTTTTGCATTTGGAATGATGCACACAGCATGAAAGAGCACGCATCTAAAACCTGCGAATTTTGAACATTCAAGCCATTTGATTTCCTAGTTTCATCGTTTAGTGGCTGAAACACTCTAGCATGTTGAAACTAGGACTTTCGTATTCTATTGTAGGTTGCAGGATGATCTTAGGGACCCGTTTGCCCATATAGTAGCCCTGCCAGAAGGCTCTGCTGAGTTTATTGTTCTAGTGGTGAAACTGGACCACTGCTTCGGGGAGCGAAAGCATGAAAGGCTTGATACTAGAGTGGTTGTCCTGAAGACAGAATGTAAAGAGTCTGAAGGAAAATCATCAGATGTTGAACCCATGTAGATTGGGGTGTTAGAGCCCCTCTTACACCAAAAGAGAAAAAACGTAGATGCAAACACAGTTTACGCCTTTATTGTGGGCAGTCATGATATTACACACAAGATTGGCTGACCACACCCAAAAAAGGGAAATCTGTTGCAGGACTAGCTCAGGAACAGGAAAACTAGTGCTCTCTGGGAGGGAAGAAACCACCTCCCTGAGGGAGAACAATGTATAGTCTCTCAATACTTAGCTAACGCAATAGCAAAAATACAGTGTCATCTAACCATACAGGTCACTATTGTATTAACCCCTTCCCCGTGGGGCTAATTCCCCCGCAGTGCTGGGGGGAGGGGGGGCAAGCGAAGTGCCGCCGTGCTCGTGAGGAGCTCAGCTCGTCACGCAGCACGGTGGCGCTGTGCTCATGACGAGCTGAGCTCATCATGACCACGCCCGTTTAATGGAACGCCCAGCACAGCAGGGGAATTATCCCCGCGTTGGGGAGGCGCAACGGTCATGGCGAGCTCAGTGCCATTGTGCCTCATGACGAGCTGAGCTCGTCATGAGCACCGATGTGGTTAACCATTCAACAGAGAAAGACATTATCTATGTTAATCGAGTCAGTGGTCGCTGGTAACATTTTTAACCTCTCCTTAGCAGACAGGCTAGGAATAGTGAAGGTCATAAAGAAAGGAACCAAGCCAGTACGAGCTGAGGATGGCTCAGAATTATCCGCTGGGATGATTAGATTTCAAGCCAAGCTAATAACTTTGGTCTGTGACAATGGTCATACGGAAGAGATCATTTTTGATGTCATAGATAGCCTAACCTTCGGGGTAATATTAGAGATCCCTTGGAAGCTCACAATCCAAAGATTAATTGGATACTATATATTATTTATTTATTAAGAAGTTTTATATAGCGCTGGTCAGACCCGAGGGTATTGGAGCTCTTTACAACATACTTAAATAAGAAATCACAAACAAAGGCATAGGTAAACATAAATGTTCGGAAGACCCAGTGTGCTGTGTGTCATTGAGGAGTCCTGAGATACCCTTGTTGAGTGCACAATGTCTTGGGCTAAACCTCATTTCGGGAGGAGGGGGTCGGGGAGCGGGGAAGAGGTAGGTAGTGGTGGAACATTGTCAAGGGGCTGTAAAGGGACAGTTATATTGAAACCACACTTTTGTAGGATGTCTGGTTATCCAAACTTCTTTGACATACCCGCACTATTACATTGTGCTATGACAAATAAGACAGACATGCCTCATTTGCCCATTCACTGTGGGGACTTCCAAAATGTATTTGACCTATAGAAGGCCACAAAATTACTACCATACTACACATTTATTTGTAGAATAGAACTCATTCCTGGTGCCCCTCCCTGTAGCTGGGTGTACGCCGTTACGGAACCCAAGCCAGAATATCTAAAAAAATATCTGGAAGAGGTATTGGCCAGGGGGTTCATCAAACATAGTACCTCACCTGTTTTCTCTGCCTTCTTTTTCATGCATAAAAAGAATGAGGAATTATGGGCCTTTATCATTTATAGGGCAGTAAACAAGGCAACTATTAAAAATCAGTACTCCTTACCTTCAATCCCGGTCCTATTAGACCAAGTCTATAAGTCTACCACTTATACCAAATTAGACTTACAAGGAGCATACCATCTCATTCGCGTCAAAGAAGGTGTGAAATGGAAAATAAACTTAGGTACAAAATTCTGATTATTTAAATATGCAGGGATGCCCTTTCGCCTCTGCAAGGCTGCAGCAGGGTTCCAATACGTCATCATTGAAGTCCTTCAGGCCTTTTGGGCATCTGTACTATTTTCTACGTAGCAAAATTCTCAGTACCTCTCAGACTGAGGAAGAACACGTCAAGCATGTGCATGCAATTTTGCAACACATCCAGAAACACAACTTGTATGCTATATTAGAAAAGTGTTCATTCCATGTTCATTCTGCCGACTTTCTGGGGAATGTCTTCTCTTCATCATGAATCAAAATGAATTAAAAAAAAGTTGGAAGCAATCATGACCAGGCCCGTTCCCACCGCAATCAAGGAAGTGCAAAGACTATTGGGGTTTATTAACTTCTATAGGAAGTTTGTTGTTCATTTTTCAGATATAGTAGCGCCCATTTCCCAACGCTTCATAAAGTCTTAATTCTTATTAAAATAACTGCAACTCTCATTTAGGAAAAGATATGGAGATTCGTTCCAAGAATATTACTGGTTAAAGTATTTAAAGAGGGGGGCGTGGCTTGGCGCCCGGCGAGGACGGCAGCGCAGATGTAAGCGCTCCCGGTCGATAGGGGTTTCCGCCGCTTCCACCATCATACCTGCACTTGCAAGGCTGACTTTTCGCGACCGGAGACTGCAGCAGGCACAGGGCTCTTAGTTACGGTCCCTTTCGAGCGACGGAATGGCCGTTTTTGCTGATTTCACAGCGGACGCGGCTGAGTGAAAGTCGCGCCCGCCATCTTGTGTTCTCTCAGCGCGGACTGCGGCGTTCCCGCTTTGCAATAATGCGAGTGTACCAAGAAGCCCTACGCAACGCCAACTCTTCATGGTGAGGTGTTTTTTGCATATATGCTTCACTGCTACCTACGTGTGCCATAAGCTGCCTCTTAACGGATTTTGGCAAGTCTAACTCGCGTTTTTATCTCTCTGGCGGCCATTTTCAGCAAATGGACTTCTATCTCCTCAGGTACCCTGCAGGTGCATTCAGACTGATTTCATTCTATGCCAAATGCGCTGCTTTTTCTCATGTTCACATATTTAACACTATTTACAATTTGGGGCAGTTTTGAGCACGGTTTTTTATACGTTCTCCTTTACTTGCTCCCCTTGCATTCATGATGTCTTCTTCTTGATGGACCTTCTTTACTCCACAAGGTACCATTTCTCTATATTTCATCACCAGGATGGCTCTCTGCTTTCGTCATCAATGTCTTAACTCCTTCAATTAGAGACTTGGTTGCTGTTCCACCCATTTTCCTCACTCCATGGTATACTTGCATCCTACGCAGTTCTTCAGTTAGAAGCTCCAAAGCATACTCTTCACTGCCTCTGAACTAGTAGCGGATAATATTGTTCTTCATCTTTATGGAAAAGAAGGCATTCTCGCGCACCTCCAAACCTCCACGTCGTGTCTTCATTAAAAATTCCAAAGTCTTTTCTGCACTGGGGCACCTCGAGGCCTCTCAAGGACTTATCACTCAAATGTCGCAGTCTAACACGGAGCGGCCCATCCAGCCTCCAGGGAAGGTCACGACGAAACGCCCCAAAAAAGATCCTCCATCGCCAACGAGGTCCACATCGGCTGTTTTCATGGAGCTGTTATTGGAAGAAATACGCGCCCTCAGACCCTTCATGGAAGAAACTAATTCTAAATTGCAGGTTCTTACTGACAACTGGTCTCAGATGGATGCCAGAGTCACTACAGTAGAACATTCCCTAACTGCTCTACAGGAGTCATCCTCCAAAGTAACACACATGCAGTCTCAAATTTCCTCTCTTCAAAAGCAGGTTGAAGAATTGGAGAACCGTAACAGGCGCAACAATCTTCGTCTCTACGGCCTGGCGGAGAATTGTGAGGGGACTGATCCTATTGCCTTCTTCAAATCATTTCTGCCCAAGCTTCTTCATCTACCTGAGGATACTACGCTTAACATCCAGCGTGCACACCGGTTGGGTCGCCTCCCTTCTACTTCATCTCCTTCTTCACGACCAAGAGGTGTCATCATGTACTTCTTAGAATATACTGACCTCCTCAAAGTTATCTCAGCAGCTCGTGCCTCACCTCGTTTGCAATGGTCAGGCTCCAATCTTTTCTTTGCACAGGATTATGCAAGAGCCACAGCTACTCGCCGCAAGGCCTTTTTGGACATGCCACCAGAACTTCGTGCCATTGGAGCCAGATACAGTCTTTTCCACCCTTGCCTATTCAGAGTGACCTACAACAACAAAACTATGACATATGAAGATCCTGTTCGCCTTCGAAGCTTTTTGAATGTAACTCAGGCCTCTGATATGGACTTTTCCAGCTCCTCGTCAGCTTTCCCGCCATGATTTCTGCGTGATAAAGCATTGAAGTTTCAATTAATCTGCATGCTTGTCGTGCATTGTTGAATGTATTTTTGTTTGTTCTTGCCACGTTTTCCGGCGGCTTCTGTTCTCCTGTTCTCCTGCTCTTCCCCTCACTCCCCATCGTTTTTCTTCTATCTTTGTTCGTTAATTAGTACTGTTCACTGCCGCCTATTACATACCTTTTTTCCACTCATTATTGTCTTGTTCTCACCTTCTCTCATTCGTCTCATTCATTATTGTCTTTCCTCCCTTTTCCTTGCAGGTTTTACAATATGTATGGCGTCATTCCCCCGACCTGTTGGTTCGTTTGCATTGGACGCTTGCTTCCTTTGCCTGGCGCTCCCCACTCATCCATCTCCTCGCGTATCCTTCCCCTGGTGATCAACCCTCCCCATCTCTACCCTTCGTAAGTATGTTTTCCCTCTCCTCCCGGTTGTTCACTTTCCTCCTTGTATTTTTTTCACTTTTAAGTCCCCCAATTTTCTCTGTTTCACAGGTGTCTCTCTTTCTTGGTTTTCGAATACTCTTCTATTTCTGTCTTCTACCTATCATTCATTATTATATTGCTCTGTCTTTCATCGCCTTTTTTATTCTCCATGGTTTCTTCATTCTTCTGGGTCTCCTTTGCACCTCTTTCTCTTTCTCTGTTCTCTCCCTCTTCTTTGAGATGACATGTCTCTAAAGGTAATCACATGGAATGTTAAGGGCGTCAACTCCCCTATCAAGCGTCAAAGAATTTTATCGCATCTTTCGCGTTTGAATGTGGACATTGCTTTTTTACAAGAAACCCATTTATCTGCTGATGAATCTGTTAAACTGAAGAGAAGTTGGGTGGGCGATGTTTATTATTCTCCTGGGGATGGTAAACGTAATGGCGTTGCAATTTTATGTCACAAAACTCTTGCTCATTCCCTGCTTGCCCAAGAATCCGATGCTGAAGGCCGATGGATATACACCAAACTTGCTATCAAGAATGTTCCAATTTCTCTCCTAAATGTTTATGCCCCTACCACTGGAGATCCCACTTTCTGGCACTCATTCTCCCAACACATCACCAGATTCATTGATGATAATTTTATTCTTGCAGGAGATTGCAACCAGCCCCTAGATCCCTTTCTCGATAGGAACTCCAAAGCACACTTTATCCCTAACAAATCTCATAAATCCTTCTCTCAAGCTATTTCCCAACACAAACTCACTGATGCTTGGCGTCTATGCAACCCAGAACTCCAGGAATTTACCTTCTATTCTCCATGTCACCACTCCCAATCTCGGATTGATTACATTTTTGTTACTCATCATATTGCCCAAACTCTCACTCACGCAGAAATTGGTCCGATTTTACTCTCTGACCATGCCCCCACATTAGTTCAATTGGATATCTTACCAAAATCAATAGGCCCTAAACGCTGGCGTTTCAACAATTCTCTCCTCCTAGACCCTAAATTCACTGCCTCCTTCACTTCCTTCTCCCACGAATTTTTCTCCCTGAATGATAACTCCCCTGTCCCCAAACACACCATTTGGGATGCCTTTAAAGGGGCTGCAAGAGATTTTATCATTGGCTTTGTTGCTAAAAAACGTAGAGCTGTTCGCGATTTTACCAAGGCTATCCTTCTGGATATTTAGAAATTGGAGCATTCTTATTTCACTTCTCGCTCACAGCAAACTCTAACTGCCCTGGTTAACGCTAAGATGAAATTTAATAAAAAATCTACAGACGATGCATCCCTGTACTTGTTAAAATCTAGTGCCAAGTTCTATGGAGGCAAAAATAAGGCTGGCAAGATCTTAGCCAATTATCTCAAGGTGAAACACAATAAATTAAACATTGAATCAATCTACGATGCCGATTTAAATCTCAAACACACAGACGCAGACATTCTCACTGAATTCTCTAGCTTTTATAAGACCTTATATTCTTCTGAAACCCAGCCCTCCTCCCACTCTCTAGACACGTTTTTCTCCTCCATTCAAAAACCATCTCACTTTCCACTTGACCTCTCTCAATTAGAACTTGATATATCCCAACAAGAACTATTTAAAGCACTTCAAACCTCCAAAAAGACAAGGCCCCTGGACCTGACGGCTTCACAGTAGAATTTTTTCTGCACTTTTCAAAGCTCCTCCTCCCCCGACTCCATTCCCTTAACGATACCTTCCTTTCCTTGGGTTCCTGCTCTGGTTCTTTTTCAGACGCCCATATTTGCCTTATACCCAAGGAGGGGAAGGATCCTCAACATTGCAAAAACTACAGGCCAATCTCTTTGGTCAATATTGATTATAAAATGTTTGCAAAGTCTCTTGCGGCACGTCTTGACCTTCTTCTCCCAGACCTTTTGGGTGAGGAACAGTCGGGCTTTGTCAAGGGCCATTTTATAACTGATAACACCAGACTCCTCTTCAACATCCTTTCTAAGTCTCGCCTTTTACCCCATCCCCTTGCGGCCATTGCCTTGGATGCCGAAAAGGCGTTTGATAGGGTCGAATGTACTTATCTATTTCACACCCTCCGTTGGTTTGGTTTCGGTCCTGTTTTTATATCTTTAATTTCACTTCTTTATTCTAACCCGCGCGCAGCAGTTTGTGCCAACTGTCAAATATCTTCCTTTTTTGATTTAAAAAGAGGAGTTCGTCAAGGCTGTCCCTTATCTCCCTTTCTCTTTAACCTAGCATTAGAACCCTTCCTATCCAAGCTCCGTCAAAATCCCTCCATCCATGGTTTTCAACTCTCAGACTCCCACATCAAACTAGCCGCTTATGCGGATGACATTCTGCTATTCGTCTCAAACCCCTCCGTTTCCATTCCTGCTTTTCTCACTGAAGTCCATGCTTATTCCCAAATATCTGGCTATAAACTTAATAATGATAAATGTGAGATCCTCCCCTTAACTAAATTTACGTTCAAACCCGATTTTGCCGCCTCTAATTTCACATGGAAACCCTCCAATATCAAGTACCTTGGAATGCATGTCACCCCTACCATCCCAAATACCGTTTCCCTGTGCATGTCCAAATGTATTCAAAAATTAACGGATCTCACATCCAAGTGGCATCCCCTTTACCTATCCTGGTGGGGTCGCCTTGACACTATTAAAATGATGTTATCTCCCATTGTTCTCTACACCCTCTCCAATATTCCGGTCCCTGTCCCCTCCAAATTTTTCAAAAAGATCAACTCTATTCTAATGTCCTTTCTTTGGAATAAAAAGAAGCTGCGAATGTCTCTAGCACGTCTGATTCGTCCTAAGTCAGAAGGCGGGCCAACTTTCCTGACTTCCCAGCCTACCACAAGGCGTTTCAGTTGAGACAAGCTTCTTTTTGGCTACAAGATTCTGACACCCCATGTCCTCTATGGACCAAATTTGGACGCCTTCTTCTTTCTCCCTTCTCCTTTGCTGAATATCTTTCCTTCTCCCGCAAACCCACCTCTATCTCTACTCCGATTCATAAGTTTACCACTAAATTACTCCTCTCCTCTACGCACTCTCCTCCCACTACCATTGCTGATTTCCTTTCCTCTCCCATATGGCATAACACTTCCTTACTCATCCGTAACAGACCCTTTTTCTGGAAAACTTGGCATGCTCGAGGCCTACAGTGGATCTCCCAACTTTTTTCTCACTCCTCTTTCTTATCTTTTGACACCCTTCGCTCCTTCTATGACTTACCTACTTCCTTTGCACGCAAATACCAATTGCTTAAAAATATAGTCCTAACGAAATACAACGACCTCTCTCAACCCTGCCCTCCTCCTGCTCCATCCACCACCACTACCGCACTTCATTCCTTCTTACGCACTACACCAAAAGCTACTGCTATTTATAAATACCTTCACGCTGGTGAGACTCTGAGACCCAAATCTAAAGTAGAAGAATCTTGGGAGCATGATTTGTCTGTCTCTTGGTCGGTTTCCTTCTGGGACAAAATCTGGACCAAACTTCGCAAATCTTCCAGAGCAGCAACCCTTACTCAGACTTTGTTCTTTATTTACAATAGACTCCTCTTCACACCCTCTGACCTTCACAAATGCTTTCCTACTACTCCCCACACATGCTGGTCTTGCTCGTCACCACAAGCCAATATATTTCATATGTTATTTTTATGCACTCATGTTCGTAATTTTTGGATACAGGTTTGGGCTCAAATTAATTTAATTTTTCACACTTCTATCCCTTTTTCTCACACACATGTTTTTATGGGTAGTCTCTCTCCTTGTTGGGATGGCATTGATCTAAAACCTCAGATTGCTGATCTATTACTTGCCGCTGCCTTCCAACAAATAACAGTCAACTGGAAAGACTTCTCCAAAATTTCCTTCAAAGCATGGTGGTTTAATGTATGCCATAACCATAGACTGGATACTGCCCATGTTTTCCCGGCATGTATGGCTACAAAACGCATGGACTTATGGACTCCCGTCACACTTTATCTGGACTCATGTAGTAAACGCTTGTTTCACCCTCCGCCTCCACAACAGGAAGTTTCTAAACCTCCTTAACTGCCTGATACATTTCACTCATCCTTCATTGTACCGACTTTATTTATTACTTTCCAATGTTCTCATGTTTTTCATATTTTATGCATACCGTATTTTTTCTTTGCCTTTTCCCTTATTCTCATCTTGTACCCAGATCTATTTTATTATAATGCTTACGTTTGTATGATTGTATTATTCTGCTTAGATTCTTACTCTGATATCACGCTGTACTTTGTTTTGACACCTGGTTTTCTTTTTTATTACTATTAATAAAAAATTTCTTGAACTTAAAAAGTATTTAAAGAGGAAATAGAGAACAAAACCTATTTTGAATTAAATCATGAAAATGTGGTTCAAGGGAGCCACTCTTTGGTAAGCCTTTTAGGGTGTGATTAGAGAAAATGCATAGCCAAACCCACATTTGCTGGTAAAAACTTTGTGCTGACCCATGGAGACAATGGAGATGAGGCAAATAAACATCTAGAAACATACCTAATCAGACAGGAAAATTCAAATATCATTGAGAAAATCCCAGAACACAACAAAGGGCAAAAGGGAGGCCAACTCTCTGGGGAAACAAGCCAGATCTCTAGTATATGGTGAAGGGGAACAACCTGGGTAAATATTCCCTAGAATAATGGGGAAACCGTAGTCAGCAAATAGTGTCCCTTACATAGCAGATCGTGGCCATAACATCAAATATGCAATATAAGCAGATATTAAGGATGTGTTTATAAATAACATCTCGGACCTATACTCCTGCCATTGTATACCCATCTCATATGCAGATATATTTTGAAGACACTGCAGTACTAAGACTTAATAATGCTCATTGGCCGTTCTTGGTGTTATTCTTTTTACTAGAGGAAATGTGAGTTATTGTACCAGAGCTTCCAAATTGTAAAGGCTCTAGGTCTGACAGCCTGCCTGCAGCATTTTATACAGCCAATGCTCATATACTAGGCCCATGTTTATTGGATGTTTTAAATGCGGCTATAGATACAAGTGTATTCCCTCCATCCCTGTGTGAAGCTCTTCTTATTGTATTGTTGAAACCTGTCAAAGATCCATAAAACTATGAGTCGTATAATCCCCTTTTGTTAATAAACTGTGATGCTAAAATATTTGCAAAACTCCTAGAAAATATGTTACTAACACTATTTCCAAAGATGGTGCTCCCAGAACAAGCGGGGGTCATACCTGACATGTCACTGAAGGACAATCTATGCATTCTAATTGTGGTCCTCCACCAAGCCCTGCCAAAATGGCAAATACAGTGGCACTCTTTTTAGATACCAACAAAGCCTTCGACTCCCTTCAGCAGACACACCTTAAGATTGCGATGAACTGAATATGTATGCCCAAAACTTTTGTGGCGTTAATAGATCTACTATATACATGACCAGTGGGTTAACTATGTATAAATGTCCGAATATTCCCACAATCTTAATAAAAGGTGGCACCCATCAAGGGTGACCCTATCACCTCTACTGTTTGCATTGTCATTGGACCCCCTGGTTAGAAAGCTCAGGCAAAATCGAGCACAGTATGCATAATGATATCTAGATCATGCCCTACTTATTTCACTCCGTGATGACGACATAACGCTTCATCGCAGAGAACCCCTCGATAACCTTAATCCCATATTGAGGGAATTCACAGTTGCGGAGAATCTGGAAAAACTGAATTAAAAACGAACTCATTATCTTAAATTATGGATGTGCGGTTCACACACTCAAGGAACAAATGGACAGATTATTTAGTTGCCTCTCGCAATAGTTACAAAACCGGGGCTGATCAAAATGGTCATGCGGCCTACAACTTTATTTTACTTCTTTATTGTACCCATTATACTCAACAAAAGCTTCTTCCAGTCCCTCACTACCTTACTCATTCAAACTAGCAATGGCTAACAAAAACACGGAAATGCTTTGGAAATCTTTGTTCTGATGTATAAGCAAGGTGGCTTTGTGGGCCCGAAGATGGAGCTCTATTTTCTATGTACATAAGCCCACTTTGCACACTTTTGGTTCAGACCACAGCGTTATATGGTGCATCCTGCAGTGAAGGGGGATTAAACTGATCCCACCTCAGTTTTGAATGCCCTGTATGCTAAACAAGGAGTTTCAAATGAACACATAAATTCAGTCCACTGCACAATATCTGCACAGGAAAAGATCACAAACCAAGAGAAACTCAAACTTCAATACACACCCTAAACACTTATATTTTCAAACCACAGTTTTCTATGACTGGTGAGCAAAAATCACTACCCCAACTAAACAGGCTAAATATACTTCAATGGGGTGATCTCTATGAGAAAAGGGCAGTTCATTACAATTGACATCCTCCACTCTCACAATTCTGGACAGTTTCCTGTATCACAGAATTAAATCCAGATGCAAGCAGGGCTCAGCTGAATTTCCAACAGAACCTCAATGTTTTAGCTTACTGAAAAAAATCTTAAGAAGTAAGTCTCCCAAGAAACTCATAACTACTTTTTGCTGGGATACACGACATACGTTTCCTTCACATACTATCCCAGCAACTGGTAGTGGGACACTGTTTCAGGCACCCCTCTTTCTGATAAAATCTGGGAATATTGTTGTTTACAAATGGGTCAACTCTTACTAAGCAATAGATTATGATTAATTCACTTCTGCAAATTCTTACAAAGAATATATCATAACCAGTGATTAATCTAAACCAGGGGTTTCTTGTGCTCGGCGCCGGCACTTAATTATCAACACCAGCGAATATGACAGTCTACCACATGATATTACACTTTGTTAAATATAGGGACGAGCACAACAACAGTTTGTTATTAATTACATTTACATTAAAATGGCTATTGCATGCCTTTGAAAATATTTCTACAGTTTTGAAGGCCTGGAGTAGTCTGAAATGCCACGCGTGTAGGGTTCATGGTTAGTTGTTGTGTGGGCTTCATTCTTAGACTTATGAGATAGCAGTGTAGCCAATGAAGCATGCACCAATTTATTAGTTCTCATACATATTCAGATTTAGAATGCTCAAATTTCCTTGACCCCACCATTAGAAGTCACAAATGTGCGAGAAAGAATTTATCTTCAAATAATGAATGATGAAAAGGAGCATACAGTAAAGAATAATTAATTCATCAATTATAAACAGTCTCTTCGGATCCACGAAATTCACACAAAATTATTGTGCACGGAGTTTTGAAATCTCTTTTTTCCATCAATTAATCTTTAGTTTCATGTTCAGTCAAATGCATCAGCCCAGCCAATGTGTTTTGTCCAAAAATGGAGTTTCTCGGGCTTGGAATTATCTTTATAGATAACTGAACCAATCTTCTAATATACTTCCTTAAGTGTATACAATGGTAGTCCCCGTAGCGTCTGTTAGGTCATGAACTTGTAAGGACTGTTGCCTTATATCCATACTGGCATACTCTCCGGTTGTGTACGAAATGCTGTCTGTCTAGCTGTGGGTTTCACTCTTGCCAATATGACCGATTCAGGCATTTGGGCTGTCTCCGGCATGAATTGCCTCTGCTTCATTTCACTGTAAGTCAATTGGAGAAATACATTCTCCCTTTTATTTTTATTTTTTTTCCACTTTCATCTTCTAAATTTTGGCATGTATGGTTGAGTCTGTTTTAGGAAGTACTGATTGGACCAATCAGCTTGTGAAAGGTGCAATAAATACTGATGTTTCTAGAGCTTTAACACTAATGGTGCCTGATGTGACAGTTTTTTCGCACCCCTCTCGCCATGACCCAGCAAAAGGCCCCTCTCACACATACATCATAATTGTTTTAAAGCTCGGGTAAAGGCTGCCTTTACTAATCCAATCAGCTATCCACATGAAGTACAGACCTGTTCTTAGCAGTAGGCATATTAAGCCTCTACTTTAAGGCGAGTCAAGACTGTCACAAGACAAAACTCCAATATCTCTCTCTAGCAGGAACATTAATCACATGAGTTATCCTGACATTGGTATTGTTGCCTGAAAGCTGGATGCACAAGGAACACTACAGGCGGTGCTTTTAAATCATAAATATTGCTAAACAGAGTGCCCCTGAGGTCAAGCAGATGGGGACCACAGATAACAGCACTTAGACCCTCATTGTTTTCTGAGCCTAATTTTTAGCCAATCACTTCCCCTCCTGTCATTAACTTCCTTCAGACTTCTCCTGCACATTTCTGCTACTGTTCCTAAATCCCCATTCCTTCTGCATACATGTAGAAAGGTATATGACTGAATGAAAATGGTCAGAGGCTGGGCATCGATATTAGTAAAGGCTGGGGATAGTGCAGACCTTTGAGCCGACCATAGGCAGGTTTGGGTTTTTCAAACACTAGGGTGATGTGCTTCCTGAGTTCTACCAATGAGAAATTACTTTGATTACTGTACTTGGTACACGTGATACAGATGGTCTGAAGTCAAAGTAACAGTAATGTATGGCTTTTGTGTAAGGACCATAGATAGGTATATTAAGTCCAGTGTGTCGATATCAAGACACTGAGGGCCTCAATTATGAAAACTGATGCATCGCTGCATGAAAACAGCGATGCGTCACTTCTCAGTAGGGTTATAATCTGACTGGACTCTTGTGGGATTGTGAATAGTTATGAGTAGGTGAGTTCTCAATACACTGCAATGGTAGAGTGCATAATGTGGCCTTGTTATTCAGAGGGAGTAAGTAAGACTTAAGTACTGTGATGAGTAGAAGGTTAATTCTTTAAAAAAGAATTATAATCGCATGAGACTCTCGAGGGATCAAGAAAAATAGGAAAGATTAGTTGATCCTTGAATACACTCTAGTACCTACACTTGTTACTGTAGGAAGGAGCCATATTGGAGATGGAGTTTATATGGCCATCAGCTTGGGATGTGTTCTGAGTAGAGTTAAGACTCTTCCCATACTATGCACAGCCATCATACATTAGAGGGGTCTCAGCAGACAGGCAATATCCCTTCTCACCCCCTACTATGGACACCCGTCATCTTAGAGAGGGGTCTCAAAGGAGAGGTTACTTCATCCACACACTCTACTACACGCACCCATCATCTAAGAGAGAAGTCTGAAAGGAGAGGCCAGTCCATCCACACACCCTACTATGCATAGCTGTCATTTTAGACACCCGAGTCAATTGAGAGAGAGGTCTCAAAGGAGAGGCCTGTTCATCCACACACCATACTACACACAACCACCATCATCTGACAGAGAGGTCTCAAAGGAGAGGCCATTCACTGTTAATATACCTACTACTCACATCCGTCATCTGAGAGAGAAGTGTCAAGGGATAGGCCAGTCTATGCATACACCCTAATATGCACACCTGTCATGTGAGAGAGAGATGTCTCAAATGAGAAGCAATTCCATTCACACACCCTACTATGCACACCCTTAATTTGAGAGAGAGATCTGAAAGGAGAGGTCAGTCTATCTACACACCCTACCACTAACTCCTATTGTCTGAGAGAAATGTCACAAAGGAGAGGTTAGTCCATCCACATACCCTACTCTGCACACCCATCATCTGAAAGAGAGGTCTCAAAAGAGAGGCTAGTCTTCACCATGCACACCCATCATCTGAGATAGAGGTCTGAAAGAAAAGGCCAGCCTCTCCCACAATATACTACGCGCACACATCATCTGACTTAACGGTCAGAAAGGAGAGATCAGTCCCTCCCCACACCGTACTAGGCACACCCATCATCTGAGAGAGAGGTCTGAAAGGAGAGGTCAATCCCTCCCCACACCCTACTATGCACACTCATCATCTGAGAGAGAGGTCAGAATAGCCTGTCAGAAAAGACAGGCTATTCCCTCCCCACCCTACTACTCACAGCTGTCATCTGGGAGAAAGGTCTGAAAGGAGAGGCCATTCCCTCTCCACACTCTACTATGCCATCCCATCGTGTGAGAGGGAGGTCTGAAAGGAAAAGCTAGTTACCCTCCACACCTCACAGGTCAGGCCCAGCAGCCAAACCTGCCGTGCACAGCCGGGCATTGTATTTATGTATGGTAATTAAGTATTACTTTACATAAATAAATACTAGAAATTCACTGACAAAACCAAAGGTTAAAGTAACGTTATAGTTAGGTGTGATAAAACAGGTGTTTTCGTTAAAAAAAAAACATTGAAATTAATTGGTTTAGTAATGTTATATTTAGGTGATTTTTTCAATGACAACATTCACTTTTTGAACTAATAAAAACACAGAAATAAACCAGTTGTGGCTAGTAACCCTGACTATAACTTACGCCCCCGCCATGCACAGCTTGTGACCTCACATATTACATCACTCATGACATGTTCTACAACATAATCTTTTACTATCATTGATGACATCTCAAATTACATCACTGATGACATCCTCCAAGCTTCGCTTTGCCATATATTGCCCTTTACATTAGAAAACATGCATAATGTGCAACATTGAGCCTATCCCATACACTTTACCGCTAGCATAGTTCACATTAAAAAATCAAGCACATATATAAAGGAACCGTCATGAAGTACGGTATTCAATTGTATACAATTGTTTAGAGAAAGCCAAGTTTCTAAAAATAGTGAATATCTGTTCCAAAACAAATGGCCTACTACGGACAGCTTTTATCTGTATCAAACACCTAAAACTCACTGAACCTGAATGGAGAAATTAAGTTTATAGTAGTAGAGAACTGAGTACTGTAAACGGTGTTAAAGGAGAGTGTTTTCTTTATACCACAATGTTTCACAAGAAACATACCATATAGAATTAAAAAGTATCTACTAAGAACAGTGTATACTCTATACAACAGTGTTAAAAAAAAGTTGATATTTGCTAAAAACAACCATGATATAAAGGTGCTAAACATTCTACTACTTGCACCTATTATACAGTTGTGAAAACTTAAATAACGTTTAATATGCCTGAACTAAGAATGTTAAAATGCATTCTTTAGTGAGGGTGATTTTTACATTCTTGTATGAAAATACCAGTTTTAGAAAGTAGCTATTTCTTTGCTTAGCCATCCAGTGTGCCTCTGATAGGATGTGTATTGACTGTCTGGGTTTGGAGTGACAGGGGCTGGGGATGTGCAGTGGCTCCAGAGAGTCCGGAAGAGTCAGGGCTGAGCTGAAATGGCCTGGGCTGCATTTAGAGTAGGGGGAGGAGATTTCCTTTCCCTGAATGGGCCTGGCCTGCCTTCCACAATGCTGTCTCCACCTCCTGCCAGGAAGCTTCACCAGAGAGGACAGAACTGGTTTTGACTGAGCATAGGTCTTCTCTGACACCAAAGAACAAAGGATTTTGCTGTATAAATATTGGGGCCCAGGCCCCAGAACTTTAAATCACTTCTTGGAAATCAAGAGGAACCTTTGCCAAGGAGAAGAGCTGCAGAAACTGAGGAGGAATATTGCCGCTGTGCTGTTTGCTGTTTGGGTTGGCCTGCAGTGGCTACTTTCTGCCATGGAAAGGGAAAAGGACTTTGCTTTTTGCTGTGTCCCCTACTTGAGGAAGATCCCCAAAGGCTTGAAGAAGAGTTTCTTCCTCTTCTGAAGTATCAGGGACACAAAGACTTCCCCCCCAGCTCCCCTGAATTTCCTTGCTGGGATTTCTGACCTGCCAACATGTGCCTGTTCCTGTTCTGGCCCTCTGGAGGTTGTTCTGGATGCTGGAAGCTGGAAAAGCAACGCAACAATGAGAAGCGTGATGCATCCATACCAGTTTCCAACACATCACCGAAGCAACCGAAACAGCGCCAGCCAGTGTCTTGAGAAATCGCTGCACGCCACATCGAGTGCACTAATCTCCGAAGTCCGATATCACTGTACCAATTCCGATGCAAGCCCTGCTGTGCGGCTGCAAGAACCCACGCATCGCCCCGGATCATCGCATCTTGGTGCAAGTCTGTTGCATTGTTGTGGGACGCAGTAAGAAACCCATGCATCACCTCCCCATGCAGTAAGACACCCACGCATCACCTGCTCTCCGGTAAGGAACCAACGCATCACCTCCCCTGCGGCCATATTTGTTTGTGTGCATTACGTATCCAAGGTACTTTGTGTGAAAAGTGTCACATCTGCAATTAGCTTTGAACTGAAGCATTTCTACCATTTGAAAGTCATATTTGTATTACTGTATTGTGAATTTTTGTAATTTTTTTCCTGTTTTTTAGATAAAGATTACCTATTTTTCTAAACTAGTGTGGTGTTCATTTGTGTGTTTCCATTGCATTACTGTATGCATTCACAAATGCTTTACACACTGCTTCTGAGATAAGCCTGACTGATCGTAGCAAGCTACCAAGGGGGTAAGCAGGGTAATTTTAGAAGGGTATCCCCTTAACTTGACCAGGAAGAAGGGTCCCTACTTGGACAAAGGTACCTACCTTAGCCGACTAGAGACCACCATTTCTAACACTGGTGCGCACTGTCTTCTAAGTTATGTAGAAATTGTCATGCTGACATAATGCTGTCAAATAACTCAGGGCTGCTTACAAAAGTTAGCATCTACTACGCAGATATGTACTCCTGTTGAAAATGTTTTTGGCAGTATCAAAAACTTGTGTGGAATATAATGAACACAAGTTGTCAACTCTCACCTCCACACAGAGTTGTTCTTGATCCTTGTGGGACCCCCTGAGCAGGCCTAGGGGATCAGGGTGTTTTCTACCCTGCCCCGTTTGCATGTTTTGCATGTTTGTTTCACTGCTTTCCTGTGTCTCTGTTCAACCGAGGCACAAGATAGCTGCCAACACTTCCTGGTTTGGAGTGTTGACAGACAGTTGACAGCCAATGACCATGCTCGGGAAGGTACAGAGTACAGTACAGAGACCAGTACAGAGAACGGTACTATTTACCCGCGATTTAAAAAATATATATTTTTGGGCCTTGGGGGTCCTTGTGGGACCCCCTGAGCAGGCCTAGGGGGTCAGTGTGTTTCTACCCTGCCCCCTTTGTGTGTTTTGCACGTTTGTTTCACTGCTTTCTTGAGCCTCGGTTCTACCGAGGCACAAGATGGCTGCCAACACTTCGTGGTTTGGAGTGTTGACTGACAGTTGACAGACAATGACCATGCAGCTCATGTTTGGGAAGGTGCCGAGTACAGTACATAGTACAGTACAGAGTACGGTACTTCGTCTCTAGATATCATTATGATTTTACTTTTGATTTTCTCAGGAACTACTGAACGGATTTACACAATTTAACAAAAAGCACAATCTGTGCACAGAACTCTACCTTTTTGCCAAATTTGGTGTAATTCCGTTCAGCTGTTCGGGCTGTACCCCTGGCTAAAGGTCCTATGGAAAATTGCATGGGGAAAACACGTTTTGGGACCCCCCTTTTTTCTCGGCCCCCACTTGACGAATCTCCTCCAAACTTTCAGGGAAGGAGCGAACTAGAGCAGGCCATTTTCTTGGAGAATTTCGCGAAGATTCATCCACCAGCGCCAAAGTCATTCAAAATAGAATGTTGTGGATTTCCTATTGAAACTAGGTCCTAAATATAACTACCTACTGGCGACCGCCAGTAGGTAATATATATATATAGATAGATAAATGTGGTTATGAATTATAAATTGTATGTAACATTGAAATAATAAAGAACGATTTTCAAGCTGATTTAGGCACCTCTTCAATCAAAGGTTGATATAAAACATACAAAACAGCAGTAGTATTCAGATTAATTGTAACAGGTGACAATGGAGCTTCTCTTTTCATAGCAAGTGAGACAGGGGCAACATAAGTTCTATCAGGTCTATGGTTATAACATATTCCAGACCATCAAGCTTGAAACTAGGGGGCATAAATACAAGGAGACTGCACCGCCACTGCATCACTTTTTTGATGCAGCGCAGAGTGTAAACTCATATTTACGAGGCCAAGCAAAGCCATCCTACATAGCTTTTCATGGCCTTGTAGATATGGTCTAAGGCAATGCGGCGCAAAGTGCTCCATGCCTTGCTCTGCATCAAGGAGGCATTCCATGGATTTTGATGCATTCTCAGATTTACAAGGACCTGGGAATGCATCAAAACCTGATGCCCTCCCAGAGCAGACGTAACAAAGAGAAACATCTTTATTTCTCCTCATTTGCTCCTCTTTCTATTTATGCTGCATTCTGCTGCACACAAAGTAGGAAAACAGCTCCATTGATTGTTATTGTGCAGGAAGGTATCCCTTCCTGCACAAAACAAACGTCCTGCACAAAAAACAATCAGTCCTACAAGGCAGACATCCTTGCACCATGGTGCAAGGGTGCCTGCATTGGCACTAGGCAGCCAATTGTGCACCAGTGCAAAGGAAAGAACAGAAATGTGTGTTGTATTGTTGTAAATACGACACATTCTTGCACTTTCCTTATGGCGCAACGCAGCAAGCTTGCCTGTGGTTCTGCTTTGCATCATTTTCATGTAAAAAGTTTTTTTGAGTTCTTCCAGTTTTTGGTAATTTGTTGTAATGTAACTGCTAACATAATGTCAATTATTTTGAGATTTAACATTCAATCACTCCATACTGTTTAGCCTTTTCTAACTTCATCAAGGACCTACGTAGATTCCCATTATTCCACAAGAAAGATGTGAGTAAGGAATTCTCTTGAAAAAGTAAGATGGTATATTCTAGGAATGGTAGATTGAACAAAAAAAAAAACCAGGAACAACATAATTTTAATAGAAGAAATATGCCCACCAGGAAAGAAATAATGGGTTCCATATCGTCATTAATAACCTTAATTTATAAATAGTTTCTTGTGAATTCATTTTGACCAAAACTTTCACAGAATTATAGAACCAGAGCTCAAAATATTTAATCTTATGTGGACTGCTATGAAAACTGGAAGATATAAAATCATGTCTTAAACAAAATGTATTGAGAGGAAGAAGCTCACATTGTTTTTTAATACTGAATTTGTATCCTGAGACTAGTGAAAAATCGTTCACTTCATCAAGAAAATCTGATAGTGACAAAGCTGGATTAAAAAGGAATAGAAGTATTTCAATTGCAAGCAAAAATAATTTCATTTGTTTTTCATAATGAATCAAACCGTGTATATCATTAGTTTACATAAAAAAGGTTCGAGGGCCAATATAAATAACACAGGAGATAAAGAGCACCCTTGTCTATTTTATCCTTTTTAACTGATATCATCTGTTTTAGCAGGTAGCTTTTTCTGTGCTATCACAGCCCACTGGGAGAGGATGTAGCCTAGTGGAAAGAGCAGTGGATCTCCTTGCTGGGGATTTTTGAGTCGCGGCAGAGATGCTCAACATCCTGTGATTGTGGGCAAATCACTTAATCTCCCTGTGCTGAACAAAAATGAATGTGTCCATCTGTACCGCAACTGGTGCTTATGTAAAGTGCTCTGATACCTTCGAGTCCAGTTCGCGCTATATCAAACTCAAAATAAAATGTTGTTGATTAGTGTATCACACTCAACCTGATGCACCCTAGCATATACCTAGCCGAAGAACAGAGGTGGTGGAATTGGTATCTTCTATAGAGAAAGGCTGGGTCTTTTCCAGCTTAAAATTAGTGAGGTTTCGGGCTTTGAACTGATGGGGTTCTCTATTAAAGATCTGGAGAGGACACTGCTTACAGGTGTGCTATGCTATCGTCCACCGGGCTCGGTACCCTCCCTATCAGATTTCCTTGACCTGATATATGATCTATCTAACACTCACTCTAAGCTGTTGGTCCTGGGGGACTTCAACTTATGGCAGGGGGGGTCCACTGGATGGGGCATTTACGACACTCTGCCAACATTTTGGTGACATTCAGTTGCAGCAACTGGTCCGTTCAGCGACTCACAGGGGAGGACATGTCTTCGATCTGATTTTCGCTGACGCTCAATCAGTAGTGATCAACGATATCCTATGCCAATGCTGGACCGACCACGCACTTGTGGCTTTCTCCATCTGCATAGGGGATTATTCCTCTGAAGCAGCCGGGGTAGGACTGTCGAAACTGGGTAGACCTTGGACCCGACTACTCAGTTCATCTCCACTGCCTTCTTTACTACCAGACAACTTTTGTCTGAGTAACTCGGTGGAGGAAAGTTATCTTACTCTGTGCCGGTCCATTACCGACACGCTAGACAAGGTTGTGCCCCTTCGAAAGTCTCGAGGGAGAGTGAACCGGGCCTTTCCCTGGTATACGGAAGAGCTACGACAGTTGAAGTTGAGCTGCAAACGCGCTGAGAGAGCTTGGAGGAAGCAGTACTCAACCTCAGCAAAAGCCTCGTTCAGGCTCGCACTGCAGGGCTACAAGACGCAGATTAAGCTGGCTAAGGCGGCTTTTCTGGAATCCACCTTGAACCAGGCGCCTAATAAATCTCAAGCCCTGTTTAAAATTGTTAGGGACTTGTCCCACCCTGTGTGTGTGGCTAACACGGTCCTCGCGTCGCAGGCCCTGTGCGACTCCCTGGCGGGTGCTTTTGAGGAGAAGACTGCAAAGATCTTAGAGGGCTTAAAAAACCCCTTGCCTGCTGCTCTCAGCTTGGGAGCTCCGGTTAGCCCGTTCAGTCGACCCCGGCCAGTCGTTTCCAGCCTTGGCTTGGGAGCTCCGAGCGGGTTACCCAGTCGACCCCAGCCGACTGACTCTGCTCTCATACTGGGAGCTCTCCGTTCGGGAGCTCCGGTTGGTATGCCCAGTCGACCCCAGACGGGTGCCTCTGGCCCTAGTCTGGGAGCTCCGGACAGTTCACCCAGTCGACCCCAGCCGAGCGTCCCAGTTCTTTGCTTGGGAGCTCCGAACACTTCCTCCAGTCGACCCCAAATAAGACTCTTTCCCTGTCCCTCCTTTGGGGAATTCTGCAGCCTGGCACATACGGTGTCCTCAGGATCTCCGCTCGACCCACTGCCTCCCAAATTCTGGAAGGTTTTCCACACGGAACTTTTTCAGCCTTTGTATTCCATCTGTCTCCAGTCTTTGGAGTTGGCATCTGTTCCCAAGTGCTGGAAGCTAGCAGTAGAGTCACCTCTGCTCAAGAAACCAACGTTGGACCCTGCCTGTCTTTCCAACTATAGGCCTTGCTCCCTTTTCCTATTAAGATCATGGAAAAATGGGTGACCCGCTTACTCTCAGGCTTCCTGGAGAATATCGGATGGTTCGATGAGGCACAGTTTGGCTTCCGCCCCGGCCACGGGACGGAGTCCTTGCTGGTAACCGTATTGGACAATCTTCGTTTACGTGTCGACAGTGGTCGGGCAGCCTTTTTAGTGCTGCTCGACATGTCGGCAGCGTTCGATACGGTCTGCCATTGGACCCTTATCAGGAAACTAGAGGAGTGTGGGGCCACAGAGGGTGCAAGAGACTGGCTGATATCCTATCTTGGCAGCCGGCAACAGTTGGTCTCGCTCCCTCCATTTCGCTCTGAGCCAAGGAAAGTAGGGCAGGGGGTCCCACAGGGCTCAGCCATCAGCCCTATACTTTTTAATCTATACCTCCGCCCCCTGGTCCAGCTTATAAAATCTTTTGGTGTCTCGGCTTTTAACTACGCCGACGACACCCAGCTGGTCTTTTCTCTGGAAGGAAACAATCCGGTCTCGCTGGAGACATTTCATCGCTGTATGGCAGCCACAGCGGACTGGCTACGGGCCAACTCCTTACAATTTAACAGCTCAAAGACGGAGGTGCTCTATTGTTCCATAGATCGGATCCCTCGGGTACTTCCAGAGAACTTCTGGCCTGCCACCTTTCCCGAGCCAGTGTCGGCGGCGGAATCAGCTCGTAACTTGGGGGTGATCTTCGGCCCAAACTTACAGCTTGACATGCACGTCAACAAAACCATTTCTACGTGCATGATGCTGTTACGCATGTTGCGTAAAGTTCTGCCCCTTCTCCCCGCTCAAGCCAGGCCGGAAGTAGTTTGCGGTACCATACTAAGTCGTTTAGACTATTGTAATGCGCTACTTCCGGAGGCCCCAAAAAACCTGTTGGGGAAGTTACAACGGGTGCAGAATATGGCCGCCAAGTTGGCTCTCTCCCGCCCTAGGTCTAGCTCTTCTACTCTAGCTTTAAGAGATCTACACTGGCTCCCGGTACACCTGCGAGTGCTGTATAAAGCTGCGTGTCTGGTGTTTAAGGCAGTACATCAACAGGGCCCAGTTCCTCTGCAGAATATGTTTGCCTGGTACTCTGCCTCGCGGCCCCTCCGCTCTTCTTCGGTGCAACTGCTTGTAGTCCCGAGGTTTCAGAGAGTTAGGATGGGTGGCCGCTCACTTAGTGTTGCAGCGGCCAAACTTTGGAACTCCCTGCCACTCTCCTTGAGAAGCCACAGGGACTACCTTCCGTTCAGGAAAGCGTTAAAAACGCATTTGATTCCTAAAATTGCTTGAGCAGTGAAAAGTGCAACCGTTCGAAGATCAAAGCGCCAGGATGCCCTTTGGGTGACAGAACTGCGCTCTATAAGTACACAAAATAAATAAATAAATAAATAAATATACCTGGGTACAGTAAATAAAATTTGCCAATCATTTAATAAAAAATATGATGCAAAGCAGGTAAAATTACAACCATTCATATGTTGATGAAGGCAATCATAAGCACAAGATTCACAACCAATTTCCCCAAACCACAAAGCAAACCAAACATTTTAACTATGCCACGTTCCTCACTGTCAACTCCATTCACCTCCTCCTGACTCTAATGTTGCACCGGGGGTGGGGGGTTTGGAGAGAAGAGGGCTGAAGGGATGAGTGCAGGACTGTGAAGCAATGGATCAACACTAAATCAGGGCACCACAATAGACCCTCTGTTTTACAATAGGTCAGCTCAAAACCAGCTGCCTTGCAATAATGGGAGAAAATGGGAAATATTCAACAAAGATAAATATCACTAGCATTACTTCTTCGCACCACATTAGTTGGGCATTTATAAAACCCCTAAAATACAGTCATACTTTGACATCTCTTTTTCCTATGAAACATCTCTGGCCACATCTCTTGAAAAAATAGAAAACCTATTCCTAGTGGGTAACTAAGTTCTGTCAAATATCGAGATGTTGTTGAAATTCCAGCAACCCCGTCTAATTCAATAAAAGAGCCATTTAATTGTTTCCTCAATATCTAATAACTAGAATGAGGAGCAATGACGAGGAGGTAATGCATGCTTTTCTTTGCATAAGCACACCTACTGCCTAACACACCACACGTTTTTATATAGAGTAGGTTTTGAGAAAATGTAATTAGTCAGACCACGATGGTCAGAAATAATAGAGAGTTGAAAGCGGGAACTATTTCCCCGACATCCCTACATAATAAACATGGCAGCCGTATTTATGCTTGGTGTGACGAAAGTTTCTCCCATATTAAAGGAGCTAATGAGTTTGTACTGGCTCCCAGTCTTGAAGACAAGTCAGTTTAATCCATTCTGTATATGCAATAGAATTCTGCTTAAGCAATTCCAGCACTCTTACCTGGCCCTCTTGTTTACTTGATACTTACCAACGCGTGACATGAGATCTTTCTCGGGGCATCGCGTTGTCATCCCCAAGTTCAGGAAGGTCAGAGTGATTGGTCACTCCTTAACAGTGGTGGCTAAAAAAGCCTGGAATTCTCTTGCCCTGGCCCTTTGCTCCCAATTAAATGTTATGTCCTTAGGAAAGATCTTAAGACCTTCCAGTTTACACACAGCATCTGGTTCCATTGCCTTGTTTACCAGCTCATGAGAGGGAGCATCTTTGATGGCTCCTCTTTGAGCTTCTTTTTATGGCAAGGGGTACTGTATGCTGTAAAAGGCTTTGAGCCTGCCTATTGTGTACCATTTGCAGGCATCCTTGTCACTCTTCTTTGCTGCATCCTAATTGGCCAGCATGTGCTGGGTGTCACTTCCTTTTCTTTCTGTGGAGCCTGGTCCAAGCATATTGATGCATCATAATTAGTGGCAGTCCACTGATCACACTGTGATTGAGGTACTGTTTCTTCTTCCCCTCCCAACCCCTTGTAAATGTAAATGTAAATGTGTTTGTATTTATATAGAGGTCTGGTAGCGCTGTATTCATACTGCTGTGGAACCCTTCCTGGCTTTCCTGTGAGATGTCCACTCCTGGGCACCCCCAAGGTGAAGCCAGGCATCCAAGCGCTGCTGGGGCCATTGTCGAGATTAAGCAAGCTATTGCCCAGAGTCACAGAGTGGGACCCATGATTAGACTAGGCACCGAGGCGAGAATTATCAGGTCCGGGGAGATTGAGTCCAAGAGCCGCCGAGGTGGGAATTGAACCCTGGTCTGGGGCCAGACCTCTGCATCAGGGTCTGCCGCTCTAACCATTGAGCCACGCTTCTCCATGGTGCTTCTTCCCTCTCCCACCCACCCTTTCTCCATATTGCTTCTTTCTCTCTCATCCCATTACCACAACATGTGAGGAAGCCCTCATATAGCTTCTTGATTTGCAGATCATGAATATATTTGGTTTAAACCTTCAGCAGTCTCTTCTGTTCGCCTCTTGTCACAACAAATTGTTTGTGACTCTCTGTTATTTTCAATGACGACTGAGTACTTAGCATGTCTGCTAATCCTGTTTGAAAAAATCTTTTAACATGTGTGGCACCACAGCACTGCTGCTACCTGTCTCCATCTCCTTTATCCCCAACCAGTACAATATATGTTGCACCTTTGCCCTCTAACCCCTCCTGGTCTAAAATTTCACACAAGTGTTATACATACTAACAAGCTCCTGCATTGAGTCATTGATGTTTTACATAGATCCTAGGTCAAGATTATCGGTAACATATCGGGCCATTATTGCATTTGTGTAGTACTAGGCTTTGCAGTGCTAAAGAGCAGTTCAGTGGTAGCTTGGCCCACCTTCAATCTCACACAAACTAATCCACCCCATGTCAGGCCACACAATGAAATCCACAGCAGGACACAAAATTCCAATCCACACCACACATTCCCACACCACACTATTTTACTAAACTCCACACCACAAAATTCCTCACCAAACACAACTCCACTCCATACCACACAGTACCACTCCACGCAATTCCACTGCTTTTCACACAATTCCACACCCACCAATTCCACCTCACTCCACTAAATACCACACATTTCCAATTCACTCCATGCCACACAATTCTACTCCACACCACAAAATTCAATGCCCCTCAATTCCTCTCCACACCACACAATTCCACTCCACTCCAACCAATTCTACTTCATTCCACACTGCACAATGCCACTCTACTCCAAGCCACACAGTTCCACTTGACACCATGCCAAACAATTCTACTCCATTCCATACAATTCCACAGCACACAATTCCACTAAATTTCGCACCACAAAATTCTATGGCAGGCAATTCCATGCCACACAATTCAACTCCACTCCAAGCTACACAATTTCACTCCACTCCAAGCTACACAATCCCACTCCAACCTACTCAATTCCGCTCAACTTCACTCCACACCAAACAGTTCCACTCCACAAGACACAAGTACGCTCCACTCAACTCCACTCCACACCACACAGTTCACTCTACTCCACCCCACACAATTTCACTGCACTTCATTCCACTCCATGTCACACAATCACAAAATGTCACTCCACTGCATACAATACCACTTCACTTTATTTCATGCCACACAATGCCACTTTACTTCACCCCACACAGTTCCACTCCTCTCCTCTCACACAATGCCACTCCACTTTGCTTCACTACACACAATGCTACTCCACTCCACACTACTACAACCTACTCTACACTATACAATACCACTCCACTCAATGCCACTCCAAGCCACACAATGCCATTGTACTCCAATCCGCGCCACACAATGCCAATCCACTCCATGCCATGCCACTCCACTCTACTCCACTCCACTTCAACAAAGTCAACAGATGTCACAAAGAGAAGACCTATTGGTTTTGCCCATGCTTGTTATGCTTCTTTTCCGCTATAATTCACACAGTTCCTAAAATAGCTGCTCATCGCGTTCAAAACTTCCACACTTAATCAATCAATCAATCAATCAATCAATCAAACAATTACTTCCATTGCTCTTCACTCTTCAAGCCCTCGACCCTGGTTTAAAATACTATGTCTAGGCAGCTTACGTAGGTTTTGCTGAATACGCTGTTTTGAACTAAATCAGTTTTTTATGTAGATTGCTTGTTGATAGCTACTGCAAAAGCTGTGTTAAAAATTATGCGACAGAAAAGTATCATCATTACAGTGAGTACTTTGCTGTCTGGGGTGACTTTTTCCTTTGTATTAAATCTACAACTTTTACTGGACTCTAAAGGTATCCTAGGAATACTTCTTGAAATATTGGCCAAATCTAAGCTAAATTCACAGGATTGAAGTGGAAAATTCAGCATGAAAAAATGTTGCATATCAGTGCATGTGAAAATTTTACTTTTATTCACCACACTGAAAATATTTTTTCTACGCAGAAGACCAACTCTCTATATGTGCACTAAAAATGTGGATGATCTCCATATCCAGGGCACGAGTCGGGGGTACCTGCGGGTGGATGGCGTCCACCCACTATTTTCACAGGGTTACGCTGTCCACCCTGCCAAGAAGTTGGGCCACACTGAAAAATATGCTGAGTTTGACCCGGTGTAATTTTCATACACCGGGACACATTTAGCAGCACCTGCACCTTGTTGTCTGCTTTCTATCCACAACAACGTGCAGGCGGGGAGGGGGCTTTCTCAGTTCAGACTCCTGCTGGGCCCATAACAAAGGCAGAATGTGAAGGGTCATCAGGCCTCCTTTTGTTCGAGTCTCTTGGCTGGAAGCAGTCAGGAGCCTCACTCCTAGAGCCAAATGCAGCAGAGGGGAAACAGAGGCTCACACCTTGTTAGCACTTCACACATACTTACGAGAAGCAGCGTTTCACTTTGTTCAGGCTGTCTAGGAGATATGCATGCACTGTAAGATTGTTCAGGCTGTCTAGGAGATATGCATGCACTGTAAGATTGTCAGATATGTTGGTCTGTTCCATTTTTTACACAAAATAAATAGCATTGATATAGTGCTTATTACCACTGAGGAGGTGTTGTAATAATTTAAATATCACAATTTTCTATTGAAAAGCACTATAGGTGGAGGAGGTTTACGTTGAGAAAGGCAACATTTCTTTATGTGCAGCTTAAAAAGATTTGAATCTTCTGCCTAAATCAGGAGAGGTTTCCTCTATACTCGAAATGTGCTCCAATGTACTCATGATAGACCTGTTAAACATAGATGTAAGGCCTTAAGATCAGATGTCACTTTTTATGATGCCACTTGCCTGTGATGTCACACGCCGTGATGTCACGCGCCATGTTGTCACTTGCATACTGATTAACTAGGTTAGTCCCCCCACTTTTTAGGACTTGTGTCCTGGAACGAGTGCTTAATGTCACAGAGTAATTCAGCCAGGCATTTTACCTCCACTCTGCACCGCTTTCAACAGGCCTCTTCCATTCATGCCTGTTGGTCATCATACACCTTAGGGGCATAGCCTTGAAGTAGGCGTGCACATGATTGCTGGAAATAAAGGTTGTTTGAATATGTTGGTTGCCTACATGAACAAAGTTACATCTATTGTGAACATACTCCCTTATATACTACTTTCAATGGGCCGGTACTCACAGGTACTGAGTACCGGCACTTCATATTTTTATCCCTCTGAGTATCAGCTCTTCTCTACTGCTGAGGAGAGTACCGGTACTCATTAAAGGATAGGGGCATAGGCTGCTAGGGCTGGTAACCTGTCTATGACACTCAAAACCCTTCTGTAGCCCTGAGCAGTGCCCCACTGAACTATTCAGCGTGGGCTCATTTGCATGATATCTGGGTGTTCACCATCATGCTGTGTTGTAAGGGATCGAGGCAGCCCGGTGACAGTGCAATCAAGAAAGCCATGGGAGGTAAGGAATTTAAAATGGCTTTAATTCCACCCAATTCTTTTGAGTGAGTATCTGCTTACTCTTGTCTGTTTACCTGTGTGTGTTTTCGTGTGAGAGACAAGAGGGAGGAAATCAAGACACCCTTGGGGAAATATTAAATATGGAATGCTTTGAGTGTGCACATCTGCTTATTTCTTTCTTTGTGTCTGCATGCTCGAGAATATATAGGATTGTGTCAAGTAACAGCAAATAACAGTATTCGAGCTGCAAATATTACAAAACAAGGAAATGTTATAACATTTTGTGTAGATTTAACCTATTTTGTTCATAAAAACCGTGACTCATGTGTTTTGATATGTGCTACAACTAATATAGAAGTCAATAAGTATATCATGTCTAGCCTTTGATCCTGCCCCTAGCCCGCCCACTCGCCACATTTAAATGAGTACCTGCACTATTTTTTCTACATTTAAAGCATTGATTACGAACCTCCTCCTTTCCTATCCCACGTGTGAAGAATACGCACCTCTTCAAATCAAAGCACATTTACACGGTTTGTCTGCAGTTCAAGGGAAAGTAAAATCAATAAATGTGAAAGCAGACGGACAACTGCAAGCCCATCTTCTTTTTAGCCTTTCCTCCTTTCTCTGCCAAACCTCTCTCCTTTCCCTTTGACTGTGGCAATCTGTGGAATGATCCTCAGATCCGTGCCATGTTTTTGTGCTCTCTCTCTCCTCAGATGCATGCTCATCCCATTAGTTTTCCACAGCACTATAGTTAAGGTTTCATTCCAATCAATGCAGCACTGCTCTCACAGGTACATGCTTCAATGTAGACTTTTGCAATTCCTTATGTGATTATTAAGAAATCGCAATTAAGGAATTGCAAAAGCCTATGCATGTAGGAATTGCTATAAAATTAGCGATTCCCAGACATTCTTTAATTGCGACTCGCAAATTGCGAATCGTAATTAAGGAATGCCTTCCCATTCATTCCTATGGTCCTACAGGTCCGTTGCAATGAATGGGAGATTGCATGCGCAATTTGTGAGTACAAATAGGTACTCACAAATTGCGCATGCAATTCGAAGGGTGAAAAGGGTGTCATAAGGACACCCTATCGCACACCTGAAATTACTCTGTGCCTACATGATGTGCAACATGTGTGTGTGCGTAACCTACAACTTTGAAAAATGCAATTTAGTGCATTTTTCAAGGTTTTTGCAAATTACCATCAAGCTATACTTGATGTTAATTTGCGCCCCCTAGTTGCAAAATCGCTATTCTAAAGTGGTTCTTGCATTGCATTTAAGGAATCGCAAATTGCGTTACTTTCAATGCAAACGCAATTTGAGAAATCACAATTAATTGCGGATTCTCAAATTGTGAGTGCCTTGAACCTTGATGCATCGCAAATGCCCTTTTTGCGTTCGTAAACAGCCGATTTTTGCGAATTGCACCATTTGCCCTTGCAAAAATGGTTGATGCATGTGCCTGTCAGTTCCGTGTGTGATCAACCCATCCAGTTCAGTTTTTTCTTTACATTCTGGTACTTGTAATTCTATATTTATTAGGGAATAAACATGACTACTAGTAGCAGGAGGTAAAGTAAAACATGGACTGGATGACCGCTCGCAAATGGATCCAGGGTACTTGGGGGACCTGGGACCAATGTTTTAATGCGAACAGCGGCGTTTTCTTTAAGAGGGCGGAGAAGCGTCACCTCCCCTCCACCCATTATGAGATGCACTGAGCTGCACTAAGTGTTAAAAATAAAATGGCGGGGCGTGGCTACGCAAGCGGCGATGGCGGTTGCAGCCTGATAGAGCTCCCGCCGGCCCGCCATTGATCCGACGATTTATCCTGGTCCCCGAGCCCCCGACCCGCAGCCAAAATGGGGCAAAGATTGCCGGAGGTGCCAGTGACTGTCCGGTGTGTTCGGTGGCGATCCTGCGCTTCCGAGCGGAGCTGGGCGGCAGGGTGCGAGGTGCGGCCTGGTGGACTGCAGAGCAGCCGGGGCCTCGATTTTGGAGCAACCGAGGAGCGGGTTGCGGCCGGGAGACGGCGGCGGCGCCCCGCCTGCCCTGGGGCGGAGAGACTGCTGGCAAATCATCCTTCCAAGGCCTGGCTGAGCCTGAGGGCAGCGTGGACGTAGCGAACAGACTGGAGAGGCAGAGGCGGCCTGGTGGCCCGGGCGCAGCCGGGACCTCGATTTTCGCGGCCTGGTGTCAGAGGCCGGCAGCATAGAGGGGAGACAGACGCCCTGGAGAGCCCTATCGGCGGCGACAGTGCCGAGGCGACTACGCAGCATTCCGGCAGCAACTGTGAGTAGTGGGGGCCCCTACCTTTCCCCCCCCCCCGGGCCCATGGACCAGAAGGGACAACATCACTGTGGCGCGTGGCGCAGTGGGTCCACACTCAGACTAGACGAGCAATACCGGTCACGGCGAGCCACGACCATTGGCGGCTGATGTGGGGGCAGTGACTGAGGTCCACACGGCGCTATACCCAACAATAAGCCGACCCGGAGTGCCCTGTCTAGGATTCCCAAGGGCCAGCAGCAGTCACGTGGCCCTAATACCTCTGCCATCATGACCAGGGGGGGCAACAGCTCCACTAAGCAAGTCACCATCGATAAATTCACCGGGCTTAGTGGGGGCCCCGGGTCGTCAGGGGGTGGCCCGCCTGGAGGGGGGCCGGATAACGCGGCCCTTATGGCGGCCATAACCCAGTCACGAGATATGCTGGACGCCAAGATAGGGGCCGTTGGCGCAGATGTGACATTACTGCGCCAGGACCTGAGGAACGCAGTGGCGCGGATCACGGAGGCAGAATCCAGGGTGTCAGTGGTGGAGGACGACGTGAGTAACCTTAAAAAGAGGATGGCGGCGATGGAAACTGCGCAGCGGATTACGGCGCTCCGTGTGGAGGATGCAGAAGGGCGGGCGCGCCGCAACAACCTCCGCTTCCTTGGATTTCCAGAGAGCTGTGGGAAGGGTGGCATGGAACAGTTCCTTACACAGTGGCTAGAATCATGGATGCCCCCGGGGACGCTGTCTGCATGCTTCATTATTGAAAGGGCGCACCGTGCCCTGACACAGAAACCACCCGAGGGTGAGCGACCTAGGGCGGTGATCGCACGGCTGCTGAACTACCATGACAGGGACGCCATCTTGAGGGTAGCTAGAAATAAAGAAACCCTCTTATGTGAAAATCAGAAGATCTTGAACTTCCCTGACTACACCAAACTCGTCCAACAGCAGCGCCACTCCTTCATGGCAGCCAAGGCGAAGTTGAGGGGCCTTAAGCTACAGTATTCCCTGCTGTATCCGGCGCGCTTGAGAGTGATCTTCCAATCACGGACACTATTCTTTGATACGCCGGAAGACCTGTTCCGATGGACCGATGAAACGGTACGGGTCAGACCGAATCCGCAACCAGGGCTCAATCTGGGCTCCCCTGAGGGCTCGCCTCGGCCACAGCGAGACCGATCATCTCGACATGGACGAACCAAACGCTCCAAATCACGCAAGCGAGCGGCCTCGGCCGATGACACGCAACACACTGCTAGAACCGAAGAATCCGAACAATCTAGCACGGATCATTGAAGTCTCCGGGGCCTCGGCTCCCTATTCTGCTACTAATGCTGCGAATCCCAGATGGACGCACCGGGTCGCCTAAAGTCCGCTGGATTGCTGGCTGTATCGCGGCCTTGTAACAGTACTGCTAATGTCTACTGAGGGTAGATGAGGCTGTGGGGGGGGGTTCGGGGACTGCATAATGGTGGCTGCCACTCTCCCGTTGTGAGAGGGACACTGAGGGGAGGGGGTGAGTTCACTGTTCCTCTTTTGGGATGTTGGGATCCATTGGTATGAGTGGGCCTGAGCCCGCTGTTTCGGTCTCGGGTCTACTCATACCGCGACAGATACTTCATAATTCATTGAGGTATAGGGTGGGGGGAGGCGGGAGACGGGCGGTCAGGGTTGTGGCTGCTGAGTTGGGGCTTGGGACTGTTAGGGACTGTGGGACCAGGGGGTTGGGGATGTTCTCTGGGGTAGTTAGTACAGTGCATGTGTGTGTCGTAATGCTGATTCGTGTGGTGCGTAGTGGGTGGCGCTGGAGTGGGGG
This sequence comes from Lissotriton vulgaris, assembly GCF_964263255.1. NCBI lineage: Eukaryota > Metazoa > Chordata > Amphibia > Caudata > Salamandridae > Lissotriton > Lissotriton vulgaris. The sequence continues at coordinate 354,977,436 of NC_141689.1, read as the reverse complement.
GCTTATGTGGTGGACTCCGAAGGACTATGGCTGATTCGACTCATCGGACTCCAGAGGACTATGCGAGTGGTTACGTGGAATGTCAGGGGGTTACTAGACAAAATCAAGCGTGGGGCAGTTTTGCGATGGGGCAAGAGAGCAGCGGCAGATGTGTTATTGCTCCAAGAAACTCATATGATGGGCACAAAGGCACTGGGCCTGCAGAGGTTTGGTTACCAACAAGTTTTCCATGCCGGGTTTACACGGGGATCCAGGGGGGTGGCCATATTGATACACCGTAGGATAGCATATGTCCATGAGAAACAATGGATAGATCCACAGGGTCGCTACTTGTTTGTGAAAGGCAAGGTGGGCACGGAACCAATAGTGTTTGGGAGTGTGTATGCCCCCCCCCCCTGCAATGGGCCCTGGCTGAGAGGTTGTTCTCTGTGTGGGACGATATATCCGAGTCGGTGGCAGTAATTGGGGGAGATTGGAACGACGTAATGGATGTGTGTATGGATCGCCGGAGGCGCCTGGAGACGGCTGAAACTCCCTCCCCTTCCCCTCCACCCACTAGACTGCATGCAATGAGTGAGGGGCTGGGCTGGGTGGATGCTTGGCGACATATGCACCCTGCGACCCGTGAATATACCTATTTATCGGCGGTGCATGGATCATTCTCGCGCATAGACTATGTGTTTTTACCTCGTGAATGCCTGAGTAGGGTGAAGAGCGCGGACATCTTGCCGAGAGGCCTATCTGACCATTCCCCAGTTTCAGTTAACGTAGACCTCCTGCGGAAACGGCAACCATTCAGGTGGAGGATGTCCTCGTGGCATCTGCTACAGCCAGCCTATACTAAACATTTGCGAGAAACCATAGATCACTACTGGCGGGAGAACCTGATAGAGGGGGCGGACGTGGAGGTGGTATGGGAGGCAATGAAACCTACCGTGCGTGGAGTAGATATCGCGTGGTGCTCGGAGGCCCGTAGGCGGCGCCGGGAACAAACTGCAGTGGCGGCTGAGCGAGTGGCGACCCTAGAACAGGAACGCCGCGAGGGTGGAGATGAGATCGGGCTCAGGCTGCTTTTACAAGCACAGCAATCGTACGCGTCCCTCTTGATGGATGAAGCCAGACAGGCGTGGCTGGCCACAAGAAGTAGGGTGTATCAGTGGGGGGACAAGTCGTGCTCCATGCTCCATCGCTTGTGCCAACACAACTTTCAACCCCTCGTGCTGCCGGGCATTATAGACAGTAATGGGGAGGTCCTGACTGACCCTAACGAGTTGGCAGCGAGCTTCGCCTCATACTTCGAAGCCCAATACGCCTCATGTGACCGATTGCCTGAGGGCGACTTGGACCGGTTTTTCGCGGATTTACCGCCCATACAGGTATCTGACGAGACCAAGGAGATCTTGGATGCACCCCTCACAGCGGAAGAGCTGGGAGACGCTCTGGGGCAGCTCAATGCGGGTAAGGCTCCTGGCCCTAATGGCTACCCGTGTGAATTTTTTAAGAAATTTCACGTACAGCTAGGGCCACACTATCGCCGAGTTCTTGAGGTGGCGAGGACGCGGGGCGCGTTGCCCCCCGATTGGCGCCATGCCGAAATAGTAGTATTTCAGAAGCCTGGTAGACCCCCGGGCAGCCACGACTCGTACAGACCTATTTCCCTAATCAACATAGAGGCCAAAATATTGGCCAAGGCCCTAGCGAACCGCCTGGCTCCGTATATTACGGATCTTGTCCACTCGGATCAGGCAGGCTTCATGCCCCACAGGGCGACAAGACACAATATTAGACGGGCACAGGCGGCACTAGACGCTGTTGGAGCCTTGGGGGACCAGGCGGCAATGCTATTGGCCGATATCAATAAGGCTTTTGATTCGGTCAGCTGGTCGTACCTATTTACACTGCTGTCGTGGCTCAACCTGGGCCCGGTTTTTCGGTCCTATATCAAACTACTTTATACGGACATCACGGCATCAGTGCGAGTCGCCGGGGCGGTGTCAGAGACGTTCCGCATTGGCCGGGGGACTAGGCAGGGGTGCCCTCTTTCCCCCTATCTTTTTGCCTTGGCAATGGAACCCCTAGCTGCCAGAGTTCGCAGAGATGCGTTGATACGGGGCTTTGAATGGAATACCACACTGTCAGATAAAATTGCACTATACGCGGACGATGTCCTCTTTTTCCTCACCGATTTACGGCACTCCGGCCCACGTGTCCTGGAGGTCATGCAACTATTTGGGGAGGTGTCGGGTCTCTACCTCAACGTACGTAAATCCACCCTGTGGGTATTGCATGGGGACACAGCGACGGATCCCTGGGCTTCGGAACTGCAAGTGGCCACAGTTGGTCTGAAATACCTCGGGGTGTTCCTCTCAAACTCGGTGGACACGGCCTGGGAACGTAATCTACTGCCCGTCTGGGAACGGGTCCAGACGGATATCAAAACTTGGACTAGAATGCCCCTTTCAATTTTTGGCAGGTCGGCTATCTTTAAGATGGTTGCACTGCCGCGCCTACTCTACCAACTACAGAACCATCCGTATCCTATCCCACCCCAATGGTTTCGGCAGGTTGATTCAGTACTGGGCCGTTTCCTTTGGGCTGGCGGTGCTGCCAGGGTAGCGCTGCGCACCTGCTTTCTGTCCACGTACTGTGGGGGTCTAGCCACCTCGGATATACGGTCATACTACCAAGCCGCTCATCTCCTTGTTCTAAATGAATGGTGGTATGGTGACGGTGGAGATCCGGCCTACGCCCTAGAACGTGCATTAATGGGGGACAACTCGCTCCACACCATCCTATACTCACCCCGGCTGCGTCGGCCATTGCCGAGAGTCACTAAACTTGTATTTACGGTATGGCGGCAAGCCCTGCGTCGCATGGGCTGGTGGGGTAGACTGACCGCGGAAACACCGCTATGGCGCAACGGTCTACTACCAGAACTTGCTAAGTTGTCAGGCTTTGATGGCTGGGACTCAATAGGCATTTCGCAGCTCGGCCATGTGATGTCCGGGACGACTCTCAAGTCCTTCCAGGCTCTTAGTGCTGAATTTGATATGCACCAATCTCATTTTTATCGCTATTTACAACTTCGACATGCATTGACGCCCAGTATAGCTAATCTTGACTCGCTGCCAGAGTTCAGCCCGATCGAGGCAAAGGTGTTCATGGGTGACCTTGGAGACAAAAAAGTATTGCGCATTTACCAGACCGTGGTCACGCATTGCTCTTCCACTCTTCTTCGGCTGAAGGCGAACTGGGAGGCCGATATAGGACCGCTTGATGAGGATGATTGGCGGGAGGCATTAGAATCCCCGAGGGGGGCGGCTATAGCAATACGGTTTCGCCTCATACAGTTCAAGATTTTGCACAGGGCTTATTATACTCGAGAGCGTCTGTGGAGAGCGGGCCTGATTGAGTCCCCGGAGTGTCTGAGACGTGGGGCGGAGGTGGGTACATTGCTCCATACAGTGTGGTCGTGCTCAAAACTAGTTGGCTTTTGGAGGGGTGTATGGGGCTGTCTGTCGGAGGTGTTGGGCTGGACCCTTCCCCGTACCCACCGCCTGGGCCTACTACACATCCTGGAAGGGGTTGGTGGTAATATCTATAAGCGTCACCTGCTCCTCCTGGGGCTGATGGTAGCCAAAAGAGACATGGCCCGAGCATGGAAGGAGGTGAGGCCCCCCCCCTTGACTGCATGGAAGGCAGGCTTAGATTTTTCTATGGGTCTGGAGAGGCCAATATTTGAGGCACGAGGATGCCCTCGTAAACATTTCAAGATATGGAAGAGGTGGGCGGACTACAGAGGTTTGACACTGGATCCCCCGGAGGAACCGGAGGAGGACCTATAGCCCTGTATGCTCCTGCGGAGCCCACTCCCACACACACACTTGATGCGCCAAGAGTTTCCATCCATATGGTTCCCACACACATGCACGGGGTTAGGGAGGGTTGAGGGAGGGTTAGGGGAGTTGGGTGGGTAGATTCTTGAAAAGATGAAGATGGGATTGATGTTTTCGTGTACCATTGATTCTGCTGGTTCATTGCCTTGACGCTCAGATTTATTTTGCGATTGTAACTACAATGCCTGGTGGTATCGTCCTGATTGTGGGATGCCACTTTAATTCATATGCTCATCTTTATCAATAAAATTGTTGTGAAAAAAAAAGAAAAATGGCAATGAAATGATTTCATGGCAATTATAATGTTCACAACGATATGCCACAATAGTCAGCCTTCCCCTGAGCCAGGAAAAATGAGGGTGTGTCCTCCCTTGCTGATTGGCAGCATAGAGGACTGGAGCAGTGGCTTGACTGGATGCACTGAAGTGCGCATGTCACTTTGGCCTGCAGTCTTGCACCGGTCAAAGTGACATCTGCACTTTGAAGCTCTCCACCCAGCTGTCTAAGACAGCTGAGTGGAGAACAAGCACAGGCCTGGCCGGACTGGCCTTAGCGGGCACCGGGCATTTTCCCGGTGGTCCAAAAGGGTAAGAGCTGGTTTTTGGTTTGGCCTGTGGGGGTCAGCTTTGTAGCAGTGCTGCAATATCGGCCCCTTGTAACAAAAGCAGCACTTGTGCCTTACACAAGTAACCCAGGCTTCACAGTACCACCCCCATTCGCCCTCAGGTACCGATGGAGCGAACTGCCAGGTCTTGTTTTGGTTCCCAGTCCGCCGTTATACAGGCTCCAGGGCCTGAAGGAGTCTCTAGCCATTTATGTTGTTTATAATGTTACTATAATGCATGCCAATGATTTCGTTTTTATTTATTGTGCAGGTTTGTTTTATTAGTCTGTTGGGAAGCATTGTGGCACTTTGCCCGCCCCACTTTTTTCAAAGGATAAAATCTGCCTGAGTGCGAATCTAAAAAGGGCAGCCATTTACCATTTTAGAAGGGGTTAGTGTTTCTGAAGCAATCCTCTGGGGCTAAGGGATATGTGGTGAGAGGTTTGTGGGAGATTAGACTGGGTTTGAAAACCCAAAAATAAGTAGTTACTTGTATGCTTGTGTATCAATCGGTCTGAATGCATGCAAGCATGTTTATTAACTTGGATGCCAAGTGTGCAGATTTGTTTGCCTATTCATGTGACTGTATGTATGTTGCATGAGTGTGCGTCTGTCTACATCAGGGACTTTTGTGTAGTAGGAGCTACTTTTGTTAAGTGAAAATCATCACAAGGTACTAATATTATTAGTGTTGTTATAATGGCCACATCAGGCATGAATAAATTAGTAGCCACCATATGGAAGATTACCAGCGTGATACCGTCAGTCCATCACGCAGGGCTGTCAGCAGTTGCCTGAAAAAGCTTTGTCAGTTTGGAATGCCCCTGTGTAGGTAAAACATGCCAGCCTCAGCTGCAGTTCCTCTGGCATGAAAGTAATAATAATAGTAATATGTCTCCCCACATGATTTATCACTCAAAAATCATCTTATGAGTTCGGAAAATGCAAATCTTTTCATCCTAAATACACAGTTTGGGCAAAAGGTACCAATATAGTATGCTGGGGTGCACACAGAAGAGTTGCTTACAGGTAGCTAGCAGCTACCAGTAGCTCAGAAGCTACTCAGAGAAGCCTGATCTCAGGGCATGAGTTGGGGGTACATGACGTGCACCGTTCTATTTACACAGGGTGGACGCCATCCACCCTGCTAAGAAGGTGGGCCCCGCAGAAATATGTTAAACCTATCCCAGTGTAATTTGGAGGCAGAAGGACACGTTTAGTAGCTCCTGCATGTTGTCTGGTTTCATTCCCAGTAGCAACGTGGAGGCAGCGAAGGTTTTTTTTTCGCCTCCAGCTGGGCAAAGTTAAAGACAGAAGTTAAGGGGCCATCAGACCACCTTTTGCTCAAGTATTGGACTGGAGGCGTCCTGCAACCTACAAATGCAAATGCACCGCGAGGAAACAAAAGCACACAGCTTGTTATCTCTTCACAGGTACTTAAGAGATGCATGCGTTTTACTTTTTTGTATATAAGTGCATACACTGTAAGAATGTCAGATGGGCTTGTCTGTCCCAGTATTTACTCAAATAACAATTTAAATAGCACTATTTTATTTCTTTTATAGGGCTGCTCATCCCAATGCACAGTGTTAGAGCGCTGTACATAACAAACACATTATCCATTCCAAATAAATCATGTAAGTGTGTAAATTAATGTACATGATGTGTTACATGAGACTTTCAGGGTTACAAGGTGTAGGAGTCAAATACCCTTCATAGCTCACTGTGGACTACTAGAAGGATTACAATGTATTAACTACAAGTAACAAAAGAATCTCTGTCTTCAAAGAAGTAATCCACTTACCTATTTTCATAAAATAAAAATCTGTGATCTGCCATTTACATTATATGCTTTGCAGGAGACAACTTTAAAAAAAAACATATTTTATTGCATTTTCAGTTGAAACATGTTATAACATACACATATCAGAGCATCACTTCCAGAGAGGTCACTTCCAGTCATGCCACGGGGAACAACACGTGTCGTGAAGTCATGTGCTTTGACGGCACGCGTCATGATGAAAATTGAATACTGCCTAACTTGGTCAGTCCCCCCACTTCTTTTTTTAGGATTTGTGCCCTGTCCTATCTGAATGTGTCTCCAGAATGGAAATGGGATAGGCAGGTAGTATATGAAGCTTGTAGCTATGTACATAACTTTGCACTGTGACCATTTGACAAGCGACTTAGTACCATCCGTTTTTGTACATTTACGAACATGGAAAATACAAATCCACACATGATGCATACCTCTTTATTGATGTACTAGCAGCCCGTCTTGACGTTGTCCGGGTATGAATTGCTGCCGGCCAGTAGTATATTGTTTTGTAGGATTTTGTTTTGATAGCATTTCTTATCTGTGACAGGCCTGTGAAACGCTCCGATGCACAGTGCACTGCTGATGCACTTAAGAGTGCGCGTTCAGTATTGTGTGAACTCGAGTTTCCCAACTTTATTTTTCCTTGCAATATGATATAGCGCGAACTCGACAACATGGCATGAGCACAATTTACATTACAGAAGAACACATTCATTTATGGTAGGCACAGGGAGACAAAGCGATTTGCCTGGAATCACAGGATGTTGAGCTGATGTCGAGATTCGAACGTAGCTCCCCAGCTCTACAGTTCGCAATTCTAGAACTTGTGGCGGGAGGTGTGTCTAAAAGTGTATGTCGGTGCTGGCCATCAATAAGAGAGACCTGTGCATTTTTCAAATGGGTGGTGAAAAAATATGAGTTTGTTGCTGGAGATGTGGGCCGCCGTGCCACCAATGTACTTACCGGGGGAGGGTAAACACCCATTATTCCGCAAATTTCTTTCCGCATACCATCACTCCGCATACTTTCATTACGAAAGTACCATGACTCAGCAATGCCATTATTACGCATGGCATTACATTTTATATGCTATTACCATGCACACATTCACAACGAAATTCGTTGTAAAAGCATGAATGGTAAAAGCATGTTTTTTTATGTTTGGATGAGGTAAGTATGCATATAGGGGTATATGTTTTGGGGTACTAAGGTATATGTTTTGAGGTGTTTGGGTATTTTAAGGGTTCAGATATAGTTTTGGGTTATGGGGTACAGGGGTAGTTTTAGGGTTTAGGGATAGGTATGGGTTTAGGGGTACAGGGGTATTTTTAGGGTTCAGGGCTAGGTTTGGGTTTTGGGGTAATTTTAGGGTTTTGGGGTAGGTTTGGGTTTTGGGGTACAGGGATATTTTAAGGGTTCAGGGCTAGGTTTGGGTTTTGGGGTGCAGGGGTATTTTTAGCGTTCAGGGCAAGGTTTGGGTTTTGGGGTACAGGGGTATTTTAGGGTTCAGGGGTAGGTTTTGGCCTTGGGGTACAGGGTTATTTTTAGGGTTAAGGGCTAGGTTTGGGTTTTGGGGTACAGGTGTATTTTTAGGGTTCAGGGGTAGGTTTGGGTTTTGGGGTACAGGGGTATTTTAAGGGTTCAGAGCTAGGTTTTATTTGGGGTACAGGGGTATTTTAGAGTTCAGGGGTAGATTTGGGTTTTGGGGTACCGTGGTATTTTTAGGGTTCAGGGCTAGGTTTGGGTTTTGGGGTACAGGGGTATTTTTAGGGTTCAGGGGTAGGTTTGGGTTATGAGGTACAGCTGTACTTATAGGGTTCAGGACTAGGTTTGGGTTTTGTGGTGCATGGGTATTTTTAGGGTTTAGGGAAAAGTTTCGGTTTTGGGGTACAGGGTATATTTATAGGGTTAAGATGGGTTAGTGTTTGAGGGTGTTGGGGTATTTTAAGGAGTAAGGGTGGGTTATGATTATGGGGCGCAGGGGTATTTAAAGGGAGCAGGGTGGGATTAGCACACAATATGAGACATGGCATGAAGAGTGGAACGTACCACACGCCTCCAGCGTTTGTCACGCCCCCAGCACACGCCCACAGCGCAACGCAGACACGCCCACAAGGGACTACTTTGCTGGCACGGTTCTTTTACCTTTTAAATGTATATAGTGGGCGTCTGCATAGCCTATGTCCTTCTGCTGCAACTGCCCTTTCCATAGCTGTATTGGGTGTTGTGATTGGTGCTGTGGTTCCTGAGATTACCCGCCTCAAAGGTTTGGGCTCTCTCTTTCTTATATTAGTATGGATTTTGTCGTATGACTATTGTGAATTTAACCAAACTCGTCTAAACAGTTATGTCGCCTAAATTGTACATCTGGAACAGCAGAACACTGCTGAATATTTTAATCCGAGGAAAGGATGCAGAATCAAACAAATCCCTGTCATCAGTTTCTTATTTAAAGTGCATGTGTATCATGCGAAACTTAAAACAGAACTTGGCAGATGTTGGATGTACAAAACACATCAAAGACAGGGCAGAGGAGTTGGCCTAACGGCAGGGGCGGTCGACCTTGGGGATCTGGGGAACCGGGTTTGAATCTTGGCACAGACACGCAACATCCTGTAATTCTGGGCAAATCACTTAATGTGCTTGTTCCTAACAAAAAGAATGAATGTGTCCTCATGTAACGCTACTGGTGCTTGTGTAAAGTGCTTTGATACCTAATGCGTCTGGGTAAATTTCGCTCTATATAAAACTCCGTAAAAATTAAAAAGATGGACTTTTTCGTAAGTTTATGATTATTAGCTATTCACAAAGGTAGGACTGTCCTATATTTGCATGTGCCAAGACTCCATAGTCGTAAGGAAACTATTAGTAAAATACTTTGGTGAATAGCAAACAATCCTAAACATGCACATAAGGATACATTTACCTTTGTGAATCAGGCCCTCACAGTGTGAAGAATTGGATCAAAGGCTCTGAGACGAAAGCCATGCAGACTCAAGAAATCTCATGTATCATCAAAAATAGGCAATAATCTATCTATATATATAAAAACGAATGTATGTCTGTTTGTCCTTTATGCATTACTACACCATTCATCTGATCGCCATTAAACTTTGGGAAGTTGTTGAGTACACTCCCGCGAAGGTTTCTGGGAACAAAAAATAAATAAATTGTTAAATATTGGCCCCCCAGGGCCCTCATAATCTTTCCAATACTGAACGTTTACAGTTTATGGTGCGACTCGCTTTTGCAATGACCATCAACAAAGCACAAGGACAATTGCTGCAAGTGTGTGGACTAGATTTGGGGAATCCGTGCTTCTCACATGGACAACTGTATGTGGTCAGCTCACGAGTCGGAAAACCTTCTGATTTATTTGTGTATGCACCAGACGGAAAAACAAAAAATACTGTGCATCCACAAGCACTCAAATGAATAAAAAGAATTAAAACACTTTAAAATGTTTTCCATATTAAAATGAATAAGTTTCAATAAAAATGACACAATGTAAATTAAATGTTATCATAACAAGTTTCCTTAAATTTCCTTTCTTCTGAGATCTCAGCATCGCGCAACGGGTAAGCTAGTATGCATTTAGAAATCAAATATTTTTAAAGATTGGAGGTTTTCGAAGGCAGGGTGTTGGAAGCAGGCCTGGGTGAAATTTTATTTACACAGGAGTGATCAGAGTGTTGCCAACACTCCAACTGTGGTTTCAAGTTCAATAAGGTTTGCTTTCCCACCCCCAGGTGACACAAGTGAACTTAGTTCAATGCATCAGCGTTGAATGTGAAAATAGGTTATTGTAGCCCAGCAGAACCCTATCCAATACATTGTTGAATTTTAGGTATTGCTTTTGGGTTACTAACAATTCTTATGAGGAGATCAGCTACACCTTGGTAACAGAAACAAACCTATTTCACTTTTCATAATATCACACACACACTACATTAAGAAGAATAAACATTTTTAAATAAAAGCTTGTGTTATGACAGTAATAAACTGTTTGTTATTAAGTGTAGAACACATACACAGGATATCATTAAAACAGCAAGAAGGAATGTTGTGAGTAACAAGATTAAATCGAACATTTCTAACATGTTTAGAATGTCATCTATAACTGAACACCCTAAAACCTACCTCTATGAGCTATTCTAAGAGAGAGCATGCAAAGCAGAGCAACTTGAGTTTCTTATGAAGAAGATATGCACTGCATGCCTTGTTCATCAGCAAGGCTCTCGTTATCAGTGGAGGGGTGAAGGCAGTGTTCCCTGTGAAGGGCAAACACACGCTGTGATAGCAACCTTCTTTCGGGACACAGATTTATCAGCACTGAGAGATGTAGCATATTCCAAGTGTGCCAACAGTAGGTGAGACAGGCTTTAGGCAAATCACATGTGATAATCTGGATGAAGAGACACTATTCCTAAGTGGTCAAATGGCAGTACTTATATACTAAATCTTATCAGAGATTGGAATTTCTGACATAAGAGGACGTCAATTTGGACGATACTATTTTGACTAAATGTCTGTACTTGTTCTTATTTCACCTTGACATAGAGGCAATTAGACTTTTGACCCAGATTGATGTTGCATCAGGTGTTATATCTATGTCATTAGTCAAACGCGCTGACACTTTCACAGTTCTTAGAAAGGAAAGCTCTAATGACATTTGTGTGGAATGGTAAGCCTGGCAATGATTCTGCACAAATTGCAAAAGACAGTGACCTCCATTGTCTAGAAATGAAACCTCCATGATCCAAAATGGCAACATCCATTGTCTGAAATGGCGACGGGGCCTACCTAAAATGTTGTCAGATTAATCGGGGCTTAGGGGCTTTACATCAAGAGTAATGTTGGAAATTGTGCGATCCTCGTTTCATGAAGTTACCAAAAATTATGCCAGTTCATGAAATTTTGTGTAATTTTGGTCAAAAATGCACTTTCAAGAGCACTGGAGCAGAGCACAAGCAGGTTGCTGCTGTTCTTGTTCTGTTGCATTTAGCACTATGTTCTTAGCACACAATTAATTCTTTTGTCCATTTAGGACACACAGGTGCATTTTGCTCCAAGAAAATCATGCTAAAATATCGTAAACTTGCAGTAATTATGTATAATTACGTAACGTATGCCCACCACTAGTTAGAAACGTACTAAGCCCATCAAAATCTGTATCGCTAACCTCCACATAGTAGAATCCAATTCTGGGCAATAGAGTTCTGCTGTTTCTCCAGTTCATGCTCACTCTTCGTATCCTGCAATTTCGTATCCTACCTCTTGGTTGTCTTGGCACACTTCCTCCCAGTTCCTCGCCCTTTACATCACACCCTTAACTGTTGTTTGAAGCCTTGGCTCCTTTATATCTGTTTACCATCTCTTGAAGTTGCTGCTGGGGTTCCATGTTGCCGTGGATGCTGAAAATGCTCCTGGTATTGTCGGCGTTCGTGAGAATCTGAATGCTGTTTTACAATCTCTTTATTGTTCCACCTAAAATGAAGGTGCTTTAGAAATCAGTAGTGCCTCATTTAGCATAAAGACTGCATCCCACTGAACTCAAGTCCTGCATTGTGTGAGAGAGGCACCCATGCAGTACCAGGAACCCTAACACCCATTTTCCCCACCCTGCTCCTCCTGATACGGCTTCAGTCTCCTACCAGGTTAGAGACTCATGGAGGGTGGAGATGCTCATCTGTTTCACTGCTTGATATCTCAGAACCTGATACAGATAGCATGAAGATGGTGAGATAGAAAGTTAGAGGCTTTGGCCGCTAAAAAGGAAAAATAATCCACCAAGATACATGAAAAACAGGGACGTGTTGATCCAAGCTTCTGGAACATAAGTTGCAAGACAAGGTAGAAGCAGAGGATCCGAATTGTGCAAGGCACAACTGAGAAGCACACACTCTGAAGGATGTTATCTTGGAGGAAGGACAGCTAGTGCAGGCTGGTTACATTTTCTGAGATGTTCTCCCACTGGGAAATGCCCAGGACTAGAGTTCTAACAGCTAAGGAGTATGTTTGAACAGCCCCAGGTATATAGCATTGGTATTATCCAAGTGTGATCAAGTTACAGTCTGAATAATCGTTTTAACAGGTTTAATAGGCAACAGCACAAAACTGTTTCTCATTGTTGGTATTTGAAGAGAGTTCAAACGTGGGGGGAAGAGTGCTTGGAAACGATGCCTAGGTGTCTGGCTTGGTATTCGAAACAAGGGGTTTGTCCAACTAGCATCAGACCTGGGGTAGTGGAGCCTACCAGTGTGAGAATTTCTGTCTTATTACGTGGCTGCATAAAGGCCAACCATAAAGAGTTGAACCTACAGAAATATCCCTACATGTTTTCTATATATTGTTGCTGAAAATGATCACAACAATGAAGTACCCTTTCCACTAATTGAACACGTGGAATGCCGAAACCCTCTTCCGGCTTCACAGAAAAAAATAAGTGCTCTTAGATCCTTTCTGGGAGCTTTGAGAATAACCTACAGCAGACAGCACCTAGGGCCTCATTTATGAAAAGTGACGTATCGCTGCGTGAAAACAGCGATGCGTCTCTTTTCAATACGCCCTCCTTGCGACACCAATGATGCGTCGTATTTACAGTATGACGCATCATGTCGCAAGGAGTTACAGATACATTAGTATTTCTGGCGTATCTGTAGGCGCAAAAGTGACGCATTGCTGGAGTGTGTCACAAAAGTGACGCAACTCCAGCAATGTATCCTTTCACATGGGGCAAGCCCCATGTGAAAGGGCCTGCGTCAGTCTTACGCCTGATGTGAGGCAGGCGTAAGATTTTGACGCATTTTAGGCTTAGAAGTGGCGCAGTGAAATCTTATTAATTTCACTTCGTCATTTCTACGACCCTTTCTTGCGTCAAAACGCCCCCCTTGCATACATTATACCTGGCGCAGGTATAATGTGGCGCAGGGGTTTATAAAGTGACGCATCTACCTAGATGCGTCACTTTGTAAATATGGTGCAACAAGGCACATTTTTTACGCTGCTGGTGCGTCACAAAAAGTGAACACCAGCGGCGTAAAAGTGACGCACAGCCTTATAAATGAGGCCCCTAGAGTTTATCAGCTAGATTCATCAAGCATTTTTGCAGGCGCAAACGGTGCGAATCGCTGGTTTCGGCCGTTTGCACCCGCAAAAATGGCATTTGGAATTCATCAATGGGTCATCAACTCGCAATTTGAAAAAGATCAAAAAATTGCGATTTTTCAAATTGCGATCGCATTTAAGGAATCTCAATTTGAGATTCCTTAAATGCTATTCATGAACCATTAAAAAATTGCGATTTCGCTATTTTTTGCCGCTATTTACCGTGAAGTCTGACTTCGTGGTAAATAGCGAAAACTGAGAAAAATTCACTTTTGTGCATTTTTCTCCGTTGTATGTTACGCAACATAAGTCTACATTTTCATTTCAGGGGTGCTACAGGGTGTCCTTTGGACACCTCTGGCGCCCTTGAAATCGCATCCTTATTTGCGATTAGCAAATTGCTAATCGCAAATAAGGAATAACTCCCCATTCATTCCTATGGCCCTTTTGGCCATTAGGAATGAATGGGGAGTTATTCCTTATTTGCGATTAGCAATTTGCTATTCGCAAATAAGGAATGTGTAGGAATCGCAATTTATTTAGCGATTCCTACATGAATCCCGTTTTGCAAGTCCATAATAGCGATTCCTTAATAATCGCTATTAAGAACTCGCAAAACGGGACTATGATGAATCTGGCAGTATATCTCGAATGCTCTTGTACCTTCCAACCTTGTAATTCGTTTTTCCCATCATAATCATTCAACATGCTCTTAAAATCTCTGACGGCTCCACATTCCTGAGTATGTTATTGCAGTTCTAAACGTGTCTGCGGCATGCTTGTGAAATCGATTTTATTCTCTCTCATTCGATAGATTATAGTTTCATTATACAGACAGTACACTAGACTGTATTTATGGTTCCTTCGTGAAGTCCTGCAGGATCCAATAATGGCTTGTGTATTTACAACAGTTCACCAGGTTTGACACCTCATATACTGTAATGGTGGGATGGTAAGACCTCCCCTGGATGGAGTGCATGTGAAAAGAGCCTGCGTGTAAGAGGGTTGTTCGGTCGGTAAAAAGCAGAAAGAGAATATGCACAAAAAAAGATGTAAAACTGTGGATCAAGAATAAAAAACTGTTTAACACAATACAACAAACCTGCTTTGCGCTCAGGCAGGGGCGTAGGGAACCCCCCACTTTAGCAGCTTACGTGGGGGGTCCGGCTGTGCCTGTTAAGCTGGTGAACTGGGTCCGCATAAACAGTAATTACTTGTTTATGGGCCTGTTATGTCTGCACAAAAAGATGCCTATAAATAGCACTGCTATGAAATTCCATGAGAGAGGGTTGTGAGCTTTCAGCTGGCATGCACAGAGAAGGAAAAACATAAAGAAAAAAAGATAAATTGTAGAAATTGTAGAAAGAGGAACACGTTGGCAAAAACGATGAGCATGACGGAGAAAGATGTGAAAGAAAAAGTAAGGATGGGAGAAAAAAGATGGGCAGATACAAATGGAAACAAGCATTGGCATATCCAATAGGTCTCGCCTTTGGGCCTTATTATAAGAAATTATTAAGGCGATGTCCTTACCTGTATTTAAAGGTGCTGTTTAAGTGTTAACAAATTTAATATAGCGTCCCTTATTTGAGTTTTTGACCTGACTAAATAATGAAGTAATACTATTATAAAATAAGGCCTGTCCACACATATTGGGTAACTGGAAGTATGTGGTTAGTAGTGGCCTAGATTTCAAAGAACTGAAAGCACAAATGTAGCACTAGTTCAAGTTCAAGTTCAAAGATTTGTATAGCGCACTACTCACCCAGAGGGTCTCAAGGCGCTTGAGGGAGGGGGCGTATTTTACTTATCGAATATCCACGTTTTTAGTTGCTTTCTGAAGGAGAGGTGGTACTGTGTAAGGCGGAGGTGAGTGGGGAGAGAATTCCAAGTTTTGGCCGCTAAGAAGGAGAAGGATCTACCTCCCATGGTGGATCTATGGATGCGCGGAATCGCAGCGAGGGCTTGATTGGACGATCGCAGTTGTCGGGTAGGGGTGTAAAAGGACAGTCGCGTGTTGAGGCATTCGGGTCCTAGGTCGTAGAGGGCTTTGTGTGCGTGGGTGAGGAGACGGAACGTAATTCTCTTGTTGACGGGGAGCCATTGGAGGTCTTTCAGGTGACTGGAGATGTGATCTTGGCAGGGGATATCTAGTATGAGTCTGGCTGAGGCGTTTTGGATGCGTTGGAGTTTATTCTGTAGTTTAGCTGTGGTTCCGACGTAAAGGGTGTTTCCGTAATCCAGTCGGCTAGTGACCAGTGCGTGGGTGACCGTTTTTCTTGTTTCTGTGGGGATCCAACTGAAGATTTTTTTGAGCATGCGTAGGATGTTGAAGCATGATGATGAGACGGCGTTGACTTGTCTGGTCATCGAGAGGGAGGAGTCCAGAATGAAGCCCAGGTTACGTGCATGGTCCGTTGGTATGGGTGCAGTTCCCAGGGCCGGTGGCCACCATGAGTCGTCCCAAGCAGAGGGAGATGAGCCTAAGATGAGGACTTCCGTTTTGTCCGAGTTCAGTTTTAAACGGCTGTTCTTCATCCACTCGGCTACATCTTTCATTCCTTCGTGTAAGTTGGTTTTGGCGGTGTTTGGGTCTTTGGTGAGGGAGAGGATCAGCTGGGTGTCGTCAGCGTAGGAAATGATGTTGAGGTTGTGTTGGCGCGCGATGGATGCGAGGGGACTCATGTATACGTTGAAGAGGGTGGGACTGAGTGATGATCCTTGAGGTATGCCGCAGATGACTTCGGTGGCCTCTGATCTAAAAGGGGGGAGGCGGACTCTCTGGGTTCTTCCGGCGAGGAACGAGATGATCCAGTTCAATACTTTTCCTTTTATTCCGACGTTGCTGAGGCATTGTATGAGGGTGCTATGACGGACTGTGTCGAAGGCTGCGGAGAGGTCAAGTAGGATGAGGGTAACTGTTTCTCCGTTGTCCAGTAGTGTTCGAATGTCGTCTGTTGCTGCGATGAGTGCAGTTTCGGTGCTTGTTTGGCTCGGAAGCCGGACTGTGAGAGGTCGAGGGATCTGTTGGATTCGAGGAAGGTGGCGAGCTGACTGTTGACGGCTTTCTCAATGACATTGGCAGGGAATGGGAGGAACGAGATGGGACGGTAGTTCTTAAGTTCAGTGGGGTCTGCTGTGGGTTTCTTCAGAAGGGCGCTGAGTTCGGCATGTTTCCAGCTTTCCGGGAAGGTGGCGGAGTTGAGGGAGCAGTTGATGACATCTCGGAGATGGGGTGCGATGATGGAGTCTGTTTTGTTGACGACGTGGTGGGGGCATGGGTAGGTTGGCGATCCTGAGTGGGTGGAGTTCATCAGACGGATGGTGTCTTCAGTGGTGATTGGGTTCCAAGCGCAAAGGTTGTTAGAGGGGGGTTTAGGTTTGGAGGTGGGTGGAGCGGGCTGGTCTCTGGGCTCGTTTTCAAAGCTGTTATGTATGTCGGCGATTTTGTTGTGGAAGAATGAGGCAAAGGAGTCGCAGAGGTTTTGGGAGGGAGTGATGTCGTTGGTGCCGGCGGTGGGGATGGTAAAGTCTTTGACGATGTTGAATAGTTCTTTGCTGTTGTGGGCGTTGTTGTCGAGTCGATCCTTGAATGCTAATTTCTTGGTGGATCGGATCAGTTGGTTGTGTTTGCGGGTGGCGTTCTTGAAGGTGGTCATGTTGTTAGCGGTTGGGTTATTTCGCCAGGCTTTCTCGAGGGTGCGGCAGATCTTCTTGGATTTCTTAAGGTCATCATTAAACCAGGGGGGCTTTTTTGCTGCCTTGCTTGATTTTATGGTTTTTCTGGGGTGCTAATTCGTCCGCGCTGTGGGTGATCCATTTGTGAGGTTGGAGGCTGCTTGGTTTGGGTCCGATGATTTTGCAGGAGGGTTTTGGTGGAGCGATGTGAAGAGCTGGTCGGTGGTAATTTTATTATTCAAAAAGAGAGGAACCCCTTGTGTAGGTCAAGGGAAATAGGGTTTTAAACCGAGGAAAAGCTGGTTCCCTTGAGAACTATACGGAATAAGCTAAAACTTAGTCTTAAGACAAAAGAATAAAATCATGAACTAATTCAATCTATAACATATAGTAAAACAGAATTTTTATTTAAAGGAACAGAGATAAAAACAATTCACATTTCTACAACATAAGGTTCCTACACAAGACAATAAAATGCTAACAATTAATACTATCTATTGTGACCTGCACAATATAAAAGACAGACAGAAATTTGTAAAACACAAAAAATTGTAAATTACAATTGGTACATTCAACGTTGCAGTTTGATCACAACCTTGTTGTATAACCACAAATTTCATATAAACAAGGGAGGAAAGAACTTGAATTGTACAGTAGTTGTGCGTCGACGCGTTTCGGTGGTACTGGACAGGAATTTGCTCCACCTTTATCAAGACTAAAATGTGTTGTCTGTCTGGTTACTGGGTCTGAGAAATTACCCTCTGCAAATCCAAAATCCCTGATTGGACAATTTGGAATAGGGGCCTGAACTCAATCCTGTTTCTTGTTTGCCGTGTAGGTCAAGCAGTCTTCTGTTTAAAACAAGGATTATTCAGAACATCTGTGTAGTCTGATGACTAGATTGAATAGAGGTGCTTTTCGGGATATTTCGTGGATGTTTCCTGTGGGGTTAGGCTCTTGTTCTGGCTCCAAAGTCATAAAATATGTTCTCTCCAGATTACAGGAGGAGAAGGATACTGCACGATATCTGCAGTCTTGTGTGGAAAGAGCGAGTTTGGTGCCTGTAGCTGCTGTAAATTGCAGGTTGTTTAAGGGCTGAGCGCTCTGGTATTGAAGATAGAACTCTCTCCAAACAGGATTGGCAGGCTCTAGTTCTGCGGATGAATCTCGCCGTCTCGGGGGTTCTGAAGGAAATGATTAATTTCCTTCAGAACCCCCGGCTCTAGTTCTGCGGATGAATCTCGCCGTCTCGGGGGTTCTGAAGGAAATTAGACGTCTGTAAGGAAGGAGACGTCCGGCAATGTGGTGTCGAGTAGGTTCCAAAGTTCAATGGCGTGTCTGTGGACCGAGCGGATGTTGAGTAGGATGCATTTCAGGTGGTTGGTGCAGGAGTTCTGTTTGGAGTCTGTGGATTTGGTGTGGATCCTGATGCAGTCGAACTTGCAGGAGTAGCAGGTGAAGGGTCCATGGGTTTGGCCTGGGGCGGCTTGGTTGCAGTTTGGAAGTCGGCCGGGGTTAAGTGCTGAGAGGGTTGCAGCGCCGTACGTTATGCAGGTGGAGTGGGAATTACGGGGGGCAGGGGGTCTGGCGCTGGGCGCGGTCCAGGTGTGGACGGGCTTATCTTTGGCGCACCTTCGGCACGCATAGGGCGCTTCCGCTGCGCGTGAACGCTGCGCGCAAATGCGTCTGACATAAGTGGATAGTGGAGGGGGCGGAGCGAGGGAGGAGCAGCTGGGAGGCGGGAGCGGGGTGGAGAGGACGGGCTCCGAGGCACAACAACAAGATGGCAGCAAAAGCAAAACCGAAACAGGATGGGGCACAAAGTAGGACACAATCAGGTATTAATCATTGTAAATTCAATCAGTGATGTGAGCGCTACTATTACAACAGCACAAACGAGTGGTACCAGTAATAATTAATGGTCTAAGCTTCACAATCGCGCTATACAGATTATAACAGTCAAAAAAGCGAGCAATGTATAAGAAAGGCAAGCGCTATATAATTAAAGTAGGTAGCAGTTTTTTAAAGCGCAAAGCAAAGAGCGCAGCCCAACGATACTAGTGGAGAGCAGGGAGCGTGGGGAGCGACTGCTACTGAGAGCGTCAGGGCGGTCACTACTATCGAGTCCTGAAAAGGAAAACCCTTGTTAACAAATACAGTACTGTATGACCTTAAAAGCTTGTGTGCTTAAGCAAAAACGCTATGCTGACTCGTACCCCTCCTTCCAGTACGCTATTACATGCACACACTATTGCCACATACTTCACCAGCTACACAATTAACAATTACAATCCACATACTCCATTACATACAAATAAACGCACACTTTAAAAAGCATGTGACCAAGAGGTACATCATTACATACACTAATCAGGGCAGAACACAGTATTAGATATAACAAAGACTGTCACAAATGTTATCAGTCAGTCAGTCACTAAGTCTTTATTGCGATTCTTCATCATAAAAGACTGACTGACTGACAAATGTTATCACAAACACGTCACATTTCCACGTAACCATCACATGCATGAGTCACAACCATGACAATATCAATTGCACACATCACGGTGATAAGTAACGGAAATAATTTGCATTACAGTCACCCAGATAAAGTAAACTGCAGCATTGTATGGGTTTCAAGATGAAAGGGGGCGGAGAGAGTGGGATAGAAAGAGAAGGAAATTGAAGAGGGCGAGCGGGGAGCAGGTGAAGGGGCAGGTGGACGCAGTGTAAGGGAAGGGAGCAGAAGGGGAATCTACGAGCTTGGGGATGTTGTGGCTGCACATTTGTATGCCCAAAGGCCACATCCGTTGTACACAAGCAAGTGTAAACACATTTGACTTCCTCATCTTTCCACAACAGGATAGATCAAGTAGAAATAAATAATAAAGATTGTATACGTTTTTTAAAGGTGGGTCTAATCACCTTCAAGTACCATTTCAACAGGGGTCCCGGGATAAATTACACTGATTTAAACGATAAACAAATGTATTGCCAGGTCAGAAATATTTTGCATGTCAGTCCATATACAGTGAAATAATAATGTAACCACTCATATAATCTAAACTGAATAAATGACATGTTTCCTTTCGTATTTGGGAACTATAGAAGAGAAAAAGATGGAGGTAAAACACTGAATAATCTTTTTGTAAAACACATGCAGAATACATGTGCATTTGTTAGTTGCTTTAAATAACTGTAAACAAATATATAATTTTAACAACATATTTTATTTAGCTGCTGCGTTTGTTAGAAAGAAAACATGACATTCCACTTAGTTGTAATGACAGCAAGAGGTATCAACCAAACGTATGCAAGTCGGTTAACCCAGTTTCTTTCAGAAGGCAAAACGTAAATCCATCAATTGACAGCCTTTTTGTATGTACTTCAGTTTGACTTTTTCCGAATTGCAGTTCAAATCCACACATTTCAAAAATCTATCGACAAATCCAAAGAAATGTCAGTGGTCGGAGACGAGATGGACGATGGCTGGCTTGCCTGCCTGGGAGGGTCCAAACTGACAATAATAATGCTAGGAGCAATGCGGGGGTGACCCAGTTTAAAACATTTGCAATGTGCACCTCAAGTGAACAGACAACATTGGCAGGGAGAACGCATGGATCACTCAGTTCGCATCTTAACCCCTACAAAACGGTGAGGCTGGTGAATCAGCATAAGAAATAAGGAAAATAATTGCTGGTTACCTGCCCTGATCCTTGAACAAAGCAGAACATACACACAAACCCCAATTTACAATAATGAAGACAAACAATACTGCAACTCCGCAGCGAGATCGCCATGATGTGCTTAAAATAGTGGAATCGTGTGGCAATAGAAATGGGAATAACCGAAGTGAAAAGTAAAATGCGCATAACACCATATTAGACTGTTAGAAACGCCGTAAACACAACAAATGAAAAAAAATGTGCACTTGTAAAATACATACTGCAACGAAGCAGAGTAACTAAAAAAAAAACGCAGCTGCTCTGCTTCATAGCATTATGCATTTTAAACCTGTACACTTTTGCTGCGGGATGTATTTTAAACGTGCGCACACTTTTTCTTTTAAAGTATTTGCAATACAATGCAATAGGTCAATAAGTTACAGCGAATGTTGTTATAAATAGCGCTGTATATAAATATATTCACAAATGATGTACATTTTACCAGACTTTAGTGGGCTTTTCATTTTTAGGTCTCGCCTGTGGTTAGCAGCGCGCATGCACTGCCCTCGCCATGCGACAACCTATTGGAATCAATACGGTTTCCAAGCTAGATGTGCACGCGGACGGAGAGAAGATGTGCACACGGGGACTGGATGCTTCACTGGCCGCGTGACACTCTGGGGACTTTTTTTTGGGCTCTGCAAACTGTATTTTTCAATATTTGATGCTTTTAATAGGCAGCGCGGAATACTGTGCTGCTTACTAAAAGCATCAAATATTGAAAAAAGAGTCGGCAATCGTTGATTGTGCTCATTGGAGTGAGTGTTTGCATCCTTGTATGAGGCAATTTTACAAGATTCACTGCTGTGTTTCGTCTCCTTGAGTGCGAAGGGGCTTCTGCTTTTTGGCAGGGGTATTTTTTGCTTTCTGAGCTTTTAAATCACCTTCGTTGTCATGCAGCATGCCCCTTGTATTTCGGCCTTTGGCGTTAGTGTGTTTAATAAAGATCCACATTTATTTCCTGCTGGCTGGGGGGCACGCGCTGTGATAGGGTGTGACCACGCTGCAAGGGCGCGGGCCGGCTCTCACTGAATGGTCTGGACGTTCCCTCAGCCCGAGGCCAGCAGAAGTAGCGCCCATGCCCAGTGCGTTCAGTGAGAACTGACCTACATGCATGAGAGCAGGCTGCGATGCACAGAGATGAAATGAGCGTGTGGCGTGCCGCCTTTCAAACATGACAATATGTGCGTGGCAATGTAATGCTTATGGATATAATGCGCGCACTGCACCACCATTCCTAAAGATCAGTGCACTGATATTCATACCTTCGAAATAAACTGTGCACTGCATTTCTAATGGAATGGAATGTGTTTGATGCGGTACTGTTATCTGTCTCACTGAAACGTGAATAGAATAGAATAGAATAGAATAGAATAGAATAGAGACTTGTTCGGAAGCAATCCACTTGTTTAACTCACCAACAAAGTTATTAATATGTTTAGTGAAAAACTAATACGCACCACACGAACACGCGGGTTAGCGAAGCTTGCTAATGTGTGTACTAACACGGATAACAATGAAGTAGGACTAATACCGCTTTAAACAGGGAAACCGTTGTGCGCATGCGTCAACTACATCTAGGCAGGATGACGTACTATCACTTGGAGGGAAATTCTGGCGCATGAGCAGAAGATACTAAAATGGAGTCTTGAAGAATCACGAGCATGGCATCTGCTTGTTTGGACTAAATCGAGTGGCTTTACTAATGCTAATGCGAGAAAAAGAAATTAATAAATGAACTGAGATAGAGTAGAGGAGGGTGGTATACAGTGCAAACACTTTATTTTTTAAAGTAACATCTGTCTTCTGACTTTTATAATTAGTGCATATTTGGGCCTCTCTTGCATAGCCAGATTGAATGGAGTGATGTTAAGTCCACGCATGCCCACGGAATGAAATCATGAAGGCCTTGACTGTGCAGTTGAATGGGAGCCAAAGGACAAGTGCAACATCCTGGGAACAGGATGGTGAGGAGTTCAACAATGAAGAAAGATATTTATGATCAACTTTAACTGTTTCTATGTTGTTACTTATAGTATATGGGAATGAAATGTATGAAAACAAAATAAGGGGATGGGTTTGCGAACTATAGCTGAACTGATTTCTAGTGACTTGTAGGCATTGTGTGATGAAGAACCCCCCCTTGCCTGACCAATCAGATTTCATATTTGTATGATATTGAAACTTTAGTGTGTGGAACATTCAGCAAAAAAGGTATAATTAAGGTAGTTTTAGTTAGTTATTCAGAACAGAGAATGCTGAGAGGAGATCTGAGAATGCTGGACCAGAAGAGAGCATTAGATGAAGAAGCGCATTGCAGGGAGGAGGGAGCTGATTGCAGAATCTGAAGCAGAACTTTCTATCCTAATTTAATTGGGTTAGATCATAAGATCGCGGAGGAATCTCGAGGAGAGGTCAACTATCATGTCCTGATCCCAGGGGACCCTTACCAGCCCTTTGGCCAGGGGATTGGTCTTCCACACCATCCTTGGTAACTATAACTGCTAATTATTTGCTGAATGTTCTTTTCTCTCTGTCCTCTTACTCTCTGACTATTGATTATTGCACGAGTCCGAGGCATATTTATGGTGATTTCAAATTGAATTTTCTCTCCTATGAATGAAGGTGACTGCACTGTATTGAATTGTTCAACTGCATTTCATTTAGATAAAGATTTAAACCTTTCAGAGCCTGTGGTTATTTACTTTTAAAGGTATGTTAATTATCACCATCAACTAGTTCAACTAATGGTCCATTGATCAGAGGAAAAAACTTGTTGTTCTGTGAAGGATTAGTCAGTGATGAACTAAAGGTACTGAATAAACTAATCCTAACAGTCTGTGAAATTTTACAGAATGCCCCCTTAAACCCGTCCAGCGGTTTCTACCATTGTGAGTTTTTATGGGCCCAGGTGAGTATATGTAGTGGAGTATCTGTTGTTGATGGACCGCTGGATCAGGATCAGGGCTGTAGTTTCTCCCTGTTCTAGGAGAGACCTGATGTAGTCACTGTCTGTGAATAGGACAGTTTATGTACTGTGATTTGAGCGGAAGGCAGATTAAGATGGATCCAAGAGGTTGTTGTTCTCCAGGTGGTTGGTAAGTTTGCAGTTGATTTCCAGAACTTTAGCAGGGAGATGGGACGGTAGTTCGTGAGCTCTTCCAGGTCTGTGGATGGTTTTTTGAGGAGTGGTTTGACTCTCACATGTTTCCATTTTTCTGGGAAGGTCGCAGAGGTGATGGAAGTGTTGAGGATGGTGGTGAGTTTTTCTGATGGTGCTTTTCCCCAGGTTAAACATGTGGTAGGGACAGGGGTCCCTGGTTCCTCTGGAGTAGGGTGGAAATCATGATGGTGTTGGTGAGATGTGTGGTGAGTTGTTCCCAAGTTGTAATGCTTGGGCTTGAGAGGGTGATATTGGGGAGGCTGTGGATGCTGGTAATGGGTAGATGCCAGTCGTAGTGTTCATAGATGGTGGAGATTTTGCTAAGAAAGAAGTCTGCTAGGATGTCACAGAGATCTTGAGAGGGGGTAACACTGTTCTTGGTTGTTAAGGGGTTGGAGAACTCTCTGCTGATCCTGAAGAGTTCTTTGCTATGGTTTGACCTGGCTTCGAGGCAGGGGTCAGTGTGTCCTTTTTAGCATCTTTCATGCTTTGGTGGTAGTTATTGAGAGCAACTTTGAAGGTGGTTTATTTGTATCCCTCTTTGCTTGTGCACCAGATTCTTTCAAGTCATTTGCAGTTGTGTTTGGTGGATTTAAGTTCTGGGCTGATCCAGCTGGTGTGTTTGATGGGTCTGCCTGGCTTTGCAGGTTTGAGGGGGACTAAGTTGGCAATTTCGATGATCCATGAGTTGATGTGTTTAACTGCCACCTCGAGATTCCAAGTTGGGGGAGGCTCTGAGGATTTTGGTATATAGGTTTTTGGTTACCTTGTTACAGCTCTTGTGGGAGATGCTGGCCAGGTTGGTGGGGGTGTCATGGGTGATTGTGATGGAGAAGTAGATGATCGAGTGGTCAGACCAAGTGATTTTAGCTGCACAGCTGTATCTGATTTTGTTGCTGGCTGCGAAAATGAGGCCCAGTGTGTGTCTGGAAATGTGCATGGGGTCGGTGACAAGTGGACTCCATGGTTGTTCATGCTCTCATCTCAAGTAGGTTGTCTGTGTTGCTGTCATTGGGGACATCGATGTGGAAGTTGAGGTCTCTGAAGAAGATGAAGTTCTTGGAGTTGATGGCCAGAGGGGTGATGTAGTCACAGATGGTAGTCTTGCTGTCTGTGTCCAGTTGGAAGTTGAGATGATCCATGATGGGGGTGGTGGCGCAGGTGGCAGCTGTGCAGTGGACGAATCATTTGAGGATGATGACTATTCCACCTCCATGTTTGTTAATGCAGTCCCAGTGTATGGTCTTGTATATGTTCGATGTGGAGGTGGTGATGTCAGGTGGTGATGCGGGGTTAAGCTAGGTCTTGGTGAGGAAGACGACACCAAGGGTGAGGGAGGTAAGGTGTCCCTGATCTCGGTGGCGTATTTGTGGAGCAATTGAAAGTTGATCAAGATGCATTGGAGTTGTTCTGACTCATTGGTGGTCGGCGGGCCCCATGGGCGAGCAATCAGACAATGCGGGAAAAGAGGCATTGTAGGCAGGAGAAGAGTCCTGCTGTTGCACACGGTCATGCATGGCTGCAGATGTTGCTGCAGGGTCTAGTGTTCAGGGCTGTTATCCCATTGCTGGAGTAGCTGTGGGTGGGTGGAGATCTAGAGGTCCTGACACTGAGTGTTATCCAGATATGGGAGGGCACCAACAGGCTTGCCTTTGGCGCACCTTCAGCATGCCGATAGCTCTGCTGCACCCCGACCTCCATTAAGTAGGTTCCCGGGAGGGCAGGTTGATGGGGTCAAAAGAAGGAGGGAAGCAGTAGGGAGTGCAGTGCTGAAGGAGCCAAAAAAATGACCAGGGAGAGTGTGGGAAAATGCAGTTTACAGGAAACAGTTAAGAGAGAGGAGCCGGAAGTCAGATCAAAAGCACAGTTAAGAGGAGGCAAAACTCAGATTAAGTGGGCAATAGTGGGGGGGGGAAAGCACAGTAACAAGGAGGCAAACATTGGTTGAAAAGCACAGTTTACAGAAGACAAAAGACAAATAAAAAGCATAGTTAAGAGGAGTAAAAAATCAGATAACAAGTACAATTAAGGGGCAAAAGGAGGCAAAAGTCAGATAAAAAAGCACAGTTAAGGTAGTGCCTGAATAAACTTGCACTACAACTAAATCCTGGTTTAAGCAACTTCTCATTGGGAAACACATCCAGGATACATATACTGTGAATAGGAGGGATTATTTCTGGACACAAGATATGTGCAGTCTTAACTGTGTGTCTACCAATGGACCCTATTGAATCCCATTTGGGACAGAAATACAACCAGATTGAAGGATCTCCACGTATCGAGTATAGCCCTGCAGAAGTTGCTGCGCACAACCGTAAGAGCAACGAAACTCGTGTTGGCTAAGGCTGTTGCGAATAAACTGAAGCGCATGTTCCAGCAAAGACTCAAGCTTTTGTCACACTGTTATTGATATAATTGATATACTGTTAGCGTGTGCAGGGGACTGTTGTTCTATTTTACCAGGTGATATCCACATGTTGGGGAGGAGGATGGCTCTCCCTACCCTTATGCATCGCAATCCTTACTCAGTACTGGAGTTTACTTACCTGCGTATTGCCCAGGAGCGCCAATACCCTATAGAACCACCTACCAAGCAGTTTCATGTTTCATGTGTAAGATCGCTGTAGGCTCGAGCAGAAAGACAGCCTGCAGCAGCTTTGAGGAGCTGGCTCGGGGACTCAATGGGGTCGCACTGTGGCCTCCTTTAAGTAGATTAGTCAGGAGCACTGGCAGAGTCAACAGAAGCACAGTTAAGAGGGCAAAAGGAGGCAAACGCTGGGAGGAATGATGGTTATGAGAGCAGGGTGTGGAAAAACAGTTGTGTAAATAACTGCCAGACTGGTGTAGGTTCGAACAGAAAGCTCGGACTGCAGCAGCGGTGGGGAGCTGGTCCGAGGACCTGCTCAATGGCATTGCTCTGCGGCCTCCATTAAGTAGTTTCCTGAGAGGGGGAAAGTGGGGGGTGCTGGGCGGGGTCAACAGAAAGTGGGAGGGAAAGCGGTGCTGAAGGTGCCAAAAAATTAGCTGGGAAAGCCTGGGAACAATGCGTTTACAGGAAACAGTTGAGAGGAGGCAAAAGTCGGATCAAGAGTAGCTGAAAGGAGGCAAAAGTCGGCTAAAAAGCACAGTTAATTGGGCGAAAGTCAGAGAAAAAGCACAGTTAAGAGGAGGCAAAAGTCGGCTAAAAAGCACAATTAGGCGGAGGCAAAATTCTGAAAAAAGCATAATTAAGAGAAGGCAACAGTGGGATAAAAAGCATAGTTAAGGCGTTAAAAGGAGGCAAAACTTGGATAAAAAGCACAGCTTAGGAGTAACAAAAGTCAGATGAAAAGCACAATTAATGGGGCAAATAGAAACAAAAATTGAAATAAGAAGCACAGTTAAGGGGACAAAAGAACGAAAAACTCATAAAAAGCACAGTTAAGGGGGCAAAATGAGGCAAGCATTGGATAAAAAAGTGTAGTTGAGCAGCGGCAAAAGTAAAATAAAAAGCACAGTTAATGGGAAAAAGGAAGCAAACGTTGTATAAAAAAGCACAGCTAAGGGTCAAATGGATGTAAGTGTCAGGGGTAACAAAGGTTAGGAGAGCAGGGTGTGGAAAAACAATGGTGGAAAAAACCAGCAGAACACTGTAGCTTCGAGAGGAGAGCTCGACCTGTTGCAGTGTTGGAGAGCTGGCCTGAGGGCTTGCTCAATTGGTCATGCTGCAGCCTCCATTAGTTAGGTTCCTGGTAGGCGCAAGATGCACTGGGTGGGGTCAACATAGGCAGAAAACAAGAGGGAGAGTGGCACTGAAGGCACCAGAAAATGAGGAGAGAGCGTGGGGAAATGTGGCTTATGGGAAACAGTTGAGACAAAGGAGTCTAAAATAAGATCAGTTAAGTGGCGGCAAACGTTGGATAAAAAGCACAGAGAAGTGGGCAAAAGTCGACTAAAAAGTACAGTTAAAGTAAGGCAAAAGGCCGATAAAAAGCATCGTTAAGAGTAAGCAAAAGTCAGATAAAAAGCACAGACAAGGAAATAGAAGGAGGCAAAAGTCGGACAAAAAAATCACAGTTAAGGGGGCAAAAGTCAGATAAACAAGCATTTGTACTGCAATAGGTCTTGCAATTACGAGAATTTGAGCTATTGGCATTGTAAATTTAGTTATGTGTTTAAAAAACCTGGAATAATAAAAGTCATTGTCATTTGCAATGCCAATAGGTCAAAGTTTGGAAAATGCAAGACCTATTGCATTACAAAGAGCACGGTGTCCCTGAAGTGGACGCCGCCTCAGCATTAAAGTCCTATAAAAAAGCTGAAAGAAAGCGTGGTGCCCCTGAAGCGGGCGCCACACTCAGCGTGTGCTGTGTGGGGGCAGCCACTTTTAAAGAGAAAGCACGCATAGCGCTCCATATGAGAAGCGGCCGCCATTGTCCCATGAGTGCTGGGTGGGAGCGCTGCAAGTTCAAGAAGCAGCTGCTATTGTCCCCATTATTCATTAAACAAAATAGGGCTCACCAACTTAAAAAGCAGACTGTGTAACAAGACAAAGTAAATGGTCCAGTCATTATTGGAGGTTACAAATGCAGACAATGCATTACCAAGGAGGGACTGCTAAGCCTATACACAAATAAAAAGCAACGATTTAACAAAGACAGTAACAGGAGCCAATTAAAAAGATGGGCGGGAAATGGGCAGAGCTTGTATGCCATACCTCAATACAGCATACCTTGCAGCAGCGCATGCGCTGCCCAGGCTCAACCTAAAAACCACAGTTAAAAGGAGGCAAAAGTCAGATAAAAAGCACAGTTAAGAGGAGGCAAAAGTCAGATAAAAAGCACAGTTAAGAGGAGGCAAAAGTCAGATAAAAAGCTCAGTAAAGGGGGAGAAAGGAGACAAAAGTCGGATATAAGAGCTCAAGTGAGAGGAGGCAAAAGTTGGATAAAAGGTACAGTTAAGCGGCAAAAGGAGTAAAGAGAAATAAAAAGCACTGCTACAGGGGCAAAAGGAGGCAAAAGTTGAATAAAGAAGCTCAGTTAAGAGGAGGCAAGTGTTGGATAAAAAGCACAGATAAAAGGGAAAAAGGAGGAAACAGTTTGATAAAAAAGCCCCGTTAAAGGGGCAAAAAGAAGCAAACGTCAGGGTAGCGAGGGTTGAGAGAGCAGGGTGTGGAAAAACAACGGTGTAAAAAACTGGCAAAACGGTGTAGGCTTGAGGAAAGAGCTTCTTTAACTATTTACTTTTCATAGTTGTATTTTGAGTTTATTTTTTTTGTGTGTTAACTTGATGGTTTCAAAAAACTAAACAAAAAGGGTGTTCACTTGTTAAACTGCCTTACTGACTCAAAGGCGTGTCACAGTTATTAGAGCCCTGCCAGTGTTAACCGGGCCATTCTTGGGAGGGGTATGTGCATTAAGGGTTTATAAAGTGCACAATCCCCCAGCAGCCAATACGACGGAAAGATGCTGGTGCATTTTATAGTGCCCTGCACTCTGCCTGAGCAGAGTGAGAGATTGGTCGGGGAGGGACCGGTACACGGAACAAGTGAAGGGTGCAGGGTCAGAGGACGAGTACATCGATTGACTCTTCACTGTGCGCTGTGGTTTGGGTTAGTACATGGCGGGGTGCACCAGCCTGAAATGATTTGCAATACCATGTATCCTGCCAAGAGCATAATATACCTAACCCTGCTGTTAGTCCCATGGCAGCAGCCAGGGTCAGAGGTCAACACCAATATAAAGTTGGGGAGCTCGAGACTACACATGGTTGGCAACCTGCAGAGACTAGAGGTAGGCAGACTGCAAGGGATGAGAGGAGACAGACTGCAGGAGGATGTATGATGAAAGAGACAGATGAGGTAGGCGTAAAATCAGTATTGGTAACTCCGGGCCTTGGGAATCTCTTTAATGACCCAACTACGATCATCCCACAGCATAAGACAATTGTTAAAAAAGCGTTCCTTGAGCTCAGAGCCGAACAAAGAGCAGAGCAAGAAATGGCTAAAATTACGGTGGGTGCATATAACCTCGTAAAGACAACAGAAGGAATGGAACCCTATTTATACATAACATAATGCACAGGAAAGGTTTTTTATGACCCGTTTTAGGCTCAATTTTTTACCTTATTTATTGGGCTCGCCACTAGGGTATTTACCCACAATTGAGCAGAGGGGAACCTGCGGCTGCGACAATAGGTCTCCGCAGGATTCCCTTCACTTTGTATTAATATATTCGTTTTATTCAGAACCTAGACGTAGGTTTTTGGTGGATATTTTAAAAAGAGCAAATATCAAATGTGCAAAAGAGGCCCTGATATTTTTACAACAAGCTCCGGACCAATTAACATTGTGCTGTATGATTAATTTTATTAAAGTAGCTGTACGACTAAGAGTAACTAGAGGTGGGGGGGACGATGTTGATGAGAACTCAGTGATTGGTTTTAGTGGATCATAATGTTTACTTATTTTATCAGGATTTTGTTGCTGTATTTTGTTGCCGTATACACATTGAGTTTCATGTCAACTTGATTGTTTGTTTTTAAAGGGATGAATTTAAATGTAATGATTCTTTGTAACTTTTATGGTGATTTTTAATAATCGAATAAAGAATTTAAAGAAAGAAAAGACTCTTCACTGTGCGCTGTGGTTTGGGTTAGTACATGGCGGGGTGCACGAGCGTGAAATGATTTGCAATACCATGTATCCTGCCAAGAGCATAATATACCTAACCCTGCTGTTAGTCCCATGGCAGCAGCCAGGGTCAGAGGTCAACACCAATATAAAGTTGGGGAGCTCGAGACTACACATGGTTGGCAACCTGCAGAGACTAGAGGTAGGCAGACTGCAAGGGATGAGAGGAGACAGACTGCAGAAGGATGTATGATGAAAGAGAGAGATGAGGTAGGCTGCTGGGGGATACGGGCTAAGGGACAAACAACAGAAGATACAGAAAGCAGGCTGCAGGAACTCAGGACAAGACTGCAAGAGCTGCAGGAGACAGGCTGCAGGAGGCAGAGTAGGCAGACTGTAGGACATGGGCGGGGACAGGTTGCATGAGCTTGGGGCAGTGGAGCTTAGATGCCAGCCAGCAGAAGCTGGAGACATAGGTTGCAGGATCGGGAGGAGGCACGCCACAGGTAATAGAAAATGATGCTGCAGGAGCTGGGTGCAAGGGTAGACAATAGGATCCGAGCTGTACAATCTTGAAGCTGAGTTGCAGGGAGCAGGCTACAGGACCTGGGTGGAGTCTGAATACAAAGGTAAGCTGCAGGAGGGTGGTGAGGCACTCTGCAGGAACTCTAGGAGGAAGACCTCATGAGCTGGTGAGTTCAGACTGCATAACAGAGAGAAGGCAAATGTGTTGATGGAGAATAAAGGCTGCAGGAGGCTTTTGTCAGTAGGGGAAGGACCTGGGAGGGCAACCTCCTTGATCCAATCTGTAAGAACAGGAGAAGCAAAGAAAGTGGAGCAGCTGAGTTTTATTTGTACAAAGAATGGGGCTAAAGTTTGAGCTAAGGGTGTGTGAGTTAGTCTAAGGTATATTTTAAAGGTTTTAAGTAACCACACAATAAATAAACAAATACTAGTCAAAGGTACAGGTTTTGGTAAAGGTTAGGAATAGGGATGAGGCTGATATTTTGTTCAGTTGATTGTGGTTGTGTCAAGGATGAGGTTAAAGTGGAGGTGAAGCTTTGGGATATAGCTGGTGTCAGTGTACGTTTGGCTTAGGTTTAGGAATATTCTACACCTGTCTTTGAAGTCAAATAGTACGGTCTGTGTCACTGCAAAACCATGGAAACCAAAGAACCCTATACCCACAGAAAAAAAGAAATTTGCAACTTTCAGATGCCCTTTTTCAGTACAGTTGGATTCTATGCGCACCAATAGGAGCACGCCTCTGGAATCCACACCCACCCATGCACAGGCACACAGACTAGGGAACGTGTGAACCCTGCTAAGTGCAGTAATGTATGCGCCTTGCAGAGTTGTCAGCCGCACCAGATTGGAGCTTCCAAACCAAGCATGGCCAACTGCAACTTTCAGCCTTTCAAGGTTGAAAATGGGATTTGCCTGTCTGTTACGTGATAGCAGTGCTGTCCCAAGTTTTGATAACAGGCAGGCTCTCCTTAACCCCTTCACTGCGGCGGCTATTCCGCCGCAGTGCTAAGGGGGCGGGGGGCCACGCGGCGGGCGCATGCTGGTGACGGAACCGCTCCGTCACCAGTCGCGGTTGCGCTTTGCTCATGACGGAGCGGTTCCGTCACGGCCCCGCCCGCTCAATGGAACGAACAGCGAGGCAAAAATCTGCGCCGCGCAGGCGTTCCAAGCGGGCCGTGATGGAACCACTCAGTCATCAGCACAGCGCGACCGCGGCTGATGACGGAGTTGTTCCGTCATCAGCAGGGGAGGGGTTAATGATTGTTGTGCATTGTATGAATACACTATTATTACGAATTATTAACAATCCTGTAAATTCATAGCTGCTGTTAATGGTGCACATCTATGCACTGGCACCTGCTGGTGCATTTCCATTAATATGACTTCAAAGCCGTCATTCATCATGCACATCAAACTATCACTCTAAGCTGCCCCTGCAAATGGATTTTATTTAAATGACTGATCACCCCCATGCCGATAAGCATGTTTTGTTTAAGAGCTGTCCCTACTTCTTGATAGAGAACTCTCTAAAAGCAAAACACTCTTCGCAGCGCCATTCCCATCTGGGCCTCCCTGCAGTATTCCTCCAGTTTGGCGTACATTGATTTTTTCTGACCCTGTACCTGCACTCTTTGAGTCTCATTTGCTAAATTTTTATGCACAGCAGGCCTTTCTTCTGCGCTGCCATGCGTCTGAAGAAAAGGGCAGGAATGCGCTGTATCTTCAAGATACAGCACATTCCTGTCCTCCCATGTGCTGGTGCACAATGGGCTGCCATGCGCCAACGCAAGCACCCTTGTGCCATTGTGCAAGGTTGTATGTGTTGTAGGGGAGAGTGTTTTTGTGCAGGAAGGGACATCTTCCTGCACAAAAACAATCACAAGAGGTGTTTTCCTCTTTCTGTATGTGCTGAAAAATGCAGCACACATAGAAAAAGGAAAAACAAGGAGATAGAAACATATTTCTCCTCGTTGCGCCTCCCTTACACCTCCCCTGGGAAGGCGTAGAAATCTGACGCATTGCCATGTTTACAAAAGCTTGTAAATCTGGAAATATGTAAGGTCCCATGGATATTGAGTGGGAACACCTACAGAAGCACCCATGGAATGCCCCTGGTAAGGTGGGATTTTTGATCTCTTATCAGATCACTATAGATCTAGATCCCAACTCAGGTCGACTGAACCTTTGTCACCTGTCATAGAGTAAAAAGCAATCCACTACTAGGTTAATCAGTTTAAGACTTTACACAACTCTGAAGATCCACTTACTACGAATAAGTTTAAAAGTTTTATTATAAAGCCAAAGATAACTGGAGATACAAACATCTCAGTATAAGGTTCAAAAGATACACTGGCACTAATACAAACATGAATTCTCTAAATGATCTTAGGCGACAAAAGAATATCACCAAAACGAATTCAAAGATCAACAAGTTTGCAAGAATAGTCACAAGTTGTAACCTGTTCGACATTTACAAAAGGAAGAAAAATCCAAATTAGACTGTCCCTACACTAGACTAAGTGACATCCCTACTTAGCAAGATCTTAACCTAAAAAAGGTGTCAGCCGTGGTGACTTCCAAAGAAGGTCACTCACTTTCCCTTAGCCTTTGTTGTAAATCTGTGCACCGCAGTTATGCTCTGTCTGCCTACCCATCCGCTCTCTTAGGTTCCTCAGGCCATCTGCTCTAACTCCACCCAGGGGTGCTGTCCCTAATACAAAATCACAATTTCAATTGAAACGCCCCTCAGAGACGCCCCTCAGAGACGCACCTCACGTACACCCCTCACGTGGTGTCGGTTCTGGCTTTTTCCATGCTGATACTCCTCTGGGCTCCTTGTTAGTGTTGACCTTGCTTCTCAGGCTCTTCTCCGGCAAGACGGTACCCCCCAGGAAAATCCTGAACCCTCCTCCAGGCCTATGCCTGTCTCCCAGAACAGAGCTCTATTCATCACTCTCTTGATTGGAACCCCCTCGCACCTGTAAACAGACACCCATGAAGTGGGCCCCAAATTCCGGCCTCCAACTTATCTCCTAAGTCGTAAACCTTCGAGCATGGTTCACAATTTATGCTTAACACGACCTGATTTTAACGAGCACATGCAGATCTAAAGAAACGGCCTTATCTCTTTAGACCTGCTAGAATTACATGAAACGAGCCTGTGCACTCTATGAACCTTTATTTCTCAGCTTAAACAGTATTCTAACTTATTACACACACTGGTTATAAGGAACACTTCTATAAAACATATAATTTCAATTCTATGATCAATAATACTTTGAATTATGACAACAGTAATCCATATCATGTGAAATTGTAAAGACACATATTCTTTCTTCAGTAAACGACCATGAGGCCTACCCATTTCTACGTTTAACAGCATTACATTCTCTTCTGCAATGGCCACATAACATGGAGTTTAATATCATTCTAACGACTCTAAACACTCCTACATTAGCTTTTCACTCTGATATATGCACTCTATATTAATTAAACACTCTTATATGTATGCACTCTATAAATTCGACACTCTTATGTGTTCCTTTAACTAAACTGGTGCAACGTGCTTGTAAATATGGTGCACCTCTACATTTTACTTGGTTTGCGCTCTCTTAGTTCCCCCCTTTGATGACCTTTAGAGGTCATCACCATCACAACACTATTCCTGAGAGTATGAATTGAATCAAACAGAACTCGTTGCAGTGCTCCCTCGCTTCATCATCTCTAGAGCCCTCAGACTCCTGTACTGGTTATCCTGCATCGCAGCTAACCTCTGCTCCTGCTCTCTCATGGATCTTTGCAACCTATTCGATCTGTACCATTGATACAGCCGCACCAACCCCCACAATGTGATTACACAAATCACTATTATGATGATAGATTTCAGTATGTACCAAATGAAACTCTTCCCTAGATTGGCGAACCAACCTCCAACTTTACCCATTCCATGACACACTTTTTCCCACACATTCACCTGTGTCAAGTCCTCAATCTCATGATGAATTTCAGTGATGTTCTGTATATATTTTTCAAGAGGTTTTGAATTGTCTGGAATGTAAGTGCAACATTCCTGGACCTTCAAAGCCTTACAGACTCCGCCCTCTTTGGCTAACAGGACATCTAGAGCAAGTCGGTTCTGAAGAACCATTGCCCTTATCGATTGCATCTCTCCCTCCACCAGCATCAGTGAACTAGCAGTGCTGGCAGACAACCTATCTACAACTGTTGCCAATCTCCTAATCTTGACATCATTCAGTATCAGCCCTAAAAGAGGGAACACAGCACCAAACACGTCTCCAACTACCTCATCAGTGCTTACATCCCTTCTCCCTCTCGCTTGAGTTCTTCCCTCTATGATTTCTAGATCCTTAGCATGGTATATTTTGGGGAAGAGAATTGCTAAATAACATTATCTGTATCAATTATCAGGCAGTTTCACGTATGCATTTCTTCCTCAGACATAATATACATTCGGGATCACCTGCATTCCCTTCAAAAAATCCTTTGTATAGTATTCTAATTGGAAAGCATGTTCACAACTTACTTCTCCCACAAACACATTCTCGTAGTAGGTTTTACCCCTGTATATACATAGCTTCCCTCTTTGCTCTCGATCTAAAGCTATTGGACCATTACTACCCTTCCTTTTGTGTGACTTTTCCTCCTCGGTCCAATCTGTTTTCCATTGGCCTGAAGCCTTTAGGATCTTCTGCCTCCTATATCGATCATCCACCTGCCCTATAAACTTTTTTTCAATTTCTGACACTTTACAAGTCAAATTATTTCTTCGGGCATATGAAGTATCCAGCGTACTCCAAGGAATGAAAAATGTCCTTAATCGATCTTCACTCTTATAGTAGTCCCACTTATTCATATGCTTGTAGGCCGGGACCTCTGGTAAAACAGCGTCAAAATCTGAAAAATAATACTCAAAGCTATCGCGTCCATAAAATATACTAAGCAACAAACTACATGTGATTCCATAAGTCAAAGGAAGATGATGGTACCTAATACCTTCGTCTACAGAGGCTGGCAATTGCATGCAGACGTAACAGTCCTTTGCATCCATAGCATCAATGTATTCATACAGCAATTTAGCATATGCATTTGATTTGAAATTCCCTTGTGATTCATCTACGTGCAACCTACAAGTTTCTGCTGCTAGCAAAGCTTTATCTTTCTCTGTATTGTCCCCCTTTTGACCAGCAGTAGTAGGTTTCGGTGTCGCTGCAACTTTTGCTGCTTTTGTTGCCTTCTCTTCATTTTCATGTCCCACTATATATGATACAGTAACTACTAAAACTATAAGAAAAATTACTCCCACTATAAGAGTGCCTACTATGCATTTTGCCATGCGGTTCGGGTTGCCGGCTTCCATGATCTCAAGACAGTGTAGTTCTATTTTTCTGTTACAACACAAAGTCTCTTTTCTTTGCTCCTTCAACAATGTTTTCTTTGCTTATTCGGTCTTTTCGAACCACACCTGGAAGCTGATAAACCCTTTTGCAAGATCAGTCTTTTGAATTATAGCAACAGACAACCCTAGCCCTTCTCCGTCCACTAAATGGAAAAGTCCCTACATTTCTTCTTCTTCCACTTGGCTCTAGGTTATCTCTCAATCTTGTTTATTTACAAAGTCTTTAGCTGTCTACAATCATGCGTGTTCCAGCTGCTCTAATCACGTATTCTAAAATTTCTAAGAGAAGAATGATCTCCTCGAGTGCTGGTATCGTTGGACCAAAAGTCGGAAATTCTACTCTGTTTAAAACCAGTTCTCTTATTCTACTCAGATATGGGGGATTGGGGACAGTGAGTGTCAGCAACCCTTCGATCTCAAGTCCAGGTACCAACAACACCACTTCCAACGTTATGATTGGGTCAGTACTGGTCACTGTCACTTCCCTCACCCTCCCGGAATTCCGTGCACCAGACATCGGCTGCTAGGTAGGTCCACTCAGGAGTGGCGTATCTTCTGCAGGGCACTCGCACCCTCCTTGATCTTCTTGGACCCTCCTGTTCTTGATTCTGTGCACCTTCGTCTAGATCAGAGTCTTCAGATATAGGAACAAGGGTTCTCCCTGGAGTTGGCTTTGAGCTCAGCCTCTTCTTCCTCTCAGGCCAGCTAGCTTCTCCACGCCTTGTTCTCCTATTTCTTGTCCTCACACTCGGTTCTTGATCGCTTGTGACTTGATCAGTGTCTGAGCCGTATTCACAGCAACTTTCTCCTTCTGTGGCAGGTACAGTTTCACTGTCGTCTTGTCCTTCTGCCGAAATTTCTTCTGAAGCACTCCCAGCTTCCTCCGACACCCCCACAGCTTGACTGATCCCCTCTAGTGGTTCGCCGCCCACAGCTGGATTTTCATCTGTGAGAGGAGCTGTTTCTTCCAGGGGTGCTGGAACTCTTCGAGTATGGGAGGCTTGTATCCAATTTGGCAGCCCTCCACACTTGACAGCAGTATTCGTTGTCAATATTATCTGGTATGGCCCCTTCCAGCGCACGTCTAGGCAGTTCTTCCGGACGTGCTTCTTCACCAGCACCCAGTCACCAGGGCACAGGTCGTGACATAGGTCTCTGGAAGATGGCATTTCAGCAGCCTGCACCTGAAGAGACACAGAATGAATGACATCAGAAAGTCCCTTGCAATAATCCAGGATCAGATCATATGTGATATTCAACAAAGCTGTAGTTGGAACAGATAGAAGTCTCATTGCCCTCCCCATTTGAACCTCGTGTGGGGAGAGACCTGTTCTCCTGTCTGGTGTGCTACGTATACTCATGAGTACCAAGGGCAGGGCATCAGGCCAGCTTAAGGATGTCGATGAACACACTTTGGCCATTCGGGATTTTATCGTCCCGTTTATCTGCTCCACGATTCCCGAAGCCTCTGGTCGATAGCTACAGTGCAACTTCTGATCAATATTTAATGCTGAGCAAAGCATCTTCACAACTTCACTGTTGAAATGTGTCCCTCTGTCTGATTCCAAAGAGGTCGGCACCCCGAAGCGTGGTATTAACTCTCTAAGCAACAACTTTGCTACTGTGAGTGTGTCGCACCTGCGTGTAGGGTATGCCTCGACCCATCTGGAAAATATGCATACAACCACCAGAACATACTTGAGGCGGTTGCATTTTGGCATCTCAATAAAGTCTAATTGCATTCTATTGAAAGGCCCACCAGACCTCCCAATGTGAATCAATGTAACTGGTGTCCTTTTCCCTACGTTCAATTGCTGACATGTTACACACCTCTGACACACTGCTTCTGCGGCTACTCTAAACTTGGGGTTGTACCAAGTCTGCCTAAATACCCGCAGCATGGTATCTCTTCCTAAATGTACTGGACCATGTATCTGTCGTGCCATTGGACTCACTAATTCATTTGGTAATACTGCCCTTCCATCTGCTGAAATCCACAAATCCATTTCACTTTTTACACAACCTGCGGTTTCCCATGCCTTTTTCTCACAATCTGATGCGTTCTCTTGCATGCCTTTTAAGTCATCCCAAGTGTCAACTGTTTCTAGCATCATGTTCAACTCTGTCTTTTCCTGTGTCCCACCCACTTCCACTTCCTTGAAAGAGTATCCTTGCTCCGCGCAATAGCGAGCAACCTCATTGGCATACCTGTTTCCTTGGGACACAAAATCTGTACGTTTGGTGTGTGCTACACATTTAACAATGGCAATTTCTGCCGGGCCTTGTAATGCCTCTAACAATAGTCGCACAAACTCCCCATTTCGAATAGGCGAACCTGAGGAGGTCATGTAACCTCTCTGAGACCACAATTGCCCAAAGTCATGAACTACACCGAAACCATATTGGCTATCTGTGTAAACGGTAACTCGAATTTTGCTACCTGCTAAACAGGCACGTGTCAATGCAATAATTTCAGCTACCTGAGCGGAGTGAACTCCTTCCAGGCAAGCGGCTTCCACAACTCCAGTAATGGTGCAAACAGCATAAGCTGCTCTCAACTGACCAGTATCGTCTCTTACACATGAGCCATCAACAAAGAAAATTTCATCAGGGTCGGTCAACAGCTCATCCACAATATCTGGTCTTGGCTTGGTGCATAGCTCAGTCACATCAAGGCAGTCGTGATCTTCACATTCTTCATCTTCTATATCATTAGGAAGTGGCATCAAAGTAGCAGGATTCAAAACAGAGCACCTCTTAAGGGTCACGTTCTCCGCAGCAAGGATAACTTGCTCGTAGCGCGTGAGCCTATTATTGGTCAAGTGCTGTGTCTTGGTCCTGGTCATTAACAGTTCTACGGAATGAGGTACATACACCACTAATTGATATCCCATCACTATACTTTTGCACCTTTCAATGCTGACACCCGTTGCAGCAACGGATTTGAGACATCCGGGCAACGCTGCGGCTACTGGGTCTAAAGTAGCCGAAAAATATGCAACTGGTCTACGGGCATTTCCATGAATTTGTGCTAGGACTGACAAAGCACAACCTTCTCTTTCGTAACAGTAAAGTAAAAATGGTTTTTCGTAATCAGGCATTCCCAAATCTGGAGCACGACACAAGTCCTCTCTCAGCTGTAGGAACGACATCAAACAATCCTTGTCCCATGGTACCGGATCACTCACCTCCTTGTGCGTCAGTTTTTGTAAGGGTTTTGCTTTCAGGGAAAAGTTAGCTATCCACTGTCGGCAATAACCAACCATTCCTAGGAACATCCTGACCTCTCTTTGTGTCGTAGGCGAATTCATCTTCATGATCGCCTCTATCCTGTCTGGTGACACCTTCCGCTTTCCTTTTTTGATTCGGTGACCCAAGTACTGTACTTCTGTCAGACAGTACTGCAATTTGCTCGGAGACACCTTATGCCCATTTTCAGCTAAATGGTTCAGCAAGGCGATAGTGTCTAACTTGCAAGCTTCTTCTGTTTCGGACGCAACAAGTAGGTCATCTATGTACTGAACTAGAACCGAGTCCTGTGGCAGAACTAGACTTTCAAGATTTTTCTTTATTAGCTGGTTGAAAATCGATGGGCTTTCTGTATACCCCTGTGGGATACGACACCATGTTAAGACGCGATTTTCCAGCTTAAATGCAAAAAGAAACTGGCTCTCCTTATCTAATGGAATTGAAAAGAAGGCCTGGCAAAGATCTATCACTGTGAACCACTCAGCTTGGAATGGTATCTGAAACAATATCACTGATGGATTCGGTACCACTGGACAACATGAAACAACTATGTTATTAACCTTTCGGAGATCCTGTACTATTCTAAATTTTCCGCTAGGTTTCTGCAAACCCATAATCGAGGAGTTGCATGGACTACCCACGATTTCATTCAGTATTCCCTGCTTAATCATGGAGTCGATCACAGGTTTTATTCCTGCAATCGTCTCCGGGGTCAATTTGTATTGTGGCATTCTTGGATATTCAACATTTGGTTTTATCATGATTTTCACTGGTTCTACTCCTTTAATCAATCCTATCTCTTCTCCAGTGAAATCCCATACTTCAGATGACACAGTATCCCTTAAGTCCCAAGGGAGCTCTTCCACCGTCAGGGTAGGATACAGTTCTACGCATACCTTTGAATTTGCAACTTTAAAGGCGGCATCATCGTCGTTAGTCTGTACCTCTACTCCCTGAGGCGTGCAGTATATTGTGCAATTTAGTTTGCACAATAAGTCTCTTCCTAACAGACACACAGGGCTAGAATCACATACTACAAACTGATGCTCATCGCTGTAGTTTCCTATTCTCACTAGCACTGGTTCCGTCAAAGGGTTAGTCATTCTCCTATTTGCGACTCCTACCACTTGAATTGATTCCCCCGATATTGGCAGATCTGGAACCACGGCTGATCTCAAAGTTGATCGAGTAGCTCCGGTATCTACTAAAAATGTCGTAGGGCACCCCGCCACCTCAGCCTCAACAAACGGTCCTCTTTGATCCACCTTAGAACTGCCCCGAGGGTACAGTCCTCCTCTCTACTCAGACGCCGTCCAGTTAGTGGATCAATGTAATAACACTCTTCTCCTCCTACTAAAAGAGGCATTTGTGTCGATAAATCTTTCCCCCTGTCGCAATCTTTGGTGGTTGGGGGAACTGACCACCTTACCCTTTGGTACCGTCACCCCTTGGACTGGAACGGTCTGAACTTCCTCCTCCTCTACTTCCAGTTCTCCGTTTTCAGGGTTATAGGAACACTCGAGTTTCTAATGTCCCACCTGGTGACACTGGTGACACTTTGTCGTCTTTTTCAGTGTAGCAAAGTCTATTCTAGGTCTCGGATTTTCCTTGTTGTCCCTATTCTGACTATTTGATCTCCTTCCCATCGTCCCTGTTCCCTGTTGCTGCTGTCCACCCTTTCCAGCCGACTGCATCTGAACCATCATCAACTTCTCCTTAAGTTTCTTTGCTTTGGAATCTATTTCATCACTGCAATACCTTGCGTACCTCAAAATTTCATTTAATGGCTTGTTTTGCCAGCAAATTAAATGTTGCTGAATCATCAAACAAATAACAGGTCTCAACCCCAAAACGAACTTCGATACAAACTGTCCTATGTCTTTGGGATCCATTACATCTAATCCACTGTATTGTTTGAACGTTTTCAGCAATCGCTCATAAAATTCATGGACGGTCTCTTTGGGTTCCTGTCTAGTTCGAT
Organism: Lissotriton vulgaris; assembly: GCF_964263255.1. Lineage (NCBI taxonomy): Eukaryota > Metazoa > Chordata > Amphibia > Caudata > Salamandridae > Lissotriton > Lissotriton vulgaris. The sequence continues at coordinate 354,935,660 of NC_141689.1, read as the reverse complement.
CTATTTTCACCCAATCTATATCTTGCGGTGGCACCTTCTCTTTCAGCCATGTCATCACCCTTTCATATTTTGTCATTACTGTTTCTGACGGTCCATTAGTACGAGCATCTCTTACTGGTTCTGCTGTGGGCCATTCGACACTAACCTTGCATGCTATCCACAAGTCTCCTGGGACCACAATGTCAAATAAAGTGTTCAAATCAATCCACAGTACTTTGGAAATCTTCACAAACCTCTCTACCTGTTTGTACCACTCTACGGGATTTTCTCTTAACTTCGGAAATGAATTGGTAAATGCAGCCAAATCTCCCCTACTCCAAGGCACATGCACATAACTCCCATTCACTATTTCTCGCAAAGGGAATGCCTCCATCCGCAGTGGCCTTCCCTCCGGGGACATCCCAATCGCGCTTCGCCTAACAGTCCCTTTCTTGGACCACCTTTCTTCCCATTTATCCAGATCTCTCCATGTTCTTATTCCTGTGATCAGTTCCCTTATGTGTGTTTTTAATCCAGTTGTCCTCCTCTCATCTAGGTCCTGATCTGAATATTGCAACCTATGGTTACCCTGTAATGCCTTTGTTCTCGACAAGTCTACCATATACTTGTCTGCCAGTTCAGACAATTTCTCGTGAGTTGCTCTTGCCTTTCGAGTAATATCCTTAGCTATAAACAGCAGCTCATCTTGTTCGTACATGCCAATCCTTTCTAAAGGCAACGCACCATCTATTATCTCGTCCAAGTCAGATTTTAGACTGGTCACATCGAGCCTTTTTGCCTTTATCACAGCTTTCAGTATGCTGTCTCTAGAAAGCCCATTTACGTCTCTCCCATCACAGCTCTGAGTCCTGCGTCTGGGCTCAGGCGTGTTATGGGGAGTCCTCCCATGCTCCCATCTCTCCAGGTCCCATGCAGTTCCATCCTCTCTTGGTGTGTGGTGAAACACTGCTCTATTCTCCATAGTCCCACTCTGCCCATTCTGCTTGGTTTCTCTAGGTGCATGGTAAGACACTCCATTATTCCCCATGCTTTCGCAATTTCCCTGCTGTCCATGATCGCTCGACGCATGGCAAGGGCCTTCGCGGCTCCCCATGTTCCCGCGATCCCGCTACTGCCCATGATCGCTTGACGCATGGTGAAACACACCATGGCTCCCCATGTTCCAGCGATTCCAATGCTGTACGTTATCGCCAGGTGCATGGTGGGTGCACTTAAAGCTATCCCTGTACTCTTGCGTCCTTCAGTCTCCCTCACTGTGAATTAGATGGGACATCCCTCCACACCCTGTACTTCTACCTTCTCCTTCCTGCTTACTTCCACCGTGGATATGACGGGTAGCTCCTCTATTCTCCTGACTCTTCCCGTCCCACTCCTGACCGCTTTCGCTAGCCCCGCAGAGAGAAAATGACCCATTGCCTCGACTTCCCCAATCAGCTTCCGCTCTTGACCTGTTACTCTGTTTTTCTATGGCAGCATCCCATTCCCTCAAATCAGCCCTCAACTCCTTAAAGGATTTCGGCCTGGTCCTCTCAGATCCATCGGTCCTCTCTGACCCCCCTGTTCTGTTATGGGATCCACTGCTGAATCCAATGGGGTGCTCCATTCTCTCGGTCCTGGCAATTGCCTCCAGGCATTTGTCATATTGTTCCTCCTTTCCATTTCAGCCCTTTCTCTGTCTAGCCGTACCTGTTACTCCCCTCGCACCTTCTCTGGGTTATAAATCGATACTATAGGACCTATCGTAACGGGTACTTGAAGAGCATCTGGCAATCCATGAGACTCAACACACTCCGTTGCTGGCACCTTCTGCACCACAAACCTTCCGACTACTCTCTGTACAGGACTAGGTTGAGGTGTTTTCTCACCTTTGGTAGGTTCCCAATCCATTATAGGGAGTGGTCTATTCTCCTCTATGCCCACCCTATCTTCCCTTGGGAGCTCGATACCTTCCATCTCTCTATTGTACGGAGGCGGTCTGTCTATCAACAACCTATTTATTAGGCTATCCTCTGACTCGATCTCATCATCTTCCTCTGGGGTTCTCTTTTCTCCTGTAACCTCTATCACTGGGTACAACTTATCCACTTCAATAGTCTGTACCCTCCACTTCTTGGTTTCCGCATCCCATTTGGCGTCCTGTACTGCTCTTACCGATCGTCTCACCCTTTCTTGACGCCTGTTCTGATTCCTGTCGTGCGCCGCTCTAATCCACGCATTAAGGGCTTCAAACTGTGTTGGTCTAGGCAAAGGTCTCAATGAAGACATAACTGCTTTTAGCTGGTGCAACACTTCTAATCTAAACGTTCCGTATTTTGGAAAAGTCAGTTCTTCGTTCCCTTCTATAATCTTACTCCAAGTAGCAAGCCACAGTATAGTATGCAACCCAACATTCGTAGCCCTATAATGAGCTGGTGTACCCTCTGGCGGGCCTCTTCCCCGTAATAAGATTCTCTCCTTTTTCTCTTAAAGATCGCTCTCAAGCATTTAAAACACTTCATGTTCAAAATCTACAATTTTTCCCTATTTCCCTGCGTTCGTTTACTTCCTGATGACAATCCACCAATCCCAGCGCGGTTCTCGCTAACCGGCCTATCCCAGCGCGGTTTCACACCAACCGGCCTATCCCAGCGCGGTTTGCGTCAACCGGCCTATCACAGCGCGGCTCTCTCTGACGTCACTCGTCTCCCCTTTGCAGCAGCTCCCCTCCTCTCTCAACTCGTCTCCCGGTCATGCATGCGTCCCATTCATACCCTGAAAAATGATTACTTCCGACCAAGCGATCACTTTCCTTGACTGTACGCCCACAGTCTAACTGTAATTGTCACCTTAACAGACGAAATGTCTTTCCGTGAACGTCCAGACAATCGCCTTAACTGATAGGTAACTTACACACAGTAACTTCTGACCTGCGTCCATTACCCATACACTCACTCTTGCGTTCCCCCTATCACGGTCCTACGGGCGATCAATGGTACCTCATGACCCCCTCTACAATGGTCGACAATTACTCTGGATGTCCGATACACCCAAACCACTTAAGCTCTTCTCTGAACGTAAGATTTTTTACCAGGTTGCGCGCGCTCACAACCCTCTCTCAATCACTCTACAGGCATTCAACTCCGCATGACATTACAATACAGATACAACACAAAACACCGCAATCTGAAAATGCATGACCCTTATTATACTCACTCTCGACCGACTCTGCTGCTTTTCTCTCACACCGTCAGCACCTTCTTCGGCAGGCGATTCTTCTGCTGCTCATCTCTCGATCGCTAGGGGCCTCGGGGTAATCTTAACCTAGTCTAGATCACCTTCCTCTAGAAGGTAACCATCCTACTTCTGCTACCAACTGGTAAGGTGGGATTTTTGATCTCTTATCAGATCACTATAGATCTAGATCCCAACTCAGGTCGACTGAACCTTTGTTACCTGTCATAGAGTAAAAAGCAATCCACTACTAGGTTAATCAGTTTAAGACTTTACACAACTCTGAAGAACCACTTACTACGAATAAGTTTAAAAGTTTTATTATAAAGCCAAAGATAACTGGAGATACAAACATCTCAGTATAAGGTTCAAAAGATACACTGGCACTAATACAAACATGAATTCTCTAAATGATCTTAGGCGACAAAAGAATATCACCAAAACTAATTCAAAGATCAACAAGTTTGCAAGAATAGTCACAAGTTGTAACCTGTGCGACATTTACAAAAGGAAGAAAAATCCAAATTAGACTGTCCCTACACTAGACTAAGTGACATCCCTACTTAGCAAGATCTTAACCTAAAAAAGGTGTTAGCCGTGGTGACTTCCAAAGAAGGTCACTCACTTTCCCTTAGCCTTTGTTGTAAATCTGTGCACCGCAGTTATGCTCTGTCTGCCTACCCATCCGCTCTCTTAGGTTCCTCAGGCCATCTGCTCTAACTCCACCCAGGGGTGCTGTCCCTAATACAAAATCACAATTTCAATTGAAACGCCCCTCAGAGACGCCCCTCACGTACACCCCTCACGTGGTGTCGGTTCTGGCTTTTTCCATGCTGATACTCCTCTTGGCTCCTTGTTAGTGTTGACCTTGCTTCTCAGGCTCTTCTCCAGCAAGACGGTACCCCCCAGGAAATTCCTGAACCCTCCTCCAGGCCTGTGCCTGTCTCCAAGAACAGAGCTCTATTCATCACTCTCTTGATTGGAACCCCCTCGCACCTGCAAACAGACACCCATGAAGTGGGCCCCAAATTCCGGCCTCCAACTTATCTCCTAAGTCGTAAACCTTCGAGCATGGTTCACAATTTATGCTTAACACGACCTGATTTTAACGAGCACATGCAGATCTAAAGAAACGGCCTTATCTCTTCAGGCCTGCTAGAATTACATGAAACGAGCCTGTGCACTGTATGAACCTTTATTTCTCAGCTTAAACAGTATTCTAACTTATTGCACACACTGGTTATAAGGAACACTTCTATAAAACATATAATTTCAATTCTATGATCAATAATACTTTGAATTATGACAACAGTAATCCATATCATGTGAAATTGTAAAGGCACATATTCTTTCTTCAGTAAACGACCATGAGGCCTACCCATTTCTACGTTTAACAGCATTACATTCTCCTCTGCAATGGCCACATAACATGGAGTTTAATATCATTCTAACGTCTCTAAACACTTCTACATTAGCTTTTCACACTGATATATGCACTCTATATTAATTAAACACTCTTATATGTATGCACTCTATAAATTCGACACTCTTATGTGTTCCTTTAACTAAACTGGTGCAACGTGCTTGTAAATATGGTGCACCTCTACATTTTACTTGGTTTGCGCTCTCTCACCGCTTCAACGCAGAGTAATGCGTGAAGGGGCCCATATCTACAAATCTCTGAAAAGCCACACATGGTGGCTCTACATAGGCTTGTAAATATGGGCAGGCACATTGCGCTGCCGATACATCTAAAAAAGTGACGCACCGCAGGAGAATGGGTGGGCTTGTAAACAAGCCCCGCTGAGTGCCAATCAGCCATCTCAGCCCAGGGCACATGCAGACCGTATAGAGAGGCGGTGCTCCTCCTCTGTGCTAGTACTGACTTAAGCAGAGATGCTTTTTGTTGCATCAATGGCACTGCAGCCATCTAGTTCCAATGCAGCTCATCTCATAATGAGCATCAGCCCAGTCCATGGCTCCATTGTGATTGCTCCGATCTGGGTGACCAAGCTTCTGCCAGAGACCTCCTTCCATCGAGGGTCGAGTAAATAAAGAAAGCCAAGCCCCAGACACTGGCTAAAATGCTGCGAGCAGCTCGCAAATAACTACTGCTAAAGCAGGGTAGGCTGGGCCTCGTAGCCCACTGGTCACTGGAGCCACAGCGCTGGCGTCACCACTGATAGCTTTATTCCCCCTAGGGGTGACTTTCTGCTTGAGGTTAGCTCTGAGCACCGGGGTCAAGCCGAAGTTCTCCCTGAGTCCCCATCCATATCAACCAGAGACTCCCTCAATAGCTCCTAGAGGGAGAAGGCCCCCTATACATTATTGTAAGGCTCCTTAGATATCAGGGGTCTGTCTGTGAATCTCCCTCCATATTCCCAAAGTGACCCTCCATGAGGGACGAAGCTCCGCTCACTTAATCTGTTTCCCATGCTCCTTTACCAGGCCCTCTCTCGTGGTTGGTGGGCAGGGCTGGCACATGCGATGTTTCTTTATAGCCCACAGCCCTCAACATGCCATCGGGGTGAAACATGAGTGAAGTGACCTGTGGCAGTTTGTTGGAAGATGACACAAAATATGGGCTTTACATGGGGTGTCCATGTGCAGCATGTCAAGGGTTTTATCCGAGTGAAGCCATTGCTGCTGGAAGATTGCGGAAGAAGAGCAAAGAAGAATGCTAATGATGCTCCTCGTGTTTACTCGCCTGATAAAAGATGATGTCATTTGTGTTCTTTTTCTTCTCCTCTTTCAGTTTCTTTGTTGCAGCCATGAACGTCAATTCATCAAATGGCCTGGGATAGTGGAAGTGACATCATATGCCATTTGACCTTTAAGTCACCCACACATAAATGCTTACACATACAAACACTCTCTCTCCCAAAAAACACACTCTCACCTGCACTGTTGCACACAGCATACATCTTAAAGCCTTTTTACTTACCTCTGGGGCCAGACAGGGTCATATTCCAGCTAATTGTACTCCATTTGTTCTTACACTAATAGTGAAACTGTACTGTTATTCACTGTTAGTGTAATAACAATATTGCCAAAAAACCAGGAGATTGGAGCCGCAACCAATGACCATACAGACGAGTTACCCATGTGCCTGGCATTGGTTTTGCTACCTCTGATGCCATTAGTTGCAAATTCAATGCCAAAGGGGCAAGCCAGAGGTCTCAGCTAGTGGACTAGTGGAGAAGTGTGGCTCACTGGTTAGAGGAGGCAGATCCTGATGCAGAGGTCAGACCCGGCACCAGGGTTCAATTCCCGGCTCGGCGGGGTCTTGAGCTCAAAATGTCCACGGACTCGATAATTCTCGCCTCGGTGCCTACTCGAATCATGGGTTCACACTCTGGGCAATAGCTAGCTTAATCTCCACTACGGCCCCACCGTGATGGGATGCCTGGTCTTCACCTTGGGGATGCCCAGTAGGGGTTATCTTGCAGGGAAAGCCAGGACGGGTTATCAAAGCAAGCGCTAAGAGACCTGTCGGTGATTTGGCGCTATATAAATCGAAATTAACATAACATAGCTACGACCCTTGGCGACCCCTAAATGATGTCCATGCTGCGGCTGTGACTTTTTTTCACCATCTACGTAGCTCCAAATACACTGCCTAGGAAGGAGTGTCTGTGGGATGCAACACACAACTCTCATTTATTAAATAATGGCCTCATCCCCGTTGAGTGCATGAATGAACCTCCTCCAGCTGGAGCGGCTCCTCCAACCAGATCAGGAATCAGGGCAGCATTCGCGATCTGTGTGTTGCTGCTTCTGGGTTGTTGTTGGGGGAAGTCATTTTACAAGGGTATCATGCTAACTGTTATACAGACAGGGGTGTAGCAACCATCAATGCCGTAGCAGGGTGCAGCTGCACCGGGGCCCAGAGATGTGAGGGGTGATTTGCATTACATTTATGTCCGTCTTTCGCTATGCAAATGGCAGGCAAGGTGGACATTCTCCTTGCTTGCATTATTGCCTCGGTTTCCATTGCTACACCACTGCGTGCTGAGGCTGCTCTTGGGCTCAGAGCCATCTATCAGTATTCTGTGCAGCTTAGACCCGCACACCACACACGGCAGATACTTCAGAGAGAGGAGCAGTCGACACCAAATTATGCAGTGACCTATAGGTCATATGTTTGAATACCAGAAAGATTTATTAACCTTTCATCCTACCATTAAGTAGGTACAATAGTAACACCTGATGCATACAGCATGTAGAAACTGTTGCGTAAAACACTACATAATAAACAAACACGCTATCTTTATTACAGACCAATCTGAACTCTTTTCTCTTTAATCTCCAACTAGCATTTTTACTCACTACACTTTCAACAAAACCTGGATTGTTTTTTGAACAGGCGTTACAGCTGACCCCAGATAGAAGGAGGCATATTATCAGGAAACGGTGTTAACATTATCGCTGCTTTAGCGGCAGAAAACTGCTACTAAAGCAGTGATAACGGGCTTGATAATATGCCCTCGTGAATTCCCATAGAAGCCTATGTTCTGGTGTGAACATGGGCTTCTATGGGAATTCTGTATGGCGTATTATCAAGCCCATTATCGCCGTTTTAGCGGCAGTTTGCTGCCGCTAAAGCGGCGATAATGTTAACGTCCTGCTTGATAATATGCCCCATGGTTTTTTGTGATGTGGGTTACATTCCTACAGGTTACTGCCATCTTCCACCCAGTTCAGTGTTTTCAGTGTAGTCAGTGGCGTAACATTAGCCCCTGCAGTCCCTGCGGTGGGGGGGGGGAGGGGGCCTGAGCGCCAGGGGGCCACCCAGCACTGTGGACAGACATGAGCCCCTGGCCTGAGAGCTCCTGATGGGGTCAGAGTGAGTGGAGGGGACCCCCTGCAAAGTAGCAGGAGGAGGCCCCCTCAAGTTTCGTTACACCACTGAGTGAAGTTCCCAAGGGTGTATATCGAGGCCCTAATTTATATTTTTACTGCCACTCCCAGCAGAGATGCCAACCTGTAATGAACCTCTAACTCACTAGAAACATTAGTGGGGTAGTTTGGGGAACATATTTTTGCAGTCCCCTGTGGATGTATTGAAACATGGATTTCTACTATGGGTCTCATTTACGAGGCACCTAGCGACACTTTAGCAGCACACATAGAAAGAAGAAAAGAACCCTTGTTATTGTTTTTGCAGGGTTTCCGTTCTCCCACAGAACTGTGCATAGAGATCTAGAACCTCAGTGAGTTAGGATGATCCAAAACTCATCTCAGTGTCAGAAATCCCCTTACCTAGCTAGCTACAGTGTCTCATGGATCATTATGGAATGATCCATGTCTTAGACAAACCAGAACATGATCTTTAGAATACCTCAGGAATCGTGGAACACATGAACACTCTTTCGTTATATAATCATTTCAAACCAAAACTGAGAGTCAAAGAACACAAGTGCAAGTTTGAAATATTTATTATTCAATGCAAAGTTCTCAAACGCAGTATCTTGTATAATACCAAAATGCAGATTATAAAAACCAGCGTCAGCAGCATAGTCACTAATCCATAGTAAGCAAAAGGTGCTAGCATGTTATAATGCAAATTCTATAGAAATCTATATCACCTATATTTCGCGCACCCTATCTAGCATATTATTTTATATATATGAAGGTCTCATTCGGGCTTTAGCAGGGCGGCCCCATACCTCTCAATGTCAGTAGGAGCAGATCACATCAACAGCTACCAGCTCTCTTCATGCGCAGCACCAAGTGTGTACGTTCATTCCGTGTAACTCTATCTTAAACCCGCGTAGAGCCCAAAATGTTGGCATCAACATTATTTGTGTTATGTCTAATGTGGTGCGAGGATCAGGCCTCCCAGCAACCTTGTGTTAGGTTAATCTTAGAGTGTGCAGCTCTCAGTGTGCAGACAGTTGTACCAAGTGTACCAGGCAAAGCTGATAGCATAGAAATAACATATTATTCTCAAATAAACCACCTCACCGCTTCTAGGGTGAAAGCTACAACAACAAGTATGTGTCGTGTGCAAAACTGAAGCCGAAGGCAAACCGGCTGTTTAAACATGTAATACACTCATGCTAACTTAACGCAATATATGTAATGAAGTATCCATATGACACCCCCCCATTGGTCCGAGCACCGTCAAACATAAGGGAAAAGGCAATACTAAATCAGACACAACAATTGAAAGCAAAGATCAATAATCTTGAGCTAAAATAAGCTAAAAATATGTATGAATGAATATGTATGAATGCCTACAGTGGCCTCAAATCCAAAAATAAAAACAAAACTTCTGAACCCAAAGTCATCCGCCAGGTCTCAAAAATATGAAACGTAGGACCAGGTCTCATCAATTCAAATGTTTGTAAGAGTAAAAAACAAGGCACTTATCCGATTTCCAAAGTCATGTGCCACATTAACGTTATCCCCAGCGACATCACGTGATTGTACTCTCCATCAGCTGAACATAGTCCATCCCTCCAATTCAGCGAGGGGAAAGTCATATTTCACAACAAAGCATTCCTCCCAGGCATCTCACGATTGGAAAGTATATGCAAAGAAAGTTGCAACAGCCTCCAGCATGAAATCACTGCCATCATCCGAAAATAGCTCAGCAATCCAATTTAGCAATGGGAAAGAACATACGTGCTCCTCCAGCATCGGATCCTCCTGTAACGTCAGAGGACAACCCGGTGGGTTCACCAGATCGCTGTGTGTCAGAAAGGCATCCGCCGCTGCAGAGATCTCCCATTGGCCCAGAACTCCATTTATCGCTGCCAAGGCCATAACTCTCTCGCCAGAACAGATCAGCTCGTGAGCCACCACGGGACGCATTAGCTGATCAAAATCGACGTCAGGAGCAGTCCTCAAGCATAGGCACAAATCAATGGCCCAATCGAACTCGCAGCTCAGGCAGTGAAACACAGGTTGGACACACGTGAAGTCGGTGAACCGAAATGACAATCTATAGGCCGTGCTTAATGCTGCAAGCGGCAATGTTCCATAGTAATTGAGCATCCGATTACGGCACAGTGTCAGGAGGCGTTGAACGGCGTCTTGTGCAGGATGGGCATCCATGTTTTATGAAGAAAAACACCAACAGAATGCCTGCGGCTACAGCCAGCAACACAGGTAGTCCACCAAACAGACTCGAAAAAATAGTGTGGAAAAACGTGGGAATGATACCAAAAACTTTTTCAAACGTAGTCACGAGGCCACTGCTTACTAATTTAAAAAAATGTGCAAGCCCAGTCGTTGAAGAAGCGTTAAAAATCTGGTGCACCAGCTCACAGAAATGAAACGGCAAATCAGTATTTAAAAGCGCCTGCACCTCTGTGCGGGTGTTAGCTATGTGAAGGACATAAGTTTCCCGGGCCGAACTCAGGGTCACTTGTTTTTGAGACAAAAGGGCCCTTATTCTGCTTAAACCATTGAATTTTGCTTCCAAGGTTGGAATCCGTGGCCAGATGGAGACATCTGAAGACCCATGCGTGGGTGGGTATAGAACATTCTTGCAGCACACCACACGCTCTGATACAGTTACCACATAAGCCACACCAATTAATAAACCACAACATAATTCGTTGTTTAAAAATAAATAACTACCATTAGCTAATAATGTGAACGTGGGAACCACTGCTGGAACTGGCGTGCCTTTTTAAACACATGCTAAATTTGGGCGGTCCTGATTACAAGAACCGTGTAACTGAATGTGTCTGCATATTAATGAATGGTCAGGTGACTGTGTGCATTCCTCACCATTAAGATTCACTTCTTTTCCATCCTTCAGACATCTGTATGTGTATGGTAATGACCATGCCTCGTGTAGGAATGCATTGCCTAGTGGTTCATATCGTCCTATAGCAATATACCGCATACAGTTAGTAAATTTATATAAAGGAAATGGTAATGTAATTAAACCATGAATAAGCCACGTGGCAGTAGTGGTTTCAGCAACAGAGAAAGGCAAGGATTCTAGCTTCTCAATATGTAACATAGAAAATGATGCATCACGCATTGAAAGCATGCGCTGTTTTTCAGTAAGATTAAAAGGGGCGAAAAGGGATGTAACGTTCAATGAGGTCCAGGGAACTCGACCTGCCTTAATTGTCTGTAGAGTCCAGGCAAACTGCATTACAGAACGCAATTGATTTTGACCATGGTATAACGTGGACACTTCATCATGTACAATATCAACAACAGAAGAAACAATATTATCCAATGTGTAAATCCTGGAAGAAAGCATGTTAATACTGTTATCTACTACTGCTAGCACTTTTTCCAAATTTGCTTGATCAATCGCTCTCAGGCGTTTAGCTGCCTCAACCTGTGAAAATTTCCAAATTTCATTGTATACAGCATAAAGAAAGCGTTTAGATCTACCCCTAGTCGGGCCTTTTATAAAATCATTTAGCTCTATATTCTCATTCAACTGGGACAGATGCAGTTTAACTGCAGCCAAAGTGGAATGTTGTAACCAGTTCTGACACAATTTGCCTACTGAATAAGTAGTAACAGTGTGATCTGTTTCAAACCTGGGATCTGGCCTGATGTGCGTAAAACCTTCAGACAAACCCAAAAACCTACGTTGGCAAGCATCAGAGCTTCTTTGCCACAAAAGCCACCCCTCCGGATCAAAACGGGAAATATTAAAGGAGGAATTCTGCAAAAGTGCTTGTATCCCACTGATGGATATTGTAGTGAAATTACTCCAACCTGAATATTCTTCCAAGTCAGGGATAGTAGGGGTATTTAATTTTTTAGATGTAGCCAATCCAAAACATGTTGTTTGAGAAATAGTAGAATTTAAAAACAACATGTGATTCGGGATGAGACATGCACGATGCAAAGCCTCAGTGCCTTGTACCTGCCAATCTTTGGTACCCCAAACCGATTTAAGGTCAATAGCATCCTTCCATAACTCATAGCCATCCACAGATAACCTTTCTAAAAAGGACTTTGAATACAGCAATTTTGTATCAGTAAGTCTAACCTTGGGCATGAATTTCTGGTTCACTTTAAAATAAAACGACTCAGGATTTGATTGATTAAAATCTGTAAAATAAGAGTATTTTCCCAGAAATGTACTTGAGCTCCCCTGTAAGGGAGTAGGGCAATGTTCCCACTGAGTGTAATTCACAGGAACCCTCCTGGAACTTGTCTTGTGTAAGAAATGATTTCCATAATGTTGATAACAAAACAAATCACCATAATTGACAGAATCTAAGTACAAATCCTCAGCATCAAAGGCCGCATAATATTTCAAATCAGAGAACAATGCTTCTACGGCCTGAAGATCCCAATCATCAGAACGAATATTTTGCTTAATCACAACTCCCATGTTTACTCTAAGCACATTAGGAACATTAATAACTTCTGTGGGGCCATGTATCTGAAACCTAACCGCATCCCACACAATCCCATCAAGGACTGGCCAAGCAGTAATCTCAACTGAATGTAAGTCTCTCTTTAGTCTGTGTACTGAATGTGAGGAGGAAAGAGGGGCCAATGTTCCATTAAGGTACCGAATTCCTGTTCTTTCTTTCACATAATGGCCATCGATCAGTCGGAAAAAATAAAACACAAAACCAATTGACATAAAAGATAAAATAAAAATAGTATCAGCCAAATGTATGTCCAAGGTGGAATTAAAAAATGTTTTTTAAACAACGTGGCATATTTTGTAATAGTCGATGGTTTCTTCGAAAGTTCCGAATCAGAGTCAAAAGAGAATCTGGATTGGTTAGCCAAACGAGCTTGTAAATCGGACATAGATAAATCAGCAGGATCTGCATAGGTCACCTCATCAATGTTAGTAACAGGAATAGTATTTAATAAAGGACTGGTTATGGCAGGCATCTCGAGGGACACCTCCTGATCTGCACCAGATGTAATAGCCAGCACAGAGTGCCTCACCATGGAAGGACAGGATACAGCCGGTGTCATGCTATGAAGAATCGGCCACCCTGTGTGTCTTGACATTGTCAATAGAAATAAATCTGTTTTCTTTACGACCTGGAAGTGGTGGTAAAATGACTGTTCTTGTGCCCTTCACTCCAAGAACCCGAACAGGTGCACGATATGAGGGACCAAACTCTTTCTTGTTATCGATCTTCTCTCGAACCAGTTCTCCAACTTGGGGTAGCCAGCCAACTACCGGGATCTGCAACGCATCATCCGACGTGGAGGGCAAGTGTTCCTTTGCAAGACTGTCTCTGGTCTTTTGTAGATCCTGTAAAACATTGCAATGTTCATCTACGTCAAAGGCCGCGGCCTGGGCCTGGCAGTCTGCACCATCAAGGTCAGGTACGTACATCTTGATACCAAAGAGCATTTCGTATGGGGTCCGCCCACCCAGAGACCTTCTAGGGAGATTATTAAGCGCACGCTGCACGCCATAGAGGTGGGTCAGCCAGTTTCTACCAGTGCCTATAACACGGGCTGTCAAAGATTGCTTTAAGTCGCGGTTCATTCTTTCTACTACAGAATTGCCCTCAGGCCTGTAGGGACTTGAAAACTTCACCTGTACTCCCAACGAAACCATAGCATCCTTGTACGCCTTAGAGGCGAAAGCCGGACCCTGGTCCGAATGGAAAGTACCACAAGCAAAGATTCCCACAAAGACACGCAAATCCTTAATGACAGTTCGCGAATCAGCGCTTCGATGCGGCCATACCCATACAAAGCGTGTGCATGAGTCAACTGCTACTAAGATGTATTTATACGCAGTATCAGAAGAAAAAGGACCGCAGTGATCCAAATAAACACAACCAAGTGGTTTATTAGAGATTTACAACTGTGTCTGAGGCGGACGCGCAGCAGTAGAAGGCTTGATCTGCTGACAAATGTCACACATAAGGACATAATCACGCGTCTGTTTGTACAGTCCCCGCCACCAGAACCTCTGTTGTAGCTGAGATACAGTGGCTGAGACGCCCGCATGCGCAGACGCCACACCTTCATGAGCCGCTGTAATCAGAGAAGCTCTGCGATCCGAGTTGGGAACTAGACGCTCTCCAACTTCAGGAATTTTCACATAAGGAACTTTATCGGGACTTAAGTGGTATGTGTACTTCGAAGGGAACCCCGCAGGATATTTACCTCCCTTCTCCGTGGCAGCAACAGCCGCCAAGATGTCATCATCTATTTTGCTTTTGGACCTCGTGACTGCTGCAACTAAGTATTTTGATACCGCTGACTTCGCTGCTTCATCAGCAAGCGAGTTGCCAACAGCGTGGACCCCCACGCGCTGGTGGCCGAGAGTATGAATCACAAACACGAGCGGCAGTTTCTCTTTAAGTTCCGCCACTCGGACCCAGATCATTTTATGTTTTATTGTGCTACCCTTGGAATCACGAAAATCATTCTGAATCCAAAAGAACAAGTTCTCATTGTAAGACTGGACACAGTAGTAAGAATCACTTACGATTAAAGTCGTCACACAAGGATCAGCGTACTCCAATGCGAGCATAAGAGCACGAAGCTCTGCTAATTGTGCGGTGCAGTCCCCTAGCGTTTGCGTGTGCACAACACTGGACTTGAACTCATCGTTCACCATGGCACCGACTACAATGGCGCAAGCGGAAACGTAGGCGTGTTTAGAGCCATGCACAACCTGCGCCGAACCATCCGTGTAAATGATACAATGGAAATCCTCCAACGGCCGCATTGCTAAAGGAGCAGGATGAACAAATTCATACTGTAAATACTCCTGCGACCGTAAAGCGGCGTCAAAAATAAACGTGACATCCTGAGACGTCAAGGATGTAGCCCACTGAATCCACCGAGGGTGCAAAGCTTTAGAATTCGGTACACTGGCTTTCGTGACCGCCTCCAAGGCTGGACACGGGGTGACAACCAACATGCGCTTTCCCTGCGACAGGGCACGTTCCTTAAGAATTGCCATCTGCACAGCCGTTAAAACTTTCTCCACAGTGGAAAAACGCAGTTCAGCCGAAGTGTATAAGTGTGACTTGTAAGCAATAGGTACAGTATCCCCTTCATTAAAAGTCAGGTACGTGAAACCCACCGTCCCAGGGATAATTCTTATCACCAGGTTGGTCTGGTTATCACAAGTCTGTAAGTAGTCAGAAGCGAGCATATCAGCCTGCAAGGACTGCAGAATGGCTGAATGCTCAGGCAGCCAGCATGATTTGGAAAAAGATGGTTGTACCAAGGCATATAAAGGCTTGATACGCTGGGCATATTCCGGAATGTATGTCCTCCCGAAATTTAAAAAACCCAGTAAAGACTGTAATTTTTTCAGCGTTGTCGGAGAGCGCAACTGCGCGCACTTCTCCAGGAAGTGAGGAGCCAATCCCTTTCCTTCATGGTTAAGTTCATAACCTAGAAACAACACTGTGTACTCCGCAATGTGTGATTTTGCAAAGTTAAACTTGTAACCCATGTCTGCAAAGTTACAAATTATGCTGTTTACTCGACACAGATGCACCCAAAGTTCGTCGTCTGTGAGATATATGTCATCCACATACGAACATGCAACTGGATCGAAACTCTCTAAAAGAGAGACTATTCGGGCGGAAAACACTCCAGGACTATTTTTATATCCCATTGGGAGTCGTTTAAACATTTTTTGTATGCCGCCGCACGTAAAACTGGTCCATTGGGAACTTAGACCATCTAATCTATGTGCATAAAAACCATTGGAAATGTCAAGCGTGGTTTTGAACCGTTTACGCTCAAGACTATTCACTAGGGCAGAGCCGTGAGTAATCTGTACTGCACAGTTACGGCAATGCGAGTTCAAATGCCGGTAATCCAAAACCAGACGATATGAGCCGTCCGGTTTGTTAACAGTAAAAAGGGGATTATTCATTGGTGACACACACGTTTCAATTACACCTTGATATTCCAATTGTTCAAGGATAGCCGCGACCGAAGCTTTAGCTTCACGCCGTATGGGATACTGGGGTTGTGGCTGCGGCTGTGACCGTAAAGGAATCTCATGGCTAGGGGACAATTTATCCCAGCCACACTGATTTCGGTACACAGCCGGCGCAAGCGCCAGAGCCCACTCTTCTGCAAAATGCAGCACTTCCACTCTCGATACAGTGTGCGCGAAACTGGGGAGGATTACCTCCTCCCCTCGCGGAGCTGCGAGAACAAAAGGTGGGGGCCAGTCTGCCTCCGAAAGCAAAATGTCATACGTATCCGAAAGATTCTCCCAAAATACCCCTTTTACAGTTCGCTGCATGTCACCTTCAATTAACAGGACAATTTCAAAAAGTCTTTCAGGGGGAGCAACATGTGTATCAGCTGTTTCAATCACAATAAAAGTCTCAGTCGCTGTCACCTTCAACAGTGGACGGAGGGCCTCTCTCACTATGGTAATCTCCGCCGCGCTGTCCAGCAAGGTCAGAGCCCACGTCAGATTCCGAAGCCGCGTTCTCACTATCTGGGGCATATCGATGCGCCGTTAAGGCTGCGACTTTCTTCTTGGCAAACTGCGGTCTCTTTGGCGTAGAGTCGTCCCGCTGATCCCCTTCACTTCGCGTGCGGGGCTGGCCACGTCCTTGCTGGCCACCCCTGCCCCTGCCGCCCCCTCCACCACCGGTTGACGGAGCCGATGAGTCCTGAAAGGAACGAGGAGAGCGTTGGTCAGATGCCTGATATCTGTCAGGCGATTTAATCGTAGCGCGATCGCGCAATTCATAAACTCGATCCGACTGCGCAGGTTGTGAAGGCGCCGGACTAGAAACCTGTGTCTGTTGTTGTTGTTGCTTACCCCGATTCTGCTTTTTAGGCCAATTTTGTTTTTTGGACTTGGGCTGTCCACCTGTCTCCGAAGACTGTCCCTGGGGCTGCTTCTTCTCCTTTGCAGGAAAAGCTTTTAAACCCTTAGAAGTGCGGCCAACCGTTTTATAAGCCGCCACAATTATCTTTGCCAACTGACGGGGTTTCTCGGCTTCGGGAATTAACGCCAGAGCATTGGCCACCTGAAAGTTCACTGCATCCCCCTTGACATTCGCAAGGATAAGACCGCAAACTGTCTCAAACAAGCCGCCCAGGCGCATACCCAATTCAACCGCCGACTCCGGTCCGTGATCGTCTTGTACACGTTTAAGGACCGCAGACAGGTTAGACACAGACGGGGTGCCATAGCACCTCGAGTAAACCGCTGCGAATGTCTTACCCCATGTTTCACAGTCAGCAAGTTCAGGGGCTAAATCCTTCGGTAAACTAAGCGTAAGAATCCGGTGTTTTTCACCCGGAGTCGTATTAGGAAACACAGCCTCCAGCTGGTCGAATTTCTCGGCAAGCCAGTAAGGAAAATCATCCTTATTCTCTGGCTTGCTGCCCATTACGGAATTCACCAAGACAGGACTGATTTTCAAACCAGCCTGTTCCGCTCGAAGCTGCGCACCTGCGGGGGCTGCGCCATGAATATTACGACCAATGTAATGAACAAGCGCTCTAATCACGTCAACCGCGACATCATGAAGACGCCGCAGATCACCCACATTACAAGTGGCGCGATTAGGATGAGGAGTAAATCCACCCAAGGCGGGCCAGTTTGTGCCCGGAATGGACAACGGACCTAACCTCGGAACCGTTAAAGAACGGGGTAGGACGCCACCAAACCAAACTCCGTGCTGCCAAACATCTATAGGTACTTCCAGTGCCCTGTATGGAGCATAAGCCGCCGGAACAGCCGAGGCAGTGTATGAATGGTAGACACCCGAATTAGCGTCTACTTCCGGAAACGTCACCCAGGAATAAAACAATTCGTACGGGTACGCATGTTCCGCACTCACCACTAGAACCACAGCCAAACCTTCCGCAGGGACATTATATGCCCGCAAGTGGTCGCGAACCGCGACGCGGCTATGCTGCGCTATGTCCACGGCCATGTTAGCACAGGAAGTGAAAAAAGACAAAGAACACTTTGTAGCACAACTGGGTAGTAATTCAAAGAAACCGTTTACAGAAGAATTCAAGCTTGAAAAGACCTATTTCAAAAACAGGTAGGTTTTCCGACACCACCGTTTACCGGAAACGGGAATGAAGGTGTCAAGGTATGAATGATATACTACTCGAGTGTCATGAAATAAGGCCAACCAATCCGTTGGGCGCCATGTAGCAGGGTTTCCGTTCTCCCACAGAACTGTGCATAGAGATCTAGAACCTCAGTGAGTTAGGATGATCCAAAACTCATCTCAGTGTCAGAAATCCCCTTACCTAGCTAGCTACAGTGTCTCATGGATCATTATGGAATGATCCATGTCTTAGACAAACCAGAACATGATCTTTAGAATACCTCAGGAATCGTGGAACACATGAACACTCTTTCGTTATATAATCATTTCAAACCAAAACTGAGAGTCAAAGAACACAAGTGCAAGTTTGAAATATTTATTATTCAATGCAAAGTTCTCAAACGCAGTATCTTGTATAATACCAAAATGCAGATTATAAAAACCAGAGTCAGCAGCATAGTCACTAATCCATAGTAAGCAAAAGGTGCTAGCATGTTATAATGCAAATTCTATAGAAATCTATATCACCTATATTTCGCGCACCCTATCTAGCATATTATTTTATATATATGAAGGTCTCATTCGGGCTTTAGCAGGGCGGCCCCATACCTCTCAATGTCAGTAGGAGCAGATCACATCAACAGCTACCAGCTCTCTTCATGCGCAGCACCAAGTGTGTACGTTCATTCCGTGTAACTCTATCTTAAACCCGCGTAGAGCCCAAAATGTTGGCATCAACATTATTTGTGTTATGTCTAATGTGGTGCGAGGATCAGGCCTCCCAGCAACCTTGTGTTAGGTTAATCTTAGAGTGTGCAGCTCTCAGTGTGCAGACAGTTGTACCAAGTGTACCAGGCAAAGCTGATAGCATAGAAATAACATATTATTCTCAAATAAACCACCTCACCGCTTCTAGGGTGAAAGCTACAACAACAAGTATGTGTCGTGTGCAAAACTGAAGCCGAAGGCAAACCGGCTGTTTAAACATGTAATACACTCATGCTAACTTAACGCAATATATGTAATGAAGTATCCATATGACAGGAAGGTATCCCTTCTTGCACAAAACAATCACCCCTGCAATGCAGACACCCTTGCAACATGGCACAAGGGTGCCTGCGTTGGCACATTACAGCCCATTGTGTGCCAGCGCAAGGGAAAAGGACAGGAATGCACCATATCTCAAAGATACGGAGCATTCCACCCATGATACCTACTCAGGGGCAGCGCAGGATTTACATATAAGCTACATATAAGCTACGCAAGCTATAGCTTGGGGCCCCTACTTTCTTGGGGGCCCCCAAAAAATATTATTAGTCCCAATGTTGCACGTCCGGGATGTCCCATACTCTTCATCCAATTTTTTTAGCGCGTCTTTTCGAAGAACAAATCGCTATTTGCCTAGGGCAGGACAGGGTCTCCAACTCCAACCGGTCAATCCCGAGCTAGCGGTAGTAGCTCGCCGACCCTCTGATTATTGAGGCGTCATATAAGGCTTTATAAGCATTGTATTTTGTAATCCTTCAATGTCTTTCACAGCTATCATCGCCCTTGCCCCCCTCACACAAACCAGCTGCTCCGATGGGCTGAAGTGAGCTTAGCTGGGGCGGGGCGGGCTGAAGAACGTGATGTTCTTTCTCTTAGTCATGCGCCACCTGTCATTTCCGGGCTGGCACCGCGATTTGCAGCCTGAAACAGTACATCGCAGCCTGGAACCGCACTTCGCATTTGTTTTCGATCTGGGCCTACCGGAGCACCTGTGAGTTAAGTGGGCCCCTAATCGAGCAGTTGCAGAGTCTGTAAAATCGGGCAGTTATGAGGTAAGTGGGCCTCTAACTCAGCAGTAGCAGCGTTGATAAAATCGAAGGAATGCCTGAAAGGCCCCTTGATTTTAACGTTGGCTGCCTCTGCGCTTCAGACCTGCCTCCAGTAATAGAGCGCAGGGGCAGGCAACGTTAAAATTAAAAGTCCTTTTAGGTACTGGGCATCCGATGTTAAATGCAAGTTTCTTGCCTGCACTAATCCGCTTTCACTGACTTAACCACGCTTTCATTTGCCTTTGCGTAGTAGTCGGTGAAAGCGGCTCAGTGCATGCAAGTACCTTGGATTTTAACATCGGCTGCCATGCCACGTGCATTACATCCGCGTTATGCCAAACATATCCTGAAGATATGGACATGAATCTTGTAGGAGAAGTCAAGCATTTTCATCAATATGTTAGACATAGTCAAGCGGATGTACGTCGTTACAACGCATGCTTTTACAACGCATGCCTTTACGAAGCAACTTTTACAACGCAAGTCGTTGCAACGACTTGCGTTGGGGGGCGCTGGATAGTGAATAGTTTAATTTACTATCCAACCCCAGTCCCCGTGGATAGTAGGGAAGGTGTTGGATAGTAAATTAAAACTATTCCCTATCCTAGAGCGCCCCCCAGCACAAGTTGTTGTAATGACTTGCGTTGTAATGGTTGCGTCGTAAAGGTACTGCGTTGTAAAAGTTGCGTTGTAAACGCTGTTCCCCTAGTCAAGCCCATTGTTCAGCGGAACAAGATAGTCTGACACATCAGGATCTGTATAGGGTAATATTTAACGATCATGTCCAATCAGCATTCCCTAATGTAGAAGCAATTTTGAAATTGTTTCTTAGTATGATGGTTGCAAATTACTCTGGAGAAAGATCTTTCTCTCAGCTGAAGAGGATAAAAAATGAATTTAGAACAACAATGATTCAAGATAAATTATGTTCCCTCAGTCTCATGTGCATAGAAAGCGACAAACTACACAGTTTATCATTTGATGGTGTCATCAGTGACTTTGCTCTGGCAAAGGCAAGAAAGAAAATATTTTAGTTTAATATAATTCCTTAATCCTTATAACATGTTTCAAGAGATTAGATAATAAGCCTTTGTAAATTGTGCCTTTTTAAAGAACCTTTGTTTCTTTTTACCAGAGTTTGCATTTTCAAGTTTGTTATGAATAAAAATGATTTTAAGTTAAAGATTTATTATTTCACTATCAATATATTTCTTAATTGTATTTCAGTTTAACCCTCTAGGTATCCGAAAATCATATTTGTCAATGACATAGTCACATAGAATATCTGGACTTATAAAGGGCCCCATATTTCAAATAGCTTAGGGCCTTATCAAATCTAAATCCGGCGCTGATCAGGGGTTCCGCAGTTACTTAGAAAAAACTGCTAATATTAACAGATTGTTTGTGCTGTGTATATAAAGTTTAAACGTTTTGTAAATGTAAAGGAATTTGAAATTGGAGGCCTAAAATTAAGTTGGTATTGATTTGTGGCAGCACTGCAATTACATCAAATAGAATAGAATATTGACAATGCGTGGCTTAAATTGAATTTAGTAAAGGTCCAACCTTCCCATCAAAATTAAAATTTAAAACATTTTCTTCGGGAATTAAATGAAATATTGCATCATTTGTATATTTGTTTGATGAATACTTGTATCTCTATGTGTGTGTATTTTTTACTGTTAAAATCATCGAAAGTGCTTAGGCCTGGGTACCTGGATTCTAGTAATGACTCAGTGGGGGTACCAAGATTCCAGTAATAATTAGGTGTGGGTCAACAGAAGTCATAACGTTCAGACCCACTGGCCTATAGGGTGGGCTCTACCACACACAGTGACAATACTATGTGTTGTTGTTTTAATTTCGCTGCTTTTTCCAGTAAAGCTGGACACCTGCATATGAAGTTCTTAGTCGCTCTTTGTTAGAAATTGGGTTACTAGTTGATAGGGGACTGAGCCCTGGTCAAGCAGCATCCACCATCATATTCAGGGTAAGGCACAATTAAACTTCAAATTAACCTATGCTCAGCCGTCTGACAAAGAGCAGCAATGTGTAAAGTGTTAGTGCAACACTTCAAAAATTAAAACAGTGAAAACACAACACAAAAGATCTCGCACCAGGTTAGAAAGATAGAGTAGAATTTAATAAATAAACAAGACCAAAACTACAAAAATCCGATCAGCGGACCCGTAGTTATGAATTTTTATAGAATAATCTGTATACTAGTGCATAAAAGCATAAAGCACTACCCGGAGATATATGTTTGCGCTTGACAGAGTCAAAGTCAAATGTTCTGGCTGACCGCAATGGAGCACTGGTAGGATACTGTCCCAGATTAGTCCAGCTGAAGGTTTACCTTCCGACTTTTTGAGTCCTTGTTGCGCCGAAGAAATTTGCAGGGGTCAAGGAGAGCGTTGCCGGTGGTGGTCGGCGCGGCATGAGGAGCAGGACATAAGCCATGGAGGGTGAGTTGGAGCCTCGCGTTGAAGATCCATGAAGATGATGGATGCTTGCTGTTCGAAGAGATGGCCTTGGACCAGCTCCCACTGTTGCTCACTGTCGGGTTCAACAGCTGAGCAGCCCCACTATGCACCATTGTGCGCCTACGTTCCAGCTCTTTGCTTGTTCTCGTTTCTACAGTATGAATCACTGTTTACTGTAACTACTGTTCATTATTCGATAACTTTTGCTTCTCTCCTCATAATCACTGTTATTCTTCCTCCATTTCACTCCACTTTCTTTGGTCTGTAACCACTGTTTCTTCCCCAATAACTTCTACCTTCTCCCCTCATAACCACTGTCCTTTATCCTCCATTTTCCTCTGCTTTCTCTCCTTTGAAACCAATTTTTCTTCCCCATTAACTTTTGCCTTCTCCCCTCGTAACCGCTGGTCGTTTTCCTCCATTTAACTCTGCTTTTTCTCACCTGTAACCAATGTTTCTTCCCAAATAACTTTTGCCTTCTCCCCTCGTGAATTTTTCCTCCTAAATGAGCTGTTTTTCCTGCCTAACCTCGATCTCATCATTGTCACCAGCCCACTTCTCCTGCTTTTTCATTTTCCTTGCCCATTGCCTCTCCCACTCACAGGACCTACATAATGGAGGCGACAAAGCCAAAGGATAGCCCATCTGTACCTGGACTGCGCACAGCACCAGGAACACTCACGCTCCTGCCCGCACAGCTACACCGCCACAGACCTCGGAGACCTGGATCAAGGGCACAACATCAACTGCTACTACACATCCCCACAGGACAACAAAGGGTAATTCACTTGTCAGCACTGTCACTTCATCTGCAGCATCGAGACAACCACCAATCCCTGGGACACCACAAACACAAAAGCGTCCACCATGGCAACTGAGCCAGCACAACTAAAGTGCATCCTACTCAACGCACAATTACTCGGCAAACATGCCACAGAGATCTGGGACACAATCTCATCACTTAACCCGGATGGGATGTTCATCATGGAAATCTGGCTGAGCCCAGCCTCTGCATCAGACAGCACCACCCCAGAAGGCTACAAGATAACCCACAGGGAACAGAAAAACAAGCACAGAGGTGGAATTGCCATAATCCATGAGGATACTATCCTCTGAACCCCCTCCTCAGTTTAGCCCACCCCAATAATGGAACACGCTCAACTTCCAACTCCTGCACAGATGGAAACGCACCATCGGAGGCACCCTCACCTATAGACCGCCAGGTCCTTCCCAAGCTTCTGCCACGCCATCACAGACATCATTGCCTCATCGTCATCGACTTCAAACACTATATCTTCCTAGGAGACCTCTACTTTCACCTTAAAGACCCAAATGACCCCAACACCATCAACTTCCTTGAAAGCAATCGCAACATCTGCCTCAAACAACTGGTCACTGTCCCAAACCACATCGCAGAATATACTCTCATCCCATTTTCACGTCCTGCAACAGGATCCATTACAACCATGCCTCTCAGCTCACTTGGACTGACCACAACAGCGTCCACCTCACCATCTCATGTGCCACCAGAACCCCCAACATCCTGCGCAGAAACTGGAAGAACATATCAAAAGACCAGTAGAACAACACTCTCAACTCTCACTGCCTTGGCACAGCAGCCAACCCAGAACAGGTAGTAATAAACCGCTCATAACACAAGGAACTCGAAAGGAGGGTCCAAAGGATTTAGTTTAGAGACCTGCGAGAAGTAATTCCCCTAAAATTACAATCATAACACAAAAGATTTCTCGGGTCTATGATAGTCTGAAACCAGTATGGGAAGAGAAGGGAAGAAAAAGGTGAATCTACTTCTCTCTAACAAACCCCAAAAGGGGAGCAATCCCATTCAGGACGAATGCCTTCACCCACCATAGGTGGCATGCTTCATCATATGGGCTTCTCCTCCCAGTGGGAAAACCTAATCCCACTGAGGGCTGCAACTCCCTCACTGTGAGGTAGGAGCTCTGGGATGTTTTTGTTAATTATCAAAAGTAGTTATGGATGCTAAAATCCCATATGTGAGTAAGAAGGTGTTGTGAGGGTGCAGCACGATAAGTGAGTGAAAGTGAATTTGAAACTACCTAGTGCGTATAAAAAGATTCTTTATTGACTCTTCCGAACTGGCAGAATTAAAAATGAGGGCAAAGCAGTGTAGAATTAAACTGCTAAGATGTATATAGCCATTGTCTGACCTAGGGTGGTGTGGAGTGCAAATAAACAATGCATTTAGGCCCAGATCTTTGTACTGGGGTGAATGTAAGACATTGTTCTGCATTCTGTCCATCAACTGTGTTTTTTGCAATTTTCACCCCGAGTGGGCTGGGTATGCTCAGACGTGAGTCCCAGGCTCTCCACATCACTGGAGTCAAGCTATCCAGGCTGAAGAAGGCTGATAGCCAGAAACCGGTCCTTGGATGCTTGATTCCGGTCTAGGAAAGACATGGCTTGGTAGTTCGGGCTGGACTGTTCCCATGAGGCACAGGGTCAAGGCTGATTTGCATATAGCCATTGTCTGAGCTAGGGTGGTGTGGAGTGCAAAACAACGATGGATTTAGGCCCAGATCTTTGTACTGGGGTGAATGTAAGACATTGTTCTGCATTCTGTCCATCAACTGTTTTTTGCAATTTTCACCCCGAGTGGGCTGGGTATGCTCAGACGTGAGTCCCAGGCTCTCCACATCACTGGAGTCAAGCTATCCAGGCTGAAGAAGGCTGATAGCCAGTAACCAGTCCTTGGATGCTTGATTCCGGTCTAGGAAAGACATGGCTTGGTAGTTAGGGCTGGACTGTTCCCATGAGGCACAGGGTCAAGGCTGATTTGCATATAGCCATTGTCTGACCTAGGGTGGCGTGGAGTGCAAAAAAACGATGGATTTAGGCCCAGATCTTTGTACTGGGGTGAATGTAAGACATTGTTCTGCATTCTGTCCATCAACTGTGTTTTTTGCAATTTTCACCCCGAGTGGGCTGGGTATGCTCAGATGTGAGTCCCAGGCTCTCCACATCACTGGAGTCAAGCTATCCAGGCTGAAGAAGGCTGATAGCCAGAAACCGGTCCTTGGATGCTTGATTCCGCTCTAGGAAAGACATGGCTTGGTAGTTCGGGCTGGACTGTTCCCATGAGGCACAGGGTCAATGCTGATTTGTATATAGCCATTGTCTGACCTAGGGTGGTGTGGAGTGCAAAAAAACGATGGATGTAGGCCCAGATCTTTGTACTGGGGTGAAAGTAAGACATTGTTCTGCATTCTGTCCATCAACTGTGTTTTTTGCAATTTTCACCCCGAGTGGGCTGGGTATGCTCAGACGTGAGTCCCAGGCTCTCCACATCACTGGAGTCAAGCTATCCATGCTGAAGAAGGCTGATAGCCAGAAACCGGTCCTTGGATGCTTGATTCCGGTCTAGGAAAGACATGGCTTGGTAGTTCGGGCTGGACTGTTCCCATGAGGCACAGGGTCAAGGCTGATTTGCATATAGCCATTGTCTGACCTAGGGTGGTATGGAGTGCGAAAAAGCGATGGATTTAGGCCCAGATCTTTGTACTGGGGTGAATGTAAGACATTGTCCTGCATTCTGTCCATCAACTGTGTTTTTTGCAATTTTCACCCCGAGTGGGCTGCGTATGCTTAGACGTGAGTCCCAGGCTCTCCACATCACTGGAATCAAGCTATCCAGGCTGAAGAAGGCTGATAGCCAGAAACCGGTCCTTGGATGCTTGATTCCGGTCTAGGAAAGACATGGCTTGGTAGTTCGGGCTGGACTGTTCCCATGAGGCACAGGGTCAAGGCTGATTTGCATATAGCCATTGTCTGACCTAGGGTGGTGTGGAGTGCAAAAAAATGATGGATTTAGGCCCAGATCTTTGTACTGGGGTGAATGTAAAACATTGTTCTGCATTTTGTCCATCAACTGTGTTTTTTGAAATGTTCACCCCGAGTGGGCTGGGTATGCTCAGACGTGAGTCCCAGGCTCTCCACATCACTGGAGTCAAGCTATCCAGGCTGAAGAAGGCTGACAGCCAGAAACCGGTCCTTGGATGCTTGATTCCGGTCTAGGAAAGACATGGCTTGGTAGTTCGGGCTGGACTGTTCCCATGAGGCATAGGGTCAAGGCTGATTTGCATATAGCCATTGTCTGACCTAGGGTGGTGTGGAGTGCAAAAGAACGATGGATTTAGGCCCAGATCTTTGTACTGGGGTGAATGTAAGACATTGTTCTGCATTCTGTCCATCAACTGTGTTTTTTGCAATTTTCACCGCGAATGGGCTGGGTATGCTCAGACGTGAGTCCCAGGCACTCCACATCACTGGAGTCAGCTATCCAGGCTGAAGAAGGCTGATAGCCAGAAACCGGTCCTTTGATGCTTGATTCCGGTCTAGGAAAGACATGGCTTGGTAGTTCGGGCTGGACTGTTCCCATGAGGCACAGGGTCAAGGCTGATTTGCATATAGCCATTGTCTGACCTAGGGTGGTGTGGAGTGCAAAAAAACGATGGATTTAGGCCCAGATCTTTTTTACTGGGGTGGATGTAAGACATTGTTCTGCATTCTGTCCATCAACTGTGTTTTTTGCAATTTTCACCCCGAGTGGGCTGGGTATGCTCAGACGTGAGTCCCAGGCTCTCCACATCACTGGAGTCAAGCCATCCAGGCTGAAGAAGGCTGATAGCCAGAAACCGGTCCTTGGATGCTTGATTCCGGTCTAGGAAAGACATGGCTTGGTAGTTCGGGCTGGACTGTTCCCATGAGGCACAGGGTCAAGGCTGATTTGTATATAGCCATTGTCTGACCTAGGGTGGTGTGGAGTGCAAAAAAACGATGTATTTAGGCCCAGATCTTTGTACTGGGGTGAATGTAAGACATTGTTCTGCATTCTGTCCATCAACTGTGTTTTTTGCAATTTTCACCCCGAGTGGGCTGGGTATGCTCAGACGTGAGTCCCAGGCTCTCCACATCACTGGAGTCAAGCTATCCAGGCTGAAGAAGGCTGATAGCCAGAATCCGGTCCTTGGATGCTTGATTCCGGTCTAGGAAAGACATGGCTTGGTAGTTCGGGCTGGACTGTTCCCATGAGGCACGGGGTCAAGGCTGATTTGCATATAGCCATTGCCTGACCTAGAGTAGTGTGGAGTGCAAAAAAAATGATGGATTTAGGCCCAGATCTTTGTACTGGGGTGAAAGTAAGACATTGTTCTGCATTCTGTCCATCAACTGTGTTTTTTGCAATTTTCATCCCGAGTGAGCTGGGTATGCTCAGACGTGAGTCCCAGGCTCTCCACATCACTGGAGTCAAGCTATCCATGCTGAAGAAGGATGATAGCCAGAAACCGGTCCTTGGATGCTTGATTCCGGTCTAGGAAAGACATGGCTTGGTAGTTCGGGCTGGACTGTTCCCATGAGGCACAGGGTCAAGGCTGATTTGCATATAGCCATTGTCTGACCTAGGGTGGTATGGAGTGCAAAAAAGCGATGGATTTAGGCCCAGATCTTTGTACTGGGGTGAATGTAAGACATTGTCCTGCATTCTGTCCATCAACTGTGTTTTTTGCAATTTTCACCCCGAGTGGGCTGCGTATGCTTAGACGTGAGTCCCAGGCTCTCCACATCACTGGAGTCAAGCTATCCAGGCTGAAGAAGGCTGATAGCCAGAAACCGGTCCTTGGATGCTTGGTTCCGGTCTAGGAAAGACATGGCTTGGTAGTCCAGGCTGGACTGTTCCCATGAGGCACAGGGTCAAGCCTGATTTGCATATAGCCATTGTCTGACCTAGGGTGGTGTGGAGTGCAAAAAAACGATGGATTTAGGCCCAGATCTTTGTACTGGGGTGAATGTTATACATTGTTCTGCATTCTGTCCATCAACTGTGTTTTTTGCAATTTTCACCCCGAGTGGGCTGGGTATGCTCAGACGTGAGTCCCAGGCTCTCCACATCACTGGAGTCAAGCTATCCAGGCTGAAGAAGGCTGATAGCCAGAAACCGGTCCTTGGATGCTTGATTCCGGTCTAAGAAAGACATGGCTTGGTAGTTCGGGCTGGACTGTTCCCATGAGGCATAGGGTCAAGGCTGGTTTGCATATAGCCATTGTCTGACCTAGGGTGGTGTGGAGTGCAAAACAACGATGGATTTAGGCCCAGATCTTTGTACTGCTGTGAATGTAAGACATTGTTCTGCATTCTGTCCATCAACTGTGTTTTTTGCAATTTTCACCCCGAGTGGGCTGTGTATGCTCAGACGTGAGTCCCATGCTCTCCACATCACTGGAGTCAAGCTATCCAGGCTGAAGAAGGCTGATAGCCAGAAACCGGTCCTTGGATGCTTGATTCCGGTCTAGGAAAAACATGGCTTGGTAGTTCGGGCTGGACTGTTCCCATGAGGCACAGGGTCAAGGCTGATTTGCATATAGCCATTGTCTGACCTAGGGTGGTGTGGAGTGCAAAAAAATGATGGATTTAGGCCCAGATCTTTGTACTGGGGTGAATGTAAGACATTGTTCTGCATTGTGTCCATCAACTGTGTTTTTTGCAATTTTCACCCCGAGTGAGCTGGGTATGCTCAGACATGAGTCCCATGCTCTCCACATCCCTGGAGTCAAGCTATCCAGGCTGAAGAAGGCTGATAGCCAGAAACCGGTCCTTGGATGCTTGATTGCGGTCTAGGAAAGACATGGCTTGGTAGTTCGGGCTGGACTGTTCCCATGAGGCACAGGGTCAAGGCTGATTTGCATATAGCCATTGCCTGACCTAGGGTGGTGTTGAGTGCAAAAAAACGATGGGTTTAGGCCCAGATCTTTGTACCGGGGTGAATGTAAGACATTGTTCTGCATTCTGTCCATCAACTGTGTTTTTTGCCATTTTCACCCCGAGTGGGCTGGGTATGCTCAGACGTGAGTCCCAGGCTCTCCACATCACTGGAGTCAAGCTATCCAGGCTGAATGAGGCTGATAGCCAGAAACCGGTCCTTGGATGCTTGATTCCGGTATAGGAAAGACATGGCTTGGTAGTTCGGGCTGGACTGTTCCCATGAGGCACAGGGTCAAGGCTGATTTGCATATGACCATTGTCTGACCTAGGGTGGTGTGGAGTGCAAAAAAATGATGGATTTAGGCTCAGATCTTTGTACTGGGGTGAATGTAAGTCATTGTTCTACATTCTGTCCATCAACTGTGTTTTTTGCAATTTTCACCCCGAGTGGGCTGGGTATGCTCAGACGTGAGTGCCAGGCTCTCCACATCACTGGAGTCAATCTATCCAGGCTGAAGAAGGATGATAGCCAGAAACCGGTCCTTGGATGCTTGATTCCGGTCTAGGAAAGACATGGCTTGGTAGTTCGGGCTGGACTGTTCCCATGAGGCACAGGGTCAAGGCTGATTTGCATATAGCCATTGTCTGACCTAGGGTGGTGTGGAGTGCAAAAGAACGATGGATTTAGGCCCAGATCTTTGTACTGGCGTGAATGTAAGACATTGTTCTGCATTCTGTCCATCAACTGTGTTTTTTGCAATTTTCACCGCGAATGGGCTGGGTATGCTCAAACGTGAGTCCCAGGCTCTCCACATCACTGGAGTCAAGCTATCCAGGCTGAAGAAGGCTGATAGCCAGAAACCGGTCCTTGGATGCTTGATTCCCGTCTAGGAAAGACATGGCTTGGTAGTTCGGGCTGGACTGTTCCCATGAGGCACAGGGTCAAGGCTGATTTGCAAATAGCCATTGTCTGACCTAGGGTGGTGTAAAGTGCAAAAAAACGATGGATTTAGGCCCAGATCTTTGTACTGGGGTGAATGTAAGACATTGTTCTGCATTCTGTCCATCAACTGTGTTTTTGCAATTTTCACCCCGAGTGGGCTGGGTATGCTCAGACGTGAGTCCCAGGCTCTCCACATCACTGGAGTCAAGCTATCCAGGCTGAAGAAGGCTGATAGCCAGAAACCGGTCCTTGGATGCTTGATTCCGGTCTAGGAAAGACATGGCTTGGTAGTTCGGGCTGGACTGTTCCCATGAGGCACAGGGTCAAGGCTGATTTGCAAATAGCCATTGTCTGACCTAGGGTG
Source organism: Lissotriton vulgaris (assembly GCF_964263255.1). NCBI lineage: Eukaryota > Metazoa > Chordata > Amphibia > Caudata > Salamandridae > Lissotriton > Lissotriton vulgaris. Next base: position 354,905,121 of record NC_141689.1, on the reverse strand, counting down.
GTGTGGAGTGCAAAAGAACGATGGATTTAGGCCCAGATCTTTGTACGGGGGTGAATGTAAGACATTGTTCTGCATTCTGTCCATCAACTGTGTTTTTGCAATTTTCACCCCGAGTGGGCTGGGTATGCTCAGACGTGAGTCCCAGGCTCCCAACATCACTGGAGTCAACCATCCAGGCTGAAGAAGGCTGATAGCCAGAAACCGGTCCTTGAAAGCTTGATTCCGGTCTAGGAAAGACATGGCTTGGTAGTTCGGGCTGGACTGTTCCCATGAGGCACAGGGTCAAGGCTGATTTGCATATAGCCATTGTCTGACCTAGGGTGGTGTAAAGTGCAAAAAAACGATGGATTTAGGCCCAGATCTTTGTACTGGGGTGAATGTAAGACATTGTTCTGCATTGTGTCCATCAACTGTGTTTTTTGCAATTTTCACCCCGAGTGGGCTGGGTATGCTCAGACATGAGTCCCATGCTCTCCACATCCCTGGAGTCAAGCTATCCAGGCTGAAGAAGGCTGATAGCCAGAAACCGGTCCTTGGATGCTTGATTGCGGTCTAGGAAAGACATGGCTTGGTAGTTCGGGCTGGACTGTTCCCATGAGGCACAGGGTCAAGGCTGATTTGCATATAGCCATTGCCTGACCTAGGGTGGTGTTGAGTGCAAAAAAACGATGGTTTTAGGCCCAGATCTTTGTACCGGGGTGAATGTAAGACATTGTTCTGCATTCTGTCCATCAACTGTGTTTTTTGCCATTTTCACCCCGAGTGGGCTGGGTATGCTCAGAAGTGAGTCCCAGGCTCTCCACATCACTGGAGTCAAGCTATCCAGGCTGAATGAGGCTGATAGCCAGAAACCGGTCCTTGGATGCTTGATTGCGGTCTAGGAAAGACATGGCTTGGTAGTTCGGGCTGGACTGTTCCCATGAGGCACAGGGTCAAGGCTGATTTGCATATAGCCATTGTCTGACCTAGGGTGGTGTGGAGTGCAAAAAACCGATGGATTTAGGCCCAGATCTTTGTACTGGGGTGAATGTAAGACATTGTTCTGCATTCTGTCCATCAACTGTGTTTTTTGCAATTTTCACCCCGAGTGGGCTGGGTATGCTCAGACGTGAGTCCCAGGCTCTCCACATCACTGGAGTCAAGCTATCCAGGCTGAAGAAGGCTGATAGCCAGAAACCGGTCCTTGGATGCTTGATTGCGGTCTAGTAAAGACATGGCTTGGTAGTTCGGGCTGGACTGTTCCCATGAGGCACAGGGTCAAGGCTTATTTGCATATAGCCATTGCCTTACCTAGGGTGGTGTAGAGTGCAAAAAAACGATGGATTTAGGCCCAGATCTTTGTACTGGGGTGAATGTAAGACATTGTTCTGCATTCTGTCCATCAACTGTGTTTTTTGCAATTTTCACCCCGAGTGGGCTGGGTATGCTCAGACGTGAGTCCCAGGCTCTCCACATCACTGGAGTCAAGCTATCCAGGCTGAAGAAGGCTGATAGCCAGAAACCGGTCCTTGGATGCTTGATTCCGGTCTAGGAAAGACATGGCTTGGTAGTTCGGGCTGGATTGTTCCCATGAGGCACAGGGTCAAGGCTGATTTGCATATAGCCATTGTCTGACCTAGGGTGGTGTGGAGTGCAAAAAAACGATGGATTTAGGCCCAGATATTTGTACTGGGGTGAATGTAAGACATTGTTCTGCATTATGTCCATCAACTGTGTTTTTTTGCAATTTTCACCCCGAGTGGGCTGGGTATGCTCAGACGTGAGTCCCAGGCTCTCCACATCACTGGAGTCAAGCTATCCATGCTGAAGAAGGCTGATAGCCAGAAACCGGTCCTTGGATGCTTGATTGCGGTCTAGGAAAGACATGGCTTGGTAGTTCGGGCTGGACTGTTCCCATGAGGCACAGGGTCAAGGCTGATTTGCATATAGCCATTGCCTGACCTAGGGTGGTGTGGAGTGCAAAAAAACGATGGATTTAGGCCCAGATCTTTGTACTGGGGTGAATGTAAGATATTGTTCTGCATTCTGTCCATCAACTGTGTTTTTTGAAATTTTCACCCCGAGTGGGCTGGGTATGCTCAGACGTGAGTCCCAGGCTCTCCACATCACTGGAGTCAAGCTATCCAGGCTGAAGAAGGCTTTTAGCCAGAAACCGGTCCTTGGATGCTTGATTCCGGTCTAAGAAAGACATGGCTTGGTAGTTCGGGCTGCACTGTTCCCATGAGGCACAGGGTCAAGGCTGATTTGCATATGGTTATTGTCTGACCTAGGGTGGTGTGGAGTGCAAAAAAATGATGGATTTAGGCCCAGATCTTTGTATTGGGGTGAATGTAAGACATTGTTCTGCATTCTGTCCATCAACTGTGTTTTTTGCAATTTTCACCCCGAGTGGGCTGGGTATGCTCAGACGTGAGTCCCAGGCTCTCCACATCACTGGAGTCAAGCTATCCAGGCTGAAGAAGGCTGATAGCCAGAAACCGGTCCTTGGATGCTTGATTGCGGTCTAGTAAAGACATGGCTTGGTAGTTCGGGCTGGACTGTTCCCATGAGGCACAGGGTCAAGGCTTATTTGCATATAGCCATTGCCTGACCTAGGGTGGTGTGGAGTGCAAAAAAACGATGGATTTAGGCCCAGATCTTTGTACTGGGGTGAATGTAAGACATTGTTCTGCATTCTGTCCATCAACTGTGTTTTTTGCAATTTTCACCCCGAGTGGGCTGGGTATGCTCAGACGTGAGTCCCAGGCTCTCCACATCACTGGAGTCAAGCTATCCATGCTGAAGAAGGCTGATAGCCAGAAACCGGTCCTTGGATGCTTGATTGCGGTCTAGGAAAGACATGGCTTGGTAGTTCGGGCTGGACTGTTCCCATGAGGCACAGGGTCAAGGCTGATTTGCATATAGCCATTGCCTGACCTAGGGTGGTGTGGAGTGCAAAAAAACGATGGATTTAGGCCCAGATCTTTGTACTGGGGTGAATGTAAGACATTGTTCTGCATTTTGTCCATCAACTGTGTTTTTTGCAATTTTCACCCCGAGTGGGCTGGGTATGCTCAGACGTGAGTCCCAGGCTCTCCACATCACTGGAGTCAAGCTATCCAGGCTGAAGAAGGCTGTTAGCCAGAAACCGGTCCTTGGATGCTTGATTCCGGTCTAAGAAAGACATGGCTTGGTAGTTCGAGCTGCACTGTTCCCATGAGGCACAGGGTCAAGGCTGATTTGCATATGGTTATTGTCTGACCTAGGGTGGTGTGGAGTGCAAAAAAATGATGGATTTAGGCCCAGATCTTTGTATTGGGGTGAATGTAAGACATTGTTCTGCATTCTGTCCATCAACTGTGTTTTTTGCAATTTTCACCCCGAGTGGGCTGGGTATGCTCAGACGTGAGTCCCAGGCTCTCCACATCACTGGAGTCAAGCTATCCAGGCTGAAGAAGGCTGATAGCCAAAAAACGGTCCTTGGATGCTTGATTCCGGTCTAGGAACGACATGGCTTGGTAGTTCGGGCTGGACTGTTCCCATGAGGCACAGGGTCAAGGCTGATTTGCATATGGCCATTGTCTGACCTAGGGTGGTGCGGAGTGCAAAAAAACGATGGATTTAGGCCCAGATCTTTGTACTAGGGTGAATGTAAGACATTGTTCTGCATTCTGTCCATCAACTGTGTTTTTTGCAATTTTCACCCCAAGTGGGCTGGGTATGCTCAGACGTGAGTCCCAGACTCTCCACATCACTGGAGTCAAGCTATCCAGGCTGAAGAAGGCTGATAGCCAGAAACCGGTCCTTGGATGCTTGATTCCGGTCTAGGAAAGACATGGCTTGGTAGTTCGGACTGGACTGTTCCCATGAGGCACAGGGTCAAGGCTGATTTGCATATAGCCATTGTCTGACCTAGGGTGGTGTGGAGTGCAAAAAAACGATGGATTTAGACCTAGATCTTTGTACTAGGGTGAATGTAAGACATTGTTCTGCATTCTGTCCATCAACTGTGTTTTTTGTAATTTTCACCCCGAGTGGGCTGGGTATGCTCAGACGTGAGTCCCAGGCTCTCCACATCACTGGAGTCAAGCTATCCAGGCTGAAGAAGGCTGATAGCCAGAAACCGGTCCTTGGATGCTTGATTCCGGTCTAGGAAAGACATGGCTTGGTAGTTCGGGCTGGACTGTTCCCATGAGGCACAGGGTCAATGCTGATTTTCATATAGCCATTGTCTGACCTAGGGTGGTGTGGAGTGCAAAAAAACGATGGATTTAGGCCCAGATCTTTGTACTGGGGTGAATGTAAGGCATTGTTCTGCATTCTGTCCATCAACTGTGTTTTTTGCAATTTTCACCCCGAGTGGGCTGGGTATGCTCAGACGTGAGTCCCAGGCTCTCCACATCACTGGAGTCAAACTATCCAGGCTGAAGAAGGCTGATAGCCAGAAACCGGTACTTGGATGCTTGATTCCGGTCTTGGAAAGATATGGCTTGGTAGTTCGGGCTAGACTGTTCCCATGAGGCACAGGGTCAAGGCTGATTTGCATATAGCCATTGTCTGACCTAGGGAGGTGTGGAGTGCAAGAAAACGATGGATTTAGGCCCAGATCTTTGTACTGGGGTGAATGTAAGACATTGTTCTGCATTCTGTCCATCAACTGTGTTTTTTGCAAGATGTATAAAGAGGTCGACATGTTTCAGCCTTTGCAATCTATAAAAGTATATAGGCTTTCATCAGGACCAAAGGATTAATAAACAAAGCTGCAATTAATGCAATCATATTTTCGAGAAAAAAACAGCAAAGAGATGCATGTTAAACATCTTTGACTGGATGAAGGACAACAGTCTCAAGCTCAACTCAGGCAAAAGAGAAGTCCTCATTTTGGGAAACAACCCATCATCATTGAACAACACATGGTGGCTGATGGTCCTCGGCTTACCACCCACCTGTGGGGACATACTAGTCAGTGACCCCTCTTTGTTGCCAAGTGAAGTAACCACTGTGAATACAAGGCCATTGCCAAGGGTTGGCCGAGATCTGCGACCTCCCATGTGACCAGGAGAGGTTGGACCACCGAAGAGCTAGGAGATACACTTACCAATTGTAGCTGGAGCTGAAAAAGATATACAAAACAGAAGAGACTGAAGAAGTCAGACCATCATCAGGTAAGAGAACGTGAGAGGACACACACCCTCAGTTGGGAGATTGGAACTTGTGAAGCAGTGTCCCTGCCCTCCCGGGACATTTGCGTGCTAACATGCTCTTAAGGCAAAACTGAGACTTAGGGGTGCCTGGGACTAGTATTGGTCAAATCACAGAGTCACCCTAATATAGAAAGAGTAATAACCATCCATACTGGAAGGAACTGAGGGACTCAGTGATTTCACCCGAGAGTGCTGGCACACTGACCTTAAGAGGTCTGTGAGGATTATTTAGTATATTATACATGTTTGTGTGTTTACATTAAATACCATGTTTTTCATAAGCACTTGTATTTGACTGGACAGTCCATTTCTTGCTTCTACTGTTTGTATGTTGAGTTATAAGCTTGTGGTGCCTAGCACTTATATCCACTTCAGAAGCCTTTGACTTCTCGACCAGCTGCACCACTAAGAGTCATTTCCTCAACGGGGTAGCATTTGGCCCATATACTCAGAATCAGTTGTTGCTGGCATGTTTCGCAGGTGGTTAGGTTGTTGGTCGCGCGGAGTGCGGGAGTGGTTAATTTAATTTAAAAATAAATTTCAACTTACCTCTGGTCCCGCATCACGTCTCCTTTCTCTGCTCTTCACAGGAAGCAGGCAGCCTCCCTCTCCTCCTCTAAACCAATCACAGTGCTGGAATGGCAGCATTGTAATTGCTAGGGACACCAACCACACAGGCGTTTATGGGGAGGCCGTTTTCACAATGCAGGCTGCATGCAGCCTACATGGAGAAATCAGGAGAGTGCCTATGACTGGTTTGGTGGACCCTGGGGCCGACCAAACAGTCAGCGCCAACAACAGTGGGCAAGCCACTCCTCCCCTGCTTGGGGCATGACCCCCCACCCGCCTGCTCCCAATCAAACCCTTCTGCTTTCTCGCAGTGCAAAAAGCAGAAACATAAAATGGTATTCATAATACCATTTTATGTTTCTGCTTCTCACACTGTGAGAAAGAAGCGGGGCGATGCTCCTCTGCCCATGTGGAGTAGCCGCCCCTGCTCATAACTCATAGTATGTCAGGCGTCGGACATCAGGAGTCAAGAAACTCAACTCTCACAGTTGGCCCCTGTAGCTCCTGCTAGCCCTGCAGCCCTCTTTCAATGGCTGTGTGTGTTTGTGGTCAACAAAGTGATTGTTATATGAACAATATTCTCCAAAACATTCAAAGCCATTACACACATGCACCCACCTTCAAGCCAGGCATGCATCAGACGGCACGAAGAAGGATGGTGAGTTCAATATCAGTGTATTTAAAAGTGGCAGCAAAATAAGAATTTAAATACCTACTTTGTGGGGGTTGGGTGAATACAAACGTAGTGCTGTGTCAAACGAGGATCAGTCAGTGACAGGTGTGCGAGAAGGCCTGTATGGGCTACATGACCATGACTTGTGGCTTCATATCTTCCTGCTTCAACACTGGAAGATGTTCCAGATGCACTATAGCAATGTCCAAGAAGCTTTTGTCTATGCTCTCCATGGCCTTGGTCTGTTTCTCTGTTAATCTTTGAAGGTCTTCCAGGTGGGATGAAATGTTGCAAATGCTGCACTGAGGGCTCTTGTTCAAAGAAATCATCCTCCTAGAGGGCAGATATGGTCCATTCTACCGCTCCTACATGTGTGGCAATCAGAGGGCAGCTCTTGTCCTTGCCACCACCCCTACATTTGTGGCCATCTAAGATAGCCCACTAGCAGTCCTCCTCGTTTCGAGGTAACACTTGGGAGGTTTTGGGTGGAAATCGCTCAATGTGAGAGAAGTGAACCTCACCTGGGGGTTCCTCTCAATGTACGATGGAGAGAAGAAAGGGGTTGCACCTGGGTAGAAAAGTGGAAAACCGAAGACAACCTCGATATATGGTGATCGAAAATTCCAAGTAAGTCCTATGCAGCCAGGATGACAATCTGTGGCTATTTAGAAGGTGCCTGGGGACTTGCAAACCAGAAGAGTGCTCGATGAGTGAGATTGCCTGTCGATAGTTGTAGGAGAGTAGGATCTGCTTACTATGGTTACCCCCACTTTTTGCTGGTGTTTCACGGTTTTTCGAATTTAGTCTGGCTGGGGCCCTGCTATCCAGGACCCTGGCCTAGCTGCTTTCTCTCTAAATTGATTGCATGTACTTTAGGTACACTCCAGATTGATTACTGGGGTACCCTTGTGAGTCCCTAGTATATGGTACACCAGGTGCTGAGGGCACAGGTACCCCATAGGCCTACTGTGAGAAGTTAGCCTGGCATATGATGTCCACTAGTTCTAGTGGGCACCTTGCACCAGTCTAATCAGCCCTTATTGATGGTGGTTGTAAAGTCAACCTTATAGAAAGCTATCCTAGTGGTAGCATGGACCAGCAGTCATCAGGCTAAGACTTCAGAGAGCGTATTAAGCACATTGTTTTACCAATTATAATCCCTTGAGTGCCAAATGAAAGGACACCACACAAGGTACATATCAAATATATATGTATCTTTTCTAAAGGCAACCCCGCTGCACTTTTTATGAAGTCAGAGGTAAAAATACAATACAAGTCAATGGTTAATGTACGATAAGTTGCACTGTATACGCTATGCCCTATGGGCCTCACAAACCATATACTAAAATAGTGGTATAAGAACCACGAGAGAATTAGAAAGCAGGCCTGGGGCCTGTGGAATTGCTGGGGCTACTTTAAACATCCTAAAGTTAGGAAGTAGGAGGCCCATGGGAGACACGTGCAGTGTCTAAACACAGACGCAGGTTACCATTGACTTTCTATGGCAAACGTAAAAGTTACAAATATGCAATTTAAGGACACTTCCGGATGGACTACGATGGAACCCTTTTAAACTAGGACACTTTGAGAGTCAAGGCCCATGGGAGCATCGGAGTACTCGTGTTACCTCACCCAGGGAAGCCGGGTGCATAGGTGTCTTTTCGTGTCAGGTTTCATTGTCGTTTTCAATGGAGAGCTGCAAAGAAGTGCTGCAGGCGACCAGAGGAAAAGTGTCCGGGTGGATCCAAGGGTGGATCGGAGATCTGAAGAACCTGAAAGCAGAAGGGACAGAGTCTGTGTCACTAGCCAGTGACCAGGATGGGATCAGGAAGGAACCAGGTGATGTCAGGTGATTTCAGGTGAAGAAGTAAAGTTTGTCTCTTCAGCCACGAGGACCAGGAGGCGTTGACGAAAACCTGGAGCTGGATTCAAGCTGTCCCACAAAGGATCTAGTTGACTGCGGTGTTTGTTTCCGGATTGGACCCAACAATCCTTGGCAAACGCAAAACATGCAGGATGTCAAGAATGGCTTCGGGGCAGACCAGCAAGGTCTGAGGAACTTCTCCTTTGTAGGGAAGTTGGAGCAACCCTGGACCAACTAGGAAAGCAAGTTAAATTCAAAATGCCATCTTCAGGGGGCTCACTAGCCAACGGGCAAGGAACCGGGAAGATGCAGCAAGCTGAAATGCAGGAGCAGGCCCCGGGACACTCGTGGAGTGTGGAGCCTTAGCTTCGGTGCAAATGGTGCTCGGGTCTGGGGCTTCAAGCACCCCAATGCACAACTTTAAGATACCTCGAAAAAGGAGTGCAGCTTTCAAAATGCAGGATGTCCAGGACTTCCAGTCCCAAGTCTCTCGTGTCCGCCACGGGTCTCAGCTTTGCTGTGGGTGTGGGTCGGAGTCAGAGATGTCTGGAAGCCCATGTCCTGTGTCACAGATTCTTCGGGATCCGGCAGGACCCTCGAAAATGCAGACTGGCAAAGTTGCTGTTGGTGCTTGTTTGAACAGGGTGGTCACTCCTTGACCACAAGGGAGTTGTCTTCCATCTTCAAGTCGAAATGGAATGTCGAAGGTCCAGGGTATGTCTTGCAAAGATTCGTCCAGGGCTATCTAAAGTCCTAGGGACTGGGTTCCTATACTTATACTAAGTTTAAGGGTTGGTCTATCTTTAAGGTCCCTCCTATGGGTGTACCTGAGAAGGGAGTGGTTACACCCCTTTCCCTTTGTCCAGTTTTGCGCCAGAGCTGGGGCAGAGTGCCCCAGCAACCGGTTCGAACTGGGAAATGCATGGAGAAACTAATGTGCCCTAGGCAGTGTCTGGAAAGCATTCACTGAATGCAGCCCTCCCTGCCCCAATACACAAAAGCCTGTCTTGGGAGGTGCTGGCACCTCCCTGGGCAGGAAACCTATTGTCCAGGCCTCCCCTGCCAGAGTTTCGTCCAGCAACAGGAGGTCACACTCGTGTCTGTGGCAGCAGCATCCACTTTGTGATGCTGAGGCTCTGTTTAACTTTAACCGGGTAAACCAGTAACCACATGTCTTCTTCCTCTAGAAGGGTGGAATGCTACCCCCGCCACCAAGACTGGTGGGGGGTAGTATTCCAAAGTGTTCGACGCCTTAAACGACATGTTTTGATGAAGCCAAACCAAAGTTAGCATTAACTGCGAGGATTATAATGCACTTAAGAGTATATGGTATGGCTATATCATAGAAGAGCTATAAGGAGATGGTTCCGAAAGTTGCAGAGGAGCTCAGCTCATGCTAGGGCACCCTCTTACATAAAACCAAGCACTCTGACTCCAGGATTGTTAAGACCTGCCATAGGAGTGACGTATAGGTGTATATGTGTCTCTAAATATATATATAGATATAGGTATACTAAGTAAGGGGTGATTACACCACCTTACCCAGGCTGTGTGAACAGACCTGTGGTGTCAGTTTGGAAGGCAAATCAGGGGTGACACAATACATGCTGCAGCCCCTGGTAGGCCTAAGGTGCACCTATGCCCTGGGTACCAATGGTACACTATACAGGGGCTCACAAGGGTGACCCAGTAACCAATCTGGTTTGTACCTAAAGTACATGGTATCAATTTAGAGAGAGAACAGCTGGGCTATGGGTCTGATTGGCAGGCCCACAGCCACACTAAAGTAAAACAAAACCGAGAATCACAGCAAAAAGTGGGGGTAACCATAGGAAGCAGACCCTACTCTCCTACACAACCCCCCGCCCCCCAAGCGCAGGGACATTAAACTAACCTTGACCAGTTGAGTCTTCATGTCCTAAGTGGAAATATCTGGAGAGTCCATCTGTATTGGTATGGTTACTCCCAGGTCTATGTTCCACTGTAAAGTCCATACCCTGTAGGGAAATGGACCACCTTAGCAATTTAGGATTTTCACCATTCATCTGTTTTAGCCACAAGAGGGGGTTATGGTCTGTCTGAACCTTGAAGTGAGTACCAAACAAGTATGGCCTCAGCTTCTTCAGTGCCCAAACCACAGCAAAGGCCTCCCTCTCAATAACTGACCAACGTTTCTCTCTAGGGGTCAGCCTTCTGCTTATAAAAGCTACTGGCTGGTCTTGAACATCTTTATTGAATTGTGAAAGCACAGCCCCCACTCCCAACTCAGAAGCATCTGTTTGAACAATTAATTATTTGGAGTAGTCTGGACGTTGCAGAATTGGTGCAGTGCACATGGCCTGCTTCAGGTCATCAAATGCCTTTTTACAGCTGACTGTCCACTGAACTTTCTTAGGCATTTTCTTGGAAGTTAAGTCATTAAGGGGTGTCACTATGGAACCATACCCCTTGACAAATTTCCTGTAATACCCTTTCAGGCCCAAGAAAGCTCTGACCTGAGCCTGGGTGGTTGGAGCAGTCCAGTCCATTATGGTCTGGATCTTGCTCTGCAATGGTTGAACCTTGCCTCCACCTACAAGGTGGCCCAGGTATACAACCTTAATCTGCCCTATCTGGCACTTTGAAGCCTTGATAGTTAGGCCTGCCTTTTGCAGGGCCTCCAAAACATTTTTCAGGTGGATCAGGTGATCTTCCCAGGTGGAGCTAAAGACAGCAATATCATCTAGATAAGCTGCACAGTAGTCATCCAGGCCTGAGAGGACTTGGTTCACCAAGCTTTGAAATGTGGCCGGTGCATTTTTCAGACCAAAGGGCATTACCACAAACTGATAATGTCCACCAGGGGTTGAAAATGCTGTCTTTGGCTTTGCATCATCAGCTAGTCTGATCTGCCAGTAGCCAGCTGTCAGGTCAAATGTGCTAAAAAAACTTGGCAGATGCCAATCTGTCTATGAGCTCATCTGCCCTGGGTATTGGATGGGCATATGTCCTAATGACAGCATTGAGACCTCTGTAATCCACCCAAAACCTCATCTCTCTCTTACCATCTTGGGTGGGAAGTTTAGGCACAATGACTACTGGACTGGCCCAAGGGCTCTCTGAGGGTTCAATGACTCCCAATTCCAACATCTATTGGACCCCTGTCCTGATACAGTCCCTGACATGATCAGGTTGCCTGTAAATCTTACCTTTAACAGGCAGACTTTTTCCAGTATCCACTTCATGAGTGCACCAGGTAGTCTGACTTGGAGTCAGAGAAAACATATGTCTGTAGGCCTGCAGAACTTGTCTGCAGGCCTGCTGCTGTTGGTCAGTGAGACTGCCTACCAAGGCTACACAATCAACTGAACCATCATCAAGGTTCTGAGAGAGTGCAGGTCTGGGAGAGGATCATTCTCCTCCTCCTGTCCTTCATCAGTAGCCATGAACAAGCACATGTCCGCCCTGTCAACATATGGTTTCAGTCTGTTGACATGAAGCGCCCTGTGGGTGCTCCTGGGAGGTCCAAGGTCAACCAAATAGGTGACTTCTCCCTTCTGCTCAACAATAGTGTGGGGTCCACTCCACTTGTCTTAGAGAGCTGCTGGGGCCACAGGCTCCAACACCCACACGTTCTGTCCTGGCTGGTAAACAGTTAGCTCAGCCTTTTAGTCATGCCAGGCCTTTTGCAATTCCTGACTTGCCTCCAGGTTTTTGGATACCTTTTTCATGTACTCAGCCATCCGGGAGCGGAGACCAAGTACATAGTCCACAATGTTTTGTTTGGGAGGTTTTAGAGGTAACTCCCATCCCTCCTTCACCAGGCAAAGGGGTCCCCTTACAGGATGTCCGAACAAAAGTTCAAAAGGGCTGTAGCCAACCCCCTTCTGTGGGACTTCTCTATAAGCAAACAAAAGGCAGGGCATCAGGATGTCCCATCTCCGCCTGAGCTTTTCAGGGAGACCCTTAATCATGCCCTTTAAGGTCTTGTTGAATCTCTCAACTAGACCATTGCATTGTGGGTGATAGGGTGTGGGGTGAACTTGTAGTTCACTCCACACTTCTTCCACATTGCAGTCAGGTTTCCAGACATGAAGTTTGCATCTCTGTCTGAGACAACCTCATTAGGGAAACCCACTCTTGAGAAAACTCCCAGGAGGGCTCTTGCCACAACAGGAGCTGTTGTGGTCCTAAGGGGAATAGCTTCTGGGTATCTGGTGGCATGATCCACTACCACCAGAATACATCTGTGCCAAGAGGCTGTTTGGGGATCCATTGGTCCAACAATGTCAATCCCTACACGTTCAAAGGGAACCCCCACCACCGGTAGTGGTATAAGGGGGGCCTTTGTGGTGCCACCTGATTTGCCACTGGCTTGGCAGGTGACACAGGAGTGACAAAACTCCTTGGTGTCTTCTGACATGTGAGGCCAGTGAAAGAGACGGACAAGTCTGTCCCAAGTCTTGTTCTGGCCAAGAGGTCCTGCAAGGGGAATATCATGGGCTAGTGTTAAAAGGAAGCCCCTGAATGCCAAAGGTATGACCAACCTCCTGGAAGCTCCAGGCTTGGGATCTCTAGCCTCTGAATACAGGAACCCTTCATCCCAATAAACCTTATGGGTCCCACTAGCATTCCCTGCAGCCTCAGCAGCAGCTAGCTGTCTGAGGGGTTCAAGAGAAGGGCAGTCCAACTGCGCCTGCCTCAGGTCTGCCCTGGAAGGTCCCCCTGTCCCAAGAAACTCAACCTGATCAGGCTCAAGCTCTTTTAGGACAGTTCCCTCCTGGGTCTCACAATCAGCTTCCTCAGAAGGCTGATCCTCTTCCTGAGGCAGGTGGGAGAGGCACTGCCTTAACCCTACTGCTTCTCCTCCTGGTAGGCAACTGGTCCATTATTCCAGAATCCAGTGCCTGTTCAGTGTTGCAATTTCTGACCTGTGACCAAGTCACAGCAAGTAGTGAACAAAAGTGATTCCTTTCTGTGTTCCTAAATTCAAGCTATACTATATTCAAGACCATCTCAGACAGTTTCAATAAAAAAATACACGTATAATTTCAACAGCAACACATTAAACTTCATATGTTATCTTAATTTTATTTTCTTAAAAACAGGCTCATTGCCTAAATTCAAAGATTTTTATACAGAATACATAAAATGCATTCATTCTTCATAGTGCTTTCCTTACAAAAGATCATTGTATCCTCCTATTACAATTGGTACATGTACCATACAGTACCTACTCTTGTATCTAGCACAAAAACAATATTTACACAAAATTTTTTTACAAATTTTAAAACACCAATTAAAAGGAGTCCTTATGTCGACGCGTTTCGGTGTCTTGTTTTGATTGTATCAACACCTTCCTCAGGACAGAACAATATTAAAACAACATATCTTCCATCTGGAAATAAATACATATAATTAATACCTCATAATTTTTATGTGTTCTGTCAACCCAATTTAATATATGTGAGTCTGCTGTCAAGGTCAAAAAAATCTTACATTCAGTGTTTTTCTTTCCACTGTACTTTTTGGCAGACCAATGATTGACTTATGGACCTTCTTTCAGGAGTTCAGAGAGACGTCCTCATATTGTTCTAAAATATAATATAAAGTAAGAATTTATTGTTACTGTGTTGGTCAACCATATCCCAATCCCCTTTCCCTTTTATTGATACAATTAGTAATGCACTTACTTCGTGCAAACCGATGTTATTTTACTTGCTGTAAATTTAAGGTTCAAGTCACCACAGTTCAACCATGCCAAAAAGCTATTCAGATCTTGTTCGTCTCCCTCCCAGATAAAAAACACATTGTCTATGAATCTAGACCATTGCTTTATGTTCTTGAAAAAAGGACTAATTTCATTATGGATGTGGCGCTCCTCAAATTTGCCCACATAAGAGACGCCAAATATGTAATTAAGAGGCGAGCCACTGTGTGTATATTGGTTCGGTTAAGCTGTTGTACCCATACCAGAGGAAACCCAGGAGACGAAGGAAGTAGACGTTCATTGCGACCTAGAGGTAAGGGAATATGCCGAATGTATGTGGTTATCGAAGGCCGGCCATGGGGGAAGGTCGCTTACATTAAGTGCTTAAACTAGACATAATGTCGATTGGAAAACGGAGGGATTCTTTAACTTTTGAAATGTGGAACAATTTAGTACTTGTATGTAAATGTACCCTTTTAATATCACCGCCAGCCACGATTGACAAACCTAAAGGATGGGGGTATTTTAAAAACGGTGCCTGATGAAATAGTGGAGATAAATGAGAGGAATGGCTAATGATTGGCATGTTAACAATAGAGTCCTGTAGCGATATTAGGTAGAGCACAATTAACTTAGAAGAAGCGAGTTCATGAGTTGGGACTTGTGGTAATAGAGCATACTAATAATAGTAGTGAATTACCACTGCCTGAAAATTAAGTGAGTCAATAATAGGGACGTAGTAAAACGGGCCAGGATGTTATGTGAGAATAGAATTTTTTTTTTTTTTTTTTAAATGTCCTAACGAAGAAAGAGAGTCACTAGATCTAACAGGCTCATAATAAAATTATCTTATTATAATAGGTGCCTAGAAATACTATTTGACCCACACAAAGAGGAGGCACAGGACAGGTGTAGGTGAATTGAAAAGAACACCACACCGTACAACAGTCTCCAACAGGAATAAGAAAATAGATGATCTACCTGTTGAATGAAATAAATGGGAATAGATAACATCGGTCTGCACGAAGTAAGTGCGTTACTAATTGTATCAATAAAAGGGAAAGGGGATTGGGATATGGCTGACCAACAGAGTAACAATAAATCCCTACTTTATATTATATTTTAGAACAATAGGAGGACGTCTCTCTGAACTCCTGAAAGAAGGACCATAAGTCAATCATTGGTCAGCCAAAAAGTGCAGTGGAAAGAAAAACACTGAATGTAAGATTTTTGTGACCTTGACAGCAGACTCACATATATTGAATTAGGTTGAGAGAACACATAAAAATTATGAGGTATTAATTATATGTATTTATTTCCAGATGGAAGATATGTCGTTTTAATATTGGTCTGTCCTGAGGAAGGTGTTGATACAATCAAAACAAGACACCGAAACGCGTCGACATAAGGACTCCTTTTTATTTGTGTTTTAAAATTTGTAAAGAAATTTTGTGTAAATATTGTTTTTGTGCTAGATACAAGAGTAGGTACTGTATGGTACATGTATCAATTGTAATAGGAGGATACAATGATAATTTGTAATGAAAGCACTATGAAGAATTAATGCATTTTATGTAGTCTGTATAAAAATCTTTGAATTTAGGCAATGAGCCTGTTTTTAAGAAAAGAAAATTAAGATAACATATGAATTTTTATGTGTTGCTGTTGAAATATATGTGTAGTTTTTTATTGAAACTGTCTGGGAAGGTCTTGAATATAGTATAGCTTGAATTGAGGAACACATAAAGGAATCACTTTTGTTCACTACTTGTATCACCCAGTCCTTTCTGGCTATTTGGGTAACTCTCTCTTTTTTGGAGACTAGTCACAGCAAGGACATGTGCTGAGATTCCTAACATTTCTGCATGGGTCCTATACTCCACTTCAGATCAGGCTGAAGTCTCCAGGTCATTGCCAAGCAAACATTCTACATGGAGATCTGAGCTAACCACAACCTTCTTGAGGCCAGTTACCCCTCCCCAGGAGAAATTAACAATTGCCATACTGTGAGTTGTAGTGACATTGCTAGCATTGGTCACTAGGTAGTTTTCACCTAGTACGATCTGTCCAGGGTCCACAGAGCTGGGCGTCACCATTGTGACACTAGCACATGTGTCCCTGTAGGCCTGAGCCACTTTGTCATTAATTAAAGGAGTTTGTCTGTACTTGCCCAAGTTATTGGGGCTCACAGCAGAGGATATAATTATGTCCCCATCACAGATCAAAACAGTTGAGTTGGTATTCTGACTAGGCCAGAATCCATCTCAGTTCCCATGGTTAACCCTACTACACCCTTCTGTTGAGGACCACTACTTGGAGCAGAACTAGGGGGAACAGTTGCCTTAGGGGCAATGGTGGCTGGAGCTGCCTCCTTCTTGGTGCAATCACTGGTCCAGTGAGTATTTACTTTACAAAATTTGCACCATGGTTTCTTTGGGCCTTCTTTATTCTTAGATTGTTGGGAACCCCCACCATTAGAAGCTTTTTGGGGACCTTGAGAAGACTTCTGGTCTTTTGCTTTCTCCCCACCCTTTTGGTCTTGATTCTTCTGATCACCACCTTGGTTCTGTACCTTCTGCTTCACCCTGGTTCTGACACATTTGTCTGCCTTCTTACCCAATTCTTGGGGAGAGGTTAAATCAGAGTCAACCAGGTGTTGATGCAATAGCTGGTTTTGACAGTTATTAAGAATCTATTCTCTCATAATAAGGTTATACAATCCTGTATAGTCACTTACTTTACTGCCCAGCAACCTGACTTCCAGAGCCTTAGTAGCACAATCTACAAAATCAGTCCAGTCCTGAGTCTGTGTCTTTTGGGTATCTCTGAACAGCAACCTGTACTGCTCAGTGCCTAGGCCAAACCCATCTATCAGAGCACTCTTCAGGACATTGTAGTTGTCAGACTCCGCCTCTCTAACAGTGAGGAGCGTGTCTCTTCCTTTGTCTGCAAAGGAGAGCCAAAAAATTGCTGTCCACTGATTTTGGGGTACCTGCTGTACTTTGCAAGCGCTGTCCAAAGCAGTTATCCACTTGTGGATGTCATCCCCAATCTGATAGGGAGGGGCAATTTTGTTCAGGTTTTTATGGTCATGAGGCCTTTCCCTACCTCTAGGGTTGTTGCTGCCACCAGCGGGCTCTAACCCACTCAATTTCTTCTCTCTTTCAAGAGCCAGGGTCTCTTTTGCAAGGGCAACGTCTTGCCTCTTGATCCTTCGTTTGCCTTATCTCAACCTAGCTTTATTCTCTCTTCTCTGAGGGGAATTCATTCTCCTCTGAGCAGTAGCATTGGACCCTATTGATGAGTCAGAATGCCCAGATTCACTGGAAAGGAATCAGTGTCTTCTAGGCTCACCATTAGGCCTACTTGGAGGTCTGGAGGGAGGCCTTCCTAGGCCATCTCCTCCTCCAGATAGTCCTGTGTTTCCCAGGTTAGGATCATCAACCTCATCCTGATCTACATACTCATCATCATCAGAGACCAGTGGGGCATCCCCAGTAGGATACTCTTCTGTTGAGGGATGCCCCCCCCCTCCCTACTACCTGGGCTACTTGGGTCTGATGCATTTTCTACATCATGTTCCACTAAGATATCTACCAGGTGGTTAAAGGTTGGACTGTGTCCTTGTCTTAACTTTCTGACCACACACAAGCTTCTCAATTTTCTAAAAGTTAATGTGTCATACTTAGAAGGCAACCTTGGGTTTTCTTCTGGCAGAGACCCACTAGGCCCTGCTTCCAAGGACATGGCTAGTGTGATGTGGTGTGTGCACCTACCTAAACTACTTGTTTCCTACTAGAACATCTCTAGGAGTTGTAGTCAGGGTGTGCGTCAGTAGAACTTATGTGTATAAGACTTGATTTATATGTACCTATGTGAATTGGAAAGCAGGCCTGGGGCCTGTGGAATTGCTGGGGCTACTCTAAACAACCAAAGGTTAGGAAGTAGGAGGCCCAAAGGAGACGCGTGCAGTGTCTAAACACAGACGCAGGTTAACTTTGACTTTCTATGGGAAAAGTAAAAGTTACAAATATACAATTTAATGACACTTCCGGATGAACTACGATGAAACCCTTTTAAACTAGGACACTTCGAGAGTCAAGACCCACGGGAGCACCGGAGTACTTGTGTTACCTCACCCAGGGAAGCCGGTGCTAAGCTGTCTTTTCATGTCGGGTTTCGTCGTCGTTTTCAATGGAGAGCTGCAAAGAAGTGCTGCAGGCGACTAGAGGAAAAGTGTCCAGGTGGAATCAAGGGTGTATCGAAGATCTGAGGAACCTGAAAGCAGAAGGGACAGAGTCTGGGTCACTAGCCAGTGACCAGGATGGGACCAGGAAGGAACCAGGCGATGTCGGGTGATTTCAGGTGAAGAAGTGAAGTTTGTCTCTTCAGCCAGCGGGACAAAATTCCCTTCAGTCAATTCCTCCGCATCAGGAGAAATTGTACAGATATCAGAGACTTCCTAACCGAGGACGATATCCTCAAGGATAAATTACTGCAACGGGGCTACCCTTACCGGCTGATAAAGGATAGCTTCAAACGAGCCCGATATTACAACCGGGAATCCATGTTTGAACCGAAGAACCCTAACACCAATGAGTCCATTGTATGCATTACCAGACACTCGACTATTAACAACAAATTAAGACAGGCCATCAATTCGAGCTGGTTCCTGCTCAATCTGAATCAGGATCAAAGCCCCCTACCCAAACCGATCTTCGCATTTAAACGAAACAAAAACCTCAAGAACCATTTGGTAAGAGGCAAAATGCGAGGATCGGAACCTTTAATCCAGAGCTCTATCACCGGCCCCTGCCCGGTGACTGGCAACCACAAATGTGGTAAATGCCAAGCGTGCCCGAATGCAATAGTGGGAAATATGATCATTACACCCACCCGTACCATTCATTTGACCAGAATGACAAATTGCCGATCTTCCAACAGCGTCTATATCATCCTATGTCCCTGTAAATTACCATATGTTGGTGAAACAGGGAGGGAGATCAGGTTTCGCATCGGGGAACACAAATCGAACATCCGCACCGGCAAAAGGGGAGCCCCTCTAGTAGAGCACTGGATGACCAAGGGGCACTCTGAAACTGACCTCAGTTGGTCCATACTGGAAAAAATTCTGACTCCCCTCGGTATTGATCCTACTTCATTAAGAAAAAAACGTGAGGTTTTTTGGATCTTCTCTCTTAACAGCATGGAGAAGGGCCTTAACAAAGAATGCCCATGGGCCAATGCACTACTGTAACCCTCTATCTGGCGTCCCTGCATTATTAATATCCACTGATCCCCTGACTTCCATCGCCGATTTAGCAAGATGCACTTTGAGAACTTGCATCTTCAACTCCATTGCTCTTTTTCACCACCTGGGCTAGGGGCTGTATTCCCCCTCCGTGTTGGTGATGCTTTAATGTGCTTAAATTAGTCTTTTTCTATTGTGCTTAATTTTCTTTTTTCTCGCTTATTCTTTTGTACATTTATTCCTCAGTTGTTGTAATTGTTTTGGATTATACACTTGCACATATATCCCAACAGGACCTCATGATTGGCCAAATCACTACTACCCTTCCCTCTTACTTCTAATATGAACTGCGGGCTATTTTTCCTCCTTACAAGATGGCCGCTCCATTATGTGCCATCGGGCCCGACCTATTCAGTCCGCCGTCGATGTTGATTATGCGCTAGTAATCTTGCGCCCGACAGCTGACTTGAGTTAATGGTGTTGCAGTAGTATAAAGAGGCTTGATTTCAGCTATTCTATCGCTGATTCGCCGCCCCTGTGTGTGCCGCCGCCGCCGCCGACCGGATGCCCGGTATCGTCTAACTTGTCAGGTATGTTTTTGCCCACTCTCTAATAAAAGAGAGAGGGACCCCAAAACCAAAGGGATAGGGTTCCACAGTTGACGCAAGTCAAAAAGTAATTCCCTTTGAGCGAATTAACGTTGATACATAAGTACTTACAAACATACAATGAGCTAACCAATACCAAACATATAACAGGAAGCAATGAAAATAAGTGAAAACACTATGGTGAAGATAAAGTATTCAAAACAATTTATTGGCATACATTACATTAGTTAAAAATTGGGAAACACATGCAAGACGGAACAATACTCAATAAAATCAGCATTCCATTAAAAAAGAGAAAGTATCCCTTTTAGTCAGTTTCTTCGCCTTCGACGAAACTGTTCTGACTTAAATGATTATTACAAACACGCTGAAGATCTCAGATTAAAATTGAAAGATAGGGGATACCCAAAGAAACTCCTTTCTAATTCCATGAAAAGAGCACGGTTCTACGACCGGGATGCTCTGATTCATAACACTCCTAAAGAGAAGGAGCCCCTAAACAAAGTTGTTTTTGTCAGCAAGTTTTCCAACTTAAGTAACCAGATTAAAAACGTAGTGAACAAGCATTGGCATATTTTAAACTATGAAGAAGAACTAGTACTAGATAAACCTCTTTTTGCATTTAAAAAGAATAAGAATCTCCGTGACCTACTGGTTCACACCTACAAAGAGGAATCTGTGGATAGCCAAAGAACAATTGATGGTACTAGGGTTACTGGAACTACCAAATGTGGCAACTGTAACATCTGTACTCAATGTATTGTGGGGTCAAAGATTGTTTGTAACACCAAAAAAATAGTATGCAAGACCCATAATAACTGTCAAAAGTAAAAATGTCATCTACCTGCTGAAATGCCCGTGCGGCCTCTGTTATGTTGGAGAGACGGGAAGAGAGGTACGCACTAGGCTCCAGGAACATAGATCAGCCATCAAAACAAAAAAAGTGACTGCTCCCATTGTTGCCCATTTCATTGAAAGGGGACACAAGGAATCTGAATTTGGCTGGTTTATAATGGAAAAAATAAAAATAGGTAAAAGAGGTGGCAACATTGTCTCCAGAAGAAAGGAGAGAGAGCAGTGGTATATGTCCTACCTCGATACAGTCAAAAGGGGCCTTAATTCGAGAGAAGAGTGGGATCGCATCATTGGAGCAGTTTAACTTTTCTGCTTTACCTGGTTCCAATCTGATCTGCTATATTGTGTCTTATGAACACTGAGATGGTTCTATGTGACTGATAAGCTCACACATTCATTAATATAATGATTAGACTATGTCAGGGCTATCTAGATATTTAGAATATAGGGGCTGAATATCCACTTGTCATATTGAAATGTGTTTAACCAGAGTATTTCTGGCTTTCAGATATGTACCAATATATATAAAAATGTGCACTACATGTAGGTGAAATTTAGATTCTCGCCTCTGTTGTGGTATATTTTTTAAATGCTTCTATTTAGCACTTAGTATGTTTAGGAAATGTGGATATATCTGCGGATATTTCAATGGAGTGTAACTAAAGTTAATCAAAACTGACGCTCGTAAATATGAGGTCTAATAAATTTGTTCGACCGATATTTATATTGTTACACATAAAATTTACGGGTGTGCAGCGTTATTTTCGAAATACAGCGTGCTAGTTCCGTCGAGATCACGATAATAGAAATCTCCCTCAGGTATTAGAAACGCGGCAGGCACCTCGGGTAGTCTTTCCTCACTATCCATTACTTCCTCGTTCGTCATTAGTGACGTCCACTGACAATCGTGTTCAGTGTGTATATATAACAGCGCGGACTTCGTAGTCGCTGCTAACCGGTAGGACGAGCAGACATCCACGCGGGACGTTCGAGAAGCTTACTGAAAAGGTAAAGGAACTAAATGGGCTGCATTATGCTTAAACGCACTGTTAAGAGTGGGGCACGCTATTGACACAGCTTGTGTCGGTCTGTTACAGGGTCAACACGGAGGAAATCGCCTCGTGTCTTGGGTATCTTACTGGAACCCTGAACCCCTCCAACGTCGATAACCGCTCCATTTACAGGTGGGAGCCGATATTTAGAACATAACTACCGCGTGCGTTGGACGCAGTGATTTTAACTCTTTTGTGAGTATACCTAGATACTTGTATCAGCATGAATGGGCTATGTCCTGTTTTGATTAAGCCGCTAATGGCCTGTCCTTTATTTACAGCCCCCAGCTATTATGCTGGATGCACCACCATTGTTGAAAGTATGATAAGGTTTCTGTCACCATTTTAAACCAGGAAGTGAAAAGGTGGAGAGCCATACTCATTTTTATGCGTATCATTATCGTTGTTTTGCCGTCTTGGTATCTATTTTCATACTCTTATTGACACGCCAAGGGTAGATATAACTGTAAGACTATGTGGCTTCTGACGAATCATGCAATGTATGTCATAAAATATGTTTGACATCTTCGCCCTAGTACAATATAATATCACTTAGAAACTTTGAAGGAAAGACATGTTATGAGTAGGCTAGGCTCGCTGTCTCAGATCTGTCAACACCGTAGCGGGAGTATCTATTCTGCATGGATAGATCGTGACATAAAAAGTTTCTTGGGGTAGATAAGATACATGCTACTGAGGTAGAGCATGAGCTAATAACGTTGACTTGAAAGGATATATTGGTCTTGATAAACACTAAATGTGATGTTTTATTCATGTCGTAACTAGGAAGTCTGTTTAGATTAGGAAGTCTGTTTAGATCAAGAAGATAATTCGCTGGACGAATATCTCTACCAAACGATAAGGAGGAAGCATACCCCTTATGACATATTGACAGACCCTTTGCTTACCTGAGGTAGGTGATATATCATGACTCTCTGCACTGCCACCTCGGTTTTAGAACTGGTATATCTGATAAACTATATCTTTTGACCATTAAGCGATGCTTGATTATATGTTCCTGGTCTTCAGCTAGGTTATAAAAGAAAGGTTCTTTATATTACTGCAAAACATGAGGAATTTACCCTTGTGATGAAAGGATTTTTTTAGGCCTTTTGGCTATGAATTGGTTAGCCCTATATGTATGTGATATATGTTGTATGTTTTGTATATTGGAAGCAATGTTTATGTGTGTTAACAAATTGAGTAGAATATATACATTATGTTTTTTAAGGGTATTGTTTTAACCTGCTGTTGTTAAATTTGATCCGTTGTGTTTATAATTTATGACTAAGACTGATCTTATTTAATTTTCAGAAGTATTGGGAAACATTTGTACACATTTTCCTGATGAAGGCGGTTTTAGATTGATTATACCGCCGAAACGCGTCGATGCTAAAGGAGTAAATCTGGGATTATAAACGAAGGAAAATTCAAAATTACTGTTTTTTGTTTGAGTTTAGTCCTGTCTCCCTGTAGCTCCTTTTTTAATGGAATGCTGATTTTATTGAGTATTGTTCCGTCTTGTATGTGTTTCCCAATTTTTAACTAATGTAATGTATGCTAATAAATTGTTTTGAATACTTTATCTTCACCAGAGTGTTTTCACGTATATTGAATTTTTCACTTATTTTCATTGCTTCCTGTTATATGTTTGGTATTGGTTAGCTCATTGTATGTTTGTAAGTACTTATGTATCAACGTTAATTCGCCCAAAGGGAATTACTTTTTGACCTGATGTTTTTGCCCACTACCGTGTTCCCCTGCTTTGATCCCTTCGACTCCCAAAGCTGTCATGTATAACTGAAGCCCCCCACATAGCAAGTGTATCCTGCTATGTTGGCAGCGCCCATACGATACGGTGTTGATTATTGCCCTCACCTCCCACTCCGTGCTTCTTTCCATAGACTGCATCCTTTGCATATATCTTGATGCATGGAGAAAATCCGTCATTGCCGATACACTCCATCTCTGAAATTTGCTCGAGGTTTAAAAGACCTATCACTCGGTAAGGACTCCTATGTATATTGTTCTCTTATTCTATCTCATTCTAGCTAAGTCTCCTCCTAGAACATGCCCCCGTCCTTTTAGGAATGCCCATGTCTGTGGACTCATTTATGAGATTCTTCAACCTCTACGTACCTACTAGTAATCCGCTTGCCTTCCTCCTTAGGTTTTGCATTTTGCCATCTGCCGGCCGGCTGCATGTGTGCACCCCAGTAATACATAAAATAATACGGAATCCATTCTCGGAATCGCTTCCTTCCTTATCAGGTATATATCCCCCTCTTTGACACCACCGGACCCTTACTTACGGTTATAGGACTTCTTCTCCGTAAGTTGATATTACTTATTTTAACCCTTTCTCTTTCAGGGAACTATTAGCCCCGTCACATTGTCATCCATGCCAGTTCCAGTCCCTCCTA
Source organism: Lissotriton vulgaris (assembly GCF_964263255.1). Lineage (NCBI taxonomy): Eukaryota > Metazoa > Chordata > Amphibia > Caudata > Salamandridae > Lissotriton > Lissotriton vulgaris. The sequence goes on along the minus strand of NC_141689.1, from coordinate 354,880,953 downwards.
TCCGTTCCTGGGGACAGTATTCAATTTCTCTCAGGTATGATTTTAACCTGGCAAACGAACGACTCCTATACCTGTTGTACTATATATAAAAATTAGGTTAGGACATAGCACCCTAGTAGTTGTTTTAAAAAAAAAAAAAACATTACTCTATTTTACCCAGGCTCAGAAGATGTTGATGCTCTGACACCCCGGTGCTAGTAGAGAAAATCTACTGGCGAAGCAGAAAACTGTTCTCCTTGAAGCCAATCCATATACTGAGCAACAGGTATAAAACTTGACAGGGCGATAATAGCGATTCCCAGCAGCATTTTCCGTTTTCTGCTATGTAACCTTCGCCTATGCCTTGTTTTGGGGTCTATTTGTTACCCATCTTTCATCTGAAATATGTATATATGTGCATGTTGTCTCTTTAGCTCGTTTGTTGTTTGTAGGCTTAGTCATTGCTGGACAACCTGGATGTCATTAATCTTAGTAGTACTTAATTCTCTTATTTTGATGTGCCTTGAACCCGTACAAGGATGTTTTCTAAAACCATGTTTTTAATATATCATTCACACAGATTATTCGCCTTCTTCGTGGTTCCTCCTCCTCTTCTGCACTTTGCCCTGATGAAGGTGTAGCCCCGGACGGGGTGATACACCGAAACGCGCGTTGGCGTTTGTTCCTATCGAGGAACTCACAGGACCAACCTGGATACCCAACCATCGGTCCCCATTCCACCCAAGACCACCCGTGCATAGTGTTGTGAGATGTATGAATGTATGTGTATGTGTGTAGATGGTATGCAAGTGTGGAGTAAGAACCATTGTTAATTTTGTCCTGTTGCTTTCATATTTTTGCACCTTATTTATTCATGGAATTATCTCTATCTATTTATGACAAAAATGAACTTTAAAATAAAAACAAAGTTTGATAAATCTAATTCAATGTATTTGTGAAATGTTCCTTGTGGGTTCAGGGCACACTATATAATATAACGGACCTCTTTTGAGGCCTCCTATTAGACCATATAGGGCAGGTCTTCCTCCCTTGTTTGATCTTCAGCCATGAGGACCAGGAGGCATCAATGATAACCAGGAGCTGGATTTGAGCTGTCCTATAAAGGATCTAGTTGACTGCAGTGTCAGTATCCGGATTGGACCCAACAAACCTTGTCAAATGCAACCCACACAGGATGTCAAGAATGGCTTCGGTGCAGACCAGCAAGGTCTGAGGAACATCTCCTTTGTAGGTGTGTTGGAGCAAGCCTGGAGCAATCAGGAAAGCAAGTTAAATTTAAAATGGCATCTTCAGGGAGCTCACTAGACAATATGCAAGGAACCCGGAAGATGCGACAAGCTGAAATGCAGGAGCGGGCCCCACGGGACACTCGTGGAGTGTGGAGGCCTGAGCTTTGGTGCAAATCGTGCTTGGGTCTGGGGCTTCAAGCACTCCAATGCACAACTTTAAGATACCTCAAGAAAGGAGTGCAGCTTGCAAAATGCAGGATGTTCAGGAGTTCTGGTCCCAAGTCTCTCGTGTCCGCCACAGGTCTCAGCTTTGCTTTGGGTGTGGGTCAGAGTCAGAGATTTCGGAAAGTCCATGTTCTGTGTCACAGATTCTTCAGGATCCGGCGGGAGCCTAAAAAATGCAGACCGGCAAAGTTGCTGTTGGTGCCTGTTTGAACAAGTGGTCACTCCTTTACCACAAGGGAGATGTCTTCCATCTTCCTGTCGAAGTTGAATGTCGAAGGACCAGGATATGTCTTGCAAAGATTCGTCCAGGGTTATCTAAAGTTCTAGGGACTGGGTTCCTATACTTATACTAAGTTTAGGGGTTGGACTATCTTTAAGGTCCCTCCTATGGGTGGACCTGAGAAGGGGGTGTTTACACCCCTTTCCCTTTGTCCAGTTTCACGCCAGAGCTGGGGCAAAGTGCCCCAGCAACCGGTTTGAACTGGGAAATGCATGGAGCACCTAGTGTGCCCCAGGCAGTGTCTGGAAAGCATTCACTGAATGCAGCCCTCCCTGCCCCAATACACAAAAGCCTGTCTGGGGGAGGTGCTGGCACCTCCCTGGACAGGAAACCTATTGTCCAGGCCTCCCCTGCTGGAGTTTCGTCCAGCAACAGGAGGTCAGACTCGTGTCTGTGGCAGCAGCATCCATTTTGTGATGCTGAGGCTCTATTTAACTTTAACCGGGTAAACCAGTAACTACATGTCTTCTCCCTCTAAAAGGGTGGAATGCTACCCCCGCTGCCAAGACTGGCGGGGGGTAGTATTCCAAAGTGTTTGACACCTTACACAACATGTTTTGATAAAGCCAAACCAAAGTTAGCATTAACAGCGAGGATTATAATGCACTTAAGAGTATATGGTATGGCTATATCATAGAACAGCTATAAGGAGATGGTTCTGAAAGCTGTTAGGGCACCCTCTCACATAAAACCAAGCACTCTGCCTCCAGGATTGTTAAGGCCTGCCATAGGAGTGACTTATAGGTGTATATGTGGCTATATGTATATATAGATATTGGTATACTATATCTAAGTAAGGGGTGATTACACCACCTTACCCAGGCTGTGTGAATAGATCTGTGGTGTCAGTTTGGAAGGCAAACCAGGGGTGGCACAATACATGCTGCAACACCTGGTAGGCCTATGGTGCACCTATGCCCTGGGTACCTATGGTACACTATACAGGGGCTCACAGGGGTGACCCAGTAACCAATCTGGTATGTACCTAAAGTACATGGTATCAATTTAGAGAGAGAACAGCTGGGCTGTGGGTCTGATTGGCAAGCCCACAGCCACACTAAAGTAAAAAAACCAAAGAATCACAACAAAAAGTGGGGGTAACAGCAGACCCTACTCTCCTACACCTACCAGGGGCTGCAGCATGTATTATGCCACCCCTGGGAAGCCTTCCAAAATTACACCACAGGACTGCTACTGCAGCCTGGGTAAGGTGGTGCATGCACCCCATACTAAGGTATAGGTTACCTGTATCTACCTTTATTCACTGACACATATAACCCTATCAGTCACTCCTATGTCAGGCCTCATCAATCCTGAAGGCAGAGTGCCTGGTTTTGAGTGACAGGGTGACCATGCATGAGCTGGGCCCCTTTGCAGCATTCTGAGCCTATTCTCTGAGGCTGTTCTGTGATGCAGCCAGACCATATAGTCTTAAGTGCATTATAACCTTGCTGTAAATGCTAACCTTGAAATGGCTGCATGGAAGCATATCGTGTTTGGTGTCAAACACTTTGGACTGGCGGGGGGCGGTAGAATTCCACATTTCTAGAGGGAGAGACATGTACACAATGGTCTAACTGGTAATAGCCCGAGCCCTATCTGCACCGAAGATTGTGGGCCTACACTCCAAAAGTGTTCCGTGTGCCCGCTTCTTGCATTTCCACTTGAGCCTCCTTCGCGATCTCAGTTCCGTCGGTCGACTGGTGGGTCCTCTCGAAGGTAACTCTATTTTTCCTTGGGCTTCCCTGGTTGCTCCAGACATGCCCTGACTCGCCACCCCGTAGTGAGTCCCTTAGACCTTGCTGGTCTGCACCAAAGCATTTCTTTGATTCCTGCGTGGGTTGCTGTTGCCAAGGCTTGCTGGGTCCAATCCGGCCAACGGCACCGCAGCACTCAACATCCTTTGTGGGACAGCTCGAATCCAGGACCTGGTCATTCTCGATGCCTCCTGGTCCTCGTGGCTGAAGAGTCAAGCTTCACTTTCTTCACCTGAAATCCCTGACATGAGTGGACATTCGACTAACTATCGTGCCCCTGGTTACTGGCAAGTGACCCAGACTCTGTCCTCTCTGCCTTCAGGTTCTTCTCATCTTTGATCCAGGCTTGGATCACACCGGACACTTTCCACTTGGACGCCAGCAGCACTTTGCAGCAGATCGCCATTAAAAACGACGAAACCGACACCAAAAGACACCTATGCACCCGGCTTCCCTGGGTGAAGTAACTCGAGTACTCTGGTGCTCCCTTGGGTGTTGGCTCCAGAACCCCCTAGTTCTAAAGGGGTTTGCTCCAAGTCCTCTTCTAAATGTCCTTTATTTTTAAAATTCAAACTGTGACTTTCCCTATAGAAGTTAATGGAGATTCGTGGTTGTGTTCACACACTGCACGCGTCCCCCGTGGGTCCCCTGTGTCACTACCTTGGATGGTTCCTGGTGGCCCCATCGGTTCTGCAGGCTCTAGGCCTTGTGTCTATGCAAGTCGTGGCTCTTATACCACTTTCTTAATATATAGTTTGGTACGCCCTTAGGTCTCAAAGTATATTGCGCTAATTTACTGTGTGTTATGAAGTCTACTGAATGTACTTTTGCCTCTTGCCTCATAAAGAGACTAGAGGGATGTGTTTAGAATAAATATATATTTTATATATATACCTGGTGTGGTTCTCCTTTCATTTGGTCATTCACAAGATTATAGACAAGCTGCTTTACATTTCTCGAAGACTTAGCCTGAAGGCTGCTCTTCACAGCTACCACTAGGATAGCATTCTATTAAGGTTGTCTTTAACCTACCATCAATAAGGGTCGTTTGGACTGGTGCAAGGTGCCCACTAGAATAGTGGACAGCATATGCCAGGCCAACTTTTCACATTGGTGTGCAGCGTGTGGGATTCCAGCTTGCCATTGTTTTACCAGATAATCTCAAGTGATTGACTATTTGAAAAACCACTAACAGTACCAGAGGTACATATAATACAAGCTTAAATACAGTAAGTTCTAATGAACTTAGATTTGTGTGTTAAGGGCTTAGCACACTCTTTCTACAACTCAAGAGTGTTAGTAGGTTACAACTAGAGTAGGTAGGTGCATACACCACACCTCACTAGTAATGTCTTCAATGCCAGGAACCAGGGGGTCCCTGCCAGATGTCAGTCTAGTACAGGCATTCAAGTATGACACATTCCCATTCTTAGAACTAAGGGCATTGTGTACTATGAGGACATTGAAGACAGGCAAAAGGGCCAACACCCAGCGCCTCATAGAGGTCTTACTGCAAGATGACCTTAGAAAGGCTTCAGAGCCTGAAAGGGTAGGCAGTGGGGTGGGAGCGGCAGAGGAGAAAGTGTCCAGTAGTCCAAACCACCAGGACTCAGTCTCTGATGCTCACGATGATGTTGACAATCTTCTTGACCTGGACAATCCAGTTCCTACTGGAGATGAAGAAGAAGGCCAAGGTGACCCTATCTTTGTCCCCCCAGGAAGAGTTGGGGGTACACATAGAAGGCTCACATCTCCTTCTGTGGAGTATGACCATTCTGGTGTATCCCAGGAGAAGAGAGAAAGAGAGATGAGGCTTGAAGAAGCCCAGCTGAGAATCAAAAGGCAGCAAGTAGCCTTAGAAAGGGAATCCCTAGAGCTTGGAAAATCTAAAAAAAGATGAGACTAGAATCCCATGGTGTCAGCAACTTCCCTAGTGGTAGAGAAAGATCTCATGACCATAGGAATTTAAACATGATTTCCCTCCCTACCAGAGTGGGGATGACATCCACAAATGGATAACTGCACTGGAAAAGGCCTGCAAAGTTCAGAAGGTCCCCCAGGAGCAGTGTGCAGCTAATGCAGGCAAGTACAGCCACTTTGCCTGTCATCCGGGATCTTCTAAATACCTCTATATCCGCATGCTCAGTCCCCACAGCCTGGAAACAGGCCGTGGTAAGGGCGCTGCTGAAGAAGCCCAGCCTGGACCCAGACGACTACTCCAGCTACCGTCCCATCTCTCTTCTTCCTTGGGCCAGCAAGGTGTTAGAGAAGCACATAAACATGCAGCTGGTCCAGTTCCTGGAGGACCACTCTCTACTACACACATCCCAGACGGGCTTCAGACCAAAGCATGGTACTGAAACCGCCTTGCTAGCCGTCACCGAAGAAACTCGAAGGATACTGGATCAGGGAGGATCAGTGGCAGTGATCCTCCTTGATCTAAGTGCTGCCTTCGATACGGTCAGCTACACCACCTTGCTGGACCGTCTCCATAACATCGGAGTCTCAGGTGACGCCTTAAGGTGGTTCGAGTCCTTCCTGTCTGGGAGGTCGTTCCAGATCTTCGACGGAGAGATGGTGTCCTCGAGTAAACCCCTGAGCTGCGGAGTACCACAGGGCTCCTCTCTGAGCCCTGTACTGTTCAACGTATACATGAGGCCGCTGGCGGGTGTTGTCGAACCATATGGCATTAAAATTGTGTCATATGCCGACGACACCCAGCTTGTGGTCTCGTTGGCCACGAAGAACAGTAGGCATTCCACAGCCGACCTCCTAAACTGCCTAGTGGATGTCAAGGGATGGATGACCAACTCCTCCCTAAAACTAAACGGTGATAAGACGGAGCTTATGCTCCTAGGCCCCACCTCTCCCGTACCATTCACTTCACTGTGGCCCAGTGCCTTGGGCCCCCCTCCCACCCCTAAGGACAGCGTTAAAAGCCTGGGGATATGGCTTGACAACAAACTCTCCTTTTCTACTCAGGCCAAAAAACTGTCTTCCACCTGCTTTGGCCTGCTTAGAATCTTGAGGAAGGTCCTCCCGCTACTCCCCCTAGAGGCCAAAAAGGTGGCGGTACAAGGCCTTATCCAGTCTCGCCTGGATTCTAACAATGCCTTGTATCTAGGGGCACCAGAGATGACCCTCCGGAAACTACAGGTCGTCCAAAACTGTGCAGCCCGCACCTTGCTGGAACTCTCGCGCACTCAATCAGCCAGACCCGCTCTGAAAACTCTCCACTGGTTGCCAGTGAGGCAGAGAGTGACCTTCAAGGCGCTGTGCTTGGCGCACCGCGCCTTCTGGAAAACAGCCCCAGCCATCAACACTGACCTTATCATTCCTTACCAACCTAACAGGAACCTCCGGTCGACAGAGGCGTGCCTCGCTGTTGTTCCCAGAGTGAAGCGAGCCAGGTCTGGGGGCAGGATGTTCTCCTTGAACACCGCCAAGCTCTGGAATGCCCTCCCCATCTCACTTCGGTCCAACCCAGACGTCCTTTCATTCCGTAAAAGTCTAAAGACCCTACTGTTCGCTAAATCCGACTCCCCCTAGATCCCCTCCAGGTACTCCCTGCTTCTACTCAGCGCTTGGACGCTTTCGGGCAGCAAACGCGCTTTACAAGTACTTTTACAATACAATTTACAATACAATTACATCTTGTGGCTCTCCTTTGTAGACAAAGGTAGAGACTAGCTCCTCACTGCTAGAGAAGAGGATGCTGATGATTATACAGCCCTGAAGGGTGCCCGGGTTGAAGGGTTTGACCAAACCACTGAACAATACAGGATAAAGTTCAGAGATACCCAAAAGGCTCAGACTCAGGACTGGGTTGACTTTGTTGATTGTGCTACTAAGGCTCTGGGGGAACGGTTACTTGGCAGTAAGGTGTGTGATTATACAGGATTGTACAACTTAATTATGAGGGAGCAGATCCTTAATAACTGTCAAAATCAGCTGTTGCATCAGCACCTGTCAGACTCTGATCTGACCTCTCCCCAAGAATTGGGGAAGAAGGCAGACAAATGGGTCAGAACCAGGGTGAAGCAGAAGGTACAGAACCAAGGTGGTGACCAGAAGAAGCAAGATCCTAATAAGGGTGGGGAGAAGGGTAAAAACCAGAAGTCTTCACAAGGTCCCCAAAAGTCTTCAACTGGTCGGGAATCCCAATCTTCCAAGAAGAAAAGCCAAATAAAACCATGGTGTAAAGTTTGTAAAAACAACAGCCCATTGACTAGTGATTGTAATAGGTCCAAAGACTCAACTCCAGCCATTATTGCCCCTAAGCTCCAAGTGGTGGTACTCAGAATAAGGATGTAGTAGGGTTAACCCTGGGTTCTGAGATGGACTCTGGCCTAGTCAGAGTTCCAACTCAGGCTGTACTGACCTGTGATGGAGGCATGGATATGTCTCCTTTGTGAGTCCCAATAACTTAGGCAAATACAGACAGCAGCCTTTGATCAATGGAAAGGAGACTATGGCCTATAGGGCCACAGGGGCACGTGTCACAATGGTGACACAAGACCTTGTGGCTCCTGAGCAACTCATACTTGGTGAAACTTACCAATTGACCAATGCTAGCAATGTCAGGACCAACCATGCCCTGGCAGTTGTTAATTTCTGCTGGGGAGGGGTAACTAGCCTCAAGAAGGTTGTGGTAAGTGCAGACCTTCCTGTTGAATGCAGCTTGGCAATGATTTGGAAACTTCAGCCTGGGCTGAAGTGGAGCTCAGGACCCATGCAGAAATGTTAGGCATCTCTGCACATGTGGTTGCTGTGACTGGGTCACAGGCCAAAATGTCTAACACTGAACCAGCCCTGTATCCTGGAAAAATGGACCAGGTGCCTACCAAGAAAAGGAGCAGTAGGGTTAAGGCAGTGCCTGCCCCCTGACTCAGAGTGAAGATCAGTCTCTTGAGGGAGATGATCTTAGTCCTGAAAAAGAAACTGTCCCAGATGAGCTTGAGCCTGATCAGGTTAAGTTCTTGGGGACAGGGGGCCCTTTCAGGGCCGATCTGAGTCAGGAACAGCTGAGCTGCACTTCTCTTGAACCCCTCAGACGGCAGGCTGCTGCTGAGGCTGCTGGGAATGCTAGTGGCACCCATAAGATTTATTGGGATGATGGACTCCTGTACTCAGACAGTAGAGACCCCAAGCCTGGTACAGTCAGGAGGTTGGTTATACCTTTGAGGTTCAGGGGCTTCCTATTGATACTAGCCCATGATATTCCACTAGCAGGACACCTGGGCCAAAACAAGACTTGAGACAGAATTGTTCCTCACTTTCATTGGCCCCACATTTCTGAAGACACCAAGGAGTTTTGTCGCTCCTGTGTCACCTGTCAAGCCAGTGGTAAGGCAGGTGGTACAACAAAGGCCCCCCTGATACCACTACCTGTGGTGGGGGTTCCTTTGAGAGGGTAGGGATTGACATTGTTGGTCCCATGGATCCTCAGACAGCATCTGGGCACAGCTTTATCCGAGTGGTGGTGGACCATGACACTACGTACCCAAAGGCAATTCCCCTTAGGACCACTGCAGCACCTGTAGTGGCAAGAGCCCTCTTGGGAGTGTTCTCAAGAGCGGGTTTCCCTAAGGAGGTTATTTTAGACAGATATGCAAACTTTATGTCTAGTTACTTGACTGCAATGTAGAAGGAGTGTGGAGTGAATTACAAATTCACCACACCCTGTCAGCCACAATGCAATGGTTTAGTTGAAAGGTTCAACAAAACCTCAAAAGGTATGATCAAGGATCTCCCAGAAAAGCTTAGGCTGAGATGCGACATCCTACTACCCTGCCTTGTATATGCATACAGGGAGGTTCCTCAGAAGGGGTTTGGTCACAGCCCGTTTGAACTTCTGTGTGGGCATCCCGTAAGAGGTCCTTTGTGTCTGGTGAAGGAGGGATGGGAGTTACCTTTCAAACCTCCTAAACAGGACATAGTGGACTATTTACATGGTGTTCGCTCCAGGACGGCTGAATACATGAAAAAGGCAACCAAAAATCTTGAGGCTAGCCAGGAATTGCAAAAGGCCAGGCATGACCCAAAGGCTGTACTCACTGTTTACCAGCCAGGACATAAAGTGTGGGTGTTGGAGCCTTTGGCCTCAGCATCTCGCTAAGACAAGTGGAGTGGCCCCCATACAATTGTTGAACAGAAGGGAGTGTTTACCTTTTTGGTAGACCTTGGAACTCCCAGGAGCCCCCACAGGGTGCTTCACGTCAACAGACTGAAACCTTATGTTGACAGGGCAGACATGGGCTTGCTCATGGCTACTGATGAGGGACAGGAGGAAGAGAGTGATCCACTCCCTGACCTACTCTCACAGAACCCTGATGATGGGTCAGTTGATGGTATAGCCTTGGCAGGCAGCCTCACTGATCAGCAACAAGCTGATTGTAGACAGGTGCTCAATCAGTATAGGAACATGTTCTCACTGACTCCAAGTCAGACTACCTGGTGCACTCATGAGGTGGACACTGGGGACAGTCTGCCTGTTAAAAATAATATTTACAGGCAACCTGACCATGTCAGGGACTGTATCAGGACTGAAGTCCAGAAGATGTTGGATTTGGGAGTTATTGAACCCTCAGATAGCCCTTGGGCTAGTCCAGTGGTTTTGGTACCTAAACCTCACACCCAGGGAGGTAAGAGAGAGATGAGGTTTTGTGTAGACTACAGGGGTCCCAATGCAGTCACTAGGACTGATGCCCATCCAATCCCAAGAGCAGGTGAGCTTATGGACATGTTGGCCTCAGCCAAATATCTTAGCATTTTTGATCTTACAGCTGGCTACTAGCAGATCATGTTAGCTGATGATGTAAAGCCAAAGACAGCATTTTCTATCCCTAGTGGGCACTATCAATTTGTGGTAATGCCCTTTGGTTTGACAAATGCACCTGCCACATTTCAAAGGTTGGTGAACAAAGTCAGAACAGGCCTGGAAGACTATAGTGTAGCATATCTAGATGATATTGCTTTCTTTAGCTCCACCTGGGTGGATCACCTGGTCCACCTGAGAAATGTTATGGAGGCCCTGCAGAAAGCAGGCTTAACTATCAAGGCTACTAAGTGCCAGATAGGGCAGAGTCAGGTTGTGTACCTGGGCCACCTTGTAGGTGGAGGTCAGGTTCAACCATTGCAGAGCAAAATCCAGACCATCATGGACTGGGTTGCTCCAACTACCCAGACTCAGGTCAGAGCTTTCTTGGGCCTGACTGGGTACTACAGAAGGTTTGTCAAGGGGTATGGATCCATTGTGACACCCCTGAATGACTTAACTTCTAAAAGAATGCCTAAGAAACTTCAGTGGACAGTTAGCTGTCAAAAGGCATTTGATGACCTGAAGCAGGTCATGTGCACTGCACCAATTCTGCAGTCCTAACTACTCCTTAGAATTCATTGTCCAACAGATGCATCTGAGTTGGGGTAGGGGCTGTGCTGTCACAAATGAATGATGAAGGTCAGAACCAGCCAGTAGCTTTCATTAGCACAAGGCTGACCCCTAGAGAGAAACATTGGTCAGCTATTGAGAGGGAGGCCGTTGCTGTGGTTTGGGCTCTGAAGAAGCTGAGGCCATACTTGTTTGGCACTCACTTCACTGTTCAGACTGACCATAAGCCCCTCTTATGGCTAAAACAGTTGAAGAGTGAAAACCACAAACTTTTGAGGTGGTCCATTTCCCTACAGGGAAGAGACTATACAGTGGAACATAGACCTGGGAATAATCATGCCAATGCAGATGGACTCTCCAGATATTTCCACTTAGAACATGAAGATTCAACTGGTCAAGGTTATTTTAATGTCTCTGTGTTTGGGGGAGAGTAGGATCTGCTTACTATGGTTACTCCCACTGTTTGCTGGTGTTTCACAGTTTTTTTTTACTTTAGTCTAGCTGGAGCCCTGCTGTCCAGGACCCCAGCCTAGCTGATTCCTCTCTAAATTGATTGGCTGTACTTTAGGTACACTCCAGTTTGGTTACTGGGGTACTCTTGTGAGTCACTAGTATATGGTACACCAGGTACTAAGGGCATAGGTACCCCAGAGGCCTACCAGGGGCTGCAGCATGTATTATGCCACCCCTTGGAAGCCTTCCAAAATGACACCACAGGACTGCTACTGCAGCCTAGGTAAGGTGGTGCATGCACCCCTTACTAAGACATAGGTGACCTATATCTACCTTTAATCACTGACACATATAAACCTATCAGTCACTCCTATGGCAGGCCTTATCAATCCTGAAGGCAGAGTGCCTGGTTTTGTGTGAGAGGGTGCACATGCATGAGTTGGGCCCCTCTGCATAGTTCGGAGCCTATACTCTGAGGTTGTTATGTGATGCAGCCAGACCATATACTCTTAAGTGCATTATAACCTCGTGGTAAATGCCCACTTTGGAATGGCTGCATAGAAACAAGTCGTGGTGTCAAACACTTTGGAATCCTACCCCCCCCCCGCCAGTCCTGGGGTAGAATTCCACCCTTCTAGAGGGAGAGACATGTACACACTGGTCTAACCGCTAATAGTTTAAAAGAGCCCTGGTATCACGAAATGGATGCTGCAGCCACAGACACGCATCTGACCTCCTGCTGCTGGAAGAAACTCCGGCAGGGGAGGCCTGCACAATAGGTTTCCTGTCACAGGGAGGTGTAACCACCTCCCAGACAGGCTTTAGTGTATTGGGGCTGGGTGGAGGCACTCTGAGAGTGCCAGAAAGTCTGCACTGGGGGCACATTTGGTGTCTCTGTGCATAGTCCATTTTAAACCAGTAGCAGGGGCTCTGGCGTGAAATTCGACAAAGGAAATGGGTGTAGCCACCCCTCTTTCCAGACCCTCCTATAGGTGGGTCCCCAGAGTATGTCCAACCCCCTTTCTTAGTATAACTAAGGAACCCCTGGCAACAGGACTTTAGATTACACGTGGACGAAACTCTGAAACTGAATCCTAGAACTTCAACGCTCTACTAAAGACTAGAGGACGGAAGAATCTCCCTTGGAGTGACTCCCCTGCTCGAAGAAGCCACCAACAAAGCATTTGCCGGTCTGCATCTTTGAAGCTCCAGCCGGACTGAGGTTCTTTGAAATCTGAACCTGTGTTTAAAATATCATTATTCTGCTATGATTTTGATATCAGAGAAACGAAAATGGCAAGTTTTATATGTGTGTGTGTTTTCATCACGATACAATGATGCATGCAGGAGTTATTGGCAAATTCATTCTGAGCCCACAAGCACCCATGTTGTGAACAGCGTCCATTTTAGGTGTTGCCCTTTACATAGGCATATACATGAGCCAATGATTCTGGTAGAGCAAGTATTAAAGGACACGTACCCCTTAGCTTGAGTTCTTCCTGACTCCTATTTGACCTGAACAGGCTGAATCTGCCTACGTGATGTTGGCCTCACCAAACTAGTCCATGCCCTCTAGTCAATCTATATTAAAGATCTGAGCAACTTGTTGTGTACATTGGCCTGAGCAAGATTAGAAGGCCGAATACAGTAGCCATGCCTGTTTATGACCCACAAGCATCCCTTATCCTACATTTCTATCTTCCACACCTGGCTCTGCTTCTCTGCTTCTGGGCTTTTACAATGGGGAGGTGACCGTTTATATGATGGGGAGGAAACCAGTTCTATTGTGAGTTTCTCCGGTCTGCACAGGAAAATATGTGAAGTTTGACATATGTTCATGATGGAAGATGGGTTGGTCAGTTTGGGCAAGTAGAATGGAATTCATAATTATAGCCTGCTTTGTTATGGTACCATGGGAGCGACCTACAATGATGTGTTTCACAGCAAGAATGTGAGCCTAGGGCCAAACTTTTTGTATAAAAGGCCTGCCTGAGAAAGCTCAGGCAGGCTCCCTCTTTCAATTGTAAAACTACGGTTGGACGACGAAGCCTCATAATTAATTATAATAAAGATGTCTTTTAATTTTACAGATTGGCTGTCAATTCCTTTGCTGCTTTATTATGCAAACTGCTGGATAGATCCCTGGTGGGGAGGCTGAATAATTTTTTACTTTTCCTCAAATGGCGCATCCAACTGTGGGCCTTATCATGGAGTGGTTATCTACAGGAGTGTTTTGTCAAGGCATGGAAGAACTACTGGGGAAGACAAGACAGAATTCTACCAAAAAGAGGTACTCTGGGCACAGGGTTTTCTGGGGGATTATCTGTCTCTGTGGCCCAGTATGTTTTTTGATTTTTCTGACTTAAAACTCTCCCGAAGTTGCCACTCCTGACTAAGGAACCCATTCTTTTTTTGCTGTAAGTATTTTTTAATAGACTGTTAGTGCAGTGGGGAATTGACAGTTACAATTTGGATAAATATTTGTGTATATGCAAATTGCAATTTGTATAGGCAGTTAATGAAGAGATATTTTCTCCATCTGCTTTAGTTGAAGAATAAAAGTGGGTCGCCCTTAGTTATTTATTGGTCGCAGAAATGTGACGCAGTCCTTAGTATTTATTGATACTCTTGGTTGCTTTTGTAGATTATCACTGGTTGATTTTGTTAAGATAATCTTTGGTTTGGGTACCGGTACATTTGGTTCATTTGGTAGGCCTTTGGTTGCTGTGGTTCAGATTATCGCCGGTTGCTTTAGTTGGATAATCTTCCTCAGTATTGGTTCCTTAGTTTTATTTGAACACTGCAGTATTCAAAAACCGTGGGTCACGTACATTTGCGTGTATATCGTTGGAGATAGCCCCATGAAGTTTGAAACCCGACTAGTGAGCGCAGATGCCTGGTCGCGGTATTTTGTTTTGTATTAGTATTGACTAGGTTGCAACAAAGGATTCCCGGTTGGAGGATTCGCGTCTGATACCTCCGGTTGGAACTCCAATTTATGAGCTCTCTTTAAAGGTCTGTGAGGCTGTCCCTTTTGCAGCCTTCTGGAAATCTGTTGAAGAATTAAAAAAAAAGAAAAATAGGAACTAAAACGTTTTTGTTGTAAATATGGTTTAAACTAGTATTGGCAGGTTATTTTTTAACACAGTCTGTAGGCTGTTCCTGGTTTCTGTCCTAAGCGTTGACCTATGGGTTAAAATGTGTGTTTAAATGTCTATGTTGTTTGTGGGTTTTGTTGTAAATTGCGACGGCGCTATGTACAAGAACGGCGCTATGTACAAGAAATGGTTAGAGTGCGCTGTTTTGTGTGTCCTTAGTGTTTGACCCCCTTTCTGTTTATGTCTGAAATGAGCTCAATGTGGGTGGTTCACATTTAATGGATATAAATGAAGCCCTAGACAAAAACGAAATTACATGTTTCTGCAAAAATAAATTAATGTACAGCATTTTCACTTAAATGCACTGTGTTAGATGTTCACAGGCAAACGTTTTTAGCTACAGTATATTTGATAGGAATGTTTCTTCAGCCAGCACTTTTTGTAGTTAAACACGGGTGGTGGAATTTTGCAAACAGTCCTTTTTAAATAAATGTGGCGCAGTAATCTCACGCAGTCCCAGTTAGGCAGCTGCGCCTAGGCTTGTGTGTTAATATGTATCTAAATAATAGGCTAGGGATGTAATGAGCGTTTTACATGTAGAACAGTCACAAATAGCAATGATTAGGGTTCATTAGGAGAAAATAATTATTAATTATGAAAAATAATTATTAAAAACAAAGTGCTACAAAAATCGTTTTTTAATATTTGTGAAGCTTAACACTCATACTATGACCCCCTAGCATTAAAATGTTTGATTTAAGTTATGTTGTACCACGAAAATGACCAAACACTTCTGTGCGCAATTTCCCTTACCCTAGGCGCAAACAAGCTCATTTCTATAAGGTATAACTTAGTATTTTCACATGTATGACTCGTAAATTGGGTAGTAGACATTCTAGTAATACCCATTATGCAAAAAAATGTAGGATATTTATTTCTTAGTATCCAGAATGCAAAAGTCGATTTTCAGATAAATAGACTGTTTTGAATGGTTTCAGGGCCCCTTTTTAAAGCGTCACTTCAGTAAAATGCATACATTTAGGTCATAATATATGTTTGCAGGTTGTGCCTTCTTATGATTCAGCGAGTCAATGTGTCATAGAAGTTGTTTTAAATATAGTGAAATATTGCAGGGTATGTGGAAGTGGTTAAACCTACTGGCCTTGTCAGCTTCAGTTACCACGAGCAGGGGACGGGCAGGGGGTGAGAAACCTGTAGAGCCTGTTCCAGCAGCCAGATGTTATCTTGTAAGGCTGTCTTGTTGACATTTGTGACCTTTTAATTAGGGCCTCGCCTGTGGAATGCAGCATGACATGGTTAAACATGCATCTGATGCTAACTTCAGCTGCCTCTTTGTATTTAAATCCCTGCCCCTGCCACGGTCCTGACCTGAGGTCACTTGAATAGCCTGACTTGCTCCGATAAATTTAATTCCTGCTCATGTTTATAATTTAAAAGTGTCTTCTTAAAGCGTTACAAATATGACCTTAGCTGGGATGGGATTTTCGTTTTTGGGAACTAAAATGAGCAAAGGATGCAGGGCCATGTACAGCAATGATAATTGCATTTTAGCAAAAAAAAATAAAATAATAGCTCCAGCATGTTCCCACAAAACGCTTGTTGTTTGGTAAATTATGTCATCAACATATTTATCTCAAATTAGAAATACGGCAGGGCTGACACAGCATTGCATCCCGCTAATAATAATAAAAGGAACACTATTTAATTTGTAAAACTGCAGCCTCATTTGTCAGTACCCTGAAGGATTGTAGAGCCCACACGTGGTTTGCATAGCTCCCAGTTGCTTTCAAAATGCTGCACACAAGCGCTTTATATGAGATGTAGTTGATTGTATATGATTTAAATCTGTAACCTTCATTCATTGCAGGCTGGCTTGTTCTCATTTGCCGCATTCACATTACATCTGCGTTAAAAGCGCACATCTGAGATAATAAACAAATAGGAAAGGTATTCCTCATGCAAAATTGTAGCACCTGCACTTCATGTCTTACAAATTAAGCACTGTGTAAAATGAGGGAACATGATTTACAAAGGGCAAATGCAAAAGTGATTTCTTTGAAAAAAAATATATCAAACATTCTGCTAAATGATCTGTAGAACTGGTATATGTGTGTCTCCATGCTAGGAACTAATTTTTTTTAGTTTATTTGACAAAAAGAAAAACGAAGTGTCACATTAAGTTTTAGATAGACAATAAGTAGAAGCCCTTCCCCAAAATTCTGCAACTTAAAGGCCTTAGGCCTGAGTGAGAATGGGCGTTTTTGCAAGGTACATGGACAAAAAGTTACAGGTAAATAATGAAAAGTTTTTGTATGTCACATTGTGTCATGTTTTGTAGTCTGATAAAAAGGGTTATAATTGATGTTGTATTATGAGAAATGTGTGTGTTGTGTATCTTTTCTGCTTCTTCCTACAGATAATTCATGGATTAATTCACAAGACACGTGAGTTGGCTGGTTGAAGAGAAATGTTTTTTTTGCGTAATTTCGTTAAGAAAAAATGTGTGTGTTTATGTTTCATTTATACATTTGGTCCACTGAAACGCGTTATTTGACACAGCGACACTATATATTACAGCAGAGTATCAATTACCTGATGCCCTGCTGTCAAAAGAAGGGCATGTGCCATGGTATTATGCATGACCGCTTATTCATATATGCTGTTTGTTTGTCTGGGCTGTTTTTCCTTGTGCTTGATATACAGCAAGTATATCTTATGGCTTGAGATGGTTTGATATGTGTATTTATTTTTTAATGTTTTGTGTGTATGTTCTGTTCTATGGTGCTACTTTGAATTACAAGTTCCCCTGTGTTGTGAAGGAACACATATGACGATATGTGTTATTTCACAATAAATTGGATGAATATTGTATTAAGATAAATTTCACAGATATGGACCTCATACTGTGAGCAAGTAAGGCAGCAGTTTTTCCAGTGCATGCCTAAATTTGGCTGTAATGATTTTTAAGAAAACTAAAATGATATACTGGATCAAAGTGTGCTATCCGTTGTTAGTCACTTAACTGCCCTTTTTCCTTAAGGACAGGCAGCTCTGCATTTATGTATCCTTGATTGGGCCTAAGGATGGAATTATAGATCCGTGACTAAAGGTGGCCTAATTTCGATATCGCATTTTTTTTTTATCGCATTTTTGATTCCTGAATAAGCCTATGGATTCATTTTTTTCCCTGAAGAGACAACTGAACATTAGTTAGAATTACCGTGTAGGGTATGGATTGTCAGCAGTAGAGTTACATTTCTGTAACATTGGTCTTTCATGTATCCCCGTGCTCTTGGTGCTGTGTCACATGCCTTAGGCCACCCAAGCAAACTCTTGTCCTTCCTATAGATTTTTCTTTTTGCTCCTTCCCTGACCAATGTTGCATCATGTTTAGTTATTGAAGATTTTAGTTGTGTCCTACTTCCATTTTCCCTTCTCCATCTTCCTTTCACCAGTCAGCCCATTTATTATTATGGGTGTATTGTTCATGTTCACACTTTTAGACTGCAGTGATGTAGTAGGAACCCCCCTTATGCCACATACATTCCCTTTTAATTGATCAGACTAATTTTCGAGAATTTTCTTTAGGCCCACTTCAAATGCCTTTTCAGACTGACTGTCAGGATAGTGATAGCCTGGTTAATTGACCCAATACAAGTTTTCCATCTCAATAGGAGATTTTCCATCTCAATAGGAGATATCTCAAGTTTACATTCTTTTTAGTACGACATATTTTTAATGTCAATTTTTAATTTTTCAGTTCTCTTCTGTTTCTGCTGTTTCAATTTTTTAATTAGATGTGTTCTAATCATGCAAATACCAGGACTTTCTAGTGTTTGTTCTTTGTCTTCACATTTGATCATTAGCCTTTGTGTTGCATAGTGCACTTAATGCACATTTTTAAGGGACTTTTCTTCATGTCCTTGATAATCTGAATCATGTTATTTTTCTATTCGAGATGTTCTAGATAAGGAATTTAGGAACACCTAGGCTTAGTCATTGAAGGAACACATGTATTTACCCCATTAGACAATGCCACTGTGTGAGGAAATTCATTTGGATAGAATTCCTGTGTAGCTATAGATGACAGAGAATAATGAAAAGAACATAACTGAAGATTCTAAAGATACTGTTTTGCCCTTTTGCCTTTGCTCTTGTATTTTATGCCAATGGCACATTGTCACTCCCTTGCAGATTACAGGCCACATGCTTACCAGTCCCCTTGTTAAAACACATGAACTGCTTCTTGTGCTTGATTTGGAGGAAACTAACAATTGTGTTACATATCCTACATCACTAGGGTCCTGCTGGATCTTCCAGAGTCAAAGGAAGAGTGATTCCCTGCAGACCTGTGATCAACAGTAAACCCACTCCCCATCAGTGACCGCTACAGATTACTCTACAAATCCTGCAACAAGGAAGTCGCGAAGCTGGACAGCGATCATCAGCGCGACATCAGTGGTACCTCCAAAAGCAAGGCATCTGCTTGAAAGGCGTTGCAGAAAAAAGGAGGAGCCGGTTCCTTGTTTTCCACAGAATTAGAGTTATTCATTTGGGCTCTGTACCTGTTATGTGCTGGAAACCTCTGTCAGTGTACATTCCCTTGAGCCCTTGGCCCGAGTTTTGGCCTCACCCACACCTCTTTTGCTTTGCACCAGTGGAACGGCAGTACACCCAAGCATCCACGTTTGGAAAAAGGCACTACATTCTGGTGCCCATGAGAGAGCAGCTTGAGCGTCCTCTGACACTAAATGATGAGTGTTGGAGTCTGAAAGTGCTGCTGACCTTGCTAGGTTTGTTGCTAAGTGGTACTTGGATCTGCACGAGATGCTTTGTGCCCTTGATTAATGAAGAGCGCATCATTTGTAGTGTCTGCCACAAAGAAGAGACACTGGTGCATTGTTTTGAGACATTGAGACTTTCGAGTGAGCTGTGAGTGTTTGCCCGGAGGGCACCCCTACTAAACAGTATTGTCTTCTCATGAAAAAGCCTGAATTGAAGAGGCCCAACGCGAAGAAGACACTGGAAGCGGATTTGATGGATAATAGAAGCCTGCCAGGAGAGGCTTTGACGGACTTTGGGTATTTTCTGTGAGCTTGTATAGACTTGAAGTTTGGAAACTAATTTTTGCTGCTTTTCTGGCATTGTTTTAAAGTACTATTCTGTTTAGTAGAAGCAGAATAAAGTCCACTCTCTGTGGAACAGTATCCCTTTTCATCTGAGAGCATTGATCAGGAACACCATTGTTTCACTTAAACATATAATGAATTACTGAAATGCATTGGAAGCTATATAAAATGTTATTAGATAATTCTAGGATTTGCTTTCTGTTTAGGATTGTGCAAGTATTTTGCATTTGACTTTTGTTTTTATTTTTCTCTTGCTTTTTCTGACATTGTATTATGTTTTTTTTGTTAAATTTTTGATTGGTTACCATTTGCCAGTTGCAGGGTCACGTAGGAGTACAAACGGTTCAGTTTGTGACCTGAGTAGTGGCAGTAGGCCTGCAGGACTTGCAGTGTCCCTATGACCTGCTAATAATCACAGCTGAAGTACTCTACCAAGATTGCGTGAGCGACATTAGAAAATGGAGATTGTATTGAGGAATGACGATAAAAAGCAAGAGATGAAAAACAGACATTATAGAATATTGTTCTCTAAGTGCGGTATAGCTCTATCTATTTTAATACTTTTATGTATTTTATTGGCTACTATATTTTGGTTTGTTTCTTCTACACAATTGACGTCTGCACCAACTTCCCAACATACTCTTTCTTTTTCTACTGTTTCTTCACATGAGTTTCATATTTTACCTGAACATGAACTGGTTAGGTCAGAGTTTACTGATAATTCCTTTTGTACAATTTCTACATCAACACCAGCTCGTGATGAATATTGACATGGACTCAGATTTAGCATGAGTATAGGTTATTGCCTATGTAAGGGCAAAAGGGGCGTCTGAGGTTCTTTGAAATCTGAACCTGTGTTTAAAATATCATTATTCTGCTATAATTTTGATATCAGAGAAACGAAAATGGCAAGTTTTATATGTGTGTGTGTTTTCATCACGATACAATGATGCATGCAGGAGTTATTGGCAAATTCATTCTGAGCCCACAGGCACCCATGTTGTGAACAGCGTCCATTTTAGGCGTTGCCCTTTACATAGGCATATACATGAGCCAATGATTCTGGTAGAGCAAGTATTAAAGGACACGTACCCCTTAGCTTGAGTTCTTCCTGACTCCTATTTGACCTGAACAGGCTGAATCTGCCTACGTGATGTTGGCCTCACCAAACCAGTCCATGCCCTCTAGTCAATCTATATTAAAGATCTGAGCAACTTGTTGTGTACATTGGCCTGAGCAAGATTAGAAGGCCGAATACAGTAGCCATGCCTGTTTATGACCCACAAGCATCCCTTATCCTACATTTCTATCTTTCACACCTGGCTCTGTTTCTCTGCTTCTGGGCTTTTACAATGGGGAGGTGACCGTTTATATGATGGGGAGGAAACCAGTTCTATTGTGAGTTTCTCCGGTCTGCACAGGAAAATATGTGAAGTTTGACATATGTTCATGATGGAAGATGGGTTGG
This sequence comes from Lissotriton vulgaris, assembly GCF_964263255.1. NCBI lineage: Eukaryota > Metazoa > Chordata > Amphibia > Caudata > Salamandridae > Lissotriton > Lissotriton vulgaris. Next base: position 354,859,903 of record NC_141689.1, on the reverse strand, counting down.
TCAGTTTGGGCAAGTAGAATGGAATTCATAATTATAGCCTGCTTTGTTATGGTACCATGGGAGCGACCTACAATGATGTGTTTCACAGCAAGAATGTGAGCCTAGGGCCAAACTTTTTGTATAAAAGGCCTGCCTGAGAAAGCTCAGGCAGGCTCCCTCTTTCAATTGTAAAACTACGGTTGGACGACGAAGCCTCATAATTAATTATAATAAAGATGTCTTTTAATTTTACAGATTGGCTGTCAATTCCTTTGCTGCTTTATTATGCAAACTGCTGGATAGATCCCTGGTGGGGAGAGTGAGTCATTTCCTACTTTTCCTCAGGACTCTGAAGTACTTGCAGCCCAGGAAGAATATTTCCAGACTTCGGGAAGGCTGACCCGAGTACCCAGCAAAGCTGAGACCCGCAGCCCGAGTGATGTGGAACCGGAACCCCTGGACACCGTGCACATTTTCTAGTGCATTGACTTCCCGAACTTTCCTGAAGTTGTGCTTTGGGTTACTTGTAGCCCAAGCCCCAAGCACCATTTGCACCCAAGATTGTGGGCCTACACTCCACGAGTGTTCCGTGAGCCGGCTTCTTACATTTCTGCTTGAGGCTCCTTCGCGATCCCAGTTCCATCGACTGGTGGGTTCCCTCTAACATAACTCTACTTTTTCTTGGGATTCCCTGGTGGCTCCAGATGTGCCCTGCCTCTCCACCACCTGCTGTGTCCCTCAGACCTTGCTGGTCTGCACCAAAGCATTTCTTTGATTCCTGCGTGGGTTGCTGTTGCCAAGGCTTGTTGGGTCCAATCCGGGCACCGATACCGCAGCACTCAACATCCTTTGTGGGACAGCTCGAATCCAGATCCTGGTTGTCATGGATTGGACTGGTGCAAGGTGCCCACTAGAATAATGGACAGCATATACCAGGCCAACTTCTCACAATAGTGAGGTAGTATTTGAAGTAGCCTGAGTAGCACCAACTATCTTGTCTTTTTCTGCGCCAGTGGAATATGCAGATATGGCAGCCTGCAAAAAGCCTGGGTTTTCTTTTCTCCCAGGGTTGTACACTTTCCTTTCCTCCTTGATGGAATTGTGTCGTCAGACACATCGTCCCCAAGAGCTGCAAGGAAAGGCCACTGAGTTAGAATTTACATACTTGAGTGTGCGTAAAGGTATAACTTCTCACACATTGATGGTTGTATTCCCACTGCTTCTATTAATAGTTCAACAATGACTAGTAGTAACTTAACACTTCTATTTTCAGTTTACAGGTCCTAAAGTATTTCATGTATATTGGATTTTTCATTTTGTTTTGTCATTCTGGGTTTCGAGTTCACTGTCTTCATTTTTTAGGCATGCAAAATCTGTTGCAAAAGTTTTTGTCAATACTTGAGCTATCTTCAGAGACGCAACTCCATCCATCGTGATTTATATGCTGATATGTCAAAGTAGAAGGCTTAATAGATGCCCTGGGGCGTTGTATTATCTTTTGGTTGAGTTGGTCTCTGGAGAATGTAGTTTAGAAGAACACTTTATCAACATTCCTAAAATGTCTACTTAGACTGAACTTTTGAGCTTTTATCTGTTGCCCGATTGGCAAAGGGAAGGAAGTAAGCCACCCATGACTATATGCATGAATTTGAGGCTAGGAGTTCATACATTCAATCAAGGACAGTAAGATTGCCATATCTCAAGCTTTCCTGTTCTCCTTATTCTCACAAATTCTTTTTTATTCGGCCAGAACCGTATTATCAACAATAGTAGCTGAGGTATTGGTAAACCGGTTCTCAATAAGGGTTAAAATATAGAGGTGGTTTTCAATGATCATTGATTAGTAGCAATAAGAGATTTGTTTGACAATTGTGTGTTCATTAGGCCCACTTTACTGGTGTTGTTTTTTTCTTTTGATAATTTTGGCATACGTCATTGAATAGAGTGGTTAAATACCATTTGATGAGATTGAGGTGTAAATTGATAGTAGTTGAACTTCATTGAGGATTCTTCTTAGAGACTCACATGGTAGGCAGCTGATGAGTCTGAGATTATGGCAATGCTGATATAAACACTGAGTCTGAGATTATGGTAATGCTGATATAAACACAAAATGAAAGGGGAGGAGGATATGACCTTACTTCGACCTACTCAGGTTAAACCTCACAACACGTAAAGAAGTAAGGATCATGAAATCGCAATTTGTTAGATAAGATACAAAGTGTAGCAAAGTGCAATGCTTTGTAAAAACTGCCCTCACCCACAACAAATTGTGGCATGCATCATCATAGGGCCGCTGTGACACCTCTGCACAGACGGATGCTAGAGGTGGAGCAATAGGGTGGCGAAGACAATAAAAACACAGAGAAAAGGAAAGGATCCAAGAAAATAATAATGAGTGCAGATTTAAAGTCTAAAACTAACCAAGGGATATCCTCATAACAATTTTATTCCTGGACTTTCTTAATTAGGGTCAAAAAGGTATCTCCCTACCTAAGGATGGTGGTGAGATAAGTGTATTTAAGCACCCATCACCTCTCCGTTCTGCATTGAGGTCAACATGTTTCTGCCGAATTTGGTTACTCCCCCAGCTTTCATCAGGACTGTCGGATCCATATGCGTAATCCCTTTCTGTTTATATACAGATTTGTATACCTAAATACTCCACCTGATAATTTTAATTATGGTGGGTTCCATGCTCATACTCCTGATAGTTTCACTTAATTTGCTGCCTGAACTGGCATGAGGGGAGAGAGCGTCTCCCTGTAGTCACACATTCGTCAAGGGGGGTGCGCCTCAAAACAGTTGTCCCTCCTGGTGCACCACCCTTGATGAATGTATAACTACAGGGGGTCGCTCCCTCCCCTCATGCCAGTAGTCCATTGGCTACGACCTGCCAGCACCTGTAACACCACTAAATTGAACATTTAGGAGCACCCCTGTACCTCGATTCTTAGATTCCAGGGAATCTACAGAAGAATAAGAAGGACCGAAGAGCCATGCCAGTAGTGAAGACTCCAGACGACAACTGACTTGGTCCCAGTCCACAGGCCTGTCTGCAGCCCTCGAAGAAACCTGCTCAAAAAAGAGACTCATTCTGTGTACCCAGCAACATGCAAAACCCTGGAAGGACTGCCTGCCTTCCCCAAAGACCAAGAACTCCTGAGGACAGTGCCTCAGGCCACAAGGGAACCAACAACAAGATCTCCGGTGCCCTTTTAAACTGCACAACCAGAGCCCCAGACCTACCTCTGCACCTGACTCCTCCTGCCAGAGTCTAAGTGGCCCACCTATCCCAAGAAGGTTCCCCAGCAGTCCTGAGCATGTGTGCACTCCAGAGTGACCCCTCCTGGTCTCCACCTCGACACTGGCAGCCTCACCATGAAGGGCCCCCCAACCATGACCGACTCAGGTAAAGACATTTCCAACCTCCAAAGACACCCCTGTACCTGCAGCCCCCTGGCCTTGGGGAGCTCCACCGACAGTGTCCCTGAGTTCTTCAGTATCCCAACATACCTGCAGAGCCACTAGTTTCCTTAATCTAGCTTCCTGGTCTGAGCCTGAAGCCTTTGTTGGCAATCTTCATTCTCCATTGATTTGTATTAGGCATCCGACGCTGTGTTGGCACTCCTCACCGGGCCACCTCTGTACCGCTGAGGGTGTGTGTTTGGTGCTACCTCGTGGCCCCTCCAGTGTGGGTATAAACCCAGCAGATTGACCCCCAGCTCCGATTTTACTTACCTTCAACCGGCACCTCTTTGAGTGCCCCGAGACTCCTTTGATTAACATTGAGCCCCAATGACTGAAATTTGACCTATGCACCTGCCGCCCCAGTGTCGCTGGTGGTGTAGTCTGTACACTTACCTGTCCCTTGCCCAGCGTTGATTCTAAAACCCAAAGATTGGAATGGTAAGCTGCAGACTTACCTGTGAAATTGCATGATTGTTTTCCTTCCATAGGTTAATATTGAACTGTTTAAAAAAGCGCTGTGTACACATTTTATACAAAAAAACTGTGATATTACAAAACATCTTTTACTGCTGAAAAGTATCTTTGGTTCTAAGTAATAAACATTCAAATAGTAATACTTTCACAAACAATTGGTCTTGGATATAGTCATTGAGTGTGTGTAATCATTTCTTGCCTGAGTGTGTACAACAAATGCTTAACACAGCACTCTGGAAGCCGAACTGCTCACCCACACTACCACAAAAGAGAGCATTACTATTATCTATGTTAGCTTCTGTAAAGCCTTTGGGATCCACTGGACTCTGGGCACACTATACCTTACTTTGGTATAGTATATACAAAGCCAGTTTCCTATACTGGTTATAACATTGTTTACTGAATTTTGCTATAAGCTGCCATATTTAATAGAGTCTCTGTGGTGTCAGCAATAAACTGTTTCACTGAAAAAACAAAAAATTGTAATGTTTTATTATGGCAAGTTTTGTCCTATATTCCCCATAACTGCAGTGTTAAAAGTGGACTATCTACACAAACACATATGCAGTGTTGGGTATTCGTGATTACTAGTGTGGTCAGTTATTAACAATTGGGACCTTTTAAAAAGTTTTCTAAGATTGGTCAACAAAAAAGTTTGACCTGAAATTAGTTAGCTAAAATTACAATCATTAAATATCTTGATGTACATAGCTTGTTGTGGCCAATGCCTGCAGGGCAAGCGTTGGCTTTCTCAAATGAGGGAGTCTCAAGCTGCTCATCTGAACGAATGGTACAGCCACTGGTGATGTAGTGAAACCTATGGTCTGAAGGGTTTACAGGATACATGTGCCAAACTGAATATAATGAGTGCTCATTACTGTATTTTACTCACCTGTACAGGCCTTCTTGATGCGGAACTGCCTAGCAACCCAACATTGCAGAATAGGATTTGTTGACTCCCACATGGCAGTGTTCCGTGTACATGGTATGCTCGCATCTTTGTGTACAGGAAAATCAAGTGCAGGTCAATTGCCTCACTAAAGCCCAAGGGGCATATTTACAATAAAATGTTGGAGCGCAGAGCTGCACCATATTTGGCAGTGCCGCACACTGACATTTTCAAAACTCAGTGATGAGCTGTATTCACAAGAATAAGGTGCATCCCTGTTTCCAATAGCGCAAAAAAAGCTGCCTAGCTCCAGCGCAGGCACCCTGCCGCCATGTTGCAGGGGTGCCTGCGCTGCAGGGACAATTGTTCATGTGCAGGAGAGACACCTTCCTGCACATAAACAATCAATAATGGCGATTTGCACCTTCTATGTGTGCTGCAGCATGGAAGGGGGAAAAAACTAGGAGAAATTAATAATTTCTCCTTGTTGCTCCATTTTAATGCCTGGTATTATATGGTGTATTTTGGGCGCTGCCTCAGCCTGGTGTAAATCTGGTTATTTAAAGAACAGTGGCTCCTGTGGAATAGATATTTGATAGTGATTTATAGAAAGGACGTAAAATACGTATATTAGAACAGGGGTTTACGTGAGATGTCAAAGAGAAAGAACTGCAGATACACCGATATATTTGTTCAATGTGTTGTATTGAAAACATTGAATTTGTAGTAAATATTTTCATACATAAAACAAAAATTATTTACAGTTGTGTAAGGTGTCCCAAGTGAAAATATGAACCAAAGCATTAGAATAACATATGTGACAAAATATGTGCAAGTTTTCAATAGTTTGTTGTTTCACAAAAGCGACCACTGTCTTTCATCTAATTGTATAACATCTATACAATCATAGAATGCTATTCTCAAAGGTTCGCTTTTCTCAATTGCCGATGGCGTTTCGATCCTAGTATGGTTGTAGGGTATCATCAAGACCTATGATGTGGGACATCTGGGAAGGAGAGAAATATATGTGTTTTAGATTCTAATATGGGGGTGGGATACTGTATTAGGAGTATTTTGGGTCATTTGTCAAATTTACCTGACTTCCAGGAGCGCTAGATTACTGAAGGTGTGTGTGCAAACCGTGTAAGGGTGAAATAAAAGTGCTCACTAGGCAACACCGGTGGATTCTGTTAGGGAAATACAATGTACTAAATCCAGGTTAGGGCATGTAGGAATGCAACATATTGTAAGGGGATGGTGGGAAAGGTATCTGTAATGTTGTTATCATGTCAGGCAATCAATACACTTACCCCTAATGAGGGTGTCGGTCTAGCGATTCTGGGGGCACAATGGCTCTCCTCTTGTTTTCAGACGACAACAAAAGAGTTTCTTCTTGTCCAGCTTCCCAAACACAGGTACAACTTCCAGAGGCACCACAACTGGCCCAAGCGCTCTAGGAAGGACAGAACTCTTTCAGTAGAGTTCAGGGGGGAAGCTGGGGGTGAAGTCCTTTTGTTCCTGGGACTTCTTAACAGGGAGCCAGCTCTACTCAGGCCCTTGGAGATCTCTTCAAGCAAGGGGACACAGCACAAAGCAAAGTCCTTCCCCTCCCCTTGGTAGCAAAGCAAGTGCAGGTCATCCCACAAACACACAGCAGGACAGTCCTTCTTCTTCAGTCTTCCAGCTTTCTTCTTGGCAGAGGTTCCTTCTTGATTCCAGGATGATCTAAAGTTCTGTGGTCTGGGGTACTGTACTTGTACCGCAAAAATGATTTGTTCCCTTTGTGCAGGAGGGCTCTGAGCCTGGTCCAAACCAGTTCTGGAGCACTCTTTTTACATGACTCCTTCTTTCCTTTCACAGTGCAGACCAGAAACATCAGACGCCCCACAGGAGCTGGAGCAAGCAATGTGGGGGGCAAGCACAGTCCTATTCAGGTCCCAGGTGCAACTCCTCCCTCCGATCTAGATGCAGATCTCTCTATTCACCACTAGGCGGACTCATTCTGTCTCCTGGAATCCCCCAGCCATGTCACTCACAAACCAGACAGTCAATTCACGAACAGCCAAAGTCACACATAAAGGTCAGACAAAAAAGCAGCCACTTTCTAAAAGTGCCGCTTTCAAACACAGGATTTAAAAACGATCCTTCCTAAAAGATGTGTTATTAAATTCTGAGTTCATTGATACCAGACTTCAATTTATTATCGTGCTCCTATGGGAAGATATGCAGGTAAACATTATACACAGCATTCCCCATTATAACCTATGGGCAAGACAGCCCTATCAATAGTGAAAAACGAAAATGGCTGTAATTCACTACCAAGCATGTCACACACACTAGTACATGCTCTACCTTTCACATACACTGCACCCTGCCCAGGGAGGGACCTTGGGCCTTCTATAGGGGTGACCAATGTGTATAGAAAGGGAAGGGTTAGGCACGGTCAGTGTGGGCACTGGCCAGGTCAGCATGGCAGTTAGCAGCTGCCCACAAGCAATGCGGTGGAAGGCCTGAGACACCATTTTAGGTCTGCTCATGTGGGGGGCACAGTCAGTGCTGCAGGTCCACTAGTATCATTTGAATCAGCAGCCCTGGCACACTCAGTGCACTTTACTAAGGACTTCCTGGTAACACAAATATGCCAATCATGGATAACCAATAACAATAACAATTTACACAGAGAGCATATGCACTGTAGCACTGATCAGCAGTGGTAAAGTGCCCAGAGTCCTATTACCAACAACCACGGGTCAGAAAAAATAAAGGAAGAAGAAGCAAAAAAGCTAAAAGTTTGGGGATAACCCTGCAAAAAGGACCATTTACAACACAACCCCCTTCCAGCCTAAAGCCATGGTCGACCAAACGATACCTCGATGGGATTCCTGTTTAGGGCAATAGAACACGGAAACTGGCCCAAACAGCAGGGCACTATTCCTATTCTACGCCTTCCAGAACCCATTTGAATCACTCCATCCATACTCTCAGGGTCTACCAAGCCAACCCATGTGGAACCCTTCTCCTCAGCTGTGGGCACCACCTGTGCAGTACCTAAACTTGACTTGCTCACCGGTGTGTCCCAACAGACAGACAGCAAGCCACAGTGGCCACTGACAGTGGTCAGGGATGAGACCCAGGCCTTATGCCTCTCAGGGCTCTCAAACCCCTGTGGCATCAGAGGGTAGGGGGCAGTAGCCCCAGGTGCTTGGCACCCTTTGTCCACTCCCCCTCCTGTCAGGTCAGGTCTGATATCCTGGCACTGACCCACCAGTCCGGGGCCTGTTTCCGGCGGCTGGACAGGAGGCTGGGTTGGGCTTTCCCATACCAGGTCCTCCGCTTACTTGGAGCTCTGAACACTCCCACCTGGAGTGGTACTCCCTTCTAGAATAGTCAGGGCACCTGTGGCAGGTGTCCTGCACCATTCGCCCACCAGTTCAGGGGTTCTATCCTGCAACTGGGATTCGAGGTCAGGGGGCACACCTTGGACCTGGCCCTCCAACCTAGGGTCTAAACCCTCCAGGTAAACCGGGGTCAGAGGTGAGGACTCCCTCCCTCTGCACCCCCTTCCAGAGTTCTGCACCCTCCCACTTGTACTAGTACCACTAGAAGACAAACTGGTAGGGACTCTGTTTACAGATGTCCTTCCCTCCAGGGCAGGCAACACCTGAACCTGGCTTCCCAACCCAGGGACCAAACCCTGCGGTTGAACACTTGCCCGGCACACCAGGGCTTCACTCACAGATGTGTCCACACTGGTAGACAGTACCCACTTGGCCAACATAACAGTGTTGCCCAGTCCACCCATAGAGTGTGACTCCTGCCCCCTTCCCATGGGCAACCCTGCCCACCAGGACAACCAGCCACAGTGGCAACTGACAGCTGTCAGTGATGAGAGCCAGGCCTCATGCCTGTCAGGCCTCTCTAACCTGTGTGGTGTAAGAAATGGGGGAGGGGCAGTGTCCTCAGGTGCCTGGCACCTTTCCTCCACTCTCCGTCTGGCCAAGTCAGGTAGGACATCCTGACACTGGCCCGCCAGTCCGTGGTCTGTAACCTCAGGCTGACCAAAGGTCACGGGCGAGGCTCTCCTCTCCCTACCTCTCCTTCTGGGGTCCTGCCCTCTCCTCCCAGGAGAGTCACCCTCAGAACACAACTCTGCTACCAGTTCAGGACCTCTCTCCAGCAACTGGACTCCCAACCAAGGGTCTAAACCCCTTCCAGAGCGCTGCACCCTCCCTACTGGAGGGCTACCCCTGGAAGCCAAACTGGTTCTGACACTGGGTACAGATGTCCTCCCTTCCAGGTAAGGCAGATACTGAATCTGATCTCCCAACCCAGGGACCAATACCTGCGGTTGTGCATTTACCTGGCACACCAGGACTTCTGGGGACTCACACAGTATCCCCTCGAGGGTGACACATGACTCATGTGTCCTGTGACAGTCTGCCTGGTGCAGATCTCCCGACCCCTGTCCACCTTACAGTGCGCGAAGATCCCTCAGGACAGAAGTGGTGTCACCATGGTCACTCCTCGGAGACTCAGCCCTTCTGGCTGGGAAACACATCCCCCTCTCACCCCTCATTCTGGACTTCTGCACCCTCCCAAATGAAGCGGTACCGCCAGACACCTGAACCACTGGAGCTCTGGTTACAGACGCCCCCAGTTCTCCTGACACTAGAAGGCCCCCCCTCAAATGGCATGCAAGTACAGCCTAGGTCCCCAACCTGGTGTTCCCTTAAGGAACCCTCCAGGGCCTGAGACTGGGTTTCGGGCATATCTTAGCTAAACCGGAATGCAGCGAGAACATCAAATTATTCGTCAGATATATCGACAACATTTTCAGCATTTGGAGAAACACTAGAGAAAAACTACAAGAAGCACTTCTAGCGTTGAATCAAATTGACCAACGAATACAGTTCACTTGGGAAATGCACGAAGACAAAATCACGTTTATAGATGTTGAAAATAGTCTTAACTCCTTGCAACTACAAACAGACGTTTACAGAAAATCCACAAATAGGAATAATACGTTACATTTCACGAGCTTCCATCGTTTGTCGTTAAAACAACTTCTCCCAGTATCTCAAATGATTAGGGCAAAAAGAATAACATCAGATCCCAACAAAGCCATCGCTAGGATTAAAGTAATGGGAGGTAGATTCCTGGAAAGAGGCTACCCACACCATATCATTGAAAAAGGAAAAGCCAAACAAAGAACACTTTCTTTGAACAGAGTAGAGCTATTGAGATCAACTGTTAAATCGACCAACACAAGGACAGTAGTTGTTTCCAAATTTTCGCACCTCAGCGCTGACTACAAGAAAATTATCAACAAACATTGGCCGATCCTGGGTATGGAACCAGATTTCAAAGCTTTATTCACCAACGCACCGTTGTTCGCTTACACCAGAAGTAAAAACATAGGAGAAATTCTCAACACACCCAACATTCAGAACATTGTAGCAAAAGGCACCAGACCATGCACCAATTGCAATACTTGCAATAACATCATACCAGGAAACAGTTTAACTCATCCCATGAAGGGCTACAATATCAAGCTTGCCGTGTCAGCAACATGCGACACATCCAACGTGATATACCTTCTTAAATGTCTGTGTGGCAAGGTCTACGTGGGGAAGACTGAATGAAAAATTAAAGTGCGCCTCAATGAACATAAATCTAATATAAGAACTCGTAATGTGAAGTCGGCAGTGGCAATGCACTTTATGGAACAGCACCACAACATTTCTCAATTAAAATTCATGATCCTAGAAGTTGCTGAAAAAAGAGAAGGAAGGGACAACAACAGATTTCTTCTACCCCGCGAAAATTTCTGGATTAGTAAACTGAACTCAGCGAAACCCCATGGGTTAAACGACTGTATTGAACTGGCATGTTATCTTTGATCGCATCCTAATTTACCAGTACCGCCAATGTGGCAATGTGTTCTGTATCAATGACTTGATTGATGGTATGGTAATTGTATAGTTTACCATGTTCAACACACAATGGAGAGTACACTCACTGACACTCACATCACTTTGGGGACCTATATCCCGTTTTTCCGGGGACATTACCTTTTCACGATTAGTTCGTGTTATTTACTCCTTTCTTGTTATATGCTATAATTGTTTTGGCTTTATACATATATATATATATATATATATATATATATATATTTTATCGTACTTTTTTAGGTTTCACACTTATTTCCTCTCACTTTTGTTCGTGTTTCACTTTTTTATAATCACTCACAGTCACCCGCTGTGTTTTTAGACCTTTTCCTTGGTCTATTCCATAGCCCATAGTCTGTTCTCATTATTCACGGGTCCCGGCCGAGGAGCCCTCGGCACGTGACACGGACCGGACCAATCGCGAGCTCACTGAATCTTAAATACGGAAGTGCCGACGCAGCTCGGCTAACACTGCAACCGAGCCAAAACGCCGCCTCACACCGCAATCGAATCCCGTAAGTCTGTCATACAGCGCCGGCTGGATTTCGGTAACTAGACTCACGTAGCCCGTAACCATTATTTTTCACTTTGTTCAAAGACCAAATGCAAACCTTTGCAAAGAGGTCAATGTAAGTCTTGTCTACCTCGTTTTTTCAAGCGTTTTTTCAAGCATTTTTAAACATTAAGTTTATCACCATTGCACACCGAGTTGCACAGGTGAACACCTACACATGCGTGTTTTTACCATTCACAGTGATTGCACCTCACATTATACATTTAGAAAGCAATGTACATATGTTTGTTAAAAGTGTGCTATGGTTTTCACATTTCAGAGATGCTCCTGGAAGAAGGGCAACAGGCCCGAAATGCATTGGAGCTATCTGAGCACTTGATGAAATGGAATCAAGTTGTGAATTAATATGACAAGAAATGACGTAAATTTCTCATATAGCATATATATATATTTTTTAAATCTGTTTATTGATATTAAAAACAAAAAACAATAAGAGCGTATCAGGTGCAATGCAATCAGATACATGCAAAGAATCAAACAATTGAAAGATCGGGATACTTGCGGCAGATTAAGCAGGACACTGAGACTCCAACACTCTTAGCCAATCAGGATTATAAAACTAACGGAGTTCGCCCTATACAAAAACGTTCTGCCCTCTGGTCCCGCCACCCACAAAATCAGGATATCAAAGCTCGTTATGCCCCTCGATACTAAGATCGTGAACAGGATAAATTACCGACATTTGTATGCAGAAAATAGACAAATCAAAATAATAAAGCTCGCTTTGGCACCTTAATACTGAAAACGGAGTCAGGATAATTAGTAAATAAGAAAAAAAAAATTAAAAAAGTTTAAAAACGCAACATGCGCAACACCCCACCCCCCACCCTGCACCCCTGCATGTAGCTTATGCCAGACCCCAACTAGCAGTGTGCCTGTCGCCCCATCTAATCTACAATTACTAAAAAATAGTAAACGGAGGAGGGCCTTCGTAAAGGCTCCCGGCCTCTCCCCCCTGCTAGTTCTAAGCCTCCCCCTCATTAAGGATATATTATCGATTACACAATCGGGCTAAGATCGGGGAATCATTACTCGCCTACATCGCCTTCCGGTACCAACATTGTAAAGTGAATCCCGCACAGCCACCACTTGAACAAATGTCTTGAAACAATAAGCCGTTCTCAGCCTTGGCCCGTTCGATCAGGCACACGAATGTTCTTCAACCAAACAGCCGCCATCTTGAAAGATTCAAAGGACCGGAGGTGTTCGTTAGCAGCACACAGGAGTGAGCCGGAAACAACTGGGCATTTTTAGTCTCATTGTCACTGGGTCCCATCTGCGCCGATAACAACCCCCAACGTTGTTTCAAGTCCAGTTGCACTGAGTTCGGAAAGGGAGAGAGGGCCACCCTGTCGAGCCACTCCTGAGTCTTCACATGAGTCGTCAGATGCATTGCATGGCGCGATTTTCCCTCTGTCTGTATCAATATTGTATGCACTGACACAGCAGGGACTTCCAATACACGGACATTAGCTGATTTGCAATCCAGAGTCTCTCGCATCTCTCGTTTTATAGGGTTGATGGCATCAATTAGTCCGGGTGCTGTGGACGCCGTTACTCTTGCAGTGTCATTGAATTGAACAAAAGCTGTTTTCATATGTCCCAATTCAAAAGCAACGGTGTCCACTCATATAGCCTTTTGAAATTGAAAAGAATAAATATATGATTCAACTCATTCCACAAGAATCTGTGAAGTCCTTAACAGGAACCCTAGAGTGTGCCCAAGGGGATGTGACCAATTTCTAATTGGAAACACTTAGTACATGGAAGATACTTAGACGTCACAGGACGGGAGACGCCACCAGTGGAGCACCTAAACTTTATTTAAACCAATTAAGTTACAGTAACCTCATAAGGCTGTGCACCAGCATACATTACAATTCTTTTAAATATTCAGCCAGTCTCTATCACTTTAAAACCAAGTGCTCGTCTGCCCTGAATTCCGCAGTATAAGATCTCACCGGCTGGTGAGAAGGCATTATTGACAATCATACAGGATTTGATCGACAAAGGTGTAAAAGAAGAGATGGTTTCTAATACCTGTACTAGCCCTATATTACCAATTGTGAAAAAGGCCCCTACAGGGAGTGGCCCTGATTATGTTGATACGTATCGTTTTGTAATTGACCTGCGCAAAATTAATAAAGTAGTTGTACCTCAATATCACGTGGTTTCAGATATTACGACAATCCTTACTATGATTCCCCCAACAGCTAAGTTTTTCTCCGTTATAGACCTGAAGAATGCTTTCTTTAGCATTCCAATACACCCTGATAGTCATATTTTCGGCTTCTCATTATCTGGGCGCAGCTTTAGATTTTGCCGTGCTCCTCAGGGCTATACGGAGAGCCCTAGTATTTAGAGTCAAGCTTTGAAACTACTTTTAGACAAACTGATTTTACCCCCAGGAAAACGTCCTTCTGCAATATCTGGACGATTTATTAGGAGCATCGGACTCTGAGGAAGGCTGTAAGGAAGCTATGGTAAAATTATTGTCGCATTTAGCAGCCAATGGTAATAAAGTGTCTCTTTCTAAGTTTCAATATTGTCGACAGGAGGTGACCTATCTCGGTCATCTACTGTCGAAAGATGGGAGGAAACTAACGCCTGAACGTATTTCTACAATTTTTAACTTGCCTGTTCCTCGTACTCAACGTGATATTCGTGCCTTCCTCGGAATAACCTCTTACTGTCGCCAGTGGATTCCTAACTTTTCTCTTCTTACTAAACCTCTCTTGTATCTAACCACTAAGGATGTGCATGAACCTCTACCCGGGACTGATGAATGTCAGACAGCTTTTGATTCTTTGAAAACTGCTCTTTGTTCTGCACCTGTCCTAGGAACTCCAGACTACCGAAGCCTTTTGTGCTTTATGTTCACAAGGTGGACGGTTGTTCGCTTTCTGTGTTAACACAAGGATTTGGTGGTAAGCAAAGGCCTTGTGCTTATTTTTCGGCAGTATTGGATTATGTTGCCAGAGCACTTCCCAGCTGTTTGAGGGCTACTGCTGTGGTGGCGGTGGCCATCCGACAGTCGGAAGGACTCGTTTTAAATTCTGATCTCACAGTGATGGTACCGCACGCTGTGGATACTCTTGAATAAAACTAAGACTCAGCACCTTACGAGTGCACGTCTTACTGGCTATGAATTGACTTTATTTGCCCCCTATTTCACTATCAAAAGGTGTGCCACTCTGAATCCGGCCACGTTACTACCCCTCCCTTCGGATGGGCAAAATAATGACATACATGATTGTATATTTTGGACTGAGGAAGAAACGAAGGGACGGGTGGACCTCACAGACATGCCCCTATCTGACCCCCGAGGGGAGTTGTATGTGGATGGCTCTTGTTTCAAGTTACCAGATGGCACAACGACAGCTGCATATGCAATCACCACCCTATGCACTGTAGTTGAGGCTTCTCGAGTTCCCTATCACTCTGCACAAGCATCTGAATTAATAGCGCTGTTGCGAGCCTGTGAGTTAAGTGAAGGATTGAGGGTAAACATTTACACTGATAGCCAGTACGCCTTTGGCGTGGCTCATAGTTTCGGAAAATTGTGGGCAGAAAGGGCGTTTCTCACCTCACATGGCCAGCGAATACAACATGGCCCTTTGATCTTAAGGTTAGTAACTGCTTTGACACTGCCCCGAAAGGTAGCAATTGTGAAATGTAGTGCACACAAGGCAATAGTGGATACTGTGGGAGAAGTGAATGCTTTTGCTGATCAGACAGCGAAGGAAACTGCTAGTACTAAAGAGTCTCCCATGTATGTAAGTTCAGCTAGATGGGTTGAGGAGTCTGATATGTTTGATAACACCATGGAAAGCATCCGAGAAATACAGAAGGAAGCTACTCCTGCTGAGCTGTCCCGTTGGGAAAATGAGGTGGGGAGGTTGGATGATAATGGGTGTTGGATTGACTTAAGTGAGAAACAAAGGTGGATGCTTCCCAATGCATTTGTTAATGCTGTAGTAATTATGGCTCATGGGACAGCACATGTTGGAGCAAAAGTCAATTTTGCTTTGTTAGACCCAGTTTGGAATAACCCTAATATTGTCAAAACTGCAACTTATTTGGTTCAGCATTGTATGACCTGCTTACGACATAGTCCAGGAGGGCGGGAATCTGTTCTCAGTGGAAATTTTGCACCCCGTCTTTACCTTTTGAAGTACTTCAAATGGATTATATTCAGTTTGAAAGAGTGAATAAACTGAAATACGTCCTGGTGGTGGTTTGTGCTTTCAGTAAATGGGTAGAAGCATACCCCACCAAAGAAAACACCGCTCTAGCGACAGCCAAAGCCTTGATTAAGGAGTTTTTCCTTAGATACGGATTACCTAGAGTGATCTGGTCAGATAACGGGGGGCACTTAATGCAGAGCTTATCAAACATATCTGTAATGGATTACACATAAAACAGAAAAATTCATGCCGCTCGGCATCCCCAGTCTGCAGGGTTAGTTGAAAAATATAATGGAAGTTTGAAATTGAAGATGGCCAAAATTCAGGAAAGCACCATGTTGAAGTGGCCTGACGCCTTGCCTTTAGCTTTAATGTCCCTGCGTGTCACCCCCCCCATTCCCGATCAGGATTGACACCATATGAGGTTATTTTTGGGCGGCCAGCTAATATTTGGGCTGTTCCACGACCTAGGAACTTTCGAGAAATCGATTATCCTATGATGACAGATTACTTGTATACTTTGACTAAAGATCTACGTTCTATCCATCGACAGGTGTCAGATACATTGCAGCCCCTGCCGGAGGGTCCCGGACATTGTTTGGAACCCGTCCAGTGGGTGTTGGTGAAGGATTATCAATGAAATCTAGCTTGGAGCCTAGGTGGACTGAACCGGTCCAAATCCTACTGGCCACTCAGACATAGGTGAAGGTGAACGGTCGGAAACATTGGATCCACGTTTCCCACCTGGAGAAAATACCTTTCCCGCTTCCTTTTGATCAACAGAACCCAGAGGGAGTTTTGACCCAGGAGAGCGAAAGAGCCCCTTGTGTTGTTCCTTTTTCTGACGCCCAGGAAATCGAAAGGCAAGAGGAAGGAGCATTGGGCACGGAGGGGGTCTCATCATTGACAGTGGTATCGGCCCCGGAATCTGTTACCCCTATTGTTGCACAAGAAATTAATGACAAATCAGGTATCATGAATGCCACTTCATCGGTTCTGTTTGCTGACCAAGAGTCACCTGGTCATGTTCGCTACAACCTGCGGCCCAGAAAACAACACAGTACCCTCGACGAACACAGCAGGAGATAGGGGGAGACTTGAGTACTAGGGTATTGCTAGACTAGTTCGGGGGTACTGAGCGAGACACTGGACTGAACACGTTGAGAGCTGGAACATTGTGTTGCTCTGTTCAGAAGGAAAGACTTAGAAGTTGGAGAGGGGCTCAGGTTACAACTGTATATAAAATCATTGTAAGGATTTGTTTTCTTTTTGATGAACGATAGGAGCCTGCCTGTGAGGCTCTAGACGGACACAGGAAAGAAGAACCCTCTGGCAGGTTGGACTGTGTCCCTTAGTTTAGTTTGGACTTTTAGTTAAAATGTATTCCTTTGGTCGTTTTATTCCTGAATAAGAACGCCCCCTCGCTCCTCGATATATGCCTACTAATGTACCTATGTTTTCTTTTTGGACAACACGTGTGAAAGTCGCTTTTGTGATTACCATTGCAGTACTTTTTATCATAATAATGAGTGTATTTTTATATTTAGAATTTCATCATCCTATGAATACTGTGTTAGGAACTTCCACTCCACTGACTGAGCATTTCTTTCTTATTTTGGCCCCGCATAAAGAAAGGCATCGCCAGACCTATGTTAAAAATGTATTTGTAGAAATGCTGCATCAAACGCATAGTGCTACCAACACGCCCAATTGTTGGGTTTGTGATCTGTTACCCTCAGTAATGCATAGACACAATCTTTTTATTTCATTGCCTTTATCTTAATTGGGAAGTTGTGAGGCATGGGTTAAATTACTGTCCATGATGTACTTATATTATACGGTAGATTCATCTTGATACTCTGAACGTGATTATGAAATGATTTTGGCCTATATAGAGGTGCACCAGGGTTTTGACCCACAGGGTAATAACGGGGAAGGATCGCTTGACCCATATGCCCGTATGAATGTATATACAGAATATGAAAATGTTACTTGGTTAAAAAGTGAAATTCTTGACTTTGCAGAATTTAATTTTACTCAGTATTTTCAACCTTTTCAGGATCGAAATGTTACTGATGACAAAGCTTTCCCGGTGCCTATATTAAATAGTACTTCTGCATTCTGTGTACAGGGAACTGGGCACGTCTCAGTGGGAGATAGTCGTTGTAATTATACTTATCGACTACGTACCTTTAGTAGCCCTCCATTGTTAACCCCTCCAAATGTTTATTTTGTGTGTGGTGAGAATGCCTACACATGGCTTCCCCGGGGATGGGCAGGTCGTTGTTATTTGTCCTTTTTGTATCGACCTGTCTATATAGCACCCTCCAATTATCATAAAGATCATCGGTTAGACGGACAGAGCTTGCCTGTAATACGGGATAAAAGGGAATTGGATACATTTGAGGTAGATCAAACTGATACTCCTGAACAGCAGTTTATTGACATTGCTAAAGGAGTATTTCCTATTTGGGGACCCATCATCACTAGTAAAGAAGTAAGGCACCTATCTAGGGTAGTTGAGAGAGTTATAAATACCACAGCTGGTATCTTAACTAATCTGACTGTAGAGCTTCAGGCTACGAGACTCGTTTCTCTTCAAAATCGTATGGTGCTAGACGTTATCTTAGCAGATCAAGGAGGAGCCTGCCGCGTGATTGGCAGCTCCTGTTGTGTGTATATCCCTGACTCCGCCCGTCTGTACATTTGGCTATTCAAAAATTGCATCGTTTAGCTTCCGAAATTCATGCAGACACTGGTACCTGGTCCCTTTCTGGATTGTTTTGGAGTTTATAGTCTACTTGGGGTTGGAAGATTCTGATGGTATTAGCTGGCATAGCAGGTGTCATTTTTGCCTGTTGTCTCTGCATACACTGTGGACCTGCTTGTTGTTCATACTGTGCATCAAAATTAACTTCCTCTGTGACAGAGCCATCTCCAACTAAGGTCAAAACCCAAATGGTTCAGCAAGAGATGATGCAGATTGACGAGGGTATTTTTGAGGACTGATTCTCTTGATTAGCTACATCATGCTAAAAGGGTGGTTCTGAGGGATAAAATCGATTCCCTAACTTTATTGTAATCTTTTGTGCTAGCATGATGTATATATATATATATATATATACATCATGCTAGCACTCATGCTAGCACTGATCACTAGTATCCCCTATGGGGAATTTTTGAGAATCCGGAGGATTTGCAGCGAAAATGACGAATGGGTGAAACATAGTGCAGCAACCTCGGAGAGATTCAAACGACGCAAATATAACAATGGCATAATCAAAAAATGCTGGGAAAGAACGGATCAAAAGAGCAGAGAGGAATGTCTCCAAAGAAAATCTAAGGAACCAACAGAGGATTCAGAACCAATACGCATGATAATGAACTTCTCGAATGAAAGCAAAAGGATTGCCAATATTCTGAAACGTAATTATAAAATTTTGCAACTTGATGAGACAGTCAAAGACATTGTGGGATCACACCCAACAATTACATACAGAAGGGCAAAGAACTTGAAAGATCACCTTATCCATAGCCATTTTAGAAAAACAACAAAAAAAGACAAATGGCTAAAAACAACTGGTTTTGTGAAATGTTATGCATGCAAGGTCTGTCAGATTGCTAAACCGACAAAGCAGGTGCAAATGTCTAACAAGAAACATTGGGAGATAAGAGAACTCATCACTTGTAAAACAACACACGTTGTATATGTCGTGGAATGTCCGTGCCCCATGAGGTATGTGGGCAGTACGGTGTGCGAATCAAAAAAACGCATCCTGGAGCACGTTCGAGCGACCATTCACAAGGACAAGGCTAATGCAATAGCTAAACACATGGAGCAATACCATCGGAGTGATTGGAGTCAATTGAAATTCTTTGGTCTCGAAAGTGTCCCCAAAAAAGAAAGAGGGGGAGACAGGGAAAGACTCCTGAGACAAAAAGAATCCCGCCATATTCTAAACCTAAGAACCCTAACGCCTTATGGGCTTAATCAATCAGAAGTGTTATATATACACTTATAAGGACTTCGCTTTGATAATCTGTTTGTTGCCCAACATACTCTTACAATACCTGCAAGGGGTATGATATATAAACTGAAAAATTGAGATGATGTATATGGAAAGATTTCATTGTTTTAGCATAGTAAACAGTGGTTGTATGTCATAATGTCACACGGGTAACCGAAGGAATTTGGCAATGAAAGTATTCAGAAATGTTGAATAGCCATAATAATAATGTATTCCCACTTGAGGGAATCAGATAACTAGTTTAAAATAATAACTAGGGATACCTGTGTCTTAAATATTCCTAATTGGCAGTATTAATACATAAACATAAGAGTGCATGTAATGTCATCCCACTAGAGGGAAATCATCAGTTTATTACATCTCAACCATTTACTATTCGCTGTTTGAATATGTAAAAAATCTCAAAAATCGGTTACTAATACATGAATGAAGTTGTAATGTTTTCCCACTAGAGGGAACCTTTCATTTCTCATGTTCTTGATTAATTTATCATCATTTGAAATTGTAAAATGTATGGTATTGGGCAAAAGGTAAAAAGTTACATCTTGTAAAATATCAAAAAAACTACATCTCCCATAAAGCAATGAGGCACTGGCAAACCCCACACAGGAAATGATGTAATTTATACATTTCAAGTATATCAGGGAGGGGGAGCCAAGTGGTCGGTTGATCGTGAGCAAGGTATTTGTAATACCGAAACGCGTAGATCGAAACATCTGCCTTAGTTTGTGGAATGTAATGGAAAAATAAAAAAAAACTGCAAAATTGACCTGTGGAGTGCGACCCAATTTGTTCCTTCCTGGAGGAATAGTGGTAAATGGATTAGCAGCGTGGTTCAGCTGCAGGGCGCCGCACCCGTTCTGAGCGCTGCACGAGCGGCAAATGGAACCAACAATGGAGAATATATATATATATATATATATATTCACTGAAAAAACCATAGGTTTTAGCCCATATATAGTTAGGGATTAGCATTTACAAAACCTTAATATACTCGCACAAAACCATAGAAATTCGCATATATAGTTAGATGCAATAACTATATATCGCGCACCCGCAACCCACTTCTGATGATGTCACATATTACATCATTCATGACATGGTCAGTGACATCACTGATGACATCACTGATGACATCTCAAATGACATCACTGATGACATCTCAAATGACAACATCCAGTGACTGTATGTTTCTGTAAAGTTAAAATATGTCTTAGATATTGAAGAATGAGTGGATGTATAAGTGTTTGGATGAAGGATTTAGTAGGTGCATGACTGACTGTATGAGTGAGTGATTAAATGTGTCTCACTGAGTGCATGGGTTAGTGACTAAACTGTCTTAATTTGTGCATCATTATCACTGTAGTTCTGTAAACTGCTGCATGTGTTGATCAGTAGCTATATGAGTAACTATATGGGTTATTGATTGGTTGCCCAAATATTTGTATGGGAGAGTGAGTGTGTGAGTGGGGGTGGCTGGGAGGTGTGTGACTCTGTGCATAGATGTGTGAGCAGTTGATTCACTAGATGTATGGGTTCAAAAGTGCATGTGAAAACAGCTGTATGGGCGGTTGACTATCAGCATGAGTGCATTGGTGAGTAATTGGATTTATCAGTGCTACATGTCAAAGTAAGTACATATGTAAAACACAGTACATGTGAGAGCTAACATATATAAATAACTGTGCATAAGAGCCAGTGAATGTGTGAGTGGCTGTATGGATCATTCTGAACTTGTATCAGGGATTGTATAAGAGAGTAAATATGTGTTAGTATATGTTTGATTAAGTAAGGTGTGTATAACTGTATAGTTGAGGAAATAGAGGTGTGATTGATTCTTTGCATGACTGACTAGGTGTGTGAGTAACTCCATGGATGAGTGACAGTCTGTGAGAGTCTGTTTACACTGATTGTATCTAAGGTTATATTAGAGTCTGAAGAGGTTGATCGTATTATCACATGAATGATATCATCAGTGATGTGATCAGTAATGACAAATGAAATGTTATCAGTGATGTCATTAGAGATGTCATCAGTGATGTCATCAGTGATGTCACTGACCATGTCATGAATGATGTCATTTGAGATGTCATCAGTGATGTCATCAGTGATGTCACTGACCATGTCATGAATGATGTAATATGTGACATCATCAGCACTGGGTTGCGGGATATATAGTTATTGCATCTAACTATATATGCGAATTTCTATGGTTTTGTGCGAGTATATTAAGGTTTTGTAAATGCTAATCCCTAACTATATATGGGCTAAAACCTATGGTTTTTTCAGTGAATTTCAATGGTTTTTTAATAGCAAATATCAAAAGCTGTAAAATGTCAAGTACGTGATAGGTAAAAACTTTTTCGTGTTTATGCACGCTGATGTGCTTTGAATGCTGCCCCCCCCTCCCCTCTTTTCTCTTAGTAATACTCTCTCTTTGCAGATAGTGAAGGGTAGTTAACGCAGGCCTTTACCCCCGTTGTAATCCGTCATGCCTGCTTGTCTCTCCATTTGAATGATTGTTATCCAAGCATTTACTGTTTTACAATTGGTTCTCTTTGGTTCATTCTCTATTTACAAACAAGCACAAAGTCGCAATACTCTGTTTAGTCTTTGCAGATTGTGAAAAATCGTGTAAAAAAATAAAAGTAATCGAGCAAAATCAGTAGGCCACTAGTGGAATCTCTTTTTGACCTCGCTAAAATAGAAACATTAGGAACAACCCTTCTTGAGAAATACGAAAATAGTGAGATGAACTGAGCTCCACACCATGAGGACTGCAAGACAGCTCGGCTCCGCCACCCACCCCGCCCAAAATAACGATAAACTCTATGCAAATATTATAAATATATACAACACACCAGCAAAGTAACAGGGTAAAACATTTTATTAAATAACTATTTACATAACTATTTTATACTTTTTGTTGCCTGATCCGGCTAGCTCAATCGATCGAGTATGAAACTCATAAACTCTGATACCAAGCGTTGCTGCTGATGCTATGCAGACAAAAACTGGTTTTCAGTTTGTACATTCATCAAGATTTTTCCATCCAAGGCTGGTTGAGAGTTTGTAGAACGATAGCTTCAGATTTTCAACATACGGTGTGGTGGCGCGGACTGGGAGGGGGCGCTTGGCTCCTGCCCCCTCCCCAAGTCGTGTTGCCCTGATGTGGCCTAAGATCGCCCGCGACATAGGCGGCCGGCTCCCGGGGTCCGGCGGAACTTTTTGCCTTTTGATGACTCATCCATTCTGGACCTTGTCCCACAATCCGTTTGACCTGAAGACACGCTGTAGTGGGGCGCCCCTTTACCGTTTCAGTTGCCATTCCGCCCGCTTTTGCTACACTGTGCCTCTTCCGCCATTCAGCTGTTTACCGCCCGCTCTTGCGACTACATCGTCTCGCTCACCATGTAGTTGAGTTGCGCCCACTCTTGCGGTGCAGCGATAGGCGGCTGCCACAAGACTCTCAAAATGGCGGCCGGCTCTTCAGATTTGGGCGTGATCCACTAAAATGGCCCTGGGACACCTTGGAACTCGGACGCTTGTCTGCTAGGGCTTGGGCCCCCTTCTCGAAAGCGTCCCCTGAGCCTTGAAGATTCTACAAAAGTCTTGGGGGCCCCCGACTCCCGCAGGCTTCTGGTGGGGAGCGGCTGCCATGATTGCTCGTGGAATGGCCACGACTGAGCTACGAGATGGTGGTGCTCTCATGCTGACGCCAGCTTCAGTCTGAAATATCCAGAAACACTGTAGACTACCAATTCGATCAGTTCCGGTAGCGCCCCAACGTGACCCGGTAGGGAAGAACTTGCCCTCCCCTCTTTGACTGATGGTTCTTGTTGCCTGTCCCTTCTGTTGTCATTTAACAGAACTTTTTAGACTACTGAAAGGGGTTGTGTTCCGACCGCTGGTTGGTGGAGACATTTTGACTATATTCTAGACCTACGTTGTCGCGTAATGCGTTATATGACACGCCGCGTTAGCGCACCCGGAAGTGCTCCGGTGCGCGAAGAGCAGCTTCCCGGAAGCGATCTGGGGCGAGGCGCGTAACGTAAGCATAACAGGTCATGTGACTTGTTTATAAAACTTTTCATTGGTTCATTTTACTTTTGTTATTCTAATGATGAAAGCCTTGGTCATATGACCTAAAAATTTCGCTTTTCATTGCTTTCGAACATTATTTTTTCATAAACATATATGTTATAATGTTCCAGGCTAATGTACTTTCCCGAAAAATTTACAACTGTCCTGCAAGTAAAATATATTCTTTTTTTAGCAAAAGGGCGTTTCTTCGTCCCATGACGGAGCCGTTGAGCAAAAGATGCTCGGCCTGCTGTCTTAGTCGCCGATACGCCTGAATATCAGATTCTTATCGATCACTTTATGTTGCAGGAGTAAAAAACACAACAGCCCTTGACCATTTATCTTAACTGCATTCCTGCGTATTATACCTTTTATCCGTCATATAATTGGACTGCTTTATTTCACTTGCCTTTTACTAATTCGAAAACAGTGACTAAAATTAAAAACTTTACCAATGTAAATACTACTACCATGTTTTGTTTTAAAAACCTTTATTGTGAGAATGTCAGTATACAAATACGGGCCTATAACCACGTGGGCCGGCCACGGAGCAAACTGGAATCGTATATGATGAGGAAACATTTACACTGTAGAGGAACGTAACGAGCGGGCCATTAGGTTGCAAGAACTAAGGTGTCTAACAGTTGCGGAATCGGTGGACGTACATTTTGTAATTAAAATGCGACAGGGCCACTTACAATAAAATTTTCAAGATATACATTTGCGGGCAAGTACCATGGGTGACGTTAATTCGAACTTACAATAGTACAGTAATCAATAACACATCAGAACTTAATATCAATAGGGATGTCCAAATGTTCAATCAGTACTCGTCCCCGCCCGCCATGTGCTTCAAAACTGCATACGTATCTCGTGATATCAAGGTTGTTCAACCAGTACACAACAAGGAGTTACGAGTCCCATTTATACCGGCGCCATTTTGGGCGAGGCCGGGCAGGTCCAGGATATAGTCAAAATGTCTCCACCAACCAGCGGTCGGACCAGAACCCCTTTCGGCAGTCAAAAAAGGTTCAGTTAAATGACAACAGAAGAGATAGGCAACAAGAACCAACAGTCAAAAGAGGGGAGGGCAAGATCTAAAGCCATTGTTCTACAAACTCTCGAGCAGACTTGGATGGAAAAATCCTGAAGAATGTACAAACTGAAAACCATTTTTTGTCTGTATAGCATCACCAGCAACGCTTGAGTCAGCTTTTTGTGAAGCCGCCATTTTGATTCAATCAATAGCGTCCCCCTGCACACATTCAGGGACCTGGTCGTGTCTAAAGGTCAAACGGTAAGATGCAGAAAGGAAAAGGAAAAAAGTTCCGCCGGACCATGGGAGCCGGCCGCCTATGTCATGGGCGATCTTTGGCCACACCAGGGCAATAGTGAAGCTGCAGCAGGTGCAAATAAGCTTCAGACAGTGTTACAAGCACTGCTCAAAACTCTCAACTATGACACCCAACATCCAGGACTTGCCATCCGGATCTTGGCTCTCAACTATGGCACCCAACATCCAGGACTTGCCATCCGGATCTTGGCACCTTGTGCTGGTTCCGACCTATTCACACATCGGTCCGCTACTGACACCACCTCATAAGCCAACGGGCACCCCACGCCGACTTTCGGCGCAGCATTGTAGGATGGCCACACCAGTGCGGCAACTTGCTGGACACCACCTCGGTGCCATCCAGATCTCAGCGCATTGTGCTGCCTTTGGTCTACTGTAGCCGCAAGTGCGGACGCAACTCAGCTGGATAGCGAGTAAAACACCAAGGGGCGCCCCACTGCAGCCAAGGAGCCTCCATCTTGGGGGCGACGCACAGCATCACATTGCTTTCCAATGCAGTCAGATCCTCAAACAGCCCCCACTGACTGACGCGACCTCACAGGCCAACGGGGCGCCCCACGCCGACTTTCGGCGCAGCATTGTAGGATGGCCACACCAGTGCGGCAACTTGCTGAACACCACCTCGGTGCCATCCGGATCTTGGCACGTTGTGCTGCCTTCGGCCTATTCGCACATCGGTCCGCTACTGACGCCGCCTCACCTGCCAACGGATTTTCTACGCTTTTTATACCAGCGCGTAACGTAAGCATAACAGGTCATGTGACTTGTTTATAAAACTTTTCATTGGTTCATTTTACTTTTGTTATTCTAATGATAGAAGGCTTGATCATATGACCTAAAAATAACACTTTTCATTGGATTAAAACATTTTTTTTTTCCCAAACGATGAAAGCCCCACCTTGTTTCTGGATGTTTCAGACTGAAGCTGGTGTCAGCATGAGAGCACCACCATCTCGTGGCTCCGTCGTGGTCATTCCGCGAGCAATCATGGCAGCCGCTCCCCACCGGAAGCCTGCAGGAGTCGGGGGCCCTCAAGACTTTTGAAAAATCTTCAAGGCTCAGGGAACATCCGAGTTCCAAGGTGTCCCAGGGCCATTTTAGTAGACCAGGCCCAAATCCGAAGAGCCGTCCGCCATTTTAAGAGTCCTGTAGCAGCCGCCTATCGCTGCACCGCAATAGTGGGTGCAACTCAACTACATGGTGAGCGAGACGCTGTAGCCGCAAGAGCGGGCGATAACCAGCTGAATGGAGGATGAGGCACAGTGTAGCAAAAGCGGGCGGAATGGCAACTGAAACGGTAAAGGGGCGCCCCAGTACAGCAGACGAGCCTCCACCTGGGGAGGCCCGTTCACGCCGCCTCCCCCCCCCCCGGGGCGCCCCACGCCGTTTTTCGGAGCAGCATCGTAGGATGCCAAAACCAGTGCGACAACATACTGGACATCACCTGGGTGCCATCCACATCTCAGCGCGTTCTGCTGCCTTGGGACTATTCGCACAACAGACCGCTACTGACGAGGCCTCCTGCGCACCACCCGGGACGACCCACGCCGTTTTTTGGAGCTGCATTGTAGGATACCAAAAACCAGTGCGGCACCCAGGTAACATCACCTGGGTGCCGTCCAGAACTCAGCACGTTGTGCTGCCTTGGGACTATTCGCACAAAACACAGCTACTGACCATTGTTGCTTCTTTTTTTTTAAAATGTTTAAATGTATTTACTGTTTTTGTTGCGTTGTATATATTTATAAGTTATTAAAGTGTTATAATCCTACAACTTTGTTGGAGTGCTATATATTTTTAATGTGACACATAATTGTGAAGACTTTGATGTACAAAAAGGCATCCCTGGAATCTTCCGCTTCAGGCTCGGACCCACACACCCTCACAGTGAGAATCCCAAACCCAAGCACAATACAGGATCGTTATCAGATAGTAGGAACGCATGTGGTGTGACGGATCTCATGAGGTGGGGGCCTTGATCTACTGTAACTCCTTTGAAGAGGGGTGATTCTCTACAGCTGGGGCCATAAACTACACCTGCAGGACTAAGTGATAGCCTGGGACCGGCCTGGACAATCGGACACAGAGGAAGAGGAGTGTCAGAGGGTGCGGTAGTGAATAGGGTGAAAGGGAGGTGTCGGGCGGGCACAGGGTGTGATTCTCAGAGAAGAACAGCGCAGATGGGAGGAGGTTTCTGGGCCATGCATGAGAGAGAGAGCGGGGTGACCAGTGCGTGGGGGAGATACTTGCGAGGGAGGGAAGTCATGCTGAGGATCAGCGGCGTGCAGAGAGTGGGTCTGGTCAAGGCATCTAAAATGGCTGCCGTGCTCAACAAAAGTGTGGCATTGTAAAAAAGGCAAGATGGCGCAGACAATGTTTATCAATAAGGATTAATTTATAACAATCATTTTTAACAAAATATTTAATTGCAGTGACAAAATAGCGGTCAACAGTTCCTGATTTCCATCGAATCGAACGTTAACAGACGTCACGCAGCAAAAAAAAAAAACGCTCACGAACAGCGCAGATGGGAGGAGGTTTCTGGCCCATGCATGAGAGAGAGAGCGGGGGTGCACGCAGCAAAAAAAAAAAACGCTCAGGAACAGCGCAGATGGGAGGAGGGGTGATTCTCTACAGCTGGGGCCATAAACTACACCTGCAGGACTAAGTGATAGCCTGGGACCGGCCTGGACAATCGGACACAGAGGAAGAGAAGTGTCAGAGGGTGCAGTAGTGAATAGGGTGAAAGGGAGGTGTCGGGCGGGCACAGGGTGTGATTCTCAGAGAAGAACAGCGCAGATGGGAGGAGGTTTCTGGCCCATGCATGAGAGAGAGAGCGGGGGTGACCAGTGGATGCTGAGGATCGGCGGCGTGCAGAGAGTAGGTCTGGTCAAGGCATCTAAAATGGCTGCCGTGCTCAACAAAAGTGTGGCATTGCAAAAAAGGCAAGATGGCGCAAACAATGTTTAGCAATAAGGAATAATTTATAACAATTATTTTTAACAAAATATTAACTCGCAGTGACAAAATGGAGGACAACAGTTCCTGATTTCCATCGAATCGAACGTTAACAGATGTCACGCAGCAAAAAAAAAAAAAAAAAGCTCACACACAGCCGCTGGAAGACATGTATCAACATATATGAGCCTCCTCAGCCACCCTCAGAAAACATAAGGAGTCAGGATACGTCTCCCGTACCCCCTTATACCTAGTAATTTAATTAAATCGAAACACAAAATGGCGAATTCCCGTTTCGCTACCAGTTTGCGGCCCGGTTCGCGAACCGAGAAGCGCTTCTACCGCGAAAAATAAAATTTTAATTATTTGCCCCACGGGACCCTTTAATAACCCCAACATCATTCCTAGGGGGTCAAGAGGAGTCTACCTTGCACCCTTTCATTAAATTCCCCCTTCGTTTTTCTCCTCCTCTTGTCTCTCGATCCTACCGAGAGACAAGATGGCGGCCGCACCGGACTGTTTAGAATGTTGACAGACACCGGAGAGCCAATCAGCTTCGCTACGCAAATCTCCGTTACGCGAAAAGTACGCGATCTGGTGCGCTATCTAGGACGCTGTCACAGATATATCTGTTTTTTTAAACTTTAATTTCTCAAAATCCACTGGAGCACATATATTGAGACCGAGCAAAGGCACATCGGGCTAACAGTCCCTATAATTTTGCCAAGTTTCGTGTAAATCCATTCAGCTGTTCGAGCTAAAAGTGAGGCCAAAGGCCCTATGGAAAAATGAATGGGAAAAACGCGTTTTGGGACCCCCCCTTTTCTCTCGCCCCCCCTTGACGGAACCCCCCCAAATTTTCAGGGGCTGCTCAGAAACAAAATGTTGAATAAATCACCGAAAAAATCAGCACTAAATCTGGGCTCACTCTCGTTATTCTACATCTACATGCAGAGAAAGAATGGCGTTTTCTTCATTCATATATATATATATATATATATATATATAAATATATATATATGTGTAGAGACTCCGCATTACCACCTCCAATCCCCCAGGACCGGCGAATCAGGAGACACACCACAAGCTTTCAGGTAACTGGTTTTTTAATTGCAGGTCTCAGTGGAACAACCAACCATGACGCGTTTCGGGCTATGCAGCACTTGTTCACATGCAAGGAGTAACTGGATTCAATGGAGTTTAAAGTGCATTTGGCCCCGCCTGCTACCCTCCTCCTCAAAGGTCATGTGACCCACAAACATAAACAACAGACTAGATTTTCCTGAGTTCAATATCTTAAAAATATAGTAATTTTCATATGTACATATTGCTAAAAAATAAAAAATCAATTATGTAAAACAATTTGAAAGTATTGCACATTCTATACCATGCATAATGCATGTTAAACTTTATGCACCATTTTGTAATTATAAAGTCGCTTGGTCAACGTAACAGTGTCAAACTTTAGCTTTGCAAAATAACTGGATAAATCCATTATGTCACAATACAGAACACCTATATTTGTTTACATAAGGTGACTGTGCTGATGATATCATCTTAACCTCTGTCGCATGGGACAGAGAAATTTGAGGGCTCGTGTGCAAATGGGCAAAAAAGTGCTATAGTGTCAACAACCACAAGCTAGGACAACCTTGCCTAGAGTGCAAAGAGGCTTAATATAAAGTGCATAAATTCACATCTAAAAGATAATAATAAAATACATGATATACATCTTACTGGTTAAAAAGAATGCACATATAAAACGTTACCTGTATTAAAATAAGGGCAAAGCCATATTATTTGATCAAGGTAAGTAAAAAAATGCTTTTCTAAAAACAGTAATTCATCATGATTTTAAGTGCAGTGACCAAATATATGGTAATGAATTTAAATATTAAGTAGGGAGGAAAAAGAATTACCACTGATGTAAAGTGGCCGGAGGACAGAGATAAGGGGAAGAAAGAAGGGAGAGAATAGTAAAACCCAATAGATAACAGGGAACCTGACTATCTATTATACATCATAAATAGTTCTAGTTAAACCCTTTCTTCATATTCGAAAAAAGCAGATGGGCAACAGGGAACCTGACTACCCATTTATGCATTATTTAGTCGTAAAACAACTAGTTTGGGCACCAATGTTGTCTGAGTCCCTTACTGATATCTAGACGGGCGCTAATATAGAAACACAGGCAAAACCTCTTCGAAAATATAGGGATGGGAAAACACGCTTCGGAGTTAAGTATTAACTATAGGAAGTTATGGATGTCTTCCATATTGTTAAGGCCATTAGGCCACTTGCTGTCGAACTCCAAGATGAAGCGTGTCTCCAGCTGCCTCAGTAGCAGTTCCCTATTGCCTCCTCTGCGGGAGGGCGGAACTGATCCCACCACAAAATACGTGAGGCATTCTAGATCTTTATTGTGCCTTAACGCAAAATGTCATGCCACAGGATAGGCGGGATCATTATGTAGTATTGCCCTGATGTGCTGTAAAATTCTAACGTGCACCTGGGCTTTCGTACTGCCTATGTAGTTTAGTCCACAGGTGCACGTCAGAACATAGACTGCGAAGTCGGTTTTGCAATCATGATTGCCCTTGATAGGAATATCAGTCATGTCAAAGGGTGTGCGGTAATTTGTTTGGTTTATACCGAATTTGCACGCCCTGCAATGTGTGCATTTATAAAATCCTGACTTGGATTTCAACCACGTGCCCTTTTGTTTCAGCTCTGGGCTGCTGACATCCAGAGAGGCCCCCATATTTCTGTCCCTACGGAAGGTAACCATGGGCTTACGGGGCAGAGTGCAATTAAGGATGTTATCTGTGAGAACTATCGGCCAATTTTTCTGAATTATTTTCTTAATGGCGTTCTCTTCACTGCTGTAAGCAGTGATAAATCTAGGGCAAGTGTTGATTTCCATGTCTGGACCAGCAAGGGGATCAATGATGTCCGAATCTGAGCTTAGCTTTGTCAATAGACTATCTCTACTTCTTAACCTTGCTTTAGCCAAAGCTTGGTTAAGATTTTGTCAGAGTAGCCACGTTCCTTAAGACGGGCCCTGAGGTCCATGATACAATCCTCAAAATCAGCTGGTACACTGCAGATATGTTTAATCCTTAGGATTTCTCCATAAGGAATGCTGAATATTGTGTCCCTTGGGTGAAGATTAGAGGCATGCAGTGTAGTGTTGCCTGATGTGGGTTTACGATGTAAAGTAGATTCTAATCTATTGGCACTCACATAGATTTTAACGTCCAAAAATTCTATTTGTTTAGGACTGATGTGAGATGTGAAACGAAGATTGAGGGAATTTACATTGATTTCATCTATAAATAATTGTGCCTCATCTTCACTACCTTGCCATAGAATGAAAATGTCGTCAATGTATCTTAGATACTTGACGATCTTCTCTCTAACCCACACCTCATGTGTGACGCTGAGAACCTGCTCCTCCCACCAGCCTACGTGCAAGCACGCGTAGCTGGGGGAGAAGCAGGATCCCATTGCCACACCTCAGAGCTGTCTAAACAATTCTTTACCAAAAGCAAAATAATTGTAGTTTAGACACCAATTCATCAATTCAAGAATAATTTTGTTGTGCTCATATAATATATATATATATATATATATATATATATATATATATATATATATATATATATATATATATCATGGAGTAGACTAATTAGCTATGCGGCGGTCTGTAATGGGCCGCTGCGTGTAAGTGACTCAAGCTGTAATTTTTAAACATCGCTGCCTCTCCACCATGTATATCGGAGGTAAATGCCTGCCACCACCAGACTTCACGTATGGGACACCACTAGGTGTTGGAGGGAGCAGTTCACTGTACCTGCAGGCTCAGTGGGAGACATGAAAACTCCGACATGGATCACCAGAAGGATGGGCGGCGGTGCAAGCCGAGGATAGTGGGTCAATCAGAGATCATCATGCTGACTTTTAAAATCACGAGACCCTTGGCTTTATGTCATTCAGAGCGAAGCGGGCACTGAAGAAAGCCATAAGGCTGAAACGCGTCTGCCCCAGCGTTTCGCTATTTTCAACAACAGAGCTGCTTTTAATAAAAGTGAACTTGAGTCACCGAGCATGTGTCGGACCTGTCCTCTTGGGATGGGAGCTGGTGTGGATATATATATATATATATATATCTATACTACTATTATAAAGAGAGAACTTGCACCTTTAGGCAAGGTAAACTCGGGAACCACAGCGCCAATCTACACACCCGATACACCGTTGAAATCGGCAGGGTGTGTAGATGGTCATAGGCTTTAAATTTTTTTTAAATAAACGTTATATAAAAAGTTACATTTTTACAAAAAGTAGTTCCCCCAAAGTAGCGCCGGCCGCGACTGTGCGTCGTCACGTCAGGAGCAGGGGAGGAGCAGCGTCCCAGGAGCAGCGGACATGGCGCGCAGGGAAGGAGCGGTGAAGTGAGGCCAGCGGCGGAGCGGAGAGGCGGATATGGCACGGGGAGGAGCGGCGGCGGACAGGTGGTGAGTGGCAGAGTGGCGGAGCGGAGAAATATGGACCGGCGGTGTGAGCAGCAGAGGCAAGGTAAGAATCCGGGGCAGCCAGGGTCGGGGCGGGCGGGCCGCGGGCTGCTGGGGAATGTCAGGGCAGGCGGGGGTAGGGGAAGCCAGCATTTCAGGTTTGCGTGCTCTCCCGCCCCGGCCCCTGCCCGCCACAACATTGTCCGGGACACAGACAATGTCGTGGCGGGCGGGGGCCTGGGTGGGAGAGCACGCAAACCTGAAATGCAGCCCCCAGCCCCCTTCTACCCCAGGCAACGCTGGGGCGGGCTGCTAGTATATATATATTTTTGGGAAAAGCAGGTCCTCATGAAAGAACACAAAACTACATTTGAAAATAATGTGATCTCATGGCTTCGTTATATAGACAATGTTTTTATTATTTGGAAGGGCAATATGCAGAGTGCTTTGGAGTTTGTTGAACTTTTGAATACTAATGAGTTCAATCTGCACTTCACGTCAAACATAAGTGACACCATGCTCGAATTTTTAGATGTCCAAATACTGATAACTGATGAGACACTTACCACTACAGCATATAGGAAACCATCTGCTGGAAATGCAATATTACATGCATCAAGTGCTCATCCGCGCCACCTAATTGCCAGCATACCCTATGGTGAATTGCTGCGCCTTAAACGCATTTGCAGCACGCCGGAACAATTTTACATCTGTAGCCGGACATGCTTAGATCGCATGCGAGCAAGAGGGTATAGCGAGGACATCCTTGACAAAGCCATGAGTAAAACTAATGAAAGATCGAGATCCACCCTGCTGCCCAGCACCACTGAGGTAGATTTCAGTACAGTGGATGACAATAGTTCCCCAAGACTGATCACCACTTACAGTAGACAGGAGCGCAAAATACGCAATATCATGAAAAAGAATTGGCCCATTGTTCTTACAGACCCTATTCTTAAAACCACGTTATTAGAACATCCTAGCGTGACATTTAGAAAGTCAAAAAACATAGGGAATCTCCTATCTAAAGAGATTTCCACTGGGTCTACAAGTATAAAAACATGGATGCCCTCGAGTAATGGATTCCGTAAATGTGCTACATGTAGGGCATGTAACTTTGGAGCCAACACTGCCACTTACAATACCCCTTTTAAAAATAAAGCGCAAACAATTAGAGGGAAATATGACTGCCGCACTGAGTACGCCATTTATGTTCTCACGTGTACCTGCGGCTTGCGTTATGTTGGCAGTACGAAAAATCCCGTACATATGCGCATCCTGCAACACATTCGTGCCATTATCCATAGTGACCCGGCATACCCGGTAGCCCGACATTTCAAAGTGAGCCACAACAAAGACGTAAATTGTCTCACTTACTTTGTAATTGATCAGGCACCGATACCCAAGCGTGGTGGGGACAGAGATAAGGCTCTAAGGCAGTTAGAGACTAGATATATTCTCAATCTCGATTCTAAGCATCCTAACGGCCTTAATGACAGGGAGGACATGCACACCTTCCTGCTATAATAATTATTGTATCCTGTACCCCATCCACCAATCAAGTTTGTCTTGTCACTTGTGTCCACAACATCGCCAGTAGTCTAGATAATTACAGCACAAGATTAAGTGAACAATTCACTAACATCCTTGAGCGACATTTACTGAACCTGTGATTTTATATCTCTCCCCAGTATCACTATGTTTTTAAACCTTTCACACTATCTTGGTTGCACTCATTTCACTCAGCACTTTATAAAATGGGAAGTTGACTTTGTATACATCTGGTCATCTATTGCTTTAGAAACCAGCGGCTCAATGGTAGAGGCTCTATCCTAATTGTATGAGTTCAGCACCAGCACTTTATAGATAGTATTCTTTTTTACTAGCAACGTGACCTTTAGGCGTGCCACCTGTGGGAGCCAATGTATTTACTTGATTACATATCAGCTACGTTATAGCCAGTTTAAAGATAAATTGCCATTTTTGCACAATTATTTTAACATAATATTTATTTATGTAAATTATCAACGGACCTTTTATTCATTGAAGGTATTTTTTTACTATTTTAACATATTTATATGTTATTTATGGATTGCAAAAGGTTTTACTAACTGGATCACTATTTATAAGACACGATAGTTGTATTATATGGTTTCCAAGTATTATGCTATTGGTTTAATATTGGCATACGTCAATACGCATTTAAGCGGTCATATGTTCGTTGCAAATTGAACCACATTGAAAGAATCTCTATTTTAAGTCCAATATAAATTATGCTGCTATATTTTTATCTAAGCTGGCAAAGTTGCAATTTCTTGTGCACATGTAAAACACCTAACACGCTAAAAAAGTCTGTTTTCTATGTTTTTGATTACTAGAACACGTGGTGTTACTATAGAAAGAAAAAAACGAGTGTGTGCGCTATTTAAAGTGACACTATCTGCATTTCCGTTATGTGATCAAGGGCAGTCCCTGCCCGAAACGCGTCATGCTTACCTGAACTGCTGACACAATGGATAATAAAAGTTCGCTGTGACACTCTGCTAAATCGTGTGGTGGTCCGTTACTTCTGTGGTCTAAACTGGGAACAGAAATTGCTCCATATATATATATATATATATATATATATATATATATATATATATATATTACCTACTGGCGATAGCCAGTAGGTATATATAGTTAGGATTTTTTCTCTATGGAACTTTTGAAAATTCTATGTCTAATAACTTTGGCGTTTGTGGACGGAATCGGCTGAAATTTTCAGGAAAATGGCACATTTTGTTTCTGAGCAGCCCCCGAAAATTTGGGGGGGTTCCGTCAAGGGGGGGCTGAGAAAAAAGGGGGGTCCCAAAACGCGTTTTTCCCATTCATTTCTCCATAGGGCGTTTGGCCTCACTTTTAGCTCGAACGGCTGAATGGATTTGCACGAAACTTGGCAAAATTGTAGGGACTCTTAGCCCGATGTGCCTTTGCTGGGTCTCAATATATGTGCTCCGGTGGATTTTGAGAAATTAACGTTTAAAAAAACAGATATATCTGTGACAGCGTACCGGATAGCGCACTAGTTCGCGTACTTTTCGCGTAACGGAGCTTTGCGAAGCGAAGCTGATTGGCTCTCCGGTGTCTGTCAACATTCTAAACAGTCCGGAGCGGCCGCCATCTTGTCTCTCGGTAGGATCGAGAGACAAGAGGTGGTGAAAAACGAAGGGGGAAATGAAGGAAAGGGGGCAAGGTAGACCCCTCCTGACCCCCTAGGATTGATGAGGGGGATATTAAAGTGGCCCGCGGGGCAAAAAAAATAAAAATTGCGATTTTTCGCCGTAGAGGCGCGTCCCGGTACGCAAACCGGGCAGCTAACTGGGCAGCTAACCGGCAGCGTAACGGGAGTCTGAGGAGAAGCTGATTGGCTGTCAACATTGTAAACAGTCCGGAGCGGCCGCCATCTTGTCTCTCGGTAGGATCGAGAGACAAGAGGTGGTGAAAAACGAAGGGGGAAATGAAGGAAAGGGGGCAAGGTAGACCCCTCCTGACCTCCTAGGATTGATGAGGGGGATATTAAAGTGCCCCGCGGGGCAAAAGAAAAAAAAAGAAAATTGCGATTTTTCGCGGTAGAGGCGCTTCCCGGTACGCCAACCGGGCAGCTAACCGGCAGCGTAACGGGAGTCCGACATCTTGTGTTTTTGGAGCGTCCGGTTTGCGTACCGGGTAGCGTTCCGGTAAGCGTAACAAGGGGAAAACCAAGAGAAACAGTAAAATAAAATTTAAAGGAATAGATTTCCACCAAACTTGGCAAAATTGTAGGGACTGTTTGTTTGATGTGCCTTTGCAAGGCCTCAAGATATGTGCACGTGTGGATTTTGTCTAATTAAGGTTAAAAAAATATATATATATATCTGTAAGCGTGCTCGGGCGCGCTTACGTTACGGGTTTTGTTTGCGCTGCAGAGACGATACGTCACGTTTATGCGACGCGTCATGAGGCGTCTCACTTGGCTACGTGATACGTCACGTAATAAAGACTATATTTTACAGCTATAGATATTAGCTTTTAAAAAACCAATGAAATTCACTGAAAAAACCATAGGTTACAGACCATATATAGTTAGGAATTTGCATTTACAAAACCATGAAAATTCACTGAAAAAACCATTGGTTATAGACCAAATATAGTTAGGGATTAGCATTTACAAAACCTTAATTTACTCGCACAAAACCATAGAAATTCGCATATATAGTTAGTTGCAATAACTATATATTGCGCACCCGCAATCCACTGCTGATGATGTCACATATTACATCATTCATGACATGGTCAGTGACATCACTGATGACATCACTGATGACATCTCAAATGACATCACTGATGACATCACTGATGACATCTCAAATGACATCACTGATGAAATCACTGATAACATCTCATTTGACATTACTGATCACATCACTGATGATATCATTCATGTGATAATACGATCAACCTCTTCAGACTCTAATATAACCTTAGATACAATCAGTGTAAACAGACACTCACAGACTGTCACTCATCCATGGAGTTACTCACACACCTAGTCAGTCATGCAAAGAATCAATCACACCTCCATTTCCTCAACTATACAGTTATACACACCTTACTTAATCAAACATATACTAACACATATTTACTCTCTTATACAATCACTGATACAAGTTCACAATGATCCATACAGCCACTCACACATTCACTGGCTCTTATGCACAGTTATTTATATATGTCAACTCTTACATGTACTGTGTTTTACATATGTACTTACTTTGACATGTAGCACTGAGAAATCCAATCACTCACCAATACACTCATGCAGACAGTCAACCGCCCATACAGCTGTTTCCACATGCACTTTTGAACCCATACATCTACTGAATCAACTGCTCACACATCTATGCACAGAGTCACATACCTCCCAGCCACCCCCACACACACACTCACTCTCCCATACAAATATTTGGGCAACCAATCAATAACCCATATAGTTACTCATATAGCTACTGATCAACACATGCAGCAGTTTACAGAACTACAGAAATAATGATGCACAAATTAAGACAGTTTAGTCACTAACCCATGCACTCAGTGAGACACATTTAATCATTCTCTCATACAGTCAGTCATGCACCTACTAAATCCTTCATCCAAACACTTATACATCCACTCATTCTTCAATATGCAAGACATATTTTAACTTTACAGAAACATACAGTCACTGGATGTTGTCATCAGTGATTTCATCAGTGATGTCATTTGAGATGTCATCAGTGATGTCATTTGAGATGTCATCAGTGATGTCATCAGTGATGTCACTGACCATGTCATGAATGATGTAATATGTGACATCATCAGCAGTGGATTGCGGGTGCGCGATATATAGTTATTGCAACTAACTATATATGCGAATTTCTATGGTTTTGTGCGAGTAAATTAAGGTTTTGTAAATGCTAATCCCTAACTATATATGGTCTATAACCAATGGTTTTTTCAGTGAATTTTCATGGTTTTGTAAATGCAAATTCCTAACTATATATGGTCTGTAACCTATGGTTTTTTCAGTGAATATATATATATATATATATATATATATATATATATATATATATATATATATATATATATATATATATATATATATATATATATGTATATATATATATATATATATATATATATTTATCATGGAGTAGACTAACTAGCTATGACAATGCAGGAACTCCTCTTCGTCTCAGCATTATATTCTCCTGCATGCAAACTAAGAACCAAACAGACTCCATTTTGTGCTGTACATCTATTAGACTCGGACGATGGTCACGTGCCACCCTCCAGAAGCCGAGTAAGCCTATTAGATGAGGTATATAGACAGCTGGATTCATACTATTCTTTCTTCTTCTGAGACCCAAGGTCGCATCTGGTTTCAGAGGTGATAAGCGCATTCCTGGAGGCGCCGTACCCGTGCTCCCAGGCACCAAGACGAAAGGGAGTCACCCCTCCTGGCCCTCCCCAATAATAGCAGAAGCAGACTTCTAAACAAGCTATGTGCGCCATATATGGTCTTTCCTTTAAGCTACTGTGCCTACCAGTATTTTTCCATGTACGGTGATCCCATGTAACGTAATGAAGGTATATATGTCATGAGTTGAGTGTGAATCGGCAGTCTACTCCGTGCACTGACTGGGTGATGTCGGAGAGGGTCCTCTATAGAGTATTGATTGCCTAATAAACGATTGAGTTTCCTTCACTGCCAACTGACTGATTATTTGGTAAGACGATAATTGGGGGCTATTGGTAGGTATAGCTTCATAGGTTATTTTTGTAATACGACAATAACTGTTTGCCTCTTAAAAGCTCATCTTCCAGCAGCTGTCAGTTGTTAAAAAAGCAGGTGCAAACTACAATATACAGCAGTGATGGCCATCTCGACCTTCAATGACACAAGAACGACTGAACTCATTTGCCATATGGCCACTGAATGCAAAGTCTTGCAAAAGGTAGACTTTCACGATACCCTGAAAGATTTCACCACGGACAAATTGAGAAAAGTGAATATTTAAAAGTTTGCTGGGTTATTAACATTTAAAGAATACTTTTTTTTGTTTAATAACAATAATTGTTAATGTTTACTTTTGTCAAATAAAATTGATTTATTAAAATTGTTGGTTGTTAAAAAATGTAAACGTTTTAGGGGATAATTTGCGAGATGGGATCCGAAATTTCGACTGCTTAGGGGCCTCCACTGGGTTTACTCCGACACTGAGTACAGCCCTTGGCGATGTACAGTGGCCTACAAATATACAGGTAGTTCACAAATGTGCTATGCGCATGTGCCCAATTGGTCTGTCCCGTTATTATACATGCTGGTGCGGGCCTTACAGCTGTGGGCCTGCTCAATCACCCAACTGTAACCAAAAGCAAAAATCGAACTTTTGCAACCCTCTTTGAAAGAATCAGATTACAAAACCTTCCAAAAACAACAACCAACTTTAAATGATTGTACATGAGTGAATGGTTATAACTAAAGTAAAACTGTTTACTTTCCGAAAGAAAACGGCCAGTTTTGATTCATGTGACTGCTGACAGTTTTATCTTAGCTTGTCAACAATTTCGCTTCAAATGTACTGTCCGTAACATAATGACATCATTGCTTACGTCGTGCCTTCGCAAAGTACACCACAAAAGCAGGGACATACTTTGAATTCGCCTCTTTTGCCACAACCCATCTCTTTTTTTTAGGATTTGATCTCAACCACATGTTTATGTAAGTCATTCGAATATATTACACTTTTATGAGCCTTCAATTATATTTGTTAAATAGATTTTGTGGAAAACGTAATATGAAAATAATAAAAATTGCATTCTTTAGGTATATGTGAAATGAATGCATTTTCTATGGATGAAGCAAGCATACACAAATGAAATCATGATCACAAAAGTATTTTGTTCAGCAGACTCATTGTAATGTGTACTTTGAAGAAGAACATTGACTTTTCTATTCAAGCCAGAGTACAAAAACCTTGCCATAGTGCACTGCAGTTTTACTTAATTGATATTTGAGCTGAACAGGCAATTCAAAAACATAAAACGACTGAGTGGTGCAAATGTTATTTTTGCATCGGCTTCAGGTGCAAATGCTAATTAAATATTTCCCTGCAATGGTTGAAACTTTGAAACGTGGGCCTGGGAAGGGCAGTGCCAACCCCTACAGGGGACCGCGGTTAACGCACTTCTAGGGCAGTTTACAGAAAGGGCTGGCAGCCAATGCCCACAAAAGTATCTGCACGGCATTGGCCAGTGGGTTTTAAAATCATCCACTCAGGGGGCCAGGGGCGTGTCAGGCGCATGGGTAAAGGGAGGCCAACAGGTTGTTTGCCACGACCGTCAACGCAATCGTTATCGGCTCATAATGCACCGGCTCATCGGAGCATTGTCGGATCACCGAGCTGCACCGGGGAGAGAGCCAAAGACACACAAACGATGGACGGAATGCAGAACAAATCAAACATTCACTATCAGTCAAGGGTTCTGGGTTAAATCTATCGTTCTTTTGCTCACCATGCCTCCCCAGTCCGGACCCAGCCATATGCAATTCAGTGTTGACCCTGCTCCTCATGGGAACAGTCCAGCCGAACTGTCAAGCTCGGTCCACTCTGACCACAAACAAGCATCCTGACACTGGTTTCGGGATATCACCCCATGAGCCATGCTAGCTTGAATCTAGTGGACACTGGTTTCGGGATATCACCCCATGAGCCATGCTAGCTTGAATCTAGTGGCACAGGGAGCCTGGGACCCATGTCTGGGCATATCAAGTGCACTTAGGGCAAGAAAGCAAAAGACGCACAAATGAGGGGTGTGGCAGGTGCATGGCTAAGGAGACTGGTATGGAGGCCAACCTGTTGTTTGCCACGATCCTCAACGCAATAGTTATTGGCTCATCAGAGCATCGTGGGATCACCAGCCTGCACCAGGGAGGAGTTACTGCCTGCGTCGCCATCACCATGGTCAAACCACCAAAAATGACTCATCCCAGACCAAGTGAGTGGAAGCAACATCATGCAGCAGGAGCAACATTGTGCAGTGGGAGCGACTTCGGCGAGGAGGGCGGGATGATTGCAGCTGGTGCAGGCAGGGGGACAGTGTGGAAAAGGCTGCGAAGCAAGCTTACCTGCTTTTATGACGAGGGAGATGCCCCCTCACCCAGTACCCCCATCCACATCTTGGGGCCATGGGAATGGAAAAGAATCAGCATGGGGGTAAGAGGTAAGAGGCCAGTGGTGGGTCTCCCAGCAGCGAGTCAGGACTCCAGCAATTAAAGGAGGTGGTGGCACAGCAGGCAATGTCTGATCAAACAGTTCAGTTCAGTAAATCTTTATTTCGATGACCAAAAGTCACCATAAAAATGCATTTATACAAAAAACATTATTTACATTTTCATTTCTGAACCGACCCACTTTAAAAAACAGTTTAAAAACAGTTTAAAAAGAATAAAAGCAAATCACAATTCATGCATCATTACTCAATCTCTAGTTTTTCTAAGTCTTGCTGTTACTTTCAAGAAATTTACAATAGAACACAGGGTACGCATATCAGTAGCCTTTTGTAAGAAGATTAGGGCGGTCTTGGCTTGGCGGATTTTGGCCTTTTTTAAAATATCAACAAGGAATCTGCGACGGGGAGTTCGATAAAAAGGGCAGAGTAGTACAAAATGAAGGGTGTCCTGCGGAGACCTATTGTCGCAGCCACAGGCACCCTTCTGCTCAATTGTCACCGTAAAACCTGAAGGATAAGCTAAAATATGGTGTAACAGATTGAGCCTAAAACGACACAATAAAAACCTATCTTGATGGTTGTGCATTAAAAATAGATAGGGCTCCATGCCAACTCCATTACTTACTAGGCGATGAGCCACCACTGATTTTTTTACTGAGTCGGAGTTTGATCTTTGTGACTCAAATTTATCTAAAAGTTCTCTTTTGATTTGATGTCTGCTTGTGGTGGTTATAGAGGTCGGGTCACTAAAGAGTAATGCCTGATCGATGGATTCTAGTGTCTCTTTGATATATTTCAGCCACAGAATTTGAACATGATTTTCTTTTTGCAAACAGTCACTGACTATTTGCCTACTTAATTCCGCCTCCGGGTTCACCCATATCCTAACCATGTTGTTATGGGTCTCACCTTCACCAAGTCCGAAATATATGGGATCCCCAGCTCAGTGTGTGTTATTCCTGCTGGGGTAGCCTGGGGTATCTTCAGAATCCTTTGTAAGAATTTGTCTTCCTCCAGTTGTAGGAGCCTGACATCCCTAAAGCCCCAAACCTCTGCACCATATAGAGCTTTAGCAGTACTTACAGCTATGTATAAATTCATCACTTGCTCTGGAGACTACCGACCCAGTCTACGAGCAAAATTTAAAATTGCCCCATTTGCACAAACCAACTTCCTGCATCTTTCCTCAATTAAAAGGTCAAACTTTATGTCCTTGTCAAACAAAAGGCCCAGGTAGGAGAAGGAGCTTACAGTTTCTAATTTGTGGGCCCCTATTTTGAATACAAATTTCCTGCTGGGTTTCTTGCCGGTTACAATCACATAGGATTTGCTCAGGTTCACAGAGAGATCCAATTTGTCCATGAAATCCACAAATTCATCTACTAGATGTTGTAAGCTCAGGGCTGTGCGGGCAAGCAAGACCGCATCATCCGCATAAAGCAGAACCGGTATGTGACGCTTTCCTACTTTAGGACAATCCACACTTAAGGCAACCAGACTTTCTCCAGATCGTTAATGTAAAGGGAGAACAAAAATGGTGCAAGGATACATCCCTGCCTCACTCCGCTGGTACACGGGAAGGGATCAGTACTCCCCCCGTGTTATAGCGGACCTTGGCAGTGGTGTTCCAGTGTAACTCCTTGAGGATGTTGATGAGTCCAGGGTCAATTCCCAGGTTGCTCATTAAATCCCAAAGTTTACTCCTATTTACATTGTCAAAGGCTGCTGCCAAGTCCATGAAACCCATATAGAGCGTACCTTTACTAACCCTTGTATATTTTTCAGCTAGAAGGTAGAGATTTAAGCATTGATCGCTTGTTGATTTGCCTGATCTGAACCCGTATTGAGTGTCTGCTATTATGTTGTGCTCTTCAGTCCACAACATCAGGCGATTCAAAATCGCTCTGCCCAGCAATTTCCCTGACACATCTATCAGCAATATTGGTCTATAGCATTGAGGATTGTCCCTACTACCTTCGAACAGATCTTGGGAGCAGGCCTGGAAACACCGCATGAGAAGAACAAATAAGAGAACCATACAGAGAGGAAGGGCCACTGTTGGAGGCCCAGAGAAAGCCCACACTCCAACAAGGCTTGCCAAACAGGAAAGCTGCAGTCACTAAGGATATTAAGAACAGGC
Organism: Lissotriton vulgaris; assembly: GCF_964263255.1. Classification (NCBI taxonomy): domain Eukaryota; kingdom Metazoa; phylum Chordata; class Amphibia; order Caudata; family Salamandridae; genus Lissotriton; species Lissotriton vulgaris. Next base: position 354,816,508 of record NC_141689.1, on the reverse strand, counting down.
AAAGACATCAGCAAGGCACAGAAGAGCTTTTGGCACAGAGCAGTGATGGAGAATGTATCCCACAACCAGGTAAAATAATGTGGGATGAGCCGGGGATCACAAAGCATGAGAAGGGCCATTTCAGAGGGTCACAACCTGACCCAGAATAGCAGGAGAGCTGAGGAGTTAAAACGGGAGCAGGAGATATTGCAGATCAAGGGTCAGCTGAAGGACCAGCAACAGCTGCAGTTCCACTGTTTTGTCGGCGTAGGCCCAGGCAGCACAGAGAACAAGCATTTATAATGTAATAGGGCTTGCATTTCCGAGAGTTTGAGCTACTGGCATTATAAATGACAAAGCTTTTTATTTATGTGTTTTGAAAACCTGCAAGCGTGTATAAAACTCAATTTGTACTTATAGTCCCTGCTTACCAGAAGCAAGGCTGGAAGTAATTGCACTTCGTTTACTGCCTGCCGTGCTTCTCCTAAGGACTATAAGAACAAAGCGTGTTTTCATGCCCCGCTTGCAGGTTTTCAAAACACATAAATAAAAGGCATTGTCATTTATAATGCCAATAGCTCAAACTCTTGCAAATGCTTGTTCTCTGTGCTGCCTGGGCCGAAGCCGACTAATGCAAATGCTTGTTTATTCAATTCCACTCTGTAACGTGTGAAGTTTATACACTTCACTCTGTAACGTTTTATTGTTCATCAAATGTTTATGAAGAGGCGCATGCGGGCTAAGAGTGAGAGCAGTTAAGGGATTCATTGCATGTCGCCGATCTCCTTTATTATAACTACTTTAATTCAAATAAAGCATGGTTAATCTGCTGCTTCGCTTGGTGCATTTTGACAGTTTTACCTTTAGTCTTAATGATTTGGGTTCAATTAGTAGGTCTCATTCATTTATCCTGGTGGTCAGCATTTCTTCATAAACTCTCTGGGTATTGTTAAACTGTTTCCTCAGATTGTTGTTTGGGGCTCTGTAAACCAAATTGCTGGGCTCACAATCACTGATGCATGAACTTCTCATATGACAAGCGCGGAGAATCACAACGCGCGCACTTAGGACCCAGCCTTTCAGGACCCCGCCCGCTCCTGTTCTCTGGTGATAGGTCGGGCGGACGGCTTAATCAGCGTCCGGCCGACCCATTTCCGCTTCGGCGATATCGCGTGACCCGAGGGTCAGGGGGTGGAGAATCTGGGCCTATTTAGGGTCAACTCCCTGTGACTGGGGTCTCTGTTCCCGCTATCACTCCTGGATACCTGACTGCTCACGCCGGCACCTGGCCATTCTCGTGATCCGTGCCGGCTTCCCGAAACTCTAGAAGCAGAAGGATCGAGCATCGTTCGTGTAGCCAGGTAAGGGGTCGAGTGCCTCGGGGGGCCTCGTGGGCAGCCGTGAGTCACGGTGGGTGCTGGGAAGGGACTGGAGTGTCGCTGCCTTACGGGGCTTACGGCTGTGTGCGGGGATCCTCGTGGTGCGGGCTCCTGCCGGGCGGCGTGAACGGTGCTTAGGGGTGCAGGAACAGGGAACTCGGGGCGCGTTAGGTGCAGGTAGTGCGAAGCGCGATATAGTTAGCATGGCGCCAAAAAAGGGAGGTCAAAAGCGAAAGGAGTCTGAACCTTAACTAGCGCAGATAATGAAATTGCTGCTAAAGAAGTTGAGCAAGGAGGCTCCCGATAGCGGGGATGAGAGCGATTCTTCCCGGGGGGAGCAGCCCGAGGTAGTGGAGCGGCCGCGCAGGGGGTTACCACCGAAGGCCGCTTGTCCACCAGTAAAGAAGAAGGCCAAGGCGCAGCCTAAAAGGAAAGGGACGAAGAGTAGGCCTAGCCCTGCCAGGGGGAAACAGGACGAGGGATCAGTAGGTCCCGTCCCCACTTCTCCGTTGGATGCAGAGCGGGTTTTCCCTTCTGATCCCATGCCGAATGTGGCCACGCCAGTAGACCCAGTGGGTTCAGTTTTGTCTGAGATTAGGGAGGCGCTGAAGGCGTTGGCCCCGGGAGGCGCGGGACCATTAGTCACGGTCCCTCCGGCCCCACTCCCACCGCAGCCGGTGGCCGCAGTGGCAGCCGCTGGCGATCCGTTGGATAGCTTGCTGGTGTCAGTTTCCACATTAGTGGGCCAATTATCAGCCCCGGAGAAAGTATTAGAGAGAGTGAGCGCTAGGGCGGCGGCACCGTGGGTGCCCCCGCAGGCTACAGAACAGGGCGCGTTGCAGGATATTCAGAGGCAGTTGGCGCTCTTAGTCGAGTCGCGCAAAGCATTGCCCAGTGTAGCGATTGGAGCCCAGCCCCCCGCGACAGTGATAGCGGGGCCATCTACAGGAGGTAAGCCTGGGGATGCTACACTGAGGAACAGCGAGGTGGGAACTAGTCAGGGGAACGTGTTGTCTCAGTCAGGGATGTTAGCTACGCATGTGAGTATGGAAATGCGAGAGAAGATTTGGAAAGGTGCCTACGTAGATATATTCTCCCTTATCAGGCCGAAGAGGCGAGACGAGGATTACAAGGACAGGGATGGGAAAGAGCACTCCTTCCGAGAGCAGAGACCTAGGATAGAGGAGACAATAACCAATTGGTTGTTCGGCTTTCACGTCTATGTCTCAGTGTTGTTGGAAAGAAGGCCAGAGTTGGCTATTCCACTGGTGTTTTATACTAATAAGATTGTAAAGGCTCACGCCACCCACGGGGGTTCAGCCTGGCTGACATACGATAGGGAGTTTTGCTGGGCAAAGGAGGAAAACCCCTCCATTTGTTGGGACCAGGTTGAGGTCAATGCTTGGTTAGAGAGCGTAAGCAATAGGGAACACCCGGCGAGGCAGCTTTTTCGGACTTCCCAGGGAGGGCCGGGCGAGAAGAAAGGCACATGTTGGGCATTCAATGGCAAAGGTTGCACATGACCCCCTGGGCAGTGCAAGTTTAAACACGCCTGCGCCTACTGCGGTCACCCGTCCCATCCTGAATCAAGGTGCAACAAGAAATCCAAAGAACGGGGGGGTACAGCCCCTAAGGATATCAAGCCCACCCAAGCCTGAACTGCCTACTCCAGTGAATATTGAAAAGATGATTAGGTGGTTGAACAGATACCCGGACAGGGCAGCTACTAGGATGTTGTTTGAGGGTTTTTCCAGGGGATTTCGTATCCCAGCGTCTCATTTTCCCCCTATTAGTCAATGTAGGAACCAAGTTTCAGCAAGGACCCATCCCTCAGTTGTGGCCACAAAGGTGGAAAAAGAGCGGGCCTTATGCCGAGTAGCAGGCCCATTCCCGGCTCCTCCATGGGAGAACTTTGTGTGCTCTCCTCTGGGAGTAGTGCCCAAGAAGGAGCCGGGACAATTCCGGATGATCCACAATCTATCCGCACCAAAGGGTGCATCGGCAAATGATGCCATCGACCCGGCAGTGTGCTCAGTGACGTACTCGTCCTTTGATGCCGCGGTTCAGAAAGTGAAGGAGCTAGGCCGGGGGGCATTGCTAGCGAAAACCGATATTGAGTCAGCATTCCGCTTGTTGCCGGTGCATCCCGAGGATTACCATTTGCTAGGCTTTCAGGTCCAACAGCAATTTTATTACGACAAATGTATGCCTATGGGTTGTGCAGTTTCTTGCAAGTACTTTGAGACCTTTAGCTCCATGCTGCAATGGGTGTTTTCGGAGAAGTCAGGATGTACAGATGTGGTGCATTACTTAGACGACTTCATGGTGATGGGCCCCGCGTCCTCAGATGCCTGCGCTTTGGCCCTGAGTCAGCTGGTGGCCATGTTGAAGGAATTTGGTGTGCTGCTGGCACCGAGCAAGACAGTCGGCCCGGACACGTGCATGTCCTTCCTGGGCATTGAAATTGACACGGTTGCGGGGGAATGTAGATTGCCGATGGATAAAGTAAGAGCCTTTTCCCTAGCCATTGAGGTAGCCTTGGCGTGTCCGAAGGTGACGTTACATCAGTTACAAGTTCTTGTGGGTCAGCTAAATTTTGCTTTGCGCATCATTCCCATGGGATGCCCTTTCTCGAGGTCTATAGCCAGAGCGATGGTGGGTCTCACCCAGAAGCATCATCGGGTGTGATTAACAGCAAGGGTTAAGGAAGACCTCAAGGTATGGCGAGACTTCCTGACAGATTTCAACGGGCGGGTAGTGTGGCCCGCGCCGCCGGTGTCCAGTGTTGAGCTAGGCCTATACACCGACTCAGCCGGGAGTGTTGGATTTGGGGCGATCTTGGGCCCTTCCTGGTGCGGGGCGGTCTGGCCAGCGGAGTGGCACCTAGCAGGATTGATGAAGAATTTAGCTTTCCTAGAGCTTTTTCCTATTTGGGTGGCAGTTACGGTCTGGGCAGATCGCTTCAGGGACCGGGCAGTGACCTTTTGGTCGGATAAAATGGCGGTGGTTCAGGTTATCAACCGACAGGGGGCGACTTGCCCGCATGTGCTTAGGTTGCTGAAGCTGTTGGTGTTGGCATGCTTGAAATTGAATTTGACTTTTAAGGCTGCGCATATACCTGGTGTTGATAACCATGCTGCTGACGCTTTGTCTCGTTCCAAGTTGCAGGACTTCCGGAGGTTCCACCCGCAGGCGGAAGAGCGCATGACGACGTTCCCTACGTCACTGTGGAAAATTGGAGACCCACTTTAGCGGGGCTGGTAGGTGCCGCTCTGAGTGATCGCACCAAACGGGTCTATCAGTCACAATTTAATGTTTACAAATCATTTGTCAAACAGTTGGGTGATGCGAGGTTCTTTTCAACTGAAGCAATTTACGCCTTTTTACAGGTTCTGAGGGATCAGGAAAAAACAGTGTCCTATGCTAGGGCTTCCCTGGCTGAGATAGGCTTCTTTGCTAAACTGGCGGGGGAGCGGGACCCTGGGGCTTCATTCTTGATCAGGAAGACCTTAGCAGGTTGGGCCCGATTAGACGGGTCACGGCGGGACTGTCGTAAGCCTTTGGATCTCCCGACCTTGATTGATATTTTGGGGGTACTGCCTGTTATTTGCCAGTCACCATTCGAGGGGACCATGCTAGGGGCGGCCTTTTGCCTGGCCTTCTACGGGGCCTTTCGCCTTGGTGAGATTGTTGGGGCCTCCAGAATAGACCATGGGTGGGGCTTGCAGCTCAGGGATGTCTCCATTACCCCGGCGGGCCTGTTATTGCGGTTGAGACGGTCCAAGACAGACCAAACAGGAAAGGGGGTCAACATCCAGTTACGGCCAGCCACAGGGATAGCTGCCTGCCCCGTATCCCATATGCAGGCGTACCTGGCCCGACGCCCAGCAGGGGGGGGTCGGCTCTTTCGTCCAAGAGAACGGGGATTGCCTGTCTCAATACCAGTTCAAGGCAGTGTTTGGGTTGGCTCTGGGGAATCTGGGGCTGGGAGCAGCGGGCTATTCTTCTCATTCCTTTAGGATTGGGGCCGCAACTTTAGCGGCAGGGGCTGGTCTGGCCCCCAACATGGTGAAAGGTGTAGGTCGCTGGACCTCTGATTGCTACAAACGATATGTAAGGCCTGAATTGTTGTAACACATATGTGTGCAGTGTCTAACGGCTTCATCTCTCTCCTTTCTGATTAGTATGCCCGCTTCTGTGGTATGGGTACTCGGGCACTCTTTCGTGCGTCGCTCGGCGGTGCGCTTGCAGCGAAGAGAGGTGGTGAAACCGGCCGCATTGGGCGAGACCGAATTCGTATGGCATGGCGTTGGAGGGATTCGGATCCGACACTTGAGGCGGAGCGTCGAGGAGCTCAGGGCACGAGAGCGCAAATCGCCGGATTGGATTATTGTGCATTTGGGAGGCAACGACATGGTCGACAGGGGGCGCTTGGCTGTCAAGGAAGCCCTACTAGCAGAGTTTGCCTGACTGGGGCATGAGTTCCCATCGACAAAAATAGTCTGGTCTGGCATGATATCACGCAGGGCATGGGGCCCAGGAGTGCGTCCTAGATCTTTGAACGTCTCGGTGAGGCGATTGAACGGCGAACTAGCAAGGTTGTGCTCAGTGAAGGGCCGCTTGCGCTACCTCCAGCACCGGATGATTTCCGGAGAAGCAATGTACCACCAAGATGGGGTGCATTTGTCGGACTATGGAACTGATACTTTTATCCAAGAACTTTGGTCATTTATTCTGAACGCAGGTGGGGAGGGTGTCAGACCTGTGGGCCTTGGCCACCCTTGTGGCGGAGAAGAGACCTGCGATCAGTAAATGGTGGCTAAACAAGATGGATGGGAGCCCGCTTGCCGGGCTCCATAGGCCAGCTCTGAGGGGGGATATGGCAAGCTCTCCACTGGGAGGAAGTGACCACCGGCTGGGGAGGCTAGGGCGACAGATTTCGAGCCTCCCGGGTGACCCGGGGCAGCCTGGTGGTCGAGAGGTGGGCCCCCGGTAATGGCGGACAAGGATAGAAGGGCGGGACCCACCTCTCTAAGGGGCAGGTGCACGGCACTTGGCGTAGGATGCCCAGTTGCGAGATGCGAACCAGATGGTGTTCCTCCCTTAGGGTTGGGAAGGTGATGGAGCTGATATGCTCATAAATGTAGTTATGTTATAACTTGTGATTTTAGATATGCATGTTATTGCTTGTCATGTGTATACAATGTGGTGAATAAACATGGCCTTTTTAACCCCACCCGAATCTCTGGTGATTTCAAATGTGGGGATCTTGCTTGTCTAGGGTAGTTGGGCGGCAGGGGCATATCTGGAGGGTCCGGGTCCTATGACAAGCGAGGAGAATCACGACGCGTGCACTTAGGACCCAGCCTCTCCGGACCCCGCCCGCTCCTGGTCTCTGGTGATAGGTCGGGCGGACGGCCCAATCGGCGTCCGGCCGACCCATTTCCGCTTCGGCGATATCGCGTGACCCGAGGGTCAGGGGGTGGAGACTCTGGGCCTATTTAGGGTCAACTCCCTGTGACTGGGGTCTCTGTTCCCGCTATCACTCCTGGATACCTGACTGCTCACGCCGGCACCTGGCCATTCTCGTGATCCGTGCCGGCTTCCCGAAACTCCCACCCACCCGTCCCTTAGATTAATGGTTTGGGGGGCGTTCTGCGGAGAAGAGACCTGCGATCAGTAAATGGTGGCTAAACAAGATGGATGGGAGCCCGCTTGCCGGGCTCCCTAGGCCAGCTCTGAGGGGGTATATGGCAAGCTCTCCACTGGGAGGAAGTGACCACCGGCTGGGGAGGCTAGGGCGACAGATTTCGAGCCTCCCGGGCAACCCGGGGCAGCCTGGTGGTCGAGAGGTGGGCCCCCGTAATGGCGGACAAGGATAGAAGGGCAGGACCCACCTCTCTAAGGGGCAGGTGCACGGCACTTGGCATAGGATACCCAGTTGCGAGATGCGAACCAGATGGTGTTCCTCCCTTAGGGTTGGGAAGGTGATGGAGATGATATGCTCATAAATGTAGTTATGTTATAACTTGTGATTTTAGATATGCATGTTATTGCTTGTCATGTTTATACAATGTGGTGAATAAACATGGCCTTTTTAACCCCACCCGAATCTCTGGTGATTTCAAATGTGGGGATCTTGCATGTCTGGGGTAGTTGGGCGGCGGGGCATATCTGGAGGGTCCGGGTCCTATATAGTGCAAAACAAAAACTATACATTGCTGTAAATAGCAATAGGCTCTTGTGGGGTGGGACTGGGAAAATGTAGAACTGTCACTTGAGACATTTTAAGTCACTGGCATGCTGTTCGGGAAATTGTGGTTAAACGCAGCATGTGGGGAAATGTTGTTAAGCTGCTACGAACACGTATTTGAATTCAGCTGCGAAACATGTTTTTTGTGAAGGTCAGATAGCAAGGAAGAGTCCCCGAATAACTCTGAAGGGTATCCTTTTCTACGCCCCTTTCTATTTTTTTCTCAAGCCTATCTCATGCTCTGCTCTGCTGTCTTGTATGTATGGGATGTCCGTTGTGCGCCTGGCAGTCTAGTGAAATGTACCTGCCAAGGCGCATCAAGTGACAGCTGCCTAATGACTTCTTGGCAGGTTCAGATGCACCTTCCCTTTGAATAGTGCAGGCGTATCTTCCAGAGTGCCTTCTAGAAAGATGGATCAAGGCTGATGGATTTTTTTGGAGGAGAGCAATTTTCTAATCAGCTGTTGAAAGGAGAAAGAAAAGAACCAGCGTGAAAAAAGTGCAGATCTGCTATTGCCTACTCCGATGAAAACACTGAAGTGATTGGAAGGGTGGGGGAGGGAGAGAAGGGAGGGAGGAAATGGGGCAAAGACACAACAATGAAAGCGAAACCAGGGCGGTGCTTGTGAAAAAGGCGCTGCACTGATAGAAAGAGCTCATGCTGCTGTTCTCCGCAGAGACCATGGCCAGTCCACGTCAGGGCGGAAATTGCAAACACAACAAGTGATGGACAGAATGTGGATCAATGTCACACACTCACCCCAGTCCAAGGATCAGGGCCTAAATCCATCGTTATTTTGCACTCCACACCACCCTGGGTTAGACAATGGCGATATGCAAATCAGCTCTGACCCTGAGCCTCATGGGAACAGTCCAGTCCGAACTACAAAAGCCATGTCCTTCCCAGAACGGAATCAAGCATCCGAGGACCGGACCGGTTTCGAGGTAACACCTCTCATCAGCCCGGCTAGCTTGACTCCAGTGGTGTGGAGTGCATAAAGCCATTATCTAACCCAGGGTGGTGTGGAGTGCAAAAAACGATGGATTTAGGCCCAGATCCTTGTACTGGGGTGAATGTAAGACATTGAGCTACATTCTGTCCATCAAATTGTTTTTTGTAATTTTCTCCCTGAGTGTACTGGGGTAGCTCAGACGTGGGTCCCAGAGCCTCCACACCACTGGAGTCAAGCTAGCCGGGCTGATGAGAGGTGTTACCTCGAAACCGGTTCGGTCCTCGGATGCTTGATTCCGGTCTGGGAAAGATATGGCTGTGTAGTTCGGACTGGACTGTTCCCATGGGGCACAGGGTCAGAGCTGATTTGCATAAAGCCATTATCTAACCCAGGGTGGTGTGGAGTGCAAAAAACGATGGATTTAGGCCCAGATCCTTGTACTGGGGTGAATGTAAGACATTGATCTACATTCTGTCCATCAAATTGTTTTTTGTAATTTTCTCCCTGAGTGTACTGGGGTAGCTCAGACGTGGGTCCCAGAGCCTCCACACCACTGGAGTCAAGCTAGCCGGGCTGATGAGAGGTGTTACCTCGAAACCGGTCCGGTCCTCGGATGCTTGATTCCGGTCTGGGAAAGATATGGCTGTGTAGTTCGGACTGGACTGTTCCCATGGGGCACAGGGTCAGAGCTGATTTGCATAAAGCCATTATCTAACCCAGGGTGGTGTGGAGTGCAAAAAACGATGGATTTAGGCCCAGATCCTTGTACTGGGGTGAATGTAAGACATTGATCTACATTCTGTCCATCAAATTGTTTTTTGTAATTTTCTCCCTGAGTGTACTGGGGTAGCTCAGACGTGGGTCCCAGAGCCTCCACACCACTGGAGTCAAGCTAGCCGGGCTGATGAGAGGTGTTACCTCGAAACCGGTCCGGTCCTCGGATGCTTGATTCCGGTCTGGGAAAGATATGGCAGTGTAGTTCGGACTGGACTGTTCCCATGGGGCACAGGGTCAGAGCTGATTTGCATAAAGCCATTATCTAACCCAGGGTGGTGTGGAGTGCAAAAAACGATGGATTTAGGCCCAGATCCTTGTACTGGGGTGAATGTAAGACATTGATCTACATTCTGTCCATCAAATTGTTTTTTGTAATTTTCTCCCTGAGTGTACTGGGGTAGCTCAGACGTGGGTCCCAGAGCCTCCACACCACTGGAGTCAAGCTAGCCGAGCTGATGAGAGGTGTTACCTCGAAACCGGTCCGGTCCTCGGATGCTTGATTCCGGTCTGGGAAAGATATGGCTGTGTAGTTCGGACTGGACTGTTCCCATGGGGCACAGGGTCAGAGCTGATTTGCATAAAGCCATTATCTAACCCAGGGTGGTGTGGAGTGCAAAAAACGATGGATTAAGGCCCAGATCCTTGTACTGGGGTGAATGTAAGACATTGATCTACATTCTGTCCATCAAATTGTTTTTTGTAATTTTCAGTCCACGTCAGGGGCAACCGAGCAGGCAAGGATTTTTAAAGGACACTGAAACAAATAAATGAAAAGTAGTGGGATGGCTTTCAGCCCACAAGATAAGATACAACAGGCTTGAATGCTCAACCTTAAAAGGAAGTGGATCCGCACTGGGCCAATCAGCATGGACGGGAGAGTGGTTGTAGGCAACCAGGAGTATGGCGGTGCTAGCTCCATGGAGACAACTGTAACCAGCTTAGCAGCATCAAATGCAAGCATGGTACCCAGTGTTGAGCAACCAACAGTGGATGGTTAGCTATTTAGAGGGGACACAGCATCGAATAGGGGCAGAAAAGGATAATCAAACAGAGGGTTACAGTGCATCCTAGGTGATAGCAAACTATGGGATGCAATAGAGCATAGTCAATTGTGCCACCCACCCGCCAACCCAGCAGCAGTTCCCATAGCTGTGCACAGGTCTCTAGCTGGGTGTACTACGCCAGTGGTGAGGGTACAGGTGCTACAGTGTCTCAGTCAAATCTTAGACGTCATAAGTGCAGTAATACCATCAAAAGTACATGGTATGGGAGTTTGTCATTACAAACTCCACAGCACCATAATGGTTTTACTGAAAACTGGAAAGTTTGGCATCAGACTTCTCAGCACATTAAACCCACACTGATGCATGTGTGGGATTAATGGAAAAATGCACTCAGATGGCATCTTAGAGATGCTCCCAGAAAAACGACCTACCTCTAGTGTCCTGACTGAGTGGCTGCTCATCAGCTGCCACCACTAGACATGTTTCTGGACCTCTGGGTTGAGAGCCTGCCACTATTGGGGTCCTGAAATAAATCAAATCCTTGGACGAGGTGCCAAGCCTCCTCCCCAAGGATGGGCAGGGTCCAAGAAGGGGAAGCTTCAAAGGCTAACCGCCTTTGTGAGCTACACAAAGCCATTTCCTGCCCCCAGTAACTGTCCCCGCGGTTCTGACCTGCACTTTGAGCGGGAGAATTGGTGGGAAAAACCAAGTTAGGAAGAGAAGTGTGCCCACCTTTGCTAACCCACCCCTCAGGTAGGGGAGGCAAGGTGAAGCTTAAATCTCAATCCCCACTATCTTGAAGATGGGGGGACCCAGCAAACAAGAGTGAGGCTTATGCTCCCATCCCACTGGAGGGTGGCATAATAGGGGGTGTATCCACCCCAAGGAAGGGACTTATTGGGCCTCACCTGTATCTACCTGAAACGCTCTTAAATTTAGTATGTATGGGCACCCCCAAACCTTACCTCCTCAGGTCAGAGCTGACAAGAAGAAACAAGAAGAAGAAGGACCGAACAGCCGCACTGAGAGAAGAAGAGGAGGACACCAACTGACTTGGCCCCAGTCCTACTGGCCTGTCCTGACTTCAGACTCCTCCTGCAGAACCACGGTGTGTCGTGCATCCAGCAGCCCCCAAAAACCCGGAGAACCTGCTCTGCCTTCACAACCAAAAAGACTTTGTCTCCTGTGAACGCTGGACTTGCTCAAAACCAACCGACTGTGACTCCGGCCGACCCCGTGAGCCCCATCCACTTAGTTCCCGGCACCCTGAGCCTGAGTTTCCCAACACCTTAAGGAGGCCCCCCAATGATCCTAGCCTGGGTTCTGTTGACCTCTGAACATCCACAAGCTTCCAGCCCATTCCTGCAGCCATTATCTGGGAGGTCCCCCCCATCCGTTACTGAGGGTGGCACCCCGACCATCTCTCTAACCGAAGAGGTCCTAGAAGACAGACTGAGACTGTTCGGCTGGCTCCGTCTGCAAACGCTTGTGGTCACAAGACGTCGACTCTCAAAGACTCCATTCCCTTGTTCAGACACTGACCGACTCCCAGGAATTCTTGACCGAATCTGCAGCATAGACCAAGACCGATTGTCTTCACTGAGAAACCTAGGGAACCCCCACGACTGGAGCCTACACCCGGCCACCTCTGGGCCTCTGGTGGTGTAGTTCTTGTGCTGGCCATTGGGCCCTTCAGTGCCAACCTCGACCCCAGGGGCTTTTTGTTCAATCGACCAGGTGGACTGCTCGTCCGCAGTCCCCAAACCAACAACTGTGCCTCGCCCGTTGACTAAAGCATGGTCCCTACACTCTGCACCCAGCCACGTCTGTGCTGTTGGCAGTGCGAGCAGAGTGTCCAACTGACCAAACCGTACTCACTGATACATAACCTCATTTTTGTTTTCCCAGGACTAATAGTTTCTTGTGAGTAATCCTGCAAAACTGTAATTGTAGGGTCTGTGGCTTAACAACATAGCTGTGTAGACGCTTTTTGAACTAAAATACACAAAAATTACTTAACATAAAATTAATTACTTCTAAAAATTTCAAACATACATTAGAAAAATAAACTATACTTTTAACACATAGACTAAAATACAAAACACTAAAATAAATTTCGATATTATTAACAACGATATTTTGACTAATGATATTACTAATTTTGATATTTACAAAAATGATATATCTTACCTGCATGTCGATATTCTGGTCGACAATATTCTTGTTGGTCGATAATGTGTCAAATCAATATTTATTCATCGATATTATGGCATATCGATTTGTGATCATCGATGTTATGACTCTATACCATGCTCTTATGTGGTGTGGTGGTTTACTTTGAGATCCCTTGCACCAATGAACCCACCCTTGCTCAAATTCTTAGTAAATCTTTCACACAGTCTCAGGATATAAAAGGCAATACAGTGGTTGGAGTTGTGTATACTAATAAAAATGTGTTAGTACTCAAAGGAATCCTTTTTAGCAACCTTAGAATGATGAAAGATTTAGAAAAAACAAACAAGTTCTAAACCTATATCTTGTAGTTTGCTTACATCACTTTGATGCCAGTTTATATCTTTCTGTGCTATAGTAAAAGTATGGTAACTTTTTAACAGAATACGGAAAAAGCAGTAACTCATTGACCTTTATACATAAAATACAAATCTGTTATGTCCATTGTACACATTGTGCTTTGCAACAAGAGCATAAACCCTCTAAGCTACTTTAACATGAGTCAAAGCAATCACTAGAACCAACAGCCTGATTCATCATTCTCCCGTTTTGCGAGCTCCTATTAGCGATTCATAGCGAATCGCTATTAAGGACTCGCAAAACGGGATTCATGTAGAAATTGCATAAAGAAATGCGATTCCTACATAATTCTTATTTGCGATTATCAATTTGCTAATCGCAAATAAGATAGCGATTTGAAGGGTGCCAGGGGTGTCCAAAGGACACCCTGTAGCACCCCTCAAATGAAATTTTACACAGGTGTTGCACACACACATGTCCAAAGGACATGTGTGTGTGTAACATGCAACTCAGAAAAGTGCATTTAAAAGCATTTTTCTGAGTTTTCGCAATTTACCACGAGGTCTGACCTTGCGGTAAATTGCAGCCAGAAATTGCGAATTCGCAAAACAAAATTGGATGATGAATTGCATTTAAGGAATCTCAAATAGAGATTCCTTAAATGTGATTCCTCGCAAAATTGCGAGATCGCAATTAGCGATTTTTGCATTTGGGATGATGAATCCCAAATGCAAAAATCGCACTCGCAAAGGGTCAGATTCTCCGAATCTGGCCCTTTGCGAGCCGATTTCGGCTTCATGAATAAGGCTGCAAGAGCATAGATACCCCAGAGGCGTACCACGGGCTGCAGCTTGTATTATGCCACCCCTGGGAAGCCTTCCAAAATGACATCACAGGACTGCTACTGCAGCCTGGGTAAAGTGGTGCATGCACCCCTTACTCAGATATAGGTTACCTATATCTACCTTTAATTACTGCACATGTAAACCTATCAGTCACCCCTATGGCAGGTCTTATCAATCCTGAAGGCATGGTGCTAGGTTTTGTTTGAGAGGGTACTCATGCATGAGCAGGGCCCCTCTGCAGCCTTCAGAACCTACTCTCTGGGGCTGTTCTGTGAGGCAACCAGACCATATACTCTCAAGTGCATTATAACCTTGCGGTCATTGCTAACTTTGGAATGGCTGCACCAAAACATGTTGTGTTTGGTGTCAAACACTTTGGAATCCTCCCCCCCCCGCCAGTCCTAGTGGCGGGGGTATAATTCCACCCTTCTAGGGGGAGAGACATGTCCACACCAGTATACCCGGTAATAGTTTATAGGAGCCTTAGCATCACAAAATGTATGCTGCAGCCACAGGCACGAGTCTGTCCTCCTGCTGCTGGATGAAACTCTGGCAGGGGAGGCCTGGACATTAGGGGCCCGATTCACAGAATGAACTTAAGACTAAATCCTAAACTTACTACTATTTGGTATTCACAGAATGCACTTACTACTTTCGGGATTCACAGAGTGAACTTACTACTTTCGGTATTCACAGAATAGATTTAAGACTACTAACTTTACGTCCGCACTCGGGCCGTAAATTCCGGCCCAGAGGCGGAGTTTCTGGCCCAGAGGCGGAGCTTCCGGCTTTGGGGCAGAGCTTGCAGCCCGGAGGCGGAGCCTGTGGCCCAGAGGCGGAGCTTGCGGCTTGGAGGCGGAGCTTTCAGCTCGGAGGTGGGGATTTCGCCATGGCTGAAATCTCCACCTCTGGGCCGCAAGGTCTGCCTCCGGGCCATAAGCTCCGCCTCCGGGCTGCAAGCTCCGCCCCAAAGCCGGAAGCTCCGCCTCTGGGCCGGAAACTCCGCCACCGGGCCGGAATTTCCATCCCGAGTGGGGACGTAAAGTTAGTAGTCTTAAATCTATTCTGTGAATACCGAAAGTAGTAAATTCACTCTGTGAATCCCAAAAGTAGTAAGTGCATTCTGTGAATACCAAATAGTAGTAGGTTTAGGATTTAGTCTTAAGTTCATTCTGTGAATCGGGCCCTAGGTTTCCTGTCACAGGAAGGTGTAACCACCTCCCAGACAGGCTTTAGTGTATTGGGGCTGGGTGGGTGCACTCCAAGAGTGCTTTGAAGTCTCCACTGGGGGCACATTTGGTGTCCCTGTGCATAGCCCAGTTTAAATCGGTTGCAGGGGCTACCAGCCCCTGCTCTGGCGCAAAACTGGACAAAGGAAATGGGTGTAGCCACCCCTCTTTCCAAACCCTCCCATAGGTGGGTCCCCAGAGTACGTCTAACCCTTTCCTTGGGTATAGAAAGGAACCCCTAGCTACAGGACTTTAGATCATACCTGGACGAAACTCTGCTACAGATATTCCGGAACTTTGAAGATCTTCACAACTAGATGACTGAAGAATCTCCCTTGGAGTAAAGGAGTTACTCCCCTGCTTGGCAGGCACCTAAGGCGCATCTGACTGGTCTGCATCTCTGAAGCTCCCGTCGGACCCGAAGACTTTGCAATACCAGAGGTAGATTTCCAGACCTCCCCAAGGCCGAACTGAGTCCCCAGCAAAGCTGAGGCCAGTAACTCTCTTGGGTACCATGGAACCTGAACCCCTCGACACTGCGCACATTTGCAATTGCATCAGCTTCCTGACAACTCTCGAGGCTGTGCATTGGGTTACTTGTAGCCCTAGACCCCGAGCATCTTTTGCACTGAAGATTGTGGGCCTACACTCCATGAGTGTTTCGTGAGTCCACTCCTTGCATTTCAGCTTGAGGTACTATTGCGATCCCTAGTCTGTTGACTGGTGGGTCCCTGAGAAGGCCACTTTAACTTTAATTGGGTTTACCTGGTTGCTCCAGACATGCCCTGACTCTCCACCACTTGGTGAGTCCCTCGGACCTTGCTGGTCCGCACCGAAGCATTTCTTCACTTTCTGAGTGGGTTGCTGTTGCCAAGGCTTGCTTGGTCCAATCCGTTCACCAATGCCGCAGCACCCGACATCCTCTGTGGTCAGCTCGAATCCAGCTCTTGGTTGTCATCGACGCCTCCTGGTCCTCATGGTTGCAGAGTCAAAATTCACCTCTTCAACCTGAAATCACCCAAAATCAGTGGGCATTTGAGTATCGTGCACCTGGTCACTGGCAAGTGACCTACACTCTGTCCACTCTGCTTTCAGGTTCTTCTCATCTTTGATCCAGGCTTGGATCACACCGGACAATTTTCACTTCGACGGCAGCAGCACCTTGCAGCATACCGCCATTGAAAACAAAGACAATTCCCACTACCAAAAGACACCTATGCACCGGCTTCCCCGACTGAGATAAATCTAGTACTCCGGTGCTCCCATGGGTGTTGGCCCTAGAACCCCTTAAGTCTAAAGGGGTTTTCTCAAAGTCCTCTCCTAAGTGTCTCTAATCTTTACATTTCCGACCGCGACTTTCCCCATAGAAGCTAACGGTGAATCGCGGCTGTGTTCTCACACTGAACGCGTCCCTCGTGGGTCACCTTGGGTGGTTCCTTGTGGTCCCAGCAATTCTATAGGCTCTAGGCCTTGTGTCTAGTCAAGTTGTGGTTCTTATACCACTAGCAGAGACTAGCAGGGTGTGTTTAGAATAAATACATATATTTTACATATATACCTGGTGTGGTTGTCCTTTCACTTAGCCATTTAAGAGATTATAAACTGGTAAAAAAAGCTTCTCTCCATAGCTACCACTCGGATAGCTTTCAATAAAGGTTGTCTTTAACCTATCACCTCTAAGGCATTGTATGGACTAGTACAGGGTGGCCACAATAACTAGTGAACTGCATATACCAGGCCAACTTTTCACATTGGTGTGCAGTGGTTGGGATTCAAGCTTGCCATTGTTTTACCAGATAATATCAAGTGAGTGACTAACTGAAAACCACTAAAGGTACCTGAGGTACATATAATACAAGCTTAAGTTCTGCTGAACTTAGAGTTGTGTGTTAAGGGCTTAGCACACCCTTTCTATAACTCAAGAGAGTTTAGAGAGCCACACTAGAGTAGGTAGGTGCATACCACACCTCACTAGTGATGTCTTCAAGGACAGGAACCAGTGGGTCCCTCCCAGATGTCAGTACTATACTGATATCCAAATATGACACATTCCCATTCTTAGGATTAAGAGCATTGTGTACTGCTAGGAGATTGAAGACATGCAAAAGTGCCAACACCCAACCCCTCAAGGAGGTACTACTGTTGTATGATCTCAAGAAGGCCACAGTGCCTCAAGGGGTACACAGTCTGGGTGGGGCAGCAGAGGAGGAAAGGCCCAGTGGCGAGGATGACCAGGACCAGACCTCTGATGCTGACCAGGAAGGTGACAATGACCTTGACCTGGATAAATCAGCTCCTCTTGAAAATGAGGAGGATGGCCATGAAGGCCCTCTCTTTGTTCCCCCTGGAATTTTTTGAGGTTTGCCTAGAAGGCCCAGATCTCCTTCTCAGGAGTCTGTCCATTTTGACACATCTGTAGGGACCTCTGTTTCTTCTAACATGAGAGAATCCTCCCAGGAGAAGAGAGAAAGGCAGATCAAGTATGAGGAAGCCCAGCTGAGGATTATAAGACAGCAGGTAGCCTTAGAAAGGGGGTCCTTAGAACTCCAAAGAGTTAGGAAGAAGATGGGACAAGGGTCCCATGGTGGCAGCAACTTCTCTAGTGGTAGAGAGAGATCTCATGACCATAGGAATTTAAACAAGATTGTCCCTTCCTACCAGAGTGGGTATGACATCCACAAGTGGATTACTGCACTGGAAAGGGCCTGTAAAGTTCAGAAGGTCCCCCGGGAGCAGTGGGTAGCAATCTTGTGGCTTTCCTTTGCAGACAAAGGTAGAGATAAGGTCCTCACTGTTAGAGAACAGGATGCTGATGATTATACCGTCCTCAAGAGTGTTCTGATTGAGGGGTTTGGCCTAACCACTGAACAATACAGGATAAAGTGCAGATATACCCAAAAGTCTCAGACTCAGGACTGGGTTGACTTTGTTGATTGTGCTACTAGGGCTCTGGAAGGTTGATCACTTGGCAGTAAGGTGTGTGATTTCACAGGGTTGTACAACGTAATTATGAGGGAACAGAACCTTATTACATTTTCAAAATCAGCTGTTGCATCAGAACCTGGTGGACTCTGATCTGACCTTTCCCCAAGAATTGGGAAAGAAGGCAGAAAAGTGGGGCAGAACCAGGGTGAAGCAGAATGTTCAGAACCAAGGTGGTGATCAGAAGAGGCAAGATTCTAAAAACTCTGATATGGGTGTGGAAAAGGGTTAAGACCAAAAGTCTTCTCAAGGTCCCCAACATCTGCATCTGGTGGGGAGTCCCAATCATCCAAAGGAAAAGGCCAAAGGAAACCATGGTGTAAAATCTGTAAACAGAAAACCCATTAGACTAGTGATTGTAATAGGTCCAAAGACTCAACTCCAGCCACCATTGCCCCGAAGGCAACTATTCCCTCTAGTTCAGCTCCAAGTGGGGGTACTCAGAATAAGGGTGTAGTAGGGTTAACCCTGGGTTCTGAGATGGGCTCTGGCCTTGTCAGAGTTCCAACTCAGGCTGTACTGATCTGTGATGGAGGCATGGATATGTTCTCCTTTGTGAGTCCCAGTAACTTGGGCAAATACAGACAGCAGCCTTTGATTAATGGAAAGGAGGCTTTGGCATTCAGGGAAACAGAGTAAGTGTCACAATGGTGACACAAGGCCTTGTGGCTCTTGAGCAGATCATACTTGGTAAAATGTACTAAGTGACCAATGCTAGCAATGTCAGGACTGACAATGCCCTTGCAGTTGTTAATTTTTCCTGAGAAAGGGTAACTGGCCTCAAGAGGTTGTGGTAAGTGCAGACCTCCCTGTTGAAAGCTTGCTTGGCAATGATTTAGAGACTTCAGCTTGGAGCTCAGGACCCATGCAGAAATGTTGGAATCCCTGCACATGTGCTTGCTGTGACTAGGTCACAGGCCAAAATGTCAAAAGCTGAACAGGCCCTGGATTCTGGAAGAATGGATCAGGTGCCTTCCTAGAAGAGGAGCAGTAGGGTTAAGGCAGTGCCTTCCCCCCTGACTCAGAATACAGATCAGTCTCTTGAGGGAGATTATCTTAGTCCTGAAGAAGGAACTGTCCCAGATGAGCTTGAGCCTGATCAGGTTGAGTTCTTGGGGACAGGGGGTCCTTCCAGGGCAGATCTGGGTCAGGAGCAGCTGAGCTGCCATTCTCTTGAATCCCTCAGACAGCAGGCTGCTGCTGAGGCTGCTGGGAATGCTAGTGGTACCCGTTAGATAATTTGGGATGATGGACTCCTGTACTCAGAGAGTAGAGACCCCAAGCCTGGTGCAGCCAGGAGGTTGGTTAAACCTTTAAAGTTCAGGGGCTTCCTATTAACACTAGCACATGATATTCCCTTAGCAGGTCACCTCCGCCAAAACAAGACTTGGGGCAGGATTGTCCCTCACAGGCCCCACATGTCTGAAGACACCAAGGAGTTTTGTCACTCCTGTGTCACCTGTCAAGCCAGTGGTAAGGCAGGTGGTGTAAGAAAGGCCCACCTGATTGATACCACTACCTGTGGTGGGGGGTTCCCTTTGAAAGAGTGGGGATTGACATAGTTGGTCCCATGGATCCTCAGACAGCCCATGGGCACAGATCTATCCTGGTGGTGGTGGAGCATGCCACTAGATACCCAGAAGCTAGTCCACTTAGGACCACCACAGCTCTTGTGGTGGCAAGGGCCCTCTTGGGAGTGATCTCAAGGTTGGGTTTTCCTAAGGAGGTAGTATCAGACAGAGGTACTAACTTCATGTCTAGTTACTTGACTGCAATGTGGAAGGAGTGTGGTGTGAATTACAAATTAACCACACCCTATCACCTACAATGCAATGGTTTAGTTGAAAGGTTCAACAAAACCTTGAAGGGGATGATCAAGGGTCTCCCGGAAAAACTTAGGCCAAATGGGACATCCTTTTGCCCTACCTTTTGTTTGCATACAGGGAGGTTCCTCAGAAGGGGGTTGGTTACAGCTCTTTTGAACTTATGTTTGGGAACCCTGTAATAGGTCCATCACGTCTGGTTAAGGAGGGATGGGAGTTACCTCTCAAACCCCCTAAACAGGATATAGTAGACTATGTACTTGGTCTCCGCTCCAGGATGGCAGAGTATATGAAAAAGGCAACCAAAAACCTTGAGGCTAGCCAAGAATTGCAAAAAGCCTGGCATGACCAAAAGGCTGTGCTGTCTATTTACCAGGCAGGACAGAAAGTGTGGGTGTTGAAGCCTGTGGCCCCAGCAGCCGTCTAAGACAAGTGGACTGGCCCCCATCCAATTGTTGAACAGAAGGGAGAGGTTACCTATTTCGTAGACCTTGGAACTTCCAGGAGCCCCCATTGGCTGGTTTATTTATTTATTTTGTTTTTTTGCAGAGTTTTATATAGCACAAACTAGACCCGAACCAAATCGGGTATCAGAGCACTTTACATAGCACCAGTTACGTTACATGAGGACACACATTCATTTTTAGTTTTTTTTGTTTTTAGGTATGGGAAGATTAAGTGATTTGCCCAGAATCACAGGAGGTTTTGGCGTCGTTACCGAGACTCGAACCCAGATACCCAGGTCCGAAGTCGAGCGCCATAGCCGTTAGGTCAATGGACTGAAACCATATGTTGACAGGGCAGACATGAGTTTGCTCTTGGCTACTGATGAGGGCCAGGAGGAAGGGAGGGATCCATCCCTGACCTTTTCTCACAGAACCCTGATGATGGGTCAGTAGATGGTGTAGCCTTGGCAGGCAGCCTCACTTCCGAGCAGCAAGCTGATTGCAGTCAAGTGCTCAATCAGTACAGCCATATGTTCTCTCATACTCGAAATCAGACTACCTGGTGCACTCATGAAGTGGACACTGGGGACAGTCTGCCTGTTAAAAATTTTTTTACAGGCAACCTGACCATGTCAGGGACTGTATCAGGACTGACGTCCAGAAGATGTTGGAATTGGAAGTTATTGAACCCTCAGATAGCCCTTGGGCTAGTCCAGTGGTCTTGGTACCCAAACCTCACACCCAGGGTGGTATGAGAGAGATGATGTTTTGTGTAGACTACAGGGGTCTCAATGCAGTCACTAGGACTGATGCCCATCCAATATCCAGAGCAGATGAGCTTATAGATACTTTTGCCTCAGCCAAGTTTCTAGGCACATTTGATCTGACAGCTGGCTACTGGCAGATCAGACTAGCTGATGATGCAAAGCCAAAGACAGCATTTTCTACCCCTAGTGGGCAATACCAATTTGTGGTGATGCCCTTTGGTTTGAAGAATGCACCTGCCACTTTTCAAAGGTCAGTGAACAAAGTCCTCACAGGCCTGGAAGACTATAGTTCAGCATATCTAGATGATATTCTTGTCTTTAGCTCCACCTGGGGGGATCACCTGGTCCACCTGAGAATTCTTTTGGAGACCCTGCAAAAAGTAGGCCTAACTATCAAAGCTACTAAGTGCCAGATAGGGCAGAGTTAGGTTGTGTACCTGGGCAACCTTGTAGGTGGAGGCCAGGTTCAACCATTGCAGAGCAAAATCCAGACCATCATGGACTGGGTTTCTCCATCTAACCAGACTCAGATCAGAGTTTTCCTGGGCCTGACTGGGTAATACTGAATATTTGTTATGGGGTATGGATCCATTGTGGCACCCCTGAATGACTTAACTTCCAAGAGAATGCCAGGGAAAGTTCAGTGGACAGTTAGCTGCCAAAAGGCAGTTGATGACCTGAAGCCGGCCATGTTCACGGCACACATTAAGCAAAGTCCTAACTACTCCAAAGAATTCATTGTCCAAACAGATGCATCTGAGTTGAGGGTGGGGGCTTTGTTATCACAATTGAATGATGAAGGTCAGGACCAGCCAGTAGCTTTTATTAGCAGAAGGCTGACTCCCAGAGAGAAACTTTGGTCAGCTATTGAGAGGGAGGCTTTTGCTGTGGTTTGGTTCTGAAGAAGCTGAGGCCATACTTGTTTGGCACTCACTTCACTGTTCAGACTGACCATAAGCCCCTCTTACGGCTAAACCAGAAGAAGGGTGAAAACCCCAAACTTACAGGGGATGGACCATACAGTGGAACATAGACCTGGGAGGAACCATACCAATGCAGATGGACTCTCCAGATATTTCCACTTAGAAGTAGAACATGAAGACTCAACTGGTCAAGGTAAGTTTAATGTCCCTGCATTGGGGGGGGGGGGTTGTGTGGGAGAATAGGATCTGCTCTTATGGTTACACCCACTTTTTGCTGATGTTTCACTGTTTTTCAACTTTAGTCTGGCTGGGTCCCTGCTATCCAGGACCCCAGCATAGCTGCTTTCTCTATACATTGATTCCAAGTACTTTAGGTACACTCCAGTTTGGTTACTGGGGTACCCTTATGAGTCCCTAGTATATGGTACCCTAGGTACCAAGGGCATAGGTATCCCAGAGGTGTACCAGGGGCTGCAGCACGTATTATGTCACCCCTGGGAAGCCTTCCAAAATGACACCACAGGACTGCTACTGCAGCCTGGGTATGGTGGTGCATGCACCCCTTACTTAGATTACCTATATCTACCTTAAATTACTGCACATATAAACCTTTCATTCACCTCTTTGGCGGGCCTTATCAATCCTGAAGGCAGGGTGCTGGATTTTGTGTGCGAGGGTGCACATGCATGAGCCGGGCCCCTCTGCAGCCTTCGGAACATATTCTCTGGGGCTGTTCTGTGATGCAGCCAGACCATATACTCTTAAGTGCATTATAACCTCACAGTAATTGCTAACTTTGGAATGGTTGCACCAAAACATGTCATGTTTGGTTTCAAACACTTTGGAATCCTACCCCCACCAGTCCTGGCAGCGAGGGTATAATTACACCCTTCTAGCGGGAGAGACATGTCCACGCTAGTATACCCGGTAATAGTTTAAAAGAGCCCTGGCATCACAAAATGGATGCTGCAGCCACAGACACGAGTCTGGCCTCCTGCTGCTGGATGAAACTCCGGCAGGGGAGGCCTGGGCAATAGGTTTCCTGTCACAGGGAGGTGTAACCACCTCCCAGACAGGCTGTAGTGTATTGGGGCTGGGCGGGTACACTCCAAGAGTGCTTTGAAGTCTGCACTGGGGGCACATTTGATATCCCTGTGCATAGCCCAGTTCAAACCGGCTGCAGGGGCTACCATCCCCTACTCTGGTGTAAAACTGGACAAAGGAAATGGGTGTAGCCACCCCTCTTTCCAAACCCTCCCATAGGTGGGTCCCCAGAGTATGTCCAACCCCTTCCTTGGGTATAAGAAAGAAACCCCTGGCTACAGGACTTTAGATTACACCTGGCAAAACTCTGCTACAGATATCCCAGGACTTCGATGATCTACACAACTAGATTACTGAAGAATGTCCCTCGGAGTAACGGAGTTACTCCACTGCTTGGCAGGCACCTAAGACGATTTTGACCGGTCTGCATCTCCAAAGCTCCCGCTGGACACTGAAGACTTTGCAACACCAGAAGTAGATTTCCAAACTTCTTTGAGGCTGAACCGAGTCCCCAGCAAAGCTGAGGCCCGTAGCTCCCGAGGGTACCGTGGAACCGGAACCCCTGGACACCATGCACATTTGCAAGGGCATCAGCTTCCCGACAACTCTCGAGGCTGTGCATTGGGGTACTTGTATCCCGTGCCCCAAGCACCTTTTGCCTTGAAGATTGTGGACCTACACTCCATGAGTGTTCCGTGAGTCCGCACATTGCATTTCAGTTTGAGATACCTTTGGAATCCCTAGTCCATTGACTGGTGGATCCCTGAGAAGGCCACTTTAAGTTTCATTGGATTTCCTAGGTTGCCATAGACATGCCCTGACTCTCCACCACTTGGTGAGTCCGTCGGAACTTGCTGGTCTGCACCAAAGCATTTCTTCACTTTCTGTGTGGGTTGCTGTTGCCAAGGCTTGTTGGATCCAATCTGGTTACCGATGCCGCACCACTCGAAATCCTTTGTGGCACAGCTTGAATCAAGCTCCTGGTCATCATCAATGCCCCCTGGTCCTCAATCCTGCAGAGTCAAGCTTCACCTCTTTAACCTGAAATCACCCAACATCGGTGGGCATTCGACTCTGGTGCCCCTGGACACTGACAAGTGACCCAGACTCTGTCCCCTCTGCTTCCAGGTTCTTCTCATATTTGATCCAGGCTTGGATCACACAGGACACTTTCCACTTCAATGGCAGCAGCACTTTGCATCAGATCGCCATTGAAAACCACGACAATTCCCCACACCAAAAGACACCTATGCACCCGGCTTCCCTGGGTGAGGTAACTCGAGTACTCAGGTGCTCCTGTGGGTGTTGGCCCTAGAACCCCTTCAGTGTAAAGGGGTTTGCTCAAAGTCCTGGCTTAAGTCTACCTAATCTTTAAATCTCCAACCGTGACTTTCCCCATAGAAGCTAATGGTGATTCGCGGCTGTGTTCTCACACTGCACGCGTCCCCCGTGGGTTCCCTGTGTCACTACCTTGGGTGGTTCCTTGTGGTCCCAGTGATTCTACAGGCTCTAGTCCTTGTGTCTAGTCAAGACGTGGTTCTTCTACCACTTTCATAATATATGGTTTGGTATGCCCCTAGTGCTCAACGTATATTGTGCTAATTTACTGTGTGATATTAAGTGTAACCTATGTGTTTTTGACCTCTTGCCTCATAAAGAGACTAGCGGGGTGCATTTAGAATAAATACATATATTTTATATATATACCTGGTGTGGTTGTCCTTTCATTGAGCCATTCAAGAGATTATAGACTGGGTAAACAAGCTGCTTTACATTCTTTCAAGACATAGCCTGAAGGCTGCTCTCCATAGCTACCACCAGGATAGCTTTCAATAAAGGTTTTCTTTAACCTATCACCTCTTAGGGGTTGTTTGGACTGGTGCAAGGTGGCCACTATAACCAGTGGACAGCATATGCCAGGCCAGCTTCTCACATCCAACGAGACACCAGTGACTGTGACTGAAAGAGGACTATAATTTCAGCATGATCTATCCTTTGCAGCACCTTCATTTCTTGATCCTTCTTATGCTATGCTGATTTCTCTTTTTACTGTTAAACATAGAGCTATAACCATGTTAGGGATGGGTCCATGTTAGTGCTGTGAATATTCATGGAGAGAGTCAGCAAGGATGTGGGCTCATTAACCCTTACCTCTCTGCCCCTCCTTGATTCGGCATAGGAGCCATGGTCTGCTGATTGAAGTCTTGTACTGAAGCAGTGTTGAGAGGCAGCTTCCCATGGGCCAATAGTGAAAGAGAAAAGGGACAAGCAGAAGCTAGACCTATGAAAAAACTGTCAGAGGTTTATTGGGCAGGCAAATCTCTTTTGGCCAGTACACTGCTCCCATAATGTATTGAATACCTCATGCTCGGGTTAGCAGATGAGATCCATGACTGTCCCCTATGCAATAATCTTCTGAGATCTTTTATAAAATAAAATGCGTTTACCACAAACTTCAGACCCGAGCCAGAAATATTTACGGGGTCAGACTTTATTACTTCTGTTTTTCTGTTAGAGGGATTAACACTACAGTGGATGCTGGGCCCATTTCAATAAAAATGATTATCTCATTACTATATTTCATTATCATATAACTAAGTTCTCCAATACTCACTTGATCCTCGAGGGATCTCGTGTTGCGCCTCTGCGGGGTTGGATATAAGAGATCTAATATCCAGATATCCAATGAGAATCAGGAATTGGATAAGCGATTCACATATTAATAATTAGATTCATGTACATGACTCACAATAACAGACCATATAGATAAGAATTATCTCTGTTAGCCTGAATCTGCTAAAGAAATGTAGCCATACTAAAATTATGCAGACCAATAGTTCTGTTAAAGCAACGTAAAACAATAACATTAGTACCTGATGATAAGAGATTTCTCTATACGGATCTTTCCCTGTCATTATTAAATCAATTGGAATGCACAATCAAGTTAAGAAGACAATTCATGATAAAACATGGACTCTGGTTTAGTTAAAGGTAACATGTATCAAAATATTAAAATGATAGTACATCATTGATAAACATTTACGATCTAAAGGGTGCAGGACAAAACGCAATATCGCCCAGAGATGGAGGTGGCAGAGTCACCTACCCTGAAAGACTGGGAACGAGGTAAGGACTGGTACATGGTCACGGAAGTAGGAGTCCATAAGAATAAAGGGTGACCTCAGAAATGGGACAAGGTGTGGGGCAAGTGGAATTTGTTCAGGGGGAATATTAGTAATCCACCCATTGTGGGGGGTGCCAACATTTATGCAGTGAATGGTGAGGGGGGGAGGCAAAACGAGATGGACAGTGAGACGCCTAATGTATGAGCGTACAAGATGTCTTGGTGGCTTGAACCATTTGCTTTATACTGTAAGTTGTATCTACAAAATATTGATGTATGGTATGATGTTATGTTCAATAAACAGAATAATTGTTTGCTCTTGCTATAAGTGAAAAAAAAATCTTTTGGAACGTTCAAAAAGAAAATGAGCCATTGCAGCTCATGAGCAGTGTCCCATCAGGAAAGAGTCCAAGATTGGCAAATACAACGTATGCGTCATCCCGAGAAGCAAGAAGAGTGCAAAGGATTCCAACGAAAAGATGCAGAAAATTCCAACGTGCAGTCTCTGGGGTATGTCGGAGAGCCAATCACACACCCATCCTTCAAACCACTGTATAATATAATCCTATAGTTTCCGGGGTGACACCTCCTTGGTCACCTCATTGTGTAAGAACACTCAGTCTATTGGTCAGTTCTTTTAAAATGATTGTCATATGGCATTAAGGACGAACCATATAATAGGAGGAGATGGTACAGATCACTTAATTTGTCAGATCTTCCAGTTTACGTAAACCTCCAAACAATGATCCTTTAGTAACAGGCACATCAGTGAATTCAAGAAGACAGTTTCCCATAGCAGATGTTCCCAAAGAAACAACTTTTGTTGCGAGTAGTCCTTTTAAGCGAGTGAGTAATCTTCTAGTAAGATACAGTTTTGCTTCACATTGAAAGTTTAGGAAAACTTTTCACAAGTGTAAGACAAAGCAGAATAGGAAAAATGCAGGCCTTTAATAAAGTTAGGTTAAAATATGCTGAATATAACCTAATGGATATATACATTTCATAGGGGAAATACATTTTCTAAACATCCTATCAACTTATAAGCAGAATATGTTATTTGTTGAATTACAAAGATCTCATATAACATGGCATATTACTGCATTTTTCAAAGTACTAAAGTGTAAAATGATTTCAAATCATGAAATATTAATGTTGTTTCAAATGTTTTAAATGAGTACATATATTAAGATCATAATCTGAAGGTTTCAGGACAATTGCACTAAATATGGCTATACAGCACCAGTTTTTCTTTTCTCATGCGGTTCACAATTTCACATATGCAAATGACTAAATTCAGAATGAAATCTTTCAATATCACACATAAAATTATCTAGATCATGTTAGATTCCAATAAATCCTTACACACATTACTAATTCAATGAAGAGGATTAGACGTTTTACAACACATGAATATGTCACTTTACTTTCAGCTGTATCAGCCAGTACACTGCTCCCATAATGTATTGAATAACTCATGCTTGTGTTAGCAGATGAGACTCCTGACCGTCCCCTTTGCAATAATCCATTCTGGGATAATTTGTAAAATATAATGCGTTTTGCCTTTTAGACGATACCCAACTGGTGGTCTCTCTAGACCACTCTGAGGGATCGTCCCACACCTTAGGTCCCTGTCTGGAGGCTGTTGCCAGATGGATGCAATCTTCCTGCCTAAAACTTAACGGGGAGAAGACAGATGTCATCCTATTGGGCAATCCTTCTCCCTCTGTTTTTGCATCCATCTGGCCACCATGTTTGGGCCTGCCCCCCATCCCCAAGTCCCAAATAAAAAGCCTTGGGATCTGGTTCGATAAAGCTTTGGACTTTTCAGTCCAAGCCACAAAGACCGCCGCCACCTGCTTTGGGCTTATGAGGATGTTGCGGAAGGTGCTCCCTCTGCTCCCATTCCAGGCAAGGAGGATCCTGGTCGAGGCCCTTATACTCTCCCGCCTGGATTACGGGAATGCCCTCTACATGGGAGCTCCGACCTTTGCCACCCAGAAGCTCCAAGTCACACAAAACAGTGCGGCCCGCCTACTCTATAACCTCCCTCGCTGGCAGTCAGCAAGGAACGCCCTAAGGGAGCTTCACTGGCTCCCTATAGTGGCAAGAGTACAATTTAAGGCTATGTGTATCCTACACAAAGCCTTTCATCGCACAGGTCCCGCCATTCTGCATCCCTTGGCTACTCCCTACGTCCCGTCCCGTTCCCTCCGCTCCTGCACCCTCCGGCTGGCCACTTCCGCCAGAGTCAGGAAAGCTCGATGGTGAGGCCGCTCTTTCTCCCATACTGTGGCCGAACTCTGGAACACCCTCCCTCTATCCCTTCGAGGCAACAGTAACCACATGTCCTTCAGGAAAGCCTTGAAAACACACTTGTATGCCAAATTCTGCTGACCTGCCCTGAGCCCGCGTTAAGCAAATTCAGTCACAAGCGCTACGAGGCCTCCGGGTAGTTTAGCGCTATACAAGTGCAATTTTCATTTCATTTCATTTCATTTAGGCCACATACCTTTACAACAAACTGGAGAGCTGAGCCACAAGTATTTACTGTGTCTGACTCTATTACTTCTGTTTTTCTGTTAGAGAGATTAGCTTTGGAATGCCTTCATGCCTTTCCAGTACTTGTTGGGTAGTCTAAATTTCAAAATCTTTATTTCAGCTTTCTTTAATTTCTCTTTTGCACAATTTACGTGGCACACAATCAAAGAAAACATAAACACCAGAAAGTTACATGTTTTGGTCAACAAGGAATAAATATGAAAATAGAGCCACACAAATTCAAAAAATTCACCCAATTTAAAAAGTAATTTGTGATGATATGAAGTTATGTCAGAGGCACTTCCTAAAAGATTATATTTCGCAATATACTTGTTGAAACAAACATTGTAATGTTTTGTGACATAAATAAACACAAAAGGATTTAGAAATCGCAAAGAAAATTACTGAAATAAATTTTGGGGCGACTCAAAATGCAGTACTTAATAACTAATGGATATGGATGGTATTCTCAATTTATAACTCATTGCTCCCACTATAAAGTATGTTTTAAACGTAGCATTCCAGCATACAGTCCAAGGATGCATTTTAAAAAACAAGTTGGCATATTGACATATCCGTCTCCACAGAAATGTCACTTTCCTGTGGCAATAGGGGCTTTACCTTATTTACAACGCAGTGTTAAGCCACTTAACTTGGCTTAACCCCTTCCATGGGTCAGGCTGCCTGGAGACGTCCGATGCAACAGTACTCATGTACGTCGGACGGCTCCTGGCTGTCCACGCACATAAATCAAAATAGGGGGAGAATGGACCACTTGTCCTGTGTCACCAAGGTATTAGTTAACGTGGGGGGCCGTTGTTGTAAAAAACCCTCATATACGGACACAGGCATTGGGCCGGTATATGCTGATTCTCTGCCTTCTTGTCCGCAACAGCATGGTCATTGGGTCTTTTCCTTTGGTCAGTATGCTGACCTCCACATGGAGGAAGACCAACTGGATTGACAGTAGCGGCCAGAAATAAAAGAGGGCGTGCTTGTGCTAAAAAAAAAAGTGAAATAAAATTCCTAAAATAAATCTTGTGTATTTTATTCCTGAGATCTGTAATGTGGGAAACTAAAAACAAGGATGTGCTTCTATAGACCCAGTTACTGGTCTATCGCACTGGTGAAGGTGGTCAACATGTTTCAGCCTCTTCGGACCTCTAGAGGTTTTCGTCAGGACCAATCGGTTAAGAGCTAAATTGTGGCTCCTAAAATGAAAGAGAGGGGGGTATTGTACTCACCACTCTTGTAGTTTATGGACAGATCTAAGATATCTGTACCTCCGATCTTGGTTTATGTTGCAACATCGGGGCACCAGCGAGCCGAAAGAACCTGTTGCAGTACTTTTGTTAGAATAACTTGTTCTGACTCTGGGCCCCCGGGGAGCCAGAGTCAGAACAAGTCGTTCTAACAAAACAGATTTCCTTATTTTTTGTGTTTTAAAATTGTGGTATCACTGGCCTGGCACAAATCTCCTACCACCCAGCATTCCCGGGTTTATGTTGCAACATCGGGGCACCAGCGAGCCGAAAGAACCTGTTGCAGTACTTTTGTTAGAATAACTTGTTCTGACTCTGGGCCCCCGGGGAGCCAGAGTCAGAACAAGTCGTTCTAACAAAACAGATTTTCCTTATTTTTTGTGTTTTAAAATTGTGGTATCACTGGCCTGGCACAAATCTCCTACCACCCAGCGTTCCCAGGTCTCCTGATAAAAATAGTATCTCATTTGTGCACTTGTGTGGGTGGGACTAGTGCCCACAACAGGAAATGGCCCAAAACGTACTGTGGAGGCTTTCAAATTATTTTTCCCATAAGCAGCTGGTTTTGAGATGGAGTCCCCTGCATTTTTGGTCCCGGGCTCAGCAGCCATCTTGGGAAATCTACCAAATCCAGACATTTCTGAAAACTAGACACCTGGGGGGGTCCAAGGAGGTGTGGCTTGTGTGTATCGTCCAACATTTACCTACCAAGAATCCCCTGCAAAGCTCAAATTTAGCTAATAAAATCACATTTTCCTCACTTTTCTGTGTGGGAAAGTTATGGTATCACCGAGCGGCCACAAATATCCTACCAGCCAGCGTTCCTTCAGGTGAACCCGATAAAAATGGTACCTTGCCTGTGTCATTAGGCCTAGTGCCCGCGACAGGAAATGGTCCAAAACGTACTGTGGAGACTTCAAAAATATCGATCTTAAAACTACCTGGTTTTGTAAGGGAGTCACCCGCGTTTGTGGTCCTGGGCTCAGCAACCATCTAGGGAAACCTATCAAACCCAGACATTTCTGTAAACTAGACACCTAGGGAAGTCCAGGTAGGTGCAGCTTGAGTGGATCTGCCAACATTTTTCCACCCAGAATCCGCTGTAGACTTCAAATTTAGTAAAAAAAAACACCTAATTTTTCTCACATTTCTGTGTGAGATTACTGCGCCGGCACAACATTCTCACCACACAGCATTCCCCTCCATCTCCTGAGTACAGTGATACCTCACTTGTGTGGGTGGGTCAAGATCATGCAACTGAGAGGAGCCAAAAATGAAGAGATTGAGGGGATAGCACAGCAAATTCTAAGCGCTATGCATTTTTTTAATATATATGTTTTAGGCTGTCTCTGTATTAGACACCTACACAAGTGAGGTATCATTTTTATTGGGACACCACGGGCAACGTTGGTTGGTGGGAAATTTGTTACGTCGCGGTGATCCCACACAGAAATGTGAAAACATTTTATTTTTATTTTTAGCTTAACCCCTTCCCTGCTGGCCCGTTTCCGCCGCTGTGCGGTAAACAAAAGAACAGGGGCGGGCCATGACGAACCCCAGCCGTCATCAGCACACGAGCACCGTAGTGCATGACGGCTGGGGTTCGTCATCAGCATGGAAGGGGTTAATCCGAGGTTTGCATGGGATTCTGAGTAGTAAAACATTGAGGGACCACACCTCAGGTTTCCATAGATGGCCGCTGAGCCTGGGACAAAAAATGCAGGGGTCCTTCAGCAAAACCAGGTTGTTTTGTGATAGATAGTTTTGATGTCTCCACAATATGTTTTAGGCCCTTCCCTGTTGTGGGAGCTTGGCCCACCCACACAAGTGAGGTACCATTTTTATCTAGAGTGATGGGGAACGCTGGGGGGAAGGATATTTGCGTCAGCCTGGTTATCCCACAAATTTCACATACAGAAATGTGAGGAAAATTTATTTTTGTTTAGCTAAATTTGAGGTTTACAGGAAAATGTTGGAAGATCCATGCACGCACACCTCCCTGGACTCCCCTGGGTGACTAGTTTTTAGATATTTGTGGGTATGGTATGTTTCCCTAGATGGGGAGAGGATGTAGCCTTACAGCTAGAGCGGTCGACCTCGAAGCTGGGGAATTGGGTTCGAGACTCGGTACCGACCCTAAACATTCTGTGATTCTGGGCATATCACTTAATCTCCCCATGCCTAACAAAAATGAATGTGTCCTTCTGTAACACAACTGGTGCTATGTGAAGTGCTCTGATACCCAATGTCTCGGGTCTAGCTCATGCTATATAAAACTAAAAAAAAAAAGGTGGCCACCAAGCCCAGGGCCAAAAACGCATGTGACCCCCTCGCAAAATCAGAGCGCTTCGTGATTGACAATTTTGAAGTCTCCGCAATACATTTCGGGCCATTTCCTGTCATGGGCACGAGGCCTACCCACAGAAGTGAGAAACCATTTTATCAAGAGACTTGGGGGAATGCGGGATGGATGGAAGTTTGTGGCTACATGCAGATCCCAGAACTTTCCATCTCAGAAAAGTAAGGAAAAGGTGTTTTTTTTACAAAGTTTGAGGTTTTCAAGGCATACTGGGTAACAGAACCTGGTGAGAGGCACACAAATCACCCCATCCTGGATTCCCCTGCTTGTCTAGTTTTAAAAAATCTACAGGTTTGCTAGGTTTCCCTAGATGCTGGCTGAGCAAGGGTCCAAAATCCACAGCTAGGTGCTGTTGGATAATGATACTCGCGAAGACGTCTTCTGTTCCAAAATGCTTAATTCCAAGAAGCAAGAAGGCAGAAGGCAGAAGTACAAGAACCCGCGGTGAAGGCAACTCCGCAGCAGGAAACCGCAAATGAAACTGCCTGAACCAGGGTAGAACACAACATATTAAAGACAGATAGAATGAATAACCCATTTACCACACGCACCCCCATCAAATAAAAAAAATAATCCAAAGCAATTTTTTCCCAAGGTGAATCTGGAAAAGGAACTGGGAACAAAGTTTTTTTGTTTAATTTCAGTGTATGTCTGATACAACACAATTAGGACAATTGTCAACAAAAAAAAGCCACTTGTTTGTCCAAGCCCGGCACCAGTAAATGTCCTTAATTTTAGCATATTAGCAGAAACCCCTAAATGACCCCTATGAGCCATGTTAATAATACTTTCTCTCATTGAAACAGTAGGTATAAAAATACCATTTCTCACACAGACCCTTTTCTCAAATGATAATTCTTCACTAACTTGAGCTTAACTCCTCAAATCATTACTAAGGCTTTTAACAACTGACCATCTGCTCTTGATAAAGGACTCCATATTTTTTAAAGACTCATCCAGCACTATGGCAGTGAACCACTCTTCTTGTGTGATGGTTCCACAACACGTGGAGACAGCATCCACCAAACCTACAGCACAATCTTCATGGAAATCATTCTCCCCTTCACTACAATCACGGAGTGGAATACGAGAAAGACAATCTCCTTGAATGTTTTTTCCCCCTGAATATATTTGATTACAAGATTATATTCTTGCAATTTGGATAATAATCTCACAAGCCTTGCAGTCAATTTTCCTAAACCATTTCCGGACAACAACAAAAACAAATGTTTGTGATGAATAAAAACTTCATAACGACTTCCACAAATATATGTTTTGAATTTCTGAACCGCCCAAACAATGGCAAGGGCCTCCCATTCAATCATGTTATGATTGCATTCAGCAGAGGTTAAGGCACGAGAAGCGAAAGCAATGGTGTTCTCTTTGCCATAAACCCACTGTCCAAAGACTGCACCAAGACCCTTTTGACTGTTGTACACGGTAATTAAATAATTTCCATTGGAAACATAAGGATGTAATGCAGGTGTGTTAATAACCAAAGGTTTCACCTTCTCAAAAACATTGTGTAAAGTATCATTCCTTAAAAATGTTGCTCCTTTCTTGAGAAGACACCTTAGAGGTTGGACTAAATGTGCATACCTACGAATAAACTTGGCATAATATTCACAAAGGCCAAGGAATGAACGTAAGGTATGTTTGTCAATGGGAGGAGGAGCATTACGAATCGCTTCTACATTGCAAAATTTGGCTTTGATACCTGCACTGGAAATGAGATGTCTAAGATACTCCAACTCTCTAACTAATAGCTTGCATTTGCTAGCTGTCACGGTCATGCCCTTCCCTTGTGAAATGTTTTAAACTTATTCCAAAATTTGTTAGTGCTCATTAATAATTGGTCTCTGTATGTATCTAGATATCATCTTACAATGCTTGCAATTGGGAAAGATCAACAAACAGATTGTCCATCAACGTTTGGAAAACGCTTGCAGCAGAAGCGAAACCAAAAGGTATCCTCAAATACTTGAACGTACTAAATGGTGTCACAAAAACAGTAGGCGCTTGAGAACCTTTGGAAAGTTGATTTTGGTGGTAGGCATAATGTAAATCAATTCTGGAAAAGTACTTGGATTTACCATTGTTGGCTAACATTTCATGGATATGGGGCAGAGGGTGGCAACCAACATGAATATTTTGTGTCAGGGATTTCAAATCAACACATAACCTGGGATCCCCAGGTTTCTTCTTGGTCAAAACCACTGGAGAGATCCACTTTGAGGCATCGATAGGGGAAATAATCCCCTCAGATTGTAGATTCAAAAATAACAGTTTGAGATCATCTTTAATGCTAAGTGGCACAGGTCTACATTTATGAACTATTGGTACAGCGTTCTTCTTGAGTTTAATACCATGCACAAAACCTTTCACTGTTCCCACTGAATTCTTGAAAACATCAGGAAAAGATTGAACCAATTTTTAAACTGCAGATTCCCTTTGATCCACAGATAAAATGTTAGCAGGAGGATTTCCTGAAATAATCGGAGGATCTTGTCTTACACACAAATGATCCCTAAGAGAGCAAGATCTTTCCAGCCTACAATGTCTCTTCCGTTGACTGCCACATAGACCTTGGTTCTCACGTATCTACCCAGACACTCCACATTATCCCAGAAATAGCCCAACAAGTCAATGTCCTGTTCCCCAAAAGCTTTGGGACTGATATCAGCATCGCTGCTGAAGGAGGGACGACATGGTTTCTTGCCTGCTTTCTGGCCAAGTGGTTCTGTTCCTGCTTTCTATCCACTCCTCAGGGCCCCCGCTTCGCGGGTGCCGCTCGAGGCTAACACCACCAAGGACTCCCTGATAACGAGAGTAGCCGTCCAGAGATGTTTTCACCCCTGCGGGACTGCGAGGACCAGCGGGCACTGCGCTTGTAGACTCACCGCAGCTGGTCCTCTTCCCGCCCCCCTCCCGCCTGGATTAAAGAGCTGAGGGCTGGGAGCTCAGTGCATCTCTGCTGAAGGAGGGACGACGTGGTTTCTTGCCTGCTTTCTGGCCAAGTGGTTCTGTTCCTGCTTTCTATCCACTCCTCGCGGCCCCTGCTTCGCGGGAGCCACTCGAAGCTAACACCACCAAGGACTCCCTGATAACGAGAGGAGCCGTCCAGAGACGTTTCACCCCTGCGGGACTGCGAGGACCAGCGGGCGCTGCGCTTGTAGACTCGCCGCAGCTGGTCCTCTTCCCGCCCCCCTCCCGCCTGGATTAAAGAGCTGAGGGCTGGGAGTTCAGTGCATCGCTGCTGAAGGAGGGACGACGTGGTTTCTTGCCTGCTTTCTGGCCAAGTGGTTCTGTTCCTGCTTTTTATCCACTCCTCGTGGCCCCCGCTTCGCAGGTGCCGCTCGAGGCTAACACCACCAAGGACTCCCTGATAACGAGAGGAGCAGTCCAGAGACGTTTTCACCCCTGCAGGACTGCGAGGCCCAGCGGGCGCTGCGCTTGTAGACTCGCCGCAGCTGGTCCTCTTTCCGCCCCCCTCCCGCCTGGATTAAAGAGCTGAGGGCTGGGAGTTCAGTGCATCGCTGCTGAAGGAGGGACAACGTGGTTTCTTGCCTGCTTTCTGGCCAAGTGGTTCTGTTCCTGCTTTCTATCCACTCCTCGTGGCCCCCGCTTTGCGGGAGCCGCTCGAGGCTAACACCACCAAGGACTCCCTGATAACGAGAGGAGCCGTCCAGAGACGTTTTCACCCCTGCGGAACTGCGAGGACCAGCGGGCGCTGCGCTTGTAGACTCGCCGCAGCTGGTCCTCTTCCCGTCCCCCTCCCGCCTGGATTAAAGAGCTGAGGGCTGGGAGTTCAGTGCATCGCTGCTGAAGGAGGGACGATGTGGTTTCTTGCCTGCTTTCTGGCCAAGTGGTTCTGTTCCTGCTTTCTATCCACTCCTCGCGGCCCCCGCTTCGCGGGAGCCGCTCCAGGCTAACACCACCAAGGACTCCCTGATAACGAGAGGAGCCGTCCAGAGACGTTTTCACCCCTGCGGGACTGCGAGGACCAGCGGGCGCTGCGCTTGTAGACTCGCCGCAGCTGGTCCTCTTCCCCCCCACCTCCCGTTATATACAGATAGCGTCTGACGCGTACGCGGGCCGCGCACGGGGCAAAGCGCGGAGCGAAGATCGGGAAAAGGGCGGGCCGTTTGAGGCCGTTCGAGGACCGGAGAGACCGGGACCGGGCTACCCCCTCTGATCGGACCCGCACCATCGTCCCACTTGCCACAGACTTGGCCCACTAAGTCACAAAGATGTGCACCAGGGAAACAAGAAGCAAATCTGCACAGGTTGAGGCTGGAGCCGCCAGAGGTACCATTGATAACTATTTTGTCAAAGCTGGTTCACTTTTGAAAGACGAAATCACTGTTCTCGAAAGACGTATCTCCCAAGAAATTGATTGGGTGAGGAGATCATCAATGGGTCCAATGGCTCTGGCCAAGACTCCCGAAAGAAGGCCAGAACTTCACAGCACTAACCAGGAGGGTTCAGAAGCAAACCAGTCAGCTACCAACCCAGACCTCACTATGGAGGCCTTAAACGATCTCGATGATATGAGCCTCATGACTCTACCAATGGCCCAAATACCATCTGTCCCACTCCCAATCTCTAGCAAGGATTTGGCTATACACAGTACTAGTGAGAACCCCTCTGATCCACTAAGGGGAGCAAGGGAGGGAGCCATCCAAAAAAGGAAGAAAGGGGGGCAAACCAAAGGAGGTAGCAAGTCAAAAACATCTAAGCTTAACCCTGCTAATGATGCTGCTAGCTCTGGCGGTAATGCCTTGGGACAACTATCTAATATTGCCATGGAGGCCCAACCAATTGTCACTCTACCCGCAGATACACCCTCTCACTCCATCAACATCTCTATAGAATCTTCCAACGAGGACATTACACTCGCAGATATAGGTACACTGTTCAGGTCACTCCTAAGCCCCCTAGAAGCCCGGCTGATAAAGATCGAAGCCAGGTTGGTCAATATTGAAAAATCCACAGTCCAGCTGGCAGACAGTCTTAAAACAGAAACCAAGGGAGCCAAAGGGGGTTAGATCAAAAGTCCAAAAAGAGTATAGACCCCACAACTGTAACGAAGAAAACTGGCCTATCCATTTCTCAAAACATACAATATAAACCTAATCAAAATAAGATCCCACAACCCCATGCTACTGCAAACAAAATCACACCACCCACACAAACTCAGGCACCGGTACCATCACCCCCAAATACATCTACAAAACCCACAGACACTCCCAATCCCTCTGATAAAACAAAGAGTGATACAAGACCTCCAGATAACATGCAAAATAACTCTCGTAAAATCAAACCTGTGAATCTACCACCTGAGGCGTCCCCCTACACAGTGATCCTGGTGGGTGTACCTGAACTATTTCCCACTGCCATAGAGACGACCGCCTCTCTTAAGAACAAAGTTATTAACTGGTTGTCTATATATAGACCTCTTCCGCAAGGCACAACCAGCGATGTCCTCCTGGTGAGACGCGTTGCCTGGGTGGGCAATCTGAGAAAAACAACTAGAGGTGACTGTGTTGTGGTTAGTTTTAGGGAACCAAGGACAGCCTCGTACATCTGCAGCTGGGCCCCCGACGATCAAGGGAACCTTATCCAGGCTCTCCCTCTCTCATCCTTCTACCCATCAAGTATGTATATAACAGAAGATCCAAGATGGGGGTGTCATCAAGAGTTATTGGGAGATTGGGAGAGCAATAGTGCAGGAAGGAGGGAGCCTCATTATCATAGGAGCATGCTGCCTGAATACCTACCGATGTATGGTGATGAGGAGGGGTGGCAGTATAGCACCAGAAGGAGGGGTGGATGGGGCGGAAGATTGAGAGGAGTCCCAGGGCCACATAGAATGCACCACCCTGCCTACCTTCCTACTTCGAACAGGTACAGCAGCCTCGAAATGCTTGACTGACTGCTCGACTGCAAAGCCAGGGTTGAGGATCGTTCCCATTTGACAGACCATAGAGAGGATAGATCCACCACCTGGGAACAAACCCAGCCTCCAAGAGAACTAATAACTGTTCCCGACGAATCCAGCTACTCCCAAGACCCTGGCAACCTTACAGCAGACGCAGTGGGCATCGTTAGCAATTTAGGGGCCACACAGGGTGAACTGCCACAAAACACAATGGTAAATCCAAATCCTGTCCCCATAGAGAACAACCTCTCCAATACTGAGCTACCATCTCCAAGACTTCCAGCACTTAACATGATCTCATGGAACATAGCTGGCCTTGGTAACAAAATGGAATGCCCGGAGTGGGCAAGAGAGGAGTACACATGCCCGGGCTTCGAAGTGTTCTCAAAAAAAGCCAAATGGGGGGGGAAGGGGACGTCCGTCAGGAGGGCTGCAACCTTGATTGCCTCCCAATTGGTCTGTAAGGCTAGGTGCTTAGCTGTCGACTCTGAGGATATACTACCTGTCCTGTTAGAATGGCCAAACCTCACTAAATTGATGGTTACAAATGTCTATTCGAGACCCGCTGTTATATCATGCGAATCGAATACCATTGAAGAACTCTCTGCTTTTCTGAGTGAAATCCAAAGGGACCTTCCGCACGTGGTCGCAGGGGACCTCAACTCGCACTACGAGCCACTTTCTGGCCTGTTTGATGGACTCTCCCTAGAGGAGGACTCAAGATGGCTGATACCAGCTACGGTGGCACCCCCACCAAGAGCCTGGACTCCCCTTGCACTCCAGATAACCGCACTGACCCTTAACCACAGTCTAAGAGCATGTAACGGGCGCACAAAATCAGATAACCCAAGCAAATGCACTTTTAATAAATTAGGAAGCGAATCTAGACTTGACTATGTCCTAGTCCAATTGTCATGTTGGTCACGAATGATTGATTTTAGGGTACTGTATAGAGAGGACAGTGACCATAATGCCCTCGAACGTGAATATGCTATGCCAGGCATCGAGGACACTGGACTGAACAAAGAAAATGCAATCACAGGCTTACTACTGGAGAATAATAGGAGGAGAGTGAGGTGGGGGAAACTGGCCACAAGTGGCGTCAAGTTACCTAGGCTCTATGACAGAATCACTCCAGTGCTCGAAAAGGCATTTGGTCTTGCCAATGAATTAGATAATGGGGCAAACAGAGAACAATTATGGCAAACCCACGAAGATCTAATAAATACCCTGGAGTTAGACCTATTTGTCAAAGGAGCAGGTAAAACTAATGGGATACACAAAAAGTCCTGGTATAATGCCACATGCCGGGACTCAAAACAAGAACTCCTAATCGCAATAAAGGCGCGTGGATGCCGGGAGATGATACAAGCCAAAAGACGGGCCTATAAGACATTGCTGGCAAATGCTAAGGCTGAATGGGACCAAAAACATTGGGAGGACCTCTCTGGTGCACTAGCCGCTAAAGATTCTCATAAATTTTGGCCGCTGGTGAATCACGGGTCGGAAGATCTCCCCTCGGCCATCGAACCCAATATTGCCCCTGGCATATGGCAGGAGCACTATCAATCCCTATACGCAATGGAGGACTCGTTTCAGAGCACCCCCCATTGTACTATTCCGAGTAGCCAGGAGGGTGAACCCTTCACGGAAAAAGAAGTCCATGCTGCAATTGCGGGGTTGGCAGGAGGAAAAGCACCAGGTTTGGATGGGGTCCCAGGAGATCTTTTTAAGCAGGAACCAGGAATATGGGCACTGTATCTCCTGCTGATATTTAATGCCGTTCTCAAGGGTATGGAGGTCCCCGATACTTGGCTGGGCGCAGAGGTGGTCCCAATATTTAAAAAGGGATCCCCTCTGCTCCCAGCCAACTACCGTCCAATAAGCCTTATCGATGTTTCACAGAAGCTCTTCGGTAGGCTAATATTGGATCGGTTGCAGAACTGGTTGGAGGAAATGGACACTCTTAGTCCGTATCAGGCAGGATTTAGGAGGGGGTCTCTACAATCGACCAAATATTCAGATTAAACCTCATATACTGGAGGACTGCACTTATCAAGGGGGGCACCTTGTACACGGTCTTCGTGGACCTACGTGCTGCCTTCGATTTAGTGCCAAGATCAAAACTGTGGGAGGTAATGGCAGAACTAGGCGTCCCTAAAGACATCCTTGCACTCTTGATAAAACTACACCATAACAACTTCGCAAGGGTCAGGTGCGGGAGAAGTGGCAAACTAACTGAAAGATTCCCCGTCCGCAGAGGGGTGAGGCAGGGTTGTGTGCTTGCACCAACCTTGTTCTGCCTCTTCGTGAACGGGGTAATCGCACACCTGACCGGGATTGCCAACACTGATACCCCAAAACTGACTGGCAGCAGGGTGCCCGCAATTATGTTTGCGCACGGCACCCTGCTGCTGTCTAAAACTCCGATGGTCATACAGAGGGTGCTTGATGGCTTCCTGGATTTCTGCACAGAAAGGGGTCTTGAAATTAACCCGCAAAAAACTAAATTCATGATCTTAAATCCCAAGTCCCCAAAGCGCCAAAATCCTTTGCTTGGCAGAGTATGTTTGGAAAGGGTTCTTACAATAGAGTATTTGGGGATAACTCTAAACCAAAACCGTACGTGGGGGGCTCACCAGATTAAAGCGAACATGAAGTTGGCCCAGAAGGTGGGTGGTATCATGAGAATCGCGACAAAGTCAACTTACCGCCCTCTGACCCCCGCTATCCAAATATATAAAGCCCAGGCGCGGGGGGATTAACCTACGGGGGAGAGATGTGGGGCTACACCTCATCCTCTAACTTGCTGACCACGGAAAATACATTTTTAAGGCAGCTGACCGCTATCCCGCCAAGTACCCCACTCCTGCCCCTGAGATTGGATCTGGGTTTGAGGCCCATCACGGAGGAATTAGGGCTCAAACCCTTAACATTCTGGCGTCGCATCTGGAGTAGCCAAGACCTCACCTCCTATAGATCTGAGCTTCAGGAATTTTTATCCCTACCTAATGCCACCAAGACCCCCTGGTTAAATTACATCAAGAGAACATGTGAGACCCTCGGAATACCAGAACTGTGGTCACATCCAGAAAGCACACGAACCAGGATCCCAAGGAAAGCGCTCTCTAGAGCATACTATGATAAAATGCTTTTCCGAGACCTGGACAGGGCACGAGAGGGATCTCTGACACATCGTTTTATTATAACTAAAGACTCATACAACCTTGAAAGTGTTTTGGATGGAATGACTCCTGTTTTAACAAGAAAACTATTCCTGCAATGGAGGTATGGGACCCTTCCTCTAATGTCTTTCACCAAAGCATGGTCTGGTCGGTCTCCCACAGAGATGTGCCCTGCTTGTGCCCATACTAAGGAGAACGAAGTACATGTTATCTTTTTCTGTCGAGTTTACCAAAAAAGCAGGCAATTTTGGCTCGTCCCTCTGCTTAAAAACCTGGGATTTAGAACATTCCTCCCTGCATTCAGAGTTCTAAAGACAGACTTATCTCCGCCAACTGTGTTCGCCCTAGCCAAATTTTTAACAGCAATGTGGCATGCCCGAACCCGTTACGTAAAGATGGCAGGAGATTCTTGAAAATCCCTTTCCCTTGTTACACTGTCACCCTTGTTTTAAC
This sequence comes from Lissotriton vulgaris, assembly GCF_964263255.1. Classification (NCBI taxonomy): domain Eukaryota; kingdom Metazoa; phylum Chordata; class Amphibia; order Caudata; family Salamandridae; genus Lissotriton; species Lissotriton vulgaris. The sequence continues at coordinate 354,774,710 of NC_141689.1, read as the reverse complement.
ATTCTTTTTTTTTAAACTTATATATTTAACACAAATGAAATATTGACGTTCTGGAATTTTAAATGATGTGTTTATTGTATATCTTTTATGATCACTTGATCGAAATAAAGATTTGAAATTTGAATTTGATATCAGATGCTATAAGTGGAATGTTGTTGGGCCATAACTTGTGGAAAGTGTGATCCGCAAGAATTGTAACAGGAGCTCCCAAATCAGCCATGACCAAAATACACTTCCCATCAATAATGACATACACTAATGGCTCTTTGATAGGCTTGAGAACATGAGTTTTTATATCAGGAATGTAAACAGTGAGTAAAATATTTGTAAATTGAGAGGTGCACTGTTGCATATCAGGGGTGTCTAAACAAATGTCTGAAATGTGAACTCTACTGAGAGTTGTACTGCTAATTAACGCTGCATTAGACCCTCCCCTGCACACACCTTGAAAGTGACCCAATTTGCGGCACTTAACGCACTCCTTCTCAATAGCTGAACAGTTATGATTATTCCCTATATGGTTCTTGGAACCACAATGGAAACAAATCAATTGGCCTCTAGCAGATTGATTCCTAGGAAAATTCTTCTCCACAGTTTGCTTGGAGTTAATTGCACAAACAACATTCTCATCAGGTATCACATTCACAGTGGCTAGTGTAGGATAAACAGTAGCTTGTGTATAATGGTTGGATTACACTTTAAAGGTAACTATTGATCTTTCAATGCTTTCCGTTAGAATGGGATTGCGAGAATAGAAAACAGAGTGGTCTCTAATATATGCATCAACACTAGCGCCAAATTCACATCTTTCAGCCAAAACTCTTAAGGTTGCAACATCTTCTTTGACAGATTTCACTAGATTGTTAACACATAGCAAAGTTAAACCTCTATAAAAGAACACTTGAGGTATCAGAGTAATGATTCCTCATGCATTTTTTAGCTTCAATAAACACATTCCACAGAATATCCTCTGATGTAGGAGCAGGAAAACGTGAGAGATTGTCAAATACTCTGCGTCCAGTCACTCCCAGCTGATTGATAAGTAGAGCTAACTTCCTAGATGGAGAATAAGTATCAGCATTAATAGCAGTGAGGTAATTTTCGAAATCTCTTAGCCACTCCGACCATTTTAAGTCTGGTTTGCTAGTCTCTGCAAGAAAGGTGCAGGTTGAAAGACACCTTGACTGCTTTCGATGTTGCAACTTAGTTTGGAAAGTATTTCCCAGTAGCTAAGTGAGGTGCAACAAAAGAGTAAATTTGGTCACCTCTAAAATGAATGAAAGCAGGCTGGAAAACGTTCTTTTCTTTAACTTGGAACTGGGGAGGAGGTGTGTGAATCACGGGGAAAATTTCCCACAAAGAAGCCAAAGCAAGCACCTAAATGTTTTTTTTAAACGTAATAAATAGTGTGCGAATCACCGATGAATGTGTTGCACAGTTTAAACAAGAGCAATGCAGCCAATGCACAAGGTGTGCAAATCAACGATTTCGGCGTCGCATCCAAGTGAAGCAAATGCTGAAGCTGGTAGAAAATAGCCTCCGCTACCTATCTAAGCTTACAATCTGATATCTGATATCAAGACGCCTCCCAGTGTCTTTTGCGGCGCCCGTCCGATGAATTTCCGAAGAGGGGACAGGCATGCAGTCAAGCGGTAGAACCTTCCTGAGGATTCTGAGAAGAATGAAGGTGGATTCAAGCACAGAATGAATGTGCGAGAGCTTGTATGGTTTCAAAACATGTCTCACATGCGGCCAACAGGAGTGTAGCAGAGAATGGCTCAAGCAGCGGCAAGGAGATAAACCAAAATGACCCACCCCTTGGAGATGTGGCAATATTGACAGAATTGTTCCCATGCTTGCTCAGGATGCAGTGAGAGAGCCAGTCGTCTCCTAGGAAAACATCTTCTAACACCGGATGCAGAATGCAAGGCCAGCCCCACTCCTTGTACCAAAATGTGGTGGGGTTGGATAATGATACTCGCGGAGATGTCTTCTATTCCAAAATGCTTTATTCCAAGAAGCAAGAAGGCAGAAATACAAGAACCAATGGTGAAGGCAACTGCACAGCAGGAAACCGCAAATGCAAATGCCTGAACCAGGGTAGAACACAACATAAGCTAACATCTGTAAAGATCCTCCAGACAGTCAAAGATGAAGCAAAGGTTCTTTATTTAAGTTGCAGGTAACACCTCAACCTGCTAGTTCCACCTTCAGAGCAGACAACAGAATAACTGTTTCACAAGATCAAAGATATACATTCCAAGCTGAAGCTTGGTAATCAGAGTTCCAGAACTCTGAAGTAAGAAAGGCAGAAATAAGCCTATAATGGCTAACCATGAAACATATAGTACAGAATATCATACATATCTCATACATATAAGTTGAATACCACATTTTATACAAAAGAATCTAGATATTATGTCTAGGTACTCTTATAAAATAATACTTAGTATTGTACAAAGTCATCTAAATTTTTGGCTTGACACGTGTTCTCGCATTTCTCTCACGTACAATATCTTTGTTTAATTGTGAATCATTTTTAAGATTGACATCAGAAGGAACATTAGGAAGTTTTGCCACTCTATTCAAGTTCCATACTCTATGATCTTCTGTTCTAATGGCATTCTTGAACACCTTGTTGACTCTCATAGGAAGTAAGAACTTAGAACCCTCAGATGCAGATGTCTAACGAGGGCTGCAAATTTTAACTAAATCTCCAACCTTCAAAACTGTTTTTAACCGCTTTCCTGCTGTCAAAAATCCCTTTAATTATGTACATATTCTTAATCTCTTTCTCGATATGTTCTTTGTTTTCATATATGCACAAAGAATCAGACGAATTTCTGGGTATCCATGAAGGACACAACAAGGTGGAAGGTTTGAGCTTACGAAACAGCTCAAAGGGTGTTCTACCTGTCGAAGAATGAGGAGTTAATCTGTAATTTTTTACTGTATTATGAATTTCTACTTCCCAAGAGATATGATTAGAAAGAGCTCTTTGAATAGTCTCTTCGAGAACTCTGTTGAACCTATCGACGATACCGTTGGATGATAAAGTGCTGACTTTTTGTGCACAATCCCTTTATCATCTAGGAAGCTAACCATATCCTTAGACGTGAACTGGACATCATTATACGAAAGTAGAGTCAAAGGAAAACCCTCCCTTTCGAATATGTCCTCAAGAAACCGTAGAACATCCTTGGTTTCAATTGAATTAGTAATTCTTATCTCAGGCCACCTGGAATAAACATCAAGGAGAACTATAACAAACTTATCTACACTTGTGTGTTTGATAAGCCCAAAGATGTTGATAACTACTTCCTCCTAGACATTTTAAGGAAGTGTTCTCAAAGACATAGGTTGCACACGAGGTTTTAATATCTTGTCTCATCTGTTACATTCATTACAATCTCTAATAACTCTCTCCACAAAAGTGTCCATTCCAGGCCACCAGTAGGCTTGTCTAAGAATCTCCTTTGTTTTTGAGATTCCAGGGTGGCTCTTTTGAGCGAAGTCCACAAGTTGTGACCTTAAAGAGGTTGGAAGAATGAGTCTTGTACCTCTCATCAAAATTTCATTCTGACATGCCACTAAGAACTTTGTCTACCTTTGCATTTTTAACACAATTTCCAGCAATACCCTTACATACAGATTGAAGAAAAAAATCATTTGAGAGCTCATGTTCCCACACTTCCTTCTTGATGATACTCTCATTGACAAGACAGCCAGCAAAGTCCCCAAAATTATCACTTTCATCCTCAAACTCACTGTCCTTGGTATTTTCGGTGTTTACCAAACGTGAACAACAATCCGCTAAAATGTTTTTTGCACCAGGGACATAAACAACAGTAAAGTTGAACTCTTGAAGAGCTACAACCCATTTTCTTATTCTGGGAGAGATGTTCTCCAGACCATTTTTTGTGAAAATTTCCTTCAATGGTTTATGGTCTGTCTTTATAGTAAAATAAGTTCTCCAAAGAAATTTGCGCAATTTCCTTATGGCCCAGAAAATACCTAGGGCCTCCTTCTCAACCACAGAATAGTTGTGTTCAGTTCCCCTAAGACCTCAGGACAAAAACAACATGTTTTTCTTTATGCCTTCTTGGTTTTGTAACATAACCGCACCCAAACCTGCAGAGCTGGCATCTGTCATGATGACAATTTTGTGACTTGGCTCAAAACTGCTCAAACAAGAAGCTTTAGACAACAATTGTTTGATCAAAACAAATTCTCTTTCACACTCATTATTCCAAGTGAAAGTTGCTCCTTTCTTTAGAAGCAGCCTCATATTTTGTGTCTTGTGTGCAAAGTTAGGGATGAATTTTGCATATTATTCAGTCATACATAAGAACTTTACCACCTGTTCTTTATCACAGGGATTGGCTAAGTAACGTATAGTGTCTGCAAGCTCTTTCTTGGGCTCCATACCTGAACCAGAGAGTTCGAGACCAAGATAATCTATTTCAGTGAGATTGAATTTAAATGTGTTTGCTGTAAGGGTGAGACCATTAGTGTCCAGTATCTTTAAAACCTGTCTCACTCTGTCATCATGTTCTTCCTTTTTGCATGCATAAATATGCCTTTGACTTTACTAAAAATGTGCTCCATCATCCTCTGAAAACAACAGCGGCAGATATTAGCCCAAAAAGGCATTCTATGGAACTTGAAAGTCCCAATGGGCATAATAAATGCTGTTAAATATTGTGATTCTGAGTGTAATTTTACCTGATGGTACGCTGAAGCCAGATCTTACGACAAATAGAATTTGGCTCCTTCTAGGAGGGATAGCATCATAATGGTCAACAACAACACACCTATCAAGATCTCTCAAGACTATACAAAGTCTCGACTCTCCATTGCTTTTAAGTGCCATGACCACTGGAGATAACCATTCAGAGGCTGCAACCTCAGTGATAATGCCAATATTGAGTAGTTTTTCTAACTCAAACTTCATATTTTCTTTTACTTTGATAGGAACACCCATAACTTTACTGATGACAGGCACCACATTTTTTTAAAGATGATTTTGTGAGTAACTTTTTAGGCATCCCAAATGTTCGTTAAAAACTAGTGGAAATTCCTTTTCAAATGAAATACCAGAATTACACAATTTAACATGACCCAACAGAAGTTGTAAATCATTATTGGGATACGTTTTCAAATATTGTGATTCTGAGTGTAATTTTACCTGATGGTACGCTGAAGCCAGATCTGACGACAAATAGAATTTGGCTCCTTCTAGGAGGGATAGCATCATAATGGTCAACAACAACACACCTATCAAGATCTCTCAAGTCTATACAAAGTCTCGACTCTCCATTGCTTTTAAGTGCCATGACCACTGGAGATAACCATTCAGAGGCTGCAACCTCGGTGATAATGCCAATATTGAGTAGTTTTTCTAACTCAAACTTCATATTTTCTTTTACTTTGATAGGAACACCCATAACTTTACTGATGACAGGCACAACATTTTTTTAAAGATGATTTTGTGTGAGTAACTTTTTAGGCATCCGAAATGTTCGTTAAAAAGGAGTGGAAATTCCTTTTCAAATGAAATACCAGAATTACACAATTTAACCTGACCCAGCAGAAGTTGTAAATCATTATTGGGATATGTTTTCAATAAGACTGATGGTGTTTCATTAGGATCCAAGATAACTCTAAGATCTCTTTAGTGAAGCCAACTAACTAATGAATCACCCCTTTCAGAAATATAAACTTTCCCAGTGGTACTGCGATCTTTGAACACAATGACACCATAGAAATAACCAGAGAGTTTAATAGGCTCTTCTCCATAACCTTTGGCTTGATTGTCTGGTTCTTTTAAAACTACTAAACCCTTTAAATGTTGATCGAAAATTAGTTTTGGAATGAGGGTAATTTTTGCCATGGAGTCAAATAGCATCCGTACAGGAGTCCCATTAACGTGAACAGTCTCAAAAGGACCATTTCTTTCACCATCAGAGGTTCTGAGTATAACCTCTTCCACATCACAATATTCAGTGTAACCAATTTCATGTACCTGTTTTTTGATTGTACTAGAGCGACAACATTTAGTTATATGACCCTTTTTTTACATTTCATGCAGGTTGCCTTCCATCCAATGCACCCTTTAAAATTGGCTACATGAGCTTGTTCCCCACATCTTTAGCATGTAACTTGAAATTTTTTTGTGTAAGGAACATTTTTGTTCGAATTACTCTTGTTGGACAATGATTTGTTTAAGACATTTTTCTTTTGGTTAGTGTTCGTAAAATAATTAGGTTTTCTCTTTGAATCATAAACTCTATCGACTTTATCTTCCTTATGTCCCTCTCCATTCCCTTTCTTAAGTTCTGCAACACATGCTTTGGTGTGCTCACACAATTTGGCAATGGTAATTACTTCAGACCAAGAGGGGTTATGTTTATTCCAACAATACTCCTTTGCTTTATCTAAAGAACAACCCAGCATACATTGATTTCTAAGTCTCTCTTCGTAATTAGCTCCAAAATTACATGTGGAAGCTAATTTCCTCAGTGTAGTGACATATTCTTCTACACGTTCTCCAGGCCTTTGCATACGATTCCCCAAGTGATGTCTTTCTAAGACAGTGGATACTTTAGGTAGAAAATGTAAATCTAATTTTTTTCAACAAATTTCAGTCATTCAAATTATCAGCTTCTGATGTGGATAAATCTGGTAGATGTTGAAAAACCTCTTGTCCCTCAGGACCTAGACGATAAAGGAGAAGAGACATTTTCCTTTCTGCACTAAGTGACACACCACAAACATGAGAATGAGTAAATAAATGTTTCCATTGTTTCCAAGGAATGTTAGGTTCACCTGGACTCATAAGAGAAAAAGGAGGAGGAGGAATGTTTTGCATTGGTAAAATAAAGCCTGTGAGAAGAAGGAGGGGGAAAAAAAGAATTCATTAATTATGAGATGATTTTGCCACAGTGAAAACAGACAGAATTCAATTAAAAGTGTTGTCAAAAATCCTGTAAAGAAATAATATTAAAACATACAAAATATGACAAGAGTGTTAGAGGTGAGGCTGTGACCGTGAACACAGGCAGGCTAAATGAATGTAAACATCTTTAGAATAAAAGTGTGCCTGTCACTGAGTAGAATTGGAACAATTCCCACGCTGAATAGAATTTTATATTGCTCCCACGCTGAATGGAATTTTGTATTGTTGAAGTTGAATAGAGGGTATTCTTCTTCTTTAAAAGTTAAGAATTTCAGGCTTATTTTTCCAACAATAAATAGTTCCAATGTAAAAATTATTTGAAGAACGTTGACACAATAGAAACAAATTCAGAGAAAAGATTCCAAATTTGTAGGATATAAGTTAAATACCAAATTTTAAACAAAAGAATCTGAAAGACTGTCAACCTGTATGATTTTAAACAGGAAGTTCTTCATTTCCTGTCAGCCACTGTAATTCAAACACTAGACTGATAACTTCTATTCCACCTTCCTCGCCATTGTAAAGATCCTCCTGACAGTCAAAGATGAAGGAAAGATTCTTTATTTAAGTTTTAGGTAACACCTCAGCCTGCTAGTTCCACCTTCAGAGCAGACAACAGAATAACTGTTTCACAAGATCAAAGATATATATTCCAAACTGAAGCTTGGTAATCAGAGTTCCAGACCTCTGAAGTAAGAAAGGCTCCCTACAGATTCCAGAACTTTCCATAACAGAAAATTGAGGAAAATGTATTTTTTACAAAGTTTGAGGTTTGCAAAGGATACCTGGGTAACAGAACCTGGTAAGAGCTACACAAGTCAACCCATCCTGGATTCCGCTCGGTGTCTAGTTAAAAAAAAAATGTACAGGTTTCATAGGCTTCCCTAGGTGCAGACTGATCAGGGATCCAAAATCCACAGCTAGGCACACTGTGAAAAATGGGTCTTTTTTCACTGGAAAAATGTGATGTGCCCGCATTGCCTTTTGGCCCATTTTCTGTCATGGACACTAGGCCTACCCACACAAGTGAGGTATCATTTTTATCGGGAGACTTAGGGAAATGCTGGGTCGGTGGAAGTTCTTGGCTCCCTACAGATTCAAAAAAATTTCATAGCAGTAAATTGAGGAACATTGTGGGTTTTTATTACAAAGTTTGAGGTTTGCAAGGGATTCTGGGTAACAGAACCATGTGAGAGCCACATAAGTCACCCCATCCTGGATTTCCCTGGTTGTCTAGTTTTCATAAATGTACAGGTTTGCTCGATTGCCCTAGGTGCTTGCTGAGGGAGGGTTCAAAATCCAGAGCAAGGCACATTGTGAAAAAAGGGTCAGTTTTCACTGGAAAAAGGTGCTATGTCCAAGTTGTTTTTTGGGCCATTTCCTGTAGTGAACACTAGACCTACTCACTAAGCATGGGCGGAAAATCCGTTTCGCTCGCGGATTTTGCAGATTTTCGGTAAATTCGCAATCCGCGAGATTCGCGAATCTCCCGCAAAATCCGCAAATCCGCGAGCAGCGGATTTTATGGCTTGCTCGCACTGTTCGCGTGAGTTCGCAGCTTCCCAGTACAACTTCGCGCCCCGCGAATAAGCGCTAAATTGCAGAAATACGATCTTAGCAAAACTGAAACTACTTACCAGGTTCAAAAGTTCAGGCTCATCATTAGTAGCCATTTCCTGTAGTGCTTCCTGAGGGGCCCCTCCAGAGTTCAGTTGCCTACTTGCAACTATTATGTGACCCTGCTCTGAACCTCAGAATAGTTACACATATGCCACAAAGGTCCTGAATTACAGCTAAGGGAGACAAGCAGGAGCCAGGCTGGAAGTTCAAATCCATTAATCAGCCCCTAATTCATTATTGTCAGTTGGGGCAGGGCAGGTGTTGTAACTAATTTTGCAACAATGAAAGCACTTAGCAAGTGCAAAAGATCACTAATCAGGAAGCACTAAGGAAGCAGGTGCCAGCTAAAAAAATATTATGTGACACATTAATCAGCCCCAAATTAATTCAGGTCACTTGAGGCAGGGAAGGTGTGCTTTGCTTTGCCACAATAATGTACACTGACTGGACAACCAGAGGGTGCTGTGATGAAACAGAGGGTGGCATGGGTGGGCCAGAGGGTGGCATGAGTAGTCAGAGAGTGGCAGTGGTGACAGAGAGTGGCAGTGATGAAGAAGAGTGTCCCAAACAGGCTGGACACGTAGAAACAACAAGTTCGCAAAACTTGCGACCCGACAGGTAAGTTCGCGTTTACGAAATTGTACAAAACCCTCGCGAACTGGCAGAAACCCGCGCGAACACAAAAAAAAAATCCGAGAATTCGCGGATTTTGCGAATTGCGAGTTCGCAAATCCGCATAATTCGCAAACGCGAGATTCGCAAAATTCGCCCATGCTTACTACTCACACAAGTGAGGTACCTTTTTTATCAGGAGATTTGGGGGAACACTGGGTGTGTGGAAGTTTGTGGCTTCCAGCAGATTCCATAACTTTCCATCACAGAAATATGAGGGAAATGTGTTTTTTGTGTGCAGCGTTTAAGGTTTCCACAGTTAGCCACATTGTGATAAAGGGTTAGTTTTCAATGTAAAAATATGATGGGTCCACGTTGTGTTTTGGGCGGTTTCCTGCTGCGGGCACTTGTCCTACCCACACAAGTGAGGTGCCATTTTTATCAGGATTCATGTGGGAACATAGAATAGTAGACAAAGTGTTATTACCAATTGACTTTCCATGCATTTCTGCCTTCCAAATGTAAGATAATGTGTAAAAAAGAACTCATTTTGAAAAATGTCCTCTAATTCACATGCTAGTATGGGTGCCCACATTTTCAGAGATGTGCAAATAACCATTCCTACTAAACTCTATATTCTGTTCCCAGTAAGGGAATACATATGTTTCCTTGATACCTATTTTTCACTATTTATATTTTACCAAATGAATTGCTATTTACCCGGTACACAATGAAAAAACATTACAAGGCGCAGCTCAGTTATTGGCTTTGAGTAACCTGGGTTCTTGTTGAAACTACAAGTACCATATATCCCTGAGCCAGCAGAAGTAACAGTATATTGCTTTAAAAAATCTGACATATTTTCATTAAGTTACGGTTGGCAATTTGAATATTTCTTTATTTCAACTGTTAGTTTCTATAGGAAAACCTTGAAGGATCTACACAAATGACCCTTTGCTGAATTCAAACTTTTGTACGCTTTTTGGAAATGAATAGCTTTCTGGGATCCATTTTTGCTTTCACACCCATTTCTATCACTAACTGGAAGGAAGTTAAAGCAAAAACCCAGGAAAAATTGACTATGTCCCACTAAAATGCCAATATTCTGTAGAAAATGTTGGTTTTCTGACAAAAGTTTGCCTGTTCAAGAAAGCTGGGAAGATGGTGATTTTAGCACTGCAAATTCTTTGTTGATACCTGTTAGATTTGGGGTCTCTAGTTGGCAGAGGTAGGTACCTTTGACAACATAGGGACCCGTGCGTCTAGTCAGGGTAAGGAGGTACACTCATAAAATAACCCCTGATCACCCACTTGGTAGCTTGGCATGAGCAGACAGGCTTATCTCAGAGGCAGTGTCTGAAGCATTTGTGAACACAAACAGTAACCCAGTGACAACACTACAGAAGGACACCACACAAGTTGTAGTATAAAAATAAGTATTTTTATAAAGACTTAACACAAGACCACAAATGACAAAAATCCACAATACTGTATTTTGAAAATGGTAGAAATAGCTTAGGTCTCTTTAGATGTAAAATGCAAAACTTTGCGTTCAATGTACCTTTGTATGCGTAACGCTATACAACAAAAGTGTTGCAGGGAAGGTGATGCGTCAGTTCCTTACACGCAAGAACTGTGATGCGTCGGGTCCCTACTGCTGCGTAGGGGATGCGTTGCTTCTCCGTGTGGGGAAGGTGATGCGTCGGTTTCTTACTGCACTTCCTTAGTGAGGGGACCAGCAGCGCTGTGATGCGATGAAGATCCGGTGCATGGAAACAAAATAGCATCTTCTTCTTGATGCAACAACAATGGGTGAACGCCCAATGGTGCAACAGTGTCTGCTGGGACAGCAACACTCTTCTCCGGGGATGCAAGGCACTTTGGTAATGCGATGGGGACAGCGGCAGCTGCGGCACGCTTCTACAGTGATGCAATGGTATCTGCTGTGACGGCGACTCTCTTCTCCGGTGTTGCGACGACAACGGCTGTGGCGGCGACACGCTTCATCATCTTGAGTCCCGCTTCCAGCTCCCAGCAACAAGTGATCTCTTAGAAGGCCCAGCTCAACAGCAGGCACTTCACTTCCCAGCAATGGAAGGCAGGGAAGCTGGTTGGTGAAGTCTGTTGTCCCTGAGAGTCAAGCTCTATCTCAAGACATTGGAGATCCTTTACAAGTTGAATTGAAAGTAGCACACATTCCTTTCTCCTTTATTTTGCAGTCAGGCAACCACTTCAGGCCAATCCCCCAAGCAGCACTCAGGTTATGGATAGTCTCCTCCTCGGTTTCTCTGGTTCCTCTCCTCAGCAAAGGTTCTTCTTGTTTCCCAAAAGTGATCTAAAGTTCTGGGGTTTGGGTCCCCTCTTTTATACTCATTTTCCCTTTGTTCTCTGAAGGCAGAGAGGTCTTTGCCTAGTCCAAACAGTTCTGGTCGGTCCTGGAGCACTTTGCTGACATGACTCCTTCTTTCCTTTCACAGTGTAGGCCAGGGACATCAACGCACCACAGAAGGTGGAGCCAGCATTGCGGAGGGAAGGCACAGCCCTATTCAGGTCCCAGGTGCGACTCCTCCCTCCCATCTACATGCAGATCTCTCTATTCAGACCTGTGCTGACTCACCCTGTCTCCTGGAATCCACAAGCCCCTGTCACTCAAATTCCAGACAAGGAATACACAACCTAGCAGAGGCAGGCTTGGATAGTTAGGCAAGAAAATTCCTAATTTCTAAAAGTGGTATTTTCAAACACAGAATGTTACAACCAAGTTCACTAAAATATGTATTTTAGCATTCTGAGTTCAGACATACTAAACTCGAATTTCTACATAGATCCCTGAGTCAGTTAGGATTATAGGATGTTATAATCAAACTGGCCATTCTGGCCTATGGAGAACAGGTAGCCTTGCAATAGTAAAAAACGAAAATGGATGTTATTCACTATTAGGACATGCCACACACACCAGGGCATTTCCTGCCTTTTGCCTACAATGAACCCTGCCCTTGGGCGTACCATAGAGGTGACTAAAATTAGATAATTCCGACGGATCAGCGCCAGTTTTTTTCAGGAGTGGAAAACCATGGCATGCTTCCATGCCGATGGAACGGCTGCTTCTTGCAAAGACGCATTAAGCAACTCCATAATTAATTTGAGTGAAGATGGTTCCAGTTTTTGAAGAATGGGGGTGGGGAGAGGATCTCTAGGCAAACCAGATTTAAGGCTATTTAAAATGCGGCTGAAAAAGGTGGTGTCCAAAGGCTGCCAGTTTTCTAGCATATTCGTAGGCGTGGTGATCTGGTTTATCTGTGGAACAACGCAGCCTAATGTGGGGAGAGAACTCCTCATTTTCTGGCCCCCATTAGTTGTTACTACATTCATTTCTGCGTACATTTTCTTTACTTTGCCAATGAAAAACTTGGCTACGTCCTTGCATTGAGTGTCATTAAGCACGGGGAAAGGTTGGCATGCTGCTCCTGAAAGGTCTTTGACTAATTTAAACAGACCTTGGGGCTTTTTTAGGCCAATGTAATGCTTTTGTTTACATATTCAGCTCGGGTAGTTTTACAGAGAGAGTGGTATTCCCTTTTTGCCAGTTTATATATACCTCTGAATTCTGGCACAAAGTCCTTCCTCCAACGTCTTTCCAGTACTTTGCATTTGTTTTTCTCTGTTTTTAACCTATCCGAGAACCAGGGGGCAAGAGGTCGATGATTGTTTACTTTATTGATGGAAATTGGAAGTCACACATCAATAAATGACAAAATCTAAGTCTGGATGGTGTTCGAATCTGCTGAGTTGAAAGACGTGATGGCAGGAATGTTGTTCGTGAGATGTTTATTAAAACAGTCGATATCTAATTTCTTCCAATTTCTCGACCCCGACATGAACAGGTTTAGGGGGGAAAGGCCTAGAGTGAAAGAGTTAATGCCGCCTTGTAAGTAAGGCACTCTTTCGCGCTATACGTAGCGTGAAAGGGGTGGGCAATGGGTGTTGCAGTGGGCGTACCACTGCAACACCCATTGATTTTGTTGCTGCCCCCTATTTACAAGGGTGCCATCAATAGGAGGTAGCACCAAAATTGAGACCATGGAAAACCTGGTCTGAACATGGCGAAACAAGGAGATAAGCTTTATTTCTCCTCGTTTTTGCTGTTTCTATGTGTCCTGCAATGTGCATCACACATAAAAACAGCAAAACACTATGAATGATTGTTTAAGTGCGTTAGAAAAATGATGATTTGCAACTTCTATGTGTGAGCACAATGCAGCACACAGTTACTAATCACCATTTGTGGTTGTTTATGTGCTCTAAAGGACACCTTCCTGCACATAAACAATCATTCCCTCAATGCAGGCGCCCTTGAACTATGATACTCACTAACACATACATATACACACTCATCCACCCATACAGTCCTGCACATATGCTGTCTTCAAAACACATACAAACAGTGAGTCAGTCATTGATGCATCTATGTGGTAAGTAACACCCCCACCAAACCATACAGACACTCATACTGATACTAAAAAAACATCTAATAACCCATATACACACACATGTAGCTACTAACCAACCCATGCAGCCACTTATACACAAAGTGAAACACTGATACAAACATTTAAATATTTAAACAATACTCGCTAATATATGTATTCACTAAGATACACTTAATAAGCCAGTTAACCAATCAATTTTGTCTCACTAGTGTCTTTATCAGTAACTACATATGTTTTAATCTAGTATATGTGAGTATTGATAGATATAAGTGAGTATATGTGAGAGTGAGGGATTGAAAAAGTTCTTGTTTAAATAAGTATGTGTTTCTATAAGTGATTGTTTAAGAGAGTAAGTAAGTGTAAGTTTCCTTAGAAGTAAGGTGGTAGTGTGTGTATAGCTGTATATGCAAATAAATGGATGTTCAATAGTTTATTTGCATGTGTGATTATGTGTGTGAGTAACTTTTGGATGACTGTCGGTGTGTAACAGGATGTATAGGTGTATCACTACATATGATGAGTGAGTATATGTATGAGTGACTATATAGAACTGTTGGTGAATGAGTGGATGTGTATATAGATGGTGGAATTACTGAATTGGTTGTTGTAACTGGTATGGGTATCTCTATTTTTTTGAAAATGTTAGTTTCTATTTTTGAATATGTGTTTCAAGGGTTACATTACACTGAAAGGAGGTCTGTCAGTCTGTCACAAGGATGGTGTTATGAGTGATGTCATGAGTGATGTCACTGACCATGTCATGAGTGATGTAATATGTGACGTCATCAGTAGTGCATTGCAGGCGCGCAAGTTATAATGAGTCCAACTAACTATAACGTGGGAATTTCAATGGTTTTATGTCAGTAAAATTTCCAGCTAACTATAACTGGTGTGAAACCTCTGGTTTTTTCAGTGAATTTAATAGGTTTTTTAAATGCTAATTCCTAACTATAACTGGTGTGAAACCTATGGTTTTTTCAGTGAATTTCATAGGTTTTTTAAATGCAAATTCCTAACTATAACTGGTGTGAAACCTATGGTTTTTTTCAGTGAATTTAATAGGTTTTTCAATAGCAAATTTCTATAGCTATGTAATGTAATATTTTTTAAAATTAATCCTAAATTGTATATTTATGTAATACTATTTTTTTATGTATATTGTTCTTTTTTGGGTTTTTTTTGTCTTAGTGCGCTCCCGTTGTGCGTTCCGTTAAGCGCCCCGGTGCGCGTACCGGGGCATGTACCGGGGCATGTCCCGTCAGCGCACCCCAAAAAAAAAATAAAAAAAAATAATGAAGGAGTGTGCATAAAGAAAGGGGACAGAAAGAGTGGTGTAAAGATAAAGAGAGCTAGAGGGAGGAACACAGAGAGACTGTGTAATAGATAGCAAGACAGAAAAAAGGTGTTAGAGGAAGTAACTGAGAAAAGGAAAGACATGGGGAGTGACAGAGAGAAAGGACAGAGAGAGAAAAAGAAGGAGTGACAGAAAGGGACTGAGTGAACCAGAAAAGAAAGGAAAGTGAGGGAGTGTGGGTGAGCAGGAAGACTGAAAGAAGTTGAATGTTGTAGGAAAGTAAGGAAAAGGGAAATAAACATGGAGGATAAGAATAAGTGAGGGAAGCAGAGTAAGGAAACAGGGGTAACGTAGGGTGAGAGAAAAGTAGTGAGGTTAAAGCAAAGGATCATGACAAACTACATTTTTTTAGTCACACTTACCATATCATTAATATAAATTTAATTATATTTTTTTTCTACACTTTGTATCTGTGAAAGAGAGAACAAAAAATAAGTTATAATTAGTACAATATATATTTTAAAATAAAAGAGACAGGTCAAGAGGTTAAAAATCATAAAAGTGTATAAAGAAATAAAGCAAGAGTAAAGGATACAGAAAGGGAAATAAAGTAATGTAGAAGGACAAAAAGAGTGAAAAAGAAATAGAAGAAAAGCAAATTACTAAGAGTAAGGCAGATAAATTCAGTGACAAAGAAGAAGAGAAGATGAGAGAAATGAAGTAAAGGTAAGTAAGATACAAAAAGAATGTGACAGAGTACGAAAAAAGAGATGAGTGAGTAAAGAGAAATTAGTAAAAGAGCAGAGGAGGAAAAGACGGAAAAGGCAAATAAAGCAGAGTGACTGAAAGCTGAAAAGTGGTGCAAGGGACATAGGGGATGCAGACAGTTGAAATGGGAATGAGGAGTTGTGAAAAAAGTGGAGTAAAAGAATGGGGATGAAACAGAGTGAGAGAAAGGCAGTGTGAGTGAGTAAAGAGAGCTGAAAAGGGTGGAAAAAGGAAAGTGAGTGTGAGACAATGGGAATACAATATAAATTACACAAAACAAACTACAGAATAATTTCTACAACATGTTACATAGTTTATTTTTGCTGTTCTCAGAATATATTACATTTCACTAAAAACAGTGAGTTCAAACTATTCATCATATGACAGCGGGGAAAAAAACACAATCTAAAAGATTGTGTTTAAAAAAAAACATATAAACTTACTAATCACATATTTACAATAATCTTTGATTCACTTACTTTTCCTTGAGGCCAAATAGTAGATCGTGAAGGTCCTTTTCATTGGAAAATACTCTGCTGTTCTCTAAAACTTCCATTTCATCGACTTTCTATAAAAAAACTCTAAGAACATCTGAAATATGTCTCAATTTTTTCTTTTTCTCGTTGTGATAAGTTATGACTCTTTGCTAATTCCAACACTATTCTTTACGGCCAAATAGTGTCAGATTTATCAGTCTATTTTCAAACTCCGAAATTACCGTTTACCCGATGTTTTGAAAGAAAAGCTCAGCACAGCACAGGTCCTATGTACAAGCATTCCATGTCACTAGAGAAACTTCTCAATTTTACATAATGCAATTCCCCTATGCTATAAAACCTATTTACCAAGTATTATCCAAAAACATGACACAAACCAACCAGAAAGAAATTCAATCTGCATCCTAATCTGAGGTAATGCAGGTGACATCATTGTAAAAGGTTCAAATATATTTATTTAATGAGGCAAACACTAATAATTCCTTCTCAAAAATATAAAAGGCATTCATTCACACCAAAATCGTTTTTTAATAACATTTTAGAAACACAGCACAGGTCCTATGTACAAGCATTCCATGTCACTATAGAAACTTCTCAATTTTACAAAACACAATTCCTCTATGCATTAAAATGTTTTAACCAAGCATTATCAAAAAACATGACACAAAACAACATTAAAGAAAACAATCTGCATCCTAATCTTCTCCATAGAGCATACAAGTCCCTATCTAAATTAAATGAATCTTTTCTTACCTTTACAAATGCTTTAGGAGATAGAGAACAATGTAATACACACACACCAATTTTTCTTTAGCAGAGCAAATGGTATGCACTCCACACACTGCAACCATGACTGGCACAGAAAACCTCTAATTCTACACAGATATGCCTAATTTCAACCAATCAAAACTCTTCCCTCACTATTTTCAAACCAACACCTTGCCCCCCTCAGCCCTTTCTATCTGTTACCATAGCAACTCCCTCCTTACTTAACTCACAGGTTCAAAAGTTTATTCTACAATGTTGCAAATGAACTAAGCAAGGATGTTTGACCTCTCAATACACCAGCTTATCCGATGAAATGTTTCTTTAATTGACTTTTTCTTAACCATTCAAATTGCTTCTTTCACAAAACACAACCATGCACCCTAACTTTTAGTTTTCAACTATCTGAATCCACCAATCATTGCTTGTGATTCAAGAGCAGTGAACCTCCACAATTATTTTTTTGTAAACTCCTACAGTTCCATCTGCCATTTCATTCCCACACTTCATCTGACTGCACCAGAATCTTCTCTCATCATGTATTCTGTGTGGATTATTGGACATAGCTACATCCACTGGGCTCAAAGGTATGCAGCTAGCAGAAATTTTCACAACCTTGATTTAACAAATGTGGAAATCAAATGGATTGGCCAGAAAGGATTGAGATGTCACCAATTGATAACATTGGTGAAAACCTTTTTGCATCTGCCAAACCCTGACCTCTTAATAGTGCACTGTGAAGGAAATGACTTGAGCACTTTGACTGGAGTAGGTCTGGAAATGCTTTTAAAGGACACCTTTGATCAATGAATGGCACTTTTTCCACAAACTGCCTTGGTATATTCCAATATATGTCAAAGACAGAAATGAAACTGGTCCAACCAATATTGTCCACAATTTGAGAAAGCACGGAAACATGTGAATAAATCTGTTTCTGCTTACATGAGAGACTATGGAATGGTTGCAATATACAACAATAACTTGCGTTTCAACATGCAAGATATCTACAGAGGAGATGGTGTGCACTTCTCAGATGAGGGGAATAGAATATTCCTCCTGAATTTAAGACTGTGCATTGGAACCTACTTGTAGGTACCTAAATCAGCCACAGAACTCAACAGCTCTTTTCAGAGCTACCCTACCTCTGATCACTCAAAATGATTATCTTTCTCAAACTTTTTTCACTATTTTTGACCAGAGTACGCTCCCCGGTACGCTCCCAGGTGCGCGTACCGGGCGCTCCCCCAGCGAAATTTGTAATTTTTTTTTTCATGCATATATGCCCCTCCGAAACTCCCTTCAGCAAACCTAGAGGGTCAGGGAGTGTCTACTGTGCCCCTTTTTACCCATTTCCAACGTTGTTTGTCCGCCATCTTGTGTCTCAATTCGACCGAAACACAAAATGTCGGACTCCTGTATCGCTCCCGGTACGCGTACCGGGGCGCGCACCGGTGAGCGCTCCCAAAAAAAATGTGGGAAACGAAATTAAATAAAAACCACTGGACAGACTTTCACCAAATATAGAACAAACCCTACTACATACCAGTCCCTACAATTATCCCACATTTGATGGTATTCCATTGAGCCATTTGGGCTGTAGCCCTGTCTAAATATCCTGAGGTAAATTACATGACAAAAACACATATGAAGTGTTACAATTTACAACCAATTAAAATGTTACTTTCATTTCCAACTTTTTTTCCTGACGTTTGATTGGTTATGTACATGAATATAAATGAAAAATGAGAGGGAAACACGGACATTTTTATTACAACTACCTGAGATACATCTTTAAAGGATTTTCTCATTTATCTTCATCACCTTTCTATAAGGTAAGTTATAAATTTGTGAAGGGGCACTTTAAGTTCCTTTCTAAAAACGTTTTCTGACAGTTATTTACTGTCCCTCTGTTATAATTACGGATTGAGATAGGCTTCTCTGTTATAGTTATTGATTGAATTAGGCTTCTCTGGTATAATTATGAATTTTATTAGGCTTCTTCACATACACTTTTTTTTTATATTTCTACTTACTACCTCATACCATGCACTGCCCAAAGATAACTTCACTGTTAAAAACTCACAAGTACCTGTCTGAACTTAAACCCAACAGTGCCCTATCTCTACTGATATATTTATTTGTATGCAATTTACAGCAAGAAAATGGAAGGAGAACAACATAAAATTAATATTTCATTTGAAATTGATCTGGAGAACAATCCTAAGGAAGAGATTGATGAATTAGACTTTTTGGATCAGTCTCTGGACCAAGACTTACTCAATTGTGTGGAAGAAATGGAATCATGGAATCCAAATGAGGACATACCTGACGAAATAATGTTGGAAATTCTTTTAGATTTTGAAAAAACACAGCAATACATTTTTATTTAAAAATTAAAAATTGTTCGAGACATTATTCTTTTTTATATGTAAATTATGAAATAGTACCAAAATAGATATAATATAAAGTGAGACTTATAGTATACTGTGCAACTTTTTTGTTTTACATAGTAATTTTGCTCATAGTTACTTCCTTTCTCCCACTATATTATCTCCAATGTGTATTTAATATCTCTTTATCATCTCCTGCTCCATGTTGTTTCTGCTTTCCTGACAGACTATGGTATGAATTCCATATACCACAATAACTTCTGTAACAACATGCAAGATATCTACAAAGGAGACGGTGTACATAAAATTTTAGACTCTGCTTTGGTACCTACATGTTGGCACTTAAATAAAAAAAAACAACAAAAAGAACAATTTTATTAATAAACCAAATTTTTTTGAAAAGTCTGTAATTCTTTTTTCCCCATGCTACGCTCCCAGGTGCGCTCCCCGATGCGCGTACCGGGCGCTCCCCCCACGCCCTTTTATGGCCCCCACATCAAACCTAGGGGGTCAAGGAGGGGTCTACTCTGCCCCCTTATGGTCAATTCCCCCTTTGTTTTTGCCACCTCTTGTGTCTCGATCCAATCAGCTTTCCGCACGCAAGTCGCATAGCGCACCCGGTGCGCTCCCCGGTGCGCATACCGGGGCGCTACCATAGATATATATATTTTTTTGAACCTAAATTACTCAAAAACCACTGGAGCACATATCTTGAGACATAGCAAAGGCACATAGGGCTACCAGTCCCTACAATTTTGCCAAGTTTGGTGGAAATCCATTCAGCCGTTCGGGCTAAAACTGAGTTCGACCACCCTATGGAAATTAACATGGGGAAAACACGTTTTGGGACCCCCCTTTTATCTCGGCCCCCACTTCACAAATCCCCTCCAAACTTTCAAGGAAGGACCGAAGCTCCGCGAGGCAAATTTGAGGAAATTTTCAGGCAGATTCGTCAACCGGTGCCAAAGTTATTCACAATAGAATTTTGAGATTTTGCATTGAAAAAAATCCTAACTATAACTACCTACTGGCGACTGCCAGTAGGTAATAGATATATATATATATTACCTACTGGCGTATAGTTAGGACCTAGTTTCCATAGGAAATCCACAACATTCTATTTGGAATACCTTTGGCGCCGGTTGATGAATCTTCGCAAATTTCTCAAAGAGGATGGCCTGCTCTGCTCCGCTCCATCCCTGAAAGTTTTGGTGGGATTTGTCAAGTGGGGGCTGAGAAAAAAGGGGGTCCAAAAATGTGTTTTCCCCATGTCATTTTCCATAGAACGATTAGACACGGCTACAACCCAAACTGCTGAACGGAATTACAAGAAATTTGGCAAAATGGTGGAGTCTGATTCACAGATCAGGCTTTTGCTTAAATGGTGTAAATCCCTACAGTAGTTCCTGAGAAAAAATATATATATATCTATAAGCGTGCACCTTACGCGTACGTGCGCGTACGTACACGTACCTTCCCGAGCAAGAGCTGCATGCTGATTGGCTGTCAACTGTCTGCTGTCAACACTCCAAACCAGAAATTGTTGGCAGCCATCTTGTGCCTCGGTAGACTGAGGCACAAGAAAGCAGAAAAACAAACGTGTAGAACTCAAAAAGGAGGCACACAAGTTATAGTGAGTACAACTAACTATAACGGGGCAATTTCAATGGTTTTGTATGAGTAAAATGTCCAGCTAACTATAACTGGTGTGAAACATATAGTTTTTTCAGTGAATTTCATATCTTTTTTTTTTTTAAATGTTTTTATTGTTTTTTTAAAATATTTATTCCCCCCTCCTCCCCCGGACAGGTAGACATTCTACACATTAACATCATGTGTTTTACATTGTTCTTATCATACATACATAATCATTATAGAAAATTTATGAAATATATTCCCAGTATCAGGAAAAACAACAAAAACGATAACATACATACCTGACAGCATCGATAATAATTAGTTTTGTGCGTCTCGCCATTGTGTGAGAGGGGTCCAGATTTTCTGACCTCTTTTGCGTCGTGATCTGCCTTTTCGCTTACATATAGCTATCTCGATATTATACACAGCTAAAAGCCTGGCTAGCCACTGTTGAAAGGAGGGTGGTAACGGATCAAGCCATGCCAAGGCTAGGCATAGCAGCAGGACTGTCATGGCAATGAATATAAAACCGTGACCACTCTCAAGGTTATCTGGATCTTCCGCCCCAAGTACTATTGCTTCCTGTGACAAAGTAATATTTCTGCAAAGAACTGAACTTAAGAACCTCTCTATATCTGTATCAAAGGTAATAGCACTGGACAATAGGCAAAGATATGAACGGAATCTGCTTTAAATAAGTTACATCTCAGACAGCGAGTCCCTTTGCCAGTTCCCCATTTCGCGATCTTATCCGGTGTATAGTAGAGAAAGAAGCAGGTTTTGAAAAATTGTGCTTGGAGTTTGGTGGAGATAAGAATGGTTTGGGTTAGCTGATAGGAATATAAAAATCCTTCCTTTGAGATATCAAGTTTACTTTGCCACTTCATTGCCGTTTTATCTAAATCATCCGGAAACATATCCAGTAATTATAAGCCCCGCCTATTGAGTCCTTCTTAGAGTGTATAATTGTCTCTACTACCGTGCATTTTTCAACAGGTGTCCTTGCCCCAAGTTTATGAATTAAAAAATCCCTTATTAGGAGGTACTTAAAAAGTCCCGCCAATCTAAGTCAAATTCTTCCTTCAGAGTATTAAAAGATTCAGGGCCTGATGTAGGTAATTTTATTTTACCACTTCTTAAATACCGAATGATACCGAATCGGTATTTAAGAAGTGGTAAAATAGAGGGGGGGATGTAGGTAATACAGAATCGGTAAATACCGAATCGTTAAGATTCAGTATTTACTGATTCTGTAAATACCGATTCGGTAATGCCCATTGATTCCAATGGGCATTGAAGCCCATAGGAATCAATGGGCATTACCGAATCGGTATTTACCGATTCGGTAAATACCGATTCCAGCAAGGGTGCAGGGGGTGTCACTTTGACACCCTCTAGCACCCCAAATATAGGCATGTGTGCCATGTGGCACACAGACATGCCCTAAGAGCATGTCTGTCTGTCACATGGCATAGGTGTGCATGCACACATGTGCATGCACACCTGGATTCGGTATTTTACCACCCAATTGGATTGGGTGGTAAAATACAGAATCTGAAAGGCCTGTAGCACTGGAAACAGTGCTACCTACATCAGGAATTTTCCAAATCGGTAAAATTACCCATTCGGTATTTTAGAGAATCGATAAATTTACCTCATCGGTAAATTTACCGATTCTGTAAAATATAGCCCCCTACATCTCAATCACCAAATACCGGTCGGTAATGGCCGAATTCGGCAGTTACCGACCGGGATTTGGTGACCTACATCGGGCCCTTAATCCCCTGAGTAGTGTAGAAATCCCCTAATTGTGTAATTCCTAGATTATACCATTTGTTTACACAGTTATCCCTAAAAATTATTGGAGGAAGAATAGGATTATTCAGAACCGGAGTATAATATGAGATTGGTCCTATTCCTAATATTTTCTTTACGACCTTCCATGCCTTAAAGCTACTATAGAGTGTCTTAAATTTGACCTTTTTGTGGTAGCTGTCGTGTGTGCCTCCAAAAATAGCCATAACTGGCGTTCCCCACCAATAGCTGAAAGATTGAAACGGTATGTTCCTCTGAGTTTTCTCCCCCTCGCAATAGTTCCTTACTGTAGAGTAAAACACATGACCAGTAATATCTCCTTAAATTGGGAAGAGCTAACCCGCCTCTCTTCTTAGGGAGGGTAAGATATTTATACGCCCGCGAGGTTGTGCATATGACCATATAAATCTAGAAAAGGTACGTTCTATTACTGTAAACCACTGACTAGAAAACTCTAGACAGACAGCCCTAAATAAATATAGTATTTTGGGAAAGTACACCATTTTAATTGCATTTGCCCTCCCAATAATGGACAAGTGGAGATTATCTAGGCGTCGTAGATCCTTTTGTATTGTGATCAGCATTGGCTTAAGGTTTATGTCCACAACTTCCTCCAACTTTGAGGAAATTGTAACTCCCAAGTATTTCGCTCCCTTCACCACCCTTGTATCATCCATCACAAATTTTTGGTTCAGAACAATTTGTGTCTTACCTTCATGTAGCGCGTAGCCAGAAACCAGCCCAAATTTCCTAGCCTCAGCCTCAATAGTCAGCATTGCTGTTATGGGATCTGCAGTAACTATGGCAATATCATCAGCATATGCTAATGTTTTGGTAGCATACCCCTGTGATATAATAGGCGTTATATTGTTTTTTTTCTCCAGATAGCGAATAAAGGAATCTATGTATATTGCAAAGAGCAATGGGGAGCATGGGCACCCCTGGCGAGTTCCCCTGGAAATGATAATTTCCTTAGTTAAACTTTCATTAACAGATACAACGGCCCAAGGATTGATATACATTTTTTGTATCGCCTGAATAAACTTGGTTTGAAATCCCATTGTCACCATTGCTTTCCATAGAAACTGCCAGGAGACCCTATTGAAGGCCTTCTCTGCATCCAGCAGAATTAGGGCCATAGGGTCTCCTGTAATTTCTGTTCCGTCAAAAAGCATGATCATCCTCGGGATATGATTTATCGTTGACCTTCCAGGAACTAAACCGTGCTGACTTTTGGAAATAACCTGGTGTATTATAGGTGCCATTCGATTTGCCAAGATTTTAGAATATATTTTCGAATCAGCATTTATTAGCGTTATAGGGCGATATGACCCTAGATGTTCTGGGGGTTTCCCTTTTTTAGCGAAAATCACAATTTTGGCACTGGACCAAGATTTGGGCGGTAACCCCGAGAAAACATGGATATTTAGATCCCTTAAGACATATTTAATTTCATCTATGAATGTAGCATAGAACTCTGAAGGGATACTATCCAGACCTGTTGCCTTCCCTTTAGGGAGGCTCTTGACTGCGGTCAAAACCTATTGCATATTAGGAGCTTCCTCTAATGTCTGCTGTGTATTTGCCTCAAGGCTTAAACCCTCACAATTCTCTAGGTACCTTTCAATTTCGATTGTGTCCCCTTTGCGATTCTCCGTATATAGTTCTTTATAAAACCTCCAAAATGCTTGCCTAATCAGCTCTGAGTCTTTTAGCTGCCCTACCACAGGATCTATAATCTCCCTAATCAAGTTTGCATTGACCTGTTGTCGCAATCGCACTGCCAATTGATGACCCATTTGCTCATTGACTTCATAAATTAATTATTTTTGTGCTGTGGCTTTCCGGATTGCCTTATCTGTAAATATATTTGTGATCGCTGCCTTTGCAATTGCTACTTTGGCTAAGGTGCTAGAGATATCCCCAGTAGTGTCCCTATTACCAGTGGCATTAACAAGTCCTACTTCTGCTAACATAAGCTCACCCTGCAGCCTCCGTATTTCTTCTTTCTCCTGCCTGTTGGACCTAAGTGAATATGACAAAGTCTCGCCCCGAACCCCAGCTTTTAAGGTATCCCAAACAACCTCTATTGACATGCTACCAATGTTTTCAGCCAGGAACTTGGGGACCCAATCTTTCATATGGAGACGATACTGAGGATCATTCAGTAATGCTTTTTCGAATGTCCAATGCATAGACTCTAATTTAGTTGGTAAAATAGTCAGTGTACAAAAAGGGGATTA
This sequence comes from Lissotriton vulgaris, assembly GCF_964263255.1. Classification (NCBI taxonomy): domain Eukaryota; kingdom Metazoa; phylum Chordata; class Amphibia; order Caudata; family Salamandridae; genus Lissotriton; species Lissotriton vulgaris. The sequence continues at coordinate 354,749,620 of NC_141689.1, read as the reverse complement.
TGGTCAGATAATACCCTAGGCAATTTGGCTGTATGGCAATTCTTAATTAGTGAATTTGAAAGTAATATGTAATCAATTCTGGCATGCATGCAGTGTGGATTTGAATAGAAGGTGTAGCCAGGGTCACCAATATTAGTATTAGAAGTTTGCCAGCTATCCACAAGTCCATGTACGAGACACAGATCCTTGAGAGAACGAAATACTTTGGGTTTACGTCCTTTATACACCCAGTCATCGTTCAGGGACCAGTTTGTCGGGAGGTTTATATTGAAGTCCCCACAGACCATCACCGGAAGAGACCAGGGTGACAATTCATTGGAGACCTCGTTAAAAACCCCAGGGTCATCTGTATTACTCCCATAAATAGCACAAATTGTCAATTTCTGCCCTGTTTGGTAGCTGCATTCGGTGATAGCCCAGCGGCCAAACTTGTCAGTTTTGGATTTATTAAACACCATTCTACTCCCTTTAGCCAGAATAGCAACCCCCAAGTGTTTGCACCTTGTGTGGTAGCACACACCAACTTATACCCTAATGTATTTAACAGCTGGCTCTGGGACCCTTCAATATTTGTCTCCTGCATACATATAATATTAGCTCCCCAGTTTTGTAGGCCAATTGCAACTGTTTGTCTTTTTTTAAGATCGTTCAGACCACAAATATTCAGAGATAATATTTTTATCCCAGCCATAGTGCTAATAAAAAGGTACCATAATATTTATCCCGGGCTTTCTGGTTTCCTGTGATCCCTATATATGTTTCCCTATAAGATTTGCTACCCTGTATGTCTAACCTGTCCTGCCTTCCCCCCTCCCCTTCCCCACCCCCACCCACCACCACCTTTGAAGGTTACCTGGGCCTGTCTGGACCAGGGGTGTGACCTCCGCGCAAGCGGGCCCTGTGGGCTGGGCTAGATTGTAAATATAAGTGATATGCTTATCTACTACCAGTTCAGCCAAGAAACCTGATTACTCTGATAATGCCTCAGACTTAGTTTCCAAAGGCTGCCCAACCATTCAGTTTATTGCCCACATTTCCCAGTGTACATTGAAATAGCTAATTCAACCTATCCGCTCCTTCTATCATGTTTCATTTTAATATAGTCAAGATTGTTTCCCTAAGTTCTGAGAGCCAGACTCGGAAATTTCACGTAAATAGTCTTCTGCCTGTATTTCACTATTAAAGCTTTTTGTTGTGCCTTTGAATATTATTTTCAAGCGTGCCGGATTTTGCAAAAATACTTTTGCTCCAATTTTTTCAAAAGGTTCAAATAGCTGACGCATTTTCCATCTTCGCTCCACGGTAGCGTGGGCGAAGTCCGGTCTTGCAAAAAATTTGAACCTCCTTGTAGTCTCTTTGGGCAGTGGGTCTTGCTAGATCATAAATTCTTTCCCGAACAAGGAAATTACCAAAGCAGACCAACATTGCCCTGGGGTATTGATTTTGCTTGTTGGAATGCTGTGATAATATTAACCCCTTCAGCGCGGCGCGAATTTCCGCGCTGTGCTGAAGGTTCTAAGGTTCTAACGGACTCATGACGGAACAGTTCCATCATCAGCACAGCTCAACGGAGCTCATGACGGAACCGTTCTGTCATCAGCACCGAAGAGGTTAAGGGAAAACGATGGACCCGCTGTACTTCCCTTTCCATATCCCAGGCTTCCAACTCCGGAAATCATGTTTTGAGAATGTCAATGATTGCTCCTCTAGCGTCACTACCCTCTAAGTTCTCCGGAATTCCAAGGAACCTCAAATTGTTCCTTCTGGATCTGTTTTCCTGATCTTCCAATTTAAGCATAAGATCTCTTATTACTCCATCTTGTTCTTTTCCTTCTTTCTGAAGCATCACGAAATCAGTTTCAAGGTTCTCAGTACGAGTTTCAACCATGACCATTCTCTCAGAGATCTCAGAACAGATACGGCCAACTTTTTTCACTGCACCTTGTAGTTTTTCAATGGCCAAACGGTTCTTTTGGCTGTCCTTCTTCACATCCGCGTGAAAAATGTTTATTGAGCTAAGCACCTGGCTCAATGTGGGCTCCATTTTCAGTAAATTTCAAAGGTTTTTTAAATGCTAATTCTAACTATAACGTGTGTGAAACCTATGTTTTTTTCAGTGAATATATATATATATATACAGTATTTGACATTCATGTTTTGTATAAAGGTTTTTAGTTTAGTTAAATAAACTGTTTTACTTTTCAATCAATCAGTCAATCAATCAGGAGTTTGTTAAAGTGCAACTACTCACCCGTAAGGGTCTCAAGGCGCTAGGGGTGGGGGGGTGGGGGTGCAGGTTCCATTCCATCAAGGAGGGGGTCTGTCGAAGAGCCAGGTTTTGAGGTTTCTTGCGAAGATGGGGAGCGATGTTGTCTGTCTGAGGTGGAGCGGAAGGGCGTTCCATGCTTTGGCCCCGAGGAAGGAGAAGGAGCGGCCTCCCGATCTGGTCTTTCTGGTGCGGGGGACCTCGGTGTAGGAGAGCTGGGCTGATCGTAGAGTCCTTTGGGGTGCGTGGAATTTGAGCCGGCTGGTCAGGTTTGCTGGTCCGGTGCTGTGGAGGGCCTTGTGTGCTTGGGTAAGCATCTTAAAGGTGATTCTCGCCTCGACGGGGAGCCAGTGGAGTGTGCGCAGGTGCTGGGAGATGTGGCAGTGTTTTGGCAGGTTGGGGACCAGTCTTGCGGCGGCGTTCTGGATGTTCTGTAGCTTGCGGATGAGGTTTTTGTTTATCCGGCGTAGAGTGCGTTGCCGTAGTCGAGTCTGCTGGTGACCAGGGCATGAGTGACTGTCTTTCGGTGTTTGAGGGGGATCCATTTGAAGGCCTTACTAAAGAGGCGGAGGGTGTGGAAGCAGGAAGATGAGACAGAGTTGATCTGGTGGTCCATTTTGAGCTCGGAGTCCAGGATGATTCCCAGGTTGCGTGCGTGGTCTGTGGGGGTTGGCGGGTTTCCGAGGGCGGTGGGCCACCAGGTGTCGCTCCAGGCGTCGGGGTTTGGGCCCATGATGAGTACTTCTGTTTTGTTGGTGTTTAGTTGTAGGCAGCTGTTTTTCATCCATTTGGCGACGGCTTCCATGCCTTCTCGAAAGTTGCGTCTGGCGGTGTTGGGCTCGTTGGATAGGGAGAGGATGAGCTGGGTGTCGTCTGCGTATGACACGATGTTGAGTCCGTTGGTTCTGACGATGGGGGCAAGTGGAGCCATGTAGATGTTGAAGAGCGTTGGGCTAAGGGAGGAGCCCTGGGGGACTCCGCAGGTGGTAGGTGTGGGGTCTGAGAGGAAAGGGGGGAGTCTGACCCGTTGCGTCCTGCCAGAGAGGAAGGAGTAGATCCAGTCGAGGGCCTTGTCCTGGATTCCTGCGTTGTAGAGCCTGCCTATTAGGGTGCGGTGGGAGACTGTGTCGAACGCCGCTGATAGGTCTAGGAGGATGAGGGCTACTATTTCTTCTTTGTCCAGTAGGGTGCGGATGTCGTCTGTTGCGGCAAGGAGGGCGGTTTCCGTACTGTGGTTTTTTTCTGAAGCCGGATTGGGAGGAGTCGAGGATGTTGTGTTCTTCAATGAATGTGGCGAGTTGGCTGTTGATGGCTTTCTCGATGACTTTCGCTGGGAAAGGGAGCAGGGAGATGGGTCTGTAGTTTTTGAGGTCTGTGGGTTCCGCTGAGGGTTTCTTCAGGAGGGGGTTGACCTTGGCGCGTTTCCAGTCGTTGGGGAACGAGGCGGTCGCCAGGGAGCGGTTGATGGTGTGGCAGAGCATGGGTGAGATGGTGTCAGCGGCTCTGTTGAAGATGCGGTGGGGGCAGGGGTTCGTGGGGGCCCCTGAGTGGATTGACTTCATTGTCTTCAGTGTGTCTTTGGTCGTGAGGTCTGTCCAGTCATCAATCGCTGTTTTCCGGGTGTCGGGGTGGTTGGTGAGGGTTCAGTGTGTTGGTTGTCTTCGTCGAAGTTGTCGTAGATACTCTTGATTTTGTGGTGGAAAAAGGTGCTGAGTTTGTCGCAGAGGTCTTCTGAGGGAGGGATGTCGGTAGACTCGCTGGTGGGTTGAGCGAACTCCTTGATGATGCTGAAGAGTTCCTTGCTGTTGTGTGCGTGGGTGGAGATTCTGTCTTAAATCGCTTTTTTCCTTGTTTCTCTGATTAGTTGATGGTGAGCGTTGGTGGCGGCTCTGAAGTTGTTGTGGGCTTCTGTGGATTTGGTGTTTCTCCAGGCCTTTTCGAAGCGGCAGCATGTGCGCCTGGACTCTCGAAGTTCGGTGGTAAACCATCTGGCTTGGCACGGGTATTGTTGTTTTTCTTGAGGGGGGCTATGGTGTTGGTGCTGTCCGAGATCCATCTATGCAGGGTTTGGGCTGCGGTGTTAGGGTTGTCGTTTTCCGCGATGGTTGGGGTAGAGTTGTTGAGTGAGGAGATGAGCTGGTCGTCGGTGATTTTGGTCCAGTTTCTTTGTGGAAGCAGGTGCTGGTGTCTGTGGATGGTGGGTGTTCTGAAGGTGAAGTGGACGCAACGATGGTCGGTCCATGGGAGTTCGGTGGTGTGGCTGCAGGTGATGGAGTTTCCTGTAGTGAAGAGGGGGTCGAGGGTGTGTCCTGCTGAGTGCGTGGGCTCGGTCACAATCTGGCAGAGTCCAAAGTTGTGGAGGTTGTCCAGGAGGCATGTGGTGTTGGGGTCCAGTTGATTGTCGAGGTGGAAGTTGAGGTCTCCCAGCAGGGTGTAGTTGGTGGATGTGATGGCCTGCGTGGAGATAATGTTCATGATGGAGTTGGCGAAGGGTCCGCGGGGTCCAGGGGGTCGGTAGATGAGGGTTCCTCGGAGGGCTGCAGTGGGGCTGGCCAGTATCTTGAAGTGAAGGTGTTCCATCCGTTCTGTGGACTCGTCAGGGAGTGTGCTCAGGCGGAGGCTGGATTTGTGGACGATGGCGATTCCTCCTCCTGGGTGGGTGAGGCGGTCCTTCCTGTAGATCTTGTATTCTTGGGGGATGGCGATGGCGATGTCCGGTCCTGAGGTTGCGTTGGTCCAGGTTTCGGTGAAGAATGCTACGTCCGGGGTGGTGCTGTCGAGGAGGTCCCAGATTTCTGTGGTGTGTTTGTGGAGGGATCGGACGTTGAGGAGGATGCATTGCAGGGTCTTCGGTTTGGTTGTGTTCTTGTGGGCGGGTTGTGCTGGATCCGTGTTCTTGGGGAGATTCCAAAGGATACTACAGGAATATCAACTTCATTTTGAATAATAATTTTAGTTAATGTATATGTATACTAAACTAAAAGAAATATTTTCTGAAAGTTAAATTAAAAATAATTTCCCACAATATGTAACAAAATACCTTTTCGTATTATGCATTAATAAATATTAAAAGGGATTTATAATTGAGTGAATTATGTATATTTTAATACAGAAAAGTTACATGAATTTAAAAATTAAAAAAATGTGCGAAAATCTTTTATAAATTATTAATACATGTTTTCATATTAGATATTTGTAATAGCCTTAATTTATATACATATATATATATATATATATATATATATATATATATATATATATATATATATATATATATATATATATATATATGTATATATATATATATATATATATATAAATATTTAGAACTATTTAAACTTCATGCAATTTTAATTAAGAATATTTCAAATGGAGTTTTAACTGCCTAACTCATTATTTTTTATGTGACAGGTTTGCAGTATCATTGTTCCATCATGTGTGATGCTGGACGTACTGATGTTTATTTTTAGCAGTATTATTGCATGCTGGTAAATTAGCCTCCCCTTTTTCATGGAGGGGAGACTAGTAAGTCTACATTTGTGAGTAACTTTACACTCTGGTTTGGTGAATACTCAAATGTAGTAATGTTATTCAAAAGTCTAGGAATAAATGTCACATCTTATGTTATGTTATGTTATGTTATGTATGTTATGTGTGTTTTTATAGCAAGCTAATCACCCTTGAGGGTGAGGGTATCCAGGCTCTCTGTAGCAGGAGCGTGTGGCAGCCCTGAGGGCTTACTCGAAAACCCTGGTCTCAGCTTCTTGAGAAAGTCATGAAGAGAAGCGGAGGCTCTGATTTGTTGTGGGAGGTCATTCTAGGCTTTTGAGGCTAGGTACGAGAAGGCCTGGCCCCATGATCTGCTTTTGTACATTAATGGGAAGTGAGCTATTTAGAGACTGGCTGTTCAGGTAGGTAGGGACAGTGTTTTGGAGAGCTTTGTATGTGTGGGTGAGGAGTTTAAAGTGTACCCACTTGTCTATTGGTATTTCCCTAAAGTGTGGTGTATGGTGAACATGGTGTGGGAGGTTGAGGACCAGTATGGCTGCTGCATTTTTGGTGGTCTGCAATCTTCTTTTGAGCTGGTTGGTAATCCCTGCATAGAGGGTGTTTCCATAGTCTTAGACTGCTGGTGATGAGGGCTTGAATGATCGCTTTCCTGGTGTTGTCTGGTAGCCACTTGAAGATTTGCATCCTTAGTGTGTTGAAGCAGACCAAGACCACTGCCTTGAATTTGCGCAGTCATGTTCAGTTTGCTGAATATGATGTTTCTCATTTGGGAGCAGGGCATGGGGTGGGTACAAGGTCTGTGGGCCATGAGGTGGAGTTCCAAGGCAAGGTGATGTTCCCAAAGATTACCACCTCTGTCTTGTACAAGTTCAATTTGAGGCAAATGGATTACATGCAGGTGGCAACTTCGGTCATGCAAACGGTAAACTTGTTTCTGGCCTTGGGTGTTTTGTCCGAGACTGAAAGTATCAAGTTGCATTTTGTTGGTGTAAGTGAGGATGTTTATGTTGTGAGCTCATGTGACATGAGCCAGTGGTGTCATGTAGAATAGATGTTGAAGAGTGTTCAGCTGAGCAACAATCCCATTGAGACTCAGCGAATAAGAGTTTGTGCTACAGAGGCCTGGGGGTGGGGGGGGGGCATATTGATGGATCTTCAAGTGAGGGTGATTTCTGGATATCTGCTTCATGGAGTCATTTGATTAGGATGGGGTGGGACATGGTGTCAATGGCTGCTGATATGTCTGGAAGAATGGGGGCTTCAGTTTTCCACCTGTTGAGAAACATCCAGATGTCATCCACTGCTGCTCTAAGGACTGTTTCTGTGCTGGGGTTGTGCAGTTAAATCACTCAAAATGCAAGTTACCTTTATGAAACTGCCCCAGCAGTATAGAACTTGACTGGCTGAAGGTGTCCTAAACAGTGTAAAAGAACAACCCAGCTGGTCTCAAAATAATTGAGGATTGTGGTTAGTATCTCCTTATTGGCTTTAAAAAAAGTTGGATCTACCAGTAAATCATAGTACCTAGTTATATCTGGTGGGGATACCAGGGTTAAGGGCAATGAGAAAGAAATTGGAAGTTGCTGCTGGATAAATATTTTATTCTCAGCCTGGATTTTGTAGGTGGTGCCAAATGGCTCTACTGTAATAAAAATAATATGAATAGATTTGGGTATTTGGATACACTTCTGCTATTGTTCGTGTCATTGTGTTTTGAACACCTCTCACTGTCACTGGGTGAGTAGTTTTTGTCTTCTCTTTTATTGACCTTAAGTGTTTCTTCTAAGCGGTAGTTTGCATGTTTGATAGTAGTGCGAAAAAAAGGACTATGCTTCTCTGTATTGTTATTGCTTATTAATAGTGTTTTTTTGATAAAAGAAATGTGGACAGGTTACTGCAATTCATCACAGCCAAGCACTACTTAGAGTTCGTAAAAAGTATATCCTTATTAGCTATTTTTCAAGGTGATACCTGCAGACCAGCCATACTCTGATACAGTAAAGAATATTAGAGTTATCAGTTCTGCAGCAGATTCTTAATACACTGATGCATTTGTTGTATTAAAGGATTTAAAAAGAAGTGATAGCCATTTGCGTCGAGGATTTATCGTTTTAGAAAAGAAAAGCATAAAATGCATTATTTTTTCTCGTCATCTGGCCTCTAAACTCGAAATCATACAAGTAATTGCTCACATTGGTTCAGGTCTGTACTGGTATTGACATAAGGTAAGTGTTAGAACTGGGGGTCTCTAGTTGGCAGAGGTAGGTACCACTGTCCAAATAGGGACCCTTGCTTCTAGTCAGGGCAAGGAGATAACCCTCTTAGATAACCCCTGCTCACCCTCTAGGTAGCTTGGCCTGAGCAGTCTAGGCTAACCAGAGGCAATGCGTAAAGTAATTGTACCAATACCCACAGTAACACAGTGAAAACACCACAAACTGATTCCACAACAGTTTAGGAAAATAAAGATATTTATTCTAAACTACACAAGACCAAAACGACAAAAATCCAACACACAGTTCAAGAATATGGTTTCAAAAGAGTTCTTCAGGTTGTAATCAAAGTTCTTTAAGTTGCGTTAAAATAATCCACAGATGCGTGAAAAGTTCACAGTTGCGTCATGTTTACTCACAGTACCTTTTAGATGCAACAAAGTTCCACAAGCAGGAAGCTGGTGCGGTGGAAAACAAGCGATGCGTTACTCCTGAGACCCTGGGGAGGCGATGCGACAGCCCCGCTGCAGCAGCGGGCGTGTGGCGACGAATCCGGTCTGTATGGGGAGGAAGGCCGCTTGCGTGGATTCCGGTGCGTAGGTTCCGTAGGAAGTCTGTTCTCGCAAAGGCACGATGTGATGATCTCGTAGGGGCTGCGACGATCTCCGGGGCGACGATGCGCGGTCCAGCGGTGATCCTCTCTCTCGCAGCTCCTCGATGAGATGGTTCTGCGACGATGTTCGCAGCGACGTGATGCGGTCCGCAAGCAAGCGGGGCGGTGATCTCACCCATCGACGACAGGCTCTGCGACGACACTCGCAGCGATGTTCGATTCTCCCGCACCGGTCTGGTGCGTCCCGCAAACGAAGGGTGCGATGGCTCCGGCAGCGACGTCAGGCGCTGCGCCGATCTCGACCTTCGTGGCGGCGGGAAACTTCTCGCACTGCCGGGGATGCGCTCCGCAAGCGAGCGATGCAACACTTTTCAGCTTCAAAAGTCTCTCAAGCTTAGTCTCAAGCTTCCCAGCTCAGGTTCAACTTCTAGAGGCCCCACAACTGGATCAAGCACTCTAGGAAGGACAGAACTCTCTCAGCAGAGTTCAGGGAGACTGGGGGTGAAGTCCTTTTGTTCCTGGGACTTCGGAAACAGGGAGCCAGCTCTTTTCAGGCCCTTGGAGATTCCTTACAAGACAGGGGACACAGCTCACAGCAAAGTCCTTCCCCTCTCCTTGGCAGCAAAGCAACAGCAGGTCAGTCCAGCAGAGCAACAGCAGGACAGTCTTCCTTCTTCAACGTCAGCTTTCTCCTTGGCAGAGGTTCCTTCTTGATTTCCAGGATGATCTAATTTTCTGTTGTCAGGGGTCCTGTACTTATACCCCTAAAATCTTTGTTCTCTCTGTGCATGTGGGCCCTGAGCCCAGTCTGGACCAGTTTTGGGTGGATCCTGAGCACTTTGTTTTGCTGGCTGCATCTTTCCTTTCAGAGTGAGGGGCAGTGTCCTCAGCCGCCCAGCAGGAGGTGGAGCCAGCATTGTGGCAGGCAGGCACAGCCCTATTCAGCCCAGGTGCTAACTCCTCCCACCACTCAGGTTGCAATTGCATTCATTCAGCCTAGTGCTGACTCATCCAGCCTCTGGGGGAATTCCCCAGCCCCTGTCACTCACAAACCAGACAGTCAATACACAAACAGGCCCAGGCACACAGAAGGGTCAGACAAGAGAACAGCAACTTTCTAAAAGTGCTGTTCTCAAACACAGGATTTAAAAATCACCTTTCCTAAAAGATGTGTTATTAAATTCTGAGTTCAGGGATACTAGATACTTATGTCCTATCTTGTTCCTATGGGAAGAAATGCTGTTAACCACTGTAGCCAGCATCCCCCATGTTAACCTATGGAGCAAGATAGACTTACAATTGTGAAAAACGAAAATGGCTGTAATTCACTACCAGAGCATGTCACCTGCACTAGTACATGCTCTACCTTTCACATACACTGCACCCTGCCCAGGGGGGTACCTTGGGCCTTCCATAGGGGTGACTGATGTGCACGAAAAGGGAAGGGTTAGGCCTGTTCAGCGGGGACGCGGACCAGGAGGACATGGCAGTTCTAAACCTGCCGTAGGCACTGCAGTGGCAGGCCCGAGACACCATTTTAGAGCTACTCCTGTGGGTGGCACAATCAGTGCTGCAGGCCCACTAGTAGCATTTGTCATCACCAGCCCTGGCACACCCAGTGCACTTTACTAGGGACTTCATGGTGATACAAATATGCCAAACATGTATATCCAATCAGAATAACAATTTACATAGGGAGCACTTACACTCTGGCACTGATCAGCAGTGGCAGAGTGTCCAAAGCATCTAAACCAGCAAAAACGAATCCAGCACAGCATCAAAAAAAATACAGGAGGCAGAGGCAAAAGATGGGGGTAATCACGCCAAAGATGCCAGGTCTAACAGTAAGGGTGCAGGGAGCCAAAAGGAAAGAAACGGGCAGGAGACAGGGGCCACGCATAAAAGAGAGGACCAGTGAGCCGGGTGACAGAAGGTAACCCTAAGACGGGTGCTGGTGAGGACACTTCTGGTCTGGTCATGCTGCCTGTGCTGTCAGCGAGACAGGTGACAGGAGACCTAGACCAGGAAACCCCCATGAATGTACAGATGGAGCCATGCTGTCTGTGCTGTCAGAGAGACAGGTGACAGGAGACAGCAGACCTAGGCCAGGAAACCCCCATGAATGTACAGAGGGAGCCATGCTACCTGTGCTGTCACAGAGAGACAGGTGACAGGAGACCTAGACCAGGAAACCCCTATGCATATACAGATGGAGCCATGCTACCTGTGCTGTCAGAGAGACAGGTGACATAAGGCAGCAGACCTAGACCAGGAAACCCCCTATGCATGTACAGATGGAGCCATGCTACCTGTGCTGTCAGAGAGACAGGTGACAGGAGACAGCATACCTAGAAAAGGAAACCCCTATGCATGTACAGATGGAGCCATGCTACCTGTGCTGTCAAAGAGACAGGTGACAGGAGACAGCAGACCTAGACCAGGAACCCCCTATGCATGTACAGATGGAGCCATGCTACCTGTGCTGTCAGAGAGACAGGTGACAGGAGACAGCATACCTAGAAAAGGAAACCCCTATGCATGTACAGATGGAGCCATGCTACCTGTGCTGTCAAAGAGACAGGTGACAGGAGACAGCAGACCTAGACCAGGAACCCCCTATGCATGTACAGATGGAGCCATGCTACCTGTGCTGTCAGAGACAGGTGACAGGAGACAGCAGACCTAGAAAAGGAAACCCCTATGCATGTACAGATGGAGCCATGCTACCTGTGCTGTCAAAGAGACAGGTGACAGGAGACAGCAGACCTAGACCAGGAAACCCCCATGCATCTACAGATGGAGCCATGCTGTCTGTGCTGTCAGAGAGACAGGTAACAGGAGACAGAAGACCTAGACCATGAAACCCCCATGCATGTACAGATGGAGCCATGCTGCCTGTGCTGTCAGAGAGACTGGTAACAGGAGACAGAAGACCTAGACCATGAAACCCCCATGCATGTACAGATGGAGCCATGCTGCCTGTGCTGTCAGAGAGACTGGTAACAGGAGACAGAAGACCTAGACCATGAAACCCCCATGCATGTACAGATGGAGCCATGCTACCTGTGCTGTCAGAGAGACAGGTGACAGGAGACAGCATACCTAGAAAAGGAAACCCCTATGCATGTACAGATGGAGCCATGCTACCTGTGCTGTCAAAGAGACAGGTGACAGGAGACAGCAGACCTAGACCAGGAACCCCCTATGCATGTACAGATGGAGCCATGCTACCTGTGCTGTCAGAGAGACAGGTGACAGGAGACAGCAGACCTAGAAAAGGAAACCCCTATGCATGTACAGATGGAGCCATGCTACCTGTGCTGTCAAAGAGACAGGTGACAGGAGACAGCAGACCTAGACCAGGAAACCCCCATGCATCTACAGATGGAGCCATGCTGTCTGTGCTGTCAGAGAGACTGGTAACAGGAGACAGAAGACCTAGACCATGAAACCCCCATGCATGTACAGATGGAGCCAGGCTGCCTGTGCTGTCAGCGAGACAGGTGACAGGAGACCTAGACCAGGAAACCCCCATGAATGTACAGATGGAGCCATGCTGTCTGTGCTGTCAGAGAGACAGGTGACAGGAGACAGCAGACCTAGACCAGGAAACCCCCATGAATGTACAGATGGAGCCATGCTGTCTGTGCTGTCAGAGAGACAGGTGACAGGAGACCTAGACCAGGAAACCCCCATGAATGTACAGATGGAGCCATGCTGTCTGTGCTGTCAGAGAGACAGGTGACAGGAGACAGCAGACCTAGACCAGGAAACCCCCATGAATGTACAGATGGAGCCATGCTGTCTGTGCTGTCAGAGAGACAGGTGACAGGAGACCTAGACCAGGAAACCCCCATGAATGTACAGATGGAGCCATGCTGTCTGTGCTTTCAGAGAGACTGGTAACAGGAGACCTAGACCAGGAAAGCCCTGCATGTACAGATGGAGCCATGTCTCCCAGAAAAGTGTTCAGTCTCAGAGTAGAGACCACGAGAGGCCAATGCAAGGGGTGTTGTACCGAGAAGGTAAAGGTATGGGGGAAGGACAGTGTCTCCAACTTAGGGTTGTAGCTCCCCACTCAGAAGGCACTCGGATGTCTAAGAGGCTTCTTGGCCTTAGTCAGTGGCTCATGGATAGGAGAGTTTGGCCAGGAGAGGGAATGTCAGCAGTTGTCTGTATATCCCACCCGGGAACATTCAGAGAGCATTGTGTTGACCTGGCGGTGACAGGTGAGAAGGGCGCCCTAAGCCTTCTGCCTACCTCTGGCCTGGACGGTCATACACGGGTACTGGTACAAGTGTTTCACCTGGGACTGAGTGCGCTGAAGTGGCCTGGACTGTGTCTAAGCTCCAGGAACCCGAGGGTGGCTCCTTGCCCACCCCCAGGCTGGAGATGAGACCTGCGCTCACGTGGGAGTAGAGTCCAGTGACTTGGTGACCAGACAGCTGTTTGTTATCTCTGCTTGTTGATTGTCTTGTGGTAACTATTTTATGAGCAGGCCATGGGACCCCTAAATGGTAAATGATGGCTGAAAATGTTAGGGCCCCTGGTATTTCTTCTGTGCTTTCAACGAGATTGTTAAGTGGAAACACACTTGTTTTGAAAGTCGTTTTGTGATTGGCAAGGTGGAAGCTGACTAGCATTGGTATTTGCGTTTGTAAGTATTCTTCGACAATAATTGAGTTGTATTACGTTAGAGTGTAGTGTTTCATAATTTCTGTTCACCCCTGTTTAAAATGTTAATTCTGGCCCTATTAGGTCTCTGTTTCTAATACTTTGTTATCACAGGCCTTCTGTCATGTCTTACCTCTGTAAAAATGGGTGCTACTATTGCAGAGTTTAATGGTACTCACTGTGGTACTACGGAAGGAGGGAAGGCTGCGTTAGCTTTACCATAATTTCAACATGGGACCTGCAGGTTACAGCAGATGTTAGTGGTGTAATTTAAAACATTATTTATGGCTCTTGTGCGGTTTGTGAGCACACAGAATACTTCCATTCGCACGTTTTCGTATTTAATTCCCTCATTGATATATTCACATTTTTTTGTATTTCTGGCACGAAGAATCTAGAAATGCAATTTTTGGGGAAAAAATCGCTTTATTCGATCAGACATAACATAATCTTCCTTGAAGGAATGGACCTATCACTTGTGTTTGTGATTTCTTTTGCTGTTGAGCCCTCGGCTGGTTAATACAGTTCCTTGTGATTTTATCCGCTTCATTCATCAAATTAAAGGCAATTTAGGGATGACAATCACTGTTGTTGAAAATCACCTGCTCTGAGAGGCAGAGCTCGTTAAGGGTTCATTAGATGTGATGGAAATGCACGAGTCAGCACACATTAACAATTCATGCTAAGTGCCTAATGCAATGCTTTGCAATGAATCACTTAAACATGTAATACAGAAAGACTGTCATTGCTTATATTTGAAAGAAACACAGCTTATGCTAAACCCACGAAGAACAACATAAAATATCCTGCAGAAATGCATGTTTTCCAAGGGCTTCACTACCAACGCTTTGGGCCTGGTCTCAGACCAACAAAATTCCCTGTAGATAAGAATATTTCTAATTAAGATAAAATCGTGGTGTGCATTCCCCCCTTAGCTTGGATGCATTTTTATTAAAATAAATGTGTTTGCTTGTCAGGTGAGTTTTCTTTTGTCAGTCAAAGCTGTTATCTGGTAACATGTGCTTAAGGCAACGAACAGCTACAAATTAGATGTGATTTAAAAGACAAACGGCCTTCACGTCTAAGCTTTTCATCACTAGACAAGGAAGTAGCGCCATCTAGTGTTTTTCGGATTGTTAGGGTCTGTGTAAAATATAAGAATTAGTTAGTGGTCACACAACAGCTGAGCTGGCTTTTTAAATTGATGCACTTTTTTTACACAATACAATTCCATAAAAACAGCCGCTCTGAACCAACGCAACTCTTTGTGATGCGATTCAGGGCAGTCATTTATGAAAAGTGACGCATCGCTGCGTGAAAACAGCGATGCGTCACTTTTCACTGCGCCCTCCTTACGACATTCCTGATGCGTCATATTTAATGTATGACGCATCATGTTGCAAGGAGTTACAGGTACGTCAGTATTTCTGACGTATCAATAAGCGCAAAAGTGACGCATTGCTGGAGTGTGTCACAAAAGTGACGCAACTCCAGCAATGCGTCCTTTCAAATGGGAAAAAACCCCATGTGAAAGGGCTTGCGTCAATCTTACGCCTGCTGTGAGGCAGGCGCAAGATTTTGACGCAACAGCGTCCTAAAGGTGACGCAGTGAAATCTCATAGATTTCACTGCGTCACTATTACGAGGCTTTTTGCGGGGGAACGCCCCCTCTGCATACATTATACCTGACGCAGGTATAATGTGGCGCAGGGGTTTAAAAAGTGACGCATCTACCTTGATGCGTCACTTTTTAAATATGGCGCAACGAGGCGCATTTTTTACACCGCTGGTGCGTCACTAAAAGTGACGCACCGGCGGCGCAAAACTGACGCAAGGCCTTCATAAATAAGACCCCCGGGGCCTCATTTATGAAAAGTGACGCATCGATGCGTGAAAACAGCGATGCGTCACTTTTCACTGCGCACTCCTTGCGACACCAATGATGCGTCATATTTAATGTATGACGCATCATGTCGCAAGGACTTACAGATACGTCATTATTTCTGACGTATCTGTAAGCGCAAAAGTGACGCATTGCTGGAGTGTGTCACAAAAGTGACGCAACTCCAGCAATGCGTCCTTTCACATGGGGAAAGCCCCATGTGAAAGGGCTTGCGTCAGTCTTACGCCTGCTGTGAGGTAGGCGCAAGATTTTGACGCAACAGCATCCTAAAAGAGACGCAGTGAAATCTCATAGATTTCACTGCGTCACTATTACGAGGCTTTTTGCGGGGGAACGCCCCCTCTGCATACATTATACCTGACGCAGGTATAATGTGGCGCAGGGGTTTAAAAAGTGACGCATCTACCTAGATACGTCACTTTTTAAATATGGCGCAACAAGGCGCATATTTTACGCCGCTGGTGCGTCACAAAAAGTGACGCACCGGCGGCGCAAAACTGACGCAAGGCCTCATAAATAAGGGCCTATGAGCTTAATTGTGAGACGTGCAGGAGCTGATTATCCGGTGGCCCTCATCAATTCACAGTTGTCATTTACATGATTTCCTTATCTAGATTTGCGGCAGTAATTATTACCATTGATCATATATGTCACATTGTAACATGTTCGTGCTCATGAAAAGTGCTCTATTGCCCTCAGGCGGGACTCGTGCTCGGAATGGTACAGCTGGTGCAGTGCACCGGGGTCCAGTCTGCTCTTTACAGGCCTGTCATTTCAGAAGCCATCGGTTTGGATTTTCTTTTTTTAAGTGCATGCCAGGGAATAAAGGGTGAAGGGTACAGAGGGACAAGAGGATAAGGGAGCAATAAATAAGGGAGAGAAAAGGCAGGAAAAGGTGACAGAATGGGTGAAAGATATAAGGTTGAGCGAGAAAAAGAAGGAGATGAGTGTTAATGAAGGGGGCCAGGGTTAAGGAAGCAAAAGAAACCAGAAATAAGGAGAGACGCCTTGAAAGAGATGAGATTGAGGAGAGGCAGAAGAGGGGAAAGAGAGACTGAGGAAGGGGATGGAGAAGAGAGCGTCACATGGATGAAGGAGATGAGAGGAGAGACGGATGGAGAAGGGAGACGAGCAGGAAAGTTGAATATCATGAGGAATTAGGAGACCAGTAAATTATATTAGGGTAGTAGGTGCATTGAGGGCAGAGGCCAGGGTTGTGATGGGTAGGATGCAGCTAATTTATAGCAGTATTTTAATACTGGTTGGGGGGTCTCGTTTCATTGCTTGCACTTGGACCACTAATTGATACCGTACGAATAGGTTAGGGGGGGCATCCAAAATAGGGTCGTCATTCTGAGGGACATTGGCCCACAGTCCTATGGCAGAAAAGGTTGTCAGTCAGGTTTTTAACGGTAGAGCCAGATGAGGCTGCATCTCCCAAAGCTCTGGGTGTTAGCTACCTCCTATTGAGGTGGGCGAGCAGTGAGTTTGGTGGAGTGGAATATTTTCCTTTTACCAAAGGGCTACCATTCGACTAAACTGAAAATGACACCCCATGCCCATAGAATGTTTGCTCAGGACAAGATGGGAAAATCTCCCCTCATCTGTGACGGGACCTCCCAGGCTACAGAATACATTTTTGCCTCTCTGGACCATAAGGGACATAGGGCATCCTTCCGCTGGGCTTTTGTCTGTAGGGCCAGACTGGGTTATACTGCAATCAGGCAGTGCCCAATGGGTTGGTCTGACAGATCAGTGTTTTCGCCTTTCTTCTATCCATTTTGGGCCGGCTTTTTAGCCAGGTGGGCTGATTTTATTTCACATTTTAAATCTGAGATGATCCTTGACTGTCAGTTGAATGCTCTTGACTTGTTTGCCACCAAGTGCTTTCAAGAGAGTAATTGCTGCCATCATGACCTCACACAGCTTGAATTTTTGCTGCCTGCTCCTAGGTAATTTTGACCGGAACTCTCTTACTCCACCAGTCTTTGTCCTTTATAAGTACTGAGCCTTTAGACTCTCCTTAAAAGAAAACTGGTTCTGAAAATTTAGATAAATCCTTTTTGACCTTAGTGCTATTTCGGATCAAAACCCAATCCCCTGCTTTTGATGTTAATTCTGTGACATAGTGTGTTTATTCCAAATGTCCTTTAACCTGACTTTACACCGCTTCAACTCTAGGTCAATAGTCTGAATCAGGTGTGCTCTTTTTGCTTACCTCTCTCAGTCAGGACAAACTGAAGCTCTTGGAAGCACTTTACAGTGTGATCATAAATGGGAACATACCTGTTGTACTTTGTGGAGCAACTAGATATGACCAAACGTTCTCCCAAACCTTCGACCTCAAGACCCACTCGAAGTCGCTTGGGCTCTGAAACTGCTACTGGGTACCTGTAACCCACGGATCCTTTGCTGCTTTGCTTACTGGGGAGTACTGCTGAACTGGAGAGCGGGTCCCTGTGTCGCCACTTCTGAACTGCTGCTGATTGCGGGATAGCGAGACTGCGAGGACCAGGGTTCTCTGCGCTCCTGACATCGTGCGCACCTGGTGCCTCTTCCCGCCCCTCCCCCCCACCTTCCTGGTGCTCGAAGTCGCTTGGGCTCTAAAACTGCTACTGGGTACCTGTAACCCACGGATCCTTTGCTTACTGGGGAGTACTGCTGAACTGGAGAGCGGGTCCCTGTGTCGCCACTTCTGAACTGCTGCTGATTGCGGGGAAGTGGGGCTGCGAGGACCAGAGTTCTCTGCGCTCCTGACATCGCGTGCACCTGGTGCCTCATCCTGCCCCTCCCCCCGCTCTACTTTAGGAGCATTAATCCCGCAACCGCGGCCGGGCGAAGCCCGGGCCAAGGGCGAGCCCGTTTGTGCCCGTTAGAGACCGTTATAGACTGGGCTGGGCCACCCCCCTAAATTGTTGGTCTGCGCATTCCTACCCCAAAATCCTTGATATTTTCCCCATACTGCTCTATACCAACCTTGGGGTCCTGCCTGTATATTTACACCTTAATCCCCCCTTTTGTACGTGAGACTGTACTTTAAATGTCCATCATGTCTACACGAGGTAGTAGAAGCAAAACTGCCTCTAAGGAGGGACAAATAACAGGTCCTATAGATCATTTTATCACTAGAGCAAACACTTTTATAGACCAAAGTATCTCCTTGATAGAACGTAGAGTGTCCCAAGATCTAGCTAACGCAAAAAGGTCCTCCATGGGACATCTGGCGGATGCACGAACGCCCGATCAACGTAGGGACCCTGGACCGAGTGAAGCCTGTGGTCAAAGGCTTAGCCTACCAACCACGGTCGATCTATCCGTTTCACAGCTCTCTGACTCACAACTATCCTTGGACTTAGAAAAGACCCCAGATCTAGTGATTCAAACTACCCCAGAGGAAACAAGACAGTCAAGAGGGAGGAGGGAGGGTGCAATAAGAAAGAAAAAACTTACAGCCCCGAACAACCAAAAGTTTAAAAAATCACATAAGAATCCTAACAAAACAGGAGAGACCCGAACCACTACACCACAGAGAAGAGACCAAGAAATTTCCAACGTGATTGTCCATCAGGCACTACTTGATACCCCGGCATCTATCACTGGGGAAATTATAACTGACCTCCCAGTAGGTAAGGAGGCAGACGACAACACTGATTCCAATGACCAATTACTAACCAAAATTGGAGACCTTCTTAAACATTTACTTAAACCATTAGAAAAAGCATTAGCTGATTTGACAACTCCTGCAAAAACGAAAATGAATCAACTGGGACAAAAAATAGGGGGAGTCAAGCAGCCTTCTGCAACTTCCACTGTACAAAACAAACAACCTATTCCACCAGTAGCTAAACTAGTCCAACCGTTAGTGACCAAAAAAAAGACATTAGACAACACCCTAAGTAATACTCCGATTAACACCACTAACACTAACTCGGCACACAATAACATAGGCTCAAAAACACCAGCTACACAGCCGAATAAAGGGTGGGTTAGAGGACCCCATGATGGAAGATTTCCTGTCAACCTCCCCCCGGAGGCCAGTCCTTTCATAGTCGTAATGACTGGCGTACCAGAACTGGGAGACCAAACCAATTAAGCAACCTGGTCGCTAAAGAATAAGGTTCAACATTGGTTAAATGTAAATCGCCCACCTCCTCCTTACTGTTCAACTAAGAACTTAATGGTAAGAAGAGCCCTCTGGGTAGGACATGGTAAAAAAATGGTACAGGATGATTGTGTCCTTATCACCTTTGACAATCCTAGATTGGTTGATCACATCTGTTCATGGGACTACCCGATCTCAAAATGGGCCATAGGAACAAAGCGCCTTTCCTTCTTCTACCCCTCGAGACATCGAAATGGTCATCATTGCGATGGATCCTGGCATACAGTAGGCCCTCGACACCGGGGCAGAGAAAGGGATGACTGTGGAGGACCTTATCATAGGGATCCATATAGAGAACCATTACCTTGGGAGGGCTGGAGCAGTATTTCAATGTCGAATAGATATAGTGGCCTTGAGCTAGTTGACTGACCATCACAGGCTAAAAAACATTTCAGCCCCAAAAAAAGGGAATCAGAGGGTAACATTGGATCACAAATAACTAAGACCCCATGTAGGGATCCCCAAACATTAAGTGTCGTGTCTTGGAACATTGCCGGTCTCCGTCCCAAGATTGTGGACGGTACCGCCATAAGTTTCCTAGACAGTCACCAAATTGTATGTCTCCAGGAGACTTGGTCATTAACGGAACTACACCTTCAGGGCTTTAGGACGTTCTTTTCTCCAGCTTTGGCTGGGAACATGGGCAGAGCAAAGGGGGGATTAACTATTTACATAGCGAACACTGTTCAAATAAAAATAACCACTCTTGAATTGGATCCAAACTTCCAGCTTCTTTCCCTCTCCCTACCTAAAAATGAGACTGTCATACTCATTAACTTCTATAATAACTTGGAGGAAAGAGAATTTATGAGTGTAATATTAAATCTAAATGAAAAACTCTCTAATCTTAGACAGACGAAAGGAGGGAAAGGTGTTGTATTCTTTTTATGGGGAGGGAACTTCAACCTGCACCCCTGTCCTTACCTTAGTAAAAATTGTAGCGAAATGGCTAATGAGCTGGATATCCCCCTTATTCATTTCTTTCATACCAAATCAGGCATAGCTATGAATGACCTCATGTCAGACTTGGGACTTGTAATAGCCAACAACTTAAACCCAAAAACAAGAAAGCCAGAGCCAACATATGTAGGGAGGGGTTACCAGTCCACTGTCGATTATGTCCTCTTATCAGATGGGCTGTCAAACAAGATTAAGCACGTTGAGATCCTATCAAATACACTAAGTGACCACTTTGCCATCAGGATAGAACTCAACTTATTACATCAACAATCCCTTGAGATAACGATAGCAAAAGCTCTGAATCAGAGTAACTTACAACTGGCACAGGTAAATGGTTATAGCCTAAAATGGGGGAAAATAGACCCTGGGCAAATCACCGAAGAAGTGATCAAAGCAGCTTAACCTCACATCATAAAATGCCTTGATCTAACCACGACAGAGGAGGAAGTCATAAGTAACTTCTGTAAAATTCTAACTGTCATCAAGGGCCTTCTGACAAAAACATCAAAGGCAGAAACTTTAAACAAAAGAGGTTGGTTTAATCACAGCTGCACCTCGGCACATACCAAGCTTAAACTTGCCCTGAATAATGAGAATAGAGACCCACGGTTAATTGCCAGACTCAGAAAAGAATATCTCTCCGCTCGAAAGCAGAGAAAGGCCGAATCAAAGTAGACCTTGTGGGATGAACTACATAAAAGCACCCTACAGATAAATAGTGAGGCATTCTGGCGAGTAGTAAAATCCCCTTTTCTAGCCGACGATAACCTCCCAAAAATAGAAGTAGCCATAGAAGAAGGAGCTTGGATTTCTCACTTCTCAAAAAATTTTGAGAAACAGACGTTTCTTGAGAGTGAAGAAATAATTCAGCCAGCTGTCAACTACCCCATTCAAATAGAATTTGATATTTCTGAAGTCCTTACGGCTATAAATTTAAGTAAAAATGGAAAAGCTCCAGGCCCTGATGGAGTCCCGGTGGACATTTTTAAACACAATACAGACCTATGGGCCCCCATATTGACCAGGGTGTGTGTGGCAGCTGCAGAAAAAGGGCTCCTGGAATCCTGGACCAAGTCTGTTATGGTCCTGATCTTTAAAAAAGCAGACCGTCAGGACCCTACCTGCTACCGTCCAATCTCACTGTTTGACTCAGTGGGTAAGGTAACCGGCAGGGTCATTCTCGAGCGTCTCCAACAATGGGCAGAGGATAGGGGGGTATTGTCTGATCTACAATTCGGCTTTCGGGAGGGCTTTGGTACAGTGGAGCAGGCTTTAAATTTGTCAATAATCGTGGGGAAATATATCCAGGCAAAAAAAGACAAACTCTACATGGTGTATGTGGACCTCTCCGCAGCCTTTGACTGCATGTCCCATACAAAGTTATGGCTAGTCTTATCACAGATGGGTGTGGACCTCCCACTTCTAGACTTTTTAAGGGAACTATACTCTAAGGCTTCAGCAAGAGTATGTTACGGTGTCAGGGGCGAGTTGACTGCATCTTTCGGAGTAGAGCGTGGAGTAAGGCAGGGTTGTGTCTTGGCCCCCTTCCTATTCTCCTTATATACAAACAGTTTGGAGATGGAGCTCCTGAGGGGGGCTCAAGACCTCCCTCAAGTAAAACCACGTCCGATTCCCGCTCTGCTCTACGCAGACGACGCCGTCATCCTGGCCCGCCCCCCACGTGAGCTGCAAAAAGCAATAACCAGGTATGCGGATTTCATGGGCAGCCTTGACCTCCATACCAACATTAAGAAGACCTTCGTAATGGTGGCAGGCAAAGGGAAAAAAGGGTTTAGAAACATATCCCTTAACAACCAAAACCTTGAACTGACGGCCCAGTACCCCTACTTAGGGATCATAATAGATGATAAACTAAATTGGAAAGTGGCAGTTGAGTTGTGGAAAAAGGGTAGGGCTATGACCTTTTTCAAGATTTGCCCGGCGCTAACCGCCTTTGTACCATTCAAATTACCAAGCAATGAGGCAGGCGCCGGAGACCAGAAGGCAGGAAACAGAAGTTTTATTCCGACGGAGCAGAACACATCAGATCAGACAACAAGGTATCGTCTCGAGGTGCTCTCTCAGCCTCTCGGAGGCCTGGCCTCTTATACACTGGTTTATGGCATGTGACCTTTCTTTATTACAATCAGACCATTGTGGAGTAAGGAAAAAGACATCCCCGTAATCCTCGTGTCAATCCCACCCCACATGCCTCTACAATAGAGATCCTCAACCTGCTGATAAGAGGAGGGGGTCATCACGCAGCTGAGTGTTCTGCCGATTCTTAGGATGTGTGTGCCTGATCATATCCCGGGGGGTGGGGAGGTCTTGATCAATAGAGGGTCCTTTGAAGAAGAGTGACTTCATACAATAAGGGGCAGTAAAAAGATATCTCCCGGCTTAGGCGATGGCCTCGGACCTGTGTGGACAGCTGGACACGGGGGAAGGGGTCATCAAAGGAGTGGTATTCATGCCGGTTGGACAATCGAGCGCGGAGGGAAGGTTTATCAACAGAGGGGCATTCATGGGAGGAGAGGAGAGGAGATGCTGGTCAGGTGCAGGCGTGACTCCCAAGGACAGGGTCATGCAGAAGGGTTATGCTCATGAGAGGGAGGGAGGGGGAGCCAGGGTGCGCGGAGGATGCCTGCTGGGTCAGAGGGGCGCGCTGGCGATCGATCGTGGACAGGGAGACCATGATACCTAAAATGGTTGTCGTGCACGTTGTACATGGGTGACAAGCTGGCGCAGATGATGTTCAGTTTGTAAACTAAAATTCCACAGTCCTCCCTTTTAACATGTCTCGCCAACTTGTTAGTTCGGATTTATCCCCATAAGGCCACGTATTTCTACTTCGTAGAGGGGACTCATGTGCTCAGTTCGGAAGTCCAAAGTCTTTGGGCACATACAGTTAGAAACGAAGCTGCACAAGGAGGGTAGACATTGAATACCCAAGCAACACCCACATAATATCACAACAGGTATCAGTATGAAGGAAAACAACTTCCAACCCCAGCCCTTCAAAGTGTCCCAAAACCAGCTCCCAAGCGACCATCCTTCTTGTTCTTGGTGAACCTCCGAGGAAAGTCTGTGGAGGTGCTCAATTGCCTTGTAGACTGAAGGCGAGTTGTCAGGCACGTAGGTGCAGCAGCTAGATCCGATGATGCGTCATGCTCCTCCTCGGTCGGCTAGGACCACGTCTAGGACAAGGCGGTTTTGTAGGGTCACAAGGCGGACCGCCTGAAGCTCAGCCGTGTTGTTAGCGAGGATGCCAGCCGTGATGTTGATCGTTGTTTCTACTGCCTGGGTCAGGTGTCGGATAGCGCGGCTATTTGCCATTGGGCCCCACAGAGGAACAAGTCCCTTTGCTGCATCTAGGAACTGTGCTCCAGTGGAGTCGGCTTGTCCAATGTCATCTGCACGCCTCTGCCGGTGATGGTTGGCAGGGGCTA
The DNA here is from genome assembly GCF_964263255.1 of Lissotriton vulgaris. Taxonomy (NCBI): domain Eukaryota; kingdom Metazoa; phylum Chordata; class Amphibia; order Caudata; family Salamandridae; genus Lissotriton; species Lissotriton vulgaris. The sequence continues at coordinate 354,725,870 of NC_141689.1, read as the reverse complement.
CATACGTGGGGGGGAGAACGAAGGCAATGTAACAGATACCCTTCCAACCTTTCGGGAGCCAGGTGCAAGCTTTGGTGCCACACACAAAGTACATGTTTGGAGAAGCAACAAAGGAAGGGGGGTCGGCTGAGTCCAAGGTTCTGATGATTCGGCAGGAACTGCGACCCACCGGCTGTGTTCCCTGGCCTTCGAGACACACAAGACCTGTGGCATTGATAACAGACAGAGCCACAGTCAGAGTGGCGGTAGTTTGTTTTTGCAGATGAGAGAAGGTGGTTCTGGCTGGATTGTGGAGCACCTGTACTTCGACTCGTTCTTTGGCTGGAATGTCTTTAAGGAAGGTGGCGCCCGTGAGCGCAGGACACAGGGCAGCAGAGGTCTTTCCGGTTTTGTTCAGCCAGAAACCAGAGTGGAAGTGCGACACTGTCTGGCTGGAGGTGGAGTTGTCCTTGTGGCTCTCTTGCATGAGGATCAACCAGGCGAGGCAAGAGCCGTGAACTGAGAAAGGAGAAGGGATGAAGGGGATGGAGTGTCCAGTGGCATGCGGGAGCAACCCGCAGATCCAGCAGTTCGTAGCATTTGCAGCAAGGTTGTGTTGGTGCAACAGTTGCACGAAGGAATTGTTCCAGAATTCCCTGCGCCTTTCTCGGAGCTGAGGCGACAGAGAGATTAGGTGATGCTCTTTCAGGGGTGTTGGTTGTGCAGTAGGTAGCAATGCCTCATGAGCCGGTGTGCTTTCCTCCAGAATCCAGAAGGAGGTCATGAGGAGGAGGCAGAAGAGGAAGACAATAAAGAGGGCGATTGTCTTTGATTTGTGCAAATTGTCAGTCTTTGGGTTTCTATAGTGGGTATTTCCTGTTGCTTCCATCATCTTCTTATCTGGCGCTTCCATCATCTTCTTATCTGGCGCTTCCATCACCTTCAAGGGGCTCGGTAGCGGGCAGAACCACAGACTTCGTTTAGATTCTCTCCCGGCAACCCTTGGTTGTGCTTAGGTCACCGTTCTGAGATTCAACTTAGTCCGAGGCCTACTTAGCCGAAGCTCCCTCCTTTCGACGCAGGAAATACCCTTCTCTGGATGGCACAGTGGGATCAGAGAATTTTGCAAGTTCGAGTGCCTCAGTATCGGGATAACAGTTCAATGTCGGTCGGTCTTTGTTCAGGAGCTCTTCTTGGGTGTTGACGTTTTCTGTCGTGGCCAGGTTTGCAGAGACCTTCCGGCAGTGATGCACGTGCAGCCAGTGCCTCTTCCCCTCCACTCGAAGCGCCGTTTGTGTGGTAATCAGCACTTGCCAGGGGCCCGTCCACCGGGGTTCCAGACTCTTGGTCCGTTGGAAATTTCGTATTAGCACGAAATCTCCCGGCTGGATGTCGTGGCCGGGGCCCCTGGAAGCATCGGGGATGGCCTGCTGCACCTGTTGATGAATGACAGACAACGTTTTAGTTAATTTGCACAAATAATCAGACAGTAGGACGTCCGGGACGTCATGAATGGAGGTTGGTTTGGGAGCAGTCCAGAGGTTCATCGGTCGCCCGAATACAACCTCGTAGGGGGTCAAATGATGTTTGGTGGGAGTGGAGCGCATCGATAACAATGCCAGTGGGAGGGCATCCAGCCATTTAAGTCCAGTGGTGGCCACTATTTTTGACAATTTCAGCTTCAGTGTGGCATTATGGCGTTCCACCAGGCCGGCGGATTGGGGGTGGAAGACCGCATGAAACCTTTGCTTCACCCCCAACCCCTTTAAGATTAATTGGATAACCTCAGCTATGAAGTGGGGGCCATTGTCGCTCCATAAAATTCGACAAAGGCCATAGCGAGGGAAGAATTCTTTCAGTAGTACTTTGGCAGTAGTCATGGCGGTGTTGTCACGGGTTGGATAAGCCTCTACCCATTTGCTGAAGGCACATACGATGACTAGTACATACTTCAAGCTTTGGCATCTCTCTAGTTGGATGTAGTCCATCTGCAGGACCTCAAAGGGGTGATTGGGGGTCCCAAACCCTCCCCGGGGTACCACAGTTCCTGTCCCGGGGTTGTGTTGCAGACAGATAAGGCACTGTTGGCCTAGGCGTCTGGCTGAGTCGGGGATTTTGTCGTTGTGCCAGACTTTGGAAATGAGTTCGATCATGGGTGCGGATCCTATGTGTGCAGGGGAATGTGCCATCGTCAGTATGGGGATCAGATATGAGTCAGGTAGCAACCATCTGTTGGCATCCTTTGTTCGCCAGCAGCCCTCATCATCCTTCAAACCCACCCCCGCCCATTTAATCAGTTCGTGAGGGGTGCTGGCCGACTGGATGTCTCTGATCATTTCCCTTGTGTCAGTCCATTTCTCTGCTTGTGACCTGGTCACATACATGCGTGTCACCGTCCTATTCTCAGCTGTGGTTCGTGCAGTGATGTCGGCCAGTGCATTCCCTTGTCCGACTATGTCTGTCACCCTTTTGTGTGCCTGACATTTGATCACTGCTAGTCGTTTGGGGAGGAGAACTGCATCAATCAGGGCGGAGGCTAGATCTCCGTGGAGGATAGGGGTGCCGTGGGACGTCAGGAATCCCCTCTCCCTCCACAGGAGCCCAAAATGGTGAACCACCCCGAAGGCATACTGGCTGTCTGTATATACGTTCGCAGTGGTCCCCGTGGCTATGATGCATGCTCGTGTGAGGGCTATCAGCTCTGCTGCCTGGGCAGATCGTTGTGTGATGCAGGCTGTCTCAACTACTGTTCGGGCTGTCGTAACTGCATAGGCAGCTGAAGTGGTGCCATCTGGGAGTTTGATGCATGAGCCGTCTACCCATAGCTCTCCATCGGGGTCAGTGAAAGCAGTATCTCGGAGGTCAATTCTACTCCTAGTTTGTTCGTCCGTGAGGGTCACACAGTCGTGTATGGGAGGAACGTCGGGGTCATTTTCAGGCAAGGGCAACAATGTGGCAGGATTCAAAGTCGTGCATCTCTTTAGTGTGATGTGGGGTGCAAGTAGCGTCAGTTCGTACCCTGTCAGTCGTGCGCTAGTCAGATGTTGAGTCTTGGTTTGGTTCAGAAGGGTGTCGACAGCATGGGGTACTAGCACAGTGAGGGAGTTGGAAAGTACGATTCCCTCGCTCTGACGGATAGAGACAGCAGCGGCAGCTACTGCTCGAAGGCAGGCAGGCAAAGCTCTGGCTACAGGATCAAGAGTGGCGGAGAAGTAGGCACAAGGGCGCTGCTTAGGACCAATTGATTGAGTCAGGACAGACAATGCACACCCCTCCCTTTCGTGGGTGAAGAGGGAGAAGGGTTTGGAGTAATCCGGGGTTCCTAGGACGGGTGCTGAACAGAGTGCATTTCGTAATTCACAAAAGGATGTTTGACACTCAGGGGTCCAAGGGAGCGGGGAGGGGACATCTTTGGCCAACAGGGCAAGTAGGGGCTTTACAATGAGGCTGAAATTAGGTAACCACTGTTTGCAAAAAGAGGTTAGGCCAACCAAAGAGCGGACTTGCTTTTGTGTTTTTGGGACGGGGGTGTCTAGGATGGTTTGGATTCGGTCGGGCGTGAGTTTCCTCCCTTCTTTGGACAGGAGATGGCCTAGGTATGTCACTTGTGGCTGGCAGAACTGTAATTTCTTTTTGGAAACTTTATGGCCATTCTCTGCAAGAAAGTGTAGGAGTTGGATAGTGGCTGTGATTGCAAGTGGGGTGGTGTCGGCCGCCAAAAGGATATCATCGACATATTGGATCAGCACCACTCCATCTGGTAGCTGCAAGGCATCCAGCTGTCTTTTGAGGGCCTGGCTGTAAATGCTGGGGCTTTCAGTGTACCCCTGGGGAGCTCTACAAAATCGGTACGAGCGGGATTTTAAAGTGAAGCCGAAGAGATAACGGCTGTCTGGATGGATGGGGATAGAGAAAAACGCATTCTTAAGGTCGATAACAGTGAAGGTGGTGGCAGTGGACGGGATGAGGGTCAGAATGGTGGTGATATCGGAGACTACAGGGTATTGGGGTACAACCACTTTGTTAATTTCTCGCAAGTCGATGATGAAGCGGTATGCTTTCTCATCTCCTTCGCCTTGCTTCTTAACAATAGGTAGGATTGGGCTGTTGCAGACGTTGCTAACCACCTCTTCAACCACTCCTGCATCTACCAGAGACTGAATGATCGCTACCAGTGCCTTCTCGCCCTCTGGGGATATCCGATATTGCGGGAGTTTCGGGAGCATAGCGTCCTGTCTTACAGTTATATGAATAGGGTCAATCATCATTCGTCCCACATCAGAGTCATTTTTGGCCCACAGGTACGGAGGCAGGGTGTCAAGCAAGGACAGGTCAGCGTCAGTTATGGAGCACATGTGTCGTGAGGGGCAGGATCTGGGCATGCCTGGGTTGTCGTATAGGATGACTCGGATTCCATCTGGGGAACACCTAATGGTAGCTCAAAAATGTTTCAGTAAGTCAATGCCCATAATGGCGTCAGGGGAGTTGGAGGAGAGCAGAAATGTCGTGTCAGTGGTGTTGCTTTCTAGGTCAAAGGTGATAGGTACGGACAGGGGGTTAGTGGAGGGCGTCCCATCGAAACCTATCGATGTAATGTGTGAGCCAGACAAGGGTGCCCTTGGAATCAGTCGTTTCGATAACACACTACGTGTCGCCCCAGTGTTTACCAAAAATGGAGACTCTGTACCCAGGACCTTAGCGGTGACATAAGGACCTTGCTGGTCAACACAGAGCTCGACTGGATCCCTCCCTTGCCCCTGGCAGTCCTATGCAAAATCGGGGGCATTCTCACCATCGGATAGTTGATATTGGTTCTGTCGGGGGCGGTCAAATGTGTTCAATCTCCCTGATCTGTCATTGTTGGTGTCGTTTGTGTGCCCTCGTCCTTGTCCTCTGTTTCTCTGACCACCTGCCACATCCCTGGGGTCCCTATTTCTATTCATCTCTAGCAGAACCGGACACTCGGATTTCCAGTGGCCGAATCCTTTGCAGAAGCGCATTGGTTATTGCTAATGTCTCTACGTCCAGTGTGTGGTGTTGGGGAGTGATCTTTAGGAGGTAGATTTCTGGGGGTGGTCGATTGGTAGTTCCCCCTTTGGTGTTCCCGTCCTACCGCTATACCTTGTATCTGGGCTATCATTACCCTTTCCTTTAAATCTTTCTTCTTTTTCTCGGACGCCCTATCATTCTCATTCTTTTGGTGCTCTTAATACTGAGCCATCTGAAGGATAGCTGCGGGTTTGGAGGCCCCCCAACTACTCTCACTCGTCTGCAGCTTTTGGGAGACCTCTTGTGATAGGCCCTTTACATAATTTTGTACGAACAGGTGCTGTCCAGTTGCGGTGGTCATGTCTTGGCCACTGTAGTCGGAGAACACTGTCTCGAATCGGGAGAAGTATTCTGACACATCTTCCTGGGGTTTCTGTCGACAGGCCGTGACTATCGACCAGTCTACCTTTCTTTCTGGGATCAGTGTCTTTAACTTCTGAACTAGTTTGTCTGGGAGTTCCAGTATGTCCTTTACTGGTTTCCTTCCTGGCTCTCGCTGTCTATCTAGTTTACCGAGTTGGTCCCAGGTATGTCCAAACAGATCCGTGTGGTCAGCCTTCCGGATTTGCTTCCACACGTCAGCTGGCAGGCATAACCCGAAGAACAAGTCAATGTCCGCTAAAGTCATTATCGTCGAACCCAAGGCTGTGCCTAATTCGGTATAGAATGCTGTCGGGTTCTTTCTCAAATCGGGCAGAGTTTGTTTAAAGGTTAGGATATCTTGTCGGTCCCATGGTTGGTAAACCCAATTATACACGACTCTCCCTTTTGCATCTGCGTGATTAATATCGTCGCTTGTTCCCAGGCCACGTGGCGGGATCCAGTAAGGGGCCGCCTCTCTGTTGGGCATCATAGTATTGGCTACTTCTACTGAGGTCGTTTCAGGGACTGTAACCTTGGCTTCTGGTTTTTGTTCCGTGAGGTGGCGGAGGACCTCAAGCATCTGCATGAAGAGCTCCGTCGCCTCACATTCAGTCCCATCTCCAACATCAATCTTCCTATACAGCGTTGTTAGTTTAGCGGGGCCCTTACTTTGATACCTATCTTCATATGCGTTCAGGATGTGGTAGCTGAATCGCAAAACGAAATGCCGTCTGTGGCTGTCGGCATGTGAATTATATATGCTCATTGTGTATTCTTCGCTCTCCCTTCGTTCTACTAATGTCTTTGCTATTTTGTCGATCCCCTCCCGCTCATCTTTGCTCAACCTATTTGGTCTGGCTGGTGGTTGTTTGCTAGCCTCAGGGTCGTCTGACGATGTTCTTAATGTGGCTGGTGCGGAGGCCGTGAGGGCCGGTGCACTAGCACTAAGGTCACTTTCGCTCGCACTCGGGGCTTGCAAGTTTTGTTGGCAGGGGGCATATGGAGGGGGCATGTAGATGATTGGGGGACCTAGCAGTAACTCATCGTTCGCCCGTTGTTTGGAGGGCACTTCAGGGTAGAGCGCAGAGGGGGTCCTAACAGGACATTGACCTGTCGACCCTGATTCTTGGTTTTGTGTAGCTTCCTTTCTTTCTTTTATTTCTTCTTCTAGTTGCTTAGCGGCTAGGTGGGCTGCCTTTCGCAATTCTTTCCCTATTTTTGCTTCTTCTCTTTTCTTTCGTTGTTCCGTTTCTTTGCGCCACATGCCTATACTATCGAGCATAGTGGGCGTGGTCTTATTTTTCTGGAGCGCTATTTCCAATGTTTTTATTTTGTTTTCATCGAAGGAACCTATCAGTGGCCACTGACTTTCAGGGTTCTTCTTTGTATATTTATGCCATAGCTTAGTATAGGCTATAGCGACTAGTCCATGCTTAGTGAACATGTCCTTATTAGGGGTGCCTTCCAGTGGAGCCGGATGGTTCATCTCTAATAAGCGGTCCGGGCTGTACAGGCTACCAATCAGTGGGGAGAAGATAGGCATGACGGGTTTCAACGGGGACAAAGGTCTGCACTACCTATCTTATCACGGCGGGCAAAGACTAGACAGAATATTTCTATTCTCCGTTGTTTGCCGGCGGTGAATACCTCAAAAGAACCAATACCGAACAATCAGTGTTCGGTCAATCAAACAATCAGTGGGGAGAATAAGTGGGTACGAAAAGTTTGCGTTACCCACTCTTTCTCTACCTGCAAAGAGAGACCTTGTTCTTCCCTGTTTGCAGACAAAGAATCTCCAGACAATAATCCACGAACGACAGTTCGGGAAAACAGTGGGGGAGGAAGATAGGCACGACGGATTACAATGGGGACAAAAGTCTGCGTTACCTATCCTTCACTGCTTGCAAAGAGAGAGCCTGTTGTTTTCTCCGTTTGCAGACGGTGAATCTCCAGAGGGTTCAACAAAGCGCAATACTAGTATTATCCAAACCAAACAATCATTTCTCAGTTTGTCGTGTCTACACGACCTTACCTGGACCGCATGGACGGTTTCCTGTCTTCTGAATCCAGCGCCCGATCGTCCTCTCTTCTTCGTGATGTTCGTGGCACTCCTGATGGTTCCCAGTCAGGACCGTAGATTACTCGAGAGAGGTCTGTTCGGAACTAGTGAAGGTCAGATGATCGGCTGTCAGACGAGGGTCTATCGGACACGAGCTCTCCCGATCGTTGCAGTCGTTCACTCTGTCGTCGGGACCTCTCCCACTGGATCCACGTGTCGCTGATGGGCCCGACGTTGGGCGCCAATTGTGGAAAAAGGGTAGGGTTATGACCTTTTTCAAGATTTGCCCGGCGCTAACCGCCTTTGTACCATTCAAATTACCAAGCAATGAGGCAGGCGCCGGAGACCAGAAGGCAGGAAACAGAAGTTTTATTCCGACGGAGCAGAACACATCAGATCAGACAACAAGGTATCGTCTCGAGGTGCTCTCTCAGCCTCTCGGAGGCCTGGCCTCTTATACACTGGTTTATGGCATATGACCTTTCTTTATTACAATCAGAACATTGTGGAGTAAGGAAAAAGACATCCCCGTAATCCTCGTGTCAATCCCACCCCACATGCCTCTACAATAGAGATCCTCAACCTGCTCATAAGAGGAGGGGGTCATCACGCAGCTGAGTGTTCTGCCGATTCTTAGGATGTGTGCGCCTGATCATATCCCGGGGGGTGGGGAGGTCTTGATCAATAGAGGGTCCTTTGAAGAAGAGTGACTTCATACAATAAGGGGCAGTAAAAAGATATCTCCCGGCTTAGGCGATGGCCTCGGACCTGTGTGGACAGCTGGACACGGGGGAAGGGGTCATCAAAGGAGTGGTATTCATGCCGCGTGGACAATCGAGTGCGGAGGGAAGGTTTATCAACAGAGGGGCATTCATGGGAGGAGAGGAGATGCTGGTCAGGTGCAGGCGTGACTCCCAAGGACAGGGTCATGCAGAAGGGTTATGCTCATGAGAGGGAGGGAGGGGGAGCCAGGGTGCGCGGAGGATGCCTGCTGGGTCAGAGGGGCGCGCTGGCGATCGATCGTGGACAGGGAGACCATGATACCTAAAATGGTTGTCGTGCACGTTGTACATGGGTGACAAGCTGGCGCAGATGATGTTCAGTTCGTAAACTAAAATTCCACAGAGTCTAGAAAACACTCCCTTAAACGGGCAATAGCGGCTCTGATGTCCTTTTCACAAAAATTAGGCAAACGGACGCCTGTGGAACTGCTGAATATTTATAATGCAAAAATGCCGAGCAGCAGCCTTGTATGGGTCTGGGGTCTGGGGGCATGTCAATGTCAGCGCTCTACAGGTGGCAGAAAACTCCTTTTTAAGATTTCTTCTGGTTGCACCAAGGCGAATTTCTATATTGGACCTCAGGTAAAAACATGTTACCCAGAGGAATTGTGGCGGATTCAATGGCACTAGATCATTCGGGAAACATAAAATGGCTCGCCTACATCAGAAACTTTCTTATGGATCTAGGTCTAGAGGATTATTATATAACACCGGAAAAGATCACTGAGATATCCAAGAAGGAGTTAAAAGAAATGGCCCTGAGCCACTTAGATGGAGTAAGACTCACAAGTGAAATAGGGAAACCTTCTGTCCACCATGCAATTATGATCCATCTTGTCCCCACAATTCAGCCTTACCTAACGCTTGAAATTGGCATTTTGATCGCTTTTTACTAACCAAATTTGGATTAAATCTTTTCCAACGGTTAGTAGCCTTCCCCATGAGAAACACCTGGGAACAAACGTTAGACCACTGTCCTTGCGATGATACATCTGTACAAACCACCATACATACAGTATTGTTCTGTAAGTACTACCATGCTCATCGCAAACTTTGGCTGGTACCTCTGCTGAAATCACGGGACTTAAAACAGTGTCGCCCTGCTATGCTGCGCCTTCAATTCCTGGATTCTGAAATTACCGGTTATCACATGGTTAACTTTTTAAAATGTATTTTTAAACATAGAAATAATCTGTGAGAAAAATTGCTTAAATTACAATGAACTGAATTTAACGAAAAAGATTTGAACCATTTCTAAGCATCCTTTCTCAAACTATTATTGTAAAATGTTGTAATTGTAAATACTGTAGTTTTCTTGACATTTATGGTATAATGTGTACAAAAATGCTTTTATGGATTTCTATTATGAAATGCCGAAAAAAGAAATTTATATATATATAAGACCCAGGGTCAAGACTGTTTGTACACCCTTTTTTAAGAATGTATTCAGCTTTCAACCAAACCATTGCAGAAGGTGACTAAAGCGCAACTGAGATGAGTAATGTGAAAACCCTCAATGAAGTTCTTCATGCACACTGATGTGAAGTTGGTGTTGTTGTCTATAGCAATTTCTTTGGGTGCTCCTTCTCCATCAAATATTCTTTAAAAAATATGATTATAGAGTCAGTTTTAGGAACAGAGCTGAAACCAAAATGCACACATTTTGAAAATAATCAATCAAAATTGTGAAGATATATTTTCCCTGAGCCATTGCCACTCAACAGGTGGAGTAATGGCTTGTGGTGTGTGAATAGATCAAAATGGGAACCCAAAATGAAAGTCGTGAACATTTCCACCACCCAACAACATGCCTATATAAGAGGCAAAGGCAATGGTGTTTTCTTTGTCCTGGCATAACTGTGAAAACACAGCCCCCAATTCACCTTGACTGGTATAAACAGTTAGGTCTCCTAGATGCGTCACGATGTAAATAGGGCGCATTGTTTGCGCCGTCGTTGCGTCAAATAAAGTGACGCAATTGCGGCGCAAAGAGGTGCAACGGCCTCATAAATCTGCCCCTAAGTCTTCAATGTTGGCAAGGAAGTCTTGAACCTTGGGCAGAAGATGGCAATGAGCCACAATGTTCCTGTTGAGACTGCACAGATCAGCGCACAGGCAAATTTCACCCATCCTTTTTGCGCTCAATTACAATGGGACTTACCCATTCATAGGAGTAAGTGGGTTTGATAAAGCCATCTCTGTCTAACGTCTCTAATGCTTTTAAATTTAGCTCTAACATTTCATGGGACAGGTGTAGTTTTGTGTGCAACAGTTATAGCATGCCTCTTCAACTTAATTGTGTGCACATATGTCTGAATGAGCCCAATCTTATCAGAAAGAATTTCTAGAAATCTTTTAACAATATTTTCAGTGGGATTAAAATCATCAGTTGTGAGTAAAGATACATTGGTTACCCTGACTGGTAGATCAGCACAATGCACAAACATAAGGCCAGGTTTTGCAAATAGATATGAGTTTTAACTAAAAAACAAGACCAAAACAACAAAAATACAATAAGAAGCAGAGATATGATTTTGAAAGAATAAAAGTAAAAATAGCACTCAAAAGCAATAAGCGCCTATCGGGGTTGCCTGGTCGCGGGGGACAGGGGAAAGGTCCGGAGTTCAGGCTGACGACAATGGAGCGCGGGCCATATACAGGAGCCAAGCAGGCCAGCTGAACATAGTACCGTGGCCCTGGTCACAACAGCCAGATGCAGTGTGCAGCCGCGCGATGCATCTGTGTCGATCCCACAGTCGAGGTGATGCGTCAATTTTCTTAATTCAGCGGTGGCGATGCGTTGGCTCCGGAGACAATGCACAAAGGTGAGAGACAATGGTTACATAGACGATGCGCTAGGTTTCTCCATGCAGATGAGGGGATGCGTTGATTCTCCCACACTGCAGGGGCTGTGATGCGCTGGTTCCAAAGAGTCGGTTCTTTGAGGCGATGCACTGGTTCCAACTGCAATACACAAATTCTACTCCCCCAACAGAGTTGATATGCAAGTTCTGCTACACGCAGACCAGGGATGCATCAGTTTCACTGGAGGAAGCACTTGGGGGTCCACTTCCAATGGACCATGCGCGAGAGCAGGTGATGAGACTTTAATATCCCTGAATCTCAAGCAACGGGAGGCAAACCCACAAGCCCTTGGAGATACCTCTTGGTTCAAAGCAAACTCCGGCTTTCCCTTCAGCAGGGTGAGAAAGCAGCCGGCAGCAGGACAGCACAACAGAAAAACAGTTCTTCCCGAGCAGCAGAGCAGCAGTCTAGCATAGGGGCAGTCCTTGTAGCAACACAGCAGTCCTTCTGATAGAGGTTCTTCACAGGTCCAGATGTGTCTGATCTGGTGGAATCAAAGACCCTGTACTTTTACCCAATTGTGCCTTTGACGTGGGGTGACTTCAAATAAAGGTCTTTAAAGTGCACAGAGGACTTTTCTTTCCAGCACTGGCTTCAAACTAAATACAGGGGGGTAATCAACCCTTTGTATGGGGACAGGACACTGCCTGTTCAGGTGTAAGTGTCAGCTCCTTCTTCCCAGTCTGCCCATTATGAGACATCAGGGTGCAGATGGGTACTCAGATACAACTAACGTTCCTTTGTGTGTGGCTATCTTGAAGGAATACACAAAGTCAAGCTGTCACCCACCCCAGATGTGCTGTGGAGACATGCCAAAGGCACACATAGCTTTAAAAGCAGAGAGAGACCCACTTTTTAAAATGTCAAACCCAACTTTACTAGTTAAGAGGATTTGTCATTTCCATTCAAAACATATAAAACATGACAGAGCTTCTCCTTTCTAATCGGCAACTACAGCCTAAAAGTATAAAAAGAATTCCCAATGTTAACTGATGAGAGGAGTAGGCCTCACAGTAGTGTAAAACAAATATGGGTGTTTTTCACTACCACGAAATACAAACTTAAAAGAACATGGCATACTTTTTTCTTACACAGTACCCTGCCTTATGGGCTATCAAGGTCCCTACCTTAGGGGTGAATTCTGTATAATAAAGGGGTAGCTTACGGTTTGGAATGCCAAGTGACATGCCAGTAAAAATGCACACACAGGCTCTGGAGTGGCAGTCCTGAGACATGTTTAAAGGGCTACTTGTGTGGGTGGCAAGATCAGTGCTGCAGGCCATGTCTGAACTGGGGTGGCAGAGAGGGCTAAAGAACGGTGATCGATTAAACCCAGATCTTTTGACTGGGTGTGAGTGTTTGATTGGTTCAGATGCTCCGTCCATTACCACCCCCTTTTGTACTGCAGGCCCACTAGTAGCAGTTAACTTACAGGCCCTGGCACAGGTAGTGCGTTCTATTAGGAACTTACAGTTAAATTAAATATCCAAATTGTGGATACACCAAATATAACCATGTTTAGGGGAGAAGCACATGCACTTACATACTTGTCAACAAAATAATTTGCAAAAAGAAGAGGTAGGCACGCAGAAGGTTTGAAGGAAGACCACCCTAAGGCTGGCAGGTCTAACAGTAGACAAGGAAACAATGTTCAGATTCAGGACCAAATTTAAGTAAACACTGTGTACTATAAATTGGTGTTTACCAGGTCTGCCAACATTTTGTGAGTGACCTAATTTCTTGCACTTATTGCATTGTTTATCTACTGCTGGAGATTGCATATAACTGACCAAATGGGATTTAGATCCGCACATGAAACAAAAAGTGTTAGTATTGTGTTGAACATTCTTAATTACTTTACCCTTAATTTGTCTAGCATCAACATGTTCCGAATACCCCAACGCATTAACAATGGGAGATGTCTGAGTTGATTCCTGAGCCATTATGTGACTGTAGATTATTGAACGTTCAATGCTTTCGGCCAGATCAACAACCTCTAGCAATGTAGGTCCCCTGCAACCGCGTAGCTTCTCTTGTATCTTTTTTTGAATCCCGAATGCCAGTGGATGCTCCAAAATTCCATGTAGCAGCTAATGCTCATAATGCTGATATAAATTCTTCAACAGGATTCATCAGTTGTTTGTTTTTCTTGAAAAACTTAAATTTCTCCAATAGAAAACTAGGTTGTTCTGAGAATTTGACACTAAGTCCTGTAATTGCTTCTGAGTACTCATTAGTATCTCCAGATTGTCTAGCTGTGGCACCAGCTGGAGGCAAATCCTCAAAAACTTGCTGCCGTTCATTTCTTCAAACGACTAAACAAAATACCAGACTTTCTTTTAAGTTCAAAGCCATCTGTTCCAACTGCGAGTAAAGAGTTCTCAAAAGATTTTAACCAAGCATTCCACTTAATCAAAGGCTTGCTAGGAAGTTGAAGAAATAGTGAGATCTAAACTAAATTGTTAGAAGTCACTGAAAACAATTGTTCCCAATGCCATCATCCAATGAAGAGTAGATACAGGTAATGGCACAGTTCTGAGAAGTCACTAAGTATTTCCAAGTTCACTTGAGCCAATTCAAATACAAAACTCTCAAGTCTTAAAGAAACATTGCTGTAAACTTGAAATATTCAAAGCGATCTAGCACTGGCATTAATATGAGAATATAGGCACAACATCGATAATAAAGCCAAAACTTTGCTGTAAACTTGATATATCAAAGGCAATCTAGCAATTGCATTAAAATATAAGTGTATTGGCACAACATCGATAATTAAAGCAGAAACAAATCAGAAATTTAGAGTTAGTGCCAGGAGGATATATGTGCATACGACAGGCATGTAAACTTAAAAAACAATATGAAGCGCATGCACAAGCGTGCATGAGCTGTGGCACACCCGGTTAAGCACGAAGTGGAGCACAAACAGCCGAAATGAGGAAGTTGGTGGAGATGCACTCGAAATAGCCCTAAAGTAGACAGCTTAAGGAGACTATCTCTAGCTGCCCCTGACGGCTGCCCAACCAGCCAGCTCTCCTTGTTGCTGTTGCGGGAGCCGGAAGTGTGCTCCCCCCTGCCAGCTCCATGAGATCAAGGTGTCTGGTAAATGTAGCTATCCCACTTATCCCAGACAGAGTAAGCAGAGGCGAGGCCACCTATTTTGGGAGTGATTGACTGTGCACCCCCTTCTTCTTGTGATGGTCAAGGGGCCAGAGATGAGGTCCCGGGTTCCTTTTTTGTCTCTTATGGGGTGCAACAGCGCCCCCCCCCCTTCATCTTGCATCGCCCCTGGGGAGATGTGGGCCGCCGGGGGCAACTGAATGTAAATGTACATGTATTTATATAGCGCAAATCACCGACCCGGTATCTAAGCGCTTGCTTAGGGAACCCGTCCTGGTATTCCCCTGTGAGATAACCCCGGCAGGGTATCCACAAGGTGAAAGCCAGGCATCCCACCGCGAGGGGCCGTTGTGGAGATTAAGCAAGCTATTGCCCAGAGTCGCAGAGTGTGAACCCGTGAATCGAGTAGGCACCGGAGTGAGAATTGTCGAGTCCGTGGAATTTTTGAGCCCAAGACCCGCCGAGGCGGGGAATTGAACCCTGGTCCCGGGCTGACCTCTGCTTCCAGGTCTACCTCCTCTAACCAGTGAGCCACACTTCTCCACTGAAGAGGAGGAGAGGTGGCCCTAGTGTGTGGAGGAGCGCCACAAGCTTTGATCCTCACTGGGGGACAAAGGATTAACCTAAGTCAAACTTAAGTTTAACTGATATAAAATCCTATCTTTACTACTCCTGAATGCCCTTTGTGAATATCAAAGGTTGTAAAGTTAGGATTTTAACTCAGATTACATTTGTGAATCAGACTCAGAGTCCTTATTCCCTCAGGGAATGAGGGGTTTGTTCTTCCAGTTGTCCATGGCTGCTGCCACCTTCAAAGTCCCAGTGAAAGCAAAGGACAAATCAAAAAAGACACTTTCTCTTCCTTATGCAATAGTTTTTTAATGGGGGTGTAAGGTTCTAGAAACTAGGCTCCCTGGAAAATCCTAGGGTGCCACACCACCTCTTCTCCACCCCTGTTTCAACCCGCCTGCACAGCATGCTGGTACAGTCCAAGATGGCGCCGTTCCGAAGTCACTGTTCACATCTTTGCTGGGAACCTCAGCTCTGTCCCTTAACCACATGGCTGCTGGGCGTTTTCCCCCCCTGTGCTGGAAATTGCTCTGATGCTGTATTCATGACGAGCTCAGCTCGTCATCAGCACAGCTCAACTGTGCATCATGACGAGCTGAGCTCGTCATCAGCATCGAAAGGGTTAATTACATCACTGGCAGTTCCTTTCCCACCAAAACTTCAAATAAGAAGCCCTCCTCCTGTGTTGTCTCCAGTTGTCTGGGCTTCCTTCTTTGTTCTGTGGTCCTGGGCTGTCCAATCCCTGGTACAGTGTGACAGCTAATTAACAAAAGCAAATTTTATCAACCACCCTTCCTCCTGAGGAGATGGGAGAAGCGCTGTTTATTACTCCTCTTGTGTTGGAAGGTCTTCAGGCCATATTATCAAGAAAGGACGATACATTATTGCCACTTTTATCGGTAGGAAACTGCCGCCAAAGCTGTGATAATGGGCTTGATAATATGCCCTTGTGAATTCCCATAAAAGCCCAGGTTCTGGTGTTAACCTGGGCTTCTATGGGAATTCACAAGGGCATATTATCAAGCCTATTATCGCCGCTTTATCAGCAGTTTCCTGCCCATAAAAGCAGCGATAATGTATCGCCCTTTCTTGATAATATGACCCTTTGTTTCTTCTGCTGGGAGCAGGGTTATTAACTTGACCCAGCAGGCCAGCAGGGTAACAAAAGGCCTGGGCTCTGATCCTGAGCTTAACCCAGAGAAATATGAACAGGCTGTACCACTCATAAAATGTACATATAGGATCTTGGGAGCTGCATATATGATGTAGGCGACACTATAAATACGCTAGTGACGATTTCCTGATGTACCACCTTTTTCTAAATGCAATCTAAGTCGTTTAGTTAACCCGTAAGATACACTGAGTATGATGGCAATCACATGCCACAAAATTGCATACTTGTGACCATGCACGCAGCATAGGCACCAATGAACGTGCATGCTGAAACTTCACTGTGCATGTTTGTATGTATAGGCATTTATATAGCGCACTACTTACCCGGAGGGTCCCAAGGCGCTTCGACCGCTGCAAAACCCTTCCTGGCTTCCCTGAGAGATGGTCCCTTAGTGGGTATCAATGTGAATAGAAAAAAAGGATATCCTGCCTCGGGATATAAAGGCCCTAACTAGAGGGTCCAACAAATATATATGAAGGGGTGATTAACCTAGGAGTTGACACTACACACAACAATCACATGGTCAAACCAAATAGACTCTACAGATCATGTTAGAAATATATATATTTTTATTTTTTTGGGGATAACAAGGATATAAAAGGTAAATGTAACTTTCGTATCACAAATACATTTAGATCATAAAAAAGACATACATAGATATGGGGGCAACAACGAAAGGGAAGATAGGGCTACATTAAGACCTACCCAGTACCAGCCACACTTCAAACACACTATCTCACTTACTTCAATCTCTTCTCACTCTATCTCATCTTATACCATTCACCATACATTCTTCCATTCATTCTTCTAATCCTGGCGAGTACAACACATAGGTGGTTAATGTGTTGTATGGATCGGGGTGTTGGTCCAGGTAGATGATTTTAACTACGGGTCCTGATGTAGTTAGGACAATGACCGTATTCCTGGAGACACAACCCTATGTGTTGTACTCGCCAGGATTAGAAGAATGAATGGAAGAATGTATGGTGAATGGTATAAGATGAGATAGAGTGAGAAGAGATTGAAGTAAGTGAGATAGTGTGTTTGAAGTGTGGCTGGTACTGGGTAGGTCTTAATGTAGCCCTATCTTCCCTTTCGTTGTTGCCCCCATATCTATGTATGTCTTTTTTATGATCTAAATGTATTTGTGATGCGAAAGTTACATTTACCTTTTATATCCTTGTTATCCCCCAAAAAATAAAAATATATATATTTCTAACATGATCTGTAGAGTCTATTTGGTTTGACCATGTGATTGTTGTGTGTAGTGTCAACTCCTAGGTTAATCACCCCTTCATATATATTTGTTGGACCCTCTAGTTAGGGCCTTTATATCCCGAGGCAGGGTGTCCTTTTTTTCTATTCACATTGGTTTCTTCCCCCTACGACCTGCCCATATCCTAAAGCTACCCACGGGGAACCCCCTTCTTTTGTTTATTTCCCTTAGTGGGTATCTCTAGGGTGAGACCAGGCATCCCCGGCGGTCTGGTGGGGCCGTTAGTTAAGATGAGGCAAGCAAATGCCCAGAGTTGCCGAGTGTGAACGCTGATCAGAGTGGGCACCGAGGCGAGAGAATTATCGAGTCCGCTGACCCTGGTCCAGAAACCTGCCGCGCCGGGAATCGAACCCTGGTCCCGAGCCGTCCTCTGCTCTGCCGCCTCTAACCAGTGAGCCACACTACTTCACCCATGGCATTGGGAGATTAGGTTTGTCTTTAATAGGAGTATGAAAGAATGACACTGTATTTTGGCACCAACCTGAATGTTTCCAACTATGCAAGTGCACGAGAACATTTCTGAGAGCACCAAGCGTACATAAGGACTGAGAAACAAAACTCAATTGAATGACATTGTTGTACATATAATTGTTACGTATGTCCTTTACGTTGTATATCCTTTTTTTCCTCTTTTTTTCCCTTCTTTACAGGTTTCACCTATTGTGGGTCTGTAAGTACAGTTTATCCACTAAACGCACAGCACACCTTAGCGTTTGTGCTGTATATCACGGAGAAGTGTGGCTCACGGTGTAGAGCAGGCAGACCCGGAAGCTGAGGTCAGACCCGGGACCAGGGTTCAATTCCCGACGCGGCAGGGTCTTGAGCTCAAATGTCCACGGACTCGATAATTCTCGCTTCGGTGCCTGCTCTAATCATGGGTTCTCACTCTGCAACTCTGGGCATTAAGCTTGCTTAATCTCCACAACGGCCCCCCTGCGGCGGGATGCCTGGCTTTCACCTTGGGGATGCCCTGTAGGGGCTATCTCACAGGGAAAAGCCAGGACGGGTTCCCAAGGCAAGCGCCGGGAAACCTCCGGGTAGCTGTGCGCTCAATAAATGCAATAATAATAATAATAATAATAATATCACGTATACACACGTGGATCCCCCAATGTTTTCTCACCCAGAATCCCCTGCAAACCTCAAATTTAGCTGAAAAAAATCACTTTTTCCACACATTTTTTGTGTGGGAAAGTTGTGGCAACACCAGGCTGACACAAATTTACTACCACCTTGCGTTCCCCCAGGTACGCTGGGTGGTGATTTTTTCAGCTAAATTTCAGGTTTGCAGTGGATTCTGGGTAAGAAAACGTTGGGGGATCCACGCAAGGCTATACCTCCCTGGAATCCCCCGGGTGTCTGTTTTTCAGAAATGTGTGGGTTGGTAGGTTTCTCTAGGTGGCCACCGAGCCCCGGGCCAAAAAGTCTTGGGACCCCCTTTTCAAAAGTAGGTTGGTTTGTGATGGGTGATTTTGATGTTGCCTCAATAGGTTTTGGGCTACTGCCTGTCATGGTTAATTGACTCCCTCATGCAAGTAAGGTGCCATTTTTCTTGAAAGACTTTGAGGAACGCGGGTGGGTAGAATTTTGTGAATCAGCGCAGATTCCAGAACTTGCCACCACAGAA
Source organism: Lissotriton vulgaris (assembly GCF_964263255.1). Lineage (NCBI taxonomy): Eukaryota > Metazoa > Chordata > Amphibia > Caudata > Salamandridae > Lissotriton > Lissotriton vulgaris. The sequence goes on along the minus strand of NC_141689.1, from coordinate 354,707,009 downwards.
ATGTGAGGAAAATGTGTTTTTTGTTTGACAATTTCTTTAGGTTTGCATTGGATTCTGTTTAACAGAACCTGGTGAGAGCCAGTCAAGTCACCCCATCCTGGAGTCCCCTGGGTGTCTAGTTTTCAAAAATGTATAGGTTTGCTAGGTTTCCCAAGGTGCTGGCAGAGCTAGGGTTAAAAAACTACAGCCAGGCACTTTGCAAAAAAGAGTCATTTTTCACTGTGAAAATGTAGTGTGTCCACATTGCGTTTTGCGCCATTTCGTGTCGCAGGCACTAGGCCTACACACAAGTGAGGTACAGTTTTTCTTGAAAGGCTTTGGGGAACGTGGGGTGGGTGGGATTTTGTGGATCCACGCAGATTCCAGAACTTTCCACCACAGAAATGTGAGGAAAATGTGGGTTTTTTGACAATTTTATAGGTTTGCAAGAGATTCTGGGTAACAGAACCTGGTGAGAGCCAGTCAAATCACCCCATTCTGGATTTCTCTGGGTGTTTAGTTTTAAAAAATGTATAGGTTTTCTCGGTTTCCCTAGGTTCCAGTAGAGCTACGGTTAAAAAACTACAGCTAGGCACTTAGCATTTTTTACTGTGAAAATGTGGTGTGTCCATGTTGAGTTTTGAGCCGTTTCCTGTTGCAGGCACTAGGCCTACCCACACAAGTGAGGTACAATTTCTATCGGTAGACTTAGGGTAATACAGAATTGCAGAGCAACTGTTATTGCCTATTGAGTTTCGAAGCAATTCTACCTTCCAAATGAAAGACAATGTGTAAAAAAGAAGTCCTTTTGAATAATGACCTATAATTCTCAGGCTAGTATGGGTACTCCCAATTTCAGAAATATGCAAATATATACTGTTTATAAACTCTATATTTTGTTCCCATTTCAGAAATATATAGATGTCTTTTATACCGATTTTTTCATGTATACATTTTCCCACAATATTTGCTATATACCCGGTACATAATAAAAAACCATTGCAAGACGCTGCTCAGTTATTAGCTCTGGGTTCGTCAGGTTCTTGGTGAACCTACAAGTCCTATGTATTGCCACAATCAGAAACGTCCAGCTGATGTAACTGTATACTGCTTTCAAATAGCTGTCATAATTAGAAGAAGTTACAGGTAAAAACGTTGACACAAATGCCTGTTTTTGTCAACTAGTTTTCAATGTTTCCTATATTTAACTGTTAGTTTCTATAAAGAAAACGTTTAGAATCTACACAAATGATCCCTTGCTAAAGCAAACGGGCTAAGACAATTATATCAAAAGAAAGAAAATCCAATTCAGTTTTTTTCTTCTATTAATGGTGGCTGTAATTGCACTCTGTGACCTACCTTTCACATGGACTGGTGACTCTGGCATCAGGCATAGTGGCGTTGGAACTCAACTGTAATAACTTATTGTAGGTGTGTGGCTACCTCATTACTATATTACATGACAAGTGGTCTGTAAGAAGAAGTTAGAACAGTCTATTAAAAGGGACTGCAGCTTCTCATGTATTTATTATCTCTGCTGCCAATAGTGCTTTACATTGAGAGCCCATATTTTTTTTTAAAGTTTCTGTCTTCTGCACTATTGCTACTTGGTGTAAGACTAAGGCTGTTATTGTATGCAGATACCTCTAGCATCAAATACTTCATCATACTTATTATAGCAGCTTGCCCTTGATTTAATTGTTGCAAATTCCATAAAAGAGAACATTGAATTGTTTGTTTTTGAGATTGAGGAAGTAGTCATGATTGCAGTATTTTAAATTGTATTTAGGCAATTCAGTCCTTGATGAAAACTAATAATAAACTTAAAGAATATTGAGTCATGTTTCAAACCCATTAGGGGATGCGAGACCTGATCTCCATATGTTCAGGAAATACCTATTATGACAGTGAGAACTATGAATCCAGAATGTTTGCGCATTTCAGTCATCTGTGTACTTTTTGACACAGTTGACACGTCAAATGGAATATAATCGCTCCTACCTGCTGATAAGCTATTTCATATCACAGGAATTCTCTTCCTTTCTCATTTCTCACTTTTATGATATGTGTTGCCCATCTATGTATGAACATGTGTATACATGTTGCAAGTGACCATTAGTTATTAGCAATATTTAGGAAGCACGCTAATCTCGGAATGCATTCAATGACTGTGGGAGTGATTGAAGGCAACTGGCACTGCCAGTACAACTCCGTTAGCTGAAGGTTACCTCAGGACCACCTACAGACAAAGGCACAGATTCATCAAACTTTAACACAATGCATCGCAGTAAGACACCTTGTTGGTCTGCGTGAAGGGGAGAGGACAGGAATATGCATATTTAGACGTATATGGCGCATTCCTGTCCTCTCCTTGTACAGGCGCAACATGAGCTGCCTTGCGCCAAAGCAAGCACCCTTGTGCCATTGTGCAAGGGTGCTTGTGTTATAGGCAGTATTGTTTTTGTGCAGGAAGGGACACTTTTCTTCACAAAAAGGATCACTAAAGGATTTTTTCTCTTTTTTTGTTTGCTGCTGAGTGCAGCACACGTAGAAAGAGGAAATAGCGAGGAGAAATAAACATATTTCTCATTGTAACGCCTCTCATGGGAACACATATCATTTTCCCACATTCCCTGGATTACAACTCCTGGTAAAGCTGGGAATGTGCCATCATTCATGGGTGAGGTATGTATGCCTTCACAGGTCAATTCTCTGAATGGCACGCTATGCTTCGAGTGATTCAAGAAAGAAATAAAGAATTAAAAATTCTTCTAAAATTAAAACACCGTTCCCGTGCAGAGCTTCACAACTATTCCAGGAAGATATCCAGTGTGCCTACACAAGAAATTTATCATCTTGTGCCCCTTTATATAACTACATCAGCAACGCAGGACAGAACTGTTTCGTCTACTTTTTGAAAGGCACAATACAGCTTGATAAAAAAGAGATGTTTTAAACTAGATCGGCGGATACATAAAGGTGGTGCCCTCCCTCTCCTTACCCAGGTGGAACTTATTAACGTCATCTAACTGCACATCAAGGGGTCAACTGTAACATTTATTTCTGTCCTGAAGATGGTCTTGTGTATGACAACATAGAAACCGAAATAGTATTACCTATCTGTTGCATTAGTATAAATTGTTTATATTTGTACCCAGTAATTCATTTGACCAAGATAAAATCATCTATTTTTCTATATACACCCACTCAGTTTTTTTCTTGTTTTATATGACTTCTTTGACAGCATGTGTAAGTTTACCTAATACATTGTAGGAGTAAACTAAATGATACAGAGTTAGACGCTACCATAGATTCAATGGTGTCAAATTAATTAAGAATAGGAATTATTTTCCAAAAAAGAAATGTGTCTATTAATTTGACCCCTATAAGTTGAAACTCTCTGGCAAAGAGACAAACTATTGTGAAATGAAATCCCTTGAAGGCATACATACCTGATCATTGATTTTTGCCCAAGCCCTCAAGGGTTGTTTGGGTTGCCCATTCTTTGGATATCATCATTCATGGGTGAGGCTCCACCCATGGAATTTCTCCCCAGGGCAGAGTAATGCAAGGCAGCCACATGCGCTGTCTAGTGTTACTCACGATTTACCAAGTATCGCAAGGTGGCCTTGCCTACCTTTACAAATCTGACTTTAGTGTTGTGTTGCCCTTACGTTACCTGTGTGATGCAATGGCATCATAACACTATGATAAATCTGCCCTCAAGATTTGGTACAATAAATGCTTTAATGAGTACTTCTCTTTAAGCAGTTATTGAAATGAAAAAAATCAAATGATATTTTGATCTGCGAGACGTAGTATTTCCCTTGGTTAGTGTCTCCTGATAATTTAAAATGTTGATATTTCCCAACCACAAAGCTGTAGTGACACTGGATAAAATGTGGAATTGGAAACTGAGTTTGCTACCTTTAGCTGTTTACGATTGTAAATATGTTGATACATAGTTCACCTATTTATGGCAAAATAAATTGTTTCCATAAGTTTTTTTTTTTTTAAAAAACCTTCAACAGTGAGCCATTCAGAATAGAGTGCCACAATGCAAGTATTGGCTAAGTGGGCAGGGTATGCCCAGACGTGGGTCCCTTTCTCTCTTTGCCACTGGATTCAAGCTAGCCTTGCTGATGAAGGGTGTTACCCTGAAACTGGTCCCAGGATGATTGTTTCCAGTTCAGGGATGACCTGGCTTGGCAGTTCGGGCTGGACTGTTCCAATGAGGCCCAGGGTCAAGACTGATTTGCATATAGCTGGGTCTGAACTGAGGTGGCGAAGTGAGCTAAAGAATGATGATGGATTCAACCCAGATCCGTGACTGGGGGTGAGTGTCTGAAAAGTTTCAGCGCTCCGTCCATCATCTCCTTGTGTTTGCTTTATTGGTTATCCCTTCCAGAACACCCGATAGCGTCCCAAATTAAAAACTGAAACATAACTTTGATCTCACATTCCAGAACCTGCTAATTATTTACACCATGAGAGGATGTCTTACTGCCAGGTGCTTTAGCCTGTAAGAGCTCTGTAACACATTATTTAGCCCTACTGTCCTCAACATGGACCTTTAAATATGTGTAATACATAGTATAGCTGTGATGTGAGAGACCTACAGCTGGACGATTTATGTTTCCTGAAGACCAGCTTCACTGCCAGATGGCTGATACTGATAAACATGTGTGAACTAAGAGATAGATTTTCTGTAAGATCTTGGTAACCTAACAAATATTCCTATAGTTGGGGCCCTCAAAGGGATACCTATGCAGTCAAAATCCTAAACCTGGAATAACTATTACCTAGGCCAATGCACTGCTGTCCTAGACATGAGATTGCAAGATCCCTGTAACCTAAGTAATAGTTGCACTGTAAAGTACCTGAAGCTGCCTCTATAACACATTTTCCATAAGCCTGAGCCTTTCAGATCTGAGTATTCTGAGGGGTTGCTTTAATGGCTGATGCTAAAGGCTATAAGTCCTCTTTAACACATCACATAGCAATGCTGCCATCAAAGGGTATTAGGCCCACAAGGGCTAAATGTAGATTGCACTGGTTTCATATAAATATATGTAGCTTATTAAATGTTGTGATTGATAGAGAGTGCACGTATAAACATGCAACATTACAAGGGTGTGAGACAAAACATTATGGAATGTTAGCAGAAAGAAAGCCCAGGCAATTAATCAGTGTAAATAACTAGAGAGAGAATAAAGTATAATTGAAAACTGGAGTCAATTTCGGAACAAGGAAAAGAAATTGAAAAAAGAAAAAAGACGTGAAAGTGAAATATGTTGTCTATGTTTCTCACTGGGAAGCACATATGTCTGCGGAGGTAGCTGAAATGTGTCAAACGGTAGCTTCAATAAACATTACGTTTTGTGAGTAGCTCAATGGTGTGGCTCCCTTGTGTGCAATACAGGATAAGGAATATGTTTAGAACTGTGATCAGATTAGCTGAGTCTGCATTGAGCCACCCGCATCGATCAGAAGAGCCACGATGGACAGCACAAGTGCGGAGTGACAAGAGTATGCAGAGATGCCCCCTGCAAGAAACAAAGCGCATAAGGCGATCCAACGGGAAACTGAGGAGGACAGTGAGTTGGAATACCCCGAAATCTGACCAGATCAGAAGGTAAGCGCAAATCGCTCAGCCAATATTGCAGCAGATTGGATCGCATAGTAGCTGTGTAAGGTGTAAGCTGAGCATAGCTCTTCGTGAGCCCTAATGAATGAACGAGTTACTTACATCAATAAAACATAAAAATTTCAGCTACTGAACTGAAAGAAAAGGAGAAGGCGGCGATGAGTGTCTTTGAGGACACTATCGGTGAAACATTTAGACAAGCGAATGCTAACAAACAAAAGACAATGGGTAAAGAGAATGAAATTACCAAACTAAGGGAGTTCGAATTTTTTTTTAAATCTGAACTATCAAAATGGTGGGTGATTAAGTCACTGCAAAGGTACTTGAAGGTGGGTCCTGTCCAAGGGGCTTGTGTATTTTGATAGCTCCCAGCTATGACAACCAGAATCCAGACATGCTGAAGGAATGGGATTTCAAAAACAGGAACCCGTCTAAACGCATGCTGGAAATTCTAGTGAAGTATGTCGAAACAGGCTGGAAGCAAATATTGGAAGACATTGAAAAATTGCAAACACAGTTAAGTAAAATAAAAAATCAAGAAATGGTGAGCAAATTTATGAACGAGATGAAAGCAAGGTTAATGAAGCTTGAAGACACAATACAGCTTAGAAAAGCGGAGAAGTGTAGACAAGATAAGCTTGATTCAGAAAGGGGACAAATATACATGTTTGCCCATAAATTTATGTAGGCAAAGGGTACCTGAAGCAAATAGGATAGGACAGGAACCAGGAAACCTGGAAATGAGCAGCAGGTTAAGTTCGGAAGTAGACACTGATGAAGGTACAAATGCAAGTGGAAGTGGTAGAGGAGTTTCGACAGTGCTGGATGAATTGTCATTTTTAAGACAAGGCAGACTACGAACCCAACAGCAAGAACAAAAAAAACAAGGAGAAAAAGGAGAAATAGAAGTGGCAGGAAGAGGCAAGAAAAGTCCATAATTCACCAGGCAGCAAAAAGGGAACAAGTACAAATAACATGAGATGCTCAGACCATAATTAATCTCATGGACATGACGCTAACAGAAAAAGAAATGGAGATTTTAACATTAGGATTTTCATGCTATCCTGAATCTGATATTGATGACACACATAGAAGAACAGCGCTTTTCAAGTTTATGAGGACAATGAAAATAAGGAAATATTTTAGGATACAGTCAAAGGGGAAAAACAAATTGTCAACGAGAAATATAGAACATGGGGAACAACTATCTGTAATGGATGGTAAACTTATGAAAATGTTGAATGAATTAGAAAATAAGAACTTGGGAGTTGCAGAGCCAGTAATGGAAGAGGACATTGTGGATCAATTGAGCATGGAAGCGGATGGAGCATGGAGCGTGAAGTATGGAAGTGGATGGAAAAGTGATTACAAACTTTAGACCAATGTCAAAATTTATGCCCGTAATGCAGAGAGATTCCATTGACTTATTTAATGATCGGGTAATCCAAAAATTGAAGGAAATGATGGGATTGGACTATAGGAAAAAAACAACAATAAACAAGTACATTTCCAAAAACCTATAGACCTGATGACTAAACTTAATGCTAATACAGAGTGTGTTATTAGGAATTCTGATAAGGGCAAAAATATTGTTTTATAGCCCATACAAATGTATTAAATTGAAGCTTATAGGCCATTGAATGACGTCACATGTTATGAGAAAATCGCAAATACTGTATTGTTGAAAATGAATAATAAATTCAAGAAGCAATCGAAGGAGTGGCAGGATGCAGGATTGCTTACTGTAGAAGATTATCCATCCTATCCATATCTAAGAGTAGTCCATCCCAAGAAACCAGTGCTTTATCTCATTCCAAAAGTTCATAAAAACGAAATAATCCCCCAGGTCGCCCCATCATTTCAGCCATAGCAATTATGTAAGAAAACATATCAAAATATGTAGATTACTTTATGAAAGAGTTTGTACAGTGTTTACCATCACAAACTCAAGACACTACTGACTTTGTACTTAAATCTTCAAATCCCTTGGAAAAAAGATTATACTTTGATCACGATAGATGTAACATCTCTATACATGAATGATGATCATAATGATGGAGTGAGAGCAGTACAGCATTTTTTGAGCAACACACCCGTACAATTATGGAGACATACACAGATGCTACTACAGATGGTCAACATGTGCCTCACAGAAAATTGTTTTCTTTTCGTTGGGGCACCTACTTCGCCCCAGCTATGCAAATCTGCATATGGGCTCTTGAGAGCTTCAGGTGCTCCCAGTGAAATAGCAAGAGGAGTGGCACAATTAGGTCATTCTTTGGTGCTGATTCATTGACGACTTGTTAGTAATCTGGAAAGGCTCAGTGGAAAGTGCAAAAAAATTTGTTGAGAAAATAAATCAAAATTATCTCAATTTGAGATTTACGAGTGAATTAAGTATTCAGCTAGTTAATTTTCTAGATTTGACAGTATACGGGAAAAGTTATCGTTTGCAAACCAAGATTTTTATAACTCCCATGCAGGGCAATTTCCTTTTGCCTGCCCCATAGTTTTCACTCCCTTAATTTGATATCTAGTATTCCATATGGGGAAAGTATAAGAGTAACAAAAAAATGCAGCAACAATGAGGAATTAGAAATAGCATTAACTGAGCTTGCAGATAGGTTCAAAGAAGGAGGATACTAAAAATAGATTATATAACTAAAGCAAGAAGAAAATTCAATCAACTCTCAAGAGAAAAACTGTTATACAAACCCAAGAAAGAGTCCTATTTTCAGGTTGATCACGACACACAGCAGGCAGAGGATTCTACAGAAAAACTGGCACCTCATTAGACATGACCCAATGATAGGAAAACTGGTACCAAAGAAACCGGGTATTGCATTTTGGAGAGCCAGGTCAATGAGGGACTATATAGTGAAGAGCAGTCGGAAGAGAGGAATAACTCAACCTGGCTGGGGCAGAGTAATGGTTTGAAACGTGTAGTAGATGTAAGGCCTGTCTCCATGGTAAAAACAACACAGAGTATTAATTACTGTTTCAGAAAAGGAATAGAAAGATCAAAGGACGATATACATGAAAGACTGAATATGCAGTATATGTACTGCCATGTCCTTGTGTCCTACTTTATGTAGGGAGTTCAGTATTACAGGTACACAAGAGAATACTCCAACATGTTAGAGTAATAAAAAACAAGGACAGGAATTACCCAGTAGCAAGGCGCTTTGAAGAAAGCCAGCCATGCTGATCTATTGAAATATGATGTGATCGAGTCAATCCCTAAGAACAGAAAGGGTGGAGATAGGGAGAAGGCTTTAAGATGTCTGGAGTCAAAATACATTATAGAACTGAGCACAAAGAAACCAACAGGGTTCAATGCAGAAGTAGACTTACACACACAATTATGTTGATCCCCAAAGTAATTTTCCTTCTGGAAAAGCAGTTATATTGGGGTGTTGAATAAAGATTTAAATGTTTCAGTATACAGTTTTAATGTGAAGCACAAATGGAAGACATACCTTAGCACAAGCACTTTATGTTAACACTTTATAAATGCATTGCAAATCTAAGAGCAGCATTTTACTTTTTTTGTATTCAGTAAAAAGATGATTGAGGCATGGAATACTATTAGGGATGCGAACCCACAGGGGCTGAATTCAGCAGTAAGGACTATGAGATTCCATCCATAGAAATGATTTCATACTAGGATAAGGTATGTGATGTTTTTCATTGGACAAAAAATATGGAGATACACTTTACCACAAGCACTTTAGTGAAACATCATTAAAAAATTAAAAATAGGAATGAGTTTGTAATTGGAAGTAATCAATGTTGAGGAGTGTAGCCTATAGTGAGCCTATATTAGAAAATGAGTAACATGAGATTGCATTCAAGAAAGGATTTTTTAATTATATGCAATAAGTGATGATATGTAGATGAGGTTGTAATTATATTAACATAGCTCTCTCATCAAAAGGTATTAGGCCCACAAGGGCTAAATGTAGCTTTGAAATTAAGATAGAACTGGTGTTTCTCACATATATGTGGCCTATTAAAGCATGTGATTGATGGAGCGTGCATGTATACACGTGTCTGAGACAAAACGTTAAGATGTTTTCACTAATAGAAACCTCAGGCAATGAATCAATGTAAATAACTAGGATAAGAAGAAATGAATTTAAAAAAGAATAATGCAACATGAAAGTGAAATATGTTATCTATGTATATCACTGGGAAGCCTGTATGCACTTTAAAATAGTTTGAAAAAGTGGTACACCTTAGTGCGAGTTTGGCTGTGGCGGCGGCTGAAACACGTGAAGCAGTAGCTTCAATAAACATTACGTTTTGTGAGTACCTCAAAGGTGTGGCTCCCTTCTGTGTAATACAGGAGAAGTAACGTGTTGGCAGTTATAGTTAGGACCTAGTTTGCATAGGAAGAGAGTTTTTTCATTTGCCATTGACTTTGGCGTCTTAACGAATCCCGGCTAAATTTTAAAAAATTTGTTTGACGCTCACTTCAGCTGCTGTTTTAATTATTTTGGGATGATCCGTCAAGTGGGGGAGGAGGAAAAGGGAGGATCCAAAAATGTTTTTTTCCCATCCTAATTTCCATTGTAAATTTTAGACTCAGCTACAGTCTGAACTACTGAACAGAATTACACCAAATTTGGCAGAAAGGGGCTGTTGGTCCAGAAAGTCTGTTTGGCAACCCCCGTGCCCTGGGGACCACCACCTCCCCAGGGCAAAATTTGAAGGTAATGTGGGGGGCATGTGCCCCCCGCAGCTCCAGAAACTTCCACCTCGCTGGGGCAAAATAAAATATTAATGCAGGGGCACATGGCCCCCGGCAGCCCCAGGAACCACCTCCTTCAGGGGCTATGTAGTGCTAAGGGGGCAGCGCGGTTCCACTCCTGGAGTCATAGATGGCCCTGGGGATCGCTATCCCTTAGGGATGGCTCCTGCTCTGTCCCAGAGTGCCCACCCAGGGACATAGCTATTTGCTTTAGCTCAGCTGGATCCTTACCGCTCCCACCAAACCATAGCAAACTATCCTCCACCTCTAGCAAACAAGAGCATAAAAAATATCTCTCTTGATAGAAAGGAGCACAACTGCTTTGACAGAGAGGGAGATGCATGGTAGCAGCTCCCTTTCTGTCAAAGCAATGCCGGCACCCACAGGAGGTGGGGAGCCAGCAAGGACTGCTGGGGACTCATGGCCCCCAACTTTACACAGTGGGTGCCCTGGATGGAACCATGGCATCCACACTACAGGCCATACTACAGGGAATTGGGAACCCATGGCTGAAATCGTAACTGGAGGGGGGCCTTGCGATGCCCTCCCATTATCTATTAAAAAATTAAAAATAAAAGAGGCCTAACCCCGGGGAATGTGTTCCCCGGGGCCAAAATCGGCCTGGGGGTGTGCTAGTAGGGCCACTACTAGTAGAGCGCCATAAAGTGTGTTTGCAGAGTGGTTGAGAAAAGGGATGTGGACTCCTACATCACAGCAATCCTGCTGGGTGGTACTTACTGGAGCTAACAGGAGGTGTGGTTGGGCCTCAAGGGTGTCCTTGGTGGCCAACAACCCCTCCGGTTACCTTCAGTAAGTCCCACACAGTGGGATTGGTAAGAAGCGTTCAGAGGACACGCCCCCTTTCTCTACGACTTTGCAAGCGCAGCTCCTGGTGCACTACTTATTGAGGGATGAAGTCCACTTTACTTGTGAGGGACCTTAGGGGCCAAGTAGCCATTCTGGTACCTCCTTTAAGTTGTACACAGCAGGATTCCTAAGAGCTGGTTCGAGGCCCAGCCCCCTTCTTTACCACTCTGCAAACGCAATTACTAGTTAAAAAACTATAGAGTTAGGAATTAGCATTTAAAAAAACTTAGAAATTCACTGAAAACACTAAAGGTTACAGAGATGTTATAGTTAGGAAATAGATTTTTATTTTATTTTAAATTCACTGAAAAAAACAAAGTTACAGGGACAATATAGCTAGGGTGATATTTCACTCATACAAAACCAGATAAATTCAGCAGTTATAGTTTGCTGAGCTAACTATAACTTGCGTCCCCGCAATGCACTGCTTATGACCTCACATATTACATCACTGATGACATCTGGTGACTGCGAGTGTTTCTAAAACGTTTATGAGTGTTCATTAGATATACACCTGATGAATCAGTGGGTGTATGAGTGCTTGTATGGATGATTTAGTGGGTAAGTGACTGGCTATATAAGTGAGTGATTATATGTGTCTCAGTGAATGTATGGGTGAGGAAATAATTTGTGTGAATGTCTGTATAAGTCTGTCAGTTGGTGTGTAAGAGGCTGCATGGGTTGGTGACTAGGGACATGAATGGCTGTGTGGGCTATTGATTGGTTTTCTGAGTACCTGTATGGGCGTATGTGTATGTGTGTGTAGCGGGTGAGGGGGTTTGTGACTCTCTGCATGAATGAGTGAGTGGGTGAATCACTGGCTGTATGGGTTCGTGAGTGCATCCGAGAGGGACTGTATGGGTGAGTGAGTGTATGTAAGGCTGTGTTGGTGAATGAATGGATGTGTCAGTGGTATATGGGTGAGTAACTTCATATGTGAAAGGCAGTATTGGTGAGTGTTGGAGTATATAATTGACTGTGTGAGTGAGAGATTGTGTGAGTGGCTGTATGGGTGAGTGTGTACTTGTATTAGTAACTGAATAGGTGAGTATGTTTGTGTTAGTTTGTGTATGAATAAGTGAGTCGGTGTGTGTTTAACTGTATAGGTGAGTAAGTGACTGTGCGATTGACTCTATGGGTGAGTAGGTAAGTGTGTGATTAGCTGTATGAGTGTATGACAGTGTGTGAGTGGCTGTATGGGTACATGAGTGGATATGTCAGTAGCTGTAATAGTGAGTGAGTGGATGTATGAGTGTCTGTATTGGTGAGTGAGTGGATGTGTGTGTAGACTTATGAATCAGTGAGTAGGTATGTAAGTACTGGTATGGGTGGGTCAATGGTTTTCAGAATGGTAGTGTAAAAGCTGGAGTGGGTGTATGAAAGGTTACATGGGGGTGTGAGTGGTACGCATAGATTCTGTAGATGATGTGAAGACATTTCCTCTGCCAATCATTCTCTATATACTGAAATACTCCATTCCAAGATCCCTAAATAGGCCGGGCACAGACCTAATATGTGTGACCAATTTGCAGCCGCCCTTGACATACATATAAAACACAGATTCGACAAGCTAGGATTAATTTGGGTGAGAAATTGCGGAGTCCTATATGCCAACCATTTACAAAAAAATAACATTCGGCTCCAATTGGCACCTCTCAAAACATTGGAAGTTAGTCTTTTAACCTTGTCCAACATTTTTTATGTTAATTTCAACCCTTCATACTTTTCCCATTTAATAATTGCTTTTTTGTCCAAGGTTAGGACCTTCAATAAGGCGAGCAACCTTTTCCATTCCCCAGGGAATTTATGGTTTGAATCTTCAACTAACGTGGTGGCCACTTTTTGGATCCTGCTGATCTGGGTAACATCTTAATCAATGAATACCTTACTCAGTGTTTTAAATGAGCCAAGAAGCAAGAAGTCACCTCAAACTAATTCACTGACTTCAGACAAACATATCCAGATAGAAAATCTGCTAACAATTTGAAACCCAGTTTCACCTATTTTTGCACTATATCAGGTGCCTTATTGATGCCGATATGTATGATAATTTCTACCAAAGGCATAACTGCATTAATATAAGGAATAGCATATCTGCTAAAAAGATCCATACGCTTCTGGAGAAACCACTTCAAACTTTTGTAACAAATCTTTTTAGGTGACTTTGATAGTTTTAGTACATTGCATATATCCTATTCTTCAAAGATCAGTTGCATTAAATTATTATTAAAACAAGCCATTGTGAAGTTTAACATTAAACCTAGACTTGTACTGTGCAACGTATGCAAAACAATTTTCCCTAAGATTAGGGAGCACCAGGCCACCTTTTACTACTGTTTCGTATGAAGTGCTAAGTGCCACTCTGACAGATTTCTTTTTCTAGATGAATGATGTAAACATAGACTCCACTTTTTTAAGGTAAACTGTCATTAAAAAGCATGGAATTGTTGAAAAAAGAAAATTAAGCAGAGGTTGAATCGACATTTTGATTAAGGAAACCCTGTATAAAAAAAGTTATAGGAAGAGAATTCCCTTGTATTTTTAAAAGCAGAGGGGGGAAATTGAAATTGTATAAATCCTCAAGCCAAGTAGAAATCCTGATAACTAAATATCTTTTTGGTGACGCATTAACATAGGAGACTATGTCTGAGTGTGATGCGTCAGGGATGCAACCACATAAAATAATTTCTGTGTTCTTCCTATTCATTCTGTAGCCCCCTAATTTATTTTAATGTGCAAAGATCTCAAACACTCTTCCTGTAAGCCTGTATTTGTATCAAGAATTAACATAATATCATCGACATATAATTTTATTTTCCCCATCTGTACTAAAGGGGAAAGGATGTTGGCACTCTCCCTAATAGCTATTGCCAAAGGCTCAATAAAAAAGGCAAGAGAATCGGGGATAGAGGACATCCCTGCCTAGTTCCCCGAAGGACTTGTAAATTCCCCACCTCTGACGCATTTATAATGATATTGGCTTCAGCAAAGCGGTACATCCTGTGTATTAACCCCGTGATCTGGGATGGAATACCAAGTCTGGATAAAATACAGAACAATGTATCCCAGACCACAAGGTCAAATTCCTTTTCAGCAAGTAGTAAAAGTACTATTATCGGAACTTTGTTTACTGAGAAGTAATCCAGTTCTTCGACTAAGTTGTGTGTGTTTGTGCCCAATTACCATCCAGCAATTAAGCCATTCTCATCCAAATTAGTCAATTGGGTTGCAATTAGATTGAATCTATTGATTGATTTGATTTTGATTTATCGATTTATAAAGCACAGTGTATGCCTGAAGACATCTTGGAGCTGGATTCGGCCGAACATATGAGTAGACGGGTAAGTCATATCTATGGGATTCCAACAGGTCAATTGGAGAATAGCCATGTTTTCAGTAGTTTTCTGAAAGAGATAAGTGATGTGCTGTTTTTGTTGATAATGGCAAGAGATTCCAGGTTTTTGCAGTTCACAAAAGCAAACTTCTGCCTCCCCATCGAACCTGCTTGAACTTGGGTATTTGTAGCAGTTTTGACTGAGAAGATCCCAGGTTTCTGGATTGCACGTACCATTTCAGGTGCGATCTCAAATACAAAGGTCCTGTGCCCTGGAGTGCCTTGAATGCAATAGATTGTGATTTGAATTTAATTATTTTTTCCACTGGGAGCCAGTGGAGGGCTTTTAGTCGATGTGAGACTGGTTCATATTTAGGGATGTCCAATATTAGTCTGGCTGCGGCATTCTGCAGTCTTTGTAGTTTTTGTAAATACTGTGCTTGTATCCCCACATAGAAGGCGTTACCATAATCCAGTCTGGACAGCACTAAGGTGGTAACAAGTGTCTTTAAAGCTTCCGGGGAAATAAAAGAACTAATCTTCCTGGTCATCTTTAAAATACCCCAGAACGTGGCGGAGAGCTTGTTGATTTGGCTGTCAAATGTCAATCTATTATCAAAGATCACGCCTAGGTTTCTGACCTTAGAGATAGGCGTCGGATAGTTGCCCAGGTTTGCCGGTCACCATCTTGGCGACCAGGTGGGAGGGTTGGGACCTAGTAACAGGATTTCTGTTTTCTCGCCATTCAATTTCAAACAGTTGGTCTGCATCCAGGTGTTTACCTGAGACATATAGGTGTCATCAGCATAGGAGACCATGGAAAAACCATACTGCCTAATCATCGAGGCCAAAGGAGTCACGTAAATATTAAAGTCTAGGGCTCAGGGGCAAGCCCAGGGGGCACACCACACAGCAATTTAAAAGATTTAGAACTAAAGCCACCCAATTCTACTGAAAATTATCTGTCTGTTAGATAGGATGACAGTAGAGTAGTGGCGGATTCCTGCATACCCAGCTCCTCTAGTCTGTCAATTAGTATAGTGTGGTTGACAGTGTAGAAGTCCGCCGATAGATCTAACAAAATCAAGGCGGCCTTCCATCCTGAATCCAGTGATCTTCTGTGTTCCTCTGTTGCAATGATCAGAGCAGTCTAAGTTCTGTGACCCTTTCTGAAGCCATATTGTGAGTGGTCTAGGAGGTTTCTAGAGGCAATAAAGGAGGTGAGCTGAGTATTGAGCAGTTTCTCCAAGGCCTTAGATGGAAATGGTATTCTAGAGATTGGCCGATAATTACCAGGATCCTCCGGATCCAGCTGGGGCTTCTTCAGCAGAGGTAGTACTAAGGCTACCTTACACGCATCCGGGAACTGACCTGACTGTATTATCTCCGTAAATAATAAATCAAGTTGTTCACTGAGTATTTCAGGGAACAGGTGGAAGATTTTGGGAGGACAGGTATCTGACGGGGCTTCTGATTTAGTTGCTTTTACTACTTGGACAATCTCTTCCCACGAGGGGGTGGGGAAGGAGAAGCTAGTTTGTAGCGTGCAGAGATCTGGCCCTGACCTTGGTAACTTGGTGAAGGGAAAATTTATGTTTTAAAAGCTTTTATATACTGTCTCTACCTTATTTATAAAAAACTGATCCAAGGTAATGCAGAATTTCAGACTACTAGCTTTCTTAGATTTGACCGGAAGCTTGGCTAGTTTTTTTACTGTAGCAAACAATTCCCTACTGGAATTCTTGGCCTCCACGATTTTTCAATGATCAACCTCTTATATTCTGTCAATGATTGTGCATATTTTATTTTGATAGCCTGATCATAGTCTGTCCTCCACTGTCTTTCGGTTCTTCTACAAAGCAATTTTTGAACTCCTAGTTTTTCCGAGAACCAAGGTTCGAAGGGATTTTTCCTTCTGGGAATGAAGGTTTTTCAGGGGCTGGATCGTCTACTGCATTTTTGACCCATGAGGTTAGTTTGTGGACCGCTTCATTCGTATCCAATACCACCTTTGGCTTACTTTCATGTAGTCAAGTCTGACAGTTAATCGTGTTCATTTTGTCCCAGTCTTGATATGTGAGGGTGACCGGTATAGTAATGGTTGATGATTGTTGCGAGTAGGCCATAATGGTGAATATTATGGCTCTATGGTCTAACCAAGGGACTGGTGCCACCTCTATTATTGTGAGCGTAGTGTTGGAGGTAAAGATTCCGTCCAGAATGTGTCCTGCAGCATTATTCTCTTGTTTTACTAATTGTTCCATAGAGAAACCTGAAATAACATCAGTGAGTACAATGGTATTATGATCGGTTGCGTTTTCAAGGTGGTAATTAAAATCTTCTCGGATTGTGTAATCTGCGCAGTTAATACTGGCTTCCAAGAAAGGACTTATACTGTCCAAGAAGGGAGTCTGGGCCTTAGGAGGATGATATATTAAAAGTCCTTTTAATGAATAATTATTATTTAGCAATATCTGAAATGCTAACAGTTCGCAATACTGGGTAGTACCTGAAGGTGATCCTGTTACTAATAACTCTTCTCTAGCGATAATGGCTAGCCCCCCTCCCCGCTCTTGAATGTTCTATCAGCTCTAGTGATGGTGTATCCAGTTGGGAGTGCTAGTGCCAAGTCAGGGTCTGAAGTTGCATCAGCCCAAGTTTCTGTACCGAAAACCAGATCGAGCCTATGGCTTTCTATAACTTATGCGATTTCCATATTATGTTTTATTAACGAATGTGCGTTGATTAGCACGGCTTTAGTGTCTTTAGTGATAAGTGAGTGTGCTGGTTTATATGGTAATGTGCACATCTTAGTTTTCGTAGATCTAAGCTGCAACATGCAGTACTCGCATTTTTTGGGCTCCTTCAAAGGGTTGAATCTTAAGCAACATGCTGTTTTACGTCCTGTGTCCCATTTCACTAGCTCATCTCGTGAATATGTAGCCTTCTTAGGTTCAATGTATTGAGATACAGCGGTTTTGGTCCTAGGCACGGGCCAGGTGCGGGCGGGCGCAGACAGGCTTGTCTTTGGCACACCCACTGAGCGCGTCCACTGCGCGTGCTGTCTGGCATCGGGTTTTGTAATGTTTCTTTCGCGCCAAGACCTGTCGCGTCAGACCGGGGCGAGGAATGAAAGCAAAAAGTGCAAAATGTGCAGGATTTAAGACAGTGACAATTTCTTTTTAAAAAAGGAGATTCTAGCAGCAAATATATTTCAAAATGTACACATCAAACAGTGAGATAAAAAGCTGACAGCGCTGCCGTCACATAGCAGTCCTGCCGAGTCCCCTGCATGTGCGCTCTGGCATCGGGCGTTTACAGTGTTTCTCACGCGCCAAGCCCTGCCCACTGACCGCTACCAACCCCATAATGCCCCAATCTTTAAAGAAAAAGGTCTTGAACTGCCCTCCTCACAATGGCACTTGCCAGGTCGGACCGGGGCGAAGGGTGAAAGCTAAAAGTGCAAAATGTGCAGGATTTAAGAAGTGACAATTTCTTTTAAAAAAAAGGAGATTCTAGAAGCAAATATCTTTTAAAATTTACACATGACACAGTGAGATAAAAAGCTGACAATGCCGCTGTCACACAGCACAATAATTTTGTAAATATTTTATAGTCGACGTTTGATCAAGTAATTGGGTGATATGAATTTGGTTTTAAGCCGTCTTTTGCCCTTTTAAAAAAGCTTTCTACATTCCCCATGTGAAATGATGCTGGAATAGGGCCCCCTTCCACCATCATGATGGTGACTAGTAAAAAACAGTGAATTAAAACATCTAGAAAAGATTTTTTTAATTCCACTGACAGGCCATCAGGCCCTCATGCTTTACAGTGTGGGATATTCTTTACTAGTTCTTCTTTGGAGAACGGTCGAGTAATACTCAGCCTTGGATAAAATGGGGAGATTTCAATCTGCTAAAAACCTTTCCTGCTTAGCCCTGTCCAGTTCTCTTTTAATCGCCTTAAATGAATTCTGAAGGTAGTTTTCATAGCTATACTGAATAGTTCTTTCTAGAGTTTGTTTTTGTAGTTTAGCCTTTTTTGCAGTTTTTGGCATCCTTCCCTTTTATTAGCCCCCTGATATAGGCTTTAAAGTGTCCCACACTATACTTTGAGAAGGAGAGTGGTGATTTATTCCCAAGAAAACCTTTATCTTCTCTGTACAAATACTGACCCAGCCTTCCTCCTGTAAATACTGCTTATTAAAAATCCAGCTTTTGGAATGCTCTATGACTTTTCCTACCAATATCTGAAGAACGATCATAGAATTGTCCGAAAAACCATTAGGAAGAGTCCACTGATCTTTAAAAGCCAGAGCACGGGAGAGTAGACAAAAATCTATCCGAGATGAGCTGCGAAATCGTCCCAAGCGACAAGTACACTCGTTTTTGTGGGATAAGCCACCCTCCATGGGTCGGATAACCTCAAGGTTTTCTGATAGTTCTGTAACACCTTTAAGGTTTTAAGGCTGTAACTGCTTCTTTGATTTTACTGAGGAATCTAGTCTGGGATTTTGTAAAAAGTTAAAATCCCTGCCGAGAATAATTTCACCTGGAATTTGTAATCAAGACTGGAGCAGCTCCTCAGAAGGTGCTTTCTTTTGCTAGTGCATACAAACTTGCAAAAGTATGACGTCTTGATAGTATCTGACAGCTCACCCAACACCAACGTCCACCTTTATCACAAAAAAATTAACTATTTCGACACCAAGCTTTCCGGCTATGAAAATATGAGCAGCCTGTGAATAGTAAAAACTCATATAAACAGCCCAGGATTTAAACAATGAGAAATCTGACAGTTTACCAGTGGGAATATGTGTTGTTTGAACAAAAATAACTGATGGATTCTAAGCTTTAATCCAGGCTTCTTTCGCACATGATTTCTTTTTATTTTTAAGACCATTAACATAAAAAGAGGTGACCTTCAAAATATTATTCAACATCATCACAGCTTTCTATTTCCATAAAACACCAAGGGACAGCAGCTAAAAGTACATAAAGTGCATAGTGTGCAGGAAGGCAGTCACATATTATCCAGATATATTCTACCAAACCAACCAGTGGCCGGCACCCATAATACCCACCAAGGCACCCCAGAAAAAGAATAAATAAGATATTTCAAGCCTTTTGCCCCATACTCAATTTAATCCCACTTGTCACTACACTGCTTGTCTAATGAATAAAGCATGTGTGCTTTACTTATTAAAAACCACCCTATTGAAATATAGAACTGTTGTAATCCAAAAATATGATCAATCCCACATTCTGATGTTCTAAGAAAAATACAGGTTTCTACAATACGCACATTTGGATCTTTTTTATCTGTGTATCTGCCTCCCCCAAACCCACCACCGAACGCCCAGGACCCTCTTCCTAAAGCAATGGTGAGTGGCTCACCTTGCCGCCCACACCAGACATGCTTCCTCTCCTTTGTGAGATAAAGGTACCATGACATTATGCCAAGACTCAGCAGCCCCTCTCCTCCAAACCCCTACAACCGGATGCGCCCCCAAAAAAAGATCTGGGATGCTACCCTACAAAAGGCAAATAAGCTTAATGATTAGCCTATCCACCGACTCAGATGGCAGTGAAACCGCAATGACCGAATACACCAAGGAGGCCCATATACAGATGAAATGAAAGAGACTGGGGCCAATTGGAAATCTTCTATAAAAGCTCTTGCACCTCTAAAACATTACAAAATAGGTGGAATTGCCATTTTACAAGCCCCTTCAACTTGGATTGCTGTGCGGTCCTTGCCGGAGCTTTAAACAGATGAAGCATTTTTACAAATTCTTTCTAGCACCTGGCTGCAGATGCAGACATGGCTGAAAAAATATGACAAAGAGGAACCTCAGGTGTAGTGAACTGTCTCTGTCCTGCTCTTGAATTCGGTAGTCCCCAAAATTTGCCAGCATTTTATGAGGGAATGTTGAATTAGGAGGTAACTGTGCTGGTACACAATGAGCTCTAGTAATAGTGAGGTCACCGGAATATTGCGGCAGGACATGGGTTTTATTAATGAATCCACCCAATGAACAGCTTATTGACCCTCACATCCCTCCAGAATCCCAACGATACGAAGATTGAAGTGCCAGGAATGATTTTCCAATGCCTACACATTGCTTCTGAGGGTAAGCTTCTGCTTGTGAAACAAGTCCATCTCCTTCTGCCTCGTATTGACCTGATCCTCTAGTTCTGAGATCCTGAATTCAGCTTCATTTAGCCTCTATAGTATCTTCAATCTTCGATAATCTGGTGCCCAGAGTGATAATTTCTGTCGCCTGAGAGGTTTTAAGATCTCTAATCCGGTCAAGAATAAGTTTGAGCAAATTTTTAGCGTCCCATTGCGGAATACATGTTTTGCTCCTCTGCTGAGGAACTTCACCAGACTGATCTACATCACATTGCCCCTCCTCGTTGACCAAGATGGCCCCCTCATTTGTTTCTTAATACATACAGTGACGAAGGATCCTGTGAAGCTGACGGAAGTGAATCAGCCGTGGCTTCTTAGTGACCATCTAAGATGGTTGAATCAGAGGAGCATGGAACAGTAAAATTAAAGCTTTCCGATGAATCACCCCCAGGACATAAGCTCGACTTGGTTTTTGAGAATAGAGGATAGTCTTTCATTTTGGACTAACCTGCCGCAATCTCATGAGAAGGCGTCATTTACTGTTCTGCTAAAGGCTGATTAAGTAGCATTACTCCAGCATCAGTGATATTTTGCTCATCCAGATCTGCTTCGGGGACTGATGCACTAGGACTGCTTGCATGGCTTTCATTATTGGTAGTCATTACGAGATCTTTTCGCTGAGAGGCAGTCGGGTTTGCACGGCCTGTAGCCTGCCCCATGCGCCTTTTCACCCTCTATGCCGGGACTGATGGTTCTGAGTTGGCAGAGGTGCCAGGCGTCTTTCAATTACTTTGCATGCTTTACCCAGTGCTGATCTTCAAACTGTCTCACCAGGTTAAATTAGCCACAATAATCTCTGGACACATTCACCAGAATACACAATACATTAATCACAGATTGTACAAAATTGCACACCCAGCAACCCTCAATCGGGAAGTGATCCCACGGTCTGCATTAACAAACCTACAGGACAAAACACTTACCCCCCCCATGAGTTGGCTGTGAGCTCGTCCTGTTGTTGGTTCTGTTGAGCTGAAGAGAGAAAGAAATGTGAAGATATGACCAGGAAATGACCAGGTCACTGTCCAGACCATGAGGCAAACTACAGCAGACTATCCCCGACTTGCTGCCAGAGCCAAATGTTGCTCTAGGAAAGTATTGCATCTTAAAAAACCTTTTTGCGTGCTGCCTGGCGCCGCCATTGCACACCGCCATGGCCGGATCTGACTATGGGTAGCATCTGACGTAACATTGGGCATCGGGCGCAGGAGGAGGGACTCTCGCCGATCATCCGCGAGTCATCCCAAGAGAGAACACTTGTTATTGCACAACAAACAAATTACAGTACATATCTGGCTTAATGACATAAACCTTGACTGCTTGAACCCCAACTTTCACTAAATGCCAAGTCACTTTAATTCACCCACATCCACCTCACCCTCAAGGAACATATTGGCAAAAAACAAAGATGGCCTGGTACCAACTCTCTCTTCCAGAAAGAAACTTTAGAACTACTATTCAAGCCCTTGGACTTTAGTATATGAATGTGATAATTTCCCACTCATGGTCTCCCAGATTCCACACTAACAGCCGTTAGGGACATCCTACATTCCACAGTATATCTCATTCACATAAAAAATATGATCACATCACTCCCATCCTGATGGAACTCTATTGGCTTCCCTTGTTGGCCTGAACTATCTGCAAAACCAGCTGCATAATTTACAAGGCCATCTCAAGCAACGCACCCTGCCCCCTTATTTTGCAGACAAGCTCACCATTTTGGGTGGTTCTCGTCATTCTTACAGACAGGAAACCATCACACTGCAGACTAAGAAGTGTGAAAAAGAAAACAAACAACAGGCCTTTTCAATGTATGCACCCAGGATTTGGACCACCTTCCCTGTATTCACCAGGACCACCCAACGCTGCTCTAGTTTAGGAGAGTTGATGACTAACCTAGTTAAAGAACGCTGTATCACAATGTATTAACTGAACACAACCTAGTTTCATGTCCTATTACTGGTTGCCTTTATGCTTGCCTGGAGCATGTATACCACTCTGTTGCCTTTTGGCAAGTTTAGCATTATGAAAATACCATTTATATACAGACATGCATTTATAAAATCTCCAATTGTCTTCCAGTGCTCTTTGTTCAATAGCTCTTTCATAGAATGTTGGCATTTTATTTGTAGTGTATCTAAACAGAGGTTCTCATCTAGAAATCTTCCATCATTTGATCGCATTCATCTAAAAACAAACAGAAGATGATCATCAGAACAATTTACAAAAATGTACAAGCATCAGAGTCCCAGAATTTTTTGTCTAGTTAGATAGGATTTCAAATATTTAGGATAGTAATAGGAACTTTATTTATAATTTAATGAACAAAAACCGTCTTCCTTCTGGATATATTCCTTGAGAAATCAGCTTATTATCAACGTTTTATTTCATAAAATAATTATTAAGAAAATACCATGTACATACAGTCATGCATTTATAAAATCTCCAATTATCTTCCAGTGCTCTTTGTTTATTAGCTCTTTCAAACAAATTCTGCATTTTATTTGAAGTCTAAATTGAGGTTCCCATCTATAAATTAATTCATAATTTGATTGCATTCATCTAAAAAAAAAAAAGATGATCATCAGAACAATTTACAGAAATGTACAAGCACCAGAGTTCCAGAATTTGCTGCCTAGTTAGGTAGCATTTTAAATATTTAAAATAGTAACAGGAACTCTATTAATAATTTAATCAACAAGAACCCATCTTCCTTCTGGATATTTTCCTTGAGAAATCAGCTTATTATCAATGTTTTATTACATAAAATAATTACACCGTTCATTTTATTTGTCAGAGTTGGAGAAACAAGCCCTTTCACACCCAGGATGACTGCACCCACCTACAGATGGATGCCTCGGAATGTTTTGGGCACTCCTTACACCCTCCCAAAGACACATCCGAAAAAAGTTCCCTCACTTTATTCGTGCTACAGATAGTGACACAGAAGTGTCTTGTGCCCCTTTTAATACAGAAGTAGAACATTGGCAAAATATCAGGCACACATACCCATCCCCGGCACATTAATAATAAAACCTCTGGTGTACTTGTCTACAGTGCTAGGTGGTCACGGAGTGCCAACGGAAACCAAAAAAAGGCATCAAATGATTAATGGTCTATTAATGTTTATGATAGGAAGGTTAATAAAAAAGGTAAATGTTTGTCTGATCTAACTTAGTGAGATACAATAGTGCAGAAACCTATTCCTCTAATTTGCCTGGAACAAGTCTGTGTCTTTCTGAACCTTTCTATGCAACGTCCTACATTTGTATCTGTTTTGAAATGTTTCATAGAGGTAAGTTGATTTCAAATTATAGTCAATTCGTTTACAACATACATCGTTTGTTTCACATTAAAACACGTCCACAAAATATGCTGCCTTCCACCAACAAAGTAAACAAACTCACAAGTTGCAGACTTTCAGCATATCAAATGCAGCAGGCAAAGTTCAAACATAATGATCCTTACTCCAGTTGAATGCCAGATTATATTGTGGTTTTGGAGTCACTCATTCTAGTTTGCATACTGTTTATTTTGCTTGAATTGGTATGCGAGTTTGTTTGTCTCTGTCATCAGTACTATTATCAAATGTTGCCATCTTATTTAGCACATATTGTTGCACTCTAGAAGAGTGATCTTAAGCGAAAAAGGAACGAGGTGAATGTTTGGAAAGCTTTTCTCTTGGTGTGCCTGAAAAACCACACAATTAAATCTAGTATTCGATTGCAGTATTACCATTTTCTCTGACCTTTGAATAAATCTGTTAAGTAATCAAAATGAATGTGTCCTCATGTAATGGAACTAGTGCTATGTAAAGCGCTCTGATACCCGATTCGGGTTAATTTTGCGCTATATAAAACTCTGTAAACAAAAATTATCACATCCAAGGGTATGATAATACCATGCCTGACACATTCCTGGTGGCATCTTAGTGTTGCAATAGCAGACTACAGGGATATTATATGCATAGTGCATGTGTCCTTGAGAAGGCATTTACCATGCAGAAGTGAATTCATCAATTGCAGCACAATAGATAAATGCATACAAGATTTTTTAGCTTTTTCACAGTTAATATATTTAGCATTTTGGTTCAAACTAAAATCAACGGTCTCCTTCTTGAGATCTGTCCAGGCCACTTTCTTTTGATCTCTCAATGAATCAAAGAGCACCCTTTGGAGTGCACCGTTGGAATCTTTCTCTCTCTTCTCCACTGTGTCCCACCCAGCACACAGAAATGAACTAATACACAAATAAGTCTGGGGGATTTTTCTACCCTCTCATGTCTTCTTCTTTGTCCTCTCAAAATTAAACCCAGGGTCCGCCACGTAATGTAACATTACAGGCATACTTGCACTCAGTGTATGCACACAGCACACACACTGTCCAGCACTGTTACCTCCATGTATTGTGCCACACCTGGCACACATATAGCCAGCACAGATATTCACCATGCATGCGCTGCTCAACCCGTCACGTAAGGTACTTCTTACAGGTACACTTACACCCAGTACATGCACTCACCATGCATGCACTGCATAGAACTGTTCTATTCCTTTACTGTACCCTGCACTCCACGTCTAACTGATGTAGGCCAATGTGTAAGTCAAGCACACAGGAGCAGAACTTTAAAAAGGCGACTGAACCTGTAGGCCTCACTCCAATGACATAGTTTAAGATGGACGAGTTCACCCCTACTGATCACTACATGGTATGCAATTGCAACAGTTCTTGTGCTGCTTAACTTCTGGTGAAGGCAGTAGACTTCCACCACTATTAAGGTAGCATTTTGGGTGCCCCTGCCGGTCCAACAAGACTGCAATGTCATGGTGCACACACATGATCCATGTTTGCCTATGACCACAAAAATTAACATTAGGGATCCAGACAACAGTACAGTGTGCCACTCGGGCAGGGGTACACATCCATTACCATGCAGTGGACTTTTCCGTCCCAATAACCATAAAGCAAGGAAGTACTGACCTAAAGAACACTGCTTTTTGCTGGGCAGCTCAGAGTTTGTAGAAATGCTTTGCAACACATGCCAAAGTAACAGCATCATAAATCTTGAAGCCAACATTTTTTACATTTGCGCTAGGAGTCACTGGAACATCCAGATCTGAAGGCTACCAAGCAAAGTTCTAGAATGTCCCAAAAGCAAACACTTCTGTTTCATCAGTGTTGAGCTTAGGGTATTGACACATATTAGGCAGTGTCCTAACGAAGTACCTGCAACCATGTGAAGAATGTGACCAGGAGACCCAGAGAGTCTGATATCTCACAGATACTTATAGGAATGGGTTCAAAAGGGACCCCCCGAATGGTGAAAGCCCACCTGTGTCACAGTTTGCTAGAGATGCCTGTCTTACACCCCATAGATGTGGCCTATTAGGCTAAGTCTCAGAAACTCAGGAATAACCAGCCTCAGCAAAACTACATCCAAAGCCTTTTATAAAATCCGACAGGCTAATCTACACAATGTTCTTGAAGCGAGCCCCCCCAGCTTTGTCCGGAAGTCCTGAATCTAATGCATAGCTCATTGAGGAATGGATGGGCTTCAATATAAAGGATTTAGCCCCCATCATCACCACACAATCCTCTCGAGTCAAACAATTGGCCCCATGGTTCAATGAAAATCTGAGGTCCTGCAAAAAACAATGTAAAGGTCTCGAAAGAAAGTGGGGGAAAAAATTATATGGAGTCAGATAAGGCTACCTATTAGCAAGCCTTAAAGGATTATTATCACCATGTACGAATAGAAAAAAATAATTGTTTGCAAGGAATATTGATCAATCAGGAAATAAATCCAAAGATATTTTCAAAATCATTTCTGAAACCAGAAACTATCAGTAGCAGTGCCTCAGGGATCAGCACTAAGTCCCACTTTATATAACGAATACCTTACCCCCCTAGCCGGTTTGGCAGAGACTACAGGGGCAAAAGTAGTTTCATGTGCAGATGATACACAGTTGCTTTTTACCTGTCAAAAGGGGATGGAATTTGGTGTTCAACTGGCCATCTGTTCATCAACTTAAGTGTAACCCTGATTAAACCGAGATCCTGCTCTTCGGGGATATTGGTGGGCTCCCATTTCGGGATCTTGCGTTCCCTAAAAAAACATTTTCCTTTTTTGGCACTAGAGATGAAGAAAACAGTGGTTCAAGCCCTGATCACCTTGAGGATTGATTATGGAAATGCTCTCTATCTGGGCCTTCCTGACTATCTGCTCAGCAGTCTACAGGTGGTATAGAACGCGGCAGCCAAACTAATTCTCAATCTTGCTCCTAGAACATGCATGACCCCTCGATTAAATGCACTACACTGGTTGCCTGTCAAAAAGAGGACTGTTTTCAAGACTTTGGTCATGGCAAATAAAGCTCTTAATGGGAGTGGGGCAGTTTACCAAAGGAGGAGGATATGTGCTGCACCCCCCAGAGAACTGCGCTCCTCACACAGCGGTCTTCCCGGGATACCAAAAATCTGCAGAGAGCGGAAGATCGTTCTCCTTCATTGGCCCAAGGCCCTGGAGTAACTCCCCAAGGAACTCCGGTCCAATCCAGAACTCCCTATCTTTAGGAAAAAATTAAAACATGGGTGTTTCAACAAAATGAATAACACGTTCACTTATTGCAGAGAGTAGGTTTTCCTTGTACACGGTCAGTGCAGAGCCACTCCTCTGAAGTATTTATGCGCTATACAAGTGCAATTTCATTCATTCATGCCCTATGCGGATTAGGCCAATGACATAGTGCGCACTGAGCACAGCCCTGTGCACAGTACATACTGCACAACCACTCTTCGAGGAGCATGTGGCCTGCATTTATGCCAATTACACTCCTTACGCATTGCAAGGAGGGCAGTGCAAGCTATGCGTATCAACTGGGCTGATGGAATGGCCAACGTTCCTGACTAGTTTGCAGTGCATTCAATGCATGTACTTTGTGGACTGCTGAAGGCTGTGCATATGTGCTATGTAGTTATATCTCTTTTTACATAGATTCAATGTGTTGCCACAAATAATGTTGCATGTGCATAATCTACACATTGTATAAAGCATATAGCTACAGTGTTGAGACACGTAACCTTTTTTAAAAACATTGTGAGTTCTTGTTTTCTCTCTTGTAAAACTGGTTTCCCTTCTATGCCTTGGATAAAGTACTCATTAGGTCAAGATGGCAAAAATGAATGGCAAGAAAAACTATTACTGGCAGCCACTTATGCCCTGTACAGGTACCAGTCTAGTCATTTAGGGCATAACTGGGGCTCCAAGTTCTTCTAAGATGTGAGCACTCCTTCTCATTCCCATGGGTGAGTTCTCTGAAAGCCTCTTTGGCCAGGCTTAGTTTGAGTGTGATGTGGTCTGAGAACCCAAAATCATCACTAAGTGAGATTGGATGATAGTGAAGTCCCTCTTTTGGAAAATGATTAAGATACAGGGCCAATAGCCCCTGTTGAATACTTTACTACGTATTCATTATACCCATATAAAATGTAGGCCTGGCAGAGTGTACGGGTAGTAAATCCAATTGAGAATGACATTGTAGGTCCAAGGCAACATTCTTTGTAGCCCATCACACAGCAGGCCAAAATTCAGTGATCCCAAATGAATATGATAATCTACTATTGCATGCATTCCAGAAAACCTACTTTTTTGTGCTTTGGTACACTAAGTATAGTGACTGTGTGCTATTAGTATAATAGTATTATAAATGTTATTCCTCATTCACTAAAGGCAGACATATATATATATATATATATATATATAAATATATATATATATATATATATATATATATATATATATATATATATATATATATATATATATATATATATATATATATATATATATATATATATATATATATATATACATAACCAACTTAAGGAAAGATGAGCATCAGTCCAACAGACTCAGCCTGGTGTAAATCATTAGTATCCCTGAGCTAATTAACAATTGGGCATCTTTAATTGTTTTTATTTGAAACATCTTGTCTCTGACCAAGAAAAATGATTTGCAAAACCATGTGGTATTTATTTGGACAAAACAGTGAGTATGTAGTGCTCTTTGGTAACAAACATTGTCATATCACAAAGCCTAATTCTTTTAGACAGTCTTTTGTAAACTTCAAAAAATGTAAATGACCAGTAAACCGCATAGTATAAATACAACTACTTCGAAGGAAACATTGCTAAATAACATCTGTTTGCGAGCTGTTCTGATCATGTTTGTCAAGACTTTTGGAAGACCTTGTAATCACAAATTGCAGCAGCTGCGAATAGCTTGAAAGCTGTGTTGTGAAATGGAGGACTCCACGTTTTATTGCAGACATTGTTCTGTCCCACACTCAGCGGGCATATGTGAGTGGAATGATTGTAGGAAGAAAGACAGAAAGGCAGCTTTAGTTGTTCTAAGGAAGATCCTGCACAATTCCCAGCCTCTCAAACTTTTATTCACATAAAAACCTCAAAATTTTGGCTACAACCAACAATGGGAAGTAAACAGGTGTGCCGAACAAAAAACACCGTAACGGGTAATGCCTATAGATGGTGAACAAGCATACCATCAATTAAAAAAACTGGGGAATAAGAAATGTAGGCCATTAAGAAATGTCAGGTAAGGTACCTAATGGTCTAGAGACATTCAATCAACAGTTAGTTTCCTAGACCCATTGGAAGATTAATGTAGAGGCTATTGTAAAGCAGGAATTGTCTCTATCTAATGTATTAGAAAATTAGAATTTTGAAAGCTGCGTTGAACACAATGTAGTGCTCTGGGCTTCTAATGGCTGGTAAAAGCCCAGAGCTCCAACATTCCAAAGTTTGTCGTTCACATGTGTTTCTGTGGACAAAGGCCTCATGGAGCCACCCTTGCACTAAGGTGCAAAGTTGTGTCTGTGGCGCACTGCCGCAAAGTTCTGCACCAGCGTTAAGGAGGGTGGTGGAGAGTGCCATATTTCTGTAAAATAGGGAACTCTACTGCACTCTCCTAATACAGCACAGCATTTGCACCTACTGCACTGTTCTGCTTGAGAAACTGGTACACCTGGCCCTTAGTTGCAAATACAACGGAGGGGAAACAAAAGAGCACAGATACTTATCACTAAACAGGGTGTAGGAATCACTTGCTGTTCATATCTCAATTGGTTGTATTGGAAGTATTACCATTCATGAACTGCAAGTAACAAAAGGAACTATGTGTTTAAAGTAGTAACCCACTTAGCTATCTACATGTAAAACAAATCTATAATCTGCATCTTACATGATGTGCTTTGCAGGAGACACATGCAGCCTCGGTCCGTTCAATGGGGGATTGAGGGACAATGCAGAGCGAAAATGAAATAAATAATGAATTTCCCCTCTGCATTGGCCCTCGAAATCCCCCCTTACCCGGCTCATCACCCCACCACTGCTAACTGCACGGACCTCAGCTGCTTCCATGCTACTTTTATCTGGGACTAAACAAAACACAGATCTCTTCAGAAAATAAATTAATCTCCAGAGTTATTTTACCATAATTATTATTCCCTGAGATTTACGGAGCACACAAAGATCTCTGCAGCTGGTGCTTTAGCCTCATAAAATTCAGACTTTGTAACCAATTAGACGGAGCAGATCTACTGCCATGTTTCTCCTTGTTGCTAAGTTCTTTGTGGCTAAGTGTTTAGGGGGAAAAAAACATGTATTAATTGCGGCCCAGATTTCGCGTTGGGGTTGTGTCAACCTCGACACACTAAATCTGGGCCTCAACTAATTTATAATACTAAATCTCATTTGTTAACTCTCTTAATGTGCTTAAATGCACTCATGATAGACATGCTAAGCATATGTATGTGGTCCTAATACCTGATGTCCCTTCGCGTGAGGTCACTTCCTGTAAGGTCACTTCCTGTATGGTCACATGCAATGTCGCACACTGTGATGCCATGCTCTGTTATGTCATGCACCATGATGTCACTTGCATACTGCCTACCTTGGTTAGTCCCCACACTTCCTTTTTTAAGAACTTGTGCCCTGGCTGTGTGGATACTTAACTTGCAAAGACTGTTTAATCGGAGAAGCCCAACCTGCTTATATTAAGGGGACGATTAAGGTGTTAGACCTGCTTCTAAAGTGCGCTTGTCTCTTCCACCAGACTAAGAATATCTAAGTGCTTAAGAGGACTAAACATTTCTAACTGCTTGCTGCCTAATTGGTACAAACATGTCATACTACCTTTTAGTGCTGGTGCCTACGCGGCTCTGGTATCATCTCTGCACCCTGTTATCCGTGCTACTGGCTGTTCCCTGCTGTACACTTATTGTTGGCTGCATTGGATCTCAGCACACTGATTGTGACACAACCGTCCAAGCAATATGGCCTACGAGCAATTGTGAAGTAGATTGAACTATTCTTAGTGGCCGCAGTAGGTGGCCCCCCACTTTTCTTCTTTATAGCTTTCCAGTGTATTGGGGAGTATGCCTATAAGCATGATGAACACCATCTACTTCCGCCGAGTGAAAATCTGTAAACAAAGTCAAGGAACTGAGAGCCTCTTCAAAGTGACCAAGAGCCTAATATATTTTAGTCTTAGAATACGAGGTAGGACTTATCTAAAAGATGCTCATAGGGGTTCTTTTTGCCAACCTCAGCATAGCTTACCTATCAGTAGCGTAGTGCTTAATCATCTTCTAACACAGTCCCCAATGAGTGTGCTAGTGTCCCAAGGGGGTTTGTTGGTTGATGGGGTGACCAATATTGGATACTCTAATATTAAAGGAGCTCACTTTCACAACATCTCTGTACCACCTGTGTTCACAGAGGCAAACAATAGCCAAATGGCCTGTCTGTAGTAGCATTACTACATCTGATAAGATGGCAGACACGAGAGACCACAAAGAGAAGGAACAGATAGACAATAGAAAAAGAACAAGACTGAATCCTCTGTTGTCAGAGCCACCAATTAAGGATAAAGACACCAGCACATCCACATTGTTAGGTGTAAAGATTTGAATATCAGAATAACAAATATGGAATCTAAGAGCAGCACCCTGAAGGATAAAAGCAACCTTCATGCTGAACAACTTAAACAAATAGAGAAGCTGATCACTAATCTCAAGAGCTAAATTGTGAATTTAGAAGATCATAATAGGAGGAGCAATCTACACATCTATGGTCTCCTAGAAGGTGTCAATGAGTTTGCACACTTGCCATTGAATTTCTGAATCAATGGATTCCAGCAACACTTAGCATTTATTTCCTAAGAGACATGGAGATAGAAAGTTTGGAATCCTATAAAAAGGTCAAATGATGGTGCTCTCTGAACTAGCAGAGTTAGAATACCTTCTTGTTGGACTTGGCCTTTTTCCCCCAAAATTTTTCGCTTTTGACCCCCTTACCTAGGATGTCTCCCCCATGGTATTAAACCTGTATAGGCCATGAGTGGTGTGAGACACCTTGTTGAAAATGTAAAATTACATGATGTTAAATGGTGTACAGAAAATATCCCCCATTTTAAAACTGCACCTGACTGAAATGTACTGAGACTTAAAATGGATGCCATGGCCCTGGGTAGTGCCACCTGACTGCGTTAGGTTGGCGGTCTAGTTAATATTACCCAGCTACCCCTAGCTTTTGGAGGGAAAGCCTGGCACCCAGGGTGCTCACCCCCTCCCCTAGAACCAGTTTAGGCTAGATGTGCCAACATTCTAGAAGGTCCTGGCACTGCCTGGGAGGAGGGTATAAATAGGGGGAAGTGTCACCAGAGAGTCAGTCAGCGCTGGGACAAGGAAGGGAGGGGGACCTGCTGTGAGGTGCTACCGCCACATGGGCCTGTGAGCTGGGCCCTGCACCCCTATAAACCCCCCCGCTGCTGTCCCCATGGGCCCCTGACAAGGGAGGACTCTTCATAGGTCCCTGACGCCGTGGGACCTTGAACTACGCCAGCGCTGAGGGAAAAAGGTGCCCAGAAGAGGAGGAATGCTGTGGGCTTGAACCCCCCAGGAGGTGAGGAGTGTGCCCCTGGGGCTGGCTGTGGAACTGTTCGCCCCCCCCCTCCGTGAGGAGCCTACTTGGAAGTCCTGGTTTGCCTACCTAAGCGCTGTAAATTCCAAGACTGTTGCTGCCCTGACCTGAACTGTCCTGCCTGGGAAGCGTTATAAGTTGGAAGCGCTAGAGAAGGACTGGGAGGAGCTGCGTGTCCCTAGAAGCCCTGAACTGCCTCTATTCTGTTGGGCTAAGAGGGAGGAGCAGTGCGCTGTAAATAGCGTCATCTGCTGAGGAGAATCGCGCTGTGGCCTGAGGGCACTGTGAGGAGGATCGAATGTGAGGAGCCTACCCTCGTTTTGGTGCTGTCCGCCATTTAATTAATTAATTAAAAAGGGAGCCTACCCCTTATTGCCGCTGGAGATCACCGTCGCAGCCCGGGCGCTGAGGAAACTGTGGAGAAATAGCGCTGAGGAGCCTACCCTCGTCTCAGCGCGCTGTCCGCCATATAATTAATTAATTAAAAGGGAGCATACCCCTTGTTAATGCCGAAATTAGCGCCGCTTCGCGCCAGCCAGTGAGGAGACCCCCGCTGTGGGAATAGCACCGGCGGCCCCCGGAGTGAGGAGAGGGCCGCCAGAGTGAAGAAGGGGCCGCGCCAGGCCCGAGAAGCCAGCCTCGACCTGCCCACGTGACGGGGGCGCCCGACCACGTCATTGGTCGCGCCCCCGCCCTTATCGCGCAGCGATTGGCGCTCGCGGCCGCACCCCTGAAGGGCCGCACACGGATTGGCTGCCCCGCCGGGCAGCAGGAAGAGGCCTCTAAAGCCCACGGAAGCCGCCGCAAAGCCTCGGGTTCCCGTGAAGAAGAGGGAACCCGGGTGAAACCATCGAGGTCACCTCGGGAGAGCCGGTGAGGAGGGGCCTCGAGGTACGGAGACCCCTAGAGAGCTGCCCGACATCTGCAGGGCTCCCGTTGGGAGGCGAGCCCTACAGCCAATCTTGGAGCCCCGGGTCCCCATGAGGTAGGAGGGGCCCGGGTGAAGCAAGGGAAGCGCCGGTCAGAGCCCGCAGAGGCCGCTGTGAGTGAGGAAGGGGCACTGAGGCACGCTGTCGGTGCCCGCCCCTTTGCGACGGCCAGCCCTGCTGACTAGTGGAGCCCCGGACCCCTGGGAGCGGGACCCGGGTGACGGGGAGCGAGGAGGTGACGCTGCAGGGCCCTGGAGTGCCGGTGGAGCTCTGCCATTTCGTAGAGGAGCCTCAGAGGAAGAGAAGCCAGAGCCCTACGGACGCCGGAGAGGCATCAGGAGCCCGGTGAGTGGGGCCTTGGGCAAACTGTGTGGGAGTGGGGTGAAGAGGGCAACGGGGCACAGGGTCGGTGCTCGCCCCCCCTCCCCTTAGTTTGGACAGTTGTAGTTGGGCCCCGTTGGCCCCAGACGCCACGGTGGTGGCCCGGACTAACCCTGTGGTGGGACTAAGCGAAACTGTAAGGGCCTGGAGAGAAGGAACTGGCCCCCCCCCTCCCCTTTGAACTGGGACGGAATGGGCATGTCTTCAGATTAGATGCTCTGAGTTAGGCTTAGTGGTCATACGCCCGGGTTCACCTTCTATCCACCCATGAGCTAGTGCCCAAGGAAATGTTCTTCTTGATGAAGGGAATGTGTAACCTGTCATGAGGAAGTGGATGTCCTGGTTTAAAGAAAGGTTGCCCGAAGCCTGGTACTCGCAAATACTAAAGGTGTAGTGCACTTCTGTGCCTAGCTGTATTGTAGGTGGATTACCCTGCTAAGGTGAAGATGCTAATGTTATGCCTACACTAAAGTTATTGAGGTCCAGGTATTCTGTTTATACATGCTGGGAGTTTGTATGCTTTGGTACCCCTAGGTTTATGATAGAGGAAACCTTGCTGTGTTTCATTACAGGTACTCCTGTCTATTATTATATGGTGTTTTTCCCTTACAGGAGTTGGGTTGGCGTTGTCACGCATGAGGTGTAATTACGCTAATATGCAATTTACAATTTCAGCCAACCTCCCAAGGATGAAGGCCTGAGTAGGCCCTGCCTGATGCGTAGTTCCCTAGGTGGAGGGGGGAAGAAACCTGATGTTTTATTACAGGTGTTCCTGCCTAATGTTAATGCCAGGTGATTCCTATTCTTTTTACAGGAGTCGCCAATGCCAGCTATTTTGGGTTCTTATCCCTAATGTTTGGTTGCATGGTTAATGGGCGAATACGCTAAGTGCATTTTTCCCTTATATAGGTGTCACTGATGTTGCGTGCCAAATGCTAACCTTTTTATATTTCAGCTAGACACTATGGACTATGGACTAAACCCTTTTTGTCCCATGTAAATAATCCCCCACTGAAATACTTGGCTTGGGTGCCAGTTGGCGCCATGTTATGATTACCAGTGTATTTTTCCTTTTTACCTTACAGGTTGGAGATATCACTAAACTACTTCTTTTCCAACCAAAAGTGGAGTTGCGTCTCTTTTGTAGTGTGCCTGGTGTGTTGTCTGTGGATACTGCGTGAGTGCTTCACATGTCCTCAAAGTTTGGCCTGCCCGCTTGATGCCATGCTACCCCCTTGAAGATTTGGGTAACTCCCATTTCCTACATTGGTGGCAAGCGGTGGGATAGGACTTGTGCTTGCGCAGTACCACAGCGGCCACGGGTTACACTGCAAATAGAGCTTTGGATGTAATCTGAGCCTTGTTGTGGGGATTATTGTGTTTTTTATTGCTTCCTCCTGAAGAGTGTTCTGAATTGTCCCCTTGTTCCACTGGGAGGGTGTGTCCCGGGTGTACCTCGCCACGATGGGGTTGGTTTTTACTTTATTCACACTGTTGAATTTTATCTAGGATCCCAGGCTAGGATGTTCTGCATTAACCAGATTTTGTTCAAAGTGTTTCTGTCCTCTAATTGCTATACTCCTAGTAAAACATTTACCTATATATGCATACCATTTGGCCTCTTTTATTTTTATCCCTTATAGTCACCCTCTGTGTCTAACATACACCCACTTATCATGACAGTGGCAGTTGAGAGGTAACTCCTGACCTTTTCAGCCATCAAGATGCTTTCTATCACCATAATGATGGGTACTGCTGGTCTTTTTGTTGCGTGCTCTAGTCCCTTTAATCGCCTTTTCTTATTTGCCAGTTGATTTCTAATCACCATTGGCTTACTAGGATTTCTACAACCAAGTACAGTCTGTTTTTCTGACAAGCTTATCCTACTTTGATATTTTACTACATGATGTAGTGTTTGTATTTTCCCCTTTAGGAATGTTTTTATTCCTCCGTAAGTTCAACATATTTGTGGTGTGTTTTTTTCTTGTTTCTATACATGAAGATTTAATGGTGTATAATATATTGTTTGAGCTGTTTTGTTAGAGTGCTTTATATAGTTTCGAACTTTACATGGCTGTGTTTCATATGGTTCAATATTAATTCTGCAGCTCGTAACACTGCAATGAGTTTTGGGAGTAGGAGGGACACAGTTCTTCCCACAAAGATCTCCTCCACTGCTCTTTTACTTATACTTTGTCTATTGGAGACTGCCTTTGACAGGCTAGGGTGGGTGGAAGTCTGGGATTTATTTTTGGGTGGTACTTTTGCTACCAGGAGCACCAGGAGCAAACTTACCTGCCACTTGCCACGCCGCAGTGCCGCACACGGAGAAGCCGCCACCGCCAAGAGTCACTTTGCTCCTGAGACCCGTGCCGCCGCTCCGGGTACTACAATACCCGGCAGGCCTCGCGGCGGCGCGTTGAGTGACGCGAGGAAACAGCGCCGAGGGCCCATTAAAGCAGGGCACACCTCGGCAGAGCGGGGGAAACTGCACCAGGAGCACCAGGAGCACCAGGAGCACCAGGAGCAAACTTACCTGCCACTTGCCACGCCGCAGTGCCGCACACGGAGAAGCCGCCACCGCCAAGAGTCACTCTGCTCCGGAGACCCGCGCCGCCGCTCCGGGTACTACAATACCCGGCAGGCCTCGCGGCGGCGCGTTGAGTGACGCGAGGAAACAGCGCCAAGGGCCCATTAAAGCAGGGCACACCTCGGCAGAGCGGGGGAAACCGCACCAGGAGCACCAGGAGCAAACTTACCTGCCACTTGCCACGCCGCAGTGCCGCACACGGAGAAGCCGCCACCGCCAAGAGTCACTCTGCTCCTGAGACCCGCGCCGCCGCTCCGGGTACTACAATACCCAGCAGGCCTCGCGGCGGCGCGTTGAGTGACATGAGGAAACAGCGCCGAGGGCCCATTAAAGCAGGGCACACCTCGGCAGAGCGGGGGAAACCGCACCAGGAGCAAACTTACCTGCCACTTGCCACGCCGCAGTGCCGCACACGGAGAAGCCGCCACCGCCAAGAGTCACTCTGCTCCTGAGACCCGCGCCGCCGCTCCGGGTACTACAATACCCGGCAGGCCTCGCGGCGGCGCGTTGAGTGACGCGAGGAAACAGCGCCGAGGGCCCATTAAAGCAGGGCACACCTCGGCAGAGCGGGGGAACCCGCACCAGGAGCACCAGGAGCAAACTTACCTGCCACACCGCAGTGCCGCACACGGAGAAGCCCCCACAGCCAAGAGTCACTCTGCTCCTGAGACCCGCGCCGCCGCTCCGGGTACTACAATACCCGGCAGGCCTCGCGGCGGCACGTTGAGTGACGCGAGGAAACAGCGCCGAGGGCCCATTAAAGCAGGGCACACCTCGGCAGAGCGGGGGAAACCGCACCAGGAGCAAACTTACCTGCCACTTGCCACGCCGCAGTGCCGAACACGGAGAAGCCGCCACCGCCAAGAGTCACTCTGCTCCTGAGACCCGCGCCGCCGCTCCGGGTACTACAATACCCGGCAGGCCTCGCGGTGGCGCGTTGAGTGACGTGAGGAAACAGCGCCGAGGGCCCATTAAAGCAGGGCACACCTCCGCGTCGCGGGACGCGAGCGGGACGCCCAGGGCGAAGCCCGGGCAAAGGGCGGGCCCTCTACGGCCCTCATGGGCAGGAGGAGGCAGGGGCAGGGCCAGAAACGCTGCAGGATTCTCCCCTGAGGTCAACCTTCAAGTAAGTCTTGCTTGTACAAGACCCTATCCACAGTTCTATTTGTGTGTCATTCAAATAATATTAACAGTCTAAGCTATGTCTAAAAAACACGTTGGCGTTCAGCAAAACAAGATTAATAACTACCTTGTTCAGACTGTTCAGAAGATTAATATGCAAAGGAGGGAGTCATTGGGGCTGAGCCTATCTCCTGATTTGCTTTGCCTGTCCCCATCTACTTCTGTTTCTGCTTTGTCTGACGAAATTATCATGCAAGATGCG
The DNA here is from genome assembly GCF_964263255.1 of Lissotriton vulgaris. Lineage (NCBI taxonomy): Eukaryota > Metazoa > Chordata > Amphibia > Caudata > Salamandridae > Lissotriton > Lissotriton vulgaris. The sequence goes on along the minus strand of NC_141689.1, from coordinate 354,668,947 downwards.
CATAGTGCAGACACTATTGTTGACATTATTTCCCAAGTTACACCTGGAACACCGGATGATGCAACCCCGGCTTCTACAGATAACGACAATGATATCGACTTTGAGCAAGATACACAGTCTCAGGTCTCTGCCCTAGACCCATCTCCTATAGGGCACGCTGCCAGACCTAAACGACAATGTACAAAGAATCCTCCAAAGCGGGGTGGGTTACGCTCAGGGACAAAACGGAAGAGGGCAACCACCCCAAAATGTAAACAAGTGATCCATGTCGAGGATCATCCCATTTGCTCTTTCGAGGAAGTTCTCTTTGATAAAATTGCTGATCTCATTGAGATTAAAATTAATACTATTGTCAAACCTCTCATATCCAAGATCGACAAACTGCAAGCAGAGGTTAAGAAGCTGGGTGCCCTCCAAAACACAGTTGCAAGTGGCATTGAAAAAATAACCACGTTAGTTACTCATCCGGGTAATAACTCTAGAGGAGCTGAAGCTGGAGGTGACATGGGTGTTGGTGATGGAACGGAACTGCTTGGGGAGAACCCACCGCCACCAATCTTGACTGTTATAAATGAGGGTCCCATACTAGCATGTTCTTCAACAGATCCAATTCCCTCGGTCAACATTCCCCCAGCACAAACACAAGCACAAGCTCAAACTTTTTCTACGGATCCCCTGCAATTCATTGTTGAAGCCACACCCGTGGTCTTGGTCCTCGCAAATGTCCCCCCGCTGGAAGGGGGCATAGCGGAAAGTTCTAACTCACTCTGCAGCAAAGCCCTACATTGGTTAACTAGTAATATGCAGCTAGCACCAGGGGGTAAGCATCACCTAGCAAGTGTAATTAAATCAGCAACCAGGGTTCCTTGGCTGGGAAATCGGCCTAAAAAACTAAAAGGGGACTGTGTGGCGGTGAGCTTTTCAAATCCAGACGTTCTTCCCAATATTCTTGCAAACATCTTTCCTCCCCAACGAAGAAGAGGCACTGTGGTCCCACTTACCTTGAAATTCTTTTACGGGGAACAGCAGAATGTATCCATCCCAAGGACCCCTGCCCCTGGGTGGGATACCAACTGGGACTCTCACTTCAGATGGGGTCAAGATTTAAGGAACAACGCATCAGTTCACCGTCATCAACCTCTTATGTTTAACCCTGTTACACAGCCATTAGAACTATTTAACCGCTTTGCGCCACTATCTTTTTTGGACCAAAACGACTGACTTTTGCCAGGCCGAGCAAACGATGTGGAGGGACAACAGCCTACTTCCGGCCCGCCAGCTCACTCTCCTGCAGGCGCCAGGGTCTGCAGAATTATGAGCTGGAACATCGCCGGGCTTAGAGCTAAACTTAAAGACAAGAACTGGTTGGACATAATTAGGAATTATGATATTCTTGCCTTTCAGAAAACTTGGGAAACGTCAGATTGTTTGGCCTTAGATGGCTATTCTCATTTTTATGTACCTGCAGACCCCAGCAAAGCAGGAGGAGCAAGGGGAGGGTTGGTTGTATATATCTCACTTGATGTCCAAGGAAAACCCAGACACATTAAGTTTAAATCTAAAAATTGTTTAGTGGTTGAATTGACCTTACCAAACTCCCATCCTATTTTACTTGTAAACTTTTATAATTCTCCAGCCAGTCAATTTCCTACCGAGCATTTGGTATCCTTAGAGGATCTCTTATCCACTCACATTGAGAACAGTTCCCATGGGTATGAGGTGATCCTTATGGGAGATTTTAACATCCATCCATGCCAGGTGGGTTGTCAAAGGGAACCAGACAAATGTTTTTCTTATTCCCTCTCGCCGCACTTTGAACACACACCCAGCGGTGAGGCTCTGGAATTGCTCTTGGCTACCTTTAACCTTCATGAATCACTTACCTGTTCTAATGATCCGAGGTTGCCGACATACGAGGGCAATGATTCAGGCACAATTATAGATTATATTTTCGTATCTTTTAGAGTTCTGCCCGAAGTATTTGCCTATAAGGTAGAAACTTCTGTTTTTAGTGATCACAATCCTGTGATTTTAGAGGTTTTAGCTCAGGGAGTCCTGGGAAAAAGGAAGAGTGACACATTGTGTGCAACAGATCTTGTGTTGAGAGATCAAAATCGGAGGCTCAAATGGGACCAAGTCACTCCATTAACTTTTTTACAAGAAACACTGGCCAAGGTCGAAGGAGAAGTTGCCATTTGTTTAGATAATAAAAACCTTAGTGCTACTATGGTTGAGGCCTTTAGTGTTATCTGTCATCAAGTCAAAATAGATCTGACTGTAAAGGCAAAGTCCAATAAGCCAAAGGGTCCCAAATGGTTTGATACAAACTGCTCCAAGGCCCATTCAACTCTCCTTGAAGCCTTAAAGAACAAACCTAGAGACAGAGTGCTGATAGCGTCACTAAGGAAACAATACAACCTAGCTATCAGAAAGAGGAAATCTGAGATAAAAGACGAAGCTTGGAATAATTTGTTACTGCCTGAGACACAGAAAGACAGTGCTAAATTTTGGGCAGTTATAAACCACCCATATTTTGTGGGGCTAGATAATCAAAGAGCTGACTGCATTATCACAGATGATCAGTGGGTGACACATTTTAGTCATATTTATAGTCACACTCATACCACTACAGAACGTGAATTACCTCTTTCACAATCGTTAAATCACATCTCTCCTTTCACTCAGGAGGAGGTGAAAAAAGCAATTAACGACACACTCTGCAAAAAGGCACCGGGACCAGATGGGGTCCCCGCAGACTTTTTTAAGAGCGCTCCTGAATTTAGCTCAAAGATTCTAACCAATATTTTTAATGCTACAAGGGATTTTATTTTCCCCTCTAGCTGGGCAAATTCGACCATTGTGCCAATCTTTAAGAAAGGACAGAGGACAGATCCGGCCTGTTATAGGCCAATTTCCCTTATCGACTCGAGGGTTAAAATTTTGGGGAGAGTCCTCTTAGGTAGACTGACCCTGATTTTAGAAAGTAAGGGCATTTTATCCAACGCACAATATGGCTTTAGAGCCAAAAGAGGAACTCTAGATCAGTGCCTAAACCTAGAATTAATTTTAAATAAATACGTGATCGCCAGGGAGGGGTCATTGTACATGGCCTTCATGAACCTCTCATCAGCCTTTGACCTGGTCAACAGGGCAAAGCTGTGGAGGATCCTCTTGGCCATGGGCCTTGACCCCCCCCTGGTTGAATACCTGGCTGAGCTACATAAGGATCTTATGACCTCAGTCAGAGTCACTAGGGAAGGAAGATGCACTTGTCACTTTAAGTCAGAGAGGGGGGTTAGGCAAGGGTGTATACTTGCCCCCCTCCTCTTTTCTTTATACATTAATGACCTTGAGGCAGTGATGATAACATCCCATTGTGACATTCCGCGTGCAGGTGAGACAAAGATACCTGTCCTCCTGTACGCGGACGATGCCGTCCTTTTGGCACGCTCTGGAGTTGCGCTAAATAAACTCCTCTAATCTTTTGGAGCTTTTATGTCATCCCTGGACATGAACATTAATACAGAAAAATCACATGTAATGATTGCTGGAGCCGCAGGCAGGAAAAGAAAGTCGTTAACATTTTACTGTGCGGGGAAGGAGGTCAAGAGAGTCCCTTCTTTTCCATATTTAGGAGTGATTTTTGACGAAAGGGGCACTTGGGGCTCCCAGCTTTTGGCCAAAAGCAGCGCTGTCGCTAGAGCGGCTGCAGGGCTGCTAGGTTTCGCTAAAAAACTGGCCGCCCGTCCCATGGAAAGTATCATCAAAGTTTATAAAGCAAAATGTTTATCAGTTGCCCAGTATGGTTCTGTTATCTGGGGACATACTAGTTCCGCTAAAATACAGAATGTAGAAAATAAATTTTTGAGATCTCGGCATTCTGTTCCCCAATCAACCTCGACCTTTGCATTGCATACAGAGTTAGGCTTGGGCTATATTTCTGACATCTTAAAACTAGCCCCAGTGATTGGTTGGATAAAAACATGGCTTAACCAGGAGCTTACTCTAAACCACATTATTTTAAAAGATTGTTTAGCCCTGGATAGAGCCCTTAACATTCCATGGATAAGATATGTGAAAACGCAGCTCACTTTAGCAGGCCGCCCGGAGCTCTTCTCATCTCCAGATGGAATAACTTATGAAGATCTAAAATCAGTCAAAAATACTCTGACAAATTTATATGTCATGGAGAGGGAAGACGCAGAGCTAAAAAAACCTATGGTGAGGAAACACTGTATGCTCTCCTCTGTTCCAGGAATGGAACCTTATCTCCTTTTGGTAACAAATTCCTATCATCGTTTTCTCTTAACGAGATTTCGCTTTGATCTAATTCATTTTATACTGGGCAACTTTAGAATCTGGTCTAGACCTGATGATGCTGAACCATGCGACTGTGACCACTTTTCAACACAGGACACGATGCACTTTATCATGTTTTGCGGACATTACATTGAGATCAGGAAAAGATATCTGCTCCCTATTTTACGTAACCAGGTCTTTATTCGGGTAAAACCAGCCCTGTTGTTTTTGCAACTTCTCCCTAGTGTTAAAGTAGCTTTCTCTGTCGCTAGTTTTCTAGTTGCAGGAGCACGTTTAAATAAGCACCGCATAAGGCACAAGCACTTTATCTCTGAAAAATGAATTTCCTCTTTTCTCATTTATCTGAATGAGTTGTGTTTTAATAAGCCCTTACTTTTATCTCTTTTTAAATATTTATGTATGTCTCATTGTAGATTTAGTGTTTTTAATATAATGATTGTATGTTTTAAATTTGTTAAAATTTGTGCTCTGATGAAATCGTGATATGTAATTTTGCTCGATCTTTTATGATTTTCAATAATCGAATAAAGATAATTGACTGACTGACTATCTGTTTGGTATTCCAGTTTTGATGAACTCATGTTCTTTTGCTTCTTTTCTCCTTTTTCTCTGTTTTCTTTCCCCTATCTCTTAACTAGTGCCTCACACCATTTGTTTATATGCGTGTGCACTATGCTGTTGCCTTTCCGTGTCAATTCTCCTGCTAATAGCATGTCACTATTAATGTTGTTTCCCTCGACACAAAAGGTCTAAACCACCCAATCAAAAGGTGGAAAATTTGCAAATTATGGGGTCGATTAGGATCGCGGACGGACTTGCGTCCGTCCGCGACCCCGGAGCAGGAGGGAACCTCCGCATGGCATGCGGAGTTCCCTCCTGTGCAATTAGGATGTGGCCGCCACCCTGGCGGTCACATCCTCTATTTTTAACATTGCCACGGGTGCAGCTTGAAGCTGCACCCGCGGCAATGTTAAAAATGCACGCATTGCATTTGCATGCAGAAAGAGGCAGGCACCGCGCGGTGCCTGCCGCTTTCTGCATGCAAATGCAGGGGGGGACCATAGGTACCCCCCATGTGCACCCCCCACCCCCCTTCACCTAGGGGGCCCGCAACGGGCCCCCGCAGTGAAGTTCCGTATGCTTTTCCGCAGCGGAAAACCTGCCGCGGAAAAGCATACTTTACTGGCCATCCTAATATGGTGGACGGTGTCTGGAAGACACCGTCACCATATTAGAGCTTTTCCGCCGCGGTTGTAATCCGACCGCGGCGGAAAAGCTGCGGACGGAAACCAGGACCCACCAGCCATCCTAATCTGGCGGTGGGTCTTTGGTCAGTCAGCTGCGGATTTTCCGCATCCTCGGGGCCGGCGGTGGCTTCCGCCGGCCCCGAGGATGCGGAAAATCCGCAATCATAATGAACCCCTTTGTTATGTGACATAGTATTTTATGGGAAAGAAATTATCATTTGCAGGGTGGCACAGTCTTTGAGATCAGTCTGGGTGGAGGGCATCTCCTGTTCTGCTGTAGTTATCTAAAAAGAACTGTGTCATCACGTTGATATTAAAAAACTCAGATCTGACAATTATCACTACAGAACAAGACATGGGTCGGTGGTTTTTAACAAGACTAACAAATACGGCAAATTAGATCTATGCATTGCATATATACATTTCTAGGGACACATTATTTATTAGGGCGCATTTTCCCTGTTTGCGCCTGGAACACCTTACAACAGGTGCACCAGGCACAAACAGAGAAAGTGCGCCCTATTACATAGAATGTGCTGCTCCCAGGACATCCACAAACCTGCGCTACCTTGGGGAAGGTGCATTCAAGTGAAAATGGTGCTGCTGCTTTACTGCCGCACCATGTTTTCACAGTGTAGGAAGGAGCCCGCCTGCACTTTGAAGGGGGATTAGAGATCCCCTTGCAGGTGGGTGCCATCAGTGACTGCACTTGGCTACAAGAGGATGTCTGGGTTTCCATAGGACGCCTTTTAACCCCTGCAGAGGGCTGCTCTCAAGGGGCGCACTGACACTGTGCCACCTTTTAGGTGGCGCCCAGTCAATGTGCTTCCTGGCAGCTTCTTTACTTCTGCACCCACATCTGTAATACGGCACAGACACAGAGACAAAGGGGTTCCCTAAATTTGCAAGGGGTACGCCCCCATGCAAATGAGAGAATGCCTCTGTAGATAGTGCTGGCGCTGTATGTGCGTCAGAGCTATCGGTATTACAGAAGAAGCTGCACAAGCATCTGCAGCCTTTTCTGTAATACCAAAGTGCCCTGGGGGTGTGCGAAGCAGGTGCAAACACCTGTTGCGCCCCCGGGGTACTGTCTGTAATACGGCCCTTAACCTCAATTTGGGATTCTTTCAATGCTACTACTACTTTTACAGAATGCTGCCATTATCTGTGGAGGTTGGTTTTAATCTCCATTTGGGCCCAGTCTTTGACAGGCATTCATCAGCCATATATAAACTCCCAAAATTGGATAAGGCTTTGCGAAATCCTAGTGATGAACTCAATGACATCTGGTGGCTTTTCAACTCTGACATGATTTAATTCACCTTTTTCTCGCCACCTCATCAGAGTTATTCACGAACCAATAACCTACTGACGGAAACCTCCCTCTTACAATCTATTAATGATGTGTCACTTAAACCGATAATTATATCAGATCACATTGCGGTAACCACCACTTTCCAAAATATGTAAGGATAATCGAGAACACTTGAATGAGTAAATGGGTTTGTTTCTAGAGTTCTGTAACTGTGCCGAAGGTTTTGCTACATCTTGGCAGATGCATGCTAAAATAGGTTCAGCTTGCACTTGCATGTGTACATAAACAGGTTTTTTCATGAAACGGTGGCATGTTGATTGTTATGGTGTTAGACCTGTCAGCTTTAGTGTGGTCTTCCGCAAAATGTATTGTCTTCACTCTCCTATCTAGCAGAATTTGTTTTTTGTTGGCTTTAGGACTCCGTGCACTTTACCCCAGCTAACCAGAGGTAAAGCGTGTGTGCTCATTCCCTACAACATAGCATGATTGACTTTCACTTTGAAGTCCCTAGTAAAGTAAATGGTACTAGTGGGCCTGCAGCAGTTATTGTGCCACCCACATAAGTAGCCACTTAAAACATGTTCCATGCCTGCCATTGCAGCTGAATTTGAACTTTATTACATTTGCATAGTTACTTAAAACCATTGCAATGTGAGTTTCAGATAATAAAATAAAATCATAAGATAAAATTACATATTTGTAAACATTCATAGCTCCTTAAAAGGTTAAAACAGTTAAATTGCTATCAGGTAAAAATTGCTTTGTTCTTCATACACATATTTCTCAATGTAATTTATGCATTCTGCCCAGCTTCATACTCTGTCTGGGCGGTACTACTATCCAAAAGGAGACGTTATTGAGAACTCAGTCCAAGTGCTTATATGGAGATTTCCCAGGTCGACCTTAAAGGTGGCAGTCTTGTGTCATAATTTGGAATGCGCACAGAATCGCAGCTTCCGCTTGGCCTAGGTGGAGTTTAAGCGTTCAGTGGCATTTTTTTCTCTGCTGCATCTAGGAATCTCACTAGTCTACAGTTTAATTGAGGCGTTGCTGGGTCAATAAATGGCAAAACTGCTTGTCTCCTTGAGTGAATATTCCTTTGGTTTAAGGGGACACTTAGCAGCTGTCTCCTTTCCTGTGTCAGCTCTTTGCAGGCGCATAGTAAATGGGTAATATCGCCCTAGCTATTTTTGCACAGACTACAAGATGTTTGCGATGGCTCCCTCTTCCAATGTGGAAGGTTCTGAGTTCACGGGATCAAGCCAAGGCGAAATTTTAAGAATTTTAGTTTCTGTGGTTTCGGGTAGCCCAGATTGAAATATTTTTTAGGGGCTAAGGCTTTGTAGTTGTTCAAAGTCATTCAGGCGTACAATCTTACTGAAAAAGCTGCTTTGTCTTCCACCAAAGCCAGCTTTTTCAATGATTTCCACACAAATTTCTTGAAAGCTGAATGGTGGATCTGCGTGTTCTAAATGGCCAAGAGTCCAGTGTATGCTAGAGCCTCCTGAAGATAGCATCTTGCAGATGAATCCTTCCTCTGCTGAAGATCTTGCCATAGAAGTTTATTTAGAGTTTTGGGAGCCGATAGTCTAATTTTGTTCCAACAGTTGATATATGCGCCGTATCTGGCCCATGATTGCTTCAGTAGGCCGAATTCCAGTCTAATTTGGGCCGGAGAAGTGTAGTTTGGGAGGTTAAAGGGGGTTCTGTATGCTTTTACTAAGGTTATGTCCAGCAGTTTTGCATCCCTCCCTCTTAAGGCTTCTCTAGCATAAGTAATTGTGGGAAGAATTTTGGCCTGTGCTACTTTCAGTAGGGGTCTTAATGTTGGGTCCAGTTGTTTAGATGTTAAACTTTTCATAGTTAATGCTAGCACCAAGCCCTTTCTTTTGATCTCCTCTAGGTGTCGGACAAATGATCCTTCCTTATAAATGTAAACACCTAGGTACTTATAGACTCCCGCTGAGTCTATTCATGTGCAGCCCAGCTGCCTGCTTCTCTCTGGCTTCCTTTTATTGTTAATTGACATAGTTCTGGTTTTCTTTAAGTTGATTGACAACTTATTTGCTTCAGCGTAGTCCTGCAAGCTGTTGAGAAGATGTTGCAAGCCTCTACTGTCAGGCTGACCAGGATTACCTTGTCTGCATGAAGGAGATTGGACAGAGTTGGGCACCCCATGCTGGGTGTGTGAGAGTTGCTGTTGTTGAGTAATTGCGGGAGGTCTGCCATAAATAAATCAATCAACATGGGTGCCAGGACGCAACCTTGTTTGAGGCCATTCGTTTTTTTTACTTTCCTTGTGAAATGCATCCCTGTGCCAAGTTTTACCTGTACCCAGGTACCAGTGTGGAGGAGCATTATCATTTTTAAGAGTGCATTTGGGATCCCCCAGCTTGCCAGCTTCGCCCTAAGTCTTGATCTGTCCACATTGTCAAAGACGGCACTAAAATCGATCAAACAAATGTGCATCTGCATTTTCTTCGAAATTGTGGCATCTATGAGCAGAGATAATGTTAAGAGGTTCGTTGTTGTGCCAGTTTCCTTATGAAAGCCTGTCTGATTTAATTAAATTATGTTGTTCATGTCCGCACAGCTGTAAGCTCTTCCAACAGCGTGCCCACAAAGTATTTAGCCTCATTATCAATTAGTGCCACCAGCCGATAATTGCCGGGCGAGGCCTTGTCGCCACTTTTGTGGATGGGAACGATTGTGGGGCCTGTCCATGAAATCAGGGATGACGCCCCGTTGTCTCACTTCCAGGAACATTGGATGAAGTATTCTTGCCCACTCTGACGCCCTCTGTTTAAACAGAGCGGGCGGGATTTCATTCGGGCCTTGTGCTTTCCCTTCTTCCCTTTATGATCTGCTGCTTGATTGACAGGTGCGCAGCTTCAACTGTCACTTCCTCAAGAAGGTGATTTGCGATAGAGGATGAAAGTGAGACTCTGTAGTTTGAAACATTTTCTGCATTGCGGTCAGTTGGAGCTGCCCTGTTCTGGTCCTGGAAAAGGGAGCCTGCTGTAAAGTTGTTGAAGTGAGTGTGAATATAATTGGCCCAAGTTTCCTCTAATATGTGTTTTGGAATTCCCCCACGTTGGGGGTTGATGATTATGTTCACTTTGGCCCAGGTGTCATCTTCATGGTTTTTGTTAATGTCCCATTTCAGCTTCTTTAGGTTAGTTCTTTGTTGTCGCAAAGAGGAGAGTAGCAAGAGGTTCCCAGGATCATGGTGCAAAGATCTTATAGAGATGTTTATGGTTCTTTTGAGACTTTTAATGTGCATGCCTTGTGCTGCAGTAAGCCTTTTCACTTGGTCAAATGGCAGAGTGTGCTTCATTTTTATTTGCGACGCATGTAGTTCACTGAGCGTCTTTGTGAAGGGTTCCCAGATTTGAATGTAATCCATATTTGTCTGATATGAAAGTATGAGATTCAATGCCGACTCTGACAGGGATTCCATGTTATTTGCTGTGAATGTAATTCTCTTGTAGTCTGTCGTATAGATGGTGCCCAAGACTGATGCAAACTGGATACCAGAGGGAGCAGTTGCGGCTAAAGTTAGTTCTTGTGGGGGATGATCACTAGCTCCTTTGTCCCCCTTTCTGAAATTAATGATAGATGAAAACAAAGAGAGACTAGTAAAGCTATAGTCCAGTATCGAGGAAGTTGTTGCAGTATAATAACTGGCTAAGAACACTAAAATTGAAGTGTTCCAGGTCCTCAAGAAGGCTTCTGTTTGTTTTGTTGATTTTCCCGTGGGTGAAGACACCTTGTGTTGGTATATTGCAATGTAAAGTTTGGAATCTTGCTTCGTATTCGTCTGATGATCCTAATAAGTATTGATTCAAGTCCCCCGATAAGATGATATTTGATGTTTCAGTGCTGCCTATATAACTGATTATTTGGCTAAATAACTTCGCTGAATCTGTTGCTAAATGTTTAGAGTTATATGCTTTGACAATCGCTACTTCTTTTGTGTGCCGGCCAGAGAGAGAATGTGTTTGGTTGCTAAGGCAACCACTGTTCCTGGTTCGATTGTAGCCGTTGTAGGTATGGCAGATGTAGATATATAAGTTGCCAGTCCACCAGAAAACTGACCGGTTTTTCCACCTTTTGTGGCTGGTATGGTGAAACAGTAGAACCCGTGTATTTGTAACGGTTGAGTCAGCCATGTTTCCTGCAACAAGATTACGTCAAACGTTTTGAAATATTGCAGAAAGTCAGGTTCAGAAGCTTTTGAGGCTAGGCCATTGATGTTCCATGAGCAAAGGCGGAACACACTTCCTATTTGTTGGTTGTTGCCACTGTTCATTTGGCTATGATGTCATTGAGTTGTTAGAAAGAGGTTTAGGGTTCTTGTAATTGGTTCCGCAAGCTGACAACCCTCTCCTGGTGCGGCTATTTCACCATAAGACGCACGGATGGAACCCCGGTATGGAGGCCTTGATTGTGGAGAGGGGCCAAGTGCCCCTCTAAGGATGGAGATTGTAGACTTTGGGCAGTGACTGAAGCCAGGCCTTGGGCTGGAGTTTAGAAAAGGTGCTTGATAGGCTGGATTTTGGTAAGAGGTGACCTTGATTCCCCAGGCTTCAAAAGTGTGGTGCTTGTTTAAAACTCTTTGGGCAATAGCAGATGTTTTCCACAACGCCCTCGTTGCCTCGGTCATTACTGGATTTTCTGGTGCAAGAAACTCTATTGCAAGAAGAACAGTTTTATTCAGATCTGCTAGATTGGGAATGGCCCTTAATAATTTTAAGACGTTGCCCCTGTTTAGTATATCTTGGTGCCCTTTTGATGTATACTCAGGTTTAAACAATGTGAGACTCGAGCTGGTTGGCAGTCTTTTTGAGGCCTGCACTTAATTTATCGATTCGCTAGCGTATAGTGGGCGCTCTTGCTGATTGGTGAGTTGTGCATCCTCCCTTTGTACGGGTAGCCGCACCTCTTTGGGGGGTTGTAATTGGTTGCACTATTTCTTATTCGTGTTGTTTCACTCGGTGGTCTCAAGTCCTGCGGATTAAATGAGCCTTGAGGTAGCTGGTCTGGGGCCTTCCATGTTTGTTTTCCTTCTCTCAGTGAAACAAGATTTTCGATGTCATGATTTAAGCTGTTATTTATCTGATCTTTGTTGATGTGTTGATTGTTGATCATTAGCCAAATTGCGTCTGTTCCGGGTGCCCTGTTTTCTTCTGTTGCTGGGTCGGTGCTAATTGAAGATTCTCTTTGTCCACCAAGCCAGGTTGAGTTGTTTGATGGCTTTTGTGACAGGCATATAGGAATTACACTTTGGTTGGTGAAAGTGTTTCCTCTGTGGGTAGCTGGCATTACCTGTGGAGAGTTCCTGATGTTTGTGATGACTAGAGACCTTTCGGTGTTAGAAGGCCCTGGTGATGCTGCTGTGTTTTGAAGGATGCTTGTTTAAGCCGTAACTGTGTGTTACTTACCCCCCTCTTTGGGGTCAGGCTCAGGCTCTGTTTTGGAGCACTGCTTGCCAAAGATTGGGTAGGTGACTGCTTGTTTGAGGAGAAGTGATTTTTGATTCCGTCCCTTCCGTTTCTGCTGGCGGCGCTGTTTGGCATTTTCTTTGATGATGGGTGGGTCAGTTAGGACCGATTTAGAACATCCCTTTGCAGTACATGGAGAACGCACTATATGCTGGGTGCGGAAGTCGCTGTCTATGAAATTCTGATTGGTTGAGCTGGCCAAGTCTCCTTTCTTGCTTTCAAGGGCTGGGGGTTCTGAAGATGCCGCGCCAGCTGAAGAGCAGACAGCGTTTGTTAGTGGTGTGTTTTTCAGCTGGTTTAATACCGTTGAGAGCATTGTTGGTAGGACTCTGACTACAGCCACATCGGACGTGTGCCTCTGTCTGTGCTCTTCTAATTAGGCTGTTGAGGTCCCCCAGTTTTTCATCTATGCCAGCTGTGAACACTGCCAGGGTGTTCAGTTTTAAACTGCCAAATATACTTGGCAATATAGCCCTTAAGCCGTACACTCCTCTTTTCTTACATATAAGTCACCCCTAACTTAGGTCCTCGGTCATCCATAGGGCAAGGTGCATTGTAATTAAAAAGTTAGGCATGTGTTATTACATTTTACATGTGCTGTTAGTGAAACATCCTAAATTCGTTTTTCACTACTGAGAGGCCTACCTGTCACACGGGGTAAAATTGGGTTGCCTTATTTTTTTAAAGTTGGCATTTCTCTGCCCTCTGTCATTTGACCTGCAAAGGAAGTCAGTGTAGTTTCTGGAGAATGGAATGAGTCAGTCATATGTTCTTAACCCCTTGATGAATCTTGCTGATTTGTGGCATACTCACATTAGCAGCAACATTCAAATGTGAGTACCAGCTTAGTGTGACACCAATGCTTTGAGAACTGTTTAGAAATCACACTCCTAGAGTATGCTATGACTTCGTGGAACATTGTGGGTCGTAGCCAGATGGCTACATCTTTTTAGTTATGTGCATCTTGAAGCTGAGATATTTGTGTATGTGGTATATAAAGGATCTTGTGGTTTGTTTATTTATTTTAGGTTTTTTGTTGAATGCCTATAGCAACTCAAGTAGGGGCCTTAGTTGCGCTGGACTTTAGGTGTGTTTGTTTATGTGAGTCATCAAGATAAACTCTTTTTCAGGTGAAAAAGTAGACCTTAAAAAATGTCCATATTTGGATGACGGAGAAACATTGTTTTAGTTGATTGATTTTTTTGTTGCATGATATCTTCAAATAGATATGTCATATTGGTATTTCTTTTTGTTCGTGTGATCCTTACATGTAACCAGCATATTGTAGATGACAGGTAAAAGGACGAAACTCTTTCATATCACTACCTTCATCATGGAAACTGCATCCTGTGACATTCACAATTTCTCCATTATCAGGGCATATACAACATCTTTTACAAGGCCCCTGATTATAGTTACAGGACCCCCACCACCTGGACATCTAGGGGAGACCTTGGGCTCTGAATATGCAAAACTCAGGTAGATCTACACTCCACAGTGCTCCTAGCACCAAAGTCAATTTTGAGAGGCTCTTTGCTGCAATGCGAAAAGTGAAATGTGTACTTTCCTTATCCCCTGGGCATATAAAACAACATATTTTATAAGGACCTTCCTTGTAATTACATGACCCCCCCCCCCCGGGCACTTAGGGGAGACCCTGGGGGTACGTAATATGTAAGAATAATGTGGATTAGCACTTTTTAAGAGCCCCTACCACCAAAGTTGAATTTGGGCACAATTTACATTTACAAGCAGCGCTGCAATACAGAGAAGCTTTTAAAATGATCTCAGGCTCTCAGCAGTGCACTCATGCAAGTGTAAAAAAGGCTGCTGGCCTTTGAATTCCAATGTGCTATTATATACTAGGGATTTAAAAGTTGTTTTAATCACCCTGCCTTATTATCTAATTGGGACATATAGGGTAGGACATGACAACTACAGGTGTACCCTACACATAGTGTACACTAATACATGATGGGTTTTCACTTAACTGCCCAAAGCAGATCGCAGGGCACTCTCAGAGTCATAAAACCAGAATCTAGGGGTCTCAAATGAGGCACAAAGTAGGGGGACAGTCAAACAGATCCTGATTTTCAATAGTAATATTTTACTTTATGTTAAGAAAAAACAAGAAATTCAATGGCAAAACCGAAGGTTAAAGTGAAGTTATAGTTAGGGGTGGTAATAATTTGCTACTCTACATTATAGAAAATCCTAGAAATGTGATGTTAAGACCAAAGGTTAAAGTGACCACGCCGGTCGCGCGGACTCTGTGGACTTACATGAATTGAGGAACATAACAGACAAAATTATTTAAAATCAATCATCATCACACTTTCTGCTACCAATTAGAAACAAGGAACATAAGAATACACACAATCACACCAGAAAATCCAAACCTGGACCCATTTATACCTTGGTCTTAATAAGACTGAATGCTTTGCCCTAATGAAGTCTGCTGTGATTGGAACAGCACAAAACGGAACACATGTTGGTGAAGGGGTGTGTCTTAGATGATTGAATAAAAAAACTACTGAAACTACGCCCTCAGTTTGGGAATTCTGTGCTGACGAGCTCTGGTTGATACACCTGTGGTCAGTGAGTGGTACAGAGACGTGAGAAGACTGTGAGCAGCATTTCCAGCACCCCCAAAATGACTTGTTAGTCTCTATCGATGAAGGACAAATATCCTGTCTAGAGACAAGCAGCACAGGCTGAATCAACAAGTGTGAAAACTAAAGACGGTTACTGAAGAGAGTGTTGTCAGGCACTGAATTTATTTGAATTGAATTTGAATTTGAATTTAAAAACATTTGTACAGCGCTCGTTTACCCAGCGGTTTCATGGCGCTAGTGGTGAACAGTGGACGGCAGCAACTAGGGGGATCTAGGTCAAATAGGCTTGCGTAAAAAAGAAGGTTTTAAGATTCTTCCGAAACAGGAGGTAAGAGGGTGAAGTGCGCAGAGTAACCGGGAGGGAGTTCCAGAAGGTTGGAGCCAGGACAGCGAATCTCGCTCCGCCCGCCTTCTGTTTTTTAAAGCGAGGAATGGTGAGGAGGGCTAAATGAGCGGAGCGAAGTTCTCTGCCTGGACAGTAGGGCTTAATAGCAGAGCAGATGAATTCGGGAGCAGTACCCGATCTGGCCTGGTAAGTGAGGCAGCCGAGTTTGAAAAGGGCGCGCTCTTTCACAGGGAGCCAATGTAATGTTTTGAGCAATGGGGTGGCCCGATGGTATTTGGGTAGGCCATGGATCAGGCGGGCCGCCTGATTCTGCACCAGTTGCAAGCGGTGGATCGCGTAGGCAGGGGCCCCATTATAGACTATGTTGCCATAGTCTATACGAGACAGTACCATGGCCATCACAATTACTTTTAATGCAGAGGGAGAAAAGAAACGGGAAACTTTCCTGATTATTCGGAGGGAAAAAAACAAGAGGAAACCACGGAACTAACTTGTGAGTGGACAGTGAGTTGAGAATTAAGAAGGATCCCAAGGGTTTTTACTTTGGGCACAGGGAGTGGTGGAGCACCAAGGGAAGGGGGCCAATAAGAAGGGGACCATGGACTGCAACCACCTCCGGTCAGGACCAACTCGGTCTTATCTGGATTGAGTTTGAGGTGGTTGCAGTTCATCCAATCTTGAATGAACGTCATTACTGTCTGGACATTCAGGGCAGATGAAGATGAATGAGACAGGTTGAAGATTAGCTGGAGGTCGTCCGCGTAATTGAACACGGTGACCACCAGCTGCTGTAACATAAAAATGAGGGGATAGATGTATAGGTTAAACAAAAGAGGGGAAAGTGATGAGCCCTGGGGGACCCCGCACTCTACCTTGCGGGAGGCCGCAGCGAAGCCAGTCAAACGGACCGCTTGAGTTCTCCCAGCAAGAAAGGACTCAAGCCATAAAAAGGCCAGCCTTCTATGCCCGCCGCCCTGACACGGTTGAGGAGGATGGAGTGGTCCACCGTGTCAAAAGCGGCGGACAGGTCTAGGAGTATCAAGGCTTGCGGAAGGTTGGTGTCGATGCCTTCACGCAATTTGTCCATTACTGAGATGACCACTTTCTCTGTAGAGTGCAGGGGACGAAAACCGGCTTGTCAGGGGGAGAGGCAATGATTTGCCTCAATATGGGTGCTCAAGGTGGTGGTGATATGGGTTTCAAGGACTTTTGCTAGGTAAGGCAGGAGTGAGATGGGGCGGTAATTGGAGGGGGAAGATGAGTCGGCGTCAGGTTTTTTTAGAATAGGAATGACAATCGCCGATTTGTGTGGGCAAGGGACAGAACCGTGTGTAAGTGAATCATTAAGAAGGGTCAAAGGTGGTGTGGGGCAGGCTGAGTAAATTTCCTTGAGGATATGAGCAGGAGCAAAATCCAGAGGAGAGCCGGATTTGACCCGATGGAGCAAAGGGAGGAGGGTGTCATTGGTTAGTAATGGAAAGTTGGTCAATTTGAGAGTAGTAGGGGGCGGGGAGGGGTTGACAAAGGTGGGAGAGGGCAGGGGAATGTTGTGTTTGATTTTAGCAACCTTGTCGATGAAAAACTCGTTGAGCGAGTCACAGAGGGACTGGGAAGGGGGGATGGTGACCGTGGCTCTGCTGGATGATGCTAGTTCGTGGACGGTGGAAAAAATTTCCTTCGATTGGGAATCAGCTGTCATGATCCTGTTGGTATAGTATTCAGTTTTTGCTTCGAGAATACCCTTTTTGTAAGTTTGCAAGACAGACAAATAAGTTGCCTTATGTGTGGAGTCGTAAGTTCTTCTCCAAACACGCTCGGCCCTCCTTGCCGCTAGTTTCTTTACTTTGAGGTCAGGGGTGAACCAGCGATTGGCTGCGTGCGCCCGTTTGACTGTAAGCCGCCTTAAGGGGGCGAATTCGTTGCCCGCCACAGTAAGCCAGTTATTAATAGCGGCCAACTGGGAGGTAGCTGCAAGGCCGGATAGGTCATGGCTGGTTTTGGCCAGGGCTGAGCAGAGAGAAGGCATGTCTGTTTTGCCCCATTTCCGAACCCAGGTGTTTTTGGGAAGCGGGGGTTTAACCAGGGGCGCTAGCGCAAGGGAGAATGAGATGGTAGAGTGGTCTGACCAAGTGCACGGGGATATTATGGGGGGGTGGATGGGATATTGAGTGACCAGATTTGGTCTAGCGTATGCCCATGTATGTGGGTGGGACTATGAATAAGTGGCAGGAAATTCAAACTATTCATAAGGCTGGTAAACTCCTTTGATTGAAGGCTTTCGGCAGGATCGTTAGGCCAAAAGTTGAGATCCCCTAAAACTAGTACAGATGAGTTGTTAATTACCAGGGTAGCCAGGAGGGTCTGGATATTAGAAAGAAATGAGGGAGTAGGTTGGGGGGGGCGATAGATTAAAACAAAAGTGAGGGAAGCCTGGTGAGAAGTTGAACGAGCTACGAGGTAATCAACATCGGGGATAGGGGGGGAAGGGAGAACTTGGAAATTAAGACCAGTACGAGCTATAAGGGCCACCCCTCCACCCCGCTTGCCTTCTGGGCGATCCGCTCGAATGGCGGAATATGAAGATGATAAGGCGGCAAGCACGTTGGGCAGGGAGTCGGTCTTGAACCAGGTCTCGGTTAAAAATAAGAGGTCTGGTTCATAGGAGTCGATGTAATCGAATAGTTTGTATTGGTGGTTGACAGCAGACGTAGTGTTAAGGAGTGTAGCCGAAGTGCTAAACAAAGGAACGGGAGGGGACGGATGTGAGGGGGAAGTAGAGGGAGGTGTAGAGGGTAGTGAGGCTAAATGTGATACCATCCTGGGAGGGGAGTGAGGAGGGGGGTGTATAGACCGAGATATTTCAGGTAGGTCGTTGTGGAGGGGTTGATGGAGCCGGGGGCCCAATGGAGGCATAACTGGGAGGGTGAGTATGAGACAAAACCGGCAGTATTTCGTGCCCCTGGCCCCGATCGGCCGCGGACGGGCGCAGACGGGCGCAGACGGGCTTAACTCAGGCGCAACTCCGGCGCGCCTCCGTCGCGCCCGCTGCGCTCGTCCACTGCGCTGCCTCATATTGCCTGTTTAAATAGGGGTGGAGCGGCGGGGGAGTGGCAGGGCTGTGATGGAAAGTTCAGCCCAAGCTAAGATGGCGCCCGCTGCCGCTGGGAGCCCGCTAGGACACGATCAGCCCCAGCCGGCAGCTCACCCCTGGAAGCAAGATGATATCAGCACCTGCATAAGTTTAAAACAAGTTAGTGGCAATATTTAAAAACAATATTCCGCGAAATGTCGCCTCCGCTCGCAATCAGCGGGGCGGGATGCGTGGGAAGCAGCAAACTCTCCGGGCAATGACCAATCAGCCCACTGCCACCGGGCCACTGGTCAGTCACGAAGGGAGAGGGTAAGCGCGCTCCTAAATAGGGGCGGAGCGGCGGGGGAGTGGCAGGGCTGTGATGGAAAGTTCAGCCCAAGCTAAGATGGCGCCCGCTGCCGCTGGGAGCCCGCTAGGACACGATCAGCCCCAGCCGGCAGCTCACCCCTGGAAGCAAGATGATATCAGCACCTGCATAAGTTTAAAACAAGTTAGTGGCAATATTTAAAAACAATATTCTGCGAAATGTCGCCTCCGCTCGCAATCAGGGGGGCGGGATGCGTGGGAAGCAGCAAACTCTCCGAGCAATGACCAATCAGCCCACTGCCACCGGGCCACTGGTCAGTCACGAAGGGAGAGGGTAAGCGCGCTCCTAAATAGGGGCGGAGCGGCAGGGGAGTGGCAGGGCTGTGATGGAAAGTTCAGCCCAAGCTAAGATGGCGCCCGCTGCCGCTGGGAGCCCGCAAGGACACGATCAGCCCCAGCCGGCAGCTCACCCCTGGAAGCAAGATGATATCAGCACCTGCATAAGTTTAAAACAAGTTAGTGGCAATATTTAAAAACAATATTCTGCGAAATGTCGCCTCCGCTCGCAATCAGCGGGGCGGGATGCGTGGGAAGCAGCAAACTCCGAGCAATGACCAATCAGCCCACTGCCACCGGGCCACTGGTCAGTCAGAATTTACCATAATGCATTGGGGCAAACTGAGTGCTGGGATGTGAGGGAGTGTGCTTCCTTCCTCCTTTTACGGGACCTATAACAAGGATTACTGCTCCCCACAGAATGAAAGGGGTACTCCTAACGAGGCCCGCAAGGAGCACTGTTTTTAAATGCTCTTTAATAATTTTTTTCATTCGGCAATTTTTCCTGCCCCGAAAACTAAACACAGTTAAATACACATCTGTTTAAGTGAATCCAAAGGAATGGATGTTAAAATGCACTCGTGTTTTGTAAAATATTACAATATTGTAGATTTACTAACTTATAGTATATTTGGGTAGAATTTATGATAATTTCCCCAAAAGTAAATCAACCCTGAAACGTCCGGTAGATATTGGCAGTCTTATTTATGCTCTGTAAAGATACTCTATTTAGTCTGGGAATGTTATTTTCTAGAGATTAACTGATACTTGAATGGTATGCACTGAATTTGCCAAGAAGCTAAAAGCAGGTCCTAGCACACACAATCAAGCAGCTAAAATAAATAAAAGTGATGGAGATATGTTCTCCCTCTCCAGAGTACAAACAAACAGAAACAAATACAATTTTCAATGTGTCTATGATAGAGGATCGAAGTCAATGAATTTACTAGTATGGAAAATAGTTAAACGAATATTTGAGCTCATTTCCGCATTTCATCCAATGAAACATGGACTTAACCAAAGATCACCTCTTTCATCCCTTCTAGGATTCGAGGTGCTAGGCAATGCACTAATATGTCATAGGCACTGACTGATGTCGATTCCCTAAAATGTGCAAGCAGTTTTTGGCTAGTAACTTTAGACACCGTATTTTGGGACACTAGAATTATGTGGCAGGGGAGTACCAAATTATGCTACAGGTTAACTGACATATGCGACAAGAAAATGCTAATTATGCGACCTAATTCGGCAAATGTTGTGATATTATTAGTTCATAATGTCATTATTTACATGCCTGGGTAATGGATCCGACTCATTAGCACCAATTTAACATCAAAATATTATAATCAACTGAAAGGCGATCTGTCAACCTTTGCATAGGGCAATAAACTGCGCAGCAACACGGTCACCACTGTTTTAGTAACTTTAGATCCGTTTGAGTTAAAAACTCGGGGCCACATGTACGACAAAGTGGTGGAGCGTGTAGTTACACTCCTGGGCTTAACAACATGCTCCACCACTTCTGAAACGCAAGGCTGCACCATATTTACAAGAATGTGGTGCAGCCTTGCGTTTCCCCTTGCAATGGCGCTAAGTTTCACAACTTAGCGCCAACACAGACACCCTTGCACCAGAGAGAAAGGTTGTCCGTGTGCAGGGGAGTATTGGTTATGTGTAGGAAGGTGTCTCTTCCCTTGTAACTTTCATGTGCGCATTTAAAAAAAAATGTTTATGTACAGGAAGGGACACCTTCCTGTGCATAAACAAACCAAGGAGAAATAATACATTTCTCCTAGTTTTGCTACCTTAAGACAAGGGTTTTCTCCTATGTGCGCCAACCTTGTACATTGGGGAAGCGTCAAAAACAATGGGTGTTGAAGTGGAACGCCCACCACAACACCCACTGATCACCCCTTTCACGCTAAACATAGTGTGAAAGGGTGCCTTATGTGCAAGGCAGTGTTGAGCCGCGTTAAGTGGCTTAACGCTGCCTTGTACATAAGGCAAGCCCCTATCGCCACGGGTACGTCACAAAAAGTAGCATTCCCATGGCGATAGGGGCTTGTACATATGCCCCAGAAAAAATGTTGTTAAACTCTGCAAATTTTAACAGCAGGTGATGGATTATGTTGTAAATGCTGGAAATCCAAAATTATGCGGAAAACAGCACAGATGCAGATTGTGTAATTCCTGTAACCCTAACTATATTCAAGAGTTAGCAAGGTTTGCACAATGCATGGATATCTGCATAATTGTGTTACCCAAACAGAATAAAAATGGGCAGTGCTGTATTTAAAATGTATGCGGGCCCGATTCACAGAATAAACTTAAGACTAAATTCTAAACTTACTACTATTTGGTATTCACAGAATGCACTTACTACTTTCGGGATTCACAGAATGAATTTACTACTTTCGGGATTCACAGAATGAACTTATTACTTTTGGTATTCACAGAATAGATTTAAGACTACTAACTTTACGTCCGCACTCCGGCCGGAAATTCCGGCCCGGAGGCAGAGTTTCCGGCCCGGAGGCGGAGCTTCCGGTTCGAGGCGGAGCTTGCGGCCCAGAGGTGGAGATTTCAGCCATGGCTAAATCCCCACCTCGCAGCCGGGAAGCTCCGCCTCCAAGCAGCAAACTCTGCCTTCGGGCCGCAAGCTCCACCCCCAAGCCGGAAGCTCCGCCTCCGGGCCGGAATATCCGGCCCGAGTGCGGACGTAAAGTTAGTAGTCTCAAGTCTATTCTGTGAATACCGAAAGTAGTAAGTTCATTCTGTGAATCCCGAAAGTAGTACGTTCACTCTGTGAATCCCGAAAGTAGTAAGTGCATTCTGTGAATATCAAATAGTAGTAAGTTTAGGATTTAGTCTTAAATTCATTCTGTTAATCGGGCCCAGCGTCATTGGCCCTGCTCACACTAAAAATGGTGGGTTTTTTCGATGCTAAACAAGGTTCAGGTGAAGGTGAGTACGTGGTGTCTTGCATGAGATTAGTATTCGAGTGACATCCTCTTCTTTGATTCTTTACCGAGGACAATCGCTTGGGAGCAATTCATATGTAATTCATGATTTTACGTAAATTTTTAAATTACTTACGGGAAATTTACATAACTTTCCATCAGCCCATTTTTTGCGTCTGTTTTATTTAGTATTTCATGAAAAGTCAGGTCATTCTAATTTGAGTGACTTAAGTTGCTCTGACTCTGCTTGGCCTCCTGTGGATTTTCGATCTGTTCTCGTTCTAGTTCCATTTCGCGCACTTTTCATTATTTTTTCTGCATTTGGCACAGCATGGCGCAAGGTCATTTAATGGTGTGTCGTACTCAACTTTTGGTGCAAAAATCCTTTGGTGTATGAAAGTTGGTTGATGCTTCGATTTGGGGCCACTTTTCATCTTAGGTGCTTACATTAAAGCTTAGTACGTATGGGCCTGACTTCAAAATGCATTACAGCAGGTGTCTCAATACCTTTTGTGTGCGTGGGCATAGCTCACAGAAAGTTCCACTCGAATGACCCACCAAGATATTTTACTGAACTTTGAATAATTTTAGTAAAATGTAAGCTTATTCGGCATAGAAAAAAAATTCAATTTTTTCCAGGCTAACGGTGAATCTATACATCCTGGGAAAGGTTGATTGGCATATCAGCTCTCAATTACAGAGGGAGCAGTTTAATGAGTAATTTAACAGCACCGTTTAGCAAATATTGTGACATCAGCTGTACCTATTTAAACAATGGGTCTCAATTGTCGAGGACGGCCTTCTCAATATACATGGAGTACTCTACCTAACCAATTTATTGGGATCTTGAAATATAGGCTGTTAGAAAACATATCTCAATTGATTGCTTACCCCTGCCTTTATTTATTTCACCTCGGCATGCATGCCTTTTGGGGTGAAGTGAATCCTACTAAGGGGTATCAGACCAGTCTTCTTTGTACAGTTGTCATATGTCTGTCCTCTCAATTTGCCACTTATTGGTTTATTCGTGTTCTGTGTGTCAGTTGTAGGATGAAACTCAGATTTGTCAAAGTATTGACTAACTCCGTTTAAGAAACAAAAATACTAGTGCAGGGCAGTCTACCCTCCTGCCTAAACGTGAGAAATTAAAACTGTGGTGCAGAATGTATTTCCCCGCTATTTTATACCTTACAGTGAGCTTGTATGTGATGTCAAAAGTCTAATTACTTTAGCTGTAAGACTGCATGTTTTCATAAATAAAATGCCATGCCACTGATAAATATGCAATCAACACAGGAGTGTTGGTGTATCGCCCCCTCGCCCCGCCCCAGTCATGCAGGAGAATTTCTATCTAGATGAATTTATTTCCTAATACATGTTAAAACAGTCTAACTTTACGATTTTAGGAGACCTCAACTTACATGTTGAGTCACCCTCTGACCCACCCCAGAAGCTTCTCTTAAGTAACATGTTCTCATGGGAAATGCAGTAATTTATGACCCAGTCTACCCATGTTGCAGGTCATATGTTAGACACCATTTTCTCCGATATCAAACCCTCTCTTTGGTATGACCACACTTTCATTTATTTCACCTGGACATCGGACTATGACCCACGCGGGCACGAGACTTGCGCCACCGATTAGCTCAGAAAATGTGACTCCGTCATGGAGTTCAGCAGCTTTCTGAATGAGCAGCCCTGTGTATGAGTGGTAAAATCAATGTGAACGTCCAGTTGGTTAATGCCCGTCTTTACCAGACGGCAGACACCACTGCCCCTATCACATCCACCGATGCCGCCTCAGTGGCCAAACGTCAGTCAGTGCCCTGGTTCAATGACGAGCTCAAAGAGCTTTGCGAAATATGTAAAAGACTCGAAAGAATTTGGAGGCGTCAGTACCTTCCCAAATTAATCTACAAGAATGCCTTAAATAAATACCACCAAGCAATTAAGAAAACCCCATCAGACTTCCTTACAGTTCAAATTGAAACCTCCAATAACGAGCCAGATGAGCTTTTTAAAATCGTAAATAAATTTACACCCCCAGATTCCCTACTTCAATCATTGACGCCCTCGCTCAAGCTGTGCAATCAACTTTCAGATTTCTTTGATTCTAAAATAAAAAAGATGCCCTTCAGTTGACATTCCCAACTCTATAGGCAACAGCAAGCCTAGGGTTCAACAGCAGGCTTTGCCTTCCCTCAGTGGTGCCTTCAGGCAAGAGTATGCCCCAATTTCAATGGAGGAATCGACTCTGGCACAGAATTCATGCAAATCTGGGTCTCTAGGCAATCCTTGTCACCCAACTATACTAATAACAAAAAAGACTAATAACAAAAAAAGGATACTAGTGGTCTAAAAGTATGAGGCTAAGGAAGCAGACACAGTGGCAAGAAAGGATGTCTTGTATAGTTATCTCCATAAAGTACAGAAAGTAGGGGATAAGTAGGAGAAAAAGAAACCCATTAGCCCACCCGGTGGCGGAGCATCATCATCTGGGATTTTATAGATAAACTGGTATCTATTCTAGGTATCTCACTAGTTGTTATCGTGAGATATCCTAGTTCAGATCCACCGGTGATGTGAGACAGCCAAACATGAAGATGCAGTGGAGCTGAGAGACAATTTGCAGTGTTGAAAAAGTGTGAAAACGCAAAAAACATGAAACTAAAATTAACTATTATGATGCCAAAAGACAAATTTATTGAGAGGTCATCATAATGTCAAGATTAAAAATAGTGTTAGATAGTGTAAATAGATGGTAACTATCTAGTGATGATTAAGTAGGTCAACATGTTTCAGCCATTCAAGGATGGTAGGTAGACCAGTGGCTTTCTTCAGGACCAATTATTTAACACTACTGCAAAGAACAAGTGTAGAGAAAGTATAAATAATCAGAGCAACATCCTATCATTTGTAAGATTCCAGATTCAGGAAATAATGTCTCTGTAATATGAGTATTTTCCTGGAAAATAACATATATACAAATACAGACACAGACAGTTTATTGAACGTCACTGTGATGACAAATGAAAGGCCACATAATTGCATGTTGTAGCTACTGTATACTATCCGCATGCGGAGTTGATCTCCATCCGGGAAACCAACTTAACTCACCGAGAAAATTCTTGTGATCAGGCCTCACCTCTCCTGGCGCTCGCTCAGGCAATGAGACCCCGCTCTAAAGATGTTCAATAGGGAAAAAATAGCAAGAAAACACATATTATCCTGCCATTTTAATCGTATTAGCAATCAATCAACCTTGGTAATCATAGGAAACACAAGAGGGCAGTCTGAAACAGACTCCGCGAAGTAATAATGATGTTGTTATGAAAAAATGTCCTTTTACATTGTATATAAACCGCTTCGAGTTCTGAAAATCAGATAGGTGACTCGGTATGTGCAGGCTAATGTGGAATGCCTCTATAATCTATGTACACAGATGTCCAAGTCAAAACCCCAAACTAAGCGGCAGTATGGAAAGAAAAAGAGTGGTGAAAACGTGAATACTGCTCATTAGAAATTTCCTCCAGAGTCAAAGGCCCAGTAAGTGGCCGTCGAATTAGAATCTATAGAGCGTGTGGAGAACAGTGAAAGAGAGCCAGGAAACCCCGATCACTCTGAACGCCATTCAAGTGTCTTGCGGCCATACCTGTCCGTCGGTACCTCGGGGTTAGTCCTAAGCCGAGCGGGAGGTACCCGACGGAACAGGAAAGCCGTTATTTATATCCTGTTGCTACGAGTTCTTAATTAGGCCCCACGGACCAGAATGGAAACCGGTCCCTGCCCGGAAAATCAATTCGTATCCGGTATATGCTCGCTCTGGTTGGATCGTGTTTAAGCACAAAAATGCAAAATAGTAGCGGACCATAGAGAGAGCTTCATAAGGAAACTAGAACCGGAAACAATCTCTATATCCGGTTCGTGCTCGTATGGATTGGCCGCTTGTTGTATTACGTGGGTCTTAGAAGAAAACCGGATACTATTCCAATTCAGGGAAAATATATCCATTTGTTAAGCTTAATGACCAATAAGGTGGCGAGGACTGGTGTAGAACAAGTCTATTCCATTTGCTTTTTTGGGGAAGGGGACCTGATTGTGAGCATGTTTAACAGAGGTGTCCGCTCGAAAGCAAAAAGAGGTATTTTGACATGATTATGTATGGGCTACAGAACCAGACTTGGTTCTAAATGCGAGTATCAAGGAGTTCAAAAACCATGCCCCAAGATAGAGCATAACCCAGTTTTGTAACCAAAAAAGTGGAAAAGACTAGTGTAAAGATGTCTGCTGGTAATGCTACACGAGATGTGGAACTGATGGTGAACACGTTGTACACGAGTGATAAAAGGTTACTCAAAACCACAATGGGTATTTCATATGATGAAATCTGAATAATTGTGAAAATTTGGACTATCGGTCCGCGAAAATTGTACAATTTGGAATAGCGGCTATTTATATCCTGTTGCTACAAGTTCTTAATTAGGCCTCAGAGACCAGAGTGGAAACTGGTCACTGCCCGGGAGATCAGTTTGTATCCGGTGTATGCTCGCTTTGATAGGGTCGTGTTTAAGCATAAAAATGCAAACTAGTAGCGGACCATAACAAGAGCTACAAAAAGGGAACTAGAACCGAAAACAATCTCTATATCCGGTTCGTGCTCGTAATCAAAGCCATTGTGCCACCGTCTCTAATTTTTCAGGACAAATCCTTATTTTCAAAGGGTAAAATCCTTATTTTGAAAGTGTGGGTCTACTCAGATAAACCTTTAGATAAGGCAATATATTGTCTCCAAATAGTTATAATAGGTGATCAATCATCTTATCTATACAGGTCTGCCATGGGCATACCAGGTACAATGGGAGACACAGAGAAGAGTTTGTGTGTTGTTTCATAATATCTATCAAATAGTGACCCAGGGAATGTCATCGGTTAGGCCTTCTGTATCACTTTTTAGCTTGAAAACCCATTGTTGTTCTCTGATGAACAGGTACCGTGCAATGTCACTAACATGATGGGGGATGAAAGGTTGTTCTAGTACAACCCATTGCATCTCTTCAGCTTTGTGTTTCTTGGTCAAACAGTTGCTCGTCAGGCGTGTCGCTTGTTTATTGCATCTTATGGTGCTTTTATGTTCATTAATACGAAACTTCACTTTCCTGGTTGTCATCCCCACGTACCTCAAGGAACGTGACCATGAAGATGACCTTTTCACTGTTACAGTTCGTATGTTTTTTTAGTACCCATGGTCTTTCGGTGCTGATATCTACTGTTAATGTCTTTTTTGTTTGCGGACAAGCAGTACAAGAGCCACATGGGTAGTGGCCCTGAACAGACGGGAGACCCCAAAGTGTAGTGGCAGATTCCTGGTGTTGAAGTCTAGGTCTAGTATGTATTAGGAAGAACAAGAAGAGTTGGAGGGTCTGTGAACCAAAAAAGCCGAGCCTATAAGGTCTTCTTTAGAAAACCACACTTTTGGATTGCACTGAACCAGACCAAGTGGTCCCAAGACACTAAGTGTATGATAGATATCCTATCAGCCCACCCACTTGGCGGATCCTCGTCATGTAGGACGTCTAGAACCAGGATGGTGTGTCCAAGCCCAGATGAATTGGCCAGACAGCACACAATTCTGGTTCATACAATGGAAGTGTCCATGCCACTGAGTGGTGCTGGTAAAGTGCAGTGCAAACAAAAAAGGGTGAAATAAGTGATGTTAAAATGACGGTCAAGGCAAAAGAAAACTTTTTATTGATATTCACCAGGACGCCAGATTAAAAAGAGATGTAGAACAGTGTGACAAAATCACTGTTTACTTTGCTGTGTTGTTAAATAGGTTTTCTAAAGAAGACCTTATAGGCTCGGCTTTTTTGGTTCACAGACCCTCCAACTCTTCTTGTTCTTCGTAGCTTCATTAGGGGTATTTGAGTTTGGATGGTCTATAAATATAGTCCCCTTGACCCTCCTTAAATAGTTGTTTTTCTAGTATGTATTAGATCATCTCGTAGGCTCTGTCCTTTTTTAAAGGAAAAGAGTGGAAAAGGTATGTTCTTTCCTGCTGTATTTAGAATACGCCAGTGCTTGCGAACCGTCTTCTGTACTTGAGTGGACAAAGTACTAAATGTTGAAACGAAGGTGAGTCTCTCCAGAAGAGGTTTTGTAACAGGGGATTCTAGGAGGGCTTCTTGATTGTTATGCGAGGCCCTCTTACGGGCTTTCAGTACCAGATGGTTAGGGTAGCCTCGTTGTATCAATTTCATAGATAGATCTTTTGATTGAGTATCAAAGTCTGCCTTCTCTGAACAGTTCCAACGAACCCGCAGAAATTGACCAACCGGCAGGTTTTCTCGAAGGGACCTCGGATGGTGACTATTGAAGGAAAGCAAGGAATTCCTTCACATTGGTTTCCTGTATAGTAGTATAGTAAGAGAGCCGCGCATAACCATCGAGAAGCCCTCCTAGAATCCCCTGTTACAAAACCTCCTCTGGAGAGACTCACCTTCATTACAACATTTAGTACTTTGTCCACTCAAGTACAGAAGACGGTTCGCAAGCACTGGCGTGTTCTAAATACAGACGGAAAGAACATACCTTTTCTACTTTTTTCCTTTAAAAGAGGACAGAGCCTACGAGATGATCTGATACATACTAGGCCTAGACTTTAACACCAGGAATCTGCCACTACACTTTGGGGTCTCCCGTCTGTTCAGGGCCACTACACATGTGGCTCTTGTACTACTTGTCCGCAAACAAAAAAGACATTAACAGTAGATATCGGCACCGAAAGACCATGGGTACTAAAAAACATACGAACTGTAACAGTGAAGAGGTCATCTACATGGCCACGTGCCCATGTTCCGTGAGGTACGTGGGGATGACAACCAGGGAAGTGAAGCTTCGTATTAATGAACATAAAAGCACCATAAGATGCAATAAACAAGCGACACGCCTGACGAGCCACTGTTTTACCAAGAAACACAAAGCTGAAGAGATGCAATGGGTTGTACTAGAACAATCTTTCATCTCCCATCATGTTAGTGACATTGCACGGTACCTGTTCATCAGAGAACAGCAATGGGTTTTCAAGCTAATAAGTTATACAGAAGGCCTAAACGATGACATCCCCTGGGTCACTATTTGATAGATATTATGAAACAACACACAAACTCTTCTCTGTGTCTCCCATTGTACCTGGGATGCCCACGGCATATCTGTATAGATAAGATGATTGATCACCTATTTTAACTATTTGGAGACAATATATTGCCTTATCTATAGGTTTATCTGAGTAGACCCACCCTTTCAAAATAAGGATTTTACCCTTTGAAAATAACGATTAGTCCTGAAAAATTAGAGACGGTGGCACAATGGCTTTGATTACGAGCACAAACCGGATATAGAGATTGTTTCCGGTTCTAGCTCCCTTTTTGTAGCTCTTGTTATGGTCCGCTACTAGTTTGCATTTTTATGCTTAAACACGACCCAATCAGAGCGAGCATACACCGGATACAAACTGATCTCCCGGGCAGTGACCAGTTTCCACTCTGGTACGTGAGGCCTAATTAAGAACTTGTAGCAACAGGATATAATATTGGCTATTCCGAATTGTACAATTATCGCAGACCGATAGTCCGAATATTCACATTAATTCAGATTTCATCATATGAAATACCCATTGTGGTTTTGAGTGACCTTCTATCACTCGTGTACAACATGTTCACCATCAGGTCCACATCTCGTGTAGCAATACCAGCAGACATCTTCACACTAGTCTTTGCCACTTTTTTGGTTACAAAACTGGGTTATGCTCTATCTTGGGGCATGGTTTTGAACTCCTTGATACTCGCATTCGGAACCAAGTCTGGTTCTGTAGCCCATACATAAATCATGTCAAAATACCTCTTTTTGCTTTTGAGCGGACACCTCTGTTAAACATGCTCACAATCAGGTCCGCTTCCCCATAAAAGCAAATTGGATAGACTTGTTCTACACCAGTTTTCGCCACCTTATTGGTCATTAAGCTGAACCAATGGATATATTTTTCCTGAATCAGAATAGTTTCCGGTTTTCTTCTAAGAGCCACCTAATACAACAAGCGGCCAATCCATACGAGCACAAACCTGATATAGAGATTGTTTCCGGTTCTAGTTTCCTTTTGTAGCTCTCTTTATGGTCCGCTACTATTTTGCATTTTTGTGCTTAAACACGATCCAACCAGAGCGAGCATATACCGAAACGAATTGATTTTCCGGGCGGTGAGCGGTATCCATTCTGGTCCGTGGGGCCTAATTAAGAACAGGTAGCAACAGGATATAAATAGTGGATTTCCTGTTCCATCGGGTACCTCCCCCTCAGCTTAGGACAAAGCCAGAGGTACCGACGGACAGGTATGGCCGCAAGACACTTGAATGGTGTTCAGAATGATCGGGGTTTCCTGGCTCTCCTTCGCCGTTCTGCTCATGCTCTATAAATTCTAATTGGACGGCCACTTACTGGGCCTTTGACTCTGGAGGAAATTCCTAATGAGCAGTATTCGAGTTCCACCACTCTTTTTCTTTCCATACTGCCGCTTTGTTTGGGGTTTTGTCTTGGACATGGATTATTGCAGGCATTCCACATTAGCCTGCACATACTGAGTCACCTATCTGGTTTTCAGAACTCGAAGCGGTTCATATACAATGTAAAAGGACATTTTTTCATAACAACATCATTATTACTTCGCGGAGTCTGTTTCAGACTGCCCTCTTGTGTTTCCTATGATTACCAAGGTTGATTGATTGCTAATACGATTAAAATGGCAGGATAATATGTGTTTTCTTGCTATTTCTTCCCTATTGCACAACTTTAGAGCGGGCCTCATTGCCTGAGCGAGCGCCAGGAGAGGTGAGGCCTGATCCCAAGAATTTTCTGGGTGAGTTAAGTTGGTTTCCCAGATGGAGATCAACTCCGCATGCGGATAGTATACAGTAGCTACAGCAAGCAGTTATGTGGCCTTTCATTTGTCATCACAGTGGCGTTCAATAAACTGTCTGTGTCTGTATTTGTATATATGTTATTTTGCAGGAAAAGAATCATATTACAGAGACATCATTTCCTGAATCTGGAATCTTACAAATGGTAGGATGTTGCTCTGATTATTATACTTTCTCTACACTTGTTCTTTGCAGTAGTGTTAAATAATTGGTCCTGAAGAAAGCCACTGGTCTACCTACCGTCCTTGAATGGGTGAAACATGTTGACCTACATAATCATCACTAGATAGCTACCATCTATTTACACTATCTAACACTATTTTTAACCTTGACATTATGATGACCTCTCAATAAATTTGTCTTTTGGCATCATAATAGTTAATTTTAGTTTCACGTTTTTTGAGTTTTCACACTTTTTCAACTTGGCAAATTGTCTCTCAGCACCACAGCATCTTCATGTTTGGCTGTCTCACATCACTGGTGGATCTGAACTAGGATATCTCACGATAACAACTAGTGAGATACCTAGAATAGATACCAGTTTATCTATAAAATCCCCGATGATGATGCTCCGCCACCGGGTGGGCTGATGGGTTTCTTTTTCTCCTACTTTCTGTAATTTATGGAGATACCTATACAATACATCCTTTCTTGCCACTGTGTCAGCTTCCTAAGCCTCATACTTTTAGACCACTAGTATCCTTTTTTGCATTAGTATATTTGGATAGGGGGACAAGATACTAGAGGGTCGTTAATCTCATTCCCCTTGGACCCTTCATTAAAATTTATATTTTTATCAATCCTTGTCACCCCACATTCTTGTTTCCAACTAAGCAGCAATAAACTCCTCACTGAATCAACAGCTACACTTATCTTTACAGTCAGCCATTGTTCCGAATTGTTGGAAGCAGGAACAATTAATCACTCTTCTGAAAAAGCTATCAGCGTACAAATCCAATCTGTTCATCTTTAGACCTATTTCTTTGCTGCCAGCTTTCCCCAAGAGACTGGATAAACTTATAAAATGGCAACTTTCTGGCTTTTTAGAGATGGGCTAGTTGCTACACCCCTCCCAGTGAGGGTTTCACCCTGAATTCAACAATGAGACCACTCTGCTGGCGGGGGAATCAGATAGCCCTTAATCTCCTTGATCTATCTGCAGCTTTGAACACTGTCTCACACCCTATTTTATTAACAGCGCCTAGGCGACAAAGGTGTGAGTGGCCTCTCATTGGCTGAATTACTTCCTAACAGGCAGGCCCCAAGATATATGGACGGCCCCATTTACTTCAGACCAAAGCCTCTGGGTTTTTGGGTATCCCAAGGGTCTGCATTAAGTTCTACACACTTCGATGTACATATGTACCCCTTGGTGACCATTGTTGAGTCCTTTGGCATGCAAATAGTTTCGTATGCCGACTATACACAATTGCTCCTCAGCCTGATCCAAAAAAACAAATGCGCGGAGCAATTTTAAGGTCTGTATTTCTGCACTGTTTTATTGAATGCACACCAGCATCATGCTATTCCAGTAAAACCATAATATTGATATTTGCCACCTCCCCCCCCCCAACTGGAATAATAATATTTGGCTAAATGCGGGCCCTGCTGTGGTGGCCCACAATCTGGAAGTGAACTTCGACAACTATGCCACCTTTGCCCCCCAGGTAGTGAGTCTCATTGGATTCTGCTTCAGACTAATACAAAAGCTCAAAAAGTTCCTTTTCTTCTCTCTATTCCACAGCAGAAAACAGTTATCCAGGCCTTGATTACCACAAGGCTGGATGTCACGCCACAGAACAAAAGAAGAAGCCTCCCAGACTCTGAAAATATTACTTTCTACTGCCTGACAAGGGATTTCCTGAAAAACGTATTCCTGCTTCTAACTTGAATCTCCAAGGCTTTTCTACACAGATTAAAGAGCCAGTTTGCTATTCTATTTCACTTGAATATTTTTGTCTTTCTTTGCCCAAAAGTTAGACGTCTGAAAGACGCCTTATTCAAAACTCTATGTGCTGGTATACAGCAAAGGACCTGTACAGAGAGGGAGGTTCTGACAATTAGGAACACTGAACAAAGTGGATGATCACTGACATCGCTGAAATTCCGTTTGTGAATACCTGTGAGTATGAACCACTAAAGAATTGGCAGGAGACATGTGAGGTGCCTAGAAGTGAATAAAAGGCGAGTGGCTGTGTGGTTCTTTTGAAACACTTTGTCAAAATGGCTGAGAGTTGAGGTATGCTGAAGGATGCCTTAGGTTTAAGACCTTTCATAAATACTGTATGTGAAGAGCAGGCTGTTGCTAGGCCTGTTATGCCATTGCAAACAACTGTGTCACTGGCTTCACAGGGGATTGCCATAATGGTCTGTCTTTGCTACTTAAAGTGGTCCAAGCAATCTATAGACCTAAATGTTCAACTTCATCTTTTTCAACTGACCTTTTAACGTTACCCCAGTTTCACGCAAATATAATGTTATCCTCAGTAATCCAGACCATACAAATGTACCTCCTTCAGAATGATCCTGCCTTATCTTCCCACAATCAAACCGTTTCTTCCCATTCTCAGCTAATTCTGTGGAGCACGGGAAGTACCATGGGATTACCAGATGTACTCTGATGCACTATAAAGGAAATAGGGAATAAATGAAACCCCAGCAACTGAAAACCTGATCAATTATTGGTTTACTTTTATATAAGATTTCATAGCACTTGGTCACATCTAATATCATCAGTATGTCTGCAAATGTTTAGAATGGACTCAATTTGCAAAGACATTTTTTAAAGTATGGGCTGAGGACTACTACTGCTCAGCATCATGTGACTCTGGCCAATAGTTCACGTAACGGCCCAGATGGCCCCCAGTGCCTTGAAACCTTAAGGGGTGATATGTTTGCACTCTACAAGTATGGTTTATAATGTACGGCCGGGAGCATGTTTCAAGACATCCTATTGCAACTATTCTGCATTTTATTAGACTACCTATTCACCCTGTCTGTAGTTGTACTTAGTGTGCAATTCCTTACATTAAGAATCACAGATAAATGTCAAAAGTATATTCTTTTCAATGTGGGAAGTCCTTCCCCTGTGCCACAATAAATGTTGGGGATGAGCCTTTCCTCTTTCCATCTTAGAAAGGGAGTTACTCCAAACTTTGGCTGGAGTAAATCACCAAACATTCACTTGTTGGGAAGGGAGTCAGATTTCAGTTTGTGAAAGCCTAAAAATGTACATATATGTGGGTGTTCACAAACCTACATAGCAAACTATGCCTGTCTTTCTACCTCCTATCACTTGCATGGGATCAAATACTGCTGATTACTCCTCACTTGTGGCAGTAAAATCAGCTGTAGTAAAACTATGTATGCCTATCAAGAATCCTTTTGTGAATTCATGGCATGTGTAAATGAAGGCCAGATGTATGACCACTCAATTTGCGACTTGCAAATTGTGTCGCAATTGCGAGTCACAAATTGATGCCTGAGTCACAAATTGATGATTTTCTTCAATAAGCCTGATCCCATTCTCAGAAATGGGATCAGTAATCTGTTTATTTTAAACTCCACAATTTGCATTTTCTTTCCTGAGAGAGGTAGGTCTGGGACTCCCACAGTTCTAACAGTGAATCGGGTAGCACCAGTATCTATGACAAATGATACAGAATGACCATTCACCTTACCTTATATGCATGGACCACTCTCCTCTACCTGAAAGACTGCACCAAAGAATGCAATCTTCCATCTCCCTCAGGCACCATCATTGGGACGTATCAGAGCCTGAGCCATCATGGCAAAAACTGGGAAATTGCTAGAAGTCATTCTGATTTGAGTAATGGAATGTATTTTGATTTTGTTTAGAAAAGGATTTGCTTCAGAATTTGGTTCAAATTAAATCTTTGGTTTCCCAAACTCTGTGGGACCATTTGAGATCGTGGGACCTGCATCATCGAAATTTTTTTTTGCATTGGCACCTGCATCGATTGTATTTGTTTATTTTGCATCTGAACATTTCCATTTACATTATCAGAATTAATTCCATGCTCCTTCTTCCAATGCCCAATCTTGACAAGGGGTCATCTTCTTCAGCGTTGCAACATCCACTCTTGAACCTGAGGTGCCGGGTTTTTAGGAACCCGGTGGTGCCAGGGGATAACACCCGAAGACCTCCGAGTTCTCCCTGTTCCGGACCACAGAAACAAAGAGTCTTCTAGGTGAAGTCAGAGATCGAGTTTTATTGGCTGCAACCAAGTAACAAGTGTCCTAGAAGTACAACAGCACGGGATGTAAGTTCTCAGGAGACTGTTCGTTTTTACAGAACCAGCCTTCCCCTTTTATACAAAATATTACACTTCAGGCAAGAATTCTTTGTTTTATGATACAACCATATACATATTTGTTCAACAAAAGAAAAAGCAAAGTCATGACGGCCAACCTATAATTTTGTGTGTAAAGTTTGTGATAGATTACCCAGCTCGGCCCAGAACTACCATCAGATATCGATGAAACCCCAATAAAATCGGGCACCTCCTCATTGTAAAACCGGCCATAAACAAGAGACATGGACAGGTGTATGTGTATGGATAACATGGTTTGTATGTAGTGTATGGTTTATGGCATGTTGTGCCTTGATGCTATCTTGCTCGGCCACTGGGCGAGGAACTGTCCGAAAAGGTTTAGCTGGAGGCAGTGGAGTCAGTTCGGCCAGGTCACGGGGAAGTCAGCTAAGGTGGACGTGTCCTTTTAGATCAAACTCGGCCTCAATCAATTGACTATATGAGGGCAAGTCATAATATGGATGCCGTTCACAAAATGGAGTCCGAGGGTTCGGAACGGAAACCACGATTTAAGGGTGTTAGCATCATTCAATCATGACGCAAATCCATAGGGATAATGTCCTAATCATTACCGGTCTGCCGACACCAAATTCGTCATGGTACGATGATATTTTGTGACACGAGCGTTGGGCCTCAGTACCATAACACAGCAGGGTCCGGAATTTCAGAACCACAGACCCTCCTTTTGCCCTCATATTAGGCAATAACTCATGCTAATCTGAGTCCAAATCTGTATTCATGAAGTCATGGAGATGCTGCTGTAGCATCATTCTGTTGCTCAATTCGTCCCTTGACACAGGCTTCCTTACACATGAGGTAGCACAGCTGCCACATATTGCAGGAGCGCACTGCACAAGCAGGCAGAACATAAACAGAATGGCTAAGATCATCCCAACGAATATCAGAGTTTTCCATCCCCAGGCAGATATCAGTTCCCAGAACCACCCTAGCAAGGACCAATCCCCTTTATCCACGTGAAGGGAATCAGAGATTTTGTGCAGTTTGGAGATGGCCTGGTACACTGTCGGAGCATTATCAGGAAT
Source organism: Lissotriton vulgaris (assembly GCF_964263255.1). Lineage (NCBI taxonomy): Eukaryota > Metazoa > Chordata > Amphibia > Caudata > Salamandridae > Lissotriton > Lissotriton vulgaris. The sequence goes on along the minus strand of NC_141689.1, from coordinate 354,632,561 downwards.
GAAAATGCAACAACTGGATTGGATCACTCTACATACACCACCACGGTCTGCAAGTATGACATCTAGGGCAACCCTATTTTGAAGAGTCATAAGTCGGTCCGACTGGAGCTCAGCTGTCAAGTTACTAAGGGCACCGGCCGTTTCGGTCACGGCGGATTCAACTACCCTCGTCAACTGGCGAATGTTCCTGCTGTTCACCATAGGCCCCCAAAATGGCAGAAAACCCTTTGCGAAGTCTCCAAACTCTTGATCCGCAGTGTCGTCTTTACTCACAACACCTCTAACTGTCCTTGTCCGATGGTAACCTGCCTCGGCCGTGTAGGTGGGCGGCAGCAGAAACGAGATAAAACATGTGCCCGAGAAGTCAGGGGGCAACCATGTATACGCTCTATTGTGGCAGACGAAGTAAGTACCCTTAGCTGCTAGCAATGAAGGGGGGGTCTGAGACGAGAAAACGTACGTCTCAGTGCAGACACTATTTCCCAACTGAGCTCTAGGGTTTTTGCCATTTCCCTGCAGACATAAGTGACCTTGGTGGGGTACTATCCAGACTGGGGAGGATTTCTTCGCTTTTCAGACTCTCAGCCAAGGAAATTCCATATTGCGTTATATTCCATCTGCTGTAAGGCATCAATTTATCTCTGGGGATCGTGTTGTATGTGTCGACATCCCTACTCATATTCCTAATTCCCGCCACTAGTGCCTTGTTGCTTGAGTTTTTTCCTGGAACATATGGTTCGAGGGCGAACAGGAACATTGCTCTAAATGCCCACAGAGAACCATGGTAACCAAATGGCAGTACAAAATACGGAATACCCTTATCTGTCGTCTGTGGCATAAGTCCACATACCCAACAGTTTGTGGTGTTCATTACGGACTGGTGCTGGTGTAGGAGTTGGACGAATGAATTCTTTACAAATTCTAATCTTCTGGCAGACTCGTGTTCAGGTAGAGGGTGAAAAGAATGTGGGGAGACAGTAGGAGGAGGTGTGGGCTGAGTGTTGTGTACAAAGGAAACTCGAAAGATGAACAGAGCATAGCCAATTAAAAACATTATTATGCTACACAACATTAAAATGCATATTACTAAAAATCGTTTTCTTGCCATCACAACGCAAACTCTCTTTTCAAAGTTCGTAGATCTAACAGGTCTCTCTACCCTTGGAAACTCCATCCTCTAGTTGCTGCCCGCGGTGGGTGCTTTCTGTTCAGCCCAGGGTAATTCCCTCAGACCAACCAGAACCGTTGACCTAAACGTCTCCAGCTGCACTCCCCAGACTGTCAACCGCGACCCTAGCAGCAGAACCGGATGGCGGTTCGAAAATCAAAAATGAGCAAGTTCCCTGGGCGAGAGAGCTGTAGAATCAAAAAATTGTTCTTGGGGGAAAGAAAAATCTTATTAGTTTACTTTTATTAGTTCGTTTTTCTTGGCCTCAGATTATACCGTCGTTTCCCAGGTACGGTGTTGTCTTCAAACAAAGTTTCAGGTTCTGTAGTGTCCAACTGCATTGACGGTGGCACAAATCCTTGCAGAAGGTTATCATTCTCTTCTTTGGTAGCAGTTCCTTTCAAACGTGCATCACTGAAAGGCACAAAGCATGCGATGGATTCTGTCTCAGAGTCAGCAATTCCCTCCTGGACTCGCCGGTCATATGGAAGGGGCAGCAGGACAAGTTTGCAGTGGGCGCCGTGCACCCAATTCTTCTTCCCTTCCACCCGAACGGCTGATCTCGTGGAAAGAAGGACGAGGTACGGGCCAGTCCACCTGGGCTGTTTGTTCTTGGTGCGCTGGAAATTTTGCACCAACACCCAGGTTCAATGGTGTGGCCTGGATCATCAGACGCTGGCGGAGAGGAACTGTGAACCTGTTGGTGTAAAACACGCAATTTAGTTGTCAATTCGTGCAAATAGTCAAGCAATACAGGGTGCTCTATCTCACTTAGTTTCTTGGGCCTTGGCATGCCCCAGACGTTGGCTGGGCGGCCAAATACAATCTCATGAGGGCTAAGTCCTAATCTGGAATGGACAGTCATTCTGGTAGACAGGAGTGCTAAAGGCAGGGCGTCAGGCCATTTAAGACCTGTGCTGGCTTGGACCTTGGCCAATTTCAACTTTAGCGTGCCGTTGTAGCACTCTACCAATCCAGCTGATTGGGGGTGATTTGCGGCATGGAATTTCTGGTGTATGCCTAGACATTCACACACTCTCTTCATCACTCGTCCCACGAATTCACTTCCATTATCACTCCAGACAATTCTAGGCATACCAAATCTAGGGAAGAATTCTTTGACAAGGGCTTTGGCAGTTGACAAGGCAGTGTTGTCCTTAAGGGGATACGCTTCCACCCACCTGGAGAAGGCGCAAACAACAACAAGCACGTATTTCAGATTGTTGCACCTCTCCATGTGGATGAAATCGAGCTGCAAAACCTCGAACGGATACGTTGGAGGCGCAAAATGACCAGCTGGAGTTGGAGTTCCCCTACCAGGATTGTACTTCAGACACACCATACAGTTCTTAACCAAGTTCTCTGCACATTTTGGGATACCATTATTCTGCCATACTGGGGCCAACAACTTACAGATTCCTTTCACGCCAATGTGAGCCATCCCATGGGCCATCATTACCACTGCAAGCACATACGTGTCGGGTAACAGCCATCTTTGATGTTCAAACAATTCGACCCAACAACCATTCGCATCCAATCTACCCTTGCTTTCTCTCCACTCATTCACCTCTTTCTCAGTGGCCTTGGATTGTATAGATTTCACACTTTCAATAGTGTCCTCACACATACCTACATCAGCAATCCATCTCGCAGGACCCACAACATACATTCGACTCATTGTGTTCCTTACAGTCTCTTTCGCAACTTCATCTGCAAATGCATTCCCACGACCAACATCATCTTGAATTTTTCTGTGTGCACTTCATTTCACAATCGCAACTTGTAGTGGCAAGGTCAGTGACTCAAGAAGCTCGTTAACTAACTGACCATGCTGTATCTTTGCACCATGCGACGTCAGGAACCCACGTTCACGCCACAATCGTCCAAAACTATGAGCCACGCCAAAGGCGTATTGGCTGTCTGTATACACATTCACTCGTTTTCCTTTGGCCAACACACACGCTCTTGTAAGTGCAATTAATTCTGCTGCTCGCGCAGAATTATGGGGGATACGTGCAGTTTCTACAATCTTGTGCAATGTTGTCACAGCATATGCTGCAGTCGTATCACCATTTGGCAACTTGAAGCATGAACCATCAACCCATAAAGCATCATTACATTCAGGAAGGGGAGTGTCCAATAAGTCTACTCTCCCTTTTGTCTCTTCTTCTGTCCTAAAACAGCAATCATGTTTTTCGACCTCATCTGTCTCTGCTGGAATGGGCAATAACGTGGCTAGGTTGAGTGTATCGCACCTCTTTATGTGAATGTGACTCGCTAATAGTGTCATTTCATAACTTGACAGTCGAGCACTAGTTAAGTGCTGTGTCTTCGTTCTGTTTAGCAAAATGTCTACTGCATGTGGGACCATAACGATCAGAGTGTTATTCATTACTAACCCAGCAGACTGTCGAATACAGACAGCTGCTGCAGCAGTGGCCCTCAAGCAACTCGGTAATGCCTTAGCTACAGGATCTAGAGTCGCGGAAAAGTACGCGCATGGACGCTGTTTGTCCCCAAAGGATTGTGTCAGGACTGATAATGCGCAACCTTCCCTCTCATGGACGTATAATGTGAAAGGCTTACTGTAGTCGGGGTTGCCCAACACAGGAGCCGAACACAATGCATCACGCGACTCGTGAAAACTCTTCTGACAATCTTCAGGCCATGGCATGGGGTTGGGTGTATCCTTACAGATTAGGGCTAGCAAAGGTTTAGCCAACAGCGAGAAATTTGGTATCCATTGTCTGCAATACGATGTAATGCCCAAGAAAGCACGCACTTCTCTCTGTGTCCTTGGGACACTCAATCTTACAATTGCCTGTATTCTCTCTGGGGTCAGTCTCCTTCCCTCCTTCGATAAGATGTGACCTAAGTAGGTCACTTCTTGTCGACAAAATTGCAATTTTGAAAGAGAGACTTTGTGCTTCATGTCACATAAATGACGCAACAACGACAATGTGGCTTCCTTGCAAATCTCTTCAGTATCTGCAGCGATCAGCAGATCGTCTACGTACTGAATGAGAGTCGCACCATCAGGTAGAACAATCGTGTCAAGTTGTGATTTCAGAGCCTGACTGAATATCGATGGACTTTCACAGTAGCCCTGAGGAGCGCGTTTGAAGCGGAAGCTTCGTCCTCCTAAATTGAAGCCGAAAATATCTCTTCTCTCCTCAGCAATTGGGATGCTGAAGAAGGCGTTCTTCAAATCAATCACCGAGAACCAAGTGGCTGAAGCTGGCACCATAGTCAATAGGGCAGTAATGTCGGGAACAACTGGAAACTGTGGCACAACAATCTCGTTCACTTCTCTAAGATCAATCACAAATCTGTACACAGGTGGTTGCGAAGGATCGGCACGCTTTAAAACAGGCAAAATAGGACTGTTACAAATGTTGCCTATTGTCTCTTCAATGACATCTTTCTCAATCAGATCGTAAACGATAGCTAACAACGCCTTTTCACATTCGCTAGAGATCTTGTATTGGGGAATATGTGGCAACCTAACATTGGCTCGCAATTTTATGACATATGGCGCGATCTCCAAAAGACCCACATCATTAGAACCAGTAGCCCAAAGTAGGTCCGGAAGTGATACCAATTCTCTTGGAATATTTTCCTTTGACAAATACATTGGGGAAATCACTTTCTTACCTAGGGTAAGTTGTACTCCAGAAGGAGAACAGTACAAAGTTGCATATAATCTCTTTAACAAATCCAAACCTAACAAATTTTCGCCACAACCTGTTGTAAGAATTAGGGGTGCTTCTAATTCATATGGGCCAACAGAAAGGGGCATAGGACTAGAAATCGGGTTTCTAACAGGGGCGCCAGAAAAATCTACTGAAACATTCATTTCGCCAGACAAAGGTGCGCCAGGAAGTTTTGAGTGCATAATCGAAATTTTGTAGCACCAGTATCCAGAAGAAAAGGTTCCGACACTCCTGATGTAATCACCTCAACATAAGGTCCATTCTGGTCTACTGGAACTGAAACAACTCCCTCTCTTTGTCCATGGCAGTCCTAGCAATCGTTACCCTCATTCTCGTTTTCTGCATAGTAATCATCAGCATAGTACGGAGCTGACCTAGAAGACGCATTATTCTGTTGGTCAAAGCTGTTCATGGAATTTTGAGGCGGAAAAGAAGTATTTATTTATTTATTTAAGGATTTGTAGAGCGCCTGGTGACCCGGAGGCATCCCCGCGCTGTGAGAGCTAGAAGTTGACCAAGAGGGGAGGAAAAAATTTATTTAGGGAAAAGCAGAGTTTTGAGCTGCTTGCGAAAACGCAAGTAGCAGGGTTCCAACCGCAAACTGCGGTGAAGCGAATTCCAGCTGCCTTTACAGAGAAGCGGGGGCCTCCAGTACGTACCCTCCTGAACTTGGGGACATTTGCCAGTCGCTCATTGTCCGAGCGCAAAGATCTCGGGGCTTTGTAAGGGGTAACCATCTCTCCTAGAATCGAGGGGCCTTGTCCATTGAGGAGCTTATGAGCGATGCACATTGCCTTAAACTCGATCCTCTCTCGTACTGGCAACCAGTGGAGAGCCTTAAGCGCATGACTGGCAGAGGTTCTGGAAAATAAGTATTTATTTATTTATTTAAGGATTTGTAGAGCGCCTGGTGACCCGGAGGCATCCCCGCGCTGTGAGAGCTAGAAGTTGACCAAGAGGGGAGGAAAAAATTTATTTAGGGAAAAGCAGAGTTTTGAGCTGCTTGCGAAAACGCAAGTAGCAGGGTTCCAACCGCAGACTGCGGTGAAGCGAATTCCAGCTGCCTTTACAGAGAAGCGGGGGCCTCCAGTACGTACCCTCCTGAACTTGGGGACATTTGCCAGTCGCTCATTGTCCGAGCGCAAAGATCTCGGGGCTTTGTAAGGGGTAACCATCTCTCCTAGAATCGAGGGGCCTTGTCCATTGAGGAGCTTATGAGCGATGCACATTGCCTTAAACTCGATCCTCTCTCGTACTGGCAACCAGTGGAGAGCCTTAAGCGCATGACTGGCAGAGGTTCTGGAAGGAAGACCCATCAGCATGCGGGCAGCCGCATTTTGGGTTCGTTGTAGCTTGCCCAGAGTAGCTTCAGGGGCTCCTAGATAAACAGCATTGCTGTAGTCCAATCATGCAAGGACCAGTCCTTGAACCAGGAGTTTCCTAGATTGAGGGGGAAGCAGAGGGAGGATCTTGCGGACTGACCGCATAAGTCCAAAGCAGGTTCCAGCTGTTTTAGTTGCCTGGGTTTTCATTGATAAGTCTGGTTCGAGCCAGACCCCAAGACTCTTGATTTCTTTCTTGGGGGCGGGTACCTCACCCATAATATCGGGGCAAACAGATGATGGAATTGCTGACCACTTCTTGCCCATCATCATAACTTCTGTTTTGGACCCATTTAGTTTGAGTGAGGACTCGCACATCCAGAGATGGATTTTCTGGAGGCAGTGCAGGAGATTATCTGGGCATTCTGGGGGAAATTTCCACGGCCCCTACCCCTAGGAGCTTGTTGAACACCTCTACAACTTGCACCAGAAACACCATTCAAACGTCACAGTAAAGCTGGACAACTATTCTTGAAATGACCCTCTTCCTTGCAATACGCACACTGATTCGGATCATACGGTAAACGCTGTTGAGAAGACTCATTTCTTTGTGAGTTTCTCGAATACTGCTGTGGTAGCTGATAATCAGACTGACTAGCTGTGCGAGGCGGATAGGCTTGCTGGAGAAGGACTTTAGTTTTCAAATCTTTTGTCTTTTTGTCTGCCTTATCTAACTCGTCTTTGCGTCTATTTTCGTAGTACTGGGCTGTGGCTAAAATCTGCGCTGACGTGGAAAAAGCCCAAGCACTCTCTGAATCTTTCAGTTTATTGCATAATTCAGGAAGCAAATTATGTACAAATTTGTCTACAAACAATCTTTGGCCACCCTCGGTAGCCATATCCTGACCACTATGATCGACGAAAGTCTCTTCAAACCTCGTGAAAAAGTCAGACACATTCTCATCTTTCTTCTGCTTGCACGCAGATAACTTATCCCAATTTGCACGCAATTCAGGCATTAAAGTCTTCATATAGGTGATAATTCTACCAGGAAGTTCAGCTACTAGAGGCTCAGGCTTAGAGCCACCAATTTGTCTAGCATCCGCAGTAGTGATATTAGCCCACGTGTCACCTAGTTCTTGATCATGATCTGCGTGACGAATCTTACTCCATAAAGGCTGTGGAACAACATTCCCAAACAACATGTCTACATCTGCTAAATTCATTATACATGAGCTGGCAGTCTGTGATAACTCCTTATAATACCCTGCAGGATTTTTACGAGGATCAGGTAATGTCTGTTTTAGCGCTGGAACATGTACCCATACACGCTGGAAATGTGGCAGAATTGGTGGATTCGCATTTGCGTCACCTTCCCTCCAAACTGGAGGAACCTCTCTCATGGGGTACTGTCGCGCCTTTTTCCTACATGACATGTCATCCTCATATAGTGATCTAGAGACGTTTCCCTTACTCCTATAAGATAACAACAAATCTATTGCTCGTTCAACATCGGCACCTACAATCATGCCTTCATAAAATTTAAATTGCATACGGAATAATTCCTTCATTTTGCGTTTTGGATCATTTGTCTCCAAATCTTCGCAAAGATATACATACATCTCTTCGAATACATATCTCTGAGTGGGTGCGTCCCACTGACGGAAGACTTCCATAACCGTCTGAACATCATACTTTACAGTATCAGTAACCCATTTGCGTGCTAACTCATTCAGCACTTCTCTTTCCTCATAATCAGGCAGTTGACTACGCAACTGTCTACGTCCTGTTTTAGGGGTCGTTTTAGGCAACCCAAAGAAAGGTGAGAACAGACCAGTGACAGTACTTGCCACTCTCTGTCGAACAGAAGGAGAAGCAGATTGAAAGGCAGAAACGTCAGAAGAGCCAGGCTGATGGAAAGCAGAAGTTGAAGCAGTGGCAGAAGAAGTTGAGGCAGTGGCAGAAGTAGTATCATGATAAACAGTTGGAGCAGTAGGCAAAGTCGTAGTAAAAGTAGATGGAGTATGTAGCAAAGGCGGCGGCCCTTGAGAGGGCTGCGCAGGAGAAGTAGGAACCAGCTGAAGAGGAGCTGGTGCTTGTGCAAGAACTGGAGTTTGTGCGCCGGGCGCGGTGTAACAAAGCGCTTCGGGGGTGCAGTAGCATCTAGTGCATATGGAGGTGGCGAACTCAGTAAATGGGACATTAATGGATCCTTCTCTGATGTCTCTTTTGAACCTTGTCCTTCATGTGGCAACATCGGGTAGCATTTATCTACTGCTAACTTCTTGCTTCTGAGCATTTGTTTACTCTCTTGCTCTTCCTCATTATCTCTGTATGCAACGGCGGCTTGCACCATCGACATACCTCTTTTATTTTTCTTTGCTATTTTCATTTCTTTTTGTTTGGCTTCTTTGCGCCATAGGCGAAAAGAGTCAAACATCGCCGGCCGGGCTTTCTTCTTAAACAGTTTGACCTCGAGGTTATCTAAAATTTCTGCGTCAAAGCTACCATATTGGGGCCATTTTAAAACACCATCCTTTCTGGTGTATTTTATCCATACCTCATTATATGTGATAGGGCCTACTCTGTGCTTCACATAGAGTTCATATGTTGGAGTTCCAATTGGAGGAACCGTACACGAATCCTCTAATCGGGAGTCCTTACTACAACCAAGACAAAACAAGTTCCCAAGTCTGCTAAGACCAGGCATCTTCGCTCACTAGTCTAGCTTCAAACTTCAAAGGATTATCGAATACCATATTTTCGTGAATACACGAATCCCTTGGTTTTGGCGCTTGCAAGTTCCAAACAAAACGTATTTCAAGGATACCAAAACTAAGAATCAAACTAAGGACTGGGAGACGCTCCACTTATACTTAACTGAAGTATTGAAGATCGATGACGTCACTAGAAGACTCGTCTATCGTTTCGCTCTACCAAGGATCACTGGGTCCAAAACAGGGCGATAGTCAGGGCCTTCATAGACGTCGGGATGAGAGGAACCTCGCAGCAAAGACCTTCGGAACCACGTCGACATACAGGGGTCGCTGAAGTGGCTGGCCGTCCTCTGGAATTTTCACACGAAGCTCCTCACGAACATCTGGCTTGCACCAATACCGCTTGATACCGTCCTGAGTTGGGCGCCAACTGAGGTGCCGGGTTTTTAGGAACCCGGTGGTGCCCGGGGATAACACCCGAAGACCTCTGAGTTCTCCCTGTTCCGGACCACAGAAACAAAGAGTCTTCTAGGTGAAGTTAGAGATCGAGTTTTATTGGCTGCAACCAAGTAACAAGTGTCCTAGAAGTACAACAGCACGGGATGTAAGTTCTCAGGAGACTGTTCGTTTTTACAGAATTTTTTTTAATGACAATAACCAAATATATATCAATTGTTTTTTGCTCTTCTGCAATACACCAATAGTAATTCATCCACATCAAAGAATTCCATGATCACAAGTGAAATCCCGACCAGTGTGTAATCACCCGAATTAATGCAGCTTCACCATTTTGCACAATTAGGCTCTGCTAGCATCAATCCATGTTAAACAATCATAAAAGATTATTAGTATATCTATCTCAATTGTGTAGGTGATGGTACCTCACACTCTACATCACAAAGCCAGCAAACAAGAAATACCATTCGACAATGGTTTACTCAAGTGTCTTCTACACTTGTCTCAATATCTATGAAGTGTCTTCAAAACTTAATTCAGTATCTATCCCAGGATCATAGACTATGCAGAGTCTGAAACTCTTCAATCTCTTTATATAGAATCAATACACATCTTCATTCATCAATCCATTCACTTTCTACTCAATAATACAACAGTAAATACAATTACAGAATAGAATCACTCTATTAATACTCACACCTCAAAAGCAGCAACCACCTTCTAAAATCGCACATGTCAGCTCCTCAAACTCCAGTCATTGGACTTCAGGATTCAGGTATTTTATTTGGGTAATTACTTATGGCACTTTGATCAAGGTACAACAATATCTCTCCTACCAGAAAACTGATTGGCAGAATGGGGCTAAAAATAAATAATATGGTTCAACCTTTCAATTACCATCACTTACGAGGCCAAGCCCTGTTTCCATGCTGGTTTCTTCTCACCTTAACTGATAGATATTTGCCACCGTATTTTGATTCAAAGAGCTATTTTGTTATCACAAGCTAAATTTCAAATAAAACTCAAAGTTTAGTCAATGATGAGTGTTTGAGTGAGTTTTAAAACCTTTATTCTCATTAGGAGATTAGCAAAAGTCGTTTTATTATTTTTATTTATATTAGTCAATAAATCTGTTGTAAGTTTACAGCAATCTCATAACTTTTGGTTAGAACAAATAATGCATCAAGCATGTTCCAAAAAAGGAATAAAACCCTATTCCAGGAGAAGAGTTTCCAAGTAAGTAGAACTCATGAAGAGGTCAAATTCAAAGGAAAAATTGAGATCCAAAGAGCATAAACCTCAAAGCCAAATTAAAGCAGCAGAAGTTTTCATATAAAGTAGTTCATGATACTCAGCCAAATCTCAGTTATATGAGCAAATGATCATGCAATTGGAATAGTAATTCTGTAATAATAAAGCATCAAAAGGAAGTGAGGATCAACAGAAGTAGCAGTAGCCATAACCATCAGGTTAGGACAAGAAGGTAGGCAAGAAGTGGTGACATGAAAAAGCAATCAAACTAACCAGGAATACAAACTAAAATAAAATACATAAATACATTTTGCAGACATTGTAGCAAGCTTCTTCCTCTCTGGACCAATCAGATGGCAACACACGTCTGAGAGCAGGTTCAGCTCTTCCCTTCCCATTAAAATACATAAGGGTTGTAAAGCTTTATCACAAAGTTAGTAAAGACATTCTTACGCAGCTAAGTTCTGGAAACATAAGCCTCGGGTCCCATAGTCATTAAACAGTTCAGTTCCCATAGGCACTTAAAGCATGTTGGACTTCTAAATATTAAATGTTTCACTGCGGACACACCAAATTATGCTAAAGAAGAGAAACATCAACTTTCAAAAATACTGTTTAGTAATACATTTCATTGATATGAACAAGACATTTTGTTTTCAATGTGCAACTATTCCATTTAAGAATTATGTAAAATATGGTGAGAATAGGGAAGGTAATTATTACAACTAATATGTTGCTTAGTAAAAAATATACATTTATTCAATAAAGTTGGTTATTAAAACCAGAACATTCTGCATTTATGATGAACATTTTTAAGCATGTCCCATTAAGCTTCAGTTCTAAGTAACATTTGTGCACATTTCAGCAATATTAGATTTACTTCTAGTCAAAGTAAACATGATTCTTAGCATTTCTATGACCATCATTATCATTATTCTTTATTTAATTTTAAAAAAATCATAAAAGTAAGGAAGAGTAAAATACATTTCTTATTTGTCAACATCAGCGCAAGTTACAGTTTGGCTTGCTTTTAAACCCCAGAAAGAAAACATGTTAAAAAAATAGCATGCTCTGGGTGTAGTTAATAACTGTAAAAACAATAATGCTGGTCCCATTTGGGTAAAATTCTTGGGCTTCAGCAATGGACATATACATTTTAAATGCAAATAATTGTTTTTCGGACAGGTCATAACTATATGTAAATTATCATTATTAGAGACATCACAATCAGACATGAACTGCATTGAGTCCTTAAAACAGCCATGATCAGAGGGCAGTAGCCACTTAAATAAATTAAACCTAGAAAATTTCAGGAAACGATGTTGGTGGGACATATTCCAAGTGAGATAAGGCTGCAATCCCCTTACAGTTTTCACCAGTATCGTATGATGTACAAAATGCTTATTCAGTGCTATAACCTCATGAACTGCTGCTATCTTGTCTCTAAATGCCTCTTTGACTTATCTATGGTCGGTTTTGACTATACAGCTTGGAACAATATGATGGTCAGGTCTCCCAAAAATGTTCCTATTGGAGGACATTTTAAGCCAACCACAGGATCAAAGAAGGGTTATCCAGGTTCATGAAATCTTGCACGATCAGTCTGGTGAGACCTAACTCCTGCTGTGTCCAAACCGAGAGCCAGAGAGTCATGGGGCAGAGCAAAATATAGTCAATAACATATCCCATGCACAGCTCTTCATCAACAACCTCAAAGAGTGTACTTAGTGGGGCCCCTAGGAGACCCCTGAGGAGATCATTTTCAGCTATTTGAATTTGGGCAACAGGTCTGTATCCCCAGATATCACATCCATAGCTGACTATAGGAATGCACTTAGCCTTGAATATGTCCAAAACTGTTTTTATGTGGGTGTGCCCAAGCCGACGGGTAAAGTCTCCTTTGCTAAACATTGCACTATTGAAAAGTCGTCACGTTATGAGTTATTAGCGAGTGCCAATTAAGACCAAAGTCCAATTGAACACCTGAATAAAGAAACTTATCAACCTGGCTGATATGGTGGCCTTCTACTATAAATTTCATGTTTTTTGTTTTGGACGGATCACACTTCATCACATGTGACTTTGAAAAGTTAGTGGTAAGATCAAGGCCATTCTTAAAATCTATAAAAAACGATATAAAAGTCTCTACAACCCCTTGGCCATCTGAGCAAATAATGCAGTGTCATCTGAATAATAAAGTAGAGAGGGGATTGAAAGACCTCCGACTTTGGGGACATTCAAAGGGGGGATCGCTCAGAACTTTTTGATTAATGTAGAGGATAAATAAAAATTGTTCTAAAATGCAGCTCTGGCGAACACCAGTTTAAAGTGCTGTTTGCATTCACCATTGGGGCAATATCTGTGCAAATCATGCAAAAAATAAACTAGTGCAGGCTCTATACCCATCTGAGGCATCATGGACCATAGCGTGGAGTGCTTAACTCTACCAAAAGGTGAACTGAGGTCCATGAAGGCAAGTTGTATTGCCCCCCCCCCCCTCTTAATCTTAGTGTGCTTGCAGATCAGCAAATAAAGATTCAAGGTGTGCTCAATAGTGCATGGCCCGGCCAAATCCCGTATTGCAGGCCAGACGAAATGCTGTGCTCCTCTGCCCAGGTTGAGAGGCACTTCAACAGGACCCAGCCAATAAATTTTCACCTCAGCCCAGGTTGAGAGGCACTTCAACAGAACCAGCCAATACATTTTCACCTCAAAATCAATTAGTGATATGGGCCTGTCACAAGCTGGATTTGACCTATTACCCTTTTTAAAAATGTGGGGACTATAACCAATCGTCACCCGGTCGGTGGGAGTGGGAGTTTGGCCGCTGTATTTAAGTGCATGGTTATTAAGGTGGCCCACAGATAGACAGAAGATTTAGAGGGGTTCTTAGACACTCTGTCAAGGCCACAGGCCTTGTTGGCAGAAAGACAAGAGATCACTAAAGTCACCTAAGCCAGGTGGAATGTAATTATATGATCCTCCTTACTGCCATCTAACTCGGTTATCTCTTCCTCTTGATTATAAATGGCCTTGAAGTGCTTGAACCAAGCTTGTGATGTAAAGGTTGACGCCTGATTGGAGAGTTGGTCACTGTTAAATCGGGGGAGATTTACCACTTGCCAAAAGGCAGCACTATCCCGGTGCGCGCTAGCGGTAAGTATAGTTTACTAGGACTCCTCTTTCAGCTGGATCTTGCTCTCCTTACAAATATCTATGACTGCCTATTACAGTTTGCACATTTTTAATGCGTATTATTTCAGCTTTGAATTTTGCCATTAATTATTGCACATTTAACTAATTTGCATTTTAATGAGTGGAATTTTTATGAAAGTCAAGTACATAGAAGTGGAGTAAGGAATAGTAAATCTAAACTTCCCTATATTCAGGTGCCTCTCGATATTTTGTCCCACAATATACTTTTCTCAATATTCTTGTGTATCGAAATTATTGGTGTTGATATTTAATTGTACAACCTACTAAATGGAGCTGACTTCTTCCTGGAAATTCACAAAAACTGCCCTTTTAAATGCCGCTCTGTTATTTTCTAGAAAAACCACAGATTAATTCAAAGCAGCTTCAATTATTAGTACATGGGCAAGCTACGAAATGGACAACATATGTTGCTTCTAGAAGTCCTGATGACTTACCTAGGACAGGCACAATCACAGCCTGGCACTCATAACCCAATATTCTGGAAATCTGGTGATGAGATGACATGACTTCCCAGACATTAGTCAATGAAAAAAGACTATATAATAGGGCATATTTTTTGCCAAATGTTGTAGAAATGCATGTTTGCACATTTTTAGTTAGTGGATTCTATCATAGTCAAACACATAGATGTGGAGTTAGGAATAATAAATCTATACTTCCCTATATTCATCTACCTTTCTAAATTTTTCCCACAACATACTTTCCTCAATATTCTTGTATCTCCATATTGTTGGTGTCGATATTTAGTCGTACAACTTACTAGATGGAGCTAACTTCTTCCAGGAAATTCACAAAAAGAGACTTGTTAAATGGCGCTCTGTTATTTTTCGGAGAAACCACAGATTAATTCAAAGCAGCTTTAATTATTAATGCATGGACACATGTTACCACATGGACAACATGTGTTGCTCCTTGAAGTGCTGACGTCATACTTTGGACAGGCACCAGCACAGCCTGTTCACAGTGCATACTTCCTACTGACACCCTCAATATCCACTGCCCAGCATGGCCTACGTGGTGCCCCTTACCCACGTGCTCAGAGTAAGTGGAAAGGAGAGTATGACTGTGCCTGGAATGAACACTCCACAAATGGAAAAGAACCCAGCAATTCTGGATTTGTATTCATTTTCCACACTCTGTAATTTAATGATGCAAGGGTTTAATTTCCAACTGCAATTGATAAATTCAGAAGTGGCAATTCAAGCACTTCTGCTCTATGCAAAAGGTAGTCAGGCTATATATGTAAAAAATGGGCCTGAGCTCTGGTGATAGTACTAGTTTTAGTTTTAGTGATGTGAGGTGTTGAGGCCTTGCATTCAGTTAAGGCGGTCGCTCATTCCAAGTAGAACAGCCCAAAGTAAATTACCAAACATCCAGCAGGACAGCAATCCAAAGCAATTGACAGAGAACACAATTGAAGGAAACATTCATAATATACAATATTCTGGAAATCTGGGGGCAGATTTACAAGTCCCTTGTGACACTTTTACGCTGCTGTTGCGTCACTTTTGTGACGCAGCGGCGGGGTAAACAATGCACCAGGTTGCGACTTATTTACAGATGCGTCACATTGTAAAGCCCTGCGCCACATTCTGTCGCAGGGTGGGCATTCCCTCGCAGGAAAGCCTCGTAAAACTGACGCAGTGAAATCTACAAGATTTCACGGAGTCAGTTTTACGACGCTGCTGCGTCAAATCCTTACGCCTGCTTGAAGCAGGCGTAAGGAGTGACGCACCACGTTGAGTATGAGTGGCCCCTGTGCATTGAAGGAGTTGCGTCGCGCTTGTGACGCGACTCCAGCAATGCGCCGCCCATACGCCACAAGATGCGTCACACATCTTCCCTTCCTTGCACCATGGTGCGCCGCATCGTAAATGCTGCGCATCTGGGGTGGCGGAAGGAGGGGATTGCATGACGCATCTGTTCTGGCGCATCACTGCTGATTTGCAGAGATGCGCCAGAACATGTAAATATGCCCCCAAGTGATGAGATGACTTCCTTGGACATTAGGCACTGAAAAAAGACTGGGGACATTTTTTACCAAATGTTGTAGAAATACAGGTTTGCACGTTTGCTCTTCTATGTGGAACAATCTTCAGACGTTACTCTTCTCTTTCAACTGGATTTCCTAGGAGTAGTGTCAGTAAGAGTCGGGGGCGCTCCAGGGAGCTCCAAGTGGTTCGGTGTTTTCAGACCTGAAATTTCCAGGTACAGAAACACGCGTCCCGGCTTTACTGGGTGCAGATCCGAACACAGAAAACGTGCTTTTAGGAGATAGAAGTACGAACTGTGGGCAGTGGTTCAGCCTGGGCCTGGCCTGCTTTAGAACTACAGTAATGTCCTCTTGAAAGACACCCTTGCTCATTTCTAGTCAGGTGGTAAATATGTGTGTTAAACTCCCTGGGGCATATTATCCACAGAAAGCGATAATTATCGCAAAGCGCACTTAGCACGTCTTTTACTATCGCAGGCTACCGCTGGATTACATCGCCATGTTAGCAGCATATTAGCAACACTTTGCTCAGAGGTGATGTAAAATCCAGCGATAGCGGTGAAAACCAGCAATAGTGCGAGAAATCCAGTGATATTTTGACAGAGCTAATGTAAAGATTGCTAAATGGCAGATGTGGACACAGTCTGACATTGACAAGATGGGTAAGTCAGGTTTTAATCAGGCGTTAAATACCAGCGATAATCGCTGTTAGCACGACTTTTATTATCGCTTCGCGGGTACGGGCCGCTTTGGTAATAGAGGGAAGTTGTGTTGCAACTGTTTCCATGTTGTTTTAGTGAGGAATGCTTAATTTGCATATCATTAGCGATAAATATCGCTGATATGCAAAGCGGCAAAAAAACAGCTGCGATCGCAAGGAAACAAGCGCTAACGCATGTTAGCAAGACCTTGTGGATAGTGCAATAGGAAAATCGCTGCTTTTCCGGTGATATGTGCCGGAAAAGCGTCTAAACTTCTCTTGATAATATGCCCCCCTGACTTCAGGAAAAACCTACACAAAAGAACCTAGTAAACCCCAGGTCCAGCAGGTTAGTCCCCATTCTTGGGAATTCAACTTGGGATTTCTGTTATGTCACTGGGGTATACTGGTCGGAATCGTCATTTCCGGAGTTGGTATCACCATGCAGAGAGTGGGGGCTTGAGAGGCGCCGCCTTTATAGATTTATATAAATATGTGTCTATTCATAAAAAAAATATTCACATTTTATTTCACAACTAAATATGGACAGTTATTAGGAAACAATCACAATATTTTTACAAATGATCGCACTTCACATATTGAATTATGGAGCCTAAAATGTATTTCAAGTTTTGTGGAAGTTAATCGGGCATTGGCAAACCAAATAACCATGGCACTTTTTCTGTGTTTCTCGCTTACAAATTTGGTAATAATTTAATTACTATAGAAGTGGATGATTTATTGGCGTAGATTAGATTTTTTTGTCATTGGTTGAATATGTTTTAAAGTGCGTGGCTTATGTGTAGTTGTAAGAGTAAGTATATGAATGTCAAAGTGTTACATAACACAATGGGGCATATTTACACGAAACTGGGGAAGCGCGGTATTACACCAAAATTGGTAAAGCTACTCCGACAGTTTCAAAACACAGGTATGCGCGATATTCACAGGCATTCAGTGCACCCCTGAGTTACCCCTAATGCCGGTGTTAAAATGGACTCAAACAACTCGTCACTACCCCCACCCACATTGCAGGTCACACTCTTGACCCTATCTTCACCTCCAGCAAATATGTCTCATTCAGTCACACCTCAGCTCTTCACTGGACGGACCACAGCTGCGTTCACTTTACCTACAATAAGACCACAATCCACAACCATCCTCAACCCACCCTGGAACAAAATCACCAGCGACCAGATCTCCTCATCGCTTCTACTAAACCCCCCCGCCCACACCTCAAACCCCGACCAAGCAGCCATCAACCTCACCCAATGGCTATTCTACAGCGCCGACATCCTAGCACCGTTGAAAAAACGCCTAATCAAGCTAGGCAGCAAAAACGCATCCTGGTTCAACGATGATCTTAAGAAATCGAAGAAACACTGTCGCTCCCTCGAAAAGGCCTGGAAAAAAGATCCTAACACCAGCACCAGGGACGCCTTCAAAAACGCCACCCGCATACACCACCAACTAATCCGATCTGCCAAGAAAGCCGCACTCAAAGACAGTCTAGATAACAACGCCCACAACAGCAAGGAATTATTCAACATCGTCAAAGAATTTACCAACCCATCAGCCAAATCCAACGACATCACCCCCTCCCAAGCCCTCTGCGACTCCCGAGCTTCCTTCTTCCACAACAAAATCGCAGACATCCACAACAGCTTCGACAACCGACCCGAAGACCAACCCACCAAATCTCCTGCAGGACCCTCATCCCCCTTGAACATCCTTAACGACTGGACCCCAATCTCCACTGAGGACACCATCCACCTGATGAACTCCATCCACTCAGGATCCCCAACTGACCCATGCCCTCACCACATCTTCAACAAAGCAGACTCCATCATAGCACCACACCTCCGAGATGTCATCAACTGCTCCCTCAACTCCGCCACCTTCCCGGAAAGCTGGAAACACGCAGAACTCAGCGCCCTTCTGAAAAAACCCACAGCTGACCCCACCGAACTCAAAAACTACCGTCCCATCTCGCTTCTTCCATTCCCGGCCAAAGTCATTGAGAAAGCTGTCAACAACCAGCTCGCCGCCTTCCTCGAAACCAACAAATCCCTCGACTCCTCACAGTCCGGCTTCCGAGCCAAACACAGCACTGAGACCGCCCTCATCGCAGCAACAGACGACATTCGAACTCTACTGGACAATGGAGACACAGTCGCCCTCATCCTCCTCGACCTCTCCACTGCCTTCGACACAGTCTGTCACAGCACCCTTCTTCAGCGCCTCAGAGACATAGGAATGCAAGAAAACGCACTAGAATGGATCCCCTCGTTCCTCACCGGAAGAACAGAGAGAGTCCGCCTCCCACCATTCAAGTCAAAGGCCTCTGAAGTCATCTGCGGCGTGCCACAAGGATCATCACTCAGCCCCACCCTCTTCAACGTATACATGAGCCCCCTTGCGGCCATCGCTCGCCAACACAATCTCAACATCATCTCCTACGCGGATGACACTCAACTGATCCTATCTCTCACCAAAGACCCTAATACCGCCAAAACCAACTTACACGAAGGAATGAAAGAAGTAGCCAAGTGGATGAAGCACAGCCGTCTGAAACTGAACTCAGACAAAACAGAAGTCCTCATCTTAGGCACCTCCACCTCCTCCTGGGATGACTCTTGGTGGCCAGAAGCCCTTGGAAAAGCCCCCATCCCGACGGACCACGCACGGAACCTGGACTCCTCACTCTCGATGACCAGACAAGTCAACGCCGTTTCATCATCTTGCTTCAACATTCTTCGCATGCTCAAAAAAACATTTCGCTGGATCCCCACCGAAACTAGAAAAACGGTCACCCACGCACTGGTCACGAGCCGCCTGGACTACGGAAACACACTATACGCCGGTACCACCGCAAAACTCCAGAAAAAACTCCAACACATCCAGAACGCTTCAGCCAGGCTCATACTAGACATCCCGCGTAAAGACCACATCTCTGGTCACCTGAAAAACCTCCACTGGCTCCCCGTAAATAAGAGGATTACTTTCCGCCTCCTAACCCACGCACACAAAGCACTTTACGATCTTGGGCCCGAATGCCTCAACACACGATTGTCCTTCTACACCCCCTCCCGTCAGCTGCGATCCTCCAACCAAGCCCTTGCCACGGTACCTCGCATCAACAAAACCACCATGGGAGGTAGATCCTTCTCCTACCTGGCAGCTAAAACATGGAACTCACTTCCCACTCACCTTCGCCTTACCCAGAACCACTAGCATTCAGAAAGCAACTTAAAACTTGGATATTCGACAAGTAATTCCCCACCCTCCCTCTAGCGCCTTGAGACCCTATGGGTATGTAGCGCGCTATATAAATCTCTTGACTTGACTTGACTAGCACCAGCACAGGCACCCAGGCACCATTTTGCTAGGTTTCTTGCACTCCAGGGCTAATTTTTTATGTGCAGGAAGGGACACCTTCCTCCTTTTAACAAATCTTTTCAGGTGATTTGCTCTATCTATGTGTGCTGCAGAATGCCGTACACGTGGAAAGAGCAAAATACGAGGAGAAATAAAAATATTCTCTTCGTATTGCCTGCCACGGGGGGCATTTGAGGGCCTGGTCAGCCCATAATATGCTGCAGTCACAGAATTGCATAATTCCATGACAGCAAAATCACATAATTCAAGTGACCTTGTGTACAGGGAGGGTGAAAATAAATACTGTAGCATGTCAATTTGTTTCCTATCGACCGAAAAATTTTAATACTTGTAAATGAACACAACAAATATTTCATCATATACCAACAGTTAGGAAAGCGCAAATAAGCACAATTTGTTTTATAATTTTAAAATGTATAGAAACAAAGATTTTAATAGGATTGGTGATACCCAAATGATTAATACTGTATTGTATTGCACATAGTTTAGAGCTTATTGTCCCTATGTGTGGCACTGAAGCGCTTATCCAGCCGCGGTTGGTAGGGGAGTACCTGTCGGGGCGGTGACGTGGGGAGTGGGAGGGGCAGGGTGGGGGGTAGTAATGTATGGATAATGGAAGTTTGCAGGTAAGTAAACAAAATTAAATCAAACAAATTTTGTTGCGCACACTGCATTGCATTTGGTGATTTATTTATATGTTTACTTACCTGCAAACCTCCATTATCCGTATTACCTATATAAGCTGCTTTGCCAGATAGGGTGGTGTATGCTTAAAAGGATGTTGTCTTTGTTTTGTGATCTAATGTGGGAAGTGTTTCTGTGTTGTGCATGATGACCACTGAGGTACGGTTATCATATTATGAGATGCAGAGTGTAGCAATGTGGTGTATGATGAGGTGTGAGTACGTTTGCTACTTTGAATAGCTCTGCAGGTTCCATGATGGTATTTCTTATGATTACAGTCTGCTTAGCAGGTTACTGCACTGGTTCGTCCAATCAGAAATGTCTGTGTTGATTTATTTACATTTCATGTAATGCAATTCAGCAAGGCAATTTTCTACATTGCGTATTTTTGACCAGATATGGCACATTTCTGCTGTCTCCTAGCACTGACACCAACACAGGCACACTTGCACCATGGTAAGTAAGTAAATGCAAGTAGTTTGCATTTACTTAACAACAAAAAGCCAAACAAACTGGTTCAGTAAACACCAAAAATAAATTTGCATAGGGGACTGCACCACACAAGAGATGCAACAACAGTGCAACATCTGCCCCCAAATGTATAGTTCTTGGCCAGAGATGCCATTGTTGGAGGGAGAGAGAAGTGAAGAGTTCAAATAGAATGTCCATTTTTATTATTATCTCATGTCTGAAAGACATTGTGTGATGTAAAGAAGCACCCATAGTGGATATTTATTGGCCCAATAGAGGGAGAGCATCTGCAATGTTCAATAATATTCTGTTCTTTTCAAGTAGAGTTCCAACAAAAATAATTCTATAATAATGGACAGGATATATTCCTCAATCATCTCATTGAAATGAACATGATAGCCAAACCAGATTTCTACAGGTTGACACCGGAGTGATTGTACTATTTAAGTCTTATGTTTTGTTGGGCAGAGAAGAAATATTGCAACAGCATTTTTGAATGAGTTGAATTTTACATATGATAAATGCGGATTCACCAAGGTATATGTTGTTGGCATGATCAAGCTTGGAGATTACTAACCCTGGGCGTAATTCGCCTAGTAGTGCTAAGCGTAGCTACGCGTAGCTATGCGAAGTGCACTTCGCACTATGCAAGCTACGCATAGCTACGCGACCTGCATAGTGCACTGTGCAAAATGCAGTGCGCACTGATTGCACAGTGCCGGATGCTTGTCCACACTGTGCAATCAGTGCAAACTGCATCTTGCACAGTGCAAGCAGTTGTTTTCTGCCGCTCGAGTAGATTTGTACTCGAGCAGCAGATTTCTCAACGCGGACTGGTAATTTCTCATCGCGAGCGGTCGCGGGCATATGCGACCACTCACAATGAGAAACCTGACCTCCCCGCATTGAGAATATCACTGGGAGGTTTATTTTCCACGCTCGCTATCTGCAACTTGATGTTGCTGATCGCGAATGAGGAAAAAATCTTGCTGGGATGTCATTTTGCTCACTCGCGGTCGCCAACTTGATGTTGAGGACCGCAAGCAAGCAAAAAATGCCCGCTAATCGTTTTTGCATGTGCTACGTGCAATTTGCGAAGCGCGTAGTTGCGCTCTGCAAGCGTAGCGTAGTCCTACGCCCAGGGTTAGAGATTACGAGTGTGAGAAGGGCTTGCCAGTCCTGTTAGTATCCAAGGTTTGGGAAGATACTAAGTATTGTTTCCATTGTGTAGAATGACGATTCTCCAATTATCATCCAGGGAGAATATTGAGTTCATTAAAGACATACGGAGGCTAACATTATGCAAATACTTTTATTTGCTTATTTGGAGAGTAGGGGTGAGAGGTCCCTGTCCCTTACTAGCCATATGCTGAGCATCAATTTTCTCCTTTTGCTCTTGCCCTGAACAGGGGGAAACCCCTAACCCCCTAATTTCACTAAGGTTCCAACAGGGTTGTTAGGGCAAGGTTTGTTTTTTGTAATCGTCGCGGAAACAATTCCAATCACAAACGGAGATGTTTTATGGATTATTTTTATCCTTGATAGCGAGTGAGCAGAACAGCCAACACGTGTTTCGCCCCTTTACAAGGCCATCTGGCCCGGGGCTTCTTCAGGGCGGTAAATAGGTATTAAGTATGAATCAGGGTTAACTTGGTCGATTTGAATAATTTGTTTCTCTAATGTTCTCGCATATTGCTGATGTAGTAAAATATCTCTCGGTCGATGTGAAGACACTCCACATCGACCAAGAGATATTGGTTGAGCTCTGCTAAAGGCGTTAAAGGTCGGTACATAATTACCCAAAGATTTGACAAAATTGTCTCCGAAAAAGGAGACCCTTAGTACACTCATATTGTCCTTAGCAGATAGGTCTGTGAGTTTTGGATTCTTTTTCAGCAGCACCACTTGGTTGGCATTCGCATTGTCCATGAAGCAGTTTGCACTTTGTGAGCAACCTCTAAGGAGGTCGATGTTGACTGGGGTATTGTTTATCCTAGCCTCCAAAGTCACGTCCTGAATCTTGGACAAAGGTCCAAGTATGTCCAACAATTTGTCTTGGCATTGCTTCAGACAATTTTCGATCCCCTTTCTTTGGTCCCTGCCAGATTTGAAGAGGAAGTTAATCAACTCGGGATCCAGATTGGGGGTGCTGCAAACTTTATCCTCCGAGGAGGGATGAGGGCACTCATTACGCAGCAAGTTACGAGTTTTCCTATCCAAGGGTTTCTTAACTTGTTCAGATATATATTTCCCAACGTGGTCCATTTGCCACCATTCTGTGCTGTGGGAATGACGAATAGTAGAGGCATTACATCTCCCCTCCAAGGAGGTCTTTGACAATAGAAGTTGAGGTACACGGTGGGTCCAGGTCCTCATCTAGATCCTCCAAGGTATCCTTAGGAGCAAAAATTAATTTATCCAACTCAGAATTTTCACAATTCTGGTATTCATAATGAGTAAGTGAAGAAAAGTCGAAATCATTTGTACTGTAAAGGTTACCCAAATCTCTCATGCCGCTGCAGGCTACTCTTCTCTCTTTCCCAAGGAAGTGGGGTCTCTCTTTTGTGTTGCCAAGAACATTAAGATCTATTGTAGCACGAGGGCTACCAAAATCAGTAGCATGAGTTAATGCTTCTTTCACGTGTTTTCTTTTTTGTGAAACTTTTTATGTCCAAAGGTAGATGGACAGTCCCCGTCCGAAAGAGAAAAATTCATCTCCTCTTTCTTTTAGTTTGGGCAGCATTGACAGCTTCCTTGACGGAAGACTTAAGTTCTTGCCCAATGAACGTCTTCAAAGTCTCACCCAGGAGCTTCTTAGGGGGCTGCTGTGAGTTTAATGGATCAGTATTCATCTTGTAAACAAGATGTTTAAAATGACGTTTAAAATAAATATATATAAAAAATATACTAAGGGCCCTTGAGAAGGCCTACTTACAGTTAGGGGAAATATATATCAAATCAGCATGTACTAGTTGATGGCGCATTGGCTCGCCCCCGGCCTCAGACTCTCACTTCCTTAATTAATTGTAAAGGCAACAAGGTAATGCGAGAGCCTAGAAACCGGACTAAAGGCAAATGGGAAAGTTGCTTAGCGGCACAGAGGTGAATGAATCGAGCAGTACAATAGTAATTAACAAAACATTTATCTACAACGTAATTCGATCGCAGAGCGATTGAGATAAGAAAGTGAAGTAAGCCATTCTACTCCATAAATTGGACAGGGGAGGATGGCAGCTGTGAAAAGAAAAGGTTAATTATACCAAAATAACATGGCGATACACAGTAAAATAATGTTTAAATCGACTAAAAAACTAAATTGTATCATTAATTAATATACGAAATATTGAAATACAAGATATAAATTAAGATATAATCAAGGACTGCCACTATGAAAGGAATACTTAGCTGTGTCAGGAGCAGCGAATAAAAGAGGAAGATGGGGGTGTACACTGTCCTATTATGCTAATGATTAAGTTCTATTTATTGTGATGTATTAACATACTTTGAAGGGCTGCATGTTGGGCGGAACATACTATTATTTTCATAATGGTAACCTCCGGTCTTGTAATGAAATTCACGTTTTTTGTTGTTAATAGATGGTATCACAAATAGGTCTAAATGCATGGTTTAGGACTTCTCCTGATATAGTTACAGGGGACTCATGTTCCTTAGGACATATGGCAGTAGGCTGTTATTTTTGTCACTGTCCACATGTGATAAGATCTGTCTTTGCTGGGGTATTTAATTTTAGATGGTTGTACATCATCAATTTGTTAATGGCTCATAGGCAGTCATAACACTTTTGAAATGTTGTTAATTTCTTTTTATTTTAATTTATAGGTCTTTGTGACCACACATTTCTGAAAATGATTTGGGTGTGAATCTACACAGTTGTAACAGGTGAGGTGAAATGGTTTATTCAGGTTTGGTGAGAAGGTTAGATGGATGTTGAATAATAGAGCGAATATGATCAACCCCTGTGGGATGCCACGGTGTGAGGAGGTGGTATGAACACTAGTTCATTGTCACAACTGACCTGCCACATATGGTATGTCAAACATGATTTTGCTGTGTGAAGAGATTGCACACCTGTATAAGACATTGAGTCAAGTTGTTCTTAAGCCTGCAACTATGATTATATCTCCTATTCTTGATACATAAGTGGTTGTCACTACCCAAACCTACACTTCATTCAGAAGTAATGTTCAATCAGGAAACTCCAATAAGGCATTGTGCTTTGATTAGCCTATTTTGCTGGAGCAGAGTTATCAGAAGTCAGATACGACTTATATTTAACTGACCTTACTCCAGTCTCCCCTGGCTGGTTGTGAAACATACTTGCAACAAAGAGAGAGTTCCCCAGATAAACCAGAAAGGACTGGGTAATACAAGAAATAAACAAAGATTCCTTTCTGTGTTACTCAATTGAATAGTAATCAATCCCACCAAAAATGGCCATCTAAGATTTAAGTAACCCAATCACATATTATTTCAACACACGTAGGTTCATATTCATTTCTGAATTGTATTTTATTAAAAAACGTATTTATCAAGTTCTAGAAAAGCTTTATAAATTCAATTACATTAAAATCATATCAATTTGATGTGTACCTTACAATACAAAAAATGTTATCATATCTAACATTTTATTCAAAATAGAGTACTGTAAGTACCTTCTTTTTACATACAACAGCAAGCAATATTCACATAATAAATTGATACAATAAAAACAATAAAAATAGGTCCTTTTGTCGGTTGTGAAACATAGCCTGGTGAGATAATGTATCTGCTCTACAGATTGTTATTTTGTTTCCAGGAGGCAGATAGTGTGTTAGGTTAATGTGCCTGCTGCAGAGGGCTGCAAATACCCTAATTGGCAGTAATGTGAATCTGAAATGACCCAGTACAGCCTGTCATGTTACAATGGGCTGCTATAGCAGACTCTTAAAAATGGTTTAATATCCAGCTAAACCATGCCAGGGCTTCATATCTTTGAACCAAATATTGTGGAAATTATATTCAGGGTATCTGAGGCTGAAAGCCTTTGTATTACATCTGACCTCTTTAGGCATCTCCACATAACATTTTCTGATTTATGTGTATTGTAATTTAAGATCTGTGTAGTATAAACTTGAATTTTGAAATGTATTTACTCCTTTGAAATGCTTTTTTACTTTATCTAATTTATGCTCATTGCTAATAAGTTGCTCCTCGATTCACGTATTACGGGACAATATGTTGGTATGTATTTTTGGGTTTAACTATAGACCTTGGAATTGTATGATTGATTGATTGATTCAAGATGTGTGTTGCCAAGAACAGGCTCTAATAAGCGACTAATGTTTTTTGATCTGCAAAACTAATAAAGTTAGTTAAAAAGAAAATAGCTAATAAATTACTGTTATGAGGTCCTATGTAATTAATATATCAAATGCATAATATTTGTTGGGGTAGCATTTTATTGAGAGAAGTGTGTGAAATCTAGGGTTGGAAGTTTATGGATATTAACAGATTATGTAATTTTCCTTCATAGAAATATGAGAAAAATCTGATTTAGCCAAAGTTTTGTGTTTGCAGGGTTTGTGGTTGATGTATGCCAATGTCGGAGCCTTCTTTAAGTCCTTGTAGTTTTGATTGGTGTTTTTTATCTATTTTTTGTCACAACCTTATAGTAAAATTCACTGTGGGGCCCTCCTAACTTCCCCTGTACATTTACATTTAAATTCTATTTAGTTATCACCATTGTTGCACTAATTTCCTAAAATGTTCTTGAGAGACTGCTACAAGGTCTCTGCAAAGTTATTTTAAATTAGTATTGAGTTAAATGTAAACTTCACTTTCAAAACTGGTTGCAATTAGGGAACTTCTCACTCCTGGTCAAAAACCTGCTCTCTCCCCCTGCAGCTCTGCTGTTAAGTGCAACTGTTGCTGCCCTGTGCAGTGCACTGTACAGGTAGGTGTTTGAGGCTCTCCTCCAGCCCCAGGCTCCTGCCTGCGCCTCATCCCTGGTATTCCAGTGGGAGAGCATTGCTCCTCTGCTGATTCCACTGCTGTCTGCTGTATTGTGCCCGTTTTTCTGTTGTTTTTCTGTCTTTGTGCCTGTTTTCTCGTCTTTTACCTCTGTATTTTATTACCTATCTGTTTGCCTTGTCTCTCTCTGTTTGTCCTGTTATTTTCTGCCCATTTCCCTTTCCTGCCGCTGCTGCCCCAGAGGCCCCTCCCCCCAGCTGCTTTCCCGCTCCCACCTCTCAGCTGCGCTTCCCTCCCCTTCCCTATTTAATGGTGGCCGCTGCACGGAAGTGCACAGCGTGCACACCAACGGCATGCCGGTCTGCGTCCATCCGCGATCCAACATCAACCAGCGCCAGGTACCCTGGTTCTCCAGCCACCCACCACTCAGCTCAGCTGCTCTCCTCGCAATCAACCCCGGAAGGAACAACAACTGCCAGCTGTCTACACCACACATAGACATTTCTCCTGCCGCTACTGCCACCGAACCTTCAACACCCTCTGCACCATCACAGCCCTCACCCCCACACCAGTAGCCCTAAAGTGCATCCTACTCAATGTGCACTCCCTGCACAGACATGCCGTTGAGATCTGGGACCTCCTCAACACCCTCTCATCAGAAGTCTTCTTCACGGAAGCCTAGACTAACACCTCCTCTGCCACCATCATCACCACTGTCATTCCTGTCGGCTACACAATCCAGAGGTAGGACTGCTACAACCGCCCAGGAGGAGGACTCCCTATCTCACAAAAGAGCCATCTCCAACTCTCCCCCTCCTCCACGAGCGACTCCTCTGCCCCCACCGAACACCTTTACTCCAAGATCCAGACCAGCCCTAGAACCACTCTTCGTGACACTCTGGCCTACAGATCTCCTGGCCCCACACTTTGTTCACCACTACTATTGCTGATCTCACCGCACCCCACTCCATCGCCTCAATGGACTACATACTCATCAAAGACCTGAACTTCTACCTCGACAACCTCAGCGACCCCAACTCCATCACCTTCCTGGATAACCTTACCAACATCGTAATGAAACAGCTCATCACCACCCCCACCCACAAGGCAGGACACACCCTCGAAACCATCTTTGCAAGTGGAAACAACATCTTCAGCCACACCACAGAGCTCTTTCAACACCGCCACCACCACTGCTCCCAAACACACTCCTCGGCTTCCACAAAGGAACTGGAGCAAGGCCCCAGAGGAGTATCTCAACTTCACCCTCAGCCGTACCCCCACCTCAACAGACACCAACTCTGCTGCCACAGAACTACACCACTGGATCACCAACTGCACAGACAAGCTCACACCCCTCTGCACCACTGACAGGCAATGCCCCCTGAAGGCCACCTGGTTCACCACCAAACTTCAAGAAGCCAGACGCTTCTACAGATGTCTCGAAAAACAGTGGAGAAACAGCAAAGCCGCGGAAGACATGATCACCTACAAGAACGGAACGCCATGACAGACTACCACCAACGCATATCAACAAAAAAGACCTTCATCCGGTACAAAATCCTCACCAACTGCAGCAACTCAAAGGAACTGTTTAACATCATCCTCCAGCAATTCATAAAGCCCCACAGTGAAGCCACAGTTGTCACTCCCTCCCAAGACCTCTGTAACAAGCTCAGCTCCTACATCCACTTGAAAATCAAAGCCCTCCTCAACAATTTCAGCGAGCAGACTCCAGAAACCACCCTTCACTCCAGCAATGACAGGTGGCCCACCATCACCGCCTGCCCCCGGTTACCACCAAAGATATCACTACTACCATGAAGAGCACCCACTTACCCTCTCCACACATCTTTCACAGAGCCGCCGACAACTTTGTGCCCCAGCTCTGATGCATTATCAACGCCAGCTTCGAGTCCAGCACTTTCCCAGATGGCTGGAAATGCAGAGAAGTCAAGCCGCTCCTCTTGAAACCATCTGCAGACCCGACTGACCTGAAGACCTACTGACTCATCTCTCTCCTTTCCTTTGCAGCTAAAGTCACTGCGAAGATCGCCAACTCCCAGCTGACAAACTTCATCAAAGAGAACTGACAAACTTCAAAGAGAACTCCATCCTCAACCCCTCCCAACCCAGATTCTGCAGGAACCACAGCACCGAGACCGCCCTCCAAGCCGCTACAGACGACATCCGCACGCTCCTCAACCAAGGCCACACCACAGACCTCATCCTACTCGACCTCTCTGCAGCCTTCACCACCATCTCCCACTGCAGCCAGACTCCACGACGCCAGAATACAGGGAACCGCCCTCGACTAGCTTTGCTCCTCCCTCACCGGCAGAACCCAAAGGATCAGACTCCTGCCTTTCCTCTCCAAACCCACAGAGATTAACTGCGGAGTATCACAAGGATCATCACTCAGTCCCACGCTTTTTAACATCTACATGTCCCCCCTTGCCGCCATCGTCCGACAGCATGGACTCAGCATTGTATCCTACGCTCGCAACACACAGCTCATCCTCTCCCTCACAAAGGACCCCGAAACCACCAGACTCTATGAAAGATGTTTTTTTATTTTTTAAGTAATTTTTATTGCAGACTTACAGGACATAGAATTTTCCATACATACATTACATCTCTGGCTCCTCAGTGCACTGTTCTCTGTTCAGCTCCGTACACAGCCTTTAGGCCCCCAACCCGGAGGTCGGGTGGCGTCGAGCAGGAAAGTGTTAGAAGCTTGAATATATTAGCAATTACAACCCTTTCGCTTAAGAGTGTGTATGTCTGTTTTTTAGTTTCTTCCCGCATCCTCCCCCCTGAATTCTTTTAACTGCCCCCAACGCCCTACACCCCCCCAGATCCCACCACCTACGCAGGAGGACTCATTAAGCCTGAATCTATGGGTGTTATCAGGAGTTAATGATTATCAAGGTGTGTGATGTGCCCGGCGTGTCTTGGGAGTTGTCTCCGTCCGGGTCCGGGGCCTCCTCGTCCTCTTGCAGTGTGCTATCTCTCAAGGTTTGTACCAACCCTTCCCATGCTGCTGCAGTATCCAGTGCCCTAACATCAGGTTTCCGACAAGCAGTTTGGTATCAAAGTGTACTTTCACAAGCAGCCCATTTCAGGAACTCATTGAGCCATCGCCTATGCGTGGGACCCACTCTCGCCTTCCAAAGTCTTGTGATTTCTCTTTTGGCCAGAAGCAGGCCCATATCTATGAATTTGCTTGTGGTCTTGTTTTTGGGCGTGTGTGGGAACCAGTGCAAAATACAGACCGCCATATCAAATTGTAGAGTTCTGTCTGTTACCTCATTAGCGTATCACCAATCGCTCACCAGTACTCCCGTAGGTCAGGGCAGGACCATAGCATATGGTCCAATTCCGCTCCCTCTGAAGTGCATCGTGGGCACGCCGCCTCGGCCACCCCGAAATATTTCCTGATTTTACTAGGAGTCATGTAGGCTCTATGAAGAACGTAAAAGTGAATTTGTTGGAAACGCGCATTTCTCGTGCTCTTCCGTGCTCGCCGCACTATCCGGGCCCAAGTCATCTCAGGAATCTCTCTATTTAGGTTCGACTCCCATTTGGCTTTTAGCACCGTTAAAGGCAGCAGGTTCTCCCGGAGCATTCTGGAGTATAAGCATGCTATAGCCTTGTAAGTCCCGGCCACCATCATGGTGTATTGACAGGCCATGGTCGTCGTTGGTTCCGGGAGTCCCCCCTTCCAATGCGCCTCTATGGCCCCAATCACCGTGGCATGCAGAAGGTATCCTCCTCGCGGGAGGTCAAACCGCTCCTGCAGATCTTGATGCGGGATGAGCGCTCCATCCTCGTAGAGGTCGTCAATCACTTGTATCCCCGCGTCCTCCCAGACCTGCAACTGCGACCAATCCCCCCCATGGGGGAGCGCAGTCACCATTCCAAGAGGTATCTCTGGAGCATATGCGTGTTGTGTGCCCACGCGGCGTTGGGATCGGTTCCAACAGAGCCTGAATGTTTGCTCTTCAAGTGTTAAATCCCGAAGGGCGATCCTCTGTTGCAAGGTTATATAAGCTAGGACATGCCGCGGAGTGCCTCCGTCCCTCTCGTGTTCCAGACCTCGGAATACTCTCGTCACCTCCTGTGTGAAGAGCTGCAATTGAGCTGCAAGATAGTAAAGCTCGTAGTCCGGGACAGCTAGGCCTCCCTCGTCTTTCAGGCGGGTGAGCGTTGTTAATGCTACTCTACATCTTCCGAGCCCCAGAGGAACAAGGTCAGTTGCGACCTCAATCGACGATAAAAGGAGCTAGGTACCCAGACAGGTAGGGTGCGAAAATAATAAAGAAGTCGCGGCAGGGCAATAATTTTCAGTAAAGAGATGCGGGCGGTTACCGAGAGCGGGAGCGGGCCCCAAAAGGCCCTGCTTCCCTTCAACGCCCGCAGACATCGGCCCTCGTTGCCTTCCAGCATATCTGCCGCCGTGTGGTACACGTATACTCCTAGGTATTTCAGGCAGGTGGGCTCCCAGTTGAGTAAAGGTCGGTGGGCGGGATGTGCTAAATCCCGTTGCAGAGGAAACAAGCATGTCTTAGACCAATTAACTTTCAAGCCCGAAAGCTCTCCAAACCGCGTGAACAGTCTCTCCGCACCCTCCAACGCTTCTGTTGCGTCCTCTAGGAATAACAATAGGTCGTCGGCGTACAAGGAGATGAACTGTTGACCCCCTCTACTGTCTATACCCTTAAAATGTTTCCCCGTCCGGGCCTCAGCCGCGAGAGGTTCAATCGCCAGGGCGAATAACAGGGGGGATAGGGAGCAACCCTGCCGGGTATCTAGTTCCACCCGGTATTGGTGTGAAACAAGGGATCCTACTCGCACTCTTGCCACCGCCGCTGTGTATAAAATTCGCGTCCATCTGATATAGACTTCCCCCAGGCCAAAGTGTTCCATGACTTTGTATAAGTACTCCCACTCCAAACTATCGAACGCTTTCTCAATGTCTATCGATAGGACTAGGGGCGTCTGGGCTCCTGATTATGTGTCCTCCAACAGTCGTGTGAGTCTCCTCATATTTATGGTTGTGTTGTGCGCAGGAATAAATCCGGACTGGTCTGTGTGGACCAAGTCAGGCATGTGCTGCAGAAGTCTGGCTGCTAGTATAGCACTTAAGATTTTGTAGTCCGTGGTCAGCATGGAAAGTGGCCTATAGGAGGTCGGGCTGCTGCTCTCCCTCCCAGGTTTCAGCAAGGGGATCCCAAGCACCTCGCACATAGATTGGGGCAGGTAGCCAGCAGTTCTGGCCTCGTTATATACCGTTTGGAGGCGCGGTGCCAGCAGGTCCAAGTATTTGCTATAGAATTCTATGGGCAACCCATCTAACCCCGGCGTTTTGTTGCGGGCCATCCGTTTTATAGCCCCCTGATCTCTCCTATTTCTATGTCTCCGCTCAAATCATCCGCCTGCTCTTGGTCCAATTGTGGTAATTGTAGATCCTCAAGAAAAGTGTCAATGTCACTCCCTCGCCCCACCAATGCGCTCCTATAGAGGATCTCATAATAGCTCTGAAAGATGTTCAGTATCTCCGTCTGGGTATAATTTATGCGGCCCCCTTCCTCCTCTATGGCCAGAATCGGGGAGCTTCGTTTAGTAGAGTTAGCCAACCATGCCAGTAGCGTCCCAGCTTTATCCCCCTCAACGTGAGCCCTCAGCATATAAGCACTGTAATCAAAGCTACGGAGGCGCTCCACTTCTACCGCTACTGCTTCTCTAGCTAGGTTAACCTCTTCCTGGAGCTCAGGGTGGCCCGGTCGCGCAATTTCTGCTTCTCGCAATTTGGACTCTGCCTTGCTCAGATCATCCAGTAATACCTTACGCATGTCTACATGTTTCCCTATGCACTGGCCCCTAACTACCACCTTGAAGGCGTTCCATTCCATCACTCTAGAGGTAGTGGATCCCTCTTTCTCTGCGAAGTATTGAGTTATCCCCTCCTCCAGTGTCACGTGAAACAACGGGTCGTCCAATGTCTCAGGTCGCAGCTTCCAAGTCGGGACGCACAAGACCTCAATCGCCCAATCTAAAGTGACCAACATAGGGTTATGATCCGAGATTGTCCTAGTAAGGTACTCAGTCCGTGCTACAGCTGACATCACGAGCGGAGAGCACAGTATTGCATCAATCCGAACGTGTAGGTCATGCAGGCTAGAGAAGTATGAGTAGTCCCGTTCAAATGGGTGTTGTGTGCGCCAGGCATCCATCAGGTCCCACCCCTTTTGCCAGTCCAATCTACCCTTCGTGAGGCAGTGTACAGGGGAGTCCCTTAGTGGTGGGTGGGATCTATCTAAAGTTGCATCCGTCACCGAGTTGAAGTCTCCTCCAATCAAAATAGGGCCCGCTAAATAGTGTGCAAGTGTCCCAGAAAGTCCCGACAAGAAGGCCAGCTGTTGAGTGTTCGGCGCATATATGCTACATAATACTATGTCTCTTCCCTTGAGCCTGCCCTCTACTGCAACATACCTGCCCTCAGGGCCTATTATGTGTCTTGTCACCTGAAAAGGGGTGCCCGCCTTTATCCAAATTAACGCGCCCCTAGCAAATGCTGAGTAGGTAGTGTTAAATACTTGTCCCCTCCACCTCCTCTGCAGAGCGATACCTTCCTGTTTTGTGAGATGCGTTTCTTGCAGCAGTGCGATATGTACCCCCCTGCGGACCAGATAGGCATGTACCTTATGCCTTCTTGCCATTGTGTGTAGTCCCCGCACATTCCAGGTTATACATTGCAATGTACCCGTATTAGCCATTGTCCCATAGTAGCTGCCGTAGCATCACACAAAACCCTGTCCCTGCGTAAGTGGTGGTGCCCCCCCCAACATGTCTCCAAGTCCTCACATGTCTCGTCCCCCTTTTGCTCAGAATCAAACAGTTGCCAATGAAGAAAAACCCCAACAGTTCCCTCACCCACCTCCCAGAACAGGCCCCAATATCAAGCTATCAGTTCCCATCCAAACTCAGTTGTTCTTCTCAACCCCCCACCTATATCATGGTCGTAACCGTGGGTGCCTTAAAGGCTAGTGGAATGTGGCTCAGACCGGAAGGCAGCTACGCAAGCCACCCCCCGCACCCACTGATTCCCCCATAGTTAGCAGCGGTGTGACATCCCGGTGTGTGACCCTCATCTGCATTACCTTTCAGTTCTTAAATACCCCCAACATCAGTATTGTCCGCTGCCTGTAACCTCCATGTCAAAGGCTCAAGATCTCTTCTGACTTCTGCGGCGTTACCAAGGGGCCTTTGGCGCTGTGTACGTCCGACTGGTCTGTCTCAGAGCCCGAGGCGTGGTCTTCTGATTCCGTGCCCTGCTTTGAAGGGGAAGCATCAGATCTCGATAGCGTCTCTACCGCCTTTAGCGCGGCCTTTCTCTCCTCATCCGTTTGGGACGCAGAAGGTTTCCGAGAGCCTTGTCGCCTTCTACGTAGTCTCTGTGATTTCCGCACCTGCGTTGTCATCTGCTCTTTTTCCTCTCGGAGTTGGGCACCGTCCGTGCCCGCCTTGTACGTTTCCCACCATGCCCATGCATCCGCTGACGTAAGGAAGAAGAGTGCCTTGTCGTCCAGCACCACCCGAAGCTTAGCCGGGAAGAGCAGAGAGTACGGTATGCCTTCAGTTCTTAGTTCCTGTATAATGGTCAAGAAGGAGGCTCACATCCGCTGTGTCTCAAAGGTGTGATCAGGAAATAATGTCACCTTGCTATTCGCTATCTGGAATGGCCCGCATCTCGGGCTCTCTGGAGCAGCAAGTCCCTGTCCTTATAGTGCAGCAGTTTGGCCATAACCGGTCTTGGCGGTTGTCCCGGTCTAGGCGATTTAGCCGGGACGCGATGGGCGCATTCCAGTGTAAAGAAAGGGGAGAGGCCTTCCGGCGCCACCGTTTTCTTAAGCCAGTTGTCCAGGTACTCAACCATATCGCCCCCTTCTGTTTTTTCTGGAATGACCACTATTCGGATGTTACTGTGTCGACTCCTGTTTTCGGCGTCCTCAGCCCTCCTCTCCAGTGTTTGTATTCGGTCTAAGGCGTCCGCTAGCTTCCCCTACATAGTTTTGTGGGCAGGGGCCAACTCACGCAGGGTATCCTCCGTATCCTTGACTCCGTCTTTAAGTTTTTCGTGGTCAGCACGAAGGAGGCCCAAACCTGACGCCCCTTGCGCAATATCCTGTTGCAAAGTGTCTCTCGTCGTCACGATAGCCTCCAGTATGCGGTCCTGAAGTTGTTGCAGATCTGAAGGGCAAGCGAGAAAAACCCTCTGGTGTTTCGGAGGCCATAGCTCCCTCCGTCTTCCCCTTGTTCTTCACCATGATTACAAGTTGCCCTTTGTGCAGGTACTCTCAGCGTACTTTGCAGCCCTAGGGATGCCTCCGTGGTCTCCTCCCGTGTGTGGGCCCGTAGTGGCTATCCCCGTTGGTTCTGCGGGTCCCCAACTGTATGCTCAAGGGTAGTACCAGTGTCAGTTGACTCCCAGGTGCACGGAGCCGTCCTAGTTAAGTATGGCCTTCCACTTCTAGTTTGTATAGTTTCTCCACTCTCCCCCGGGGTTCATCCGCCAGGTACCCCCTGGTCCCCGTGGTGCTTCGCTGCTGGTGGATCTCAAGCGCAGTCAGGTTTCGCGCTACTTGTGGTCTCTTGAAGTCAGGTCCGTATGGTGTGAGATGGACCGGTCAGCCCTGGGCACTCCCCATCCTAATTATACTCTCCTGCCGGTACATGAACCTGGGCTGCGTGCAGGGCTCAAACTTGTTTGTGTTCGGTCCCTCCAACAGGTGGGCATCCGTGCCATCAGCCACCGGCTTGTCTCCTTCTCCCACACACCTTCGCGCCACTTCAGCCACGGGGCATCTCCTTGGGCCTCCTCAGCTCCTGGGCAGTCTTTCTCAGCTCAGGTCTCTTGTTCATAGGTTCGGGACGTTCCCGCAGCGCTTGCCGGCGATAATGAGGGGTCGTGGGGTCTAACTTCCTCTTCAGGCCCCGCGCAAAGTTAGGACTCTTCCTCTTGTCAAACTCCGTCTGCTGGGCAATCTCGTTGGTGCTGCTGCTCGCCAGCCTCATCCACTGTT
Organism: Lissotriton vulgaris; assembly: GCF_964263255.1. Lineage (NCBI taxonomy): Eukaryota > Metazoa > Chordata > Amphibia > Caudata > Salamandridae > Lissotriton > Lissotriton vulgaris. The sequence continues at coordinate 354,596,415 of NC_141689.1, read as the reverse complement.
GCCTCCGTGCACCTCTGCAGCTCTCAGTGTGATCCGAGGCTGCTCCCGGGTCTAGGCGCTTTCTGGGGGTCCGTCCGCTGCCCAGACGTTGTATCCCTCCACTAATTGTTTAGCAGCACTCCCCCAGCTCGCTCACCTCACGCCGCCGTGTTGTGGTCCATTTCCGGGATCTCCCAATCGTGGGGGGGAGGCCGAAGAGGCGCTGTGCGCTCCTCTGATAGCAGAGGGGGGCCTGTCGGGCTGCTCTCCTTCCAGGTTCCGCAGTCCGATCCTCTCCTTGCGGGCGGATTGGGGCTCTTGCCGCGGGTAGGCTTCGTGTTACACATCAGCGCCCGGCAGCTCTTCACACGCTGCCGGTTCAGCCTCAGCCGCTCATTCCAGTCACAGGTGCCCCGACTCCGTTGCCTCTCACCTCGCCGTCGTCCCTCTCAAATCTTCCACTGTGCTGCCCACGCCGCGCTGTGCCCTTCCGCCTTCACCATCAGGGAGCCTGCCGGCCATCGCGTTCACTCAGGTCTTCAGCGATCGTCTATGAGTTGGCCCTTGTCAGCGGTCAGGCTCTTCTCCCTCCAGGCCCTCGCGTGGCAGCTGCAATTCCCTCCGTAGGGGAAAGGAGCTCGTCCCTCTCCGCTACTGCTCTGATTCAATTTCACAGCGCTCTGCCGGCCCCTTAATTGTGGAAACAGTCCTGTCGGACCACCGTTCGCTGCAGCAGGTGGTATCCTGAATGCCTGTCCGCCTCTCAAACGATTAGGGTCTCCGCAGGGTATCGACTTCGGCAGAGGTCCCGCAAATCCAATTCATCAGTTTACGCCGCCATCTTACGGAGCTTCCTCCAGCTCGGTTCGTCTCAGGAGCCGGTCGATACCACAATCTGGGGCTTTGGGGCTCGCTGTGCCAATGTCTGTGTACACCAGGGGGTTCGTTGTGCTCTCCAGAGTGCGCCTCTCCTGGGGATGTACCTCACTTCTGAGATCGCCCGTCAGTTCTCTCTGGCATCGGCGGTGTCCGCCATTTTAGGCTCCTACGCGCGCCGGCTCCTCGTCCTCCCCTCCCGACCAGCGCCCTCTCAGCTGGCTCCGTGTGTGCTCCCAGGGGTGTCACTATGTTTCCCCTTGTCTCCGGCGCACAGATGAGGGTAGTCGCTGTAGTCACCGCACCGTTTTTCAGGATTAATAGGGGGATCGGGCGCGGAGCTCCGAGCTCACGCTGCCATTCCCTCGGGCATCCAAGCCACGCCCCCAGACTCTATGAAAGATGTTGCAGCTTGGATGAGCAGCAGCTGTCTGAAACTCAACCCGGAGAAGACAGAAGTCCAAGTCCTCAAACCCTCCCCCTCCACATAGGACAACTCGCTTCAAGTGGATCTCCCGAAAGCAGAAAGACCGTCTACCATAACAAGCAGACTGGACTAGGGAAACACCCTCCACGCTGGAATCAATAAATCCCTGCTACGCAAGCTCCAGACCATCCAGAACACCGCGGCCAGACTCGTCCTCGGCATCCCACCACATGAGCACATCACCCAACACCTGCAAGACCTCCACTGGCTCCCCATTGAGAAGAAAGTAGCCTTCAAGCTACTCACCCATGCCTACAAATCCCTCCACCAAAGCGAACATCAACAACAGTCTCTTTCCACGTACCCAAATGAAACCTCCACTCCGCCGAACTCGCCCTGGCAGAAACCATGAGCATCCGCAGAACCAGACTGGGTGAAAGAGCCTACTCCTACATCCTAGCCAAAGACTGGAATGAGTTCCCAGTCAATATCAGATGGTCCCCGACTCTGCACACCTTCAGGAAGAGCCTCAAGACTTGGCTCTTCGCCTGATCGGGAGCTGCCCCCCAGCGCTGTGAGACCCTCACCAATGAGTAGCATGATTTAAACCCCCTGATTGATTGATTTATTGAGTGATAAGATGATGTTTTCTCAATGTAAGAAAGGTAAGGCTTATGTTTTAAAGCCTTCCAGGTGTGTAGATTTGCTGAGGCTGAATGTCCCAGGTAGGACATCCTTCAGAAAATTAATTTTAAGCGTGGAGGTAGAACTTCCACCACCTGAAGTAAGAGGTGTGGGAGGAAGGTCTCTGAGCTGAGGCCAGCCTATTTAAACAAAAAAAAACATTGATAAGTTTTGTGTTACACAAAGCTTGAACAGTGTAAAAAATACACAAAGTTGTGAGTGAGCCAACTTTACAAATTCACATCCTTCTACTTTAAGTCACATCCAATTGACAGGATTTCATTGTACTTTATTTCATTATACCTTAACTAAGTCTAGTGAAACTCAGTGAAGTGCAAAAAATACTCTGCTGTGCTCCTCAGAGCTCCCCAAGCAGTGGAGTGCATTAGAAAAATACTGTTCATAATAATTTTCAGTGCCAGGTGTTTGTCAGCGCTGTGAAATTTTCATGAACGGCACCATGTAGAACGCAAGGAGGTGCAAGCGGACGCTGCTTCCTTTTAGACGCTCAAGTAGATTTTCTACTCAAGCAGTAGCTTTCTCAACACAAATGGATGGTTTCTCAATGTGTGCGGTTGCGAGCATACCCGGCCAACCGCATTGAGAAATCTGACTGCTCAAATTGAGGAATCTCACTGGGCGGTTGATTTTCCTCACTCAGGCTTGCCAACTTCATGTTGACGACCGCGAATAAGGACAAATCTCAAGGGGAGGTAGATTTTCCTTGCTTGTGCTCGCCAGCTTCATGTAGGGCTCCTTCTTTGAACTCCCGCATCAGATATTAAAAATATTAGACATGATGCTCATACAACTATTATGGAACAGGAATTGCTGCCTAGAGGTTATGAAACGCAAGTGGCAGCAAGGGAGGTTTGGAAATCCCGGACTTAGAGCTCCATTATTTTGCGTCAAAATTGCAGCATGCCTGGTTGGACACGGACCCCTCCTGGGAAAGGTCACTACTTGCATACACATACGGGGACCGGCAGTTAGGAGAGCTCCTTTGGACCACAGAGGGGCAACGGGAACAAAGTCCTCCATTGGTTAAACTACTAGCTGAAATGTGGAACTAAGTGGTCAGGAGGCTTATTCGAGAATTGCCATATGCCCCAGAGGCAGATTTCTTGCTTATGCCACCCTTCGTTCAAATAGAGCGGGTCATGTCAACTGACAAATGGAAGATTGGAGGCTGCCTAATGCTATATGACCTCTACCCGGACAACATAATTATTACCTATCAGGAAGCACTGGATACCTTTGGGATGGGACTGGGGCAATTTGTGCAATATGCCAAATAGCGGTAATTTTTAAATACTTCTTCACTATTTTATCATTGTTTTCACTCACCCCATTCCCCGGTCCACCGCCGATTAGCTGTTTGTGTGGAGGGAATCGGGACACATCAGGAGACGCGCAGGAAGTGATTGCTACTTCCGGGTCATCGAGAGAGTCAGATAACTACCAGCTCAGCTCACCCCTTTAAATTGGGACTCCTCTCTGTATGCGCACGGACGCGCTGACCAGAGACGAGCAGAAACCATCTCAGAGCAAGGAGCAGGACGCCACCCAAGGGCTCCTCAGTATTCGCGCTGCATTTCAAATAACTTAAAAAGAAATTCCACCTACTCCCAAGCCTTTGGTAAATTTTAAATACTTCTTCACTATTTTATCATTGTTTTCACTCACCCCATTCCTCGGTCCACCGCCGATTAGCGGTTTGTGTGGAGGGAATCGGGACACACCAGAAGACGCGCAGAAAGTGATTGCTACTTCTGGGTCATCAGGAGAGTCAGCTGACTAGCAGCTCAGCTCGCCCCTTTAAATTGGGACTCCTCTCTGTATGCGCACAGACGCGCTAACCAGAGACGAGCAGAAACCATCTCAGAGCAAGGAGCAGGAGTGCCGCCCAAGGGCTCCTCAGTATTCGCGCAGCATTTTAAATAATTGAAAAAGAAATTCCACCTACTCCCAGAACTTAGGTAATTTTTTAATACTTCTTCACTATTTTATCATTGTTTTCACTCACCCCATTCCCCAGTCCACAGCCAATTACGGTTTGTGTGAAGGGAATCGGGACACACCAGAAGACACGCAGAAACTGATTGCTACTTCCGTGTCATCGGGAGAGTCAGCTGACTAGCAGCTCAGCTCTCCCCTTTAAATTGGGACTCCTCTCTGTATGCGCACGGACACGCTGACCAGAGACGAGCAGAAACCATCTCAGAGCAAGGACCAGGAGCGCCGCCCAAGGGCTCCTCAGTATTTGGAATGCCTCTCTCCACGCGCAGCAAGCCCGTCTACGCCCGTCCGCGCCTCGTCCGGGCCCAGGGCCCCTTCCCCTGGTCGCCCCCACACAAACTCTGAGCCAAGGCGGATAACTTACAGCAGCAATCAACTTAAAACTATACTCGCCACCCTCAAAGACAAACAGAAATGCCCTCTAATCAACTTAGAAACTCTATCCACCAAAAAAACACGCGCACTGCCCAAATTGTCTTTTCATCCTACAACACCCTCACAGAAACTAACCTAACACAGATTCTTTATCCCCAATAGACCAAACCATCATCAACTCAGCTCTCATAAATGCCCGTTCACTATCCAAACATAAATATGAACTACTTATCCAAACATAAATACGAACTACTTAATCTCCTAGAAACTTATAAACTAGATCTCCTCTTCATAACCAAAACATGGGGGAACCCATCGTAAGGACAAGATTTCGCCACAGTAACCCCTGACGGCTACTGTGTCAGCAGATTGGACAGATCCATAAAAAAGGGGGTGGACTGGCTCTTATTTATCGAAATCACTACTCACTGAGAATCGACCCTATGCAATCTAAACTTGTGAAGCCTCTTCTTTCAGAATATCGATCCCACACTCATATTCCTTTAAAGGAATCCTCCTATACCGCCCACTGGGACCCAGAGCCGAGTTCCTATCCACCTTAGAGCAGCTCACTGAACCCTCAGTAGGAGAAAACAACTTCATACTAGGCCATTTCAATTTCCACATGGAAACCCACAATGACACGACACCGCAACCCTCTTAGCAGAGTTAGAAGCAACAGGACTCACTCAACTAATAACCAAAACCTACCCATTCAGCAGGCCATACTCTCGATGGGTTATTCATTAATAATAAACAAATCACCATCGGACACCCTTTCCCTTGGACAGATCACTGTGCAATCTTATTCAATATCCAAATAGAACACTACACCTCCAACCAAGTGATATCCACTACCTCCAAACAATTAAAAGCGTGGAAAAGTATTCCCCCGTCTGCCCTCTAAGCTCACCTTCTATCCTCCCAACCAGATCTTCCACCCAAGCCAGCAGCCACGCAATATACCCAGTGGCTCCAATCAGCCTTTAACACACTAGTTCCACTTAAATCCACCTCCACAAACAGGAAAACCCCATCAGCCCCCTGGTTCTCAGAGGCACTCAGGCTAGAAATACAATCCTGCAGAAACATAGAAAGAAAATGGCGTAGGAACTACGATTTAACTCAAAAAATTCAATACAAACTTGCACTAACTAAATACAAACAACTCATAATTTCAGAAAAAACTAAATACTTTACCAACCAAATTGAATCATCACAAAACTCCAGTAGCTTTTTCAGGTCATAACTAGACTGTCAGACCCCAAACCCAACCCCCCCTCAATTCCCACTCAAACATTTGGTAACTCCTTAGCCTCATTCTTTCAAGATAAAGTCAGCCACATATATACCAACTTTGCAACCAATCGCGCTGCTACCAACCTCACCACCTCCACCAGTGATACCACACTCACATCTATCTTCACACCACCCATCACCGTTAAGAACCCCACTGCTCCCACTCTCCTAGAGTTTTCCCAAGTCACTTCACACCACATTTCCTCCATCAAATCTGGATCCCCTAATGACCCCTGCCCCCCAGCTGTTCTGAAACTTATACCTGAATTCATAGCCCCAGCACTAGCCAGCAGCTGCAACTCTATGTTTACCTCGGGTATTTACCCTTCCAGCTGGAAACATACGGTCATCAAACATCTTTTAAAAAAACACAACCTCGACCCCACTGACACAAAAAACTACAGATCTATTGCCTACCTCCCTTTCCCCGCCAAAGTATTCGAAAAAGTTCTAAACAACCAGCTATCACACTTTATCAAACAAAACAACTGCGTAGACGACACACAATTTGGCTTCAGGAAGGCACATGGCACCGAGACAGCCCTCATTAAGGCCTCGGAGGAAATCAGAAGGATACTTAATCAGGAAGGAGCCGCAGCTCTGGTCCTCCTAGACCTCTCAGCAGCATTTGACACGGTCGATCATAACACCCTTATCGACCGTGACTCGGCACTAGGAAATCAAATACAAGGCTAAAACCCTGCTCACCTCTTTCCTCTCTAACCGGTCACAGTCAGTGACTCAGGGTAACTTCACATCCCCACCCTTCACCCTCCCCTGCGGAGTCCCTCGGGGATCCTTGCTAAGTCCTACTTTATTCAATATGTACGTGTCGGACTTGGCGAGGGTAATTAAGTCTCACAGCATGTTACTTACCACATATACGCTGACGACACCCACCTGGTGATAGAAACTCACAATAACGGCTCAAAAATTGCAGCTAATTTCCAAAATGTAATGCGCGCCATAAGCACTTGGATGGCAAACAACTGCCTCAAGTTAAATTCGGAGAAAACAGAGGTAATGATCTTTGGCAACCTCTCTCCTTGCTGGTCCCCTCAATGGTGTCCAGCAGACTTGGGACCCCCCTTCCCCGGTCAATAAAGTCAGAAACCTGGGCATCATTTTTGATGACTCACTATCATTTCAACAACATGCCAACAATGTGGTCTCATCAGCCTTCCACACCATAAAAAAAAAAGAAACTTCTACCATATCTCCCTTCCAGTGCGGGTAAAAAGATCATGACCACACTAGTTTTGTCCAAGATGGACTACTGAAACGGTCTATTCCTTAACACCCAAGAAAAGGTACCAAATAAACTACAAATGGTCCAAAACGCAGCGGCAAGGATCCTGACCAACACCCCCAAGTTTAAACCCATATCCAACATAATACGTAAACTTCACTGTCTGCCAGTTAGAAGCCATACCAAGTTCAAGGCCCTGTGTGTTGCATACAAAGCAATAAATAACACAGGACCTGAATTTCTAAAAATATCTCTCAGCCTCTACACACCTACCAGACCCCTTCGCTCCTCAGCAGCCAACCTAATAAATGTCCCTAGAACCAAAAAATCATCCTGGGGCGACAGAAGATTCACAATCGCCACAGCTCGTCTCTGGAATACACTTCCCTTCCACATTAAGACGGCCCCTACTCTCCTTACATTTCGCAAACAACTTAAAACTTGGCTGTTTAACTAATAACACTTAGCCCTCCTCCACCTCTCCCTCAACCGTCCGCAGCGCCGAGACACTTACGATTATTTGTGCGCTATTCAAATTGCAAATAAGTAATTAAAAAAAATCTCAACAACTATTGCCTACGTTTCCAGAGGCCCCAGGGCACACCCATATCCTGGTCACTATGGTTGCCATGGCTCGAGGGCAGAAACGTGTCACCCACCTATATAGGGCACTAAGGGATGACAAAAAGTGTGGACCCTTAAAAGTGGAGGAGAATTGGCAGCTGGTGTGTCCACAGGAGATTACGCCACAAGACTGGGAGAAATTTCATGAAAGCGTATGCAAAGTGTCGGTATGTAATAGATTCAAGCAGAGACAGTATAATATAGTTCACATGACCTACCTTTCGCCCAGGCGGCTGCTCGCTATTGATGGTTCTAGAGATCCTAGTGCTCTAGATGTCAATATGCTCAGGCGGATTTTCCGCATATGGTATGAACCTGTCCAACAATTCAGACATACTGGACGTTGATCCTAGAGTAACTGAATAGAATAATGGGGTGGAAAATTGCAAGACGATCAGGCTGTCCCTGGTTTTGGGGCTTATAAAAGCTAAGAGACGCATAGCGATCCACTGGTTAACTCAACGGGGCCGCTGCTAGCAAACTGGAAAACAGATCTGGGAGAATGGGCATTGGCTGAGGAGGGGCATATGCGTAGCACTAGAAGAGATGATAATCTCCCCGAACTGTTTCTGGCATGGGGGATGATGCTACAAGAGATAGAGGAACCGGCCCCAAATTCCACTCGGGCACTACCAGACACGGAACACCACGCTGGGGCTGTGGCCCATAGTCAGGAGGGGAGACAAGTGGACACCCATGATTGTATTTAGGATAGACGGAACTTGAGTTGTGTGGACCCGGAAAGGGGGGGTTGTGGATTACCTAGTTAAAGGTTTTGATAAATGTAGAATTGGACAAAATCTTCAAGGTAAAGTATATGCCAGAATAATTTGTTATTGGAATGTTCATTGTGTCTACGTGAGATGTAGTTGTATGTGTACATGGACAATACTCTTGAAACAGCAATAAAGAAATAAATAGAAAATCTCACACTTTTAGACCATTCTGCAAACCGAATACATACATTTGCAGTTAATTGCAGTTAATTGGTTAATGTGTCAGGGATGACAACTTTGAAACAAAACAATGGCATATTTTTTTAGCAGAACACAGATAACTGAGAGTTTTATATTCTCTGCTGGTCAGTAAGGACAATTTTTCAAGGCAAAATAAGATGGAAGAATATTGAAAAATTTTAATTTCCTACTGTTAGACATGACACCCTTGGCGTGGTTTTCCCATAGCTTTATGCCTCTGCCTCCTGTATTTTTGGTGCTGTGCTGGATTTCATTTTTGCTGGTTTAGATGCTTTGGACACTGCCACTGTTGATCAGTGCCAGAGTGTAAGTGCTCCCTATGGAAATTATCATATTAATTGGATGTACCTGATTGGCATATTTGTATCACCACGAAGTCCCTAGTAAAGTGCACTGGGTGTGCCAGGGCTGGTGATGACAGATGCTACTAGTGGGCCTGCAGCGCTGATTGTGCCACCCACATGAGTAGCCCTAAAATGGTGCCTCAGGCCTGCCACCGCAGTGCCTGTGTGCAGTCAGTGAACTGCCATGTCCTCCTGGTCAGTGTCCCCACTGGCTAGGCCTAACCCTTCCCTTTTTGTGCACATTGGTCACCCCTATGGAAGGCTCAAGGTACCCCCTTGGGCAGGGTGCAGTGTATATGAAAGGTAGAGCATGTACTAGTGCAGGTAACATGCTCTGGTAGAGAACAACAGCCATTGTGTGTGATCACTGCTGCAAGGTTATCTTGCTCCATAGTCTAACATGGGGGAGGCTGGTCCCAATGGCTGCTACCAGACTATCTTCCCATAGGAACAAGATAGGACATAAGGGATTGATATCCCTGAACTCAGAATTTAATAACACATCTTTTAGGAAAGGTTGTTTTTAAATTCTGTGTTTGAGAACAGTACTTTTAGAACGTGGCTGTTCTCTTGTCTGACCTTTGTGTGCCTGGACCTGCTTGTGGATTGACTGTCTGGTTTGAGGGTGACAGGGGCTGGGGAGCCCCCAGGAGGTTGTCTGAGTCAGCCTTAGGCTGAAGGACTGCATCTGCAACTAGAGTAGGGGGGGGGATAGCACCTGGGATTGAATAGGGCTGTGCCTGCCTGCCACAATGCTGGCTCCACCTCCTGCTGGGCGGCTGATGACTCTGCCCCTCACTCTGAAAAGAAGGAAGAAGCCAGGAAAACAAAGTACTCCAGCAACACCCAGAACTGGTTTAGACAGGGCTCAGGGCCCAATTGCACAAAGACTTCAAAGACTTTTAGGGGTATAGGAGAAGGATCCCTGACAACAGATTTTCAGATTTCTACAATCAAGAGGAACCTCTGCCTGAAGAAGAACCGCTGAAGAAACTAAGGAAGACTGCCCTTGCTGTGTGCTCTGGGGCTGACCTGTTTTGCTGCTCAACTCAAGGAGAGAAGAAGGGGACTTTGCTGTGACCCCTGCCTGCTTGATCCCCAGACGTTGCTGTGTGCTGTGTCTGCAAGAATCTCCAAGGGCCTGAGAAGAGCTGGCCTCCTGTCCTGGAATCCAGGGTCAAAAGGTTCCCTAGAAACTACAAGACGCTGTGAAGATCGTGCTTTGTTTGCTACTTGGTACGTGATTTGTAACTGCTGGCCGTGAAAGAGGATCGGTGTGCTCATCGGCACATTATTGCAGAAGATCGGAGGTTCGTTGTGCCTCCCTTCGTGATTTATCCCCCAAAAGGAATTGGTGGCTTCACGAGCGCTCTGCCCGCCTCTTTCACCCTAAAAACCGCTGTGCCGCTTATCACCGCCGCTGCCCGGGGCCTGAGGCAGCCTGTGAATCTCACCGTCCTTTGCCGGGGCCGGGGAGAGAGAAAGCGAAGGAGCTAAGCCCTGATTGGCTCAAAGAGACAAACCCCCTCAGCAACGCCGCACTGTGATTGGTTCCCGGGCCGCCGCATCATCCCCAGGCTCGCGCTGGGATTGGAAGCATCGCCGAGGGCTTGCCGAGGAGCTGTGCCCTGATAGGCTGACTCGCAGGAAGCTGCATCGTCACCAGGGGCTCGACTGTGGAGCCGCGTCCAAGTTGTGAAACGCCGAAGGAGCCGTGTGCATCATCCCCGGCCTGCCGTCCTCGCATCTGAAAGGTATTTAAGCTCCCCGCTGCTCGCTGGATTGTCGAGAGCGGGCGGAGAGCTAGCGGGACCGGCAGAGGCCGAGTGAGGGTCTTTTTCTTTAAGTAGACTCTCGGGTGCAAACACGCTAGAAGCGCTTCCTTAGAACAGCGCTGGGCACGATATTGAACCATCATTTTTAGTATTACCACCCGCATATAGTTTTCTTGGCTATTTGAGACTGAACTAACTTCCTGAATAAGTACAAGAACCAAACAATTCTATGACTGCATTACCATTGGTTTTTACTGCCTAAACTAGATAAAGATATTTTTGATATACTTACCTGTGTGGTGTCGGTTTGTGGGGCATTCTGGAATTATTGTGTGTGTTAAGTGCAACTATCCTACACATTGCCTTGGGGATAAGCCTGTCTGCTCGTGCCAAGCTACCTAGGGGGTGAGCAGGGGTTATCTACAGTGTGTATCTCTTTGCCCTGCCTAGATGTAAGGGTCCCTATTTGGTCAAAGGTACTTACCTCTGCCAACTAGAGACCCCCAGTTCTAACACCTACTAAATTATTTATGATGCACTCTAGCTATTCCTCACTCTATTTTGTTGGTGTAGTTATAATTTTGTATCCAAACAACATTGCTTCGTGGAGGATTGGAAAAGTATAATTCACAAATCAAAAGATTGATTTTGTAAATGATACTTGATTTGTGAGTGACGAAGAGCCAATCAGACCAGTGATCAGTTTGTGAATGTGGTGTCTGTTATTAGTCAATGACATGGTGTTGAGGAGGATACAGATGCTGGGGTAAGTTTTATTCTTGAACCATTAGCAAAAACTGTACCATGGATGTATTGAATAAACTGAATTAAATGGTTTGTGCCAATGAAAATTATATGTTTGTTACTATTGATAGCACCACTTTATATACCAATATTCCTCAAGATGCTGGTCTTGAAGCAATGGAGTACTTTTTGGACAACATACACGCGAAGTCCCCACTTGGTTCATCCTGGAATTGGCACAGATCTGTTTAAGAAAGATTTTTTTTACTTTGACAATTAACTTCATGAGCAAGTGATGGAGCCCATGATGTGGTGTCCCTTCACCTTGGAAATGGAAGTCATATGTGTGGCAAAATATGGAGACAGGTAGCTATATGATAAAAATCCTTTTAGAAATAACACCATGAGTTGAAAGCAAATTATAGATTATATATTGATATGTTTTGGAGAGGTGGAGAAGTTCATCCTCAGGAATTTGTGGACTGGATTAACAGCAGACTAGAGGATATCAAATGGATATAACATTTACATCACACTAGAATAAGAATGAAACTAAATTATTGGATCTTACTATCAAACAGGAGGTAGGTAATATCTACCTCACTCTGTATACAAAAGAAACTTATAGGAATATATTCATAAATTATTCAAGCCATCACCAGAGGAATCTAAAGTATCATTTACCTTAGAGTCAATTCTTGCGAATCGGAAAAATATTGCTTGAAAAGGGAGGATTATTCCAAAATGCAGAGCTAGGTTTCCTACCCTTACCCTTTGCGATAGAAAGTTAACATAACTTTCTATCACAAAGGGTAAGGGTCCGAAACCTATTTGGGATTTGAAAGGCTAATTCTGTGGGTGGCACAATCAGTTCTGCAGGCCCACTAGTAGCATTTGAAGTACAGGTACTTGGTATATGGGACACCACTTTACAAGGGGCTTACCAGTACAACAAATCTCCCAATCAGGTAAATGCCTCTGTCATCATGTTTAGGAAAGAAGAACATGCACTTTAGCACTGGTTAGCAGTGGTAAAGTGCTCAGTGTCCTAGGGCTAATAAAAATACTCAGCAAAAATGGGAGACAAAAAGGCAAAAAGTTGGTAGAAAGACCACCCTAAGGATGTCAGGTCTAACAGACAGTTATTCATACACAACGTTCTGCAGCTTGCTTGCAGGGTTTCACACAAAATCAAGGATTGGTTGCACATAATTGCAATTACAATTCCATATGCAAATTCTGTTCCTGGGAAAAATGCATCGAGATGGAAGGAGATGGTGTTCTGTGAATCTTATCACTCACAGCTAATTGTTGTGGTGATGATTAGTTTGCAATAATGGCATCAAAGCAGGAGGGCGGGGATTATCTTTCGGCTACAAAGGTTGTTTCTAAAACTCCCATTGAGTCAAGCTGTGCTACAAGGTATACTTCATGCACACATTTGTTTCATTGTATCATAACGTTCCAAATGTTTCCAAACAAATCCAATAGGGCTCAATATAAAGTTTGACCTGCAACGCTTCTTTCCCAGTCAGATTCTTATTGAAAGTTTTTCCTGGCGACAACCTTCAGAAAGAAAAAGGCTGTATTAGCATTATTTGCGCAATTTCCCCCGGCGCCCTGCTCTGCTCCCCCCTCCATTTTGTCTCCGGTGTTGTTGTTGTCCTACTCCCTGAGCCCGCCCCGCCTCCCAGCTGAGACGCCCTCCCACTACCTATTTCAGCGCCCCCTGACCTCGTAGCGCTGTGACTCCTCGTCGCTCCTGCCCGAGTGGTCGCTCCCTGGTCTGCCTGTCTGCTGAAACGCGGTATTGGTGATCAGCGCTGCATAGCATGTGACTGTTGTATTGCACTTTTACTTGAAAACGTATTTGTTTCATTTGTGCCTGTATTAGCATTATTTGCGCAATTTCCCCCGGCGCCCTGCTCTGCTCCCCCCTCCATTTTGTCTCCGGTGTTGTTGTTGTCCTACTCCCTGAGCCCGCCCCGCCTCCCAGCTGAGACGCCCTCCCACTACCTATTTCAGCGCCCCCTGACCTCGTAGCGCTGTGACTCCTCGTAGCTCCTGCCCGAGTGGTCGCTCCCTGGTCTGCCTGTCTGCTGAAACGCGGTATTGGTGATCAGCGCTGCATAGCATGTGACTGTTGTATTGCACTTTTACTTGAAAACGTATTTGTTTCATTTGTGCCTGTATTAGCATTATTTGCGCAATTTCCCCCGGCGCCCTGCTCTGCTCCCCCCTCCATTTTGTCTCCGGTGTTGTTGTTGTCCTACTCCCTGAGCCCGCCCCGCCTCCCAGCTGAGACGCCCTCCCACTACCTATTTCAGCGCCCCCTGACCTCGTAGCGCTGTGACTCCTCGTAGCTCCTGCCCGAGTGGTCGCTCCCTGGTCTGCCTGTCTGCTGAAACGCGGTATTGGTGATCAGCGCTGCATAGCATGTGACTGTTGTATTGCACTTTTACTTGAAAACGTATTTGTTTCATTTGTGCCTGTGTTAGCATTATTTGCGCAATTTCCCCCGGCGCCCTGCTCTGCTCCCCCCTCCATTTTGTCTCCGGTGTTGTTGTTGTCCTACTCCCTGAGCCCGCCCCGCCTCCCAGCTGAGACGCCCTCGCCCCTCCCCCCCCACCATCCATTTATGGCCAATGCCCCCACGCGCAGCGTCCACGCGCTACGTACACGCCGAAGGTGCGCCAAAGGTAAGCCCGTCTACGCCCGTCCGCGCCTGGACCGCGCCCAGCGTCAGACCCCCTGGCCCCCGTCCCTCCCAGCCCTCCCTCATTACCTACGATGCCGCCACCCTCCTAGCCCTTAACCCCGGTCGCGCCCCCAACTGCGTCCAAGCCACTCCTGGACACACCCATGGACCTTTCTCTTGCTACTCCTGCAAATTCATCGGCACCGACATCATCTCCGCTACGACCACACCACAGATTCCCGACCCCAACCACCTACAGTGCATCCTTCTCAACACTCGTTCGGTCCACAGACACGCCATTGACCTATGGAATCTACTAGACACCATCTCTCCAGACGTCGCCTTCCTAACGGAAACATGGATGAACGCTTCCTCCGCCCCAGACATCACCATTGCCATCCCAGAAGATTATAAGATCACACGCAAGGACCGTACCGGCCACACAGGAGGAGGAATCGCTATCGTCCATAAGAAATCAATCCGCATCTCAACCAGCTCTGACGCCAACCTCGCCAACTCCGAACACCTTCACTTCCAGATCCACATCGACCCCAAGACCACACTCAGAGGCACCCTCCTCTACAGACCACCAGGACCCCGCGCAAAGTTCAGTGAAGACATCACGGACTTCATCACTCCACACGCTCTCCCCTCCAAAGACTACATCCTTCTGGGAGACCTCAACTTTCACCTTGAAAAGATCAACGACCGCAACACCACCACCCTCTTGGACAACCTCGCCAACCTCGGACTTAAACAACTGGTCACTTCCCCCACCCACATCGCAGGTCACACACTCGACCCCATCTTCTCCTTCAGCCACACTACGGATCTCCTCTGGACTGACCACAGCTGCGTTCACTTCACCTACAACAAACCAAAACCCACCAACCACATCCAACCAACTCTGCAAAGAAACTGGAACAAAATCACCACTGACCAAATCTCCGCATCGCTCCTTCTAAACACCCCAGCCCACTCTTCTAACGCAAACGAAGCCGCCGCCAACCTCACCTTATGGTTATCCAACACCGCCGTCACCTTAGCACCACTGAAGAAACGTCAAAGCAAACCTGGCAGCAAAAAGGCCTCTTGGTTCAACGATGATCTCAAGAAGTCCAAGAAACTATGCCGCTCCCTTGAAAAGGCCTGGAAAAAAGACCCTACCACTAGCACCAAGGACGCCTTCAAAAACGCCACCCGCACTCACCACCAACTAATCCGAAAGGCCAAGAAAACAGCATTCAAGGATCGACTTGACAACAACGCCCACAACAGCAAGGAACTTTTCAACATCGTCAAGGAATTTTCCAATCCCTCGGCCAACTCCAACGACATCACCCCCTCTCAAGCCCTCTGCGACTCCCTAGCCTCATTCTCCCACAACAAGATTGCAGACATCCACAACAGCTTCGACAACCAACCCGGAAACCAACCCACCCTACCTTCTGCTGAACATTCTCCCCCCGTGAACACCCTTTACGACTGGAACCCAATCTCCACTGAGGACACCATCCGCCTGATGAATTCCATCCACTCAGGATCCCCCACAGACCCATGTCCTCACCACATCTTCAACAAAGCAGACTCCGTCATAGCACCACACCTTCGAGACGTCATCAACTGCTCCTTCAACTCCGCCACCTTCCCGGAAAGCTGGAAACACGCCGAACTCAGCGCCCTTCTGAAAAAACCCACAGCGGACCCCACCGAACTCAAAAACTACCGCCCCATCTCGCTCCTTCCATTCCCGGCCAAGGTCATCGAGAAAGCTGTCAACAACCAGCTCGCCGCCTTCCTCGAAGCCAACAAATCCCTCGACTCCTCACAATCTGGCTTCCGAGCAAAACACAGCACTGAGACCGCCCTCATCGCAGCAACAGATGACATTCGAACTCTACTGGACAATGGAGACACAGTCGCCCTCATCCTCCTCGACCTCTCTGCAGCATTCGACACAGTCTGCCACAGCACTCTTTTACAACGCCTCAATAACATCGGAATCCAAGGAAAAGCACTTGAATGGATCACCTCGTTCCTTACCGGAAGAACACAGAGAGTCCGCCTTCCACCATTCAAATCCGAGGCCACTGAAGTCATCTGTGGCGTACCACAAGGATCCTCACTCAGCCCCACCCTCTTCAACGTATACATGAGCCCCCTCGCAGCCATCGCCCGCCAACACAACCTCAACATCATCTCTTACGCGGATGACACTCAACTGATCCTTTCTCTCACCAATGACCCCAGCACCGCAAAAACTAACCTACACGAAGGAATGAAAGAAGTTGCCGAATGGATGAAACAAAGCCGTCTGAAACTGAACTCAGACAAAACTGAAGTCCTCATCTTAGGTACATCCCCCTCTGCATGGGACGACTCCTGGTGGCCGGAAGCCCTCGGAAAAGCACCCATCCCGACAGACCACGCACGGAACCTAGGCGTCATCCTGGACTCCTCACTCTCAATGAACAGACAAGTCAGCGCCGTATCCTCTTCCTGCTACAACATTCTTCGCATGCTCAGAAAAACATTTCGCTGGATCCCCACCGAAACAAGGAAAACAGTCACCCATGCTCTGGTCACGAGCCGACTGGACTACGGAAACACCCTCTACGCAGGCACTACCGCCAAACTCCAGAAGAAACTCCAACGAATCCAAAACGCCTCAGCCAGGATCATATTAGACATCCCGCGCAACGAACACATCTCTGGTCACCTTAAAGACCTCCACTGGCTACCCGTCAATAAGAGGATCACTTTCCGACTGCTAACCCACGCACACAAATCACTCTACGACATCGGACCACAATGCCTCAACTCACGACTATCCTTCTACACCCCCTCCCGCCAACTACGTTCTTCCAACCAAGCCCTCGCCACTGTACCTCGCATCAACAAGACCACCATGGGAGGCAGATCCTTCTCATACCTGGCTGCTAAAACATGGAACTCACTCCCCGCTTACCTTCGCCTTACCCAGAACCACCTAGCATTCAGAAAGCAACTTAAAACGTGGATATTTGACAAGTAATCCCCCCCCCCCTTCCTAAGCGCCTTGAGACCCCCTGGGTATGTAGTGCGCTATATAAATTCTCTGACTTGACTTGACTTGACACAATCCACCCTAAACAGACCTTATGGTGTAATGTACTAGCTCGGGTGGCCTGTCCTTGGTTGGGCAGTCAGCGAAAGTATTCCATCAACAGAATCAATAGGAGATCTGTCAATGTAACACTAACGGTTGATCCATTTCTAGATGAGTGTTACAGCAAACAAATGATGAAAGGAATGCTGACAATACAAACATTCTCCACCAGTCAAAAGATCTGGGTTAAATCCATTGTTCTTTTGCCCACTATGCCACCCCAATTTGGACCCAGCATATGCAAATCAGTCTTGACCCTGTGCCCCATGGGAACAGTCGAGACCGAACTGCCAGGCTAGGTCTTCCCTGGACCGGAAACAATCATCCTGGGACCCGTTTGAGGGTATGTCACCCTTCTTCTGCCAGGCTAGCTTGAATACAGTGGCACAGTGAGCAAGGAACTCACATCTGGGCATACCCATCCTAATTAGGGCGAAAAGTGTTATAGCAAACAAATGATTGAGGGAATGCTGACAATGCAAACATTCTACCCAGTCAAAAGATTTGGGTTGAATCCATTGTTCTTTTGCCCACTACGCCACCCCAGTTTGGACCCAGACATATGCAAATCAGTCTTGACCCTGTGCCCCCATGGGAACAGTCCAGACCGAACTGCCAGGCTAGGTCCTCCCTGGACCAGAAACAAGCACCCTGGGAGAGGTTTCAGGGTATGTCACTCTTCTTCATCCAGGCTAGCATGAACCCAGTGGCACAGGGAGCAAGGGACCCACGTCTGGGCATACATCCCACTTAGGGCGAAAAAGTGTCACAGCAAACAAATGATAGACGGAATGCTGACAATGCAAACATTCTCCCCCAGTCGAAAGATCTGGGTTGAATCCATTGTTCTTTTGCCCACTACGCCACCCCAGTTTAGACCCAACATATGCAAATCAATCTTGACCCTGTGCTCCATGGGAACAGTCCAGACCGAACTTCCAGGCTAGGTTCTCCCTGGACCTGAAACAAGCATCCTGGCACCAGTTTCAGGATATGTCAACCTTCTTGAGCCAGGCTAGCTTGAATCAAGTGGTGTAATGAGCACAGGACATACATCTGGGCATACCCTTCCCACAATTGTTTCTTTTGCAGATGTCGCCCTAAGTGGGAAGGGTATGCCCAGACGTGTGTCCTGTGCTCACTACACCACTGTATTCAAGCTAGCCTTGATGAAGAAGGGTGATGCCCGGAAGCCGGTCCCAGGATGCTTGTTTCCATTCCAGGGAGGACCTGGCTTGGCAATTTAGGCTGGACTGCTCCCACAAGGAACAGTATCAAGACTGATTTGCATATGGCTGGGTCCAAACTGGGGTGGTGTGGTGAGCAAAAGAATGATGGATTAAACCCAGATCCTTGTGACTGGGATGAATGTTTGCATAGTCCAGCATTCCGTCCATCAATTGTTTCTTTTGCATATGTCGCCCTAAGTGGGAAGGGTATGCCCAGAGGTGTGTCCCGTACTCACTACAGAATTCAAGACAGAGTACCCTGTTCGACAAACTCAAAATCAGAGCCTAAGTGAAGAATTGCATTTTCACTAGAGCTTTTGTTTGATTGAAGGACACAAAACTGTATCCAGACTATACTCACTATTTTAGACCTGGACATTTGGAGTCAAGGATATCCCAAGAGAATTGTAGTAACTTTGTTGCTAGAATACAATTAAAACTTAGAGGCAGATTTACAATAAACTAATGCAGCACGGTGGCACAAGTAATTTTGCTGTGCTGTGTTCGTTTTGTAGCACAGGGATGCAACATATTTACAACAATATGTCGCATCTCTATGCTTACCCCGGTGCTGGGGCACAAACTGCTGCCATGAGCCAACGCAGGCACACCCTTGCACAATGATGCAAGGATGCTTGTGTCACGGGGATGATTGTTTATGTGCAGGAATTTTTTTCCTTCATGCACATAAACAATCAAAAATGGCGTTTTGCAACTTGTATATGTGCTGCATTAGCGCACATAGAACTTGTAAAACATAATTGATTTAAAGGACTGTTTATGTACAGGAAGGCAACCTTCCTGTACATAAACAATCATTAGAGGTCATTTCCTCGTTCTATGTGTGCTGCAGGATGCAGCACACATAGAAAGAGGAAAAGAATGAGGAGAAATTAATACATTTCTCTCACGTTGTGCCTCCCTTCGCCTCCCCAGGGGGGCATAACATTCAGACGCATTTCTAGATTTACTATTTCTTGTAATTCTGGAAATGTGTCTGGTTCCATGGGTGTTGCGTAGGAACACCCACAGCAACACCCATGGAACGCCCTTTTCACGCAAAGTGCTGTGTGCAAAGGGGCCGCATTCACCAGGACAGGAAAAGCCATGCACACTGGCTTTTCCTGTCCTTTTAAATATGGAGCAAAAAAATGCGCTGGTGGTGCGTCACGAACAGTGACGCACTGGCAGTGCAAGGGGCTTGTAAATCTGCCCCTTATTTATTTATTTATACATTTGTAGAGCGCATGGTTACACCAACGGTGTATCCTCGCGCTAAGACCGGCACTCTGAAAGGATGTGACTGAAATCTGCATGTCCCACAGAGTTGCACAGACTATTCGAGATATTGCTTTTTAGTACTTAAATAATACTTTCACCTTACCCCTAACCATTACCCTCTCTGTGTCCCTTGCCCAAGTTCTAACACCATTCCCAAAAGCACCTTTAAGGCTAATCTGAACCCTGATCTTTGCTCTATCCCAAACATCATCCCTTATTCCAACACTACTCTAACCTCACCACTGAACATAACCTTGCCCTTTGTCTCACTGTAACCCTATCTATTACTCTACACCCATCTACACAGGCAATACAATTATCGCTGTTTTAGTGGCAGAAAACTGCCGCTAAAAGAGCGATAATGGGCTTGATAATATGCTCTATGGAATTCCAATGGAAACCCGTGTTAGATGTCTTTCACATCTAACATGGGCATCAATTGGAATTCCATAGAGCATATTATCAAGCCCATTATCACCATTTTAGCGGCAGTTTTCTGCCGCTAGAACTGCGATAATTTTATCGCTGTCTTGATAATGCCCCATAGTCTTCTTGAAGGAGACTGAGTAATCCCTCAGTGCAGCTTCTTTGAGTGATCTCATTCTACATTTACTGAAAGTTTCACTGGATCCTGACACCATTTTAATAGTAGTTTAGCGGTCCCTATCAGACCAGTGAACAGAATGAAGAGAAGGTGCAGCAGGCACGGGGAACTAACAGTCAGGTAGTCGAAAGAACTACACAGAAATGTGAAGATTTTCTCCCTAGCAGAGGTTTTCAAACACATTGGGTGACCTGTCTTCTGTATACCTTTACAGAAACCTGATCCATTTGTAAAATATCAACATACTTTCAGAGTTATATATCAGGGAATTTCTAGCACAGATGGAGTAGAGGTCAGAGAGCAGCCAGGCAAGATGGCCTCTTTGGAGAAGTGCGTATCCTAAAACCACTTGAGAGGAAGTCACTAACCTCGGTGACTTGAAAGATGAGTGTGACATTTTGATACCATCCATGGGACTCTTTGGGGCATATTTACAAGGAAGTGGTGAAGCGTGTCGTTAAGCCAAGAAGGCTAACAACATGCTTTGTCACTTTAGAAAGTGACAAGGCAGCACACATGGAAACAGCATAAACAAGGAGATATAAAGCATTTCTCCCCGTTTTCCCCGTTTAAGACTTGGTTTTCCCTGGTCTTAATTTTGGCACTGCCTCTTATTTACGCTGCTCTTGTGAATAGGGGGCAGCGTCAAAATCAATGCACTTTGTGGTGGAACGCCCACGACAACACCCATTGCAAGCCCCTTTCACGCGACACTTTCACTTACACTTATTTACAAGGGAGCGTGAAGTCACGTTAAGTGGCTTAATTCTCTCTTGTAAATAAGGCAAAGTTCCTAAAAGTGACATAGTGGTGGCAATAGGGGCTTGTAAATATGCACCTTTGTTTGATATCTAGTGCTTGAGTTTGTCAAAGAAGTTCTGTGCATGATTCTGCTACTTGTATCCTCCTACACCCTTCTGGTCTTAACTTACTCGATTCCATAGGGAAGTTACAAATATGTTTGTTCTGTTATATTTACACACCCCTGCGGAATTATGAATGCAAGGGATAGAAGCTTCAATAACTTCTAGCTGATTAATATAAGGCTAAAAACGTGGTTACATTTTAGAAGTACTGTTTTCTAATATCTCTGTTTTTAACAAAACAACTAAGTAGCAAAAACAGTGTTCTAAACAGAGCCTTCTGTATAACTTCGTCTATGGATATTCTACAAAATTCCACAAAACATTATGCAAATTTATGTAAAAAATCAATCAATTTTTATAGTGCAAAATGCATCCTTGTGCTCTTTTTGAGCTTGTGGACTCATTTGCTCTAAAATCGCTCAAACAACACGCAAATAACCTTCTGTCTCTTCTTAATGTTTAAGTGCTACCAATATAAGACTTTTACACAGCCAGAATCAAAATTCTACGAAGAAGTGGAGTGCCATCATTTCGAGCATTTTATGTAACAATCAAAATGTGAATTGCTCTAGGTGACCTCGGCCTCTCTAATCTATGGGATAATCCATCTGGGGAACCCTTTCCAAGCAAAAACATAATCAAGAGTTTATATTGGGATTGGATAGATGGTAAACTTTGGAGCAGAACGAGGTCAGATACAATGGCGGGCGCTTCTTAGAAATCAAACTGTGTCCTATACTGGAACTATACTGGGGCAGTATTACTAACCCAGGGGATAGGAAGCTTTTCTTCCAGTTGAGATCAGGTGCCCTCCCTCTGAGATCATTGACGGGTAGGTGGAGGAGTGTAACTACCTCGTGCTGCCCGGTTTGTGGTGCAATTAAGGAAAGTATAGGTCACTTTTTATTCTTGTGCAAAGCTTATGCCACCCCGAGAAGAGTTTGGTTAGCTCCCGTTTGTAGAAATCTCGGGACATCCAGGGGTGTTGAGGCACTACGAATTATTTGCACCGCCACTGATATGTCTATTGTTCTAGGAATAGCAAAGTATCTGGGGTGGGCATGGTCTATTAGACGGAGGGCAATTTCTACCAATGTAATATAACTAGGGTATTCAGGGATCTCTGTGTAAATGTATACAAAATATTTTCTTCTATTGTTTATGTATGTACAAATGTTTTAAAAGTATGTATAAATAAGGAATTTTTTTTAATGTGATGTATTTTAAATGTATGTTTGTGCTTTTATGAGTATATTCCTCGAATAAAGCCTTGACTTACTTAGAATTGCTTTGAACTGAGCAAGATTAAAGAAGCGTAAATATAATTTCGCCCTGGCCTAGTCTAAACCTTCTGACCCTGGTAGACCACATACAGAACTACAAGTTCCCAGACATTTTGAACGATTTTTTTTATCTTGTCGCCACTGATCTTGAAATAAAGGCTGTTTTAATCAGTAGAGATGAACAGAACCTATTATAAAATTAATAACATAAAAACATCTCAGAACTGGTTATCAGATGTCATTTGACAAGGGCAACAGAAGCTGTGATGTTCCCAGGATACTGAACCACCCACAGCTACAACCATTTTTTCCCTCAGTTGCACTCTGCTCAGCTACTGCTCAACTGAATAGTCATGGTGGTGACCTTGTACGCAAAAGTACAACTAATGAACCGATCCGACCAGGTTACATCCCTTCTTTTGGTTTTAATTTTAATTTGTCTGTCCTGCTGAGTCTGAATGGATGCCCCAACCATTTAATTTCCCCTGAGGACCAAACTGATTCTTGCTAAGAAATGTAATTAAATAGCTGGCATTACAACAATCACCACAAACAATTAGATGGCTGCTCTCAGCTCTGTGTTGGCCTCAAAATTATTGTGTATGTGTTTCGGGGAAATACAGCAATGGGACGAAAATAAGACGGCAATTTACAAGGTTACATCTTCACAAGGGAAAATAATATGAAGAGGTATACTTGTATGATTGGCTGAAACAGGCCATCCACCCCCACCTCTTTAACTGTGTGGCATACGGTTGAGCTTGAGCATAAGAAGTCTCCAGACATCTTTTTACCATAATCAGCCAGCAAGCAGTTATGCCAATGGCACAGTGTTGGAACGTTTGTCACCATGTCATGGAAGGGGGGTGCATTTTCAGGACCTGGAGATGGGTTGAGGCTTTCAGGCCATCACACTATGCTTTTCCTTGGAAGTGTTTGTCGGCGGTGTTGCCTCGAGATATGGAGGGGGCTATAAGCTTTTGCCACATGGAGTAACATTGGAGGGGCAGGGCCTGGAGAGGGAGTGGTCAGTCCTATCTTGACCAATAACATGAAAGGGTTCTGAACTGAAACCCCCTCTGTATGTCAAAGGGAGGTTGTGAATACATTATGTAATTCAGTAGTGCAAAGCACCCGGACATGTGCTGGAAATCTGACATGGCTCTTCTTTAAGTGACTTGTGAAATTTACCAATATTATGCCATATGCTGTGGCACTATAAAGAGTGGCATGTCTGGATATGTCTTGTTACATATTTACTTTGAAATAGAATTGTGTATCATCTGCATGCTTGTACATAACATTTTCTTTCTTTCCAATTGGTTGCCAAAGTGTGAGAGAGACTGGGGAAACATAGGGATCACTTATGACATGGGGAATGGTTAAAAAATGTAGCCCACTCCTTCTTACAACATTTTAATAAATCCTGTAAAAGGTCTAAGCCTTCAAGATCCAATCATTACTTTGTGCTGCACAAGAGGCTTTTAAGGTTCATCCTGACATACAAGGACATAACATTGAGGAGGACTGTGAGAAGTTAGCCTGGGATATGATGTCCACTATTCTAGTGTTTACAACAAGGGGTGGTGAGGGACAGAGTCTCTGAATTAAGCAGAAAGCTCTCACCCAGTCAAGAGATCAGGGCTAGATCCAACACCGTTTTTTAGCTCACTGCACCATCCCAGTTTCAGAACCTGGCTGTATGCAAATTAGTCTGTTCCTGTCCCAGTGCATGATGGGAACAGGGCAAACCAAACTACAAAAGCCAATTCTTACACTGGGAAGGAAACAAGCTCCCGGGGACCGGTTTCTGGCATTACAGCCGTCTTCGGCCCGGTTTGCTTGAATCCTGATGGTGCAATGAGCAAGGGTCTCACATCTGAGAATACCCTTCCACGCTTAGGGTGGACAAAAATATTTACAACAAGGGGTGGTGAGGGACAGAGTCTCTGAATTAAGCAGAAAGCTCTCACCCAGTCAAGAGATCAGGGCTAGATCCAACACCGTTTTTTAGCTCACTGCACCATCCCAGTTTCAGAACCTGGCTGTATGCAAATTAGTCTGTTCCTGTCCCAGTGCATGATGGGAACAGGGCAAACCAAACTACAAAAGCCAATTCTTACACTGGGAAGGAAACAAGCTCCCGGGGACCGGTTTCTGGCATTACAGCCGTCTTCGGCCCGGTTTGCTTGAATCCTGATGGTGCAATGAGCAAGGGTCTCACATCTGAGAATACCCTTCCACGCTTAGGGTGGACAAAAATATTTACAACAAGGGGTGGTGAGGGACAGAGTCTCTGAATTAAGCAGAAAGCTCTCACCCAGTCAAGAGATCAGGGCTAGATCCAACACCGTTTTTTAGCTCACTGCACCATCCCAGTTTCAGAACCTGGCTGTATGCAAATTAGTCTGTTCCTGTCATCACCACCCCCTTTTCTAAATCGTTTTTGGCCACTATAGGTGTGGCAGGGTATACTCAGACATGAGTCCCTTTCTCACTGCTCCATCAGGATTCAAGCAAGCCGGGCCGAAGAAGGCTGAAATGCCAGAAACCGGTCCCCAGTAGCTTGTCTCCTTTCTGGTGAAGAATTGGCTTGGTAGTTTAGTCTGCCCTGTTCCCATGATGCACTGGGCCAGGGACAGACTGATTTGCATATAGCCAGGTTCTGAGCTGGGATGGGGCAGTGAGATAAATAATGGTGATGGATCAAGCCCTGATCTTTGGACTGGGTAAGAGTGGTCTGTTTAACTCAGACACTCTGTTCATCACCACCCCCTTTTCTAAATCGTTTTTGGCCACTATAGGTGTGGCAGGGTATACTCAGACATGAGTCCCTTTCTCACTGCTCTATCAGGATTCAAGCAAGCCGGGCCGAAGAAGGCTGAAATGCCAGAAACCGGTCCCCGGTAGCTTGTCTCCTTTCTGGTGAAGAATTGGCTTGGTAGTTTAGTCTGCCCTGTTCCCATGATGCACTGGGCCAGGGACAGACCGATTTGCATATAGCCAGGTTCTGAGCTGGGATGGGGCAGTGAGATAAATAACGGTGATGGATCAAGCCCTGATCTTTGGACTGGGTAAGAGTGGTCTGTTTAACTCAGACACTCTGTTCATCACCACCCCCTTTTCTAAATCACTATTCTAGTGGGCACCTTGCACCAGTCTAAACTACCCTTATTGATGGTGGTTGTAAAGTCAACCTTATAGACAAGCTATACTAGTGGTAGCATGGACCAGCAGTCTTAGGCTAAGACCTCAGAGAGCATGTGAAGCAAGCTCTTTTACCAATTATAATCCCTTAAATACCAAATGAAAGGACATCACACAAGGTATATACCAAATATTTATGTATTTATTTCTAACACAACCCCTCTGAGCTCTTTATGAGGTCAGAGATCGAAGTACATCACAAGTTACTCAATTAGCATACGATAAGTTGCACAATTACAGTTTCGCCTTAGGGGCCTCACAAACCATATACTAAGTAAGTGGTATAAAAATCACTTCCGAAATAGTGAATAGGCCTAGGGCATCGCTGGGGCTTCACTAGACAACCTATGGTTAGGTAGTAGGAGATCCACGGGAGACGTGTGCAGTGTCTAAACACAGTCACGAGTTACCATTCACTTAGAATGGAGAACGTAAAAGTTACGAAGTTATAGATTTAGGGCACTTCTGGATGGACTACGACAAAACCACTTTAGACTAGGACACTTTGATAGTCAATACCCACGGGAGCACCGGAATACTTGAGTTACCTCACCCAGGGAAGCCGGGTGCATAGGTGTCTTTTGGTGTCGAGTTTCGTCGATGTTTCCTATGGAGATCTGCGAAGATGTGCTGCAGGCGACCAGAGGAAGAGTGTCCGGGTGGATCCAAGGGTGGATCAAAGAACTGAAGAACCTGAAAGCAGATGGGACAGAGTCTGGGTCACTAGCCAGTGACCAGGAAGAAACCAGGCGATGTCGAGGAGATTTCAGGTGAAAAGTTGACGCTTGTCTCTGCAGCCATGAGGACCAGGAGGCGTCTATGACAACCAGGAGCTGGATTCAAGCTGTCCCACAAAGGCTCTAGTTGACTGTGGTGTCGGTCTCTGGACTGAACCAAACAAGCCTTGGCAAACGTAATCCACGCAGGAAGTGAAGATTGGCTTCAAGTCAGACCAGCAAAGTCTGGGGAGCTTCTCCTTGGCAGGGTAGCTGGAGCAAGCCTGGGGAAACCAGGCCAGTGGTGTAAATTCAAAAAAGAAGTCTTCAGAGGGCTAACTAGCCAACGGGCTAGCAACCGGGAAGGCGCGTCGAGCTAAAATACAGGAGCAGGCCCAATGCAGCATTCGTGGAGTGTGGAGGGCTGAGCTTTGGTGCAAATGGCGCTCAGGTTTGGGCTTCTCATACCACAATGCATAACTGCAAGGGTACCCGGTCCCACGTCTCTCGTGTCCGCCACGGGTCTCAGCTTTGCTGTGGATATGGATCGGAGTCCGAGAAGTCTGGAAGTCTAGTTCTTGAGTCGCTGAGTCTTTGGGTTCTGGCAGGAGCATCGACAAAGCAAACCGGCAAGTTACTGGTGGTGCCTGTTTGCACAGGGTGGTCACTCCTTGACCACAAGGGAGATGTCTTCAGTCTTCTAGTCGATATAGAACGCCGAAGGTCTAAGAGTTTCGTATCAGAGTTTCATCTCAGGATAACCTAAAGTCTCTAGACGCAGCTCCTATCTTTATACTGATTTTCGGGGCTGGATTACCTGCTAGGTCCTTCCTATGGGTGGACCTGGGAAGGGGGTGGTTACACCCCTTTCCCTTTGTCCAGTTTCGCGCCAGAGCGGGGCTGGAGTGCCCCAGCAACTGGTTTGAACCGGGACTATGCATGGAGCACCTTCTGTGCCCCAGGCAGTGTCATGAAAAGCATCTTTCCATTCAACCCACCCTGCCCCAATACACTACAGGCAGTCTTGGGAGGTGCAAGCACTCCCTCAACAGGAAACCTATTGTCCAGGCCTCCCTTGCTGGAGTTTCTCCCAGCAGCATGAGGTCAGACTCGTTTCTGTGGCAGCAGCATCCATTTTGTGATGCTGAGGCTCTGTTTAACTTTAACCGGGTAAAGCAGTAACATACATGTATTTTCCCTCTAGAAGGGTGGAATGCTACCCCCGCCGCCAGAATTAGCGGGGGGTAGTATTCGAAAGTGTTTGACACCTTACACGACATGTTTTGATAAAGCCAAACCAAAGTTAGCATTAACCGCGAGGATTATAATGCACTTAAGAGTATATGGTATGGCTATATCATAGAACAGCTATAAGGAGATGGTTCCAAAAGCTGCAGAGGGGCTCAGCTCATGCTAGGGCACCCTCTCACATAAAACCAAGCACTCTGCCTTCAGGATTGTCAAGGCTTATCATAGGAGTGATTTATAGGTGCCTATGTGTCTATTTGTATAGGTAGATATATCTATACTATATCTAAGTAAGGGGTGATTACACAACCTTACCCAAGCTGAGTGATCAGTCTGTGGTGTCAGTTTGGAGGGCCAGCCAAGGGTGGCATAATACATGCTGCAGCCCCTGGTAGGCCTTGGATGCACCTATGCCCTGGGTACCTATGGCACACTATACAGGGGCTCACAAAGGTGACTCAATACCCAATCTGTTAAGCACCTAAAGTACATGGAGTCCATTTTATAGGGAGAGCAGATAGCCTGGGGCCCTGAATAGCAGAACCCCAGGCCAACTAAGTCGAAAACCAGCAAAACACTAGGCAAAAAGTTGGGGTAACCATATAGTCAGATATCCACCTTCCTACAAGGACGATTTAAAAATGGTTTCCTGTACCCATGATGCATAGTTCATTATCTAGCCGGTGATGAGTACCTGTTTCCCTACTTTGGTCAGGTACCAAGTTAATTGGTTTATTACCTTGTAAGAATATACAGTGTATGTTTAAAAATGTGTGATTTAGGAGATCAAGGGCCAGATGTAGGTTATTTTAATTTACTGATTCTAAAATACAGAATTTTACCGACTCTGTATTTGAGAATCGGTAAATGTGATGTAGACAAAAATTCGGTACACTTTACCGAATCGGTAATATTTGGCGTCATCCATTCGGTATTTACCGAATCGGTATTTACCGATTCGGTAAATACCGATTTGGTAAATCCCATTCATTCCTATGGGCCTCTGCCCATAGGAATGAATGGGATTTACCAAATCGGTATTTATCGAATCGATAAATACAGATTCAGTAAAGACCGAATCGGCTATTCGAAAAAAAGAAAAAAAACAGGATTCAGCCAATCAGGTGCAACCACTCCCCTACCAACCAGGAAATGGCCACACCCATGCAGGTGCAAGCAATTAGAAGCTGCTGGAGAGGCTGTGAGAGCAGAGCAGAGCCCTTAAGACACAGGAAAACTTTACTGCTGCGAAACAGAAAAATGACAAACAAAAACACTGAGAGGGAAGGTGCAGAGAGGAAGAGGAAAATCAAATTCAGCACCATGGAGCTGCAGGTCCTCATGTAGGAGGTCGTAAAGGAACACCAGAAATTGTTTGAAAAGCAGTCCCTGCAGGTGGCAGAATATGCCTAAAGGAAGATCTGGCTGGCAATACAGTTAAAGGTAAATGCTGTCGGTGTCACCCCACGGGAGATTGACGGCCTGAAGAAGAGGTGGTACGACCTCAGGAGCTTAAGTAAGCGAAAGATGGCTGAGCTTCACAAACAGGCGAATCTGACTGGAGGAGGGAGGAACAGGGAACCTGCCCTGACTGAACTGGAGGGGCTGATGGAGTCCACCATTGAACCCGACAGCGTCTGTGGGATTGGAGTTGCAGACAGCTCAGCCCGAGCTGCCACCAGACAAGATAAGAAGCATGCACAGCAATCACCCCCACCCCATCCCCTTCCCCAATGTGGTAGTGTTAACCCCACTCCAGTAGAGGTAGCAATGTACACCAGCAATGCATTATGGGAGTTGTAGTCATCCAAACACCTACCATGTCAGACAGCACACCAAACAACAAGACATCAGAGATTAGAATTTAATTGTATAAGCAGGGCTGCAGGACCACAGAGCTAATTTTCAGATTTCTGTCCACAGACGAGACATCTCGCAGGCGTACCAAGGAGAAGGAGGGCAGTGCACCAGAGAGGGAAGACACAGGAGGCCAGCACAAGTGCAGGGATTTCCACACTTGAAACTGGTGCACCGACAGCACAGCCAGCCTCCCAAGACCGTCCAACATCACCACTGCTGCAGGCCTCCCCAGAGCGTTTTGGCTCCCCTCTACTACTGTCCTCTCCTGAACTGCGTGTTTCACCGGCTGCCACAACACCTGCAGTCCAGAAAAGCAAGAGGCATGAAGTTGCCACACTAGTGGAAATGGAGCCATCAGCAGAAGGAATGGTTAAGGGTAAGACACAAACCGTGGCTGGTGAGATAAGCCCTGCCAATCAGCAGTCCAGCGCAGAGATGGTCCGCACAGGTACCAGGCGCCTCAGGGCCAGAGACATCAGTGATGTGCAACATGGCGAGGGTCCCAGTGTCTTCTGTGGACTGGAGGGTAGCATGGTTAAAATTCAGCGCATGCAGGGGAAGGCCATCCAGTCTGTGCAACGCCAGATGAGGACCCTGAATCAAAACATGTCAAACATGGAAAAGGGCATCAGCTCAATTGCAGAGGGAAACAGAGAGATGGCTGCAGGCATGAGAGAGATGGCAGCGGTAATATGGGACATGTCACAGTCCGTGCTGCTCTTGTGTACAAAGCTTGACCATGACACGGCAACAAGACGGAAGGACAGGCAGCAAGCACAAAAACACACAAAGGCAGTCAACCGCCTGGCCACTGCCACTTCCCTGCTTTGCAGGCAATGTGTAAACATGCAGGAGGGACTGGCACACAGTAGCAATGAGGTCTCCAGGGGCCTTGCAAGGGTATAAAGCGCTGTTGAGGTGCTGCTCACTGCGCAGTCTGCACATACTGTTGCTCTGGATGTGGGTGAGAACGAGGAGAGCACCAGTAGGAGCAGCATGACAACCCCCCCTATTCCTGACACACAGAGGAGCAGCAGGCTTCATGGGGCTGCCACTGCCCAAACACCCAGTGAGGACAGCCAACCAATTACATCTGGCACCGGTATGCGTGGCCCCAAATGACTGATGCTGCCCACACTCCCTGACCTGGAAGGGGGAAGTCACCCAGGACTCTCAGTATGGAGGAATACAATTAGACTTGCACATTTGTGCCTTTGTGTACTGACGTAGTGCCGCCAAACAATTAAACTACGTTGGGTACATACTACACCTGGCTGTGTCTCTTTACTTACTTAGAAGTAGTTGCGTGTGATCTCTGCCCATCTCTGTCTCCCATCTGTTGCTAGCACCACTCCTGCTGTGTTGGGCTCAGGCTGTGTACATTCATCATCGTGGTCCTCATAATCACTTAATTCCACTTCTGTACCTTTCTTGGTAGCAAGGTTGTGCAACATTGCACAAGTTGCAATGATCTTACAGCAGATGAGTGGTGAGTACTGACGTGCGCCTCCGCTTTTGTGGAGGCAGCGGAACCTGCTTTTTAATAGCCCAAAGGTGCGCTCCACAACGTTCCTAGTAGATTTGTGTGCCATGTTGCATCGTCTCTCGCTCGGGGTTGATGGGTTCAGGTAGGGTGTCAGGATGAACGAGCAGACTGCATATGCGCTATCACCTATTTGGAATTGAGAGAGCCGTTTCTCACATGCGCAATAACACATACATCTGCAATATCTATCAGGGAGTGTCACAGTGTTTTACCTAGCAGGCATCCTTCTCCAAATTCCCCCGCTGTCAAGCAAGTGTAGATCCCACTTTTCTGAAAGATGTAGGAGTCGTGGGGGCTTCCAGGGAATTTGGCCACAATGTCTGTGATAATGTTGGCAGCATCACAGATTACCTGCACATTGATAGAGTGGGTTGACTTTCTGGGCCCGATTCACAGAACTAACTTAAGACAAAACCCTAAACTTACTACCATTTTGGTATTCACAGAAGGCACTTACTCATTTTGGTATTCACAGAAGGCACTTACTCATTTCGGTATTCACAGAAGTTAGGAGTCTTAACTTTCGGACTCCTAAATGCCTTCTGTGAATACCGAAAGTCTTAAAATTAGGATTTTTCTCAGTTTAGTAGTAGTAAAGTTAGGACGCCTAACTTTAGAACTCCTAAATGCCTTCTGTGAATACCGAAAGTCTTAAAATTAGGATTTTTCTCAATTTAGTAGTAGTAAAGTTAGGACTCCTAACTTTAGGACTCCTAAATGCCTTCTGTGAATACCGAAAGTCTTAGAATTAGGATCTTTCTCACTTTAGTAGTAGTAAAGTTGAGAAAAATCCTAATTTTAAGACTTTCGATATTCACAGAAGGCATTTAGGAGCCCGAAAGTTAGGAGTCCTAACTTTACTACTACTAAATTGAGAAAAATCCTAATTTTAAGACTTTCGATATTCACAGAAGGCATTTAGGAGTCCTAAAGTTAAGACTCCTAACTTCTGGGAATACCGAAATGAGTAAGTGACTTCTGTGAATACCAAAATGAGTAAGTGCCTTCTGTGAATACCAAAAAGTAAGTTTAGGATTTTGTCTTAAGTTAGTTCTGTGAATCGGGCCCTCTGTTTCTGTAAATGTACTCTGTGGCTACATGTGGGCAGATTGGGATGTGTGTGCCATCAATACAGCCGATGACGTGTGGGAACTGTGCCAGTTGATAGAAGTCAGTCTTGGTCTTTAGCAGTTCTGCATGTGTGTCAGGGAAGCTGATGTAATGATGCATTCTCTGAATCATGGCCTCCAGGAACTTCCGGAAGAAACTGGACAGGCAGCTCTGGGACACCCCACCTACCGCAGCTATCACCCCCTTGTAACTCCCAGATGCAAGTAGGTGTAGGCTACAGAGCACCTGCACATGGGGTGGGATGGCGTGCGCCCTTGGTGTTGGGTGCTCCAGGAGTGGGTGCAGGTCCCTAATCAAGTCCAGGATGGTGTGGGGGTGTATCCTGTACCTTTGCAAGATCTCTACCTCAGTGAGTTGGAAGAGCGTGATCCGCTATCTGTAGACTTGCTCCTCCCGTCTCCAGATCCTCTCTCCTGCTGCCTGTAGCCGTAGTCGCCTTGCTATCACGTAGAATGCCGCCATTCTGGTCACAATGTTGCATTTTAGTGCCTTTTTATAGCCTGCACCTGGTTACCACCTGCTTTCAATCCATGGTATTTACCGACTCTTAAATACCAAATTTCATGAAATTCGGTATTTAAGAAGTTACCTACATCTCTGTTCTCATTTTTTACCATTTCCTATTTACCGATTCAGTAAATAAGATTTCGGTATTTTCCGAATCGGCAAATTCCAAAACTGTAAAATCCGATCCGGAAATTACCGATTCGTATTTACCGAATCGGTCTTTTTTGGGCTCCTACATCTCAAATGCCCAATACTGGTCGGTAACAGCCGAAATTCAGTCATTTCGGCCATTACCGACCAGTATTGGGCTACCTACATCTGGCCCCAAATCTTTTACAAGGGCTTGAAAGATAAGTGATGAAAAACGAGGGAGGACCTGTATTTTACCAAAAAACCATTGGCCAGGTTGCTGATGGAAGTAATGTCCTATAACTTACCAATAAACCTTATTACTCCTGGTCCTGCTGACGTAATCCGATTCATCACAAGTGAGATTTCCTATCTAACCACACAGAAAAAATCCACAGAGGAATACCACTGTGTACTGCCCCACCCCCTCCTACTGGAGGAAAGTTAAACAGTACCTGCCCAACCTTCTTCCTGAACTACTAAGCCCTTACCATCTTCCAGTAGGGTGGGAAGGGCATGATGAATGGCATGAGTAGAACAGGACCAGGAGTAATGAGTTCTTATTTCTTGTTCTCGTCCCCTTCTTCGCAAGTGAGAATACCCAAACCAAGCAACCAGGCATTCATAGGGAAAGAAGTAAGCCACACAATAACACCAACACAAATTGCAGAAACTTATATATTGATTTATTTATACAGGCAATCAAACAATTTATGACATGACGGAATGCAAAACACCCAAACCAAAACTGTTTTCATCCCATAAAATATTCTGCAACCCGCAATGCTTAACACAGTTATTGGAGGTAGCTAACAACCACCCTACAAATTTCAGAGAGAAGCACCTTTTTCAATTCTTCCAAGGTAGCAGCAACACCTCAGGTGGACCTCCCCTGAATCCCAGTAGGAGGAGGAGTCCCAGACAAATAAGCCAGATAAATCAACAAAGCTGTTTCACTCAAACAAGAGGCACCAAAAGAAACAAACAAAGAACATGTCTTTCAAAAGGACTCAGTCTTATTCCGATACACCGACAAATTTTTCTTCCTATCTAATAATGACCACTGGTCCTCTGAGGAAGAACCAGGCTCAGCACAAAGAGCTGGAAGAATCACTTCTTGGTTCCTATGAAATTGGGATGCCACTTTAGGCACAGAAGGAGAATCCAAACGAAAAAGGTTCCTGAACTATCAAAGCCCACAATTCAGCAATCCAGCGGGCAGAAGTTACGACCACCAGAAACACAACTTTGAAAGTTACAGAGTTAATATCCATCGCCTCAAAATGTTCAAAGGGAGGAAAGACCAAGTCTTTTAAACAGAATTGTAAATCCCACAAAGGAAACAGGTTAAACCAGAGGGCGGGAAAGAGAAAAGCTATGAAACAATCATGCCACCAAATCTTGCACATCAGCCAAAATCTAACAAGCAGACCTAAATGCCTTAATAGCGGCCCACTGGGCTCACAGGGTAGAAACTGTCGGACGTTTCTCAAACCCTTCCCACAAAAACGACAAAACCTCATTCAGATGACAGGCAAGCGGGAAAAGCTGAAGAGGCTTACACCAACATTGAAAACGACCCCAATGCTGCTCATATGATTTCAAGATAGATGGTTTACAGGACTGCCGAATAGCCTCAGCTAAATGTTGAGACAGTTCCTTACTCTTCAACCCCCTCCTTTCAACTTCCAAACCAAGAGACATGGGCTCTGCAGGGACACGAATGAGGATGACCTTAGAGGGTAGGGAGACCAAGGAATCATCCACAGACCCTGGATCACCAAAAACGTGATCCAGGGGAACAATTAGCACCTGGGCCAAAACAGTACCACCACCACCACCACCACCATTACTCTTGCTCCACCCAATGATCTTGTCAACAACTTAGGAATTAGTGGAATAGATGGAAAAAAATTCATCCGCTGATCCGGCCATGAACGGATCAATACATCCACTCCCCAGGCTCCCTCATAAGGACTATGAGAACAGATCATGGTAACTTAGGCATTGAGCTGGGAAGCAAAGAAGTCTAGAAAATGCGTATCAAATTTCCCACATAGCTGAAGAAAGACAGCCCTGGTTAGGGAATGTTCCTGGGAAGGAAAAAAGAACCAGCTTAGAGAATCCTCTACAACATTGTTTACTCATCTGATGTGGACTGCCACCGGAGACTGAAAGTGATCCTCCCACCAGTGAAAAAGCAGGGTAGCAACAGCATTCAGGGAACTGGACTGGACCCTTCCCTGATTGTTCAGGTAGACCACCGTAATTTTGTCTGGTTGGACCACTACATTGCAACCCACAAGACGTTACTGGACCCCTACCACTGCCCTGTATCCAGCCATTAGTTCTCGCCAAACTGGAGGATCGCGGAGCGCCTGCCCTGCTGCAGGGACCATCGTGCTGTGCAGCAATCTGTCCCTGAGTGAGGCTCCCCAACCAAAAGGGCTGGCATCCATTGTGAGAACTAATGGAGGATCCTGCTGCAGTGCCATGCCTTTGAAGAGAGAATCTAGCAGAGTCCACCACCTCAAGATCTCGATGACCACACAGTTGAGGTTACCTGACTTTGGGTCCCAGAATGAATGAAGATGGGACCACAGTGGACGAAGATGAAACAGAGCCCAGTGAACCATGCAAACTGCTGCTGCCTTGTGCCCCAGCAATGTCAACCATTGAGGAACAGTGGCAACCTATCATTCTCAAGGCCAGAAACCTAAATATTTTAGCCTTGGAAGCTGGAAGGAAAACTCTGTTCAGATCCATAGAGCACCTGGCCCCTATAAAAGTCATATCCCTGGAACAACCCAAATGCACTTCCCTCAATTGACTAGAAACCCATGAGCCTGAATTTGTGAGCAGACCAAGGCCCGATGGTGAAGGAGTTGCGACGCTGTGGGAGCACGCATAAGCCAATCATTCAAGTATGGATACAAGTGAATTCCCAGCAGAAGTATAGTTGTCACCAGGGGTGCTACCATTTTGTGAACACCCTGATGGGATTGGATGGTACCCTGTAGCCAGAAGATAAGCTGAGAGTCATCAGTGTAGTTGTAGAATCTAGAACCACCACTAGCTATGGCTTAAATAAATAGGTGGATGTAAATATTAAACAGCAAATGTGATCATGCTAAGCCCTTGGGGACCCCACAGATTAAATGAGTCTTAGAAGAGGAAAAAGGACTATCTGCCCTACCTGTGTGCAGGGCCGGCTCTAGCGCTGGTGGTGCCGGTGCGGCAATCATTTTTGGCGCCCCCTTACCACATGACTGCCTCTTCCAATTCGCTCACTTTTCACCAGGCAAAAGTGCCCCATATCTCTCCAATAATACATTATTGTAAAACACAGTGCCCCCACCTGATGTCAGCGCCCCCTCAGTAGGTCAACGCCCAGTGCGGCCGCACCGGTCGCACTGCCCTAAAGTCGGCTCTAACTGTGTGCGAAGGAGGATCTTGATAGAGCCTGACCCGACAGATCGACCGCCTTTAAATGATTCAAGAGAAATACATGGGTGACAATGTCGAAGGCATTGGATAGATCATCTCCCATTGTAGGTCATCGAGGACAGAAACCACCATTGCTTCTGTACTTTTGGCTGGGCAGAAATCAGCCTGCAAAGGATGAAGAAAGTTGTAAGAATAAAAGAACCTGCTTAGTTCCTGAGGAACAAACCTTTCTAAAGATTTGGGTGAATAATGGAGAAGTGAGATCTGAAGAAAACTTTTTAACACGCTTGGGATCATCGCCTGGCTTCTTCAGCAAGGGAAGCATCACTGCAACTTTAAATATGTCAGTGACAATGCCCTGAGTGAGTGGCTTATTCAAAAGGGCTTTCAGAAAGTTGATCATTATGACAGATAGAGATTGCATAGTGGTAGGAAACCAGTGATCCAAACAGGAGCCAGATTTCGGCTTATGACTCAGAGAAATTAGTCTCATGCTGGAGCTGGGGAAACTTAACCAAAAAGTTAGAATTGATGTCCACATTCTCCTCAGATTGTTGAGGCAGAGAAGTGGGAGGAAATGTTTTGTAATATATTTAATTTCCTCACTAAAAAGTGCTGAGTGCTCCCATAGAGTTTGGGAGGGTTCTATCTCCCGGGTTACTCACATGGGTAAAGTGGGGAAGTTTTATATCTTAAAAGTTTCATATTATTTATTTGTGGCTAAATTAATGCAGTTGGAAAAAATAGAGATCTGGTGGTGAGAAGAAAGGGTTTATATACTTCCTCAAACCCTAACTAAAACTTTCGCTTTCTAAAACTTTGCTGGTTCCAGTTCATTATTAAACCACAGAGCATGTTTAGAGGGACCCTACCTGAGAGTGGAGCTGCGGTGTGTGGAGCCCTCAGCAAGTTCCGCTGCCCTGGGAACTGCTTTCCTTGCTTCCGGCCGCTGCCCCTCACCGCGCCCGCTCCGCGGGTGCCGCTTCGCGGTTTGAGGAGGCGGATCCTACTTCAAGGCGCTGGGCTGAGGAGGAGCCGGGAGAACCAAGCACCGGGCTTTGGCGCTAGCGGGGACTCGAAGATCCAGGAGTCCCTGCTGGATCAGGTGTGCAAGTGGACGCGCCCACCAGCAGCCACGCCCCCCGCCTGACCAGCCAGAAAAAGGCGCGAGTCCCTGTGCTCCCTGGGACCCTACCTGAGAGTGGAGCTGCGGTGTGTGGAGCCCTCAGCAAGTTCCGCTGCCCTGGGAACTGCTTTCCTTGCTTCCCGCCGCTGCCCCTCGCCGCACCCGCTCCGCGGGTGCCGCTTCGCGGTTTGAGGAGGCGGATCCTACTTCAAGGCGCTGGGCTGAGGAGGAGCCGGGAGAACCAAGCACCGGGCTTTGGCGCTAGCGGGGACTCGAAGATCCAGGAGTCCCTGCTGGATCAGGTGTGCGAGTGGACGCGCCCACCAGCAGCCACGCCCCCCGCCTGCAACGCCCTCTGACTTAAGGTCTCGCAAGGCGCTCCGCGGGACGCGAGCGGGACGCCGAGCGAAGCCCGAGCAAAGGGCGGGCAGTCTGTGGCAGTCAGGGGCTGTCTGAGGCTGGGCTGGGCCACCCCTCTTTTTCATCGACCTTCACGTCTTCTATCCCCCGAGTCTATCTGCAGGCTTCGGATCCACCATGTCCACCAGATCTGGTAAAGCCTTGAGGGGTGGTGGAGCAAGTGCTATAGGGGGTTCCACGATGATTGGGACAATGGATAAATTCATCACCCGGGTGGCTAACGTCATTGAAAAGGAGATCGCAATGACGGAACGCCGCCTTTCACTTGACCTCCTTCCATCTAAGCGTTCTTCCTTGGGATCTGTGGCTCATGCTCTATCGCCGCCTATCCCCTCTGCCATCTTGCCCCAACCTGATGAGCATCATATTGCAGTGCTAGAGGCTGGACTAGACAGGATAGAAAGCCTTATATCACTTCCGTCTCCAGGTAGTCGCTGTATCGAGGCTATTGCTTCTGGCCCATCCTCATACACAGCCAGATCTCCCGACACCAGGTCTATTGCGGATCCCATTGTTCCCTCACCTCACACATCACCTCTTCCCCAGACTCCATCTTCGCGGGTCCATAGGAAAAGGAAAAGGGGAATCAACACTCGGAGGGGGAATTATTCCATGCTCCATAAGCGTTCTAGGACAAAGCTTAATAGGGGCACTATACACCAAGGCACTGGGGAGATGGAACCCCTTAGGATTGCAGGCCCCCCCCAGCATGCAGCCGAGCCCCCGACACCGTCCCTCCTGCCCCCAGCCACACCGGCTTTAGCAAACCAGGTCATTTCTCTCGAGTCTCTCGAGAATTTGTTAAAATCTTTGTTTAACCCGCTACTTGACCAAGTTAGGAGCCTGGGGGTTAGACTCGACAATTTTGAACAGGCCACTAGGGACAACTTTTTCTCTCTGAAAACCCTGCTGAAAGTGCAATCTAGACCTTCTGAATTCATCCCAGATAGGAATGTGGTTAAGGAGGTACCAGTAGGTCAAACAACTAGAGTCCAGTCGTCACTGCCGGCTAAAACACCGGCCTCAGGGAAAGCCCCTACCCCTGTCCCTGCGGCTGGTGCGAAGCGGCTGACGACTAGCGAACTCACCCACGTAGCTCAGGTGCACGGCACTCCCCCCTCAGCAGTAACGGCACTTGTGCCGAACCCTGCCCAAAAGATCCCACAGAAGAAAGGGACTGGCCCAAGTGCCCATTCGGCAATTGCTGCCCCAGTTAAAACCAACGGATCAGCACCTACCTCTAGGGCTACTAAACCAACCTCTCCACCCAAAAATCGGCCTTTGTCCAAAATCCCCTCCTTGCCAAATAATCCTCCCCTAGCGGCCCCTGAGCATATTCCGCCACGCAAGTGCCCTCCGGTAAATCTCCCACCAGAATGTCACCCTTATGTTGTTGTCCTCATCAAAGTCCCCCTCCTAAAAGAATCACAACAGGAAACACACCAGGCGCTGAAAAACAAAGTCATCCACTGGATGAAAACTAATAGACCTCTTCCAGTGGGTGTAGACGGCCTGATCCTTGGGGTGCGCAGGGTGAGTTGGATTGGCCACGGGAAAAAACTTTTTGAGGGCGATTGCGTGGTGGTTAATTTTCAGGATATAAGAGCTGCCCATGCAATATGCTCCCAAGGCCGTACGGCTGGAACGGGGGTCGATGCTGTCGACCTATCCTTCTTTTACCCAAGATCGATTCCGACCACTCCACTATGCCCTGTCGGGCCCCCTCCTCTAAACATCGCCCACGGCCTCCCCTCCCCGGGAGTATTCGCACAGCAGCTCTTCCCAGCGCCAGTGACGCAGAACTGGGGCTTTTGGGGCTGCTGACTCCTTGATGTTCCCGTGGATGATCCTGAGGTTCCAAGTCCTGCTGTTGAGTCCATCCCCTCCCCTAAAATCTGTTGCCCCTCAACTGCACTACAAAGCCAGGTTACCGCCAAGTATGTCTCAGAGCAAGGGGAAATCAGGGAACCTCCCGGCTTACTGGCTGGCCTTCCTGTTGTGGGTGCTGTGGAGACGTTGCCCCCCGTCGAGAACCGTAGCATTGCAGCTGTGACGGACCCCTCGTTTAGGGTTTTCAGCTGGAATGTGGCGGGCCTCGAGAGGAAGTTAGCACTCCCAGACTGGAACTCGCTGGTGGAGCAATACTCCATATGCCTGTTCCAGGAAACCTGGAGTGGGGTGCCCCTGCACAAGGCAGGCTACTCCACCCACTTTCTGCCAGCAGCCCCTAGTGCAACCGGCAGGGGCCGCCCTTCGGGCGGCCTCCTAATTTGGGTGGCTTCAGAACTCAACTGCAGGGTGGTGGAGCGGGACACTAAATGCCCGGATCTCCTGAACATAGTGTTGAAAAATTCACAAGGCCGTGTTATTTTAAATATTTTTAACATTTATGCCCGAGGCACAAAGGGGGGCAGAGTATCTCCAGTAATGTCTTGCCTAGAAGCCCAGCTCCGCTTATCACCTCATAGGTCCTGCACCCTGGTGGGGGGCGATCTTAACTGTACTTTTGAGCCCCTGGACCTTGAAATCTTATCTGATCAAGAGGAACTTGATGCCAGGTGGGGGATCCCGTCCCTTGAACTGAATCCTATTAAAAAGTGGACAGAAGTGGCCCTCCAGATCAACTTGATAGCTATGGAGTTTGGCCTGAGGGCTGCCAACGGCAGAACCAGGTCTGACAAAGCTGGGGCCCACACTTACAATAGGCCAGGGCACACGTCACGGATTGATTATTTCCTCCTTGACATACACCTGTGGAGCATGGTGGAGGACATGGTGATTATACCATCTGTCGAGAGTGATCAC
Source organism: Lissotriton vulgaris (assembly GCF_964263255.1). Lineage (NCBI taxonomy): Eukaryota > Metazoa > Chordata > Amphibia > Caudata > Salamandridae > Lissotriton > Lissotriton vulgaris. The sequence goes on along the minus strand of NC_141689.1, from coordinate 354,555,792 downwards.
AATCTTCTCTCTCTCACCATGTCTCACAGGTGAATATCCTGCCCTGTGACTAGAACTTCCTGTAACCCCCCCCCGGACCTGTCAGTAGTCGCCAACTGTGGCCGGCGGCTAAAGTGGGCAAAGCTAGCACTCTCAGAGGAGAAAACCTCTGCCATTAGGCAGCTTCTTGCTTCAGCCCTAACCAACTTTGACCACCAGGTGGACGGGTTGTCAGAGGTGGCCTCGAGGTTCTGCACTTTAACCCAGGCTATTAGCGATCTTTTCGTAGTGCCAGCTAACACGAATAGAAGGAAACCTAGCCCACGAGGCAGACTGGGCTGGTTCAACCAGAAGTGCAGGGAGGCGAAGTCACTTCTCATTGAAGCAGTAAAGTCCAAATTACCATCTAGGACTAGGGTGGCCAGGAGGCACTACGCACTCTGTCAAAAAAACGCCAAGATGGAGTGGGAGGATAACTTCTGGCAGGACCTTCTGACCGCCAGTCGAGGGAAAGACGCAAAACGTTTTTGGGATTTGGTGGGCATCAGGAACCGTCCTGACGATACTTTGAGGCCCTGTACCATCAACGCCCAAACTTGGTTCTCCCACTTCCAAAAACTCTACTCTGCCATTGAAGGCTCACTAAATGACCCCTTTGACCCCCCGCCCTTTAGTCTGGCCCAAGACCTGGAATCCTTTTCTGTTTTGGATGTCACAAAACAGATCAAATCCCTGGTCCCACTTAAAGCAGCTGGGCCGGATGGCCTCCCAGGCGATATCCTCCGAGCATACCCGGAAGAGTGGGGGGTAATAATTTCTGCACTCCTCAATGCAATTGTCGCGGGAGGCCCGGTGCCAGACTCCTGGAGAGGTGCTGAGGTGGTCCCCATTTACAAGAAGGGCAGTAGGGACCTACCTGGGAACTATAGGCCTATAAGCCTAATTGATTCGTCCCAGAAATTGGCGGGGAAAGTGATTTTGGGGAGGATCTCGCAATGGGTGGATGAAAACCACATCCTGTCCGACATGCAAGCTGGGTTCCGCTCAGGCACAGGAACCGTTGAACAGGTATTTAGGCTCCTGTTATTACACTGGAAGGTGGTGGAGCTAGGCAAAGGCAGTCTCTATTTGGCCTTTATTGACCTAAAGACTGCCTTTGACCTGGTTCCCAGGGAGGAACTCTGTAGGGTGCTACACGATCTAGGGATGCCCCCGTATTTACTAAACCTCCTTATCAAACTGCACAAAAACACCTATGCCCAGGTTAGATGGGGGTTGAACGGGGAAAAGACCGACAAGATCAGGGTCGAGAGGGGAGTAAGGCAGGGCTGTGTTCTGGCCCCCACCTTATTTTCCCTCTATATCAATGGGGTGGTAGACCATCTACTCGGCGAACCAGCAGACGCTCCCACCTTAGGAGGCGTAAAAATTCCAACCTTGCTGTTCGCCGACGACACCCTCCTCATCTCTAAAACCCCCCAAGGACTCCAGACATTACTAAACCGCTTCCAGGACTTTTGCACCTCCAGGGGCCTCGTTATCAATGTGGAAAAGACCAAGTACTTAGTTTTGCACCCGCCCCGCAAACTTGGCCGCCCCCCTATTTTGAATTCTATACCCCTAGAAAGAGTGGCAGAATTCGACTACTTGGGAATTCGACTCAACGACACGATGAATTGGACCGCCCATATCAACAAAATGGTATTGACCCATAAAAGGGTGGGGGGGGCTCTCCTCAAAGAGTTTAACAACTCAACTAAACACTGTGTTGCCCCCCTACTTGATATATATAAAGCTCGTGCGGTCCCTGGGTCACTATATGGAGCTGAATTGTGGGGTCTGGATAAAGTGGATCTACTGTGCAAGGCGGAAAACAAATTCATTAAAGATCTCCTTGCCATACCATCGAGTAGTCCGACTATCCCAGTGCTCATGGATGCTGGCTGTAAAGCAATAGGGGACCAGGCACGCCTTCGACCCCTCTTGCTCTGGGCCCGTCTGTGGAGGGTACCGGAGCTTAAACCCTACGCTGACGGCCTTGCTGAGGTGATGCACTCCGACGGTTGGCACAGTATCAAATGGCTGAAGAACATCAAACACCTTCTAGGGGACCTAGGCCTGGACTCTTGTTGGCATAGTCACTCCGCCCCCCTGAAGGAGACCCTAAAAAAACTGTTCTGGGAGTGGGTCCGCGTGAAGCGCATCAGTAATCAGCAGCACTGCAAAACCACCGCAGCTTTTCTGCTGATAAAAGATGTCGTTGCCTACGAGCCATACATGGACCTAATAACAATTGCCATGGACCGGTCCCTGTACATTAAATTCCGGCTGGGGTTGTTACCCTTGGCTGACCTTTGTTCCAGGTGGAATAAATCCCAGCCCTCCTCACGATACTGTGCTCGCTGTCCCGACAAACCAGAGACTGTGCCACATTTTCTTTTTGAATGCCCAGATTACGGCCGACCAAGATCACGTTGGCTTGGACCTATCTGCAGAGAACTGGGCACTCGCCAGCATTCTGTCGCCCTTCGGATTCTGTTAACGAATACAGCCCCTCCGATTGTTTGTGCCGTTGCCAAGTTTTTAAAATGGGCCTGGTTGATTAGACTTAGAAGACTGTCCATATCAATTTAATCTTCTTTTAACTAATTTATGACGTTCTAATGTGTTTTAATGTTTTCTACTTATTGTACAGTCATACTATTTTCGACATGCTGTTTTAATTTTTTTGTATCGCTTTTATGATATATGCATATCGAAATAAAGCAATCAACCAACCAGAAAGAGGTCACATCATTTGAGTACCTTCTGGGACATGTACCTCAGGGCATGGTGCAACCAGTTAAAAAACCCACAGATGTCTGTTCAACAAAGGGGTTGGATATGGGCAAGTTTTTTGAAGGGTGTTAGCCATTTCCAGAAGAGTCAACCTGCTTCAGTTATGGAAGGTGCTCAGGCACACATTACTTAATGCAGTGCCAGTCCTCAGAAATACTTTAATTCAATGAGGTGGTGACCATATGCAAGGGATAATCAAAATTTTCTTGATAGGCATGTTGTGTGACCATACCAAATCCAGAATATTCCCCTTAGCATGGGTGGTTAATTGGACCCGTTGTGTGAAAGATAAAGAAGACATGAGGTCAAAGAACTCTTTGGGTCAGATGCACAAAGCATTTTTAAGGCTGCTAATGGCCCAATTCAAAGAATCAGACTTTTTGGTGCAGCAAAAATGCTTTTTTAAATGCCCAAACACAAAATTGCAACTTGCCAAGTTGTTACCGAATTGCAATTTGAGTTACTGCCCAAATACTGATTTCAAGGGGTGTGTGTAGGCCATCACTTTTAAATTTTGAATTGCAGTGGCATGTAATAATGTTTTTCTATCGAAATGTAGTCGCCGAACATTAATATGTTGCCGACACCTCAAAGGAGCTGGTAACACATTTGCAAACACAAAGGTGTTCTGAAGAAACCTCTGTCACTTTGTAAGGGTTAAAACATTTTTATTAATGTAGGCAATAGTCCAATGGACATTTGTTATTATTTTGATTGAAACGCATCCTGTTTTCAATCAAGGAAAACTGGTTGCATTTAAAGAAAACAAATTGCTTTATTTCAAAGCAGTCGGAGACATGGTGGTCTGCTTACCTAAAACAGGCCACCATACCTGTGATGGCTACGGTTCCTAGTGGGTCAAAATTTGCAACCTACTTCATTAATATTCATGGGGTAGGTCAAATTGCAGACAACTATGAATCCGTAATTTAGCTCCCTACATGTCAAGGAATCTTAGGTTCAAGTTCATCCAGTACTACGTCTTACAAAGGGCGTACCTTACACTTAAGCAAATTAAGTTGATGTTCCCAGGGGTGAGACCAGAGTGCCAGAGCTGTAAAGAAGTTGCAGCAAATTTCTATCATATGGTTTGGGAGTGCTCTACCCTCTTCCAGTACTGGTAATGTTTGTTAAATACATTGCAATGGCCATGGGCTGTCACATCCTAAAACGGCCGGCCTATAGTTTACTCACCCTTTTCCCTAGGCCCAAAGCGAAAGCAATAATATCTAAATGTAAGAACTTGGCATTAATACTTGCTCGCCTCCTAGTTGCAATCACCTGGAAGGACGCCCGATGCCCACGAAGAAATACTAAGGTATTGAAATGGGCAGATTGAGAGGAGGCGGCCATCCGGTGGGAGGCCACACGCAGCCTGAGACCCATGGAACATGCACAGGCATGGAGCTCAGTATTGAGTGACTGCCTGACGGTGGACTGCACTGGAAGAATCGTCTCGCCTCTGGAGATTGAGGAGGGCTGCGAAGATGGTCACAAGTATGCTTCCGAGTCCCTAATTACGATAATTAAGGAATCACAATTAAGGACTCGCAAAAGAGTATGCATGTAAAAATAGCGATTCTTACACATTCCTTATTTGCAACTCTCAAATTGCGAGTCGCAAATAAGGAATGGCTTCCCATTCATTCCTATGGGCCAACATGAAACTTTAAAAAATGCACAATAGTGCATTTTTCAAAGTTTTTGCAAATTACCATGAAGTTCAACTTCATGGTAATTTGCGCTCCCTATTAGCGAAATTGCTATTCTCAAGTGGTTCTTGCATTGCATTTAAGGAATCGAAAATTGAGATTCCTTAAATGCAATCGCAATTTGAAAACTTGCAAATAATTGCTATTTGTTAAAGTGCGAGTGGCAAGTTGTTTTATGCATCGCAAAACCTAATTTTGCGATAGAAAACGGACGATTTTTGCAATTCGCACTGTTTGCGATCGCAAATAGCTTTGATGCATGTGCCTGTTAGTGTGTAAATAGAGGCATGACTACCTGTTGCTATGACTAGAACCACTGCAGCTTTTCTTTTTCTTTTTTTCTGTTTGCAAAACAATTAAAATTACATTAGAAACAAGCATTGGAGATGGACACATGGGACTGGGATAAAGAGGTGCAACGTGCGCACCGATTCCCCCTCACACAGAAAAAAGGTAGCGCGGGTCCAAGAGCAAGGGCAATCCTTGTGTATGTGGGAAACTATTTATTAAGAGAGGAAGTAATTATGAAGGCTAAACCCATGAAGAAACGAACTTATAAGGACATAACTTTTTTTGCCCGCCCAGACTTTTGCCACACGACAGTGGAAAGAAGATGGCGTATGCGGCAACTTATAGTACCATTTCAGAATATAGGCTGTGAAGTCTATTTGCTGTTCCCTTCTCGCCTCAAAGTAGGCTTTAATGGCCAGTTCAGAGTCTTCTTCTCTGAAATAGTTGCGCAAGAGTATTTGACTTTTCTCCGAGAAGAGAGAACACACAGAGAACGGAATATACAAACCGATCGCATAGAAAGCTTAAAACAAGTAGCTACTATAACAAAGAAATAATTGAGCCTTTTCTTGAATAACACGAATAAATCTTTTAAAATGATGTACTAAGGGGGAGTGGCTGGGGGAAACTGCCCTGGGGGGGTGCGGCTGTCACACATAGGTCAGGATTGACCTATTTGCCAGTAAGGGAAGGGGGGAGGGAGAAGGGGGAGCTGGGTGGGACTCCGGGGGGGAACAGGGCACGGCAGGATATACAACAGAGAGACGGAGCTTAAAAAGGGCATTTTCAAGAAAGGGGGAACAGGTGGGGTGGCGAAAATTTAAAGGAAGCAATATAAGAAATAACGTCAATGGAGTATTGATAATATGTTGGATAATTAAATGGCTAGACCACAGAAGAGATTGTAGGCGGGAAAAGATTTGTGATAAATGTGTACCATGGGTGTTAGGTCTGTAACATGGAATGTATGCGGTCTAAATGATCCCCAAAAAAGAGCAAAAATTGCGGTAGCCTTGAAACAAATGAATGTGGATTTCGTATTTATACAAGAAACACATATTATGATAACACAAGCACACTTCCTTAGTCATTTAGGATTTCATGTATTAGTACACTCAAGCCAAGGGGTCAAAAAAAGAGGGGTAGCTATCTTAGCTAGAAATAATAATATTTTGACCAGGAAGAAAGCACAGGATAAATGGGGAAGATGGGCCATGGTTGAGTGTTTTATAGATGGAGAGTGGATAACGTTTGTAACCGTTTATGGCTCAGAGGATGACCCCGAGATTTTTCAATTCTTAGATGTCGAGCTAGCAACATGGGCACCAAAAATTATACTGGGAGGTGACCTTAATATAAATGGAGCAAATGGATTGGGTTCCTTTGGGAAATATAAAGGCCGCAAAAAGAAAGTCAACCAGGCACTACATAGCTTAGTCTTAAACAATGCTCTCTCAGATGTATGGGGGAAAAAGAGATTGGACAACAAAGGCTTTACATTTTACTCGGCTCCGCACCGAACATGTGCAAGATTAGATTATTTTTTTTGTTTCAAGTACCACTATTTCGAATTCAAAGATTGAAAGGCTGCCACGGATCTTTAGTGATCATAACCCCTTAGTACTTACAATGGCAACAAAAATAAGCACTAGACAATATACAAATTGGACCTTCGAAAGAGAGCTGCTAAAAGATGATAAATATCTAGAACATATGAATAAATGCATTATTGATTTCTTTATTTTCAATAGGGACACAGCAGAAACGGGAGTGGTCTGGGATACTTTCAAAGCTGGAGTACGGGGGGAAATAAAGAGTTATAACTCTCATAAAAGGAAACAAATACAGCTGAGGAATTTAGAGCTAGCTGGGAAGGTTCTTAAGGCAGAGGAGAATTTAGAAAACTGTTTTGACGGGGGGATATGGAAAAGGCTTTGACAGAACTAGTGAAAGCAAAAGGTGAGGCAGAGGGCGAAATTGCTAGTAAAGCAGCGAAAATCTACAATAATAAAAGAGAGAAGTGCTATGAATTGAGTGAGTCAGTAGGGAGAATCTTGGCTACTCGGACAAGGCAACAAGAAGCTGTGGGTATAGTTAGAGAAATTAGGGATACATCGGGTACGGTTCACTCGGAGTCGAATGAAATAAGGGAAGTATTTAGGACGTTTTATGAGAAGTTGTACGACGATGAATTAGAGGGGCGAGATTCTCAAAGAGATAATGAGGAAATGAAGGAGTATCTCCAAGAGATCCTTATAGATACAATCGAGGAGGATGAAGCAGATGGATTAGAGGGAGTCTTGCAGACAGAAAAAATTAAGGAGGCAATACGGAATCTGCCCTCTGGTAAAGCAGCGGGCCCTGATCAAATTCCTATAGAGTTCTACAAAGTGTTTTGCGACCTCTTGGCAGAAGAGATAATGAAGGTTATGCAACTGGCACAGCTGGGCAAATCAGCACCTAAGTCATGGGGGAGCGCTGAGGTGGTAGTAATATTAAAAAAAGGGAAAAACCCGGAAGATCCAGGATCTTATAGACCCATCACTTTACTGAATGCGGACGTAAAAGTGTTCTCCAAGGCATTGGCATCAAGGCTTGCAAGAGTTATCGATAAAATAGTCAGTAGTTGCCAACACAGTTTTATACCAGGGAGAGGAACTACCCACCATATATGCAAAGTAATAACTCTACTCGATGTTACTTCAGTCACAGGAGACCCGATGGCAGTAATGTTACTTGATGCAGAAAAAGCATTTGATCGGGTCTCCTGGGGCTATCTTTGGTATGCTCTGGAAAGAACAGGCATTAAACAAGGTTTTATTAAAGCCTTACAGACTCTTTATTTAAATCCGGTAGCAACTTTACAGTTGAATGGTGGAAATACGGGTCAATTCCAAATAAAAAGAGGTACTAGACAGGGGTGCCCTTGCTCACCGCTATTGTTTGCTATATACATGGATCCATTAATCCGTAGAATAGAGACATCTGAGATGATTGTACCCCTAACAACATTCATCGGGCAATGTAAAATTTTAGCTTATGCAGATGACATTGCTGTAATTTCTCCAAATCCCTCTGAATCTATAGAACATCTGGAATTCGAGGCGATGAAATTTGGAAAGATATCGGGGTATAAATTAAATTCACCTAAAACGCAGATAATAAAAAATTCATTTACTCCGTGTATAGACAATCGAGTAACGCAGGAAGGCATGTATCTAGGGGTTATTATCTTGGCAGATTTGGATGTATTAGTAGAAAAGAATATTATTCCTCTGATTAAGAAAGTAGAGAAAGACCTGGATAGGTGGGACAACTTGCATATGTCAATAGTGGGGCAGACAAATATAATAAAAATGCTGATACTCCCAAAATGTTTATATTTATTTAGAGCAATACCATTATTATTTGATGTTAAAATATTTAAAAAACTAGAGTGTATAATAAATAGATTTATCTGGGCAAAGGGGAAAACGAGAAGAGCCCTTAGATTCATGACACTTCCGAGAGAAAGGGGAGGCTGGGGAGTTCCAGACTTAAAATCTTATTATTGGGCGGCTGCTCTACAAAATATGATTGGTATGCTGGGAGGGGAAGAATCAGAAGAGTGGAGCAAATTTGGAACACTAGCAATTTATGGACTAACTTTGGGAATGGAAGCGAAGGATGTTTTGTTGAAATTTACAGAGGCTAGCTATTACAAGAGGACAAAGTTTAAGACGCAAATAGCAGCATATGAAATTTGGAAAAGTTTCTCTAAAAGAATAGGGTTGGGGAAATACAATGTGTACACCAGACTCTCACATAACCCAAATCTTCCACAAGATATTTTTTCTGGGCTCATATTTGCTGAGTGGGCAAACAGGGGAATTAGAACTATAGGGGATGTAAAGGGGGACCGGGTGATTTTTCAATTCTCAGATTTACAAGCTAGATTTAACCTAGAAACTAGGCAATTCTTTAAATACTTACAAGTCAGGAGTTTTCTCTTGAACAAAAAAGGAGGTGCTCTGGGGTTCAGGCGCAATCCAATTATGGAAGTAATACAAAGAGGGGAAGATTGCACAATTAAAAGGCTTTATGCTGAACTGATAAAATCAAAACAGGATGACCATCAAAAATGGAGCGAAAAATGGAAGGATAATCTTAATATAAGCTGTGACAGTTTTGGTATCTCTCTAGAAAAGGGATATTCTTTGTTATGTTCAGCACCCTTGCAGGCGCAACATTATAAAACGATATATCACTTATATTATACGCCCGCTAAAATAGCACAATGGGGAGGCACAGTGGGTATTAAGTGCTATAGGTGTGGAAGCTTTGATGCCGATTTACAACATGTATTCGCAACGTGCCCTCATCTAGATTTATTAAAAAAAGATACTGAACGCTTCATAAACAACATTTTAGGAACTGAAATTGTGTTAACCCCTGGAACTATATTACAAGGAGTTAATCTGGAGGACGTACGATCATTTAGCGGGAGGGAATTTTTATTTGTTGCAATATCTGTTATGAGATTATGCATAGCCTCGGCATGGACGGACCCTACACCACCTACCTTCCATAAATGGTTGGCTAAGTTAATAACAACATACAATGTGGAGAAAGATCTATGCAAGGAAGGGAAAAAGGGGGAGGAAGCTGGGCAAGATAATATGGGACCCTATTACGCGGTGGAAAGATGATCTAATTGCTTAAAATTGAGATTTGCTTGAAATTCGGTTAAATGAGGATCACATATGAGATATAAACTGTTATGTTGGCAATAATGTGAGAGATTTAATTGATTTCATGGAAACATTAGAGAAGGGTAACTGTTTGATTAGCCTTAGGTTATACAATTTGGAATAATATTTTGGATCAAATTATTTTACTCCTTTGCCCTAACGGGATGTTGCTTTCTTTATTATGCCTGTCGTTGCTTTATCTGTTGTTTTTTCTCAATGTGATGCATTTTTTTTTCCTCCATTAATATTGCCGTGCCCTGTACATAATTGTAAAACATTTCAATAAAAAGATTAAAAAAAAAAAAAAAAAAAGAAACAAGCATTGGAAATGCAATAACTCTAGCATTTGTTGGAGTTGGAGCAATTGGCATTGCAAATGGCATTGTTTTGTACTTGTACAATAGGTATTGTATTTGTTGGAGCCACGCTTACGCAAGTTTAAGCTATGGCATTGTAAATATGCCTTTTATGTATGTTTTTAAAACAAAAACAAAAATAAAAGGCATTGGGCCCAATTCACAGAACTAACTTAAGACAAAATCCTAAACTTACTACTTTGGGTATTCACAGAAGTTAGGATTTTGTCTTAGGTTTGTCTTAAGACTGTCTTAAGACAGACTTAAGTTAGGATTTTGTCTTAAGTCGAACATTGAGTATATCCTCTTCAGGAAGTGTCTTTTACTCTGTTCTCAGCAGAAGTTCAAATAAAGTGGCAAAGCATGTCAGTACAGGATGCCATGGGGCGGTGCTACTATCACTGGTGCAAGAAATTCACTTAAAAAGGCATCTTTTTTTTCTAGTCTGTTAGCACCACAGATCGCCATCCCACCCCCAGGCTAGCACCATAGATCGCCATTCCACCTTACAAGCAGGTTCACTTTAAGAATGGCACGCCTACCGTGGCAGATGGGCATTGGTGCCAATGCCACACCTGCTGCATAATAATTCAGCAGTGGGGGACAGGCTTGCTGGCTAGGCACCCCCTCTGGATGTTTTAGATGTAGATTTAGAAATCCAGCCAATTGAAGAAGGAGCTGTTAAACTGACTGTTGTTTTCTAATGTTTTATGCGGTTTCTTGTGTTTATAATTTTTATGATGGATGCTGAATTACAAATACCAGAATGCGAGGAAAGCCGTGAAAGCTGCACAATGGTCGAGGTACTTGCACCACATAGAACCCTGGGTCAACCCACCTCTGTGAAACCTAAAAAGGCCCTGCAAGGTAGCAAGATCGTCAAGGGCTGTACACAGACAGTCTGCATCCCGTGGCCCCTCAGCATGGCCCTAGTATTCCATATTTTCCCTGCTGGCAGAATCTAAGGCTGCCAGAGGTAGGCACTTCTGGGTGGCACAGGTAAATCCAGAAGCAGTAGGGTGACCAACTGACATGGAGGCAAATTCTGGACAGGACTGTAAAAATTCAGGACAAAGGGTAAAAATTCAGGACAAAGGTTCAGTTTTACAGACAAATTGATGGGGAGGCCCTACCCCCCTATCTTATCAATGCATTTATTTTATATTTCCTACATTTTACTATATATTCACTATGGTCTTTATGTGATTGCCTGTAGGTATGTTACATTGAGGTGGCACATTATGTTTCCCCCCGCTCCCACCCTGCCCTGCCGCCGCCCTACTGCGTTTAGCTATGCTGGCCACTGCTGACTATTTTGGTAAACTCTCACCATCAGGTAACTACACGGACAATAATGCACATCTTAACTGATAAAAGAAATAAAAGTTAAACTAATCAATAGAAAATGTTATAGTGTATGTCATGAAACCTATATTGGTTAATGCATTCACTACAGATGTATAAGTGTGCAACCAGAGGTCCACAGAATTTAATCCTGTTTAGTGTAGTAAGGAAACGTGACTTGTGTATTTTTTAGTGCTTGGAGATCCCTGAAAGCACTGTAAATGTTTAAGTTATTATTTTAAATGAGCAGTGGACACAGTATAATATATGCTGCCACCTCATCGGCACCCGACATTGCCATAGCCATCCCAGACGGCTACGAGATCCCCCACAGGGACCGCACCAACAGACGGGGAGGAGGAATCGCCATCGTCCACAAGAATACCCTCAGAATCTCGACCAGCACCGAAGACACCCTCAGCATCACGGAACACCTGCACTTCCAGATCCACATCGATCCCAACACCACCCTCAGAGGGACCCTCGTCTACAGACCCCCGGATCCCAGCCACAGTTCAGCGACTCCATCACCGTCATCGTCAGCTCGCATGCCTTGGCCTCCATAGACTACATCCTCCTCGGAGACCTCAACTTCCACCGCGAAAACGCCAATGAAAGCAACTCAACCACCCTGCTCAACAGCCTCAGACTCAAACAACTTGTCACGCCTCCCACCCACTCTGCCGGACACACACTTGACCCCATCTTTTCCGCCAGCAACCACGTCACCTTCAGCCACACCACCAAACTCCACTGGACCGACCACCACTGCATCCCCTTCTCTTTCAAGAAACACGTCACGCACAACCACCCGCAACGAATCCCCCACCACAGCTGGAACAAGGTCACCAAAGACCAGCTAATCACCACCTTCGCCCGAGACCCACCAACCGACCACACCAACACAAACGCAGCCACCCGCAACCTCAGACAATGGCTTGACGACTGTGTCAACACTCTCGCCCCGATCAAAAAACTCTCAAACAGATGCACCAACAGAAGGGCCAGCTGGTTCACAACTGACCTCCAGGGATCCAAGCAGACCTGTCGAAGACTTGAGAAGAAGTGGTGCCACGAACAGACACTGGACAACCACTCTGCCCTGAAGAATGCCAGCCACAAGCATCACCAACTCATTCGAACCGCCAAAAGGACCTCCTTCAAGGAATGCATCAACAACAACACCCACAACAGCAAAGAGCTCTTCAACATCGTGAAGGAACTCGCCAACCCCAGCTCCAACGACATCCTGCCATCACAAGACCTCTGCGACTCTCTAGCCACCTTCTTCCACCGCAAGATCACTGACATCCATGACAGCTTTAACATCCAGACCCCCCCCCGACAGCTGCTGACACCTTAGACTCACAGCCCCCCAGTCACACCGGTCTCCTGATCTCCTGGAACAACGTCAATGACGTAGACACCATCAAAACCATGAACACCATCCACCCCGGCTCACCTTCCGACCCCTGCCCTCACCACATCTTCAACAAAGCAAGCTCCATCATCGCACCCCACCTCCGGATGATCTCCATCAGCTCCTTCGAATCCGCCACCTTCCCAGAGAGCTGGAAACACGCTGAGATCAACGCCCTGCTCAAGAAACCCAAGGCTGACCCTAAGGACCTTCCGGCCCATCTCTCTGATCCAGTTCCCGGCGAAGGTTATCAAGAAGATCATCAACAACCAACTGACCCACTTCCTCGAGAAGAACACCCTGGACCCATCCCAATCGAAATTCTGCAGCAACCACAGCACCGAAAGAGCCCTCATCACCGCCACCGACGACATCAGGACCCCGATGAACAAAAGCAAAACCGTGGCCCTCATCCTCCTGGACCTCTCGGCCACCTTCGACACCGTCTGCCACCACACCCCACGCACACGCCTCCACGATGCTGGGATACGTGACAAAGCCCTGGACTGGAACACCTCCTTCCTCACTGGCAGAACCCAGAGTGTCCGCCTCCCCATTCCGATCCGAAGCCACCAAGATCTGCGGCGTACCCCAACCCCAAGGATCATCCCTCAGCCCTACCCTCTTTAAAGTCTACATGGCACCACTCGCCAACATCGTCTGATCACACGACCTCAACATAGTCTCATACGCCGATGACGCACAGCTGATCCTCTCCCTCACCAAGGACCCCACCACCGCCAAAACCAACCTCCACGAAGGAATGAAGGCCGTAGCCGACTGGATGAAGAACAGTCGCCTGAAACTGAACTTAGACAAGATGGAGGTCCTCATCCTCGGCTTCACCCCATCCACCTGGGAGAACTCCTGGTCGCTGATCGCGCTGGGAGCAGCACCGACACCCACCGAACACGCACGCAACCTGGGGTTCATCCTAGACTCATCACTCTCAATGACCCAGCAAGTCAACGCCGTCTCCTCCTCCTGCTTCAACACCCTCCGCATGCATCGCAAGAAGGACGGTCACCCAGGCCCTCCCCTCTACGTGGGAACCACAGCCAAACTCCAGGAAAGACTTCAATGCATACAGAACGCCTCCGCACGTCTCATCCTCGACATCCCCCACCACAGCCACATCACCTGAGTGACCTGCACTGGCTCTCGGTCAACAAGAGGATCACCTTCAAGCTCCTCACCCACGCTCACAAAGCACTCCACAACGCCAGACCAGCATACCTCAACAAATAACTCTCCTTCTACGCCATGAACCGCCACCTTTGCTCCACCAACCATGCCCTCGCCACCGTCCCATGCATCCACCGAATGACCACTGGCGGCAGATCATTCTCCCACCTCGCCGCCAAGACATGGAACACCCTCCCCATCCACCTGCGACAAACCCAGGACCTGCTGACCTTTAGAATACTTCTCAAGACCTGGCTGTTCGAGCAGAAGCAGCTCTCTCTCCGCCCCCCCCCCCTTTAGCACCTTGAGACCCTCACGGGTGAGTAGTGCGCTCTACAAATGCACTGATTGATTGATTGACCAAATGCTCAGATAAATTTAGGCTAAAGATAAAAAGTGTTTCAAAATTATAGATTTCAGTAACATACAGATTTTACCTAGTGCCATGTATGTCGATTCACCAAATACCAGGGGTAGCTGAAGTGACATCACATGCCTTTTGACCCCAGTGACATCACCGGAAGTAACATAATATTGCCTTTCATGTCTTCCTGGCAGTGATTAATTATGATGGGTAGTGGTACCCACCTAATCGCGCACTGTTCACTTGGTGCTCCGCACCTTTTGAGTTTACGTTTTTGTGTACACAATTTAAACCAACTGTTTATCTTGTATAATCACTTTGATTTTTTATTTTTACTCATATTTTCCTTTTTGTAAAAAGCATTTCATTCTGTTATTCACAGTATTCATAACAACATGCTTTTGAAATCATTATTTTAGCACATATTACATTGCTTCAATACTTTTCAACATTGTACATGCGGGGAACGGGATTTTGATATCAATTTAATAAAGAATCCCATTCATCTGTTTTTGGACCGCTTATATCTGTCATTGAGGAAAAGACCACCCCCGCATTGGTTAGACAAACCCCATTAACTGACGCCACTCTGAAGAACCACTTACAACTGATGAAGTTTTAAGAGTTTATATGAAGATTAATTTGAATACGATACAATCCACTCAGGATAAAATCTCAAGATATACAATTTACAAAATCAGTTTCAATATCCGCCTCTTAAGCTTTGTGTGAAGTGGTTCCTTCTGCGTCATCTGCAATAAGATAAAAACAATCATCAAGTTAATCTGTCCCTACTCTGTACTAAGTGTCAACCCTACTTCGCCAGCTTCTTCCCTAAAAAGGTGTCAGCAGTTTGACTTCCAAAGAAGTTCAAACTCTCTTTAGCCTCTAAAGGAAATCTTAAGTTTCAGAAGCAGTACCCTATCTGCCTACCCATCCGCTCTCTAAGGGTCCTCGGCCTACTGCTTCCTTGCGCTCTGATGTCCTAGCGCATCTGCTCAAGGCATCTATCCTTCGCCCTTGCTCTGAGCAATTCGTCTCGCTGTTCCTAATCTCCTAATTGCTCTTCCCTGATTGCTCTCTCCTCCCCGGGGTGCTGTCCCTAAAATACACAATCACAGTGTGGGTGGAACGCCCCTTGACGCCCACCACGGACTTCCCCCGATGATGTCAACTTCTTGCTTCTTCCATTGGTCCGTTCCTTGCGTCGTTCGTTAAGTTGACCCTTCTCCTTTCGATGTCATCTCCATCATCTCATCGTCGACATTTATTGACTCTTTCGGCTCAAGTGTCATAGGAACTTGGACAAGGCCTTAACTTATCTGTACACTTCTTAACCTTCTAGATCATGTGAATGGTCTTGTCAAAACATAGTCCACTTCAACATATGCCTCTCCTCACGTTCGAGCAACATGTTCCGTCCGGCATTGTCACCTTAAATCTAACAAGTGCTAGACTTCTCGGCTCTCACGTCCACATCAAACTATTTACGACTTTTACAAACCCTCTAAATTACATTCTTGTGACTATGCTCCTTCGAACTCTTGGTCAGTTAGGTTACAAACACAAATGACCTAAACTCTTCCAACATTCCTACAGAAACTCTCTATACAGTATAACCCTTGGCCTACATTCATGTATTCGTACTTTAACAAACGCCCTAGTTATACTTAAATACATTCTACATCAGACATATATATATAGAATACGACTGTATAGAATATAACTTGTGCACTCTCCTTGGTTACATTATCATGTACGTTCCCTACATTTCTTTACGTTTATGCTTTTCCATATTACATTTCTCGCCGCTTCTCCTATTTAGAGTTACACATATACGCGAATTCTACTGTGTACGTTCTACATTTCATAAGCATCTCTACACATTCCTATACATTTACCCTTCATGTATACGGGTCTTCTAAATCTAATGCATTTTAACGTGTGAATACATTTATTTCCTATATCATGTTATCATATTCGTTGGCTTTTATGTTATAATTGTCAACTTTACATTACGATGTGCGTTTCATTCCTTCGTTTATAACATATACGTCTAAATATGGTTACTATATACTTTAAATTCAAATTGCGCTCTCTCATACATGACTCATATTAACAATGTTCCGTGGTTGAGCCCAATGCATTTCGGCACCATTAGGGCGCCTTCATCAGGGGAAATTCTGCAAAAGTAAAAATACATTGTGTAAGTGTATTGTTTTTCATTATGACTGGGGGTTCACGTGAGTTATAATGTATTAATTTGCATACCTGTGATGCCATGTGACTTTTGATCCTGGTGATGTCCCAGGAAATACATCACTAAAGCTACATTCTATAATTAGTGCAACATTAATAAAAATGGATATACAATTCATACCGTTATCATATCATCCAATGTCTCTTCCATTGCTATTGTTTTGATATTTCCCATCACATCTCCCTCCTATTCTCTCAGTTTTCCTTTAGGCAAGGTTTTTGGTGGGTACGAGCGAGCAAGATTGCACCAAAGATCTGCAGGCTATCAATGCAGGCTCATACAGTGCCATTTACAAATGTTGTCATTCATAATGATTTTTCCCATATCAGTATGTCACTAACCCGTTTTTCCAGAAACAGGACTAGCAATCTCTACTTCACGGTGGGTATGTGCGGAGAACGGCTGGAGGCCGTCCGAACCGCGCATGTGTCAAATTCCTCAGCAGCGCGGGGGAATTCCGGCCGCAGCAAAGCGGTTATTTCTCTAAAGCCCTTGAGTGTGTGTTTAGATTGCAAAAAACATATGTATTTTTGCATAGCACAAACAATTAGAAAGATAAACTAAAATCTCTCACAAGTAACTTTTTATAAATGTAGGCATTCCTATTCTTAGAGACATATGTAAGAGGGGCTATAGTGATAGACAATGGACATGTGCAGAGTTCACACACAGAGAGAAAAGGCTATGTATGCAACATACGCGCCATCTGTACTGATACAGTGATCCCTTGATGCATAACACTTTGTAAGTCTTAAACGGGGCATCCGTGAAGGATGGCACAATAGATCTCAAAACCCCAGCCAACGTCATCAAATATTCTCGAAAGCCTATGTTGCTGGCCGTTGTTAGAGATGCAGAACTGGTCAAAGAGAACAGTTTGGTCTCTACACTACATGGTCCCCTTAAAAAAAGAGAATGGTGGAGTCCTGAGGTGATGAGTACATAGTGAATGAGGCCTGCATCAGGAATCAATGAGGCGAAAACCGACATTCCTCCATTAAAAGAACAATGCAGCTGCACTTTACTTCACCAACACCTGTAGTAGACGCCATTTGTTTCTCGGTGCACTCAAATAGAAATTCGAACCATATCAGTAAATAATTAGAAGAGCTGTCTTGCAGGGATTCCTCTCAGGTGTTGCAACCCTATAAACCTTTGTTATTGGTAGCTAATAAAAAAAAAATCAGTTAAGCAAAAACTGTGTGGGGGGTAAGCAAAGGTGACGATTAATGTTTCTGTATCATGCCCTTATGCCACATTTTTATTTCAGACATAAAAAAATATTACACATAACACAAATAACTGCTGGAATGTAAGAATGATTTTATAAAATAAAGTGTTACCGTTTTTATGCGTCACTGGGCATTTCACACAAAATGTAGAGAATCTTGCAGTGATAATACACAACTTTTCAAAACACCCTCTCTTATTGTCTATCGGAGAGTGAACGGGCTGGCACTTCCGAGGACTGGCAGAAGACAAGCAGCGCGGTCTAGGGGAAGATCTGTTTTAACTGTAAATATTGCACCAATGTTAGACCCTGAGCCTTGTGAATACAGAGCTCACTCAAATTCAAAGCCATCTTAAAAGATAGGGGCTCGCCCTTAGCCTGCTATCAGGAAGTGTGAAGTGACTTGACATACGTTTAAAACAATACCGGCTCCAAAGCAGCCTTAACATTTGCTAATTGCGCACATTTGCATTTCTTTGGGGAAGCAGTCACTCTGGCTAGAAGGCTCCTTTCTGTTCAGCCGTCTGCCCCTCTCTCCAGAATGCAGCACAGGAGACTCCTTCCCCTCAGCTGGGGAATCACAATTTTGGTAATGAACTTTGGTCTTTTAGGGAGAGGCTAAAATTACGGACAAATAGCGTCCGTTAAGACTTCTATCACGGACAACGGACTTTAGGGCTAATTTACGGACTGCCCGTGAAAATTACGGACGGTTGGTCACCCTAAGAAGCAGAGCACTGAACAGAGTGCAATGCGGACAGTGTCAGAGAGAGGGAGGGGAAAGACGAGTTGAAAAGGACAAAATAATTCTGTCTGGCTTTTTGTTAGTCTTTTACCTTCAAATAACTACATATAAATTAACGCCCACACTTTACATGAACGATAAATATACGTTCAAATAATGGATGGGAAATGCACTATTTTACATTCTGCAACCTCAATTAGTTAATGTAATCTCTCTGCAGATATCTGTCTAGAATCTAGAACATTGTTTTGTGGGGTTCTGTGAAGGCTGGAGGGCGAAATTTCTGAACATATATTGTGGAGGATTCAGTGAAGGGGACGCAGGGCAGTTGCTACCAGTTGTGCCCACACCTCCCTACCTCCACCATTTATAAATACCTCCTCTCAAAATAGCGGCGGGTGTTCCAGGCATTGCCATGTGTGTTGCTGGTGCCCGGGAGGCTCTTGCAGCTGAAGGGGTCCTGGAGCCTGTAGTAGTGCGGCATGGACAGCAGTGAGGGAAAGGGGCAGGGCCCGAGGTCAGCCTCGGATGTAGTGAATAGCAACGGGTGTTGGAGGTGTTTCCATGTATGTCCCCGGTGCCCAGGGAGGTTCTTGCAGCTGACGGGGTCCCGAAGCCTGCAGTAGTGCAGCGTGGACAGAAGTGAGGGAAGGGGGCAGGGCCCTGAGGGCAGCCTAGGATGTTGTGAATAGCGGCAGGTGTTCGAGACATTGCCATGTATGTCAGTGGTGCCCAGGTAGGCTCTTGAAGTTGACGGGTGCCGGAGCCTGCGGTAGTGCGGCGTGGACAGCAGTGAGGGAAGGGGGCAGGACCCCGAGGGCAGCCTGGGATGTAGTGAGGATGCTGAGAGCCCAGAAAGTTGTGACATTTTACTGCAGGAGCGACAGGGGGGCTCGCCAAGGGGTTACCCAGTACTATAGGTAAAGCAATCATAGGGCCAGAGTGGCGTTACTGTACCTACCATGGCAGCTCAACAAGACCTACCGAGGGAACCTGAAGAGGTACTATAAGGAGAAACGGAGTGTCGTCACTGCTTTACCTTGAAGCCTGGAAGTGTCCCTGGAGCGGTGACATCACACAGCAATACCCCCTCGGGCCACTTGCTACTCGATATTGTCATAAGGTCTTTCAACAACTGACTGAAGCCGATTCCCGCCAACACTCCGGCATACCGGCACTGGTGAACGGTGGTGGAAAAGTAGTCCCGACATGAATAGATAACGATGAGCAGCGGAACGAAACTGTAGTTGGTCGGTGCTGCTTCCTGCAAAACGGAAGCAAAATGGAAGTGACGCCTCGGATCGCAAGCCAAGGATAAGCCTGCTAACAAAATAAATGCCAGAGTAAACGAATGGCAAGCGGCAGGAGAAATTACCGGCAATAGGTGGAGTTTCACCCAACACATGCAGTTTACTTGATGCCTCGTAGAGGCAGCGCATGAGCTGTCTATGTGAGACCTAAATACATTTTCTAGTAAAGGAAGGTTTACCTTCCATCTATATTAAGGTTCCACCAATGTCTACATGTTCTGCTTTGTGAGATGTTAGAGTGGTTTTAAATGTAATTCTGCAAGTTTCTGATAGTGAGAAACTTTCTTTGAAGTATTGTCTGCTAAATAAATCTTGCTTTTTTACCTGATTTCCTTTGGAAGAGTATCAGACTAAAACGTTTTAGATAAAAATAACTGAATCTTTTCTCATGAAGTGACCTGTTTTCATGTCACATCACATATTTCTTCCTTTTCTACCACTTTTGTGAAAAATGCCTGCTTGCAAGCTGTTCACTATCTTCAATGTTGCGAAGTACAAACTGACGCTTTCAGACCTCCTGTGACCTTTCAACATTTGATTTCTTTTAAGAAGCTGCTATCCTGTTTCCTTTCCTACCTGGGCACAATAGGTCAGTGGATTTTTTTTTGG
Source organism: Lissotriton vulgaris (assembly GCF_964263255.1). Lineage (NCBI taxonomy): Eukaryota > Metazoa > Chordata > Amphibia > Caudata > Salamandridae > Lissotriton > Lissotriton vulgaris. The sequence goes on along the minus strand of NC_141689.1, from coordinate 354,535,418 downwards.
GGAGTTTTATGCAGCGCGAACTTGACCCGAAATCAGGTATCAGAGCGCTTTACATGAGCACCCGTTGGGTTACGAGGACACATTCATTTTTGTTAGGCACAGGGAGATTGAGTGATTTGCCTAGAACCACAGGATGTTGAGCGCCGTAGCCCGGTTCCCCAGCTTCGAGGTCAACTGCTCTAGCCGTAAGGCTACATCCTCTCGCCCAATTCACTGCAGAGGAAGGAATATATATTTACCCTCCTTTGAAGACTTTTAGCAATGGGCCATGGCATTAAAAGGATTTTTGTTTTGTAACAAAGGAATTTTCATTTTCTAAAACGCCGAAAAAATAATGAAATCTGCAGATTAGGCTTATGAATACTTTAGGACCATTTTTGCAAACGGAGATCGTGTGCACATACATTGGTTGAGAGGCTTCAAACTTGTCCCAAAGGAGCACCCAATACAATAACATGCAAAAGCTTCCTTGCTAATGGGGCTTTGCGGGGGGTGGCCGACCGGAGGGAGGCTCTCCCCCCCGGGGAATTTTGGGGCCCCGGGAGGAAGGGAGGGGGGAAGAAATTGGACAGGACACAGGAAGGGACCTGGGCTTGGTTGGGCTAGTCAGTATGGTTTGGGCTCCTTTTGGGCTGGGGGAATAAAATCGGCCATTTTGGGTCACTGTGCACCATTTCGTGGGACAGTGACCCAGCAGCCGGGGAGCATAGTTGGAGCGTTGTCTAATTTTTGAGTTGTAGCGTTTTTTGGGGTTGTATAGGGTTTGTTGGCTGTGGCGTTTTTGTAGAGGGCGGTGAGCGGTGCATCGACTGTTGCGAGTTGTGTGCGCCGGGCGGGGGTTAGAGGGCTTGACTGTGAGGCGGCGGGACGAAGGCGGAGAGTACCTGCTGGTCGATGTCGGCGGAGGCGATGGCGGATCCCCGGGTGCGTGAAGCGTTACGCCTCCTGAGGGAGGCTGGCAGGACGGATCTCCTGCGCGACGATGTCCGGGTAAGGCCCCCGCGGCGCGCTGCGGATGGCGCCGCGGCAGCAGTGGCGGCGTGCGAGCCTCCGCAGTCGCGTGCGAGAAAGGGGGAGGGGGCGGGAGCTGGGGGTGGAGCAGCGCGAGGCGGCGGTCGGAAGGCGGCTGGGGCGCCAAAGAAGGGAGGGGGAGCAGCGAGGGGGCGCGGTGGCTGGAGGAAGGCGCCGCTAGTATTTGCGGAGGGAGCGGGGGTCCGGGGGGGGGGGGGGCGGGAGGGAGCGGGGAGATACGTGAGGGGGGGGTCGGGAGGCGCGGGGGGGACAGGGCCTGACAGGGGAAGGGGGAGTGTACAGGCCCCACAAAGCACGAGGAAGAGCACCAGGCTGGGGGGGGGTGGTGGGGGGAGACAGGGGGCAGGCGGCGGGAGAACGCGAAGGGGGGGTGCCCGGGGAGGGGGGGATGCTGGGGGGGCGCGGGGGGCCATGATGGGGAGGGGGTGGGGCGCAAGGGAGGGGGGTCAGAGACACGGTGGGGGATGAGGGAGCAAGGGGGCGGGGAGAGACAGGGGGGCTCACCGCTATTGATAGAGGAATCGGAAGAGGAGGTGGGGGAAGGTGAGGGTGGTGTGGGCGGTTTGGATTGGGAGTCTTCAGCAGATGAGGACATGGTGGCTCCCAGTAGGACGGGTTTGCAGAGGGGCGCGGGGAGGGGCGTGGGACAGAGAGGGGGGGCAAGGGGTGGCGGCGGGGGGATGCCACAGGGGTCAGGGGTGGACGGGGGAGGGGGAGGGGGGGGGGTGCAGTGGAGGAGACTTCGGGTTTGGGGGGGTGACGGGGGGTCGCGAAGTGGGGCCACGGGGATGTGGGGATTGTTGGGGGTCAGGGGGGGGTGGGTGGGAGGGTCGGGGGAGGCGGGGGGCTGGGGATGGGGGGGAGGGGGTTTGGGGGGGGCTTCCAGCGCGGCGAGGAGGACATTCGGTGGCAGGGGGGAGAGGTGGGGCAGGTGGGTGGGGTGGCGACGGAGTTGGTTTTGCCCCGGCATGCTGTTTTTCTCTTGGCAGGAGCAGTTGGTAAGGGGCTCGGGTGAGCAGCATGCGGCTCATACCCGCCGAGAGGATGGGCCGGCTCTGCCTAGTACGGGCGGTCGCGCTCCACCGAGGGACCATGTGCGTGCGGACAGCGGATAGCAGGGTCATAGGTCTCCAACGCCCCCCTCCCGATGGGTCGCTCCGGCCGCCGGGGGACGGGGATGGAGCAGCAATCTGGCAGGCGATTCTGATTACCAAACTGGGGACAGGAGAAGGGAGAGTGTGGATTTAGGGACATTGATGGCAGCATGTAAGGACAAGGCAGGTCTGAGCAGGATGTCAGCAGGAGGGGTCATGTGGGGCGGTGATGGAGAGATGGAGTCGGAAGAAGAAGGGGAACTTCGGGAGGGCGGGGGGGAAACCTGTAATGTTGTTGGCAGTGTTTTGCAGGTATGCCCCCGGCAAACGGTGCCGCGAGTGACGGCCCCCCCAGCAGACCTGGTTAGGCGGCGGGATCCGGTGAGGACGCAAGCCTTGACGCCAGGTAAGACCGGTACGGGGTCGGGGAGTGGCTTGGGCGGGTCTCATGGAGGCCAGGCATGTGGGGGTGCGGATGGCGGATGCCAGAGGTCAGTGGGGACGGATGCCGGCGGCGGAGACGAAGTGCGATTGGTGAAGGGCAGATACGTAGCGGATGCGGGGGTGGGTACGAGGCGGCAGGTGGTGCGGCGTCGGGGAGTACGGCGACGGGGGAAGCGGCGAAGGCCAACGGGTCGGCGGCGTCCAGCGCCGGGGCGAAGGAGAGCTGTGAGGTGCCAGTCAGGAAGTTGCCGTACATGGGAGTGGCGAAGCCACTGGCGGCACATTTGTCGCTGGCTACCAAGGAAAAGATATGGAAGGGGGAGTATGTGGAGATCTTGAGGTTGCTTCACAGGGAGTTGATGGCCAAAGAAGGGTCGAAGGAGGAAGAGCAGGAATTAGCTAGGCGTCCGAAGGTGCTTGTTACTACTGAGAATTGGTCAGCAGCTTTCCTGATCTATGCCAGTGTGTACTGTGAGAAGTACCCGGACAGGGCGGTCGCGCTGTTAAAGTACATGGACGTGGTGCGGCGGGCACAAGTGACTTACGGAGGTAATGCTTGGTCGCATTACGATGAGGAGTTTCGGGCGCGCATGGCGTCGGATCCGGAGGCAAAGTCGGGGGAGTTGGATGCCGACCTCTACCAACAGACGATGAGTGGGGCAAAATTTGGCCGCACCATTTTCACAGCCAGTGGGTTGCCACTGGCGCCGCCCCCCTTTTCGGCCCGCCCCACCCGTGGAGGGGTGGGGGCGGGGGGAGCTGGAAGTAGTCAGAGTGTCGGGCGCTGCTGGGATTTCAACAGGGGTTCCTGTCTCCGGCAGGTGTGCCGTTTTCGGCACGAGTGCTCCGCATGTGGGAGACGACACCCGGAGGCCCAGCACAGGCCCAGTACCCGGCTCCCAGGCCCAGCAGGGGGAGGGGAGGAGGTAGGGGGGGGCGAGTACCCTGGGAAAAGGCTTGTACACCGGTTAGGCTGGATCGGCTTTTAGGTTGCTGCCGGTTCACCCAGCGGATCATCAGTTGCTGGGGATTCAGCTTGATGGGCTCATTGTTGTGGATAGAGCTTCCTATGGCGTGTTCCGTGTCATGTGCCTTGTTTGAACGATTTAGCTCCTTCTTGCAGTGGGCTTTTTCCTGGAGCACAGGCTCTGAGGCGATAACCCATTACCTGGACAACTTCTTCCTGGTGGGTCGGCCCGGTTCGACGGACTGCCAGCAGAGTCTGGACAGTTTTACGGACCTGATGGGTCACATGGGGGTTCCGTTGGCGCCAGAGAAGACGCAAGGGCCCAGCACGGTGCTGTCGTTCCTGGGGATAGAGCTCGACTCGGCGGCCATGGAAGCACGCCTGCCGGAGGAAAAGCGGGCGGTTATGGTGGACTTGGTGAAGAGCATGTTGGCCAGGCGGAAGGTGTTGGTGCGTGAGGTGCAGGTGTTGCTGGGACATTTGAACTTTGCTTGCCGCGAGGTGCGCGCGGGGCGGACTTTCTGTCGGCGGCTGGGGTTGGCGTTGTCCGGTCTGACACTGCCTCATCATCATGTGCGGCTATCGGCGGGCTCGAGGGAGGATCTGAGCATGTGGTTGGCGTTTTTGGAGCGTTTCAATGGCGTGCCCATGGCACCCCCGGAAGACTGGGAGTGGGACGTGACTATGTCGTCTGATGCGGCGGGAGTCGGAGGCTTTGGACTCTACTGGGCGGGCAGATGGTGCGCGGAGCAATGGCCGGAGCAGTAGCAGGCAGGGGGTAGGAGCATTGCGTTCTTGGAGCTGTTCCCGTTAGTGGTGGCTGTGACAGTGTGGGCGCAGGAGTTGTCGCACAGGCGGGTGTTGTTCAAGGTGGACAATATGTCAGTGGTGCAGGTGGTGAACCGGCAGTCCGCGAGGGAACCCCAGGTGCTGAAGCTGATGCGCGTTTTCGTCTTGAGGTGTTCGGAACACGATATCTTGTTCCAGGCTCAGCATGTGCCGGGAGTGGACAATGACATTGCGGATGCTTTGTCTCGTTCTCAGTGGCAGAGGTTCCATGGGCTAGCCACGGAGGCGGCGGCGGACAAGACGGAGGTGCCGAAGGAGCTCTGGTTGGTGGGAGAGCGCGGGTCGTTCAGTTGGTGAGGTCGTCCCTGGCAGCGTCCACGTGGAAGAGTTACGAGCAGGCCTGGCTGGAGTTTCTGCGCTTTGGAGCGGTAAGGCAGCGGGGCAAGTGGCGTCGGGCGGAGCAGGTGGTGCGTTTCATGCTGGGGTTAATGGACAAAGGTTTGGCGAGAGTGACCATTGCGGGTAAACTGGCAGGAGTGGCTTTCATGGGCAAGCTGTGGTGGGGGTATGCCCCCTCGGTGGGAGAATTGGGGGGGGCGACTACTGGAAGGTTGGGAGAGGGAGAGAGGGGCTCGGGCGCGGAAGAGGCGGCCGATTACGGAGGCCATGTTGGCAGGCCTGGTGGGCCATTTACCGCTGGTGTGCAGGGATCGGGGGGAGACGGTGCGGTTTTCCACATTGATGTCGTCGATGTATTTTGGAGCCTTTCGGATGTCGGAGCTGGTGGGTTTGAAGGGAGGTACGGGGCTGACGTGGGGGGAGGTGGAGGTTGGAGGCCGGGAGGTTGCGGTGCGGCTTCGGCGGTCCAAGACTGATCAGCGGGAGAAAGGTACTTGGGTGTTGTTGGGTCCTGGGGGAACAGAGGCGGTGTGTCCGGCAGAGTGGGGGAGACGGCTGGCAGAAGGAGGGGTACAGGATGGTTCGGAGGTTTTTGGCAGAAGAGGGGGGGGACGTGTGACAGCGGCGCAGTTGTTGTGGGTCCTGCGGCACGCCCTGCGGTCTATGGGTGAGGACCCGGGGGAGTTCGGAACGCATTCATTTCGCATCGGTGCGGCGACGGAGGCAGCGCGGAAGGGCTGGGGGAAGGAGGAGATCAAACGGCTGGGGCGCTGGAAATCAGACTGCTATAAGTCGTATGTTAGGTTGCGAGGGGTAGTGGTGGAGTAGAATTGAAGTTTAGGCTCGCTGCTTACATATGTCTCTTTGCAGGTGCGGTGGCGGGGCTTACGGCGGCAGCAGTGTCCATATATGTGGTGGGCCATTCGTTTGTAAAAAGAGCGGAGAGGGCCAAGTGGGAAAAATGCAGGAACCTCAATCTGGAGCTGGATGAGCATTTGTTTAGGTGTCATTGGAGGGGCAAAGGGGGCATGCGTTGGCACGAGTTGGTGCCGGTTTTGAACAATGTTGTGCGGGGGGGGGTCTGCCCGGATGTGGTGGTCATTCACCTGGGGGAAAACGATTTGGTGCAGTGCAAGGGGCTGGCACTGGTGAAACAAATGAGGAGGGATTTGCTGGAGATCAAGAGGCAGTGGGCAGGGTGTTATGTCATCTGGTCAGAATTCATACCCAGGAGGTGTTGGAGGGGAGCGGAGAGACCAGGTGCTATAGATAGGACTAGGAGGAAAATTAACAGGGAGATGCGGGCATTTTGTGACAAGGAAGGCGTGGGTAGGATGGAGCACCCGGAACTGAAGTATGGGGCGGTCTATTTTTTTATGGAGGATGGAGTACATTTGTCAAGATATTATGGGATGGAGCTATATATCGTACAACTGAAGGAGGCGTTAGACCGGGCAATAGGGGTGCGCAGGTATCCAAAGGTGCAGGGGTCCTAGGGGGGGGGTCGAAAGCCGTATGGGGCTTTTGAGTGGCGCTTTTTACTAGTTAAACGGGGGGTAGGATAGGAGGAAGGAGTTTTACTGGCTGAGGAGAGGGAGTGTACATATGGCTGATGTTGAAACAGTGAGACAAGGTTTGGGTAATGGATAATGATGTTTATGTTGTTGGCGGGGAACTGTTTAGGGGAGGGGGTGGGGGGTTTTGGTCAGGTACATGTATAATTAGTTAGGCCTAGTTTTGTACGGCAAAGGACAAGGTTGGGGTATGTTTTCAGGATGCACCTGTTGCCCAATAAAGCGGCCTTTATCACACCTACATCTGTGTCTGGTCGGTTCTTCCCCTCCCCGTCTCCCGATGGGCCCCAATGGGGCTTTGCGGGGGTGGCCGACCGGAGGGAGGCTCTCCCCCCCGGGGAATTTTGGGGGCCCCGGGAGGAAGGGAGGGGGAAGAAATTGGACAGGACACAGGAAGGGACCTGGGCTTGGTTGGGCTAGTCAGTAGGGTTTGGGCTCCTTTTGGGCTAGGGGGAATAAAATCGGCCGTTTTGGGTCACTGTGCACCATTTCGTGGGACAGTGACCCAGCAGCCAGGGGGCATAGTTGGAGCGTTGTCCCACCCACCCTCCCTTAGGGCAGGTTTTTGGGGGGAGGAGGGGGAGTTCTCCCAGGGGTTGATGCCTTTAGGGATGCACAGGGGATGTTGTGAAGCAGGAGCTTTCTGGGTTAGGATGTTTCGGGTAGTGTTGTCGCTGGGGGCAGGTGCTGGAAAGTTTATATCGGATGGCGCTTTTTCCTAGTTAAACGGGGGGCGTAGGATAGGAGGAAGGAGTTTTACTGGCTGAGGAGAGGGAGTGTACATATGGCTGATGTTGAAACAGTGAGACAAGGTTTGGGTAATGGGTAATGATGATTATGTTGTTGGCGGGGAACTGTTTAGGGGAGGGGGTGGGGAGTTTTGGTCAGGTACATGTATAATTAGTTAGGCCTAGTTTTGTACGGCAAAGGCCAAGGTTGGGGGATGTTTTCAGGATGCACCTGTTTCCCAATAAAGCGGCCTTTATCACACCTACATCTGTGTCCGGTCGGTTCTTCCCCTCCCCGTCTCCCGATGGGCCCCAATGTAACAGTAGGTTTATTCCAGTAAAGAGAAAGAGACAGAGACACAGGGCCAGATTTACAGTTGGCGAGCAGCGGTCTGTCAGTCATTGTGGTTGAGGTCATTACTTCCACCACTCTGCTAGACTCCGGTCTGCCAGATTTAGAGATCTCCGTCAGCCCAGCAGTGGTCTTTGTTTCTTCAGACTGCCGTTTTGTCAATTCCTTTGAAGTTACAAAAAGTTTGGTGGATGATTGCCATCGGTTTTGCCCGCTGTCTACCAAACGTTTCGTCTTTCTAAAACAAACTCCCAAAGTGGGAGTTTGTTTTTGAAAAAACAAATCAATAATGACCAACAGCGGGGTGCGTAGGTCAATATTTGTATTTTCTATCCATTATCATCAGATTTTCCTGGCTGCGTCAGACATAAAAACGCCCTTCAGCACTAAATAGGCCGTGAGGTCTGATGGCTTTACTTTGACAGCCCATGTTCTATTGGGCTGTTGGAGTATACTTTTCAACAGCATAGCAAAGAAGGGCCCTGCTGTCAGTCAAATTGGTGGTTCGACTGACTCAGGCTTGAGCGGGCAAACAGGGAACGAAATACGCCTTCATGTTTGTGACAGAGTTCCGTACCCACCAAACTCAAAATCTGACGAATGCCTCTAAACCACTCCTAATTTTATTTTTTCTCTTTCAGTCTGAACTCAGGAAAAGAGATTGGAGTTTAAAATTCTTGAACCCGTCTTACTTCTTATTGAATTGAAAGTTTCTAGTCATCCAGTATAGAAAAAATGATCTGTTATCTGGACTGTAAAGTAGAGGATGAATGAGGTAAGTCAGGCCTGTGGAGGTTGGTCTGCTAAAGAATTCATGGGCAGGTTTAAGATCACCATTGAGGGAACACTGGAATGAGACTACAGAGTTTACTTGTGAACATTTTTTGCATCTTAGAAAATATTTTTATGGTTTATTGATGTTGCTCTAGCTTTGCAAAAAAATGTTTTTTTCTAATCTTAAGCCCATTAGCTTTAAAAGAATCTAAACCTCTTGTCTAGTGATGAAAATGGTGCATTAGCTTGAAGAACAATCAATTCAAGAGATAAAGTACTACCGCTATCACTGCAGCTGCTGTTGCTACTACTGCTACTTCTACAATTATTAATGCTTCTTCATGATAAAGTGTTTATTTATGTGTGTATGTTTGTATGCATGCGAGTGTGTAGTGCAAACCTACCCAAAAGGCAATGGGCTGCTGTGCAGGGTCAAAGGCAAGGTAGGCAAAGAGTGATAGGAGTGGATTCTAGGTTCTGAGAGTGAAGGTCGTTTGTTACTTTATCCTGAAGTTCGCATTCTTTTAAAGTGGTTTGTTTTCAGCGCGTTCATAAATTGAAGTGGGTTTATTGTGGCCCTGTTGGTTACAGAGATTTTGGGAAATAAATGAAAAATGTTGGCTTGATTTTTTTTTTTTTACACTTTTTTGGCACCAGTTGGATGGCGTCCTGGCTGCAGCATGGTTGGACTGGGAAAGAAAGTAGGCCTGGGCACCAAATAAAAGTGACCATCATTAGTTAATTAGATATCTAAAAAAGTGGCCCATGCTTCCAAATTGTGGAGGTTATCAACTTGTAAAGACGCGCTGTATAAGTATTTTGCAAGGTATGGAAGACTGCATGGATTTGAGATTGGTGCAGGTAAAATTTGCTTTAATATCAGGGAAATTAACAGTAAAACCCAATCCAGCAGACCAGAAAACATCCCCAAAAAGTTGGCTCACTCATTGACCTATGAGACCAGCCCTTCGGGCACTGCCTGATTGCTGTACAGGCCAGTCTGACCCTGGCTGCCAAGAGCTACCGAAAGTGGTGAGTGTTACAGCCAGCTGGGTGAGGGGGGCTGCTTGTGATGGCTGTGTAGATGATGCAGATTGCTTTAGAAGATGGTGTGGGCTGGCAAAGCAAGCCACAGCGGTACAAAATGGTGGTGGTTGATGAGGTCATATGTCTTTCAATCCCTGATAAGACATGCTGAGCCACGTATGATGTCTTTAAGAGTCTACGAGATCCTGGAGCAAAGTGGCACCACCATCCAAATGTGACAGTGCAAGGTATTTTAGGTAAGGTAGCTCCTTTGGGGACTTTGGCCATTACTGAGGTTTTTTGACCCTCCTACGTGCCAGCTGATTGTTCAATCTGCTATTTTATCTTGACTAGACTATGCTAGTTTGCTCCTTCTGGGGGCGATTCAGGCTGAGGTCATGCATTTGCAGCGTGTTCAAAATGCTGCCGCTAGAACCCTGTTGGGCCTCTCGCGTAAGTGCCCCTCTACGGATGCCATCCGGAGACTGCATTGGCTACCCATGGCCAAAAGGATCCAATTTAAGGCTCTCTGCTCGTCTTTTAAGATCTTGAAACTTGCTTCGCCGGGCCTCTTAATCAACTTGTTAGCCCCAAATGTTCCAACTCGCCAGCTGCGCTGATTGGGACAGCACTTGGTTAGAATCTCACGAGTGAAGCGTCTTTGGGTTGGTGGTCGCTCTTTCCGCTATTTAGCAGCTAAGCTATGGAATTCCTTGCCTCCCCAGATTCGTAGCTTGGACCGCCTGCTGGATTTCAGGAAAGCGATCAAAACTTTTCTATTTCTTTCTGTTTAGTCTTTCACTGCTTTGCTGTATGTTGTATGTGTTTTCGGGTTTGGTCCTTTAGCCCTTGGTTCTTTCTGACACTGGCAGCACCGGGACACATCTTTGCTGAGGCATCTGTGCGCTATATAAATCAGTTAACATAACATAACATATGGCAATTCTGAGGTTGCTATGTGGGAGGAACGGATTCAGTTTATTCAGTAGAGTAATTTGGTTCCAAGCTGTCTTGCCTCTCTCTGCAATATGTTGCCTGAGAGTGAGGTCCCTGTCCAGGGGGAAGCCGAATAACTTGGCATTGGGCGAAAGCAGGGGGTTGAGGCCATCCAGTTTCATTGTGTTAATGTCTCTAAGCACCATAAATACTTGGTGTTACTTTAACCAACTGAATGGTACAGAAAGGACAAATGGATCGTTATTGCAGGGAACAATATTGTGTTTTGATAGGTAAATGGATCCGTGACTATATAAGCCTATGGATAAAATATTGCTGGTAGCCAAAGATTTTTGAATGAGTGTATGAATAAATCATATTTAGTGATTTTGGAATGAAAGAATAGACGATTCTGAGAGATTGGACAGTTGGAACAGCCTATGAGATATGACATAACTGCACAAAGAAAATCGGCATAAGCTATAAACTTTTTATAATATTTGGTATTCTCAGTTGATTGAAGAGGACATTGAATTGGCGGAGGCATTAAAAATAATTTCATAATGTTTGAAACACTGTTTCCTCATTCGCATTAATTACTTTTTGAATAAACACTTATAAAGGCAGTTTAACTTCCATTGATATTAAATTCTAAGCTACCCTCACCACCCCTTTGCTGTCAATACTTCCCATTGTTTCCCCATGAAAGTTTGGTGTTAGGGTCAATTCCACCTGTTTTACTCCAATGTGCTTGTTTCTTGTGTCTCATACCTAGCTGCTGGACCCCTGAAAATATGTTTCTTTTCTAGGTAAGTGGATAATCGATAGCAGTAATAGAAGGTTGAGGAATTCTTATTGTGAAATAATTCATCATAGGTTTCAGCTTTAGCGGCTTGTTCGTATAACAGCAATTTTGAATAAATTACTTATACTTTCAGGGGGATTTGGGTCAACACCTTTGTCAGAATTGGATGGCTTTGTTATCTACCTCTCTTCCCTGCTCCTCATTTGATGGCCTTCCTCTTTTTTTGTGTGCATGTCCAGCCCAGGAGCATTTCGGTCTCACAGTGTGACTGGTTGCTTGTATCATTCCACCGCTGATGTCAGGGAACTATCCTTCATTTTTTCTGTGCCACTGGTCTTTATCACTCAATGGAGAACATGCCCCTTCTTTGTTGGTGCTGATTGCTTCCTCCTTCTCTCTCTCGTGTCTGTTTCCCTCGCCTCTCTCCCCTGATGCTGACTCACCTCACCGACCTGCCCAATAACTTTCGTCTGTCTGGTGTCTCTTTCACTCGCCCTGATCATTGCTTACATTACCTTCCCCAGCTGTGAGGCCCCAACCTGTCTTGACTACAGCATGCCAGCCTGGCCAACTTGCGCAGTGAGGTCACACCTGGGAGGCTGTAGAAAGAAGGCACGCAGTTGGACAGGCTGCTATGTGATGTGACATCATTGTTAAGGACGCTGTTGGATCCTTCTGCTAATCTGTAGTGTACACTAATGGAAATAAAATAACCTTCCTTATCCAAGCGAGACTTTCATAGGACTACATCATTTGTAGAGTACCCTAGACTGTAATGTGTCAGTTTTCAGACTTGCATCACTCTTTGGTGGAAAAACCACCATGGGGGCAGATTTAGAAGCGCCTTGCACCACTTTTGCGTCACTTTTAACATGGGAAAAGTGACGCAAAAGTGGCGCAAGGGGCTTGTAAATCTGCCCCCATGTCTTCAGCCCGATTCTCCCAAGCTCTTGCTGGCTGTAAGAGTTTTTGGGGCATATTTACAATAAAGTGGTGAAGCGTGTCGTTCAGCCAAGAAGGCTAACAATTCACTTCGATTTTGACATAAAACGAGAGGAACCCTTGATTTCCCGAAGAACTAGGGTTCAGACAAGAACTATTTTCAAATGGTGTCCTCTGGGAGACATAAATCCTTGAGTGTCAATAACTTCTCACTTTCATTCACCATACTCCTAATCCACACTACTCCACACAACTCTCAATGTTACCCTGCAAGTCACCCAAGTATTGGCACAAAAGACCTAATTGTATGTAAAAAATAAATTACATTTATTATCACAAAAAATCATAAAATTATTCAATTAAGACGATTGTTCTGGTTCAAAACATCATGATCACTTCATTACAATACTAAGATCGTAAAAACACATTTAAAATCAAATGACATTTAAAAAAGACTGTCCCACGAGAGTTCGCACTGACATTGACATTGATCTTTGTCTTTCATGCCACAAGTTAATGCTACCAGAATTTCCTGACCTAAACACCTTATTGTTATCGGTTGTAACTGTCATTCCCTCCTGAGGCGTGAGCCGGGAGGTTGTTGTTTTCGGTTTGTTAAAACTTTAATTTGCACGTTCTTAGCGGTTGTTCTTGCAGCTTTTAAAAAAACTTTTTCTCGCTGAATATTTTTACTTCATTTGCTGATTACGAGCTCCGGTGCACTTAGCTTGACATACGAAGCTTTGCAGCACTCACATGTCATCCCTCCGCTTGATTAAAAAGCGGTGGTGGTATTCTCTTCCCGCTCCCCTCCTGCTCGCAGGTTAGACCGCTGTTTCCCCGTTACCAAGACCCTCACTCACCGCAGCCGACTGGAACGCTGTTTGGGGTGATCGGATCAACTTTGGTGGTCATCTTAGAGTGGGGTAGCCTTCAAAGGCACCGATTGGCCACTATAAAAACGGAAGACCATGTTTCCGCGCAGCGGACGCGATCAGCGGACGCGCCGGACCTGTGCCGGAGTCCTGCCCGTCTGCGCCCGTCCGCAACCAGGATGCGACCATGGATGTAGGTAGTACTAAACTAGGTACCCCTCCTCCTTTGACCTATGGTAGTGCCATGCTTAACTCACTGCGGCCCTTGCACTGTGTCTTACCATCTGATTTTTGTGCCTCTATCAAGCCTCTCTTGAATTGTCTTTTACATCACCCTGGCGATGGAAAGGACGGCTGTCTTTTCCAGCAGAAAAATGTATCTCAGGTACATTTAAAAGCTGGCCTGTTAAACTGTCGATCTTTAGTTAAACATTCTTTCGATATATCCCATACTCTGGAAGAGGATAAATGGGATTCACTGTTTCTTACCGAGACATGGTTAACAGACGATACTAATCCCGCGATACATCTTGCTATCCCTACAGGCTACAGTATACTGTGCGCCAACAGACAAAGCCCACACCATGGGGGTGGAGTGGCCATTATATATAGATCTCTTTGGACCATTTTGTCCTTCCCCTTCATTCAATCAGAACGCATCGAAGCCCTTCCTTTTTGTATTAATATTTCTCCTAATTTCACATTTTCAGGTCTTCTGGCCTATCGACCACCCAATTCCAAACCAGCTTTCCTCCCAGCTTTTTTAGACCTCATTCTACAAGCTTCACTGCGATATGCCAACTTCACTCTTCTTGGGGATTTTAATCTCCATGTTGATAATCCTGAGGACACTGCCTCTATTAACTTTGTATTCACTCTAGCTGAAGGTGGACTGAACCAAATTATTAGCAGTCCCACCCATAAAGCGGGTCATACACTCGATCTAATCTGTACTAACTTGACAGGCTTGGAGGTCCTTGACCTAGTTCCAATCGTTTGGTCAGATCACCTGCTTATCCCTTTTACATTCCCCTGTCACTCCACAAATCGACACCCCCGCCTGGCTAAACAAGGCTGAAATTGGAGTAAGATATCTCCAGAGAGCCTTGCTCCTTGGTCGACTTTTCAGACACAAGTTCAGACCTTGACACACGACTGACCAACCTCAATGATCGGATTACCTCGGCAATCGATCTCATTGGCCCAGTTAGACCCATAAAAACCTACCGTTCAGCTCCCTCGTCCCCATGGTATTCGAATGACCTCCGAGTGCTCAAATCGGAATGTAAACGTCTTGAGAGACGCTGGAGAATTACCTTTTCCCCTGACCGCAAAAGCCTCTATAAAGCCGCTTTGAAAAACTATAGGAGGAAGATCACTGAACACAAAAGGAAATTTCTAGAAGATAAAATAAATTGCTCTCAAGGGTCATCTAGGGAAATTTTCGAGACAGTGAGATCTTTTACGGATCCCCTAGCCCTAAAACGTCCCCCAGTGGTATCACAGACTCTCTGTGACAACCTCTCTACTTTTTTCGAGAGCAAAATAGCTACTATTTATGACTCCTTCCCCAGTAACACTCAGGTACTAAAATGTCTCTCTCCTTGTCTTCTCGCGGGTCCAGAGCCTTTGTTCTCTGACTTCGCAGAGATTACACTGGAACAATCACTTACGGAACTTTTTAAAACTAAATCTGGCTCCCCATTAGACCCTTGGCCTGCTAAACAGTATACATCTTTAGTCCCTGTTCTTAATCCTTTCCTGAACAGGATTTGGAATGAATCGTTTAAACTGGGACTTTTCCCTGACACCTGGAAACAGGCACGATTGGTTCCTATTATCAAGAAGGCCACCGCTGACCCCAGTGACCCCGCCAATTATAGACCAATCTCGCTGTTACCTGCTCCTGCTAAAGTATTAGAAAGACTCGCTCAACAACAGTTAGCGAGCTTTCTGGAAACATCAGGCGCGCTCCATGACTCCCAGCATGGCTTTAGGCCTGGATATAGTACAGAATAGGCACTCATTGAGATGTCTGATGCTGTAAGATGGAGACAGGATGAGGGATCTAGAGCGGTGTTAGTGCTGCTGGATTTGTCAGCAGCATTCGACACCGTCTCCACCCCCTCCTCCTTGATCGCCTGCATTCGAAGGGCATTCAGGGTACAGCGTTAGGGTGGATATCATCCTTCCTGTCCAACCGCACCCAGGCGGTGTTCACCCCCCCTTTTACTTCTGAAAGTCGCCCGCTCCAGTGGGGAGTCCCTCAGGGCTCCTCCCTGAGCCCTCTCTTATTCAATATATATTTTTCCCCACTTTTTGATATCATTGCCCAAACTGGTATAAAAGTCACTTCCTATGCGGATGATATCCAGCTTTTGTTTTCGTTTAACAGTATCACCCCCACTACTTTTGATCCCTTAAAAAACTGTTTACGAACAATCGCCCAGTGGATGGACACTAATTTCTTGAGGTTGAATGCAGGAAAAACGGAGGTCCTTTTTTTCCACCAGCCAGCTCCACTTGACCCTAACATCTGGTGGCCTCTTGATTTAAGCGCCCCTCCTCTCCCAAAGGACTCCGTGAAAAATCTAGTAGTAAGATGGGATTCCAACCTCTCATTCTACCATCAAGTCCACACAGTCTCTGCTGCCTGTTTAGCTAAAATTCGAATGATAAAAAAGTTCATTCATTTTCTGCCCAGTAACACTAGGAAGATCGTGGTACAGGCGTTAATCACCTCACACCTGGACTACGCTAATGGCCTGTATACTAGTCTGTCTGTGGGGCTCCGCCATCGCCTCCAGACGGTTCAGAATGCCGCGGTGCGACTGGTGGGCGGTATCCCCCTACGGGAGCACATAGCTCCTCACCGTCGTGAACTTCACTGGCTACCGGTCCACAAAAGGGCAGAATTCAAAGCTCTGGTCCTGGCCCATCGTGCCTTGCGAGGCAAGGGCTCTGCCTACCTCTCCACGTGCCTGATTCCTTATAACAACTCCAGGACCCTACGCTCCTCTTCTAAAAACCTTCTTACTGTCCCCAGATTCAGGAAAACCTGTTCTGGTGGGAAATCCTTCCCAGTACTGACGGCGGCCCTCTGGAATAAATTACCCAATGCCATTCGGCTGATTAAGGATGAACAACTTTTCTGAAGAGCCCTAAAAACCTACCTGTTTTGTTGAATAATTATTTTCTTTTAACAACCATTTCATGCAGTATGAAGTTACACAGAAGCGCCGGGACACCCCGTTGGGGTAGCTGTGCGCGATACCAAGACACACTAAATAAATAAATATGGTCTATTACATTTTATACATTTAAGGTGATAGATATATAATAAAATTTGTGGCTGTGCTATGTGCGCCGACGCGTTTCGAAGGTTCAATCTTATAACACCTTCTTTCTGAAGACAGTAGTTATTACTCCTGTTCTTATATAATCTATAAATAAAAATAAGTACAATTAAAATATAACTCAGATGCATTTGTCTTAAACATAGCTGTATTCATTCAACATGTCTATCATTGGTCCTGGAAATACCAATAATATAAAAACAATACAACCATTTCCACATAGGAGAAACCCTCTGTGCCAAATACCTCAGTCCCATGTCCACCCTCTATCTGACAACACACTCTCCCTCTACAGCCTCATTCTCCCCTCTTCTTTTATCATTCACTCGCCTTGTTGTCCTAACTTTCTTTGGTATACTAACAATTATATTGTTCTGTATGAAATAATTACAACTGGTTCTGTATTGAGTAACTCATATACTTCTAATGATGTTGGTAAAGTCACACTTACATGATGCTTCCATAAAGCTCCCACCACTGTCCTTTTGTGACCACTTTGCCCTGTTTGTAAATGTGTGCTTCTTCTTTGAAATCAAGTCTAGAAATTAACATTAAGACAGCATGGATTTAGTCACCTGTCCACTACTCTTTTAAGTTCTTAAATATTAATGGAGACCTGATTGCCCCTACTTACTTCAATCAGTAGCCACGTATGCCATAAGTTAAGAAAAAGTCTCATTCCTCTGGACGGGCATTCATATTTTTAAGGAGTTAGAATCTGACTGTATGGATGAAAATGACATGTTTTAGCTCCATGGTAATTTCTTACTCCACTCATTCGTATAGTACTAATATCAATGCCTACCTTAAATCAAGGAACTTAACTCTTAGGCTTTTCAAACACTCGCTCAGTAGTGTTCTATTATTTTTTTTTTTAACTCATTTTCCATCTGGCGACGCCTTTTTGTATTGTATGGTCTAAAAATAAAGAACATTTCTAAATTCATTCCTCTGCTTCTCTCATTTATAATGTTGTCATTTTCAACGTGTCTAAAACCTATGTAATGAAATAGTAGTCAGAGTGCTCCACCGTGTCACCCTCTATTCCACAAATTTTTAGAGACCAGAGTCTTCTCCTAAAACTATGTATAATGGCTCCCTGCTTTCTCTATTTGCGGGCTCCTGTCAACATATTGGGTTTCTA
This sequence comes from Lissotriton vulgaris, assembly GCF_964263255.1. NCBI lineage: Eukaryota > Metazoa > Chordata > Amphibia > Caudata > Salamandridae > Lissotriton > Lissotriton vulgaris. The sequence goes on along the minus strand of NC_141689.1, from coordinate 354,518,181 downwards.
TATTTCTCATTTAGGAGAAGCCATTTGTGTTTACACCACCTGAGAAGGCGGCAGATTTAAACTCCGTCCTCTCACGCCCCGACTTTTAAAGAAAGAGCAGACCAACCGCTCTCAGCTATCTTCAACATCGGGCCATTACGATCTAAAAGCATTGTTTAGGAAGATTGGCTTAAAAAGATTCTTTGAAAATAGGGACTGTCAACCGACTGAAAATAGAACAGGCTTGAAGCCTAATTCCACGTTCACTCCCACACACAGTGTGGTAGATAAGAACATAGAAGTGTTTGAAAGAGTGATGGAAATTGAATTAAGACAATTGTTGGAGAATCCCAAAACGAGGAAAAATGTTAATAACAATATCTCTAAAAAGCATAGAGAGGTATTGAGATCACTCCAAGAGGACACAGGCATCACGATCAAAACCGCTGACAAAAGCAGGGGGGGGGGGGGGAAGGTTGTGGTGTTCAACACTGAACTATAGAAAGAGAATGTTGAAATTATTAATGATTCAGGAACAGTATAAAAGAGTTTCCCACAGTAGGCTCTCTAACTTAAAAAGAGAGATTGGCTCCATGTTAGATATGGCCAAAATGGAGGGGTGGATCTGTGAGGACGAATATAAGTTCCTACATATGAGTTCTCCAAACACACCAGCCATTTATGGGTAACCTAAAGTCCACAGGATCCAAAAAAACCTCCAATGAGACCAATCGTCAGCAGTATTGGTTCTCTCTTAGAGCCCCTTAGTAAATTTGCTGACTGTTGTATTAAACCATTAGTACAGCAGCAGAGATCATACTTGAAAGACTCTACCCATGCTATTTCTGTCTTTGAGGGGAAGGGCTTCAACAGGGTGACCCAATATAGGGTCACCCTTACATTGAAGCCCTGTATACCAATATACCGCAGGATGACACCATAGGAGTAGTGAGGACGCTATTACAAAGGGTGGATCTCCATGGTGGTAGCATGGAGTTCATTCTCCAATGCATCACCATGGTGTTGAAGAACAACCTATTCCTGTTTGAGGAGGACCTGTTCCAGCAGGTAAAGGGAACCAGCATGGGAGCCACATGTGCTCCCAGTCTGGCCTGCCTTTACGTAGGTGAGTTTGAAGAAAGGCATGTCTTCAATGAAGTGGCACCATATTTTGAGAACGTGAGCTCTTGGTACCACTTCATTGACGACATAGTCTTCATCTGGGAAGGAAATCAGGAGGCGCTGAAGGATTTCATCATGCGGCTGAACCTGGGAGATCCCAACCTGAAATTCACCTCAGAATTTAGTAACAGCAAGGTCAATTTCCTGGATGTGTGTATCAAAGAGAAGGAAGGCCATCAGGAAGTTGAACTTTACAGCAAACCAACTGACAAAAATACTCTGCTGCACTGTGGGAGTTTACACCAAAGCCCAAAGGGATAATATTCCCTTTGGGCAATTCCTTAGACCAAGAAGGAATTGTTCCTCCATGTGCGATTTCAACAAACATTCAGAGATCCTCAAAAAGAAATTGAAAGACAGGGGATATCCACATAAGGTAATCAAACCGTCTTCGATAGAGAGTAAATGTTGGATCAAAATAGGACCAAACATGAGGATAAAAAAATGGATAAAATTGTTTGTCAGTTAGTTTAGCGAGAGGAGCAATCAAATTAAGAATATTCTTAATAAGAACTGGAAAATACTGAATGATGGCCAAGAATTCAAATTGGACAGGCCCCTTTTTGCCTATAGAAAAAACAAAAATATTAGAAGCAGTCTTGTTAGCACACATAGAGATAGCAACAGAGCAGTGCAAAACACCCTGCATAACACAAAGGCGATCGGCAACCACAAATGCGGCACATGTTCAGTCTGTGACCGTTGTATAGTCACTAAAAGTATCCCATTAAATAGACAAGAGGTGAAATGTAAGAGCTTAAACAACTGCCTGAGTAAGAATCTCGTTTACCTACTAATCCATCCATGTGGACTGAGTTATGTGGGGGAACAGGCAGAGAACTAAGACAGAGTATTAGAGCACTAGTCTGCGCTGAGGACGGGGAAGGAAAATGCCCCCCTAACTGAACACTTCCTAAAGTAAGGACATGGCTGTAATAACTTGTGAGGGTTTATTCTTGAAAAAATCTCCGGTAACATGAGAGGAGGTGATTTAGAGAAAAAAAGGAAACTCAGGGAACAATGTTCATTTGCAAGTCCAACACTGTCACTATAGGGTTAAACTCCAGAGAGGACTGGATGTCCATTATTAGTTAGAATGAAGGGCATGACTATTAATCAAGGAGAAATGTGCCAATAAGAGAACCAGCGGTAGAGAATAGTCAAGTTAAGGCATTATGATATTTGGGGGTCAACCTTAGATGTAATGATGAAATCCAAGTGAAGGGCAGATGTGAGAGAGCACGACATTTCATTAGTATACCCTGTTGAAGGTTTGACATGGGTTTTCAATAAATCAGGGTCTCAGTCCAGGTTGTTGTAGAACAAAGTATATGAGGTGGATGCTAACTTGATAATATACACCCACCCCAACAGTTCATTAAGATAATATAGTAGATAAGCACTCTAATGAGGGGCAGTGGTAATACGATGTATCGTATGATGAATTTTTATAAATAACATGTGTTGCACATAGCAATTGCAAAAGGGATGCCGGAAATAAATGTTAAGGTTAATCCAAAAAAAAAAAAAAAGGCGGAATCCTTCACATAAAGTTTTTGGACTTTGAAAATACCTCATTAAGAAAAAATGTTGAGCGTGAAATTGCCTTGGCAACACAGAGTACAATCTCAGGCAACCATGCTAAACCACGTGATAAGGTCACATGATTCACATGAGGAGGAGCGAAGAGAAAGTTAAAAGGCGACCATCGCGGTAGTGAAGTTTGGATATTTACAAACAAACACGCGAGGACGCCAACATTATATTAGGTAAGCGCTGCTCTGATGGGAAAGGAATGTTGAAATGACCCGGAGTTGGAGAGGTTTAAGGGAGAGCAGTCTGCTCTTTATCTTAAAGTCGGGCTGTGAGAGAGTTTAAATGCGCCTCTTCCATTGGCAATATATACACAACTTTGTTAAAACAAGCATTGGAAATGCAATAGGTCTCGCAGCATTAGAGTTAGTGCTTTTAGAATTGTTTATGGGTTTTTTTGTAAATCTTTAGCATTTTTGTTTCCTGTAGCCAATGCTAAAGAATTAAAAAAAAAAGCCATAAACATTTCTAAAAGCTCTAACTCAAATGCTCCGAGACCTATTGCACTGTGTGAGGGTGAGGGGTTGAGGGTGAGTGAGGGTGAGTGAGGGTGAGTGAGGGGTTGAGGGTGAGTGAGGGTGAGGGGTTGAGGGTGAGTGAGAGTGAGGGTGAGTGAGGGTGAGTGAGAGTGAGTGAGGGTGAGTGAGGGTGAGTGAGAGTGAGGGTGAGTGAGGGTGAGAGTGAGTGAGGGTGAGGGTGAGTGAGGGTGAGGGTGAGTGAGGGTGAGTGAGGGTGAGTGAGGGTGAGGGTGAGTGAGGGTGAGGGTGAGTGAGGGTGAGGGGTTGATGTTGAGGGGTTGAGGGTGAGTGAGGGTGAGTGAGGGGTTGAGGGTGAGTGAGGGTGAGGGTGAGTTAGGGTGAGGGGTTGAGGGTGAGTGAGGGTGAGGGGTTGAGGGTGAGTGAGGATGAGTGAGAGTGAGGGTGAGTGAGGGGTTGAGGGTGAGTGAGGGTGAGTGAGGGTGAGTGAGGGTGAGTGAGAGTGAGTGAGAGTGAGGGGTTGAGGGTGAGTGAGGGTGAGTGAGGGTGAGTGAGGGTGAGTGAGGGGTTGAGGGTGAGGGGTTGAGGGTGAGGGGTTGAGGGTGAGTGAGGGTGAGTGAGGGAGTGAGGGTGAGTGAGGGGTTGAGGGGTTGAGGGAGGGTGAGTGAAAATAAGAGTAACATCAGAGCGAGGTATTTATCAGCCATGACTTATTTATGAAGCCTCGTTTTCGTGTGGAGTTAAACATAGCTGTTCTGCACAGCTGTGTCAGGCACTGCCTTAGAAAGTGCGTCACATGACAACGGTCAGAGGAGATTATTTCGTTTTATTCTTTTATGGTGTCTACTGAGAATGTAACACTCTTCTGAGCTGCTGGAGCAGTACCATCACCAGAACAGCGAATTCACATGGGGAATAGATTTATGCAACAAACGGGAGGCCTGGGACAAACGTTACAACAGGTTTCCTGAAGCAGATGCACCACAGAACAGCTTAAAGGCTGAGCCTCAGGCGGTTTTGCAGCAGGCAAGGAAAGCGCATCTGAGCCCAGTTTGGATTCGGAGGAGAGGGTTGGTTGAGAAAGCACACTTAAAAGGCAGCACGCATCTTAAGGTAACCTGACCCAGGAGGGGGGAGGAGGGAGGAGAAATGCGTCTCGGCCGGAGCAGGGGGCGGAGCAGGGAGAGCGGGCTTTGAAGCTAAAACATGTCTGCCATGATTAGTTTCCCCCTACTTGACAGCAACATTAGAATAACGCACCGGCCGTTTATCGTGCCTCACCCAAATCATGAAAATAAGAGTAAAATCAGAGCGAGGTATTTATCAGCCATGACTTATTTATGAAGCCTCGTTTTCGTGTGGAGTTAAACATAGCTGTTCTGCACAGCCGTGTCAGGCACTGCCTTAGAAAGTGCGTCACATGACAACGGTCAGAGGAGATTATTTCGTTTTATTCTTTTATGGTGTCTACTGAGAATGTAACACTCTTCTGAGCTGCTGGAGCAGTACCATCACCAGAACAGCGAATTCACATGGGGAATAGATTTATGCAACAAACGGGAGGCCTGGGACAAACGTTACAACAGGTTTCCTGAAGCAGATGCACCACAGAACAGCTTAAAGGCTGAGCCTCAGGCGGTTTTGCAGCAGGCAAGGAAAGCGCATCTGAGCCCAGTTTGGATTCGGAGGAGAGGGTTGGTTGAGAAAGCACACTTAAAAGGCAGCACGCATCTTAAGGTAACCTGACCAAGGAGGGGGGAGGAGGGAGGAGAAATGCGTCTCGGCCGGAGCAGGGGGCGGAGCAGGGAGAGCGGGCTTTGAAATGTAATTGACACGGCCGGCCGGTCGTGAAACTGAAAGCATGGCCGGCCGGCCGTGAAAGCCTTTGATGTGGCAGGGGGAAATGCGAGACGGCGGGGAGGGGGCGGAGCGGGTAAACAAAGACGGACGTGCACGCGCTTTTAAGCTCAATGCGCATGCGCATTGAGCTTAAAAGTCACGGGCACTGCAAGGAATCGCCACGATTCCTTGCAGTGTGGATAAAGAGTAGATAAGTCCCAATACTCTCGCCTTGCTCGATGCGCATGCGCATCGACAGGCGAGACCTAAAAATCGGAATGGCCCAATGTTGAAGATAGCTGAGAGCGGGTGGTCTGCTCTTGATTTAAAAGTCGGGGCATGAGAGGATGGAGTTTAAATCTGCCTCCTCAGGTGGTGTAAACACAAATGGCTTCTCCTAAATAGGAAATATAGAAAACCAATATGTTGACTGGCGCCCGCAAATAGGGAAAGCAGGGAGCCATTATACATAGTTTTAGGAGGAGGGTCTGGTCTCGAAACCACTATTTCATTAGATAGGATTTAGACGAGTTGAAAATGACAACATTAATAATGAGAGAAGCAGAGTAATTAATTTATATAGTTTCCTTATGTTTAGAGCCTACAATACAAATAGGCGTCTCCAGATAGAAGAGTTTGCATAACAGCCACCAAAAATGAGCGTTTTTTAAAAATAATAGAACACTGCTGAGCGAGTGTTTGAAAAGCCTAAGAGTTAAGTTCCTTGATTTAAGGTAGGCATTGATATTAGTACTATACGAATGAGTGGAGTAAGAAATTAACATGTAGCTTAAACATGTCATTTTCATCCATACAGTCAGATTCTATCTCCTTAAAAATATGAATGCCCATCCAGAGGAATGAGACTTTTTTTAAACTTATGGCATACGTTGCCACTGATTGAAGTAAGTAGGGGCAATCAGGTCTCCATTAATATTTAAGAACTGAAAAGAGTAGTGGACAGGTGACTACATCCATGCTGTCTTGATGTGCACTTCTAGTCTTGATTTCAAAGAAGAAGCACACAGTTACGAGCACGGCAAAGTGGTCACAAAAGGACAGTGGTGGGAGCTTTATGGAAGCATCACTTGATGTAAGTGTGACTTTACCAACATCATTAGAAGTATGTGAGTTAGTCAATACAGAAGCTGGTGTAATTATTTCATACAGAATACAATTGTTAGCTTACCAAAGAAAGTTAGGACTACAGGGCGAGTGATTGGTAAAAGAAGATGGGAGAATGAGCCTGTAGAGGGAGAGAGTGTTGTCAGATAGAGGGTGGACATGGGACTGAGGTATTGGCACAGAATGTTTCTCCTATGTGGAAATGGGGTATTGTTTTTGTATTGTTGGTATTTCCAGGACCAATGATAGACATGTTGAATGTATACAGCTATGTTTAGGACAAATGTATCTGAGTTATATTTTAATTGTACTCATTTGTATTTTTAGATTATATAAGAACAGGAGTAATAACTACGGTCTTCAGAAAGAAGGTGTTATAAGATTGAACCTTCGAAACGCGTCGACGCACATAGCACAGCCACAAATGTTATTGTTTATCTATCACCTTAGATATATAAAATGTGATAGATAATAAGGTGTTTAGGTCAAGACATTCTGGTAGCATTAAATTGAGGCATTTAAATACAAAGATCAATGTCTGTAGGAACTCTTGTGGGACAGTCTTTTATCTATTTCATGTGATTTTAAATGTGTTTTTATGATGTTAGTATTGTAATGTAGTGACCATGATGTTTTGAACCAGAACAATTATCTTTATTGAATAATTATGATTTTTTATGATAACACATTTTAAAATTATTTGTACATAAAATTAGGTATTTTGTGCCAATACTTGAGTGACTTGGAGGGTAACATTGAGAGTGGTGTGTAGTAGTGTGGATTAGGAGTATGGTAAATGAAAGTGAGAGGAGTTATTGACACAAGGAATTATGTCTCCCAGAGGACACCATTTGAAAATAACGATACACTTAGTCAATTCAGAAATGCAGTGCTGCACCATATTTGTTAGAATACGGTGCAGCCCTGAGTTTCCCCTTGCGCTGGAGCTAACTTTAGCTGCCTAGCGCCAAAGGAGGCACCCTAGCACCATAGTGTAAGGAAGATGTTTACGTGCAGGAAGGTCCCCTTTCCTGCACATAAACAATCTTTAAATGCAGTTTTGTAACTTCTATTTATGCTGCTTAATGCAGCATACATAGAAGTTGCAAAACTGCATTTTTTTTTAAATGATAATTTATGTGCAGGAAGGTCCACCTCCTGCACATAAACAATAATTCTAAAAAAAGGGGGTCCTTCCTGCACATAAACAATCATAGGCAATTTGCTGTTTCTATGTGTGCTGCACAAGGTAGCACACATGATAAATAAAGCATTTTATCCTTGTTTCGCCTGTTGAAGACTAGATTTTCCCTGGTTTTTAATTTTGGCGCTGCCTCCTTTTTACTCTGTTCTTGTAAATAGGAGGCAGCTCCAAAATCAATGTGTTTTGCGGCGGAACATCCACTACAACACCCATTGCCCTTGCTAAAAACAGCGTGGAAGGGTGTCTTATTTACAAGGCAGCGTTAAGCCACCTTAAGTGGCATAACAGTGCTTTGTAAATAAGGCGAGGCCCCTATCACCATCAAAACTACAATGAAAGTGACGTTATGGTTGCGAAAGGGCCTTGTAAATGTGCCCCTTCATCTTCAGCACAGAGCCACATTCCATTCACTATTGTCGGCCATCACTTGCCTGGTCGTGGACAACATATCAAACTAATAGTTTTCAGATATTTTGAACACATTTTTTTCCTCAAGTCGCCACAGAACTTGAAATAAGAACTCTTTAATCAACGTAGATTACCAGAACCTATTATAAAATTATTAACATCAAAACATCTCAGAACTGTCCAGCAGATGTCACTTGACAAGGCCATTAAGAGCAGTGATGTTCCCAGGATACTGAACCACCCACATCGGCAACTACTTATTTCTTCAGATGCACTCTACTCAGCTACTGCTCGACTGAACAGTCATGGTGGCGACCTTGTGCTCAAACGTACAACTAATGAACAAATCCCACCAAGTTTCCTCCTTTCTTTTGCATTTAATTTTATTATGTATGTCTTGATGAGTTGGACGGGATGCACCAACCATTTATTTCCCCTGAGGACCCAACAGCTTCTTGCCAAGAAATTAAATTAAATAGCTGGCATTACAATAATCACCACAACAGAGGGATTTCTGCTCTCAGCTCTGTGTTGGCCTTAACATTTTTTACATGTGTTTCGGGGAAATACAGAAATGGGACAAACATAAGATAGTAGTTTACAAGGTCAAATCTTCACGAGGGAAAATAGCATGAAGATGTATACTTGTATGTTTGACTGAAACAGGCCATCCTCACCCAACACTTTAATTGTCTGGCATACGGTTGCGCTTGAGCGTAAGAAGTCTCCAGACATCCAGCCATCTTTTTACCACAATGAGCCAGCAAGCAGTTATGCTGACTTCATAACGTGGGAACGTATTTATTTCAACATATCAAGGAAGGGGTTGTGGCTTCAGGACAAGCCAGACCTGGAGATGGTGGTGAGGCTTTCAGGGCGTCACACTGTGCTATCTATACCTTGGAAGGAGATTGGTGGTGGTTGTGCCTTGAGATAAGGAGGGGGCTATAAGCTGTCGCCAAATTAGCTACTATGGAGGAACATTGAAGGGGCAGGGCCGGGAGAGGGAGTGGCCAATCTCATGTTGGCCAATAGCATGAAAGGGTTCTGAACTGAAACTGCCTCTGTGTGTCCCTGGGAGGTTGTGAATGGAAATCAGTAATGCAAAACGTCCGCACATTTGGTGAAAACTCAGCCAGTGCTTATGGTTTGACATCAGTTCTTCACCAGGTGTCTAGTGACATTTACCAACATAGTTCCACACGCTGTGGCACTATGTAAGCTGGCATGTCTGGTTATGCATTGGTACATATTTACCTTGAGATACAATTGTGTGTCATCTGCATGCTCGTACATAACATTTTTTATTCTTTCTTATAGGTTGCTAAAATGTGGGGAGACTGGGGAAATCGCAGGGGCCACTTATGGCATGAGATAGGGTTGTAAAATGAAGCCAACATCTTCTTATTACATTTTACCAAATCCTGCAAAGATTCTAAGCCGTCAACACCCATTCATGGCTTCCTGCTGTAGGAGTGGCTCTTAAGGTCCACCCTGACCTACAATGACATGAAATCGAGGAGGGCGATTTAAGAATTGTTTCCTGTACCTGTGAATCATATCCGGCGTGTTTTGAGTAAGTATTTTACTAGGTTGGTCGGGACCCAAGTTAATAGGTTGATTGCTTTGTAAGAGTCAACAGTGCATGCTCGAAAGTTGATACGAAACGAGTCATGATCTGTATTTTACCTAAAATCATTGTCCAGGTTGTTGATGAAAGTAATGAGCTATAAGCAATGGAGAAGAGCAAAGGAAAATGGAACCTAGATCATACTCATCATGACAACAGGATCTAAGTATGACCAAGGAAAGAGTGGTCGAATTGAGAAAATCCTGCATGGATCATTGTTCTTCAGATAAAATAGGCACTCTTTTTTGCTTAATAGTCGGGTCGGAAAGATTGAATTAGCTTTGCTGAGAACAAGCAGCATGCGGGGCACCTGCATTGCTTTGAAATGTTGAACTATTTGTTTTAGCCAAGTCTGTGCCGAGGTTGTCTGCCTGCGTCGCGATGCAATGTCCAGGTCCTCGCAGCAATTTTCACATCAATTATCCATCACTACTCTAGCAATTCCAACCCAGCCCAGCCCAGTTTACATCTCCCTATCTAAAACAATTACCTGTTGCTGCAGAGCTAGGTGCTGACAAAGGGGGGGCCCCAACGAGGAGCCTTCAAAAGAGAGCGGCGCATTCAGCAAAGGCGTGCTCCTGAAGCTGCTGAACCAGAAGGAAAGGCACTTCTCTGAAGGCAGCATGAAAATGGAACTCCTGGTGGAGGACCAGTGGAAAAGATTGTTGAAAAGTGAAATGACTTGGAGACAGTGGTTGAAGGTAGTAGAAAAGTAGTTTATTGATCAACAACCCCAGGAGCATTCAAGGACCAACTTCCTCAGTAACTGTGCATCTCTGATCTGCTCCCTGGAAACTTTTCTGCCTTCAACACCTAAATTGTGTTTAAGTAATGCTAATTTTCTAGAAGGTAAAAATACATCGCCACCTATGGCCTCTAAATAGGTCTCAAAAGATTCTGACCAATCTTCCCAATTCATAGAAGGCAGACCAGGAGACTGCAAGAACTTGGGAGGAGCAACTACAGAAGATGAAACATCCATAATGACTATTATAAGATTTAAATATTAGAATAACAATAAGTAAATGTAATAAAATAATAAATTAAAATAATTAATGTAGTCACCGTTGTCAAGGTAGTTTGTAAATAAATAACTAAAATAATTAATGTAGTCACCGTTGTCAAAGTAGTTTAAAAATAAATAATTAAAATAATTAATGTAGTCACCCTTGTCAATAGCTGGTATTTGAAGTTGTCAGGCGTTTATTTCATTGAGTATGCACTTATTGTTCAAAGTTCATTTCACACGTTCAGTTCACCACATAGAAAAATGTGTACAAAAATTGAACAATCTTGTTTAGTGAAGAATGTTTTAATAATGCCAAGTATAAGTAATAATTTGTAGACTTGCCGAAGAAAATTGTGTCCGACGAGTGAAATGGCCTTGTTTGTTTACATTTGACGTCTGTACGAGAGAAACAGCATCAGTTGCTATGGTTACTTAAGATGGCCGCTTAACGGAGCGTCAAACGTGATGATGCAGTGATTGATGTCAGAACGTTGAACGCGCTGATGTAGCAACGCGATGACGCGGTAACACAGAAGAATGCAGGTGATTGATATCAGACGCGCTGATGTGGCAACGCGATGTGCACGCGAAAGCAGCAATCAACACGGCGGCATTTTTTGAATGAAGAAACGATGTAAGTGCGATGAAGTTGTTAGCATGCTGGCATCTTTCAAAATAAACAATACTGTTGTAATCCTTAAGACGATGGAAAAGAAAGCGATCCTTCGTATTTAAAATGGCATTAGAATTACAATGGTGTGCGCTAATTTGACATGGTAAAAACAGTTCACATGCCAAAAACAGTTTAAAAATTGGATTCAGAGTCTAAAAACAAAAAAAAATCCAATTTAAGCGCAAAACAAGAGTTCATCCGTTTCAAAACGACAAAGTATAATAAAGGTACCTTGAAACTTTTATAAATGTTCAGGCTTCCTGGGGTTGTGTGGAGAAATCTTCAGTTTGTAGGAAGATCTTTATCCCAAGTCAGGAAATCTTCAATCCAAGTCAAATTTTCTTCTTTAACTGGATCCCATCCTCGTGGCCACTGAAATGACTTGGAGACAGTGGTTGAAGGTAGTAGAAAAGTAGTTTATTGATCAACAACCCCAGGAGCATTCAAGGACCAACTTCCTCAGTAACTGTGCATCTCTGATCTGCTCCCTGGATTCCACACTCTGGAATCCAGTGAGCACAGTGACCATGAGACAATGACATCATTGCTAAGATACAACAAAAAGGACAAATGTTCAGGGAGCAGACAGTAGCTAGGAAGCGGCTGTGAGTCGGTCATGCAATGAAAATGAAGTTTCACTTGCCCACACTCATGATCAAAGAAGAGGCTCAACTCACACCACAACTATTCAGAACAGGCTCCAATCCTTCAGGGTGGCCCATTCAGCCCAAGACCAATGAATATCAGTGAAATATCGGAGTAGGGGGGCCTCATCACTTTGCGTTAGGTCACTAGATCAAAGGCATGCAGCTCCTATGGGAGCCATTGCTCTACTGGCCTTACAAATATTTCTGAGCATCCTCCCAATTTTGGCACCCAGCACTGTGCAAACAGGACATTCTTTTAGAGGTAAATGGGGCGGATTCGGAAATGTGCAATAGCACGTCCTCCCTACTCACATTAGCATCTCGCTGTTGTACCAGGACTACTCCTTTAACAATTGTCACATTGAATGTTAATGGTATCTTGCACTTTGTGAAACTGAGAAGGTCCACTCATGCTCTCATCGTACCAAGACAGGCATAGTCTAGTTTCAATTACAATGGAGCTTACACTATGTTGCAACGGATGCAGAGATTGAATGAAATGAAATGAAATGAAAACAATATTTAATAAAGCGCACTGCTGCCAAGCGGCTTCCTGGCGCTGGGGGACCTGGGTCAGAACTCACGGAGGGGGACACAGGGGACCTAAGAAGGGAAAGCCAAAGAAAAAAGAAAAGTTTTTAAGGCTTTACGGAAATGGCTGAAAATAGGAATGGAGCGAAGATGAAGTGGGAGACTATTCCAGAACTGGGGGGCCAAGACGGAAAGACGAGTGCCCCCGGATCTGGATTTGCGGAAGCGGGGAATGTGAAGAAGGGAGAGAGAGGAAGAGCGGAGAGTGCGACTGGGAACATAGGAAGAAATGAGGGAAGTGATGTAGGCAGGGGCAGAGCGGGAGTGGGCGCGAAAGGCAAAGCAAGCAAGTTTGAAAAGGGATCTGAAGCGGATGGGGAGCCAGTGAAGGGATTTCAGAGCCGGGGTAATGTGAGAGGATTTGGGGAGGGAGAGAATGAGACGGGCAGCCTGGTTTTGAATGGCCTGTAAACGTCGGGATTCGTGGGAGGGGATACCCACGTACAGGCCATTGCCATAGTCGAGGCGTGAGATGACTAAAGCCAAGACTATGGTTTTAAGCGCGTCGATGGTGAAAAAGCGAGATATTTTCCGAATAAGACGGAGGGAGAGGAAACATGAAGACACAACAGAGCTGATCTGGCTGTGCATGGTTAAGTCAGAGCTGACTTTAATGCCAAGGGTGCGAACAGAGGGAGAAGGCGTGGGGGGGGGGCCAAAGGAGGGGGGCCAATGTGCAGGGGACCAAGGGTTAGAAGGACCACCCGTGAGGACAAGTTCCGTCTTATCGGGGTTGAGCTTAAGATGGTTGGCGCTCATCCACTCCGAGATAAAGATAAGGGTGGAACTGAACTTGGGAATAGAATCAGGAGAGGAAGATAGATCAAAGACAAGCTGGAGGTCATCTGCGTAATTATATACAGAGACCCCCAGCTTGAGAAGAGAAGAAACAAGGGGACAGATATACAGATTAAAGAGGAGAGGGGAAAGAGAAGAGCCCTGAGGAACACCACAAGTGACCGAACAGGAAGGGGCAGAGAAACCAGAGAGATGAACAGCCTGATGCCTATCCTGAAGAAAGGATGCTAGCCAGGAGAGGGCTACGCCCCGAATGCCCGCTGCGCAGACACGGTCGAGAAGAATGGAATGGTCGACCGTGTCAAACGCAGCGGACAAGTCGAGAAGCACCAAGGCTTGGGGAAGGTTAACATCTGCCTTGCCCTTAAGTTCATCCAAGACCGCTAGAACCACCGCTTCTGTAGAATGGCCAGGGCGGAAGCCCGCCTGGTGGGAAGCTAAAAGGCCATTGTCCTCGATGTATGAGGAGAGGCAGGAGGTGACGTGGGTCTCTAGGATCTTACCCAGGTAGGGAAGAAGGGAAATGGGACGGAAATTAGCGGGGAGGGAAGGATCTAGACCAGGTTTTTTTAGAATAGGGAGGACAACAGCAGATTTGAAGGAAGAGGGGACAGCACCGGAGGCCAGTGAGGAGTTGAGAAAAGAGAGGGGAGGACCAGGACAATTAGTGAAGAGGATTTTGAGGATCCGTGCAGGAACACCGTCCAAAGGAGAGCCAGATTTAACTTTAGACAGGTAGTTGTGAAACAAGTCAAGGGAGATAGGGGGGAAAGTGTCGAGGGAAGAGGAAGGGGGAGTGGCAGGGCTGGTGAGGGTAGGCTGAGGCACAGTAGGAATGTCAGCTTTAATTTTCGCAATCTTGTCGATAAAAAAGTTATTAAGTGACAGACAGAGGGGTTGGGAGGGAACCAGGCTGGGGGAGGAGCGATCAGAAGTGGCAAGATTGCGAACCAAAGAGAAGATTTCACGAGGTTTATTCACGGAGAGCGATACTCTCTCCGTGAAGTAAGAGGTTTTGGCATTAAGGACTGCTTTTTTGTAGTTGGTAAGGAGTTGTCTGTACTGAACTCGCAGAGGAGGGGAATACTGACGTCTCCAAAGGCGTTCCGCCCGCCTGAGATCAAGTTTTAGTGCCTTGAGCTCAGTGGAGAACCATTTGTGCGCGTCGTATGGACGAACCGCTTTGATCTTTTTAAGCGGGGCCACACGGTCACACGAAGCAGCAAGCCATGTACTTATGGCTTTGGCCTGAGATTCAAGGGGGAGACAAGTAAGATCAGGAGCAGAGGATACCAAAGAGAGTGAAAGGGAATCAAGATCGGTTTGGTTCCAGTTGCGGGCTAGAAGGTTTTTAGGGGGAGAGGGTTTGACAACCATACCTAAGTGAACAGAAAAAGAGATAATAGAGTGATCAGACCAGACACAGGGAGAGATGGAGGGAGGTAAAGCAAGGGGACAAGACGACCAGATTTGGTCAAGTATATGACCATGCACGTGGGTCGGGGCTGTGACATAAGAGGTGAGGTTCAGACATTGAAGAGTGACAGAGAAGTCTTTTGAAGAAAGGTCTTCCTTAGGGTCTCCTGGCCAGAAGTTAAAGTCACCAAGAAGGAGCAAAGAGGAGTTGTTGACCACAAGGGTGGCCAACAACTCCTGGATGGAGGCTACAAAGGAAGGCATCGATTGAGGGGGGCGATAGACAAGAACCACAGTGAGGGGGGAAGGAAGGTTGAGGGAACGGGCCACCAGGTAGTCCACGTTAGGAATGGGGGGGTGAGGAAGGAGCTGAAATTTAAATGGCGACCGGACAATCATCGCCACCCCCCCGCCAGCCTTGCCATCCGGGCGGTCAGCTCGGAGAGCATAGTAGGTGTCAGGGAGGATGGCTAGCAGATCAGGGAGAGAATCGGAAGTGAACCAGGTTTCGGTCAAAAATAAAAAGATTGCAGTCAATGACCACAACGCCAGTCTTACTGAAAGTTTGACAAACTCTGGAGACCCCCATCACCAACAACGAAATGCTAGCTGGAAAAAGGTAAAACTGTTAGAAACATGGTGAGACGGCAGGTACACTTTTGTTGACTCAGCTATGCCAGCGAGAGTCTCAAATGCCTATTTTGGGACGTAAGAATCGATGTCTTAGTACATCATATGGGCCTCATTGATCGGTTTGCCTCCTTTCAAAGCCATTGTATGACTCAGACCATACAGATATTTGGGAACTGATAGAGGAAATCCTCGGACTCTCATGTCCATTCTCTAGCTGTTGAAGCTAGAGACCTATTGTGAGCAACATTTCCAAATAAAAAATTGCACAACCATTTTTGGCATTACTGAATTGCAAATCTCCAGGAGAGGATGGGTTTCCTGGGAAATTTGATAAAGTTGAAAAGGTCTTATTGTTCCAGTCCCCTAAGGAGATTGAGCTCACGGGTTCCCGGGTATTAATTTCTAGCAAAAGCATGATTTCTCTTACCTAAAGCAGGGAAAGACCCCCATGGAGTGTTTAAGCTATCACCTGATATCTCTGTTCAATTTAGAAGGCAAATTATTAGGGTAGGTCTTGGCAATGTGATTACATAGTAATCCCCGTGTTAATTCATGACGCTCACATGGGATTAGTACTGGGACACACATCTCAGAATCTCCTATGGACACTGATGCATTTCAAGTGGTAGACTAAAGACTATTCAATGCTACTGATGGCCATCATGCTCAAAGCTGAGAAGGTATTTGATAGGATGGAATATATGTATATTTTTCATATCCTTGTTATAGCCGAGTTAGAGATGGACTTCCTAAATAAAATAGGTTTACTATAGGATTAATATACAGCTGATATTAATTGTAGGGGATTCCTGAGCAGGATGGTATGCATTTAAAATACCACTCAAAGGTGTAAGTTGTCTCCCCTTTTATTCCTTTTGCCACTTGAACTGTTAATTCTGACCATCAGACAATCTCAGGTTATACACAGAATTGATAGTAGTGTAAGTATAGTTTAAACATTTCTGTATGTTGCTTGTTAGGCCTGACTGCCTTAGGGTGGTCTTCCCACAACGTTTTGCCTGCCTCCCCCCCTCCCTCCCTAGTAAAGTGCAGTACATGTGTCCAGGGCCTGTAAATTAAATGCTACTAGTGAGCCTGCAGCACTGCTTGGCCACCCACCTAAGTAGCTCCCTAACAATGTATCCGGCCTGCCACTGCACTGCCTGTGTGCACAATTTACTGCAACTTCAGCTTGGCATTTGAAACTACTTGCCAAGTCCTCAACTCCCCTTTTATTACCCATACATCACACCTAAGGTAGGTCCTAGGTAGCCCATAGGACAGGGTGCTGTTTGAGGAAAAGATAGGACATGTACTTTTATGTTTTGCTGGGTGACAACTTTGTACATTCCCTATCGACAACCACATACACAGGAAAGCTAGGTATGATGAGTACCCATCTACATACATCTGCGTTCTAGTGGTCCTTCCTGGGCAGGAAGGGCCTAACAGTTACACTTCAATAGGTAGGGGCTTGACCCCACACAAAGGACTGATCACCCCACACAGGTAGCCTGGTAGACAGGACTGAGTTGAAAGGGATACAGGTGCACTTCAAAGGCACTCTTTTAAGTCTCCCCCACTTCAAATACGCAATTTGTACTGGGTCTCTGACCCCACCAAGTCAGATACTTCTGGATCTACAACTGAACCTCTGTCAGAAGAACTGCTGTGCTTCTCAAAGGACTCAACTGGACTGCTGATTTGGAATGCCCTCTTTTCTGTTTGCTGCCCTGGTGCCTGCTGCTCTCTGACTCAGCTGAAGTAGAGATGGACTCTGCCCTCTTCTTCTAAAGATCTCCAAGGGCTTGTTGGCTTGCCTCATGAAGTGGCCCAGATACTTGCAACACGGATTTCGAAGCATCTGCTGTCTGCATGTAGCAGAAATGGGACCTCGTGACCAGCTCTTTGCATCCAGAAATCGATGCATGAGTCAGTGTATCGTTGCCACTGAAGCTTGCTGAGATAACCGCATCCCCTCGATTGCATGGCAGAAACCGGTGCATCACTTGAGATCTCACGACTCCGGCACCCAACGCAGAACTGATGCATCGCATTTACTGCATGGAGAAATTCGACACATCCTGCACCAGCGGGCCTCGACATCAATGCATCTCACTGTTTGCGACCAGAAAACGTATTTTGTTCACTGGGGACTGTGAGTTCTGTAGCCATCCGGCGCTCCATCGCAACTGAGCCGAACTTTGGCTTTGACGCAGTCCAACGCAATCTAAAGTAATCTTTTCAGCACTACTTTCTTCTAAGCGCTTCATGGATTTATTCTTTCTAAGTTCAGTATCTCATCTTCTGCTTATTGGATTTTTGCCACCTTGGCCTTGTTTTTTTTCCAAAGTTGTATTTTATTTTTCTAAACTGTCTTGGAATCATTTTGTGGTGTTTTCACTGTGTTGCTGTATGAGTTTTTGAAAGAAAATACTTTACACATTGCTTTCCAAGTTAAGTCTGCCAGATTTCTACCAAGCTACCATAGGATGAGCACAGGATAATTTAGATTGTGTTGTACCTTACCCTGACTAGGACTGTGGTCCCTACTTGGAGACGGTGCATACCTCTGCCAACTAGAATCCCACTTTCTAACAGACACAAATAGAACCGGGCCCCTGGATGGATTTACAACAAAGTTTGCAGAAAGCTAGATGTTGGTTGGTCCAGAAGGAGACCTTTCTGAAATTTGGTGTAAATCTGTTCATTAGTTTTGGAGTTAGGGATGAGGCGGGTCTGTGGATCCAACTCATCTCATGATGAGTTGATTGGCTGCCACTACTTGAACCAAGAAGGGTTGGCAGCCATCCTGGGGCTCGGAACTTGGCCTGAGTCCTAAGATAAATGGAAAGAAACCCACAAAGGGGCAGGTTAGGAATATCCTGACGCCCCCAAATTTTTTTATTTGTTTACATTTTCCTGCTAATCTGCTGCAGATCTGCAGATTCGCTGAGAAAAAACAAGCACAAATTCATGATGGTTTTCACATATTATATAATGGGGAGGGTTGCACACAGCCCCCCTCCCTGGGCGGCTTATGGCCCATAAAACCTCATCCCAGGGCCTCTTAAATACAGGGAGAGGGACTGCATGGCCCCCTCCCAGGTCAATTTCAGCCACGGGGTCCCCATCTCCTGGGGCCTGGAAACTTTTATATACAGGGAGGGGGACTGTACGGCCCCCCTCCTGGGCTGCTTTCAGCCACAGGGACCTTATCCACCAGGGTCTGGCAGCGCTTTAAATAGTGAGCCATTAATGGCCCTGTGGCCCCCATCCCCGAGGACCGACTCCTGCTATGTCCCAGGGTGCCCACCCCAGTACATAGCAGTTTCCCTGCCCACACTGGCATGAGCAGGAAACCTTGTGTCTGCTCTCGCTTGGCGGGAGCCATCTCTAAGTTCCAATCAAGGGAAAGCAAACACTAAAGACCTGATTTAGATGTTGGCAGATCAGGTATCTCCATTGCTTTTTTAATGGTCTTTCCACCTGCCCACGTGGTGGTCCACTAGCTGTATTTAGAGGTTTGTGGGTCTATTGAGAGAGGACGGTCGGAATCCCGCTACTTAGAGAATCTTGCTCCCGCGTCGACTGCCTCAGAGGCAGAAGCGACTGAAGGAGGGAGTTTGGCCAAGATACCCACCATTTAAGCAGAGAAATAATCCCTGGAGTTAAGTTTCACACACCATTCACTCTGATAACTTTCACACCATCAACACTTTCAGAGATTGAAGGAGAAGGGGTTTACAAGATCACACTTGTCCACAAGGACTATCTAGTAGGTTGAATTCCATATATTAAGTTTTGTCTGAAATACAATTATAAACCCACACCTGAAATGTAGTGTTTACACTGATTTATTAAAAAGAGATATATTCTCCAATTTCATTAAAACAATATTTCCACAAGTATAAAAAGAATTGTTTTGCTCAATAATGATCACAATTTATACAATATACTCATCAATAGCACCATCATGTGAAAGAACACACCTAATACAAAACATGGACCCTAAAGAATACACAGTAGCAATAGTCGTTAAAAACTTCAATTTGATCCAAAACGTTTAGTGATCTTTATGGGATCATTCCGTAAGCAATGTTTTTTTCTTATCTAGTGTCCCTCGTTATTTTGGATTCAATTCAAAATATCTTTATTCGATTGTTTCGGTGCAATCATAAAAGTACAGATAAAATTTCATAATTACAATATAATATAAAAATACAGGAATTCATTGGGTTCATTAAAAAAACCAGATACAAAGGGGGGAGAAGATTATAATTATAAAGTGCAGATTATATGACCACACGTTTCCTAATGATCAACACATTTTTTAAATACAAAATTGTTGTTGCTACAGATACATGATTGTATAGGGCTTGGATACTAATCATCGCCGCCCGGCAATGACGAAGTCCTAGTTCTCTTAAAAAAGGGCAATAAAACATTTTTCCTCATTTCATCATACAGTTTACAAAATAGGAATACATGGATGGTACTCTGGGGTGAGATATCGCAAGGGCAAAGAGGTAGATCGTGCGTCCAATTATTAATCATAGGAAAACTAACCAATCTGTGGAAAATATTAAATCTAAAGCATGAAAGTAAGAAACGCTCATAATTATTAGTTACATAGATTAAATAGGGCGGAATCTTAAAAGTAGCTAAAACCAATTGATGCTGCTGAACAGAGGATTTTAAGACCTCCCCAGCAGTCCTATGAGAATCCAAAAGGGCTAGACACTCCTTCAAATCTTTGTGAGATTTCTGAAATATCCATGGGATTCAAAAAATATTCTCCTCACCTAATGTCTTTTAAAAAATTAAAAACATACTTCACCCATGTTTTTAGTAGCACCCTCCAATTTCAAAATGTCTGTCAGGACATCTGTTTAAGTGTGTCGCTTCTTGGGTCCAGAGTCTGTGCCATAGCAGCACTGGCTCTATTTTAATCAGGTCTGTGATATAACAAAGGCCTAATTCTGAATGACAATTGAAATTAGAGGAGCTTTTGGGGAGTGCCAAAATGTATTTTAAAAAGGAGTTCAGGAACCTGTATAGGGGCGGGGTTAGCAAAACCCCAAACCCCACTACCTTAGGTAGCACCGGCTACACATTTGGCTTTATAAATTTGAGTCAGTTCTACAGGGGGTCTAGTCCCTAACTTACTTGAAAATTTTTTAAGATCAGCGGTTGATCTAAAAAGCTCAAGCTTCTTAACAGAAATAGCTTCGGACCACGTCTCATTTTGGGCAAAAAGTATTCCAAGATACGAGAAGTGCTTGGCAAATTCCAGCTTCTGTCCCGCTATAAAGATTGTCCACTTGGATTTATTTTGCATACCACAACACATAGTGAAAGTTTTTGATGTATTGACTGTCCGGCCCAACTCATTCATAAAGCGGCAAAAGCTGTCAACCACCCGCTGTAAGCCCACTTGAGTACGTGACATAAGTACAGCGTCGTCAGCGTCCAAAAGTGCTGGTATTGGGGGTCCAAACTATCTTTGCACAAGATGTCTTCCAATCCGTTTATATACAAGTTAAAAAGGAAGGGGGCCAGGACAACCCTGCCTGACCCCGCTCCTGATTGGTATTTTGTCTATGCACTCTCCATTTAGGCCAAAACGTACGCGGGCCGACGCGTTGCTATAAAAACGTTTAAGATAATAAATAATGGTAGATTCAACCCCAAGTTGTTCCAATATAAGCCACAGTTTAGAATGTACCACACAAAGGCGGCCGAGAGATCTACAAAGGATAAAAACAAGTTGCCCTGTTTTGCCATTGTATATTTCCCGACCAGCATAAGCAAATTCAAACCCTGCTCTGTCTCCAGACCAGAGCGAAAGCCATACTGAAGATAAGACAGAACAGAGTTTTCCTCTGCCCATTCCGAGAGTCGGTCCAGAATAACTCTACCCCCTATCTTAGTGAAGGAATCCAGTAGGGAAATAGGCCAGTAACAGGCTGGATCATGTCTATTTCCCTTCTTATAAATCGGAACAATGACAGATTCCACCCAAGTGGGCAGGAATTCAGCAACGCAGCTAGCGTTAAGCACCTGGACCAGCAGGGGTGCCCACAGAGAGGAAGTACTCTTAAATATGTCTATGGGAACCCCGTCTGGGCCAGGCGCCTTAGCGCCCTTATTTTTACTCAAGGCCTTTTCAACCTCCACAAGAGTAAAATGCAAATCACTACTTGGGGGATGATCATCAGTGGAGGTCAAAGACCCCACTTGTCCTTCTCCTTCATGTTCTTCTCCTTCATAAACTCTTGAGAACTCATCATCAATAGCACCATCATGTGAAAGAATACACCTAATACAAAACATAGACCCTAAAGAATACACAGTAGTAACAGTCTGTTAAAAACTTCAATTTGATCCAAAACGTTTAGTGATCTTTATGGGATCATTCCGTAAGAAATGTTTTCTAATCTAGTGTCCCTCGTTATTTTGGATTCTTTAGTTGGACTTAGGCGTCGATGCGTTTCGGTGGCAGATTTGATTAAATAAACAAAAAACACCTTCTTCAGGACAATGTAGGGTCACTTTTCTTCATGTAATTATTAGAAAAAAGATCGGTATCTACATGGGAGAAAGAAACGTATATTAACCTAAGTATATATACAAAACATTATGTCTTAACACCCACCCATACAGTATTCTAGCCTTATCACAGTTTATACCATAGGTCATTATCCCTCTTTTTGACCATTGCATTTTTATGTTCACATTACATTTCTTTCCACTTGGATACACTACATGTCAGAATTGGTCACCCTCGACTTCAGACTAAAGTTAAACATTCTAGATGTATATAGGCCCATTGAAAAGAGGAGAAAGGGTCAAAGAAATAGCAAAAAAGGGGATCGGAAGTGGGACCCACTCAACCGTTTCATTCATACCATTCCAGAAAATGAGGTTAATACTAACCATCAATTGTTGCTAATATTTTCAGTATGGTCTGATGTATATAGGATATTTTGAGACTCCTATCTGTGGATCTTTCAGGATGTTTAACCTGTTTTAATATACAAAGAATGGTAACTGTCTTATTGTATCCCAGTTTCCAAGATCTCAGTATGGAAATAAAATTTCTTCTATATACGGTTACCTTGAAGCAGAATCTTAATTATTTTTTCTGCTCATTCCATTTGTTCATATACTAGTTCATCTTTATTTGGTATCCTGGTCCTGGCCATTCTAATCTCATTAAAAACACGTTGTCACTAATATAAAGTTACACATCCTCTTAATGATATTCCTAAGGTTTGATGTTGTAATCTACATTCATGATCTTTCATCAATACCTGTTGGCGTACCTCTTTTTTTATTGGTAGCAATAGAAACACCATCTGGTTACGGTGGTATCTTGTTCCCCCTTTAATCTCGATGAGATAGACGGTTCGATAAGTCTATTGTCGTAATTCGGAACACTTTATCCTGCATTTAATGTGCATAGAAAATAAAGATATGTCGGTGTCTAGCACTTTAACTATTGAAAATGGACAGGTCTATATCTTTCTATATTATTGGCTGCCTGTAAGAACTGGGACCACCAGCTCTCCAGGGGGTAGCATGGCTCGAGCAGGAAGGCAGCCAGGGGCTTGCGTGTAAAGCAGCCATTTAACACACACATCCAATGACACAGTGGCGCAATAATGGAGACCACACCAGTAGTTGCATTTGAAAAAAATCAAGATCTTTTATATAGGCTTTCAATTAGAGCAATGCATTGGTAATTCATTAGCATTTCAGGTAAGCATTTCATTAAGCAGTTGCAGAAAGACTCATTAAAATAATAATCAGCTCATTTAAGCAAAGAAACATTAAATAACCTCGCCTGTCACATCAGGTTCTCCGTCAAGAGGGTACTTTCATAAACCTGGAGGATCCTACAAGAAGCGACTATAGTATTGCATTAACGTACCACATAGTAATAAAACATTTCATCAAGTACTTTTCAGCATAACAAAGAACTTCAAAGAACACAGCCTTTAGTCATCAACTACAAGCCTTTCTTCTTGTGAACACTGATCATTTTGCGACCCAGATCAGAATACCATAGAAGTCCACCCCTGCAAGAAAATTCAGTACAGTGAAGTGAATCTCCCTCATTAATAGGCTTGTAAATATGGTGCACTATGAACCTTTCAGGCTTGTAAGGAAAGCAGTTTTCTTGGCGCTTGGATGGTTCTGCACCCTTATATGGTTGTTTCTTGAAGTCGAAGGGGGGGGGGGGTGATGAGTTGAAGGCTTGAAGAGTTTTTCCTCAGTCACTGCAGATGGACCCTGGGGTTCCCTACCACTGGGCCAGATCAGGGGGCTAGCTTAGGACACCTCACCCAGCTTAAGAGGCAGCACCTAAATCCTGTCACTCCCAGTAGCATAGGTTCCTAACTAGGCCCTCCCGCCTAAAACTCCTGCGTGGATTCCCCAGGTCAGTGATGCCCCAACTGACTAGAAAAAGTTCCCTCCCTTGCTTATATATGCCCAGGTCAGGTGATCACTCTCTAAGGCGGGAAAAGTCAGGTCTGCCTTCCTTCTGGAAGGTTCCAGGAGCTTCCCCACTCTAACTCTGGACAGGGGCTGGGTGGTTGGTGTTGCAACATTGTATGGGGACCCAGACTGCTCCTGGCAACTAGGGTGCTACACTAAAAGACCACGCTGCAGTAGCAGGGGCCAGTGGCAGCCATGTTGGAAGTAGAGAGCACCTGCACCCTAACACAGATTAGCCATGAAAAGGTGTCCCAAGACCTAAGGGCCAACAAAAAGAAGGTGGGAATAATGAGGCAAGGGCAAAAAAATCACAGGGAAAGACCACCCTAGGGCTAACAGGTCTAACACTGCCCCTAATTTCTGATGCTATTTCAAATTTGTATGCGGTCCCCTGGTATGGCAAAGTGGCTAATTGATTGTATTCATGGCCAGCATTCCTGATTTAATGCCATTATTTTTAATGAAATAGCGGGCATTTTGTTTTCAGTTTTCCATAGCTTTTATACCTAATATGTCCTTAGCTCTCGGCTCGTATATTTTTATGGGATATTCCCCTTTTTAAGTTTCTGGAGCCCCATTGTTGTCGCTAGCATCCTACATTTAGTCAAGAGGCTTAATTTGTCGAAGTTCGAATGCGCTTGGTGCGTAATTCGCCCCTCTTTAAAATAACCCTTATTTCAAAATATCCATCGCTCGTCTCAGTCCACCCCATTTTTGTCTAATCAGGGATCGGCTTACACTTACATGCACATGCCAATGGGCCACTTGATAAACTTTAGCATTTACCTAAGGTTCTATCAGGATTTAGTCTATTTTGGACCCCAGCCGCTCCTAGTCTTACCTTTAATGTGCTGTATTTTCGCTCCGTATTCGGGGGAAACAGGTTGTTCCTCTTTTATGCCGATCACGCTCAATATCTGTGTTTAATTCCCACGAGATATCCAAATCTCGTGTGGATTACGATGGCGGCCTCGCGCAAGTCTTGTATATGCGCTGCTGCCATCGCGCGATGTAACGCTCTACAACCTGTGTGTTCCTAATGCACATGAATGGCGGCCATCTTATGTAAGGTAGTAAAGGTTGATGGATTTAAACTCACCTCGATGTATCCCAAGGATTTACGAGCGATTACCATTCTACTTTTTTACCATTTATATTGGCTAAGTGTGTCTGATTCCCTCATTATTATAAAAATGATAGTGTCTCAAAAAGGCACTATGTGTCGTGGATTTAATAATTTTTCCTTTATATCTCATAATTGGGCAAGGTTATAGTCTCATTATATTGTAGTCCCTTTATTATAATAAGTGATACAACATGAACACAGATAAGGCATCTTTTTTTCTAAAATAGCAAGATTTAGAATTCAGAGGTTAAATATAAATACGGTGCGGGGACCAGATGTTAAATAATGGTTTCCCAATACTCCCTACTATTTAAACCCTTTCTGATGGTGTCAAATTTAATCATATACCATTGTTCCTGTTTTCTACGTTTGGTACAGTTACCTGCTCTCATTTGTTGCACGATTTTCTCCAGAATCACCCATCTAATCTCTCCTGCACTATAACCCTTCTCCTTCCAATGATTTACAAGGGGTGCATTTTCCTTAGTCGTGTTAATGGCTGATCTGTGTTTGCATAGTCTCTGCCGCATCTCTCTCCCTGTTTCACCTATGTATCCATATCCGCAGGGACATAGAATAAGGTATACTATGCCCGAGGCGCTGCAGGCCTATGAATACTCCCCCTCACCTCCCTGCGGTCGACCTCACCACTGCCGCTGCAGCCAGCTTCTTGTAGCCATAGTTACTGCGCCTCGGGCTGCCAGTCTGTGGGACCCAGTCACACCTCGGAGTGTTGCTCCTCTCTTCACTGCAGTGTGAAGCGGCGATGGGGTGAATAAATGTGTTGTGTGAAGGTCAACCAGTCGGCACGAAACCTAGGGATTACATTTGACAGCAATCTCTCTTTCAAGCAGCAAGCCTTGAAAGTGGCAGGTAACTGCTTTGCCATTATTAAAGGACTTAGGAAGTTTTTCGACCTCCTTCCTTTTGAGGCTAGGAAGACGGTAACAGTCGCTCTGGTGACATCGCGGATAGACTATTGTAATAGTCTATATGCAGGTACTACAAAAACCACCACACATAAACTTCAAATGGTGCAGAATGCCGCAGCTAGGTTAGTCCTTAAATGGCCGAAGAAATCTTCTGCATCATCTGCACTAAATACTCTACATTGGCTCCCAATTAATAAGAGAGTCCTCTTTAAAATACTGATTATCACCTTTAGAGCCACCCATGCTTTGGGACCAAAATACCTACAGCAGAGATTCGCCAGATACCATCCCTCTCGCAATCTCCGTTCATCTAGCTCTAATCTCCTGTCAGTTCCTAGGTTCAAGCTCAGCACGAGAGGTGGCAAATCCCTTCCAGTACTCGGAGCTAAAGCGTGGAACACTCTCCCTCCCGACCTCCGTGCCCTAGACAAGGAAAAAGATTTCAGAAAGGGACTGAAAACCTGGATTTTCAAGCTTCAGGACTCCCACGTTAGAGCACTAGTGTAACCGTTGGGTGAGTTCCATCCACTCCCTACCTGCTTCCTTCATCACTGAATCAGTATCTGGCGCCTTGATGCTCCCTGGAGTGAATGCAGCGCGGTACAAATGCTATTTTACATTACATTACCAGCGAAGATAGTGATGCTCACCCCAAGTAGGCAGTCATCAGGCCAATCCCTGCCTCCACTCGGCGCTTGGAGACCCCCTGGCCCAGAGGCGGCCCGCAATCCTGCTCAACTCTATCCCCTACTGAGTCCAGCGATGCAGCGAGACCCTTAACCAGCCCTGGGCCCGCCATCCTGTGGCCAGACACTCTAGGATGGCGCGTGGGAGCCCCTGTGCTGTAGTCTGTCAATCATATGGCCAGGGCTCCTCCACTCCTGCGAAATGGAGGATCCGCCGTCGAAGTGCTATCCGCGGCCAGGGTTGAGGGAGTTGGTCATCGTTCCTGGGGCTCTTCTGCTGTCCCGTGTGGGCCGTCAGAGGTCCGATGTGTCAGCCACAAACTTCCCCGAGTGGGTACCTCCATCACGGCAGCCGACTGCCACCCGGCTCCATGGCCACTTTCCCGCAGTTATGTTCTGTGGGCCGTGCTACAAGCCTCTTTCCAGGGGCAGCCCCAGTAATGCAAGCTTCGGGGCAGGAAGGCCCGGCAAAGTCACAGGGCCCTCAACCAGCCTCGAACCCGCCTAAGTCTCACCGGGATGCCCCAAAATGGCAGGTGTTAAGCCAGGAATCCCTCTAGGATCTAGTCGACCCCATTATCTGAAGTGAGAGACTGCGGTACCCTGTCCTGGTCTCGAGTTGGTACCCTGCAAGGGATGTTAGACCACTGAGAGCTGGAGTGTCTGCATGCAGGAACCTCAGCGTCTCTGGTCAGTGTGTTGGCTGGGAAGTCTCGGTCTCCTCTGTCTTAGCAAGATGTGATGTATATATACCCAAAGAACTCCCCACAGGTCCTACCTTGCTGTATTACTGTGTCAGCCTAAGGATGACGTTGGGTATGAACTTTATACATCGATATTACTGAAAATATTAGCAACAATTGATGATTAGTAATAACCTCATTGTCTGGAATGGTATGAATGAAACGTTTGAATAGGTTGAGTGGGTCCCACTTCCGATCCCCCTTTTTTGCTATTTCTTTGACCCTTTCTCCTCTTTTCAATGGGCCTATATACATCTAGAATCTATAACTTTAGTCTAAAGTGGAGGGTGAGCAATTCTGAAACGTAGTGTATCCAAGTGGAAAGAAATGTAATGTGAACATAAAAATGCAATGTACAAAAAGAGGGATAATGTCCTATGGTATAAACTGTGATTGATCAGGCTAGAATACTGTATGGGTGGGTGCTAAGACATAATATTTTGTATATATACTTAGGTTAATATACTCGAGTAGTATCACTGTCCAACCCCCCTGGCATTCCAGTGGGCAGCCCAGCTGAGGGGCATAGCACTAGTAGGAGGCCGAGCAGGACTGAACGTGTTTCACCCGACTTTGACTGTGGCATGATAAGTCCTCCTCCCGGGGGCGTAAAGAACTCTTAAGGACTTATTTGCTAAGGTGCAGGCCGATCAGCATACTGGCGACATGACGGGCCCTGAGCATTCCACATCCACAAGGGGCGATGGCGAGGAATTGATCACCAAGGCCTTCCTGGAATCTATGTTTGTCGCACTTAGAGAGGATCTACAAACACTCAAGCAAGACCTAAAGACAGAGATTAAAGACGTCCTCAGAGAAATGGACAGTATCGGGGAGAAGGTCGGCGAGCTGGAGGAGAAGAGCGATGGGAGAGATGCGGAAATGGCAGCACTTCAGCAGGAGGTCCTTAGGATTCATGATCAGCAAGTAGACCTGCAGTCGCACCCCGAGAACCTGGAGAATGGCTCCTCCAGCCACAAAATTCGGATTCGGGGAGTGAAAGCGCATGAAGAATCGAGCGATCTCTTCCAATACACCAGGGAACTTTTTAATGATATGCTCGGCAGACCTTTGGACGTGGACCTCTGTCCGGTTAGTGCACACAGAGTGAGCCAGCTGCGGGATAGGACGGCCCCACCGTCCGATATCCTGGTATGCGTTCAGGACTTCCGTACTAAAGAAGACATCCTCCATAAGGTGCGACAAATGCATCCCCTGTTGTTTCGAGGTCAGACTCCTGTTCTCTACCAGGATTTGGCAGCACTCACCCTGCAAAAACGGAGAACCTTCAAACCGATCCCAAGGCACCTCCAACGCAATATCTTTTATAGCTGGGACCACCCATTCCAGCTGGTGTTCCGCATGTACAACAAATTGTATCAGCTGCGCTCTGTCAGAGGCATGTTGGTTGCTCAGTGTGGATCCCCCAGTGGAAAAAGGCGGAGACGATGGCCCTTAAGTAGACACAGATTTGATGCCTCGATGGCGCCAACAGGGCCGGAGACGCCGTTCCAAAAAAACTCCTTCTGCGGAAATTGCACAGGGCCAGAAGTCTGCCCTTGAGACCCTCTCTGCAGAATTGGCTAAGCTCCAACCTGGAAGACTTGTATGGTCCAACTGTCCGGTTTGATGGACTCATTGTACTGGGCTGTTAGCGGGAGGGGGCAACTTACGACCATGAAGTTTCCCCTATGTTGACTTACTTCCAACTATCGAAGAATGATGGACTAAGAGTTAATGTTTTCTTTTTCGCTTATTTTAAAGTTCAGTTCTGCTGAAAGACGCTCCGTAGTCATTCTGTAGGGGTTATTGTTTTTTGGGGGTTTTGGGGTTCCTTGTCCACCGTTTTTCATCCACTGCACGTTCGCCTACTCCGGGCCTCCCTGTACGACAACTGCCATGTACTTTCAGTGTTGGGGTACTGGACCCCACCTAAAGCCAGCTTCCTGAATCTACCTGCATGACTCCTATTACACTTAAGATACTCACCATGAATATGCGGGGACTCAACAACCCCATTAAGCATTAGAGGGTGCCGTCTTGCTTAGAACAAACAGGAACGGATATATGTCTCCTCCAGGAAACACATTTACTGGTTAAAGACGGTCACCGCCTCAAATCACCTTGGTTCCTGTCCCAGTTGTTTTCCTCTGGTCCCACTAAATCAGCGGGGGTGGCCATCTTGGTTGTGCAGTGATTCCACAGAGACATTCTCCACAAAGAAACGGAAATCAAAGAGCGGCTTCTCACTTACTGTTTCACCCTTGGTGGCCTCACACTTACTATTGGCTCAATATATTGCCCCAATGACGGTCAAGAGCGGTTCTTGCATACAACCCTCACCAAGGCGACAGCCACAACATAGCGCAAACTTCTCCTGGGAGGCGATTTAAACTTAGACTTCAACAACATGGCAGATAGATCCTGCCAGCGTAACAATCAGACAGGTGCACTCTGTGTCAGGTCTAACCAGACTATGCGACCTAGATCTCCATGACCTTTGGCGTTGTGCGCATCCCCACAGCCGCAAATTCTACTACTACTCCAACACGCACAAAACATAACACGCTGGGTTAGAATATCTGCTGGCCTCTTAAAGCTATGCGACAACAGCTAGCCGCTTTAGACCAGGACAGAGCGGAGTACGCAGCCCTTCAGCTGCGGTACACTTACTAAGTGGGTGGAGACAGATGTGGCTGCCTTCTCGCTCAGAAGTTGAGAGACTCACCAAAAACCAGATGTGAGGGAGATCCAACAGGATGACAGAAGGTGAGTCTTCCGATTCGGAGATTGCTGAGACATTCTGGGATTTGTATGGCTGTCTTTACTCTGGTTCCCACCTCTCCCTCAAGGACGGTGCCAACTACCTAGCCCCTGATGGATTGCCCAGCCTGATGAAGGCCCAGGCAGATCACTTAGATCGCGACATCAGGATAGAAGAGGTCGCT
Organism: Lissotriton vulgaris; assembly: GCF_964263255.1. Lineage (NCBI taxonomy): Eukaryota > Metazoa > Chordata > Amphibia > Caudata > Salamandridae > Lissotriton > Lissotriton vulgaris. The sequence continues at coordinate 354,488,038 of NC_141689.1, read as the reverse complement.
GCAGCTATTTCGCAGCTTGAACTCGCCAAATCCCAGGGCCGGATGGCTTTTCCCCTATTTTCTATAAAACATTTCGCACGGTGCTGGCCCCTGTGCTAACCAATCTTTTTAACTCATTCGCAGACCCCAGCGCGATACCGACGGAAATGCTTGAGGCCTCCATAGTGGTCATCCCGAAACTGGGAAAGGACAAGAAGATTTGTGAAGCGTATCGCCCCATCTCCTCCCTCAATGTTGACCTCAAGCTTTACACTGGGATATTAGTGGCACGTCTCTTGCCCGATATGCCAGAGTTCATCGATCCAGACCAGGCAGTATTTATCTCCCAATGGCAGACAAGTGACAACTAAAAGGGCATTACACCTTATTAAAAAAGCCTCCCGTCACAAGGGGAATATATATTTTTCTTAGCTCTTCTAGCTCCACTCCAGCTAGGTTTCAGCAGAGAGAGCGGGCCTCATCCTATATCCTAAGCTTGTGCCGAGTGAGGTGAGGTCTAAACCTTGAGAAGCAATTAAAACTTGGGAATTAAAACTTGGCTTTTCAACACTTAACTCTATTGTTTAATACTTCTCCCACCTTTTTTTACCGCTTAGTCTGCCTTAGCGCCGGGAAACCTCCGGGTAGCTGCGCGCTTAACAAATGTAATTATAAATAAAATGATGTCATATTACATCATGTTTCCAATGGAAGATTTGAACATTGGTACAACACAGTTAAAACTGTATGTATTCATCACTTTTATAGAATAGCAGTGACATTAGTTGTGTGTGTTGAGGTACAGAAGAAAGCCAGGATAATAAATCCATAACGGCTGAAACATGTTGACCGCCGAGACATTGATTTATTCCTAATTGTCTCCCCTTTTTCACTCGCACATTGGTTTAGTAGAACTAAACTTTTGAGATCACGCTAGAAGAGTTCTTGTGTCATCTCTCTGCTGTCTATCCCATTTTATTATTACACTTTATTAGTTCTATTATTTCTGCACTGCACTAAAAAACAAAAGAAAAGGATCCCTTTTGCATGTACTCTTTCATGTAAGAACTACATAAGAGGATACAACTTGATCTTATTGTTCCCCCGATTAAATCAAGGGTGGACGTAAGACGGCTGTTATTTGGAATCCCAGAGGATGACACTGGGCACTTGAATGTGCAATGATGGAACACCAATAATCCTGAAGTGGTTCAAGATAGTCTTTCACTTCTTTTCTTCTCTGCACTTTTCTGCTTTCGCTAAATTAAATCATAGAGTGCCGAATTTGGCGTTACCTCCCAAATTAAGACCCCGAAGAGCACCCATGAACCGTTCTCCTGCCGGAACTGCAGATTCACCCTCATCTAAGAAAGAACCCAACTACCTTAGATACATTCTTCTCAAAACCTGCTCCGCCCGCAAACACACAGTTGAACTTTGGGACCTACTCGACTCAACCTCCCCAGACTGAGACCATGCTGGACACCTCCGCGGCACCCGACATTGCCATAGCCATCCCGGAAGGCTACAAGATCACCTGCAGGGACCACACCAATGGAGTAGGTGGAGGAATCGCCATCATCCACAGGAACACTCAGAGTCTCGAACACCGATGACACCCTCAGCAACACCAAACACCTGCGCTTCCAGATCCACACTGACCCCAACACCACCCTCAGAGGAACCCTTGTCTACAGACCCCCCGGACCCCGACCACAGTTCAGCGACTCCATCGCCGACTTAGTCAGCACACACGCCCTCACCTCCACGGATTACATCCTCCACGGGGACCTGAACTTCCACCTTGATAACAACGACACCAACTCCACCACCCTGATCGACATCCTCGGACTCAGACAACTCATCACAACACCCACCCACTCCGCCGGCCACACGCTTAACCCCATCTTCTCTGCAAGCCCCCACGTCGCCTTCAAACACACCACCAAACTCCACTGGACCGACCATCACTGCATCCACTTCACCTTTCGGAAATCCGCCACGCACAATGCCCCCAACAAATGCCTTGCCGCAGCTGGAACAAAATCACCCAAGACCAGCTAACCACCACCCTCGCCCAGAGCCCACTCGCCGACTCCACTGACCCCGCAACCTCAGGCAGTGGATCAATGACTGCGTCAACACCCTTGCCCCGCTCAAGAAACCCTCCAACAACCACACCAGCAAGAAAGCCAGATGGTTCACTGAAGACCTCCAAGCCTCCAAGCAAACCTTCCAAAATCTAGAAAAGAACTGGCACAGTGAACATACACCGGACAGCTACTCAGCCCACAAAGACGCCACCCACAGACACCATCACCTCATCAGATCCGCCAAAAGGGCCTCCTTCAAAGACCGCCTACACAAGAAGGCCCACAACAGCAAAGAGCTCTTCAACATTGTGAAAGAACTCTCCAACCCCAGCTCCAACACCAACATCCCACCTTCGCAAGACCTACGAGACTCGCTGGCCTCCTTCCATCTCAGGATAGCAGATGTCCACAACAGCATCAATGCCAAGAGTGCCCCGACAACCACTGAGACCTCCACCCCCACAACCACCATCCGCCTGCTCTACTGGATCATAAACGACAATGACACCATCAAGATCATGAACTCCGTCCACTCCGGTTCTTACTCAAACCTTTGCAGCACCACATCTTCAACAAAGCCGGCACCGCTATCACACCCCATCGCCGGAAGGCAATCAACATCTCCGAGACAGCTACCTTCCCAGAGAGCTGGAAGCAAGCCGAGATCAACGCCCTACTTAAGAAACCCAAGCCAGACCCTAAAAATCTCAAAACTTCCACCTCATCTCCATGCTCCCGTTCCCAGCGAAGGTCATTGAGAAGGCCGTCAACAACAACTGACCCGCTACCTCGAGGAAAACAGAATCCTGGACCCGTCCAAGTCCGGGTTCTACAGAAAACACAGCACCGAAACTGCCCTCATTGCTGCCACCGATGACATCAGGACCCTGCTAGACAACGGAGAAACCGCTGGACAAGACCTGGCTTTTCAAGCAGTAGCGCCATTCCCTACCCCCCAGCACCTTGAGACCCTCAGGGATAAGTAGTGCACTTTATAAATGCTAGGATTGATTGATTAAAATTCCATACGCTCAGCCTCAACTGCTAAAAATTCCCATTGGTGACAGTATGAGTAAACTGCTACACGTCCTCTTGTTTCCCATTGAGAGGGGTACACATCAAGGATGCCCCCTGTCGCAGCTCCTTTTTGTCTTCTACATGGAACCACTGGCCCACCACCTTCGCACCCACCCTGGGATCTCGGGAATCCGGCTCAGTGGCTATACTCACAGTCAGCTTGTACACTGATGATGTCCTGATCTCTATATCGGGCCCTCTCTGCACACTATTGGTATGCCTAGCAGAGTTGGAAACCTTTGCGTTGGTGTCGGGGTTCAAGGTGAACATGGACAAATCAGTTGCGCTGGACCTTACCCTCATGCCTCACACCCGTGCAGACCTTCAGGCTCGCCACCCCATACAGTGGGCAACCGAGGCAATCCAATACCTGGGAATCCAACTGACACCCTCCCTGGCAGATATAGTGCACATCAACTACACCAATTTACGGCGGAAGATTCGTAATGAGCTGGGCCGGTGGAAGCACTACCCATTCATTCTCCTGGCTTGGTAAGATAGCAGTGATCAAGATGACCATATTGCCTCAAATTTTATATATATTTCACAGGATGTATGTCAGTACAACGCAATCTTTTAGATCGCGGTACTTGACAATGCGGGCATTACAAAGCAAGTCGTTACAACAACTTGCATTGGAGGGCGCGGATTTTGGAATATTATAATGGAATATTCCAACACCAGTCCACGTAACAGTAGGGAAGGTGTTGGAATATACAATTACAATATTCCTTGTCCAACAGCGCCATCCAGAGCAAGTCGTAGTAACGACTTGCATTGTAATGGAATTGTTGTAAAGGCACTGCGGTGTAAACACCGCGTTGTAAACAATGTTTACCTATTTCACACCTTGCATCTTCGACCCTCCACTGGCTGGATTAAACAGATCCAATCTGAACTTGCACGCTTTATCAGGAATGGCCACAAACCTAGGATGAAGCACTTCTTGATGATGCTTCCCCCGGAGGCAGGGGGGCTTGGCGTCCCCGACCTCCTTTATTTTCAGGCTGCCCAGCTACGCCATTTAGTTGAGTGGAGCCGCCTGGAGTCGGAGAAACACTGGCTCTTTCAAGGCCAGGCAATAGCCACCAAACCGCTGCAGGGTATCCCCATCCTAAGCAGGAATCGCAGGCCGCCCTCTCTGTATGTATCCCACATCACCCGGGCCATCCTAGACACATGGGACCACACCATTCTAAAACATAATCTCACTACCTTCCCCTCGCTTCTTACTCCGCTGTTTGAGAACCCTGATTTCCAACCGGGGTTGGACGCGAAGTTCGCCACTAGATGGAGGTCCTCGGGCTGCCCCTCGGCGGGCCATTTATTTGTCTTGAACGGAATTATACCGTTCCACCAGCTGAAAACAGACTATGGACTTCCCGAGTCCGAGAGATTCCGCTATGGTCAGATTCAACACTGGGTCCTCCACCCCCAGGTGCAGCCGGGTGTCAACAGGTTCCTAACTACATACGAAAAGTGGTTGGTCACCTGCACATCCGACAAGAAACTCACATCTGACCTCTATAAAATGCTCCTCACCCGGAATACACACGTACTGCACCAGCCGCGCGAGGTGAGAGAGAATTGGGCAGAACACTCACAAGGAACGGGAAGTGGTATATTACAGGGCCCGTCATTCGGCATACCACATAGTTTTGACAGGAACTCACCAAATTTGTTTCTTATTGGTACTATACCCCCTGAAAGACTTCACTCCATAGACCCCTCTCAAGATGTCACTTGCTGGCGGGGGTGTGGAGAGGTGGGCACATTGGTACACTTGCTTTGGGATTGTGGTCACTCACATTCAGGGATACTAGACTCAGATCTTAGATGAGATAGACACGCACCTAGATACACAGATACCACGCTTCCCGGCCTATGTCCTCTTGGGTCTCCCAAACCCAGTGACTTTCCCACTTCGATCCCGACAGGCAGGCTGAGGGCGATAGCGCTGGGTTCGGCCGTATAAAATGTTTTAGCACACTGGTGCATCGCCGAGATCCCTACTCTTACAGGCTGGCTGCATTGGCTATATATCAAAAAAATAAGAGGTACCCCTTGGCAAAATCAAGGGAAATGAGGTATCAAAGTCTGAAGATAGTGGATCCCCTTGATCAATGAACAACTTTATGGCACAATGTCACTAACAATCATACACTAACAACTGAATATAAAAAGACATCAAATATATTCAAGATGTAATAAAAAACTAGATTCCATATAAAAAGACACAATAAAATGAGCAGTAAAATGAACACAATTGTCTTGTAAAATACAAAAAAATACCCAAAAAATGGTATACAATTCAGATAAAATTCAATAACACCAAGGATTATGACCCGCATGACCACATTAAAGGACAGAAACATGTAAGACATTAAGGTTTACACAATACAGTTATTCACTCTGTGTCCTAATCTCACTCAAAAATACAGCACACTACTAAATTATGTGCTTGTATAATAGTGCTGGAGTCTTGAGTTGCACGAAGACAGTGCGTCGCGCATTTCGATGGACAATATGATCACTCCATCTTTATCAAGACTTTAATCATTTTCTCTGTCCTATTAGCAGGGTCATGTACAATTATTCGCCCTACAACAAACATACATCATATTAGTGCAGTTGAAAATATTACATTACATCACAGTACATAGCTAGTGGTGTTAAGACTATACATGCAGAGGTTATATTCCATCTCTACTAATAGCCTACACTGCAGTATCTTTACTCTGGCTTATAGTTGCCTCTATACAGTAAGAATAATTCCCTCAATATTTGTCATATACCAAGTGAGGAGGAGGTATTGGTGAGATTTCCCATCTATACTGGGATGCCCTGAATTTCTAATTCACCCGGACGATGGCTATGATGGTCCCATCTGGAATACACTGGTGCCACGATTTAAAGTGTATTCAGGCCCTTTCATCATATCCCCCATGAGGGTCTTTTACTAAACAAGTTATTAATATCATATTTGACAAGCCCTATTAAATCTTTATACATTTAACTGCATGCCTATCAGTGACCAACACCTCATCTCATAAAGGTACGTCATGGAAATGTTCTTACCCTACTTTTAGTTGGACCAGCGTTGTGAATTAGGCGCTCCAAAATTAATGTTCTTAAATTAGAGCAGTTTGTCTGTTTAATAAAGAGAATTATGTCACTAGGGTGGATTTCACCGATCTAAATGGTCAGGGCTAATTATGTCTCATCTAAGTGTCACCGTGTAAAAATCAAAACATACCTTCGTATATCTCTGATAATGGAGCCAAAGATAGTGAAAATGGTTTAAGATATTGTCTGTTTCTTTCCTAGTCTTAATGAATATAGTGAAGAGGCTCCAGCATGGATCTGCATTTAGGACAAAACAAAGCAGGGAGCATGTTTTAAAATACGATCTATAAATAAAATGACTGTGTGATAAAAACAATTGGTGTTATCAGCCTCTCATAATGGCTTAAGATAATTACCCTGAAAAATGCTCTAGGTCCCTTCAGTCGGTCGTAATTTCTGTGCGTCTCAAGTCCCATACGCAATATAGCTAAAATGGCAAGGCCAAAATGTCCCAGTAGGTTTCTGCATGAAATAACAAAAAGCACATGGCAAAGATTCGTTTAATCAATAGGTTTAGAACCTCATGGTCACGGCAATTATACAAGTAGCAAAGTCCCTAGAGTTACTAGCACTTCTTACCTTGTCTAACTGGGTCAGGCGTTCACGTGTAATCTCGCGAAAAGAATGGCAAAGGTTTGCGTGGCCTCGGCGGTATTTAAACAACACCTTACTCTTCTATTGGTCGGAGATTTTTCCTCGAGCCAATAAAGTGTCTCGATATCGCATAGGGTCTGAGTGCCCCCTACATGTGTATCCACTGCTGTCATTAGACAAAGGTGGAAAGATGGGCGGGGCTATGCTGCTGCTCCCTATCTGGTCCCTCCCTCGGCCGATCAAAATTCTGGGATAAAAGAGCTGGGCAAAAACTTCCGCTCGAAGTATTCTAAATTCGATTGGAGGGTTAGCTCAACCAATTCTCGTGACTGTAAGGTAATGCCAAAGTCAGACCCGAGTCATGGTGAGCCACAACACACTTAGGGCCCGATGTAGGTAAACTCCACTTTACCACTTCTGAAATACCGAATCATACCGATTCGGTATTTCAGAAGTGGTAAATTGGAGGGGGGGAAATGTAGGTAATCCAGATGCTTTGATTACCGATTCGGTAAAAATCGGTATTTACCGATTCGGTAAATACCGAATCGGTAATGCCCATTGATTCCTATGGGCTTGGAAGCCCATAGGAATCAATGGGCATTACCGATTCGGTATTTACCGAATCGGTAAATACCGAATCCATCAAGGGTGCAGGGGGTGTCACTTTGACACCCTCTGGCACCCCCAATACAGGTGTGGGTGCCATGTGGCAGGCATACATGCCCTAAGGGCAGTATGCCTGTCACATGGCATAGGTGTGCATGCACACATGTGCATGCACACCTGGATTCGGTATTTTAACACCCAATTGGATTGGGTGTTAAAATACCGAATCTGAAGGGCCTGTGGGACTGAAAGTAGTCCCACCTACACTCCGAATTTTAAAACTCGGTAAACTTACCGATTCGGTATTTTTCAAATTCGGTAATTTTACCGAATTGGTAAAATACCGAATCGGACAAAAAAAGGTCCCCTACATCTCAAAAGGCCAAATACCGGTCGAAAACGGCCGAATTCGGCCGTTTCCGACCGGTATTGGCCACCTACATCGGGCCCTATGTCACTCGATTCGATACCGCGTGAGAAGACATAGGCAAGCGGTTACTAATCAAATTGGCGTGCTTGTTGCCAAAATAGTCGCTAGGTTCAACATACTAATGCGCACCAAAGGGAGTTGGAATATGCGCGATTCCTACGCGTGTGATGCCACTCACTACCAGTGCTGTTATAATTTCAGTACTAGATGTTCAAATTAAACATAAACACATCAGCTACAAACGGGGAGTGGTTATGTCAGATCTCTTCCCATCTATAACCGCGTAATACATGCAGGATGGATCGCACCTTTGGACCTACACTAAACAATACGAATAAAAATGATAAAAATGCCCCAGCTAATCTTGTTACCCTGACCCGATGTGTCTCAATGTTGCTTCCGCGTGTCTTAAAGGCACATGGGGTGAAAAAATGAGGAATGAACTCACAGGCAGAGAGTGCCACCCAGTGTGTGGCACCTGCACCTTAAGTGATTCATGCCCAGTCCTCCTTGGAATTGAGGCCCTTGTTCACAGTATTTCAGTGGCACATGAACCACTGTTCTCTACTCTTTCTCATATTATCAATGTCGCCACCTCGTCTGTTTACCCTGATCTTCTCTAATATGAACCACTTGATGTCGTTGCAGTCATGATTGTAATTCTAATAGTGTTCTGTGAGGGGGTATTAATCTTCTTGGTGCGGATAGCTGACTTATGTTCGAGAACTCGTGTACGCAGTTCTCTACCTGTCTCTCCCACATATCCTAACTTGCAGGGACAAATTAGGAGATACACTACATTTTTGCTACGGCAGTTGCTCAGTGTTTTAGTATTAAGACTCCTGCCTGCAAATGTCAATTCTTTGCTCTCTATGCAATGTGGGCATATTGAGCATGTGCCACATTTGTAGTTTCCTCTTGCCTCAGTGCCTGCCATGGTGGTTTGTATGTCTCTGGGGTTTTTGTAGGTATGTACCAGGGCGTTTCTAATCATTTTATTTCTTCTAAAAGAGAAAAGGGGTTTGTCTAGCTTAGTCTCTGCATCATCATTTTAAATCTTCCAGTTTCTATTAACTATGTTCTTCACCTTATTGCTAATATGTGAGTATTGGGTAACAAAAACTACTCTATTGATGGCGTTGTTTTTTAAAATTTTATTTTGGTTTAAAAAGCTGTCCCTATCATAAAAGCGTGCCCTTTTTAATAAGTGCTTGATTAATTTGTTAGGGTACCCTCTTGCTTTCAGTTTTATCTTAGTGTTTTCAGCATGTGAATAGAAGTCTTTCAGATTGGTACAGTTCCTTTGGAGCCTCAAGAATTCTCCGAATGGAATGCTGTTTTTTTGTGCTTTGGGGTGATTGCTGGTATACAGGAGTAGTGAGTTCTTGTCTGTAGGCTTGGTGTACAGCTCTACTTTCAACCGACCTTCCTCATTCTTGATGGAGATGTCGAGAAATTCAACTCTCTCATTGCTATAGTGCCCCGTGAATTTTAAATTAGGGTCACCCAAATTGAGCTATTCCAAGAAACCATCTAGTTCACTACTGGCACCGCTCCGGATGAAAATGATATCATCAATATAGCGGTGCCAGCTAGTGATGTTCTCGAAAAAGGGTGCCATCTCGTTGAATATGTGTTGCAATTCGAACATACCCACGTAGAGGTAAGCCAGACTGGGGGCACAAGTGGCCCCCATGCTGGTCCCCTTAACTTGCAGGTATAATTCATATTTGAAGAGAACTTTAATCAATACTTTAATCATTTTCTCTATCCTATTAGCAGGGTCATGTACAATTATTATCAACAACAAACATACATCATATTAGTGCAGTTGAAAATATTACATTACATCACAGTACATAGCTAGTGGTGTTAAGACTATACATGCAGAGGTCACATTCCATCTCTACTAATAGCCTACACTGCAGTATCTTTACTCTGGCTTATAGTTGCCTCTATACAGTAAGAACAATCCCCTAATTATTTGTCATATACCAAGTAAGGAGGAGGTATTGGTGTGATTTCCCATCTATACTGGGATGCCCTGAATTTCTAATTCACCCGGACGATGGCTATGATGGTCCCATCTGGAATACACTGGTGCCACGATTTAAAGTGTATTCAGGCCCTTTCATCATGTCCCCCATGAGGGTAGTTTACTAAACAAGTAATTAATATCATATATGACAAGCCCTATTAAATCTTCATACATTTAACTACATGCCTATCAGTGACCAACACCTCATCTCATAAAGGAACGTCATGGAAATGTTCTTACCCTACGTTTAGTTAGACCAGCGTTGTGAATTAGGCGCTCCAAATTTAATTTTCTTAAATTTGAGACGTTTGTAGTGCACAAATCTTCAATGCACCAAAGACCAGATCTGTTTAATGAAGAGAATCATGTCACTAGGGTGGATTTCACCTATCTAAATGGTCAGGGCTAATTATTCCTCATCTAAGTATCACTGTGTCAAAATCAAAACGTACCTTCGTATCTCTCTGATAATGGAGCCAAAGATAGTGGAAATGGTTTAAGATATTGTCTGTTTCTTTCCTAGTCTTAATGAATATAGTGAAGAGGCTCCAGCATGGATCTGCATTTAGGACAAAACATAGCAGGGAGCACGTTTTAAAATATGATCTATAAATCAAATGCCTGTTTGATAGAAACAATTGGTGTTATCAGTCTCCCATAATGGCTAAAGATAATTACCCTGAAAAGTGCTCTAGGTCCCTTCAGTCGGTCGTAATTTCTGTGCATCTCAAGTCCCAAACGCAATATAGCGAAAATTGCAAGGCCAAAATGTCCCAGTAGGTTTCTGCATGAAATAACAAAAAGCACATGGCAGGGATTCGTTTAATCTATAGGTTTAGAACCTCATGGTCACGGCAATTATACAAGTAGCAAAGTCCCTAGAGTTACTAGCACTTCTTATCTTGTCTAACTGGGTCAGGCGTTCACGTGTAATCTCGCGAAAAGAATTGCAAAGGTTTGCGTGGCCTCGGCTGTATTTAAACAACACCTTACTCTTCTATTGGTCGGAGATTTTTTCTCGAGCCAATAAAGTGTCTCAATATCGCATAGGGTCTGAGTGCCCCCTACATGTGTATCCACTGTTGTCATTAGACAAAGGTGGAAAGATAGGCGGGGCTATGCTGCAGTTCCCTATCTGGTACGTGCCTCGGCCGATCGTTCCTTTCAGGGTTCAACAAAAAACTCAGAGAGACGGTCTGATAGACAAGAAGAGCGTACACAGTCCAGAGACAAGAAACACACTCAAGAATATACTTCCAAAATAGAAGATAAACTAAAACAAAAACCACAGTTCAAAAAGAAGAAGGTTGCAGGTCTAAAGATCAGACATGCCCAGAATTGCCCAGAATTCTGAGGACTCGACTACTGGACGGGGAATGGGCTCTGACGATGCTAGACAGTGCGGCAGAGGTAACAATAGCTTGCCAGAACCTGATGGAATTTCTAGTGACAGCAGACTTGAATGATTATATCAAGGTGGAAACACCTGATACTAGGGTAAGTGTCCCACATAATTTGTATGAAATAGCACTCCAAATGTGGGGGGGCAAATGCAGATTAGCTGGAGGTCTCTTTTGGGCAAACCTGACGTTTGGCTAGAACATTTTGATATCTGAACAAGATGGAGAAAAATCCTAAATTTAAGACTTTCTGTATTCACAGAAGGCATTTAGGAGTCCTAAAGTTAGGAGTCTTAACTTTACTACTACTAAATTGAGAAAAATCCTAATTTTAAGACTTTCGGTATTCACAGAAGGCATTTAGGAGTCCTAAACTTAGGAGTCTTAACTTTACTACTACTAAATTGAGAAAAATCCTAACTTTAAGACTTTCGGTATTCACAGAAGGCATTTAGGAGTCCTAAAGTTAGGACTCCTAACTTCTGTGAATACCGAAATGAGTAAGTGCCTTCTGTGAATACCAAAATGAGTAAGTGCCTTCTGTGAATACCAAAATGGTAGTAAGTTTAGGACAAGTGAAATTGAGGTAACAGGGCAAAGGACGGGCGCACTGCAAGAAAGACAGGGAAGGTCACCTCACTCCCCCAGGTTCCCTTGAACAAAAGCTCTGGGTATTCAAAATCAAAATTTCTCGCTGAGCACTCAAAATGATATTATCCTTATTTAAGAGTTCAACCAACTGTAATAGTAATTACAAGTCCATTTCCAATCTGTTTCCAAGTCAGACACCAGAGTTCTTTAGAAAGCGTGATGTTGATCCACTGCACAGCAGTCCTTCTTCCTGGCAGATTATCCAGAGGTCCAGAAGTGTACTGAAGAGTTAGTGTCTGAGGTTCAGGCGGTATGCAGACCTTCGTGTGGAGGAAGGGCACAGCCTATTTAAATGTAAGTAGGGTTGTGCCCAGCCTCACCCTCCCATTCTGACATTGATGGCCAATCCAGGCACACCTAAGCTCCCTATTGTGTTTGGCTAGCTAGGAGAAATACACAAAGCCCAACTGCAACTACATCCAGTCATGCGACACAGCACATTTTCCTAGTTATCAGCACTCATGGTGATGAGCAGGTGCAGGTAACAGGGGCAGCACTGGGATAGGGAACAGTGAAGACAGGTGTGGTTACGCCAAGAAAATTGAGGAGAAGGTGGCACTCATCAGGAGGCAGGAATCTGCAGATGGTGCAGGAGTAGCGCTGCAGACTGAAGCACCATGGTATATCGCTATGGCATCTGGAGCGTTATCACACTGGAGACGGCCACTCTGACTGGCAGGTGCCATTAACAGGGCTGTGTACAAGTAGTATGCATGACAGCTAAGTTGAACAGAGGTGGAGGCATGGGTGGTGTGCTCAATCAGATCAGATCTGGTCTGTGGGGGTGGAATGTGTGTGCTCCCTATGATGATGGTAGTGCCAGCGAGATGGGTGAAGCAGGGCTGGCTCCACCTCATTGTCACTGTAGTGGTGTAGCATGTTGGGCCGCAATGGCATTTGGCAGGAGCAGTAAGACACAGACTTTTGCTTTTCAACTCTCTGCATGCTCTGTGTGGGCGGGGGTCCTTCCCCCCTTTTTTATTACTTCGCCCACGACTTCCAACATGGGGTTGGGTTGTGCGTGTGGGTGAGCGTCACATCATGGGGTATGGCCCTGTGCCATACTACAATCTAAATTATCCTTCCAATCTTTAAAGTCATTAATTCATAAACTGTTTGGGGTAAGCTCACAGACACACAATATTTTCTCTCAGCTGGGATAAGGGGATATGACGAGAAATAACAATGGTCCTTTTAGAAATGGGGTCTCTAGGTGGCAGTGGTGTGTACCCTGTCAAAGTAGGGACCCTCCCTTTAGTCAGGGTAAAATATCCCCTACCTGCTCACCCCCTTGGTAGTTTTGCAAGAGCAGGCAGGCTTATCTCAGAGGCAATGTGTAACATATTTGTACACTCACACCCTAACACAAACCCACAGTAACACAGTGAAAACACTACAAAAGGAGTACACACCAGTTTAGACATATATGCTATATTTATTTGAATCAAACAAGACCAAAACTACAAAAATCCAACATACACAAGTCAAAAGAGATTAAGCAAGTAAGTTTAGTCCATAGAAATCAATGTATGCATTTGTTTTACTACAAAGTACCTTACATGCGTCAAAAACCAAAGATGAAGCAGGGCACAGGGGAACTAAGGCACCATAAATGCAAAGCAATGCATTGCTTGCTTACTACACTGGGAGGTGATGTGTTGGTTCTTTACTGTCAGGGGAGGTGATGCGCTAGTTCCTTACTGCTAGGCAGGGAAGGTGTGGCATCGTTTCTTACTGGCAGGGAAGGTGATGTCTCGGTTCCATACTGGCAGGGGAAGTGATGCCTCAGTTTCTGGAGACACAGCCTCGGCTCCTTACTGCAGTGCACTGTCGATGAAGAATCTGCACCCAGGGACAATGTGTTTAAAATCCAGATGCACTGCGTCAATGCAACAGGCAAATCAGACGCTGCATCGGAGTCTGCTCAGGTGCCACAGACATCGGTGACACGGTGTTCGAAACTCATGCTGCAGTGATTTCCCTGACATTCTGAGCTGGCAAGATGGGGCTTGCAGTGGAAGCCGTGGTCGATGTGTCAAGCAGGAACTGCGGTTCGGGGCAGGCAGGCAGCAATGCATTAATTCTTTAAAGCTGTGCGTCAATAAAACAGACCCTGAGTGTCAATGTGTGGATTTTCTCCTTAAAATCACCAGGTTACAATTGCAAGGGCCCTGGAACTGGATATAGCATAACTTGGCAAGTCATGGCTCTCAGCAGAAGACCCAGGCACTGCCAGGTGAAGTCTTGATGGCCCTGAAACTTCGTAACAGGAGGCAAGCTCAACTCAAGCCCTTGGAGAACCTTGGAAGCAGAAAACAGAGAGCAAAGTCCAGTTCTTTCACTCTCAAGACAGAAGCAGCAAAGCAGCAGGCTAACATAGCAAAGCAAACAGGTAAGTAGCAGTCTCTCTTGACAGCTTCTCCAGCTTTTCTTATGGGCAGAATGCCTCAGTCCAGAAGTGTTCTGGTTTTAGGGTGACAGAGGTCCAATACTTACATCCCTTTCTGCTACTTCAAGGAAAAGTCTTTGTAGTGCACAATACCCTGCCATTTCCCTGACCTGGTGCCAGACACATTACAGGGGATCAAGGCAGGCACTGTCTTATCAGGTGTCAGGAACAACTCTTCCCACCATTCTAGCTCAGGAAGACCCTTCATCCTTGTGAAGGGCCATAAGGATATGTAAGGCACACCTCAGCTCCCTTTGTGTGACTGTCTAGAGTGTATGCACAAAAGCCCAACTGTCAATCAACCCAGATGTGTATTCTACAGACAGGCAGAGGGACAGAATGGTTAAGCAAGAACATGCTTACTTTCTAAAAGTGGCATTTTAAAACTTGCAATTCAAAAAATAACTTCACAAAAAGATATATTTTTAAATTGTGAGTTCAGAGACCCCAAACTCCAAATAGCTATCTGCTCCTAATGATGAATTTCACTTAAAAAATATTTCAAGGCAATCCCTATGTTACCCTTTGGGAGAAATTATCCTTGTCAGAAACGAAATAAATTAGCAGTATTTCACTATTAGGGCATGTAAACCACACCAGCAAATGTCCTACATTTTAAATTCACTGCACCCTGTCCATGGGGCTGCCTTGGGTGTTCCTTATTGGTGACTTCCAAGTAGCAAAAGGGAAGGTTTGAGCCTGGCAAACGGATCTAATTTCCACACTCAACACTCACAGACACTGCAGCGGCATATCTGAGACATGGTAGCAGGGCTACCCAGGAGGGTGGCACAATCACTGCTGCGGGCCCACTAGTAGCATCTGATTTACAGGCCCTGGACACCACAGGTGCACTTTACTAGGGACTTATGCGTAAATCAAATATGCCAATAATGGAGACATCAATCATTAGTGCAATTCAGACAAAGGGCACTTGCACTTTAGCACTGGTCAACAGTGGTAAAGTGCCCAAAGTCCTAAAACCAGAAAAAACAAAATACAGCATGCAATCAAAAACGGGATGCTGGAGGCAAAAGGCAGGGGAAACCACACCAAAATATGCCAGGTCTAACAGGTCCTATTTTCAGCAGCTCCTCTGTTTTAAGGAAGGGTAGAACTGAAGTGGGAGAGCAGGACAGAAGAATACATCCCCATTTGAATATTTATGTTGGAATAGGGAGAGTATAGATTTGCTTAGAACTCTTCATTTATGTCTACACAATTCCAAGCAACTTACCTTTAGCAAAACAATCCTGAATTGCAGACCTATATTTGACAAATGGCTCTAAGTTTAACTTTCTTTTTGTACTACAAAATTAATTTTTCTGAAGGCTTAAAGGTGCAGTTGTCTGGCTCAGTGAGTTGTGCCAATGCCATTGAAACATACAGTGAACTGCAGCACATCAGCTTCCAATACTGGCAAGCTAACTTTGGTTTCCAGCCTCTGAAGTTTGTAAATTAAGTAGTATTAAACTGGGTAACAGTAACAGCTCTGATTTACAGCACATAGAAACATGCAAAAAGTGGCATATTTGTACAAGAATGTGTAGAGTAATTGTACATTCTGCTCTCTTGTAATGTTGCCATTCCTCAACTCCGTCACATTTTGTTTTTCAAAATATCATTTCATCTTGAACCCACAAGCATAAAATACTGTTTTGTGACCTCAGGCTTCAGATGCTCTGCAGAAAAACACATATGGTTAGAAAACTCTACTGCTCTTGGAGCTAGATACATACTTTTACAAATGCTTAACATATACTACAATCAGCCTTGAGGACACACACACACACATCCTCACTTGTTCAACAGGTACATTGACTGACCAAGCTACCGTGCATGCAATAGAACATAGTGGTCTGTGGATTACCAACAGACCACCACTGCCAGCACTCAACATCCTGAGCTATCTCACTGCTACTGGAACGAGTAACAGGCAGGAGAAGAAGTTTCTAAGCATGTGCCCTACCTTCAGATCTGTTTTGATTCAACACCCAGAGACTTCAATGACTGAATGATTTGACAGGTTTAAAGGGCCTCAAGAACGTGTACCAACCACTCAGAATATTCTCCATCCTCCCACTGGCATCCCTCAGGCCCCCCAAATATCTACCCTCGTGAAAATCCTTATCCCCCAGGTCACTCCCTACTACTCCTTTTCACTCACTCGTCCCCCTCGCTCCCCCATCCCCTCTGAAGCACACTGGCTAATACTGGATCCAGGGAAGGCATGTTGTTAGCAGTAACACAGCATGGAACACAAAGTACATTTGCGGTGAGTGTTATGGAACTAAAAAATTATTTGCATGACAATTCGGACGGGAAGATGGCTACACTAACCGGGGTGACTCAAGTGATGAGTGTGGCATGTACTTTGCCCCGAGATTCTAAGCATGATATCTAATGTTGGATTTTTATTAAAAAACGTATTATGGAGGTTGTATATTTTCATCCCACTCCACTCTTCAGGCCTTACCATAACCCCCTCTTTAAGAATGTGACATAGGTAGCTTTGCTATTTCAACAACATAGGTCCATGGAATTACGAATAAAAAATGAGATTTCACTTACACATCTGTGTGTTATATAAGACTTGGGGTTCACATGCGTAGAGAAATGCTGGATGTGCAATATACCCTCATGGCTTTTGCTCCTAAATTAAAAAATGGACAATAGGTAGATAAAACGCTTTCCATTTTCATGAATTCACACCAATGATCACACCTTACTCCTATTAACTGTACCACAAATAAACTGAAAGGCACGAACGCCTTCCTGAAAGCAGGAGACTAATGCCAACCATCCACAATAACCAGCATTAACTAACAACCGCTGGATTAACCACTAACTAACCGGTGTCTCTGAAGTAGCGTTCTTCCCACCATAAAGCAATTTAATGCCTCGTCTAGGGTAATGAGCACTACATAAATCCAATGACAATAAAATCCAATGACAATACAGTAAATCTCAGCAGACAGACATTAGAAACGATTGTGTTCATCATCTGTGCTGCTGACCTTGAAATAAGGACCCAGCAACCCGCGGGTACCACACTCTAATAACATTACAAGGACAACTCAAGACAGGCCAATGGACGTCATTTGGCAGGAGCGACAGGGGAAGAGATGTTCTCATGTCCCCAGCCCACCCTCGTTTACTTCCATTTGCTTCCCTCGGATGCTCCATGCTCAGCTCCTTCTCGCCTGCACTGAAGTGATGCTGACCCTGCAGAGCAGCAGTAAAACCTCTGAATCATTTCCACCAACTTTCACATCCCTTGTTTTGAGTGCAATTGGGTTTAATTGTCTTTTCTCTGCCCTCCTGGGCGTCAGTGGCTGCAGCTTTCTTCCCGAGAGAACCCAGTTGCTTCTTGGCAAGAAGCTGAAATTAAACATCTGACGTTGCAATATTCACCACAACCAAATAGATATGTGCTCTGGGTTCTGCATTGGCCCTCAGTTTGCCTGAACTTCGTGTGGGAAAGTGTAGCTAAAGGAAGAAAAAAAAAGTTGGGAGTGGGTGCGGTTATTTGTTTTTTTACGAGGAAAAGGTCACAGGAAAGTATACATTGTTGTTCCGAGACAAACCACTGTCTCTCCCTCCTGTTTCACATTGTTACCTTTGGGGTTTACGAACCCTAATGAGCAGAGACATTTATGACCCATTAATGCGTCACAATTCAACAAACTTCCATCGAACTACTATCACAGGCCGTGGAATATATTTAATGTGTGGGATACAGATTTTCAGAAACGATTCTGAGACTAGTAACTGACCACATAAAATATTGTTGAATATAAATCTACACAGTTGCATTTTAAGGATTGATTATTTTGTGAAATAAAATGGCTAATAATATACATTTATAAAGCTACACAGGCTAAGCACCTTCCATAGCTATTTGCTAATAAGCCAGTAACAAATTCAAATAATAGTATTAATTGTTTATGTGCACATGTTGACGATACCCAATAGAAACTAGTGCATGTGTTCGAATCGGTATTCTCCATTAATGATATCTCATTTATCACATGAACATTGTTTGAGGTGTGCCTTCTTTGAAATTCAACAGCTTCTAAACACATAGGGGCAGATTTACAAGCCCCTTGCACCACTTTTGCGTCACTTTTCCCATGATAAAAGTGAAGCAAAAGAGGCACCAGGGGGTTGCACATCTGCCCCATAGTGCCTTAATACACGTACATGGTGCGTAATTGGTGTGTAAAAAATGTTAAAACTTGTCGACAAGAGCTGTGCTACAGCACTCTTTTCTTCGAGCACGTCAAAATCAAGATAAGATGTACAACCTGAAATCATGAAGGTCAATTCTCCAAAATTACAGGGTAGCGGAAATGACATCACGTGCCCTTTGACTTTCAGTTTCACTCTCACACACACATAAGCTTACGTATACACACACATATTATTCACAATTAGTGTATTAAAAATATGAGAGAAAACAAAGAGGGTACAGCCCCAACCGACATCCATAAGGACAGGCTTCCTTTGTGTTCCTGGAACTGGTTTTGCCATTTCTGAGGCCAGGGGTTCCAAAGAAGCAGACAGGGGTTGCAGCTGTGATCCATAGCCTCCCCTAAATGACGTCCATGCCTGGCATAGGGCTTATTTTTGCTTTCTCAACCAATGAATCAATACTTATTTTCTAGAGCCTGCTGCAGTATGAGTACCTGTTGCTGGTCTACTCTACAAATGCCCACCCTAATCCCTTTCAGAGGCATGGTAGTCTGCCCACCAGCTCATTTGCTCTTCCCTTCAGTTAAGCACATAGGCATTTGTTTTCCTCCAGGTGATGGTTATTTATTTTATTTATTTATAAAGTGTTGTATAGCCCGAACATGATCCCGAATGATATCAGGACGCTTTACAATTTGAGGGAGAGGAAGGTAATAGTTGCAGTACAGTCATCAAAAGGAATACCAACCCAAACAAATCAAATATGCATATCAAACAAAAGGTTATGAACAAAAGGGACAACAAAGGGAAATATAATAATTGGACCATAGAGAACTCGGAGGGTAGCAAGTGACTAGTAAAGCAAAATAATACCAAAGGCAGGATTTAGGGTGTGAATCCAGAGCATTAGAGCAGACAATCCGATACCCTTTTAAGGTAGGAACTTGTTCATGAGGAATCCTTTTACTTCCAATTTTAAGGCAACCTTGGAGGAGATTTTGTGTATATCCGGTGGGAGAGAGTTCCAGATCTTCGGCGCAGAGCCGGAGAAATCTCATTGACCATTGACACGTTCTCTTTTTGCAAAAGATCTGTGGCTTCAGGAGGAGAGAGCTAGCATTCGTAGAAGGTCTACCCCCTCTGGATAATTCTAGCTTTTGGGCTAGATAACTAGGGGGATTTGAAATGGAGGGCTTTGTGAGACAGACAGGCAATCTTTAACTGAATTCTTGCTTCGTAGGGCAACCAATTTAGGGATTTTAAGACTGGGGAGATGTGCTAATTTCTTTTGATACCCGTGACCAATCTGGCCTCCGCATTCAGAGAATCCTTATTGGGAGGCCACAGAGTGTAGCACTGCCATAGTCTAGCCTTGGCAAAACAAGCACTTGGACCACTTGCTTGAAGTGCGCTTGTGGGAAGAAAGGTTTTAGATTTCTGAGTGTCCTCATTAGGTGACTAGCTCCCTTGCACACATTGCTGATATGATTTTTCATGTTCAGATGCTTGTCTAGGGTGAGTCTGAGAGATTTGGCTGAGTCAACAATGAGGGGGGAGCAGTTGAAGGCAGTGAGGTGGTTCATCCAAAGGTCTAATTTGGGGATGTGATTCGGGAGAGAAATGAGAAGGAATTCTGCTTTGGAGGTGTTCAGCAAAAGGTGGTTCTCAGTTAACCAGTTTTGAGTATTTATTAGGGTAGAGTTGAGTGATATGAGGTTATTCTGAGAGGAGATTTTCAGATTGAGTTGCATATCATCTGCATACATATGGGAGAGAATGTCAGCGGAATTAAGTGCATTAGCTAAGGGTTCCAAGAACAGATTGAAGAGAATGGGGGATGGGGTAGAACCTTGGGGGACCACCATGAATACTGTTGATAGCTGGGAGAGAAAGTGGTTCACCTTAATTCTTTGGGATCTGTGGTAGAGGAAGAATGAGAACCATTGCAGCACCGCACCAGAAAGTCCCATCCTGTGCTTCAAAATGGATAGGAGGTTGTGGTGATTAACAGTGTCAAACACTGAGGAAAGGTCAAGGATGTGATGGTTATTAGGAGATGCACAAGGTACACAACACCTGACCCAGGTTCATTGGTCAGTCTAACAGAGAGAGTAGGGTGCTCTGTTAGCAAACTGATGTGAAAGCAGTGATTTAGCACCCTGACTGGTTTCCAGGGCTGGTTCTGTTACTGGATGTTGAAATTTCAGCACTGATGCAAAACTGGCCCACTGTTACAAAAACGGCCCCCAATGCTCCGAAAAGGGCCCCACCTTTCCAGCACAGCCGGGAATATGCCTGATGCCCGCTATGGCCAGTCTGGGCCTGCTGGGTTCTTTTATCTCCCTAAAGTATGAAAAGCAGTTCTATGAGTTTCCGTCCAGTTTGGGTAGGATTTCATAAACGCAGGTTCAAGGAATAGTTATGACATGCATATGGCCGACATCACCAAGTTAACTACACATAGCACTCAGATTCTGCCATTTTCCTGTTAGACTGAAGGCTAGGGTGCTTCTTTCCAAACAGGATGAGCTGCTATGCCCTAGCCATACTCCACCAAGTAAACTACACGTAGCACTCAGAGTCTGGCATTTTCCAGTTAGACTGAAGGCTAGGGCTTCTTTCCAAGCAGGATGAGCTGCTATGACCTAGCCATACTACACCAAGGTAACTACACCTAACACTCAGAGTCTGGCATTTCCCTATTAGACTGAATGCTAGGGTGCTTCTTTTCAAGCAGGAGGAGCTAATATTACCTAGCTATGCCCCCTGCGATGATGGAGGTCTCGGTGCTGTGGTTGGCTCTGAAACCGGACTGCGAGGGGTCGAGGGATCCATTTGTCTGTTGGCGATCTTCTCGATGACTTTGGCAGGAAAAGGGAGGAGCGAGATGGGGCGGAAGTTTTTGTGGTCGGTGGGGTCCGCTGTTGGTTTCTTCAGTAGGGCGCTGAGCTCTGCGTGCTTCCAGCTCTCCGGGAAGGTGGCGGTGTCGAAGGAGGTGTTGATGACGTCTCGGAGTTGGGGTGCGGTGGTGGAGTCGGCCTTGTTGAAAATGTGGTGGGGGCAGGGGTCAGTCGGAGATCCGGAGTGGATGGTGTTCATCGTGCGGGCTGTGTCTTCGGTGGTCACTGCGGTCCAGGTGCGGAGGGTGGCGGTGAGGTGCGTTTGTTCGGCGGTTAAATGCGAGGATGGTGCGCCGAAGCTGTTGTGGATGTCTGCAATCTTGCGGTGGAAGAACGAGGCGAGGGAGTCGCAGAGATCTTGTGAAGGGGTGATGTCGTTGTTGCCGGTGCTGGGTTTGGAGAACTCCTTGACGATGCTGAGGAGTTCCTTGCTGTCGTGGGCGTTGTTGTCCAGTCGATCCTTCAGGGATTTCTTCTTGGTGGTGCGGATGAGCTGGTGGTGCTTGCGGGTTGCGTGTTTGAGGGTGGTCAACTTGTCAGTGGTCCGGTTGAGGAGCCAGGTTTTCTCGAGGGTGCGGCAGGTCTTCTTGGAGTCCTTGAGTTCGTCGGTGAACCAGGGGGCCTTCTTGCTTCTGGGTTTGCTGGGAGGGTTCTTCATTGGTGCGAGGTCGTCGGCGCAGGCTTTCAGCCACTGCGTGAAGTTGCGGGCTGCTTCGTTGGGGTCCGGTGTGCTGGCAGGTGGGTTCTGGCTGAGGGAGGTGGTGAGCTGGTCGGCAGTGATCTTGCTCCAGCTTATGTGGGGAGCCTGTTGCGGGTGGTGGTGGGTGGTGGTTTTTCTGAAGTAGAAGTGGACGCAGCTGTGGTCGGTCCAGTGAAGTCCGGTGGAGTGGCTGAAGGCAAAGTGCTTGCTGGATGAGAAGATGGGGTCAAGCGTGTGGCCGGCGTAGTGGGTGGGAGTGTTGACCAGTTGCTTGAGTCCGAGGTTGGCGAGATTGTCCAGCAGCGTGACGGTGTTGGGGTCCTTGTTTTCTCCAGGTGGAAGTTGAAGTCCCCTAGGAGGATGTAGTCGGCGGAGGGGAGGGCGTGCGGGCTGATGAAGTCTGTGATGTCTTCGCTGAATTGTGTGCGTGGTCCGGGGGGTCTGTAGACGAGGGTGCCCCTTAGGGTCGTCTTAGGGTCGGTGTGAATCTGGAAGTGGAGGTGTTCAGCGGCGGTGTAGGGGTCGTCGGTGTTGGTCGTAATGCGGATCGTGTTCTTGTGGATGATGGCAATGCCTCCCCCAGTCTGGTTGATGCGGTCTCTCCTGATTATCTTGTATCCATCCGGGATGGCGATGGCGATGTCTGGGGCTGTGGAGGCGTTCATCCAGGTTTCAGTGAGGAACGCGACGTCTGGTGAGGTTGTGTCGAGCAGGTTCCAGAGTTCGACGGTGTATCTGTGGACGGAGCGGGTGTTGAGCAGGATGCACTTGAGGTCGGTGCTGGGGTTTCGCTTGGCGGGTGTGATGCATGTTCGGAGGCAGGTGAACTTGCAGGTTGTGCAGGTGAAGGGTCCGTGGAAGCGTTTTGGGGTGGCCCGGCAGCAGGCGGGGTTCCGGCCGGCATTGAGTGTGTTGAGTGCGGCGGCGTCGTAGGTGTGACGGGTCGTCTGTCGTCAGTGGGGGCCAGGAGTCCTGGCGCTGGGCGCGGTCCAGGCGCGGACGGGTGCAGACGGGCTTGCCTTAGGCGCACGCCCGCTGCTCGCATCCGCTGCGCGGCCTCACAGCGGCTGCCATTTATGGGTATCTGGGGGAGTAAGCTTACTACTTTCAGTATTCACAAACTCCTAGTGTAAACTTATTACAAAATGATGAGTTACATGCCTCCACCCTCAGAGTAATGCAATTGGAGTATTCCTGTGTCGGTTGGTGACATGACATCCCTCTTTAAACACCTCCCAGAGTTTCCCTAAACCTTTAATACTTCTCCATAATCCCATCCCATTTAGTTCTCACTCTTTACTCATCTCTCTCCCATTTTTATCGCTAAAATCTATTCTTACCTCTGTGGAAATTCTGCACTGTAGCCGAGAACCCGGTGCATATGAGTATAGGCAAAACATAATCTTTGTAGTAATTGTGGTATGTTTTGTAGACTTTTGTAGTACTACAAAGAGCAGATTGCGAATCAGGCCCCATATGTGTGTGTCCTGTAATGGCTGCCACAACATTTTATTTCATGTTGCAGCCAGCCCATCAGTGCACTTGCACCTGCAGGAGACTCACTCCTGCAGGGGCAAGATGACCCAAGAGAAAAAAAGTCCCCTCGGACAATCAGAATGCTCTATTTATTTTTTTTTAAGTTGGGCTGAGAGTTCCTCCATCTCAGATATAGACCCTGTGAAGCCCCCACTGGGGCCAAAATCCTTCAAGAAAGGGGAGGGAGGCTTTCAGGGCTCGACCCCGAGATATTATATGCCCAAGGGAGCCAGTAGGGAGCAGACTTTTGATCTGTTTCCAACACATCATTATATTGCTCCCACCCAGAGGGAGCAACATAAATAGCTGCTCCTCCGGGCCAGAGCAATATGTTGTCTATTTCCTTGCCCACATCAGTGCAGGCAAGGAAACAGGATACGAGTCTGCTACCAGCTGGCAGGAGCATTTTTAAAGCTCCTGCCTGCTGGGTCCAGACTCAGTGTTTGCTCTCATTTAGTAGGAGTTTTGAAAAAGCTCCTGCCAGGCAGGTGAAAATACAGATTTCACTGCCAGCATTGATGTGGACAAGGAAACCGTTGTGTCCCTGGTGTGGGCACTCTGGGACATAGCATGTGAGCTGGCCCCAGAGGATCGGGTCCCCAAAGCCAAAAACTGCTCAGGGAGGGGGTGCCTTGTGGCCCCCTCCCTATTTCTATAGTAAGCAGCTATAGGGTCCACCCTGGGATCTCCAGTGCTTTTTAAAAAGCTCAGGGAGGGGGTTACATGGCACCCCTCCCTCTCCCCCTCCCCCTCTTTGGTAAATTTCACCCTGAGGGTTGACTCACCGGAGCCTATAATGGCTTGGGAGGCGGTGCATGCCCGCCCTTAGTGAATGTGGCCCTAGAAGAGGGCTCCCCATGGCCAATAATAGCCCAGGGAGCAAGGTGGGCGGCCGCCCCCCCTAAATAATGCGGCCACGGGAGTAGGCTCCCTGCGACCTATAATGGCTCAGGGAGGGGGATTTGCACCCCTTCCCCTTTTTAAATGTGCATCGGGGTGGGCTCCCTGGGGACTATAATGGCTTGGGGAGGAGGAACATCATGCCCCCCTCTCCTCATTGAATGTGGCTCAGGAGTTGCCTCTCAGGACCTATAATAGTGTGCGCTCAACCCAACTCCCCTTACTGAATGCAGCCCTGGGGTTGGGCTTCCAGGGGCCTATATTGTTTTGAGAGGGGGGCCTCATCCCCTCCTTCCCTTAATAAATGTGGCCCAGGTGTTGGCTACCCAAGGATTACAATGACTTGGGGAGGGAGGTCGTGCAGACCCCACTCCCCTTACAGTATGCGTCCCCGGGTTGGGTTTCCTGAAGCCTAAACTGTCTCAGGGAGGGGGGCTTCACATCCTCCTCCCTTTATTAAATGCAGTCCCAGGGGATGGGCTCCCCATGGGCCATAGAAGCTCAGGGAGGGGATGCATGGCCTCCACTCCCCTTAAAGAATGCAACCCTGGAGTTGGGCTTCCCAAGGCCTATACTGGCTGGGGGAGGAGGCCTGGTGCCCTCCTCCCCTTATTAAATGTGGTCCCGGGGATGGCTCTTTGTGGCCTATAATAGCTCAGTAAAGGGGGGTCTCATGCCCTCCTCCCCTTATTAAATGCAACCCTAGGGGTGGGTTCCCCAGGGCCTTTAATGGCTCATGGGTGGGGGGGGGGTGGCGCAGCCTGCACTCACCTTATTGAATGTGGTTGCAGGGTTGAGTTCCCTGGGGCCTTTAATACCTTGGGGAGGGGTGCGCGTGGCCCAACTCCCATGACAAAATGCGGCCCAGGGGATGGGCTCCTCAGGCCCTATGATGGCTTGGTGAGGTGGGTCATGTTGTCCCCTCTATTTTAATTTAAGGAACAACCCTGGGGGATGGGGTTCCCAGTGCCTTTTCAAGGCTCGGGGAGGAGGCTGCATTGTCCCCTTATTCTTTTAACATACATAGAACCCTAGGATGGGCTCCTCAGGGTCGATAATACCTCTGGGAGGGGGGCCAGTGGCCTCCTCCCCTCGAAAAAACATTGGGCCCTGGAAGATGCAGTCTATGGCCTGTGAGCCCAAACGACATAAATTGGGCCCACAGGATGGGGTCCCTAATTAAATATTTTGGGCCCTGGAGGATGGGGTGCCCGGGGCAGAAGACAGTTGGGGGAAGGGGTCCTTGGGGCCTAATTAGGCTCAAGGAGGGAGGGTAGGTGCCCTCCACCCTTTATTAATTACTTGGCCAGATAATGGGGTCCTGGGGCCTAATAAGGCTTGAAGTGTGGGCTAGGTGGCTCCTCTTCTTTTTAATAAAATACAGCCTTGGTTATGGGGCCCCAGGGCCTAATCATGCTCAGGGA
This sequence comes from Lissotriton vulgaris, assembly GCF_964263255.1. Taxonomy (NCBI): domain Eukaryota; kingdom Metazoa; phylum Chordata; class Amphibia; order Caudata; family Salamandridae; genus Lissotriton; species Lissotriton vulgaris. The sequence goes on along the minus strand of NC_141689.1, from coordinate 354,461,938 downwards.
AGGGGACACATGGCCTCACCTCCCCTTTATGATGTAATGCAGCACTGGGGATAGGCTCCGTGGGTCCTAATGGGGGTCGGTAGTGGTATCATATGTCCCCCATCCATGTATAATGTAATGAGGACCCAAGGGGTCCACGGGGATCTCATAAGGCTTGGGGAGGGGGGAAATGCGGCTGTCCTTTACCTTTTAAATGGGGGATGTGTTCTCTCGGACTAAAAGAGCCCTTCCTCCTCTTCTAAAAATAGACAGCCCTAGGGGATGAGGTCCCCACGGCTTGAGAAGGCTCAGGAGGGGGCTGCATGCGCTCCGACCCTGCTAAATTGTATTTAGCCCCAGGGATAGGGTCCCTGGAGCCTATTAAAACTTGGGGAGGGAGCCGACACACCTCTGCTGCCCTTTTTGTTGGAACTGACTCTGGGGATGGGATCCCTGTGGGTCAATTAGATTTCAGGAGGGGGCTGTATGCCCCTGCTTTTAATATATATGCGCTGCCCCAGGGGATGTGGTTTCCGAGGCCTGAGGCCAACCCTATGCTGTGCATACCAAAGGCTGTGTGTGGTGTGGTGTTAGCAGCCTGCTGGGGATTTGGTCACAGGACCAGGTGGCAGGTCAAGCCGTGTGGCACCACCCTGCTGTGCATGGGCAGAAGCTCTGTGGGCAGCGTAGGTTTGGCTGCATCTGGGTGATTTGGCCACAGACCCTGTGGCCACCCTTTAGCTGCGTACAGCCAAAGGGTGGATGCTGCGGGGGGTTGGCTTCACGTATGGTAAGAAAATATTACTTTACGTTAAAAAACCTAGAAGTTCACAGAACATAACAAAGGCGAAAGTAACATTATGGTTAGGTGAATATGTCAGTATAACATTAACATTTTGAACTATAAAAAACACCGAAATTTACCAGTTAGAGCTAACTCTAACTTGTGCCCCAACTATGCACTGCATATGACCTCACATATTACATCACTTATGACATGTTCTATGACATCATTTATGACATCACTGATAATATCTAAAATTACATCATTGATGACATCATGTTTCTGATGGCTGCACTGGTGGAAACCTAACGCTGAAGGCCCGATGGACATTGTTGTGGCAGTACTTTGATGCATAAAAGAAGGAAGCTTGGTGTGGCAAAGTGGCAGCAACGCATCTTTTGGGATCACCATGAGTCCTCCAGAGTTGTATACTGAGTGGGACACTGGCAAGTGGCAGGTGAAGAGGCAGCTGGAGCCCATGATTATCACTGCAGGATAATTGAAGTCCATCTACTATAGGCTTCTGGAAGCCCCTGTGGTGCAGAAAGCCAAGCACTTATGGCTATTCAAAAGAGAATTAAAATTAATACTGTTTCAAAACAGCCAATGTTTTTCAATTACTAAAAATATCACTTTCATTGTGTTTTAGCTGGTTTCTTTGAAATATAAACAGCACCAATATAGGAAAAATAGATTCTGTAGTCTAGTAACTATAGGAGCATGCCAATCTTAAAATCGTGTGTTTCACTCTTAAATTATAGGCACTTTACCTTCTTGTTTGCACTGCATGCTTAGAAGTAATCTACTTAATATTTAAAAGCAGTTTTCTCTCTTATCACAAAGGGGTTGCTTTTGACAGGTCTGGCTGCAGTGTAAACGCTGCAGCAGTCAGGCTACACATGTAGGTCTGAGGCAATGTTTCCTTATCAGCCTAGAGAACGACGAGATATGTGCCGCAGCCACACAGTGATATTTAACTTTTATGCAATCAGTGTTTTTCCTCCACCATATGCTATGGCCTTACTTGAAAGTTAAATGTTACCACTTTTTGGGGTTCAGGACTAGAAAACAATGCCTTAGCGTACAGAGTACAAAAACCAGTCACATCAGACTGTGCAAAAAGAGACATTTTCTTTCAACTAGAAGTAACACTGAATTCACCAATTATATGTATTTAAAGTAACTATAGCTTGCCCCTCATCATTCTCAGTGTTGTCATCATTGATGTAAATTCAGATGTCATCAGTGATATTATCATTGATGTCATAGAGCATTTCATGAGTGATGCAGTATGTGAGGTCATAAGTAAATCATAGTGAGGGCATGCATAGCGTGGTGTTGCCTGCGTCCAGTCCCCTGCAGAGCGAACCACCTGTACATGGCCAGCCACCATAGACACTAGAGCCCCCTGTTTAAAAAAAATGATTTTCTGATCCCGCTGGACTCTCACGACAACCAGCATGGACCCTGCACTACTGTGGGAATCTCGAGGGAGCGGGGAGTCTAGCTGGCTCCTGCGAGAGTCCTGCAGGATTGAGGTAACTCAAAAACAAATGTATTTAAATGTGGCCCAAGCTGTGCTCCCTCTAGTAACTTCACCCCCCAAGGTCCAGGTGTCAGGGTACCTATACCCTTACTTCATATACTTTATTTTATTTTTAAATTTTATAGCCACGTAGGACTTAGTCCCTCTTTCTGAATATGGGAGCTGCAACATTTGTCCTCATGTTCCGGCCAGCCAATCATAACGCAAGCTCCCACTGGACTCACAGGAACTTTTTTCTCCTGGAAGAGTAAGACTGTAGTTGGAAAAAAAAGGCTATTTTGGTCAAGCAGAGAGACCTGTGAACCTAACCATCCAGATATACATATATCTTAAACCTTAACTTCTCAAAAACTGCTGAAGGGATACATAAATAAGCTTTTTGAGTAAAGTAATCGTTTTCTGGTGTAATTCTGTCCAACAGTTTGGGCTGCTGCACTGTTCAAAAATCCCAATGTAATTTGCATTGGTAAATTGCATTTTGGGACCCCACTTTTTTCTGGGACCCTCCGTAATGATGGAGGCAGCCAATGTACTTATTTATTTATTTGTAGAGTTTTATATACCACTAACTAGACCCAGAGGCATCAGAGCGCTTTTCATGGATGTGGAGTAAATAAATATTTACATTAGTTACATCTATAACAAGAGAACAAAAAACAAGTCACAAGGAACATAGAGGCTGGTAGGGGAGAGTAATTGAGCTATTAGCTGGAAATTAGTTCAAGTCAGGCATACCAGCAATGATGAAGGTTAAACATCAGGGGTCCCTTTACAGTCAATGTCCACGAACCCTTAGTCCAGTCGGGGTTGAGCAATTTACAGCATCCGGGGCCAATTTTTCTCTCCACGCTGGAGTACTATGGCTGCGGAGAGGGCCAGAAGATGGTGGTGAAATGGATGTGTTGCACCGACCATCCTTGCTGATAGGACATAGGCATCCTGATGGGGGGGGGCGTTGTGAGGCGAAAAGCAGGCTAGCAAACCATGACTAAGTCTGGCTGCATGTGGCGATTTCTGCATCCGATTAATGCCGCCAAGATGGAGGACTTAGGTCTCAGTCCCATACACCTCTAGTATAAAATGGAGGAATTGCAGATCCTTAAACTCCAATCACAAATCGGAGAGGAAGCCAAATTCTTGGTGCTGGATTAGTTGGGGGGGGGGGGGCTAGTCTCAGGGATGAGAAGGTGGAAGACAGGAAATTTTTGCTCTCTCCTAGTTCATAAAGGAACCACTCAGGGATACAAGGGCGGCAGTATTGAGATGTTCACTTCCTGCTTTGTCTGGGGAAAGTGACTCCGGCACCAAACCAGCAACTACGGGCGGCATAGAAAGAGGAAGTCGTAGCTGGATGCCAAGTAACCGTGGCCATGATCGGAATGTAGGTGACGGTCATGGATAGCCCAAGAGGAGTGATCCCCAGTCCATCTCCTCTCAGCTGCATAAGTAGCTCAACCGTGCTTCAGCCATATTGTTTGGGTTCCACTGGTGGCACTCAATTCAATTGGCGATAGCTGCGGAGCGGCCCTGGAAAATCGTGGGAACGTAGTCTACAGTCTTGATGGGGGGTTTTCTCAGGGATTTTACACCAAAAGGCAATCCCTAGCCAGAGAGTTCACGATCGGAGCTCCATACCCGTCAGCCATTTTAGGTCACTTTTTTTGCAATCAAATCCTTTTTTTTAAATTTTTTTATTTTGCATTTATTTCAACTGTACAATGAGCAAAACATTGATAAATATCAAGACCAAAGCAGATAAATAAGGATATCAAATTTAAAAAAATCATTTTTCTACAATACAAGCAATTGGTATAAGGTATTTAAAGCACATTAAACCCAATTAATTATAGGTTCCCATATTTTAAGACCCAATGACCTTCTTTTTATCCCTTTAAGTTTATACATAGCAATTTCTAGGCGATAGACAGAGAGCAATTTGGAGCGCCAATGATGAAAGATAGGAGGTTCAACATCAATCCATCTAGAGGTAATACAATAACGGAAAATTGACATACAAATAAACAGAAAAGCTTCTTCAGTTGTCGATCTAGTACCGATGCAGTCAGTTTGAATACCTAAGATTACTAATTCAGGGGTTAACTTTACGTCAAGTTTCAAACAATTATTAATGAAAGTTTCTATATCAGCAATAAAACGTAAAAGTTTCGTACAATTAAAAAACATGTGAGTAGAATCAGCCCCAATCTCGCCACATCGGTTACAGCTATCATCAGCATCTGTTTTCCATCTCGCTATTTTACTTGGAGAATAGTATAAATCAAAGATCGACATGTAGTGTTGACTTTGGAGTGAACCGTTAAAAAGAATCTTAATTGATAGTTCAATAGATCTTCCAATATCAACGCTCTCAAGTTCAAGTTTCCTTTTTCATTTATTCTCGATTAAAAAGAGATCATCTTCAAGTTGGCTAATAGCAGTAGCATAAACTATGCCTATTTTTTTAATTTTCTTACTTATTTCTAAGATAGGATGTTTATTCATACAGCTATGGTCAAGAAGGCCCTTGGATTCCAAAAAGCTCCGGATCTGTAGATATTTAAAAAAATCGTTTTTAGACAAGCTATAATTAGCTCTGAGATCTACAAAAGAAATAAGTTTAGAATCTTGATATAAATCTCCTAATACAAAAATACCAGAATGATACCATCTTGTAATAATTTGATCATGAAAAACTGCTGGCAATCTGTGATTATTTAAGATAGGGGAATAGTAATGAAATTCTTTTAAGCCAACCATTTTCTTCTTAATTTGTCGCCAAACAATAAATACCGCTAAAATAATTTTAGATTTAGTTTTTTTGTAATAGCTGGGTTCAAAGACTTTTACCAAGCATTGTGATACTTTATCACCTAACAGTAATTCATAAATTGACGGATATATTGACTCTTCAATAATAACATCTCTAAAAAGTAATATGCCCATATGTCTCAAAAAAATAAGCCAATAATACATCCGGAAATTAGGAACTCTCCAGCCTCCTCTTGGTCTTGGCAGAATACACCATTTTAAGGCACGCCTTGAGCGATGGTAGCCCCAGAGAAACCTGGATACCATTCTATCAATTTTAGTAAAGTAAAGTGATGAAATTAGTAAAGGAAATGTACGAAATAAGTATAAAAACTTCGGAAAGATTAACATTTTAATGACGTTCACACGACCAAACAGAGAAGGGTGTAAATCAAATCCTACATTAAGAACTGTCAGCCCGCAGATTCTCTGCAGCATAAAATATGAAAAATTGTTTGAAACTTAATTTCTCCAAAACTACTGAATGGATTTACACCACATAACAAAAAGCTTCCATTCTGGACCAAATCTAGCTGTCGGTCAAATTGGTGGAATTCCATTTGGCCGTTTTGGCAGTAGCTGTTTATAATCCGATGGAAAACTGCATGGGGAAAATGTGTCTAACCCCCCCGCCCCCTTTTCCGGGCCCCACTTGACAGATTACTTCAAAACTTTCAAGGAAGGAGTTGAACTTTAAAAAAAAATAATTGTGGATTTGTATGTCTTGTTTTGAGGTTCAAATTGTATAAATTGCTTAGGTCAGTGTCCCCCACTTCCAGTAGTGATTCAGTGGGGGTCCACAGAAGTCAAAAAGATAAGAATTGCAGAGATAGATGATTCATAATGTTGATAGAAAGTAATACCATCATGATAATAGACACTAATATCTAGTGCAATATGCTAAAGAACAAAAGGCACCTCATAAGATATGTAATATAAAAAAATGTAACACATGCATAAAGGTGTGTATTATTGTTTTTTTACTTCTATATAAACAAGCTCATACTCAGTACACCAAATTCCAATATAAATATAAATACATTTGCATAAAAATAACATAGCAAAGGAAATTCATACATTTTACATAATTACTCCACCCTCAATAAACTAAACTGACTCCCACAAACATTAAATTGCGGATTTTCTGCATCACCTACACAACATTCAACTCTACCGAACAATTATTACTCACTCATGATCTAAATCATGGCCTCTGACAGAACACGCACAACACGTAGAAGTAGCACTGCAAGATTAAAAAGAAGGAAAAGCGGAGATGGCATGCCTTTCCCTTTTACGTCACCACAATATGAAGCATCATTCCTGTAAAGATCCCACGAGCTCCATCACAACACTAGTATTAGTATTATCTGAAGACTCATCTCTTCAAACAATCCCTCACACATCATAAACTATCTAATACCAACATCTGTGAAAAGAACCCCCTCTCCCTTAGTCAAGTCTCTTTCCTTCTTCACCCTACACGATGTAGTTCGTTGCGAGTTAGAAATGATGGCCCCCTTTTGGCTCCTAATAGACTCCGTAGAACTGCAACATAATTGTTAAAGCATAATGCTTTAAAGCAGACTTGCTTAGAATGCTGAGTTTGCAGTTGCATGCCGCGAGAAACCAGGGCTTTTTGCAGTGCCCCCCCCCTCTATTTTGATTACTAGATGCTGACTTTATGACTCTGATTGCGCCTTGGGCTCTGCTAAACAGACTCAGGTTATGTGTTCTGATTACAAGTATATGGTAATTAGGTGTAATTACATTGGTACTGCCAACCTATCTGTAAGTCCCTAGTATATGGTAGGTCATGTAGGTTTAGAGGCCCAGTAGGTTTAATGCAGTCAAATGTGCTTCATTGTAAAAGTCAGCTCTGCAGACTGATTTTCAATAAAAAGTTATATACACATTCAACTTTGGAATTAGAGATACTTCCAAAGTCATAAAGTACCTTGTTTTTACATATAAGGCACCGCTAAGTTCTCCCCTAGGGGCTCCAGGTGTAGGGTGCCTTGTTACTATAAGCAGGGAAATTAAAAAAAAGATTTTTATATGCCCTGGTGAGGGAAAAACTGTGAATTTTGTTTTTCCCCATTGTAGTCCATTAGCTTACAGGCTAACATGGGAAGGTTTTGCTAAAGAATATTAAAGTCTAACAATATCCAGGAGTGAGCTAAACTGGTACTTCAAAGTCCCTAAGTAATAGTTAGAATAAATCCAACTTGCCATGGTTAGATTTATTATAACTATGACAGAAAATAAATAATAGAGCCTCTGCTGATTGGCCAGGCTTTGACAGACTTACCAAACTGCTTTGATGAGGGTTGAAGTGGCCTGCATTGAGACAAAGGAGACATCTGATGGGAGGATAACTTCTGCTACCAAGCGCAGGACAGAAAGTGGTTTGGGTGTCCAAGCTGGTCTTCAAGAGGGAATGACACTTAGGGCAGGACCCGGTCCACACCCACTTCCTCCAACCCCATCCAGATGGAAGCCCCAGTAATTGAATTAGCATAGGGGCTGGAAGGATTGTGTAAGGGATAGTTAGCCACACCCTTCCAATAGGTTGGGTTAGCCAGACATTAGGCTCCTGGAGAGATTTTCTCCTTTTTGGCTTTTGACAAACAGTGCTTTCTGGGATAGAAATAAGCAACACTTTGAAGGAAGTTGTCATACCTGAAGTTAGCACCCTGTATTGTTCAGAGGGGTGCCCTGCTTCTTGCCAGCCCAGAAACCTATATAAATATGAAAGGGTTGCCCAGCAATTCAGATCACTGCCTTGAAATTACAAAAAGAAGGACTGCCCTGCTGGAATTTTCAACTGTACAAGAGAGAACTGCACTCAAAAGGACTGCACTTGCTGCACTCACAAGGGTTAACAACAAAAAGACTTTGCCTGTCATAAAGGATAAGGAGTGGACTCCCTGATCAGCAATAGGTAGAAAGGTGTGAAAGGGCTACCTGCAACATCAACAACATGGACAACTCCAGCTGAAAAGTTTCACACGTAGTTTTTTCTCTGATTGACCTGGTGCATTGCAGGAGTTGCAGACCCTGAGAGGCAAATCAGAGATTCTGAACTCTTGGCTGGTGCTGTGGACCACTTTCCTGCATCAAAAAACACTTCTTAAAGTAAGTGGAAAAGTGCTAAATTGAGAATGGCCTGAGTATTTGACTTTGCACCGCCCAGTGTGACCTTTTTTAACTTTTTGAGCGCCATTTGTCTCCAGGCGCTAGTTTTACTATTATTCTTTTAAAAATCATATCTCCTGTTCTCTGCATTGCATTTTAGTCATTTTGGTGACATTTTAATGATGAAAATTTTTCCCACATTTGGGGCCCGATGTAGGTAATCCCAGATTACCGATTCTTAAATACCGAATCATACCGATTCGGTATTTAAGAACTGGCAATTGGAATGTAGGTAATTTTACCGAATTAATTACCGAATCGGTATGATTCGGTAATTAATGAATCGGTATTTACCGATTCGGTAATTGACATTGATTCCTATGGGCCTTGAGGCCCATAAGAATCAATTTCAATTACCGAATCGGTAAATACCGATTCAGTAAAATTACTGAATTTGCAAGGGGGACAGGGTGTCACTTTGACACCCTGTTGCACCCCTGATTCTGGCTTGTGTGCCATGTGGCACACATACATGCCCTAAGGGCCCTAAGGGCATGTATGTGTGCCACATGGCACAGGTGTACATGCACAGATGTGCATGTACACAGGAATTTGTTGTTTACGATGACAAAGTATGTCATGGTAAATAACGAATTCTTAAGGGCCGGTGGCACTGTTTTCAGTGCCACCTACATCACAAATTTGAGATTCGGTAAATTTACCTATTCGGTAATTTACAGAATCAGTAAATTTACTGATCCTGTAAATACACCGAATCGGTAAATTGAAGGCCCCATACATCTCAATCACCAAATACCGGTCGGTAACGGCCGAAATCGGCCGTTACCGACCGGTATATGGTGACCTACTTCTGGCCCTGATAATTTGGTGTTGGATTTTTGTTGTGAGTTGTGTCTTACTTGTAATGTATTGGTGTTTTTGAATGGTTTGCATACCTGTCTCCTACGTTTAGCCACCATGCTCACAGCCAGCTACCAAGGGATGAGCAATGGAATAATTTATTGAGACCTTGACTGGTCCTTATATTGCTACTGTGGCCTTAGTACTGGTGGTAGGTACCTACCTACAACTACTAATAAACCTTCTTCCAAAACATGCAGACGAATAAAGTTGTGTAGTACTAAGCTCCATGTGAGGCATATGCATTGGATGGTACCCAGGCTGGGAAGAACGCTACAAATGGTGACAAGTTAGGGTAGAAGTAACCCAAATATCGGCACTGATCTGCCAGAGAGTTTGCTGTGGTCCAAACAAACTGCTTATGTGTACCATGTGTGTTACAGTCTGATAGTCTATAGTTGACAGAGGTATGTACCAATGTCCAAATAGGGACTCTTGCTTCTAGTAAGGGTCAGGGGGATACACTCTTTAGATAACCCCTGCTCACCCCCTTAATAGCTTGGCACAAGCAGAAAGGCTTATAAAAGGCCATGTGTAAAGTATTTGTACCAACACTCACAGTAACACAGTGAAAACACCACAAATGGACTCCACACCAGTTTAGAAAAATAAAGGTATTTAATCTAAACTACACAAGACCAAAATGACAAAAATCCAACATACACAGTTCAAGAATATGATTTCAAAAGAGTTCTAGGGTTTGCATCAAAATAATCCACAGTTGCGTCACGTGTAGCTAAAAGTACCTTTAGATGCGACAAAAGTTCCAAATGGAAGCTGCAGCGTTGAAAAACAAGCGATGCACCACTCCTGAGATCCTGGGGAGGCGATGCAAAAGCCCCGCAGGACGCAGCGGGCATGTTGCGATGAATCCTTTCTGTATGGGGAGGGAGGCGATACCTTGTATGGATTCCGGTGCGCAGGTGTGGTAGGAAGCATCTCGCAAAGGCACGACGCAACGATCTTCGGGACTTCTCCTCTCGCGGCCCTTTGATGTGATGGTTCTCCGATGATGTTCGCAGTGACAGTAATTTTCCAGCACCGGGCCGATGCGATCCGCAACCGAAGGATGTGTGGGCTTTTGCAGCTGCAACAGGCGCTGCGACGATATCGATCTTCGCGGTGCGGGAAATTCCTCACACTGTCAGGGATGCGCTCCGCAAGTGACCGATGCATGAAAATTTCCAGATTGTCTTTGTTTCTTTTTGTCCAACTTCCCAAACAGCAGGCCACGTTTTCCAGAGGCCCCTCAGTCGGATTCAGCACTCTAGGAAGGGCAGAACTCTCTCAGCAGAGTTCAGGGGGGAAGCTGGGGGTGAAGTCCTTTTGTTCCTGGAACTTCTTAACAGGAGGCCAGCTCTCTTAGCACCAACAAAGTCCTTCTCCTCTCCTTGGCAGTAAAGCAACTGCAGGTCAGCCCACCAACACACAGCAGGACAGTCCTTCCTCTTCAGTCTTCAATCTTTCTCCTTGGCAGAGGTTCCTTCTTGATTCCAGGATCATCTAATTTTCTGTAGTTTGGGTAGCCCTTTTTATACCAGTCTTTCCTTTGTTCTCTGGAGGCAGAGAGGCCTTGGAATGGTCAGAACCAGTTCAAGTCAGTTGCTGAGCACTTGCTTTTCTGTCTTCTCCTCTCCTTTCAGAGAAAGAGGCAGGGTCGTCAGCCGCCCAGCAGGAGGTGGAGCTAGCATTGTGGAAGGCAGGTACAGCCCTATTCAGGCCCAGGTCCTATCCCCTCCCACCACTCTAGATGCAGATGGAGCTATTCAGCCCAGGATGGCCCACTCAGCCTCTGGGAGCCACCCAGCCCCTGTCACTCACAATGTAAATGTAAATGTACAGGAATTTATATAGAGCAAATCACCGAGCGGTTTCTAAGCGTTTGCTTAGGGAACCCATCCTGGTATTCCCTGGTGAGATAACCCTGGCAGGGTATCCGCAAGGTGAAAGCCAGGCATCCCGCCGCGAGGGGCCGTTGTGGAGATTAAGCAAGCTATTGCCCAGAGTCGCAGAGTGTGAAACCGTGAATCGAGTAGGCACCGGAGCGAGAATTGTCGAGTCCATGGACATTTTAGGACTCAAGACCCCGCCGAGCCGGGAATTGAACCCTGGTCCCGGGCTGACCTCTGCTTCCAGGTCTGCCTCCTCTAACCAGTGAGCCACACTTCTCCACACACGTCACAAACCAGACAGTCAATTCACAAACAGACCAAGGCACACAGAAAGGCCAGACAAGAGAACAGCCACTTTCTCAAAGTGCTGTTCTCAAACACAGGATTTAAAAAACATCCTTCCTAAAAGATGTGTTATTAAATTCTGAGTTCAGGGATACCAGACTTTACTTTTCTATCTTGCTCCTATGGGAAGATATGCAGGTAAGTATTAAACTCAGCATTCCTCATTATAGCCTATTGAGAGAGGGAACGATTTTACCATATACATACCCTGGGACGTTCTTATCACTTAGCCAGAATAAACCCCTGTGTAGGCCCTTCTGTTCAAAATTATAGGCCTTGGTTAGCTTGGCCAGAGTACTGGCATTTTCTGTTAAGAAAGCAGAAAGCAGGTCTGATCAAGACTTCATCCAGCTCCACTGTCTGTTAGGCTACTCGCTCCTGTTCTGGCCCCCACCCTGCTTGTGTGCTAAAGTTCAACTTCCACCATATTCTTTCAACATCCTCAAACTGTGTATGAGAAAAGGGGAACTTTGCCCCTCAGATTGGTACATACACACATAAATATAATCCCTTTGTGCAGTAAAACGCTTTTTCTGTTAATCAAAGCAGATTTACGATAAACTTCAAGTCAACAAGGCATGACCTTTGGTCTAGCAATACGTGCCACGGTTACGAGAAGGGCTGCATTTTGAATGTATGGATGGGAAAAGTGCAAAGTAGGCCATAAATGACGCAAATGGGGTGGTGCGAGATGACGTCACCATAGACTTCTCACCGCCTTAAAACATATAAAAAGGAGGTTCACAAAGACCTCTTAGTATTACTCCTCGTAAGTGAGTTCTTCCCAAGGGTTATTTAGGAACCCTTGTACTTGTACATATACTTTAAACGTGCTGCTTTATTTTATATTCTGTCTTATGAAATGTTGCATTTGCTATATACTCTCTTAACCTTGCCTTTCCCTTATTGCATTTGAAATGTACAACTTGTAATTGCAGGATTTCTTACTTATAGGCAGATGTGAGTATTCTCAAATAATATGCACTTTGCCTTTTTTAATGCATTTTGCCACAAATGATAAATGTGTCTTTAAGATTTACACTCTCTCTAACTGTTTAAAAGCAAATATTCAGTGAATGCAATGTTCAGTGGATGAAATCTAGCTAGCTTCCGGAAATATGTAAAAACCTGGCTTTTCCAGAAACAACTGAGCTAAAATCTAACTCCGCTTATACCTTAGTCCAACCTAATGTCATAGGCGCCGGGAAACCCTTGTTGGGTAGCTGAGCACCATACAAATGTAAAAAATAAATAAAAATAAATAAATAAATAAATAAAAATCTAAATCCACGTGACTACCTGTGAATGCAGAGCACTGGATCCAGAACTAATGGGATTTTTATGCCTTTGTATTAAAGTATCCTGAAGTTGCATCTTCTTAATAAAACTGTTATCCTTTCAGCTTTGGTTTCCACGACTCACATATCTGTTTTCTCTATTTTTTGAGCAAGCGTTCCAGGACACTCCGGTACAAATTAAGGTGCTCATTTGTCCTTATCTCAGTCTCACGATCATCCCAGCGCAGGCTTTATTAGCCGTTGCGCCCAGCCCAATGACCTTCTGCCCCATAATAAATCTCCCTCTAACACTATGGGCAAGATAGCCCTCTCACTAATGAAAAATGAAAATGGCTGTAATTCGCAACCAGAGCATGTCACAGACACCAGTGCATGCTCTACCTTTCATATACACTGCACCCTGCCCAGGGGGGTACCTAGGGCCTTCTATAGGGGTGTCCAATGTGTACAGAAAGGGAAGGGTTAGACCTGGCCAGTGTGTACACTGGCCAGGGCAGCATGGCAGTTGGCAACTGCACACAGGCACGGTGGTGGCAGGCCTGAGAATCCATTTGAGGGCTACTCATGTGGGTGGCACAATCAGTTCTGCAGGCCCACTAGTAGCATTTGAATCACCAGCCCTGGCACACTCAGTACACTTTACTAGGGACTTCCTGGTAATACAAATATGCCAATCATGGATAACCAATTACAATAACAATTTACACAGAGAGCATATGCACTTTAGCACTGAACAGCAGTGGTAAAGTGTCCAGAGTCCTATTGCCAACAAAAACGGGTCAGGAAAAATAAAGGAGGATGAAGCAAAAAGTTTGGGGATAACCTTGCAAAAAGGGCCATTTCCAACAAAGTCGAAGTACACAACCGACCCTTAACACATGTGGAGTCAAAGCGCAACCCCAGATGCTGTAAAGAAGTTGAAAACAATGAAAGCATTGGAAAGAAGTCCACACATCGGTGACAGAGAACCTGCTGGTCAAACCGTACATAAAGGTACTGCGCTGTTATAATATAGTCACAGTAATACGGAGTGATAATGCTAAAGGTGGATGCAACCAGGTTTAAAAGAGCACAAATAGTGAGTGCAAATTACAATATAACGCTGCGATCAAAAGCGATGTGAGGCAGAGATCAACCAAATGTGTCAGACAGTACGCAAAGAAGCCAAATAATAAAACAGTTATTTACTCAGTAGAATCTGAGTAAAGTGAGCTGGTACGTCCTCAGTGACAGGTGATGCAACCCAGGCAGAGCACAGGGATTGTGCTTACAACACTGGTAAGTCTTGTCAAGCTGACTGAAGGGCTGTGAAGTCATCTGGAACAAGGAAATAGCAGTGGGCGACAATCAGAAGGGTTGAAGATATTTGGGAATAATTAAACATTGCTTTTCCAATGAAGGCAAAGACCGGGCATTCTTTCCAAAAGTAATCAAGGATGGTCCAGAAGCCAGCACGTCCCAAGGCATCAGAGATGGCTCAGATGAACAGGTTCAAGATGAGCAGCCGAAGGAGCTGGAGAGAGTTTCACCCTCAATGTCTGCCACACCCAGAAATGGCTATGACACTGCTGCTTTCCTGAAACTACCACCACTGTTCGATACCACCAAAAAGCAAATCATTGGTGATAGATGGACAGCTTGGATAAAGACATTTGAATATTTTGTTGATGCACTTGAAGAGACTGTCAATAAAAACATTATCAAGTATCTCAAAAATCTTGCTGGTGATGGTGTAAAAGAAGTCATAAAGAAAATGTCACAAACTGATGAAGGAGTCACAAATCTTCAGAATAATGAAGAGTTGAAACTCAAGTTTAATCCAATGCCAAATGTTGATTATGAACAATACATGTTCGACCATGAATGTCAGAAAGTTGGTAAAACCATTGATGAATTTGTGGAGAGACGCCACACGCTTATCAGACATTGTAAGTTCAATTAATTTAATTACGAGGAAGTTATGCACCAGAGAGTTATTGTTGGATGCTTATCGGCTCCAACGCATCCAGAACGCCTCCGCCCGACTCATCCTGGACATCCCCCGACGCAACCACATCTCCGGCCACCTGAGGGACCTGCACTGGCTCCCCATCAGCAAGAGGATCACGTTCAGGCTCCTCACCCACGCACACAAGTCTCTCCACGACCTGGGCCCCAAGTACCTCAACGACAGCCTGACCTTCCACACACCCACCCGCCAGCTACGGTCTGCCAGCCTCGCCCTCGCCACCGTACCACGCATCCGAAGAGCCACCGCCGGAGGCAGATCCTTCTCCTACCTGGCGGCCAAGACATGGAACTCCCTCCCCATCCACCTTCGGCTGACCCAGGACCACCTCTCCTTCAGGAAGCAACTGAAGACCTGGCTGTTCGAGCAGTAGCGGACCCCTTCCCCAAGCGCCTTGAGACGCTTCCGGGTGAGTAGCACGCTATACAAATGTCATGATTGATTGATTGATTGGATTCATTCAGAAGAAGAATGCTGAGAGAAAATCTTAGTCTGGAGCGAGTGTTAATGGTTGCTAGAGCTGAAGAGCGTGCTGATAGACAAGCTGCTGACATGGAGGCCAGAGGTGTCCAGAAGGAATATGTCATGAGTGTGAAAAGTAAGCCAAAACAAAAGACTGAAGGACACCACGTGATGTCTAATGTGAAAATAAGTTGTGTTGTAGATGTGGATTTTCATTTCCACACAAAGGAAAATGTCCAGCTCTTGTACAAACATGCAAAGGCTGTGGGAAGGAGAAACATTTTGTGGCGGTTTGCAAAGCAAAGGAAAAAGTAAGTGTCTCACAGTGCAAAGACAAATTGGCCGCCGGAACTTCCAGAAGCAACATTCGATGCACACCCATAAGGCCAAGCAGTGACATCAGTTAGGACAAATCAGCACTGAACAAAGTTCATCTTCATTTATATCCATATCAAGTGAAAGTGAAGAAAACGATTGTGCCATATCACTGTTTACCTCAGAAAAGTGTGCGAATGCTTGTTTGGCCGCTTGTGAAGTCAAAATGTTAGTCAAAGAAAGCTCGACATGCCAAAGCACCAAACATTGTCCGAATATTACACTGAAAATAAATGGTTGCTGGGAACCTTATTTTATCGACAGTGGTGCATCGATAAATTTGATCCCTGAGGATAAATACAATGAATTATCTCCACTGCCGAAACTTACACCATCATAACAGAAGGGCTTAAAAAGTCAAGGTTCATTTATAGCGGCAATGAAACATAAGAAAATGAAAGTGCAAGCACCCATCCATGTTCTTAAAGGCATGGTGCCAAATACCTGTCTACTCAGTTTCGGCACAGACGCTGATATGGGGATTGGAATTATTGTCTAGAGTCAAATCAGGCTCCCCTATGGATGTCTGCCCCCCTCAAATCATGAAAGAAATAGGTCGAGCCATGCCCAATAGCATGATACCTTTGCTGAACGAATCTCTCACTTCAGGGACAGTGCCCAGTAGCTTTAAGCAGGCCTTACTGATACCCCTTACCAAGAAACCTGGTATTGACCCGCTGGACCTCACGAACTACCGGCCTATATCCTTGCTGCCCTTCCTATCCAAAATGTTGGAGGCACATGTTACCAACTGCCTCTCAAACTTTGTGGAGGAATCGGGCTATCTTCAACCCAACCAAGCAGGATTTCGGCCGGGTCACTCTACCGAGACAGTAATATTGGCCGTCCAGAACACCTTGAGGTCCAATGCTGACAAAAATCTTCATCAAGCCCTGGTACTTCTTGATTTGTCCGCCGCATTCGACACGGTTGACTATTCTAATCTGGTCAACCGTGTCGAACAGGCAGGCCTTAGAGACTCTGCTCTAGCCTGGCTGAAATCGTTCATTTCTGAACGTACTCAGTCTGTCCGCCTAGGCTCTTTTTCTGCTGCTAAAATCAAGTCCTTTTGCGGGGTCCCCCAAGGCTCTTCGTTATCTCCCCTATTGTTAAATTTGTATATGCGGCCCCTTCTTTTTGCTTTAAGAAAGCACAAAGTCACTGTATTTAACTATGCAGATGACTTGCAGCTAGTCTTCGTACTTAATTCTCCAAATGCTGTGGAGGATTTTCAAGCCACCATGACTATGATCCAGAGTTGGATGTCCTCAAACCATCTTAAATTAAACCCGGGGAAAACTGAGCTGATCCTGCCCGGTAAGAGTGAAATCAGTTGGAGCCCTAATTTCTGGCCAGTTGATATGGGCCTCCCCCCTAAGAAATCTCTAACTGTAAAAAGCCTGGGGATAACCATCAATGAGGACCTTACGGTTAAATCCCAGATTGGATCCGTGGTCTCCTCTGGATTTTTTCAACTGAGGAAAATTAGGAAAATCGCACACTTCCTCACCCATTCCGCCCTAATTCAGGTAGTCATGGCCCTAGTCCTCTCCCACATCGACTTCTCAAACAGTCTCTATCTTGGCCTACCTGTAGGCCAACTTAGAAGACTGCAGTACCTGCAGAATCAGGCCGCCAGGCTGATCTGCAATGTGCCCAAATGGGAATCGATTAAATCAGGCTTAGAGACCCTGCACTGGCTACCTGTGGCTCAAAGAGCCGAATTCAAAGCCGGGTGTATTATCTTCAAGGCATTGCAAGGCAAGGGACCTTTATTCATCAGGCAGCTGATTGGAAGATATGTTCCTTCACGCAGTCTGAGATCAGCCCACAAAGATCTACTTGAGGTACCACGCTTTAAGAAAAAATGACAAGGAGGCTGTAGTTTCCATTTTTTAGCAGCCACCCTATGGAACTCTCTGCCACTAGCCCTCAGACAGAGTAAGGACCTCCTTGCCTTTAGAAAGGCATTTAAGACTCACCTTTTCACACAGGCATACTTGAAATAAAGATTCTCGTAGACTCACCCCTTGTTATGTTTTTTATCTCTTTCCAGCGCCAAGAAGCTCTCGGGCGTATGTGCGCTTTATAAATTTTTAATAACATAACATAACATGATTTATGTAAATGACAAAATGAATGTTCAACATGAAACAGTAAGTCAGTTCCCTTCGTTATTTCATGGTTTGGGAAAGCTTAAGATTTTGAAAGTAATGATGCAAATTAATGAAGATATCTATCCTGCTGCTCAGAAACATAGAGAAATTTATTTTCATTTGCAAGAAGATGTCAAGAAAGAACTTGAATTGTTACTTAAGCACAATATTATCGTGGGTTATACTGGTCCAATGCCTTGTGGCTATCCCACAGCTGCAGTGCCTGCCTGAAAAGGACAATGAAGGAGCTCTAAGCATATGCGTTGACATGCGTCAGGCAAACAAGGCAATTGAACGAGAACGACATCCAGATCCACACATTGCTGACATGATAATGCAACTAAATGGTGCAAAGGAATTTTCTCACCTTGATTTAAATAAAAGTTATCATCAGTTGGAACTCGAAGAAGACTGAAGGCACATTACAACCTTTTCCACACTTGCTGTTCTGTTTTGATATAAAAGACTAAGGGCCAGATTTAGATCTTGGCAGGACTCCTGTCCTCCCAACACGGTGGCAGTTCCAGATACTCCGTCAAGCTGACAGTGGTCCTCCCGCCGTATTTAGATGCTGTAGCAATACGCAGTTCACCGTTGCAGCAGCTGTCTTCTATGGTGGCTCACAGTACTCCATCGCCATCATGCTAGCTGGTTTGCGCTGAGCATATTTAGATGTTCCCTTTTTGCTGGTGGTGTTCTGGCGCTGGAGTCCTGATTAGTGAGGACATTGTTGGGTGGAGACATGTATGGTATTAAACTTTTTTTTCGTACTACAACTATATGTTATGAATGTGTGCATATGTAGGTAACGTGTAATGCCCTTTTTTACATATAGCTTTGCACACCAACAACATATACACACACTATTCAATGTACGCCCACATGCACCACATGCCCACCACCCACAACAAGCACCACCCAAAAATATGTATCATGTGTCAATACAAATGCGTTCATTTTACCACAAGAATTTGTTAGATGGACACTTATGCATGACACATAACAAATCGCATGTGAGAGCAATGTTAAAATGCACGAGGTGAAAACAAATGTTAATACACGATTCACTGTTAGACAAGTGACATAGAAGCCTGCCTTAGGTTCCAGTGACAATGTGGTTGCTGAGCATTGTGGTGAAGTAGTTGCAGCACAGGAAGAACCTGTACAACGGGGTTCAATACAGAAGTGGGAAACCGAGAAAATCACAGTTGCCTCAACGAAAGGTCACATCATAATTGGGACAGCAGAAATCTTGGCTAGACTCCCTCCAACAGCTGCAAAGTGTTAGAGCAGAATGCAATAAAGTCTTGCTTAGAATGTTGAGTTTGCAGTTACACAGAGACGAATAAAGATGTGTAATACTAAGCTTTGTGTGTGGCATAGTCATTGGCTTGCACCCAGGTTGAGGAAGAAGCTACACAAACATCCTCTCTTCCTGTTCCTATGACCTCATCACCAATGGCATTGTTAGTATGTCATGGGTCCTTGTGCAAGGGAGGAAATGGTTCTCCATCCTGTCGTAACAATCACAAAATACAGCAATATTTAGGGTTGAATGGGCCCCTTGGGCCTCTGGTGCCCTGCTGCCTCTGCACCTGCTTCACCAGTGGAAGATATGCTCCTGCTCATCCCATCATGGCCCCACTGGGACCTCCGTGATATTGAACTGATGGGCAGACCAGGCTCAGCAAAAGCAGCAGGCAGAACTGGGTGGTGCAGGAAGAGCTTTCAGAAACTAAATCAGGACCAAAAGTAACATATTTAGCTTTCTGAATAACTTGCAGAATGTAACAACACCAGGCTACCAGAATAGATGGATTAATATAGGAAAGTTTAACAGTACAACAATTTGTGAAAAAACTTTAAGGTCTTCAAGAGCACTCATGAAATGTTCCAGTACTTTCATTGTTTGCCATGGAAACATGAGCCTCCCCAAAAGTGTTGTAGATTCACTCGCCCCATGACAATTTTCAGAAAAGTGTTGCAATGGTGTATGTTTCAGCACAATTTCTAAAAAGATACAGGTGACAGAGGGAGTTCATAAAATGTTTTGTCACATGACCTATCATTTACTTTGCAAAGATAGACTGTGGGAACACCCACAGCCAAGGGAGTGCACTGCTAGTGAACAGAGATGTCTCAAATCAAACTGATTGAATTCTAGTTTAAACACAAGTATTCAAAGTTGCTCAAGGGCAAAAAAGTTTTTTTATCAAATTATCAGGTTTATAGAAGTACATGAGAATAATTGCATCACCTTGCTGAACTTGTAAAGGATTTGCACACGCTTTTCTTTTTTAAGATTACCTTTGTTTTACCCACTATGAATCCCTTCTACTTTGGCACATCTTCCTATTCCCGAGACCCATGTGTTTCTCTATCTTGACGGGTCCTCTAGCCTACACCGTATTTTATTACAACCCACGTCTCTACCGTATTGTGTAGAATTGTTCAATCAATAAAGTTTTCAATCTTTTTTTAACTTTGAGCACAGTGCGCACACCTTTTAGCCTTAACATTAAATTGTGCATGCACTTTGAACATTACGTCCACAAATACGGAGGTATCATATAGGTTACTTTAATAATCACAGACTTTGGTCCAGGCGGATGAGTCTCATTTTAACTTTCTGTGCCATTGGAATCACAATACTGTCCCTTTAAAACTGCAAAGCATTGTGGGACACTTCCCACACGACGCTACATCGGGGTATTGCAGCTCCAGTGTTAGAAGGCAACACGAACGATCACTCCCCTTTGGGTACGTTAAACTCTTCGATTTTCCATTTGTTTTGTCGTATAACATGACCATGTGTCTGTCCACTGTCTAAACGATAATGCCTCTTTCAGGGTTTATGAAGTTTACGTCCCGAGTATCGACGGACGTAAATACCTCTATGCTTTAAGTGAGTGCAGTATGTAAACTCACTCCTTCAATCTCCACTTCTCGAGCTCTTAATTCTGACAGTGGTCACATTTATGTTTCGCAGATAACTTTGATCTTGTAAGATCGGTCGGGACCACCTTGTGTTTTCTTGCATCGTTCACGTTAGGATATATGGTGACCACGTGTATTTTATCAGGCAAGCTCTCTTGAACGTTTCAAACCCCAAGGTGCGGTATCTTTGTCACTGACCACTAAAAGTGCATGAAACACATCTTGAGGTGACTTTTTAATACTGGACTTTAATTGTTTATTTTAATTAGATACAGCACAGAACCTCTCACTCATTTTCCTTTCAGAGCACCTATCACAAACCTGAGTGCAAATCCTAAATTTTGGATGTAGTAGACTTACTGCATCTTGTTGTGTTTTAGATTACTGTGGATCACATCAAATTTGGGAAGACATCTTTACCTACGGAATTGATTTTCCCCTGACGAAGGGTTCCAATCATGAACCCGAAATGCATTGGGATTTTTAAAGTCAATGACGTTGTTTCTTGTTTACATGTTTATGTATAATGTTATGTTATTCAATTGACCACACAAAGAAATATTTTTAAGAATGTTACATGATTGTCAGCATGCATATAATGCCTGAAACCATGTGTTTATATCTTGTTGCAAAATGTTGATTTGAAACCTGATAATTTGATTAAAACTTTTTTGCCCATGAGCAACTTTGAATACTTGTGTTTAAACTAGAATTCAATCAGTTTGATTTGAGACATCTCTGTCCACTAGCAGTGCACTCCCTTGGCTGTGGGTTTTCCCACAGTCTATCTTTGCATTCTAACCCATTGGGAAATTTGGGTCTTTTCTCATAGACAGGGAGCAGCACGCAATTTCTTTACAAGCGTCTAAACAATTTTCGAAACTTAGTGTAACCTTCAAAAGAACCCCTCACACAGGTGTGCAATTGCACGATCTTTATTATTTACTTTAGCATCTAGCTACAATTTGTCCACCTAGTTCATTCCTTGCCCTTACAAACAGTCTCTCAATCATATTTTGTAACTGTAAATTTCCTAGGTAAAGGTAGGTTTGAAAAAGTAAAGAATTGAACACATGTTACAATCTCAGGCAGTACAAGAAGCCTAGAGTACCCTTGCAGGCTCAGCAGCGCTGTCAATCAGATTACACAGAATTTACTGGCTCACTCAGCATAAGGGTTAAAACTAATCTTACAGATTAGGTTTTCAAGGAGAATGGAACAAAGCTTTTTCCCCCAAACATTTGCTTTTCCGTTTTTGATTTTCCACATACTTTGCTCTCAAATATAGTACATAAAACATTGGATTTCAGCCTGTATTTGCTACCGGTTGAAAATCAAGGCCTTAAAAATGGCCGGTAGTAGTTTGTATTTTAGATGTCCCTGCTGTACTTGGATATTCATAGATTCATATGCTGTAAGTTTTCAGTCTTGGTATACAAATATTTTGGCTCCGTGCGAGTCTAGTGGTCCTGTGTGGCCAGTTGCTGCCGGTGGGCCTGTTGAGGAAACTTCAAGTCTGATATTTTGGGAACTGGTGGTCATGGTCATTGTTTTGCCTGTTGGCCTGTAGTGGTCTTTGGCTCTCTTCTGGATCAATGTACTGGTTTTGAGGTTGGAGCACTTGGACACACTAGAAGGGAAACAGACAGTTCATTCTCAAGGTTGAGTGTGTCAATATGCCTTCTATACTTCTAAAGTATTTACAATATCCTAGATAACTTCAGATACCCTCAAAGCAATCTATAGGGAAGCTGTGAAACCTTAGGTACAAATCTCAGCATGATGAAGACAGTTAAAAGACTATGGTGCTGGCATATCTTGATGTGGGTTGGAAGGACAACAGGAGTTATATAAAAGCTTGGGGGTGCAAAACATCTGCTACAAATTGGCAGAAGGTCAGATGCCCTATTTAGAATGTATTCAAATGCATAAACTCTAAATAAACACTTGTATACTAATTAAAAGTGCATCCGTCAAACTCTAAATAACCCTCAACCTTTCTTCTGTCGATGCAGGGGAGCAAGCTCATCAGACAGAATCACTAGTCACAATTCTGAGGCTTATTAACTGCATTTTTGGATATGATTGATGTCATTCTCTGATGGACCACTGGATCTACTCCAATAGCGTCACTTCCATTTACTCAGTGGGCCTTTTTCACAAAGGTAAACATACACTTTGGTTATAAGTTTACTATTTTTTTGCTACTCACATAATTTGAGTGTATTTTGGTTTTTACGTGTGGTATCTTTATGACTGGGTTGAAGTCAGCACATAAAAAGAAAGGGCACTCTTTGAAGTCGGAAAGATACTACACGTAAAATTACTAAGCATGGGCGGAAAATCCGTTACGCTCGCGGATTATGCGGATTTTCGGTAAATTCACAATCCGCGAACGCTCGCGAATTTACCAAAAATCCGCAAATTCGCAAGCAGCCGACTTTTTTTTCTTGGTGATACAATTTTGCGGCACGCGGCGTTTACTTACCGTCATTCAGCGTTTGCCGAGTTGTTTTTCTCGATATTTTGCGAGTGCTGCGCCATTTTGGATCTTGCTGCGGGATCCCGCGGGAATTTGTCGAGCGCGATTACGTCATCGCAGCTTGCCAACTTGCACAGCAAGAGTTTGTCAACGCGAGTACGCCGTGATCACGTATCGCGGGACTTCGCTATTGCGACCTTATAGATGCGGCGAGCAGCAACAATCTCACACTCGCGAAAATACAAAATTTGCAATTCTGCACAAGAAATCCACCAGCAAGCAGCATAAAACTTCTGGAAATGATGATTTTTATCTGAATAACTCCTCAGGTTGACATTTGCCTGCACTTTTTTTGCGAGGAGTCCATTTTGGGGATGGGGGTGGGAGGAAGGAAGTGCCCCACAGTCTTCAACTTCCTGTTCCTGTCCAGCAGGCTCCTCCCACTGCTTTGTCCATCTCCTGGTCACTTTTCATTTGGATCTGGAGCTGGAAGGATTACTTTTTGTGGATGCTGCTGGATATTTGGATTTGAGGCCTTTTTGACTTTCTTTGGATCACTTTTGGATTAGAAATTTCACAAGTAAGTTTGTTGGGGCATTACAGTTGCTGCAACTACAATTTTGGAATTTTCGATTTTTGGGCTGTTTTGGGGCCTTTTGCCCAGGGGTACTCAGTGGTGGGTGGACTGAGTCTTTCTGTGGGGTGTTTTGAATTTAAACATCATGGAGGGGCTGGATGGATTGGGATTGTGCTGATTTTTCTATGATTTTCGTTTTTTTGGCCTGTTGTTGTGGCCTTTTCACCAGGGGTAGTGAGTGTTGCATGGGCCTAGTCTTTCTGTGGGGTGTCTTGAATTTAAACATCATGGAGGGCCTGGATGGTTTGGGATTGTGCTGATTTTTCTGTGATTTTCGTTTTTTTGGCCTGTTGTTGTGGTCTTTTCACCAGGGGTAGTGAGTGTTGCATGGGTCTAGTCTTTCAGAGGGGTGTCTTGAATTTAAACACCATGGAGGACCTGGATGGTTTGGGATTGTGCTGATTTTTCTGTGTTTTTCGATTTTTTGGGGTGTTCATGGGGACAGGCCATGTGGGTGGGGGCCATTTTGAGTGCTGGTACAGGCAGGCCATGTGCTGTGAGGCAAGTGGCCATTTTGAATGCAGGCAGTGTTGTTAGGCCTGCAACCATTTTGCCTAGTTTTCAACCTTTATGCCCAGGGGTAGTGAGTGTTGCATGGGCCTAGTCTTTCTGTGGGGTGTCTTGAATTTAAACATCATGGAGGGCCCGGATGGTTAGGGATTGTGCTGATTTTTCTTTGATTTTCGTTTTTTTGGCCTGTTGTTGTGGCCTTTTCACCTGGGGTATTGAGTGTTGCATGGGCCTAGTCTTTCTGTGGGGTGTCTTGAATTTAAACATCATGGAGGGCCTGGATGGTTTGGGATTGTGCTGATTGTTCTGTGATTTTCGTTTTTTTGGCCTGTTGTTGTGGCCTTTTCACCAGGGGTAGTGAGTGTTGCATGGGCCTAGTCTTTCTGTGGGGTGTCTTGAATTTAAACATCATGGAGGGCCTGGATGGTTTGGGATTGTGCTGATTTTTTTATGATATTCGTTTTTTTGGCCTGTTGTTTTGGCCTTTTCCCCAGGGGTAGTGAGTGTTGCATGGGCCTAGTCTTTCTGTGGGGTGTCTTGAATTTAAACATCATGGAGGACCTGGATGGTTTGGGATTGTGCTGATTTTTCTGTGTTTTTCGATTTTTTGGGGTGTTCATGGGGACAGGCCATGTGGGTGGGGGCCATTTTGAGTACTGGTACAGGCAGGCGATGTGCTGGGAGGCAAGTGGCCATTTTGAATGCAGGCAGTGTTGTTAGGCCTGCAACCATTTTGCCTAGTTTTCAACCTTTATGCCCAGGGGTAGTGAGTGTTGCATGGGCCTAGTCTTTCTGTGGGGTGTCTTGAATTTAAACATCATGGAGGGCCTGGATGGTTTGGGATTGTGCTGATTTTTCTATGATTTTTGTTTTTTTGGCCTGTGTTTGTGGCCTTTTCACCAGGGGTAGTGAGTGTTGCATGGGCCTAATCTTTCTGTGGGGTGTCTTGAATTTAAACATCATGGAGGGCCTGGATGGTTTGGGATTGTGCTGATTTTTCTGTGTTTTTCGATTTTTTGGGGTGTTCATGGGGACAGGCCATGTGGGTGGGGGCCATTTTGAGTGCTGGCACAGGCAGGCCATGTGCTGGGAGGCAAGTAGCCATTTTGAATGCAGGCAGTGTTGTTAGGCCTGCAACCATTTTGCCTAGTTTTCAACCTTTATGCCCAGGGGTAGTGAGTGTTGCATGGGCCTAGTCTTTCTGTGGGTTGTCTTGAATTTAAACATCATGGAGGGCCTGGATGGTTTGGGATTGTGCTGATTTTTCTGTGATTTTCGTTTTTTGGCCTGTTGTTGTGGCCTTTTCACCAGGGGTAGTGAGTGTTGCATGGGCCTAGTCTTTCTGTGGGATGTCTTGAATTTAAACATCATGGAGGGCCTGGATGGTTTGGGATTGTGCTGATTTTTCTGTGATTTTCATTTTTTTGGCCCGTTGTTATAGCCTTTTCACCAGGGGTAGTGAGTGTTGCATGGGCCTAGTCTTTCTGTGGGGTGTCTTGAATTTAAACGTCATGGAGGGCCTGGATGGTTTAGGATTGTGCAGATTTTTCTGTGATTTTCGTTTTTTTGGCCTGGGTTTGTGGCCTTTTCCCCAGGGGTAGTGAGTGTTGCATGGGCCTAGTCTTTCTGTGGGGTGTCTTGAATTTAAACATCATGGAGGGCCTGGATGGTTTGGGATTGTGCTGATTTTTCTGTGTTTTTCGATTTTTTGGGGTGTTCATGGAGACAGGCCATGTGGGTGGGGGCCATTTTGAGTGCTGGTACAGGCAGGCCATGTGCTGGGAGGCAAGTGGCTATTTTGAATGCAGGCAGTGTTGTTAGGCCTGCAATCATTTTGCCTAGTTTTAAACCTTTATGCCCAGTAGTAGTGAGTGTTGCATGGGCCTAGTCTTTCTGTGGGGTGTCTTGAATTTAAACATCATGGAGGGCCTGGATGGTTTGGGATTGTGCTGATTTGTCTGTGATTTTCGTTTTTTTGGCCTGTTGTTGTGGCCTTTTCACCAGGGGTAGTGAGTGTTGCATGTGCCTAGTCTTTCTGTGGGGTGTCTTGAATTTAAACATCATGGAGGGCATGGATGGTTTGGGATTGTGCTGATTTTTCTGTGATTTTCGTTTTTTTGGCCTGTTCTTGTGGCCTTTTCACCAGGGGTAGTGAGTGTTGCATGGGCCTAGTCTGTCTGTGGGGTGTCTTGAATTTAAACATCATGGAGGGCCTGCATGGTTTGGGATTGTGCTGATTTTTCTGTGATTTTCGTTTTTTTGGCCTGTTGTTGTGGCCTTTTCCCCAGGGGTAGTGAGTGTTGCATGGGCCTAGTCTTTCTGTGGGGTGTCTTGAATTTAAAGATCATGGAGGGCCTGGATGGTTTGGGATTGTGCTGATTTTTCTGTGTTTTTCGATTTTTTGGGGTGTTCATGGGGACAGGCCATGTGGGTGGGGGCCATTTTGAGTACTGGTACAGGCAGGCCATGTGCTGGGAGGAAAGTGGCCATTTTGAATGCAGGCAGTGTTGTTAGGCCTGCAACCATTTTGCCTAGTTTTCAACCTTTATGCCCAGGGGTAGTGAGTGTTGCATGGGCCTAGTCTTTCTGTGGGGTGTCTTGAATTTAAACATCATGGAGGGCCTGGATGGTTTGGGATTGTGCTGATTTTTCTGTGATTTTCGTTTTTTTGGCCTGTTTTTATGGCCTTTTCACCAGGGGTAGTGAGTGTTGCATGGGCCTAGTCTTTCTGTGGGGTGTCTTGAATTTAAACATCATGGAGGGCCTGGATGGTTTGGGATTGTGCTGATTTTTCTGTGATTTTCGTTTGTTTAGCCTGTTGTTGTGGCCTTTTTACCAGGGGTAGTGAGTGTTGCATGGGCCTAGTCTTTCTGTGAGGTGTCTTGAATTTAAACATCATGGAGGGCCTGGATGGTTTGGGATTGTGCTGATTTTTCTGTGTTTTTCGATTTTTTTGGGTGTTCATGGGGACAGGCCATGTGGGTGGGGGCCATTTTGAGTGCGGGTACAGGCAGGCCATGTGCTTGGAGGCAATTGGCCATTTTGAATGCAGGCAGTGTTGTTAGGCCTGCAACCATTTTGCCTAGTTTTCAACCTTTATGCCCATGGGTAGTGAGTGTTGCATGGGCCTAGTCTTTCTGTGGGGTGTCTTGAATTTAAACATCATGGAGGGCCTGGATGGTTTGGGATTGTGCTGAAGATTTTTCTGTGATTTTCGTTTTTTTGGCCTGTGTTTGTGGCCTTTTCACCAGGGGTAGTGAGTGTTGCTTGGGCCTAGTCTTTCTGTGGGGTGTCTTGAATTTAAGCATCATGGAGGGCATGGGATTGTGCTGATTTTTCTGTGTTTTTTCGATTTTTTGGGGGTGTATAACTGAACTGATGTTCCTCTGTCTTCCATTGCTTTTAGGTGCACAAGACTCAAGAGAACCACCAGTGCCAGGAAGAAGTCCTGCAGCGGTGGGTGTGGTCAGCATAACGTCACGCGACGTCACGTCTGGCCACAGACAACTCTGCAACTTGTGCAACTGCGGCCTGCTGTTCTGACCTGCTCTAAAGAAGATGGCCCCAAAAGAAGTTCCCCGTAGCTCCTCTAGCAAGAAAGTTGTCAGTAAGGAGCAGAAGAAGCAAGTTACCAAGGAGGCTGGTGTGCCGGCCGCTGCGTTTTTTGGGAGTAAAAAAAAAAGTATGCCTGCAGCAGCAGCGGGATCTGCTGGGGACCAAGCTGGGAGCAGCACCCCCGCTCCATTGGGCTCAGTGCCGCCACCACCACCAACATGCCAACTTAAGTCCAAGCCCTTGAGTGCTGCAGAGGCAGTCAGTGTACTTCTTCAATCACCATCGACCAGTGATGTTGCCTCATCGAAAGAAAGTAGCAGCAATGTCCCTGAATCAACACAGGTTGTTGTAACTCATCTGACAAGTGTTGAACAACCACAGCCGCAACAACAACCACATGTGCAAGTACACGCCCAAGTACATGTGGAAGGAGAGGCAGCGCAAGGAGATGCGCAAGCAGAGGTGCATGGAGGATCACAAGTGCCCACAATAGTTGTTCCTCCCGAAGTAGGGGCACATCAGGAAATCGACAATCAAGCCGAGGTATCATTTGAGGAGGCCACTCCTCCTGATGATCATTCATTGTCTTCCACATCCCTAGCAAGGAAAAGATCAAGGGGGGTGTCTACATCTTCTTCAAGCCCACCTCCTTCTGATGATCTGGATGAAAATTGGGAACCACCACGGCCGTCTGAGAGTGAGGCACACCATGATCTGACAAAGGTACTTAAGCGTAAAAGGAAGGTCATCGAAAAACTCATAGTTATTGAGTGTGATGAGGCTCAACAAGAAGTGGCGGATACTGCTGCTGATGAAGGCTCTCACGACGACGACCCAGTCATCATAAAGGTCACTGCAGCCCCAGCGAGCATGCAGCAAAGAGACATTTTGACCCTAGCCCGAGAAGCTGCTGAGCGTGATGATGATGTCGACGAGAAGGCAATGGAAACACAACAATCATTGGAGTTAACTAGTACACCAACACGTACCGCTTCCATATTTCTTCCTCGCCAGAAGGGACCTCCATCCACCTCGACCTCAATTAGTGGTGATGAAAGTGCACAACGTACTAAAGTTCGGCAATCCACATCCTCCACTTCATCTGGCATTAGCAGCAAGACCACCGCCACCAGTATCGCCGCCTCCTCCGGCCCCCAAAGACAATTCAAGTCCCCAGCTTGGGACTTCTTTAGTGTTTGCCCAAAAAGGGAAAACTTCGCCATTTGTAGCATTTGTAAGGTTGCAGTTAGACGTGGTAAGTTTGGTACCAACTATGGTACCGGAGGCCAGAGAGGTCATCTTAAGAGACAGCACACTGTCCAATGGTTTACGCACCTACAGGCGATCAAGGAAGCCCGAATTGCAAGTAATGAAAACGTTGATTTTTCATCTGATGATGATGAGGAGGAAGAAGACGTGTCAAACACTTCACTTACACCCAGTACCCCTGTCAGCAGCACACCCGATGTGAGCCACACTAAGAGTGTGGGAGAGAGTGAGACACCAATGCGAAAAAGTTCATCAGCGAGCGTAACTGGGTCGAAGATATCATCATCATCATCCCGTAAATGCTTGGTCCAGGGCAACATTAAAAAGATGTTGTTTACAGAAGCGCAATATGAACGCAACCACCCACTGACGCGTCTGTATAACACTAAGCTGGCTAAAATGCTAGCTCTGGACCTTCTCCCTTTTTCTTTTGTAGAAGGGGCTGGTTTTCTAGAATTAGTGGCAGCGCTCTGCCCTAAATGGAAGGTTCCTAGCCGGTTCTATTTTGCCAGAGTTGCGGTTCCAGCACTACATGAAGATGTGCTGGAGGTGATTGGGGCAGCTTTGCAGAAGAGTAATGTTCACACTATACATCTGACAACAGACATGTGGACCAGTGGCGCAGGCGCTGATTACATGTGCATCACTGCACACTGGGTCTCTTTTTCAGGGGTTAAAGCAAAGCTAAACGCAGGTGTTGACCAGGACCAAGTTTTTAAAGCTGCTCGGAAACATGCAACACTAGCCATGTTTGGTTTGGAGAAACGTCACACAGCACAAAACATTTTGGATGAGTTTAACACAAAGGTCCTTGACTGGCTGTCCCCAAAAAAACGCCAGATTGGTTATGTTTCCACGGATAATGACGCCAATGTAGTTAAGGCCATTGAGCTGGGTCAGTATTTCAGAGTGCCGTGTTTGGCGCACTGTATAAACCTGGTTGTCAAAAAATTCTTGAGTGATAAAGACAGTCCAGCGTACGAGGTAGTGGACACCTGCCGAAAAATGTGCAACCATTTCAGCCATTCTTTTAAGGCCCGGAAGCATCTGAGGAGCCTGCTACATGAACGTCGAATGCCAGTGAAAGCACTCATCCAGGAGGTGGCAACACGTTGGAACTCAACCTTCTACATGCTTGAGTGTCTGTATGAGCAGTATACGGTACTCGATCACTATTTCTTAAAACAGGGTACAGCTCAGAAGGACCTGAGGATGGGTGCAGCGCAATGGGACATAGTTAAAAGCCTGACACGCATGCTTCGTCCTTTTGAGGTCTTCACGCGTGCAGTCAGCAAGGAGGACTATAATTTGGGAAAAGCTATCCCGTTGTTGTACATGCTGGAGCACCAACTGAAGGAGGTGTCTTCTGTGTTTCAAAAAGATGAAAAAAACCAAGACCCTTTTGTTTTGGCGGAGAAATTATTATAGCGCCTTCAAGGTGATGAACGTCTTAAAATGATCCACTCAGACCAGCATTACATTTGTGCTACTATTCTGGATCCACACTACAAAAAGGCGCTGGCAGGCCGAGCATTCTTTCCTTTTGCTGATAAGGATGTTACAAAGTACAAACGTTGGCTAGCCTTGTCAGCCAAGAGGTTTGAAAGAGAACAGCAGAAAATTGAAGGAAAAGGCAGTACATCAGCATCAGCATCAGCAGGCCATCCCCAGTCAAAACAATCCACTTCTGCACCTGTGGCTGTGGCACAAGTGACCTCTCAGCCGTTAAAGAAACCAGCAGCCGGATCATCTGCACCAGACACAACAGTAACATTGGATGCTAAAGAGGACTTGCTAAATCGGCTTGGGTTTGGTTCTCAAAAGGTCACAGCAAAAGCTAAGCAAAGTGGAGGAACCTTGGAGGACCTGGAGTCGATGGTGCAGGACTATCTGAATGACTCAACAGAGGTCTATGTTAATGCTGACCCATTGCGTATTGGCATGGTAAAAAAGAATTGTGGCCATAGCTCTCCAACCTGGCTTTAAACTACTTGTCTTGCCCACTCGCAAGCGTGTCTTCTGAACGTGTTTTCAGTGCTGCTGGTGGCATTGTAACTCCCAAACGGAGCCGCCTCTCGCCCAAAAATGTGGAGAGGTTAACAATGATCAAGATGAATCAGCGCCTCATACCACCAGATTACAGAGTACCAGAAAGCACGCCGGATGAAGACGAGGTGGACAGCAACGTAGATGAGGGAATTTCTTCTCTGTCAGGTGACACTGAGCTCACCCTGCCTGAATTTGCAGAGTATGATGACGAAGCCTTATTCTAATCCCTGGAGCCTGACACCGAGCCCTGAAAATGAGACAATGAATCAATAACTTTCTTTTTCGTCCTTATTCACTTTTATTCCTGTGTGTCTGTCTTTCTTTGTTGTGCACAGTTAATATAATTCAAACTTTAATCACCTAATCACAAAAACAAGCCCATCAGCAGAACTGTCTTCACTTGTTTGCTTATTGATTTGAAGGTGCCGCAGTCTGCATTCCTCAGGTTCACAAGTTCAGAAGAACATGTTCCTCTATCCTCCTCCTCCCTACTCCTATTTCCATCAAAGCGGAGGGCTGGATTACGCCCAATGAAGAAAGACTCAGCACTTGTGGGGGTGTTCTACTTCTTTGCGGGTGAGTTGACGGCTCTGGGGCCATTGCTGGGAAGCTCCAATACCAGATAAAAGTGGTTTGGACCAAATCGGAGGTGGAATTTTTTTTGTGTTTTTGCTGACTTGCTTGCCTTTGAGGTGCTCTTTGGGGGGGGGGTTCCGGGTGTTTGTGGGTGAGTTTTGGGGTCTGGGAGCACTGCTGGGACAGTCTAATCTTGATTGCATTTGCTTTTCAGGAAATCCGTGCTGGAAAACGGGAGTTATGGCCTAGTTGCACAGCGCGTTTGGACCGAAGGCCGAGAAATATTGTAAGTATGAGATTTTCCTTTTTGGCTGTTTGGGGGTGTTGTGCTTTTTGGCGGGTAGGTTGGCGGGTCTTGGGGCATTCCTGGGAAGGTCTAATACCAGATAGAAGTGGTTGGGACAAAATCCACGCTGAATGTTTTTTTGCTATTTCTGACATTTTGCTCAATGTAGCGTTTTCGGGGGCCTGTTTGGGGGCTTCCTGGTGTTTGTGGGTGGGTTTCGGGGTCTGGGAGCACTGCTGGCTATGGATACTTTAGTTTGCAAGAGGTTTGAAGCAAATCCATGGTGGCAGAGGGGAGTTAGGGCCTAGCTGCAGAGCGCGCGCGGAGTGATTTGGGAAATTGGCAAAAAAATGACTAAGTCCCCATTTTTGTACTTTTGCTTTTTGGCTGTTTGGGGTCTTTACTCGTTTTCTCCTGGGTTGGCGGCTCTGGGGCCATTGCTGGGAAGCTCTAATACCGGATAAAAGTGGTTTGGACCAAATCGGAGGCGGACATTTTTTTGTGTTTTTGCTGACTTGCTTGCCTTTGAGGTGCTCTTTGGGGGGGTTCCGGGTGTTTGTGGGTGAGTTTTGGGGTCTGGGAGCACTGCTGGGACAGTCTAATCTTGATTGCATTTGCTTTTCAGGATATCCGTGGTGGAAAACTGGAGTTATGGCCTAGCTGCACAGCACGTTTGGACCGAAGGCCGAGAAATATTGTAAGTATGAGATTTTCCTTTTTGGCTGTTTGGGGGTGTTGTGCTTTTTGGCGGGTGGGTTGGCGGGTCTTGGGGCATTCCTGGGAAGGTCTAATACCGGATAGAAGGGGTTGGGACAAAATCCATAAGGAAAAGCCTTTTGGCACTTTGTGTAACTTAGGGTTCG
The DNA here is from genome assembly GCF_964263255.1 of Lissotriton vulgaris. Taxonomy (NCBI): domain Eukaryota; kingdom Metazoa; phylum Chordata; class Amphibia; order Caudata; family Salamandridae; genus Lissotriton; species Lissotriton vulgaris. The sequence continues at coordinate 354,429,062 of NC_141689.1, read as the reverse complement.
TTAGGGTTAGCCCTAGCAGCAGGATTGCATGTGTTTCGAGTGTTCTAGATTTTTGCAACTGAGTTCTGGGGTCTTAGAGCACTCGTGAGAATGTGCAATTTTGGTTGCAAGTCATTTGAAGAAAATCCATGGTGGGAAAGGGGGGATTTGGCATAGTTAAAGAAAGCCTCTGCCACTATTCCTAACTTAAGGCTCGTTAGGGTTAACAGTATTTCTATTGCATGTGTTTGGGTGGGGGGGTTTTCAAGTGTTGGAGCGATGCTGGCTATGGATACTTTTGCTTGCTTGCAAGTGGTTTGAATACAAGCCACGGTGGGTAAGGGGGTATTTGGGCCTACTTTTACTTTCGAAGTACGTTTTGTCACCAGTTTTCTGCTAGGCCTCATTTTTTGAGATCTGATTGGGCGTCTTCTACATTTTTGCGACTGGCTTTAGTAAGGGTCTGGGTGGGAGCACTGCTGGGAAGATCTAATTTTGTTCTAAAACACAGTTTACAGTACACCTAGCTTGAGGGGAAAGATCCGCTAAATTAATTTGCCCATACTTATTTATCCTTCAAAAGGTGACTCAGACAGAGTACGCACTTTCAAAAAAATTGTACTGTCTATTAGGAAAATCAAAGTGTGACTTTTTGCACTACACAGCGTACATACCTTATATTTATTTATCAGTGCTGTTTTTCGTTCAATAATTACAGGCCGGGTTTCAGTCTGTGCAATGGGGAAAAAAGGATGGAGTCAGGCTTCACATTAGTGAGCCGCAATTCAGCATCCGCCAGGCAGGCAGTTGACAGTGTTTCTTCTGGTCACCAACATTGATGGACGAAGCGTCAGCGGGAATGGAGGAGTGCTGCTAATAAGAGGAATTGTTTGCTGCATGCAACTTACTTACCAAATTCAACAGGAGGACAACTACAACAACATACAGACAGATACAGTATCCATTCTTTTCTTCTATGAGTGTGACTGCATTTCTTGGATCTCTCTCTGCTTCTAAATTGATCCCTACAGCCATTCTATAGGTTTTACTTCGGCTATTTTTTAAACCTAATTTAATGTAGCCCTGTACTGTCCCATTCTGTCATTCACGGTTGTCGAAAGTACTACTTACTTTTCAGTAACAATGCATTCAGTAGTGCATGCACTTCCTTTATGTCACGTAAAAGATTTATGGTTAGCTTTGTACCCAAAAATTTCTTTATGTTCAATTATTGTTTGCCAATGCTGTGCTTTTTTTTTTTCTCTCAACAAAACCTACCCAAAAAGAAACCCCCATTCCCATCCATTTTACAAACCCTAACCCTCTTCCCCCGGGCTGTGTAGTTTTGCTTGATGTGTGACTAAATGACATCAATAATTCCACACACTTGCTGGGGAGGATAAGGTCATAGCAACAGGCTGGTGAAGGAATCCGAGGATATATTCTAGACTTACTCAGCTTCAGTACTATTTCTTGTAGTAGTAGCCAATGTCAAAGAAATCCTACACAAGTACAAGTTATACTAGCAATACTTTACCATTTGTTAGGCTACATTGTGGCACTGTTCTAGTCTAGTGTACTGTCACCTGCTTTATTCTCTATCGTACCGTTGTAATGCTACAGTAAGGACAAACCAGGTTTCATTTTCTTTTTATCCATAGCCATGCAACTGCCACTGTGTCACACCACTAGTACCACCGCAATGAGGAGGAAATTTCATCCGCCCTGGATTGTCAACCTTAATCGCCATTTCCTGTGGAGCCAGCCCTGGGCCTAGCCCTACTTTCAAACACAAATTACAGGTAAGATAAGCGTTTGGTTGGAGGTAGTATAATGGAGTATTAGGAGAGACGAGAGATTGACGGTAGTACTACTAAAGTCATAGGACTATTCAGGAAAACAAACTTACTGTTAAACCCCCACCCACCAGACTCAAAAGCAGTAAAAAACAGGTATGGTCAGATAAAGTTTCAAAAGTATATTTTTATAGCCCTAACAAAATAATCTCCCGCAAGACCCTCCCTAACCCCAACGATTGTCCTTCAAAAGTCCCCAAAAAACCCAACTCCCAATTCCCACCCCCCAAAAGTCTCTAAAAAAGGGGAAAGGGACACTAAGGCAGGGTGCTGTTGGCTTTAGCGGCCAGGACATCATGCTCCTTGCGGAGGGTGGCATGGTCGAAGCGGAGGCCCTCCACCAAGTTCTTATAGCTTAGGACCTCCTGCTCCAGGTAGGACACTCTGAGGCATAAGCGGCGCCGGCGTTCCTTGCAAATCCTGTGGGGGGCAGCTGCTGTCTTTGCTGCTCGGCGGTTGCGTTTGGCTTTGGTAGCCCGGCTCCGTACCGCTGGAGCACTGCGCTGGCTGGCAGCCCGTGGGGGCACGGAGGAGGATGCAGCTGTCCCAGTGGATGTTGTTGTAGTACCAGACTGCGTCTCCTCCTCCTCCAGGGCCACCAGCCACCGATATTCAGCGACAGTGGCATCCAGCCTCCGTTGCCGGGCCATTTGAGCCAGCTCCCTCCTCCTTGATGGTCTCTTGGATTTGGAAGGAGCAACTATATGAAGAAAGAAAGACATAGTCTGTAACCAATGCTCCTTAAGATTAACACAAAATGATTGAGCAGAAAGTTGTGTCACAGTACAAGTAGCAAATTGAAAGCACAGTACATAACTATTGAGGACAGTATCTATGTAACCTCCGACTTCTTCATCCTTGCTCTAACATTAGTGGGAGTTTAAGGAACAAATTCTACGAGCACTATGGACTTCCATTACAGTCGACTATGACAGTACACCAGTCTTATTCTTCTTCTTCTCTCTTGTTTAGGAAAATTGGTACGTTATCCTTTGCAAGCCGGCATAATGCCAGCGCAGTGAACTTGCACCCGAGAAAAACAGACGCACACCATGATGAGTGAGACAGACTTGCGTTACTGTACCGGTCCAGTACATGCAGGTGGTGAAGCTCTTACTTTTCTATTACGGGTGGCACTGAGAATACTCTGTTAAAAGGGCTACTGCTTAATTAATTTAGCTTTCACCCTATAGTGCAAATGAGTATTAGAAAAGGAAAATGAAGAAGCTAAATAATCTGATTATCTATCACTTCACATGGGATGTATTTGATGACATATGGGATGACTTTAGGTGCTTTGCTTATTAGTGAGTGAACAGTGATACACCCACACATGAATGACGTACGACTACTAAACTAAAGTTATTAGGAGAGGTAGGGAGTGTCCACCGTAATAACCGGATATATGCTGTGCTTGCAGTTGCAATACAAACTACTGCTACTATTCATGGTAGTATTTGGACAAAATTGCAACTTCTTTTCCTTGCCTTTCCTACACTGGAACGGACGTGCGGGTGCGGTGTTACATGCTCTTCAAAGTAACACTTAGTTCATCCAGTGACCGTCTACTCTCTCTAGATACACATATGCTATCTAAGAGTCAGATAGTACCATGATCTAGGCATCCGTCCATTCAAAGTATATTCACACATACAGTTTCTGTTTCACCCACCCAGGTTGTTCTCCTACCACCCATCCTTGCTTCATCATTCACCCAGCCATGCACCATACCATATTCTTTCCTTCCCAGCCACCTTGGGGACCAAGCAAACACATATCATTCTTCTTTGCCAGTCATCATTACATTTCTCGTCCTTCCACACTTACTTACACCCTTCTTTCGCTTTTCGTTCATCCCATCCATCAACTTCATCTCAGATCTGATTGGGATTCTTCTCGCCAAAAACTTCACAGCTAAGTCGAAGTACATTTAGAGGAGGCTACTACCTGGTTGATTTATAATACACCCGTGCAGAAAGCACACTCTGCAGTCTTCAATCTCAATAAGTAAGGAATATATAGTTTACCTCTGCCTGCCACCACCGTGTTATCCCTCACAGAATTGTACGGGACTTCTACCGCCTCCTCCCCAGAGTTGTCCTCGTCCAATGCCGCCACCACCTCCGCGCTGGCCCCGCCTCCAGATGTTCCACCTACAAACTACATTTAATAATGTTAGAATACACCACTCACTACTATATAATATTTGGTCTAGGAGGAAGAAAGAAATGTGAAAAAAACAGAATACAATTTAATAATTTGTGACTGTCTACTCTAAGTAAAAATGTCCCTTTTTCCAGGGAAGGCTGTTGTCTTGCTGCACTTTTTGGCACAACTGATGAATGCTTGCTTTTTATTTTTAACACACACCACTTTTTCTCCTAACAAACAGAAGCTTGACTTCTAAGAACACGAGCAGGATCAAGTTCAAACCAGGTGAGAGCTTGGCTCGACCACAACAAATGTGTCCAATTAATCGTCAGCACTAAGCACTTTTCCATTTTCAGTTAAACGTTTACTTTTATGACAAACTTGATTTTAATAAATGTGTTTACTTTTAATAAAGCTTTTAAACTTAAATAGACTCTGTGGTTTTTGGTCCTCCAGACTAGAGTGGATGAGCTAAAGGTTTTGCAATTTTTGCAAGCATGAGTCCGTGCCTCTGACATCATTGGGGATCAATCATCGGTGACTTTGGGAGCTAAATGACTCTGCCACACTATCTAGTCAGTAAGGAGATTGGGGGTTCAACTACAAAGTCTGTTATCACTGAGGTATGTGGAAAGTCTAACAGCACCTATTATAATTGATAAGCTAAGCAATGCATTATTTAGTGTCCATAGTTCTGTTTGTGCAGATTTGTCCCTGCAACAGTAGTAGAATGGATTGTCCTCCTATCCAAACCAAAAGTAAAGTAGTATCTTATTCTTTCTTGGTGGTCCTTCACCTTTTTATTGTTGGCAATTGTCAAAGCATAAACATTTAGAAGACTTGAAAAGACATTATGGACAATCCCAGAGGACTGCCCTCAGTGCATAGAGCTATTGCTGACTAGAATGGGAGTCCAATGGAATTGCCAAATGTGCAATCTTAGTTAGCTACACAGACAGACTAATAAGAATAATCTAGTAATACCACACGGAGTCATAGTCGAGGCAGGATAAGAATTTAGATCCAGTCTACAAGAAGATCAAAGACGATTTAGAAAAAATCGAATGAGGAACGCTAGGAAAAAATAAGTACTCTATATTAAAATTAAAACTTATTGGGGCCAGCAAAGGAGCCCTCGCCTGCCAGATCCTGGCCTGCATCCTGAACAGCACCCTCCTCCACCTCCTGTATCCTCCTCTTGCCCCTGGGGGGAGCTGATGTACAACATGAAAGAAAGAAAAACAGAAAACATGGATGATATTTGTCAACCAAATCAAACATTTCAAAAGAACTAACAAAATATTTTGGCGAAATAGCAAATAGACAACTATTCCACAGGATATATTATTGACCAATCTCATGTGGTCTACTACGTTATTAGTATTGCTTGATTTGCGGACCGTCGAATTGGAAACTTCTTATGTAACTCACTAAACAAAGTACTAAAAAGGTTTGCCTAGGATTGGCAGGCAGCAGTCCGCAGCACGCGAAGTGACAGACAAAGTCCATCGTGATTGCAGATCAGCGACAACACTAAAGTTTCCTACTACATTAACCAGTCATTAAAATACTCAAACTATCAATCCACCACCACTATTTCTTCTTATCGCCATGTGTACAAAGGAAGGACTGGACTTGAGTCTGTAGGGGCTGATTTAGAAGCCCCTTGCGGCTCTTTTGCTCCATTGTTGCGTGACTTTTGTGACGCAGTGGCAGCACAAAAGAGGCGCAATGGTGCGGCGTATATTAACAACGTGACGCATATGGGAGATGCATCACGTTGTAAAGCCCTGCGCCATCAGGGGGCGTTCCGGCACAAGGGAGGGCGTTCCTGCGCATGAACGCATCCTAAAAGTGGCTGAGGGAAATCTACAAGATTTCAATCACTCACTTCAACGACAATGATGCGTGACTCAAACTCTGTGCCTGCTTGAAGCAGACGTACGGCTTGACGCAGCATTGGGGAGATAGGGCACCCCAGAGCATTGATGGAGCTGCGCCATCGTTGTGACGCAACTCCAGCAATGCGCCGCCTTTACGGCACAGATGCGTAACGCTTTGGTGACGTTTTGGGCCCATGGTGCGCCACATTGTATATACGGTGCACCGTAAGTGATGGTGGCGTGGCGCACAACTACTGGCGCATCCCTGCTACTTTGTAGGGATGCGCCGGTAATTAAAAATCTGAACCTTAGTGTGTAGCATTACGCAGTTCTTTAAACTACACTCATACATAATTTCACAGGCCAATGAAATGAACACAAAATCGAAAACAAATAAGCATAGTAGCAACACTACTGAGAAGGAGAGCAGTGCACCTGAAATGCACAGAAGATTTTGAAATATAATTTACCTACAATGTAATGAGCAGCATTATTGCTCTTGGTAAAAAACTAAAATTTGCAATATAATAACACACAGCAGGAGAAAACAGAGTAGTAAAGAAATAGCTACTACTACTCACCAAGCCCGGGGATCTCAAGGCCAAGCAGGTCGAGCAGATCTCGTTCACGGTCCAGGACATCCGTCCAGCGGTGGGTGGCCTGGTTGTAGGTGTGCCGGACCCGAGAATGGTGGTACATGGCCCGGCACACCTTTTTTAAAACAGTGACACATTAATAAACTAACCCCAAATTAATTCATGTCAGTTGAAGCAGGGCAGGTGTGCTTCCTTTTCCCCCCATAATCTACAGTGATGATGAACCAGAGGGTGGCATTGATGTAACAGAGGGTGGCATGGGTGAAACAGAGGGTGGCAGTGGTGAAACAGAGGGTGCTGGGAACCTGTGATGATGAACCAGATGTAGAAACAACATAGTCGCGACCGTTGCGAGCCGACAAGTAAGTTCGCGATTGCGAACTGGTACCAAACCCTCGCGAACTGGCAGAAACCCTTGCGAACACAAAAAAAAATCCGCACATTCGCGAGAATTCGCTGCTTTTGCGGATTGCGAGTTCGCAAATTCGCAAAATTCGCGAACGCCAGATTCGTAAAATTCGCCCATGCTTAAAAATTACACTCGCAGTTTTTGAATAAAAAAAATGTTTAAACTTACCACAAAAGTGTATATTTATCTTTGAGAATAAGCCCCTGGGTCTGCATTCTCCTGGTTGCAGTGTGCAGACACTTTGCGCCTCTTGTTGCTGATGCTTCTGTCACATCAAGCAGTCAGATCAGCATTCCTCCTGAGCAGAACTGAATTCCATGACTTAAGGGACTTGCCAAAAGTCTTCTAACATTGAGTGCCTCCTGCATTTATGATTCTAATTGGCATACACACAGGTGTCAATGGACTTAGCTCCCTCCCTGGAGAACCCATTAATGTAAGTATTCATGGCTCGCAAACTAATAGGTTTGCCAATACCCTCAGAGGCATATTTTCAAGCCCCTTGTGACACTTTCGAGCTGCTGTTGCATCACTTTTTGTGATGCAGCGGTGGCATACACAATGCACCACATTGTGGCATATTTACAACGTGATGCATCTAGGGAGATGCCTCACCTTGTAAAGCCTTGCGCCACATTATACCTGCATCAGTTATAATGTATGCAGGGTGGGCGTTCCCACGCAGGAAAGCCTTGTGGAAGGTACGCGGTGAAATCTTCAAGATTTCACTGCATCACTTCTAGGACGTTACTGCATCAAAGCCCTACGACTGCTTAGAGCAGGCATCAGGAATGACGCAGTGTATTAGGAAGAGGCCTCCTCATGCATTGCTGGAGTCGCGTCATGCTTGCAACATGACTCCAGCAATATGTGACTTTTGTGCAGACAGGTGCATCACAATTATCTGTCAATCCTTGCGCCAAGGTGCAATTGTAAATACGCCGCATCCATGGTGGCGCAAGGGTTTCGCACGCAGGCACAGGGACAGGGAAACTGATGCATCTGTACAGATGTGTCAGTTTGTTGTAAATAATCACCTCAGTTCTGAACTAATGGGTGCTTCCCAAGCAAATATGATACATGCACGAACAAGGATTGTAGGAGAGTAGGATCTGCTTACTATGGTTGCCCCCATTTTTTGCTGGTATTTCGATGTTCCTTGAGTCTGGCTGGGGCCCTGCTAACCAGGACCCCAGCCTAGCTGCTTCCTCTCTAAATTGATTGCATTTATATTAGGTACACTCCAGATTGGTTACTGGGTTACACTTGTGAGTCCCTAGTATATGGTACCTTAGGTACTAAGGGCATAGGTACCCCAGAGCCCTACCAGTGGCTGAAGCATGTATTATGCCATCCCTAGGAAGCCTTACAAAATGTCACCACAGGTCTGCTACTGCAGCCTGGGTAAGGTGGTGCATGCACTCCTTACTAAGATATAGGCTACCTATATCTACCCTTAGTCACTGTCACAAATAAACCTATAAGTCACTCCTATGGCAGGCCTTATCAATCCTGAAGGCAGAGTGCTTGGTTTTGTGTGAGAGGGTGCCCATGCATGAGCTAGTCTCTGTCGCTGTTCTGTGACGCAGCCAGACCACTTACTCTAAAGTGCATTATAACCTTGCGGTAAATGATAACTTTGGGATGGCTGCATGGAAACATGTTGCGTTTGGTGTCAAACATTTTGGAATCCTAGCCCCCCCTCTGCCAGTCCTGGTGGCGGGGGTAGAATTCCTCCCTTATTGAGGGAGAAGTCATGTGCACACTTACCTGACCGGTAATAGTTTAAAAGAGCCCTAGCATTACAAAATGGATGCTGCAGCCACATACACGAGTCTGACCTCCTGTTGCTGGACGAAACTCCAGCAGGGGAGGCCTGGAAAATAGGTTTCCTGTCACAGGGAGGTGTAACCACCTCCCCAGACAGGCTTTAGTGTATTGAGGCTGGGTGGGTGCATTCAGTGAATGCTTTTCAGACTGTGCTGGGGCACACTTGGTGTCCCTGTGCATATCCCAGTTCAAACAGGTTGCAGGGATGCTCAGCCCCTGCTCTGGCGTGAAACTGGACAAAGGGAAAGGGGTGTGACCACCCCCTCCTTGGATCGACCCACATGTGGGTCCCTAGAGTAAGTCCAACCCCAAAACTTAGTATAAGTATAGGAACCCAGTCCTTAGGACTTTAGATTACCCTGGAACATATATCCTCGACATTCTTTTTCGACTAGAAGATAGAAGAATCTCCCTTGGAGTCAAGGAGTGACTTCCCTGTTCAAACAGGCACCAAGAAGCATCTTGCCGGCTTTCATTTTCCAAGGCTCCCGTCGGATTCAGATGGATTTGCGACACAGGACACAGACTTCCAGACTTCGCCGAGGCCGACACGAGATCCCAGCAAAGCTGAGACCTGCAGCCATCACGAGAGACGTGGGACTGGAACTCCTGGACACCGTGCACATTTGCTAGTGCATCACCTTCCCAAGCTTTCCAGAAGTTGTGCGTTGGGCTACCTGTAGTCCAAGGCCTGATCACCTTTTGCATTGAAGATTTGGGCCTACACTCCACGAGGGTTCCGTGGGCCCGCTCCTAGCATTTCCACTTGAGGCTCCTTCGCAATCCCTGATCCGCTGACTGGTGTGTCCCCACGAAGGTAACTCTTCTGTTCTGTTTCTTTGGCTATTCTGGTTGCTCCAGATGTGCCCTGGCTCCCCTCCAAAGGCTGAGTCCCTCAGACCTTGCTGGTCTGCACCGAACCCAATCTCTGCAATCTGCGTGGGTTGCTGTTGCCAAGGCTTGTTGGGTCCTATCCTGTATCCAACACTACAGCACTCGACATTCTTTGCATGACTGCTCGAATCCAGCTCCGAGTCATTGTCGATGCCTCTTGGTCCTCATGGCTGAAGAGTTACCTTCACCTTCTTCATCTGAAATCACCTGACATTGGTTGGCATCATCTCCTCGCCTTCCTTGTCACTGGCTAGTGACACAGACTCTATCCCCTCTGCTTTCAGGTTTTTCTAAACTCCGTTTCCAGGCTTGGATCCATCTGGACACTTTTGACTTGGTCGCCTGTAGCACTTTTCCGCAGCTCACCATTGAAAACTACGACGAAACCCGACATCAAAAGACACCTATGCACCCGTCTTCCCTGGGTGAAGTAACTCGAGTACTCTGGTGCTCCTGTGGGTATTGACTCTAGAACTCCCTAGTTTTAAAGGGGTTTGCTCCAAGTCCTCTGCTAAGTGTCCTTTCTTTGTAATTTTCCAACCGCGACGTTCCCTATAGAAGTAAATGGTGATTCACTGCTGTGTTTAGACACTGCACACGTCCCCCATGGGTCCCCTGTGTCACTACCTTCGGTGGCTCCTGGTGGCCCCAGCGGTTCTACAGGCTCTAGGCCTTCCAACTATTACAGTTGTGGTTCTTATACCAATTTTTTTAGTACATGGTTTCTGAGGCCCCTAGGGCTGAACGTATACTGTGCTAATTTACTGGGTGCTAAATAAGTTTAACTGATGGACTTCTGCCACTAGCCTTATAAAGAGACTAGAGTGGGGTGTTTAGAATATGTACATATATTTTATATATATACCTGGTGTGGTTCTCCTTTCATTTGGCCATTCACAAGATTATAGACTGGTAAAACAAGCTGCTTTACATTCCTTCAAGACTTAGCCTGAAGGCTGCTCTCCACAGCTACCACTAGGATAGCTTTCTATTTAGGTTGTCCTTAAACCTACCATCAATAATGGTCGTTTGGACTGGTACAAGGTGCCCACTAGAATAATAGACAGCATATGCCAGGCCAACTTCTCACATTGGTGTGCAGCATGTGGGATTATAGCGTGCCATTGTTTTACCAGATAATCTCAAGTGTTTGATCATTTAAAAACCACTAAAGGTACCAGAGGTACATATAATACAAGCTTGAATACAGTAAGTTCTACTGAACTTAGAGTTGCGTGTCAAGGTCTTAAGCACACCCTTTCTACAAATCAAGAGAGTCCAGTAGGTACCCAACGAGAGTAGTTAGTGCATACACCACACCTCACTAGTTATGACTTAGTGTGTCTCTGCCAGATGTCAGTATGTTACTGACATCTAAGTATGACACATTGCCTTTCTCTGAGTTAAGGGCTCTGTGTACACTTAGACAACTGAAGACTGGCAAAGGTGCCAACACCCAAGGGCCTCAGAGAGGTATTGCTGTTAGATGACCTGAAGAAGGCTTCAGAGCATGAAAGGATAGGCAGGCGGGTGGGAGCAGCAGAGGAGGAACATCCCAGTGGTCCAATCCCACAGGATTCAGACTCTGATGCTGACCAGGAGTTTGACAATTAACTAGACCTGGACAATCCAGCTCCAACTGGAGATGAGAAGGCCAGCAAGGCCCTCTCTTTGTCCCCCTAGGAATAATTGGTGGTGTGCCTAGAAGGCCCAGATCACCATCAGTGGAATCTGATCATTTTGACATATCATAGAGACCTCTGTCTCTTCTCATAGGAGGGACACCTCCCAGGAGAACAGAGAGCATCACGTGAGAATGGAAGAAGCTCAGCTGAGGATAAGGAGACAGAAAGTAGCCTTAGAAAGGGAGTCCCCTGTGCTTGAAAAAGCAAGAAGAAAGATGGGACTAGAATCCCATGGTGGCAGCAACTTCCCTAGTGTTAGGGAAAGGTCTTATGACCATAGAAACTTAAAAAAGATTGTCCCACCCTATCAGAATGGGGATGACATCCACAATGGATAACTGCACTGGAAAGGGCCTGCAAAGTACAGAGGGTCCCCCAAGAGCAATGGGCAGCAATCTTGTGGCTCTCCTTTGCAGACAAAGGTAGAAGAGGAAGCTGATGGTTACAAAGGCCTGAAGAGTGCTCTCATAGATGGGGTTGGCCTAACCACTGAGCAGTATAATATACAGTTCAGAGATACCCAAAAGGCACAGACACAGGACTGGGTTGACTTTGTTGATTGTGCTATTACGGCTATGGAATGCTACTGGGCAATAAAGTGTGTAATCATACAGGATTGTATAACTTGATCATGAGGGAGCAGATCCTTAATACCTATCAGAATCAGCTGTTGAATCAGCACCTGGTAGACTCTGATCTGACCTCTCCCCAAAAATTGGGAAAGAAGGCAGACAAATGGGTCAAGACCGGGGTGAAGCAGAAGGTACAGAACCAAGTAGGTGACCAAAAGAAGCCAGAACCTAATGAGGGTGGGGAGAAGGGTAAACACCAGAAGTCTTCACAGGGTCCCCAAAAGGCTTCTAATGGTGGGGTTTCCCAATCTTCCAAGAAAGGAAAAGGCCAAAAGTAACCATGGTGTAAAATCTGTAAACAGAATAGCCATTGGACTAGTGATTGCACCAAGAAAGATGCAACTCCAGCCACCATTGCCCCTAAGGCAACAATCCACCCTAGTTCAGCTTAAAATCGTGGTACTCAGCAAAAGGGTCTAGTAGGGTTAACCCTGGGTACTGAGATGAGCTCTGGCCTAGTCAGAGTTCCAACTCAGGCTGTGTTAGTCTGTGATGGAGGCATGGATATGTCCTCCTCTGTGAGTCCCAGTAATCTGGGCAAGTACAGGCAACAGCCTTAATAAAGGGAAAAGAGGCTTTGGCCTACAAGGACACTGGGGCAAGTGTCATTATGGTGACACAAGACCTTGTGGACCCTGAACAAATCATACTTGGTGGACTTTACTAAGTGACCAATGCTAGCAATGTCAGGACTAACCATGCCCTGGCAGTTGTTAAATTCTCCTGGGGAGGGGTAACTGGCCTTAAGAAGATTGTGGTAAGGGCAGACCTCCCTGTTGAATGCTTGTTTGGCAATGATTTAGAGACTTCAGCCTGGTATGAAGTGGAGTTTTGGACCCATGGTGGACCTAGGAACTCCCAGGAGCCCCCATAGGGTGCTTCATGTCAACAGACTGAAACCATATGTTGCCAGGGCAGACATGGGCTTGCTCATGGCTACTGATGAGGGACAGGAGGAGGAGAGTGACCCTCTCCCTGACCTGCTCTCACAGAACCCTGATGATGGGTCAGTGGATGGTGTAGCCTTGGCAGGCAGCCTCACTGCTCAGCAGCAAACTGATTACAGACAAGTTCTCAGTCAGTTTAGACATATGTACCCTCTGACTCCAAGTCAGACCACCGGGTGCACTCATGAAGTGGACACTGGGGACAGTCTGTCTGTTAAAATTAAGATTTACAGGCAACCTGATCATGTCAGGGACTGTGTCACGACAGAAGTCCAGAAAATGTTGGATTTGGCAGTCATTGAACCCTCAGATAGCCCTTGGGCTAGTCCAGTGGTGTTGGTACCAAAGACTCACACCCAGGGACTTAAGAGAGAGATGAGGTTTTGCGTTGACTACAGAGGTCTCAATGCAATCACTAGGACTGATGCCCATCCAATTGCCGAGCAGATGAGCTCATAGATACTTTGACCCCAGCCAAGTTTCTTAGCACATTTGATCTTACAGCTGGCTACTGGCAGATCAGATTAGCTGATGATGCAAAGCCAAAAACAGCATTTTCAACCCCTAGTGGGCACTATCAATTTGTGGTTATGCCCTTTGGTCTGAAGAATGCACCTGCCACTTTTCAAAGGTTGGTGAATACAGTCCTAACAGGCCTGGAAGACTACTGTGCAACCTATCTTGATGATATTGCTGTCTTTAGCTCCACCTGGGAGGATCACCTGGTCCAACTGAGAAATGTTTTGGAGGCCCTGCAAAAGGCAGGCCTAACTATCAAGGCTACTAAGTGCCAGATAGGGCAGAATTGGGTTGTGCACTTGGGCCATCTTGAAGTTGGCGGCCAGGTTAAACCATTGCAGAGCAAAATCCAGACCATCATGGACTGGGTTGCTCCCACTACCCAGACTCAGGTCAGAGCATTCTTGGGCCTGACTCAGTACTACAGAAGGTTTGTCAAGGGGTATGGATCCATTGTGACACCCCTGAATGATACAACCAAAAGACCAAAAGCAGCAGACAAGGTCAAGCACAACGGATCTTAAAGTTCTTGAGGTTAGGTGGTGCAATCTCTTCCAACATCCGCTGCAGTAGGATGTACAATTTACCACAATGCAAAGAAACAAAATGGAAGGTGCACTCAAATGAAGTCAATAGGGAAAGTAATTTTTAAGTATCTTCTTCTTTATTCAAACAGTGTTCATGAAGCAAAGGCACAGCCAACGCGTTTCGTTCCCATTTTTTGCCTTTAGGAACTTCGTCAGGGCTGTATAAATTATATATACATCAATATACATTCAACATGACACATGTGGACAAAAGTAATCACAACACTAGAATAAATATGACTAACCCAACAAACAACAACTAACGCAGAGTACAATACAAAATTACATATCACCAATTAAAAAATGCTATAACACATCATGATGTACATTGTGTTTACAATCATTTGTGGCCTAAATGATTGTAAACACAATGTACATCATGTGTTATAGCATTTTTTAATTGGTGATATGTACTTTCTCTATTGACTTCATTTGAGTGCACCTTCCATTTTGTTTCTTTACACCCCTGAATGACTTAACTTCTACAAGAATGCCTAAGAAAGTTCAGTGGACAATTAACTGTCAAAAGGCACTTAATGACCTGAAGCAGGCCATGTTCACTGCACCAATTCTGCAAAGTCCTACCTCCTCCAGAGAATTCATTGTCCAAACAGATGCATCTGAGTTGGGGGTAGGGGCTGTGCTATCAAAATTACATAAGGAAGGTCAGGACCAGCCAGTAGCTTTTATTAGCAGAAGGCTGACCCCATTAGAGAAACGTTGGTCAGCTATTGAGAGAGAGGCCTTTGCTGTGGTTTGGGCTCTGAAGAAGCCAAGGCCATACTTGTTTGGCACTCACTTCACTGTTCAAACTGACCATAAGCCCCTCTTATGGCTACAACAGATGAAGGGTAAAAACCCCAAACTTTTAAGTTGGTCCATTTCCCTACAGGGGATGGACTATACAGTGGAACATAGACCTGGGAGTAACCATGCCAATTCAGATGGGCTCTCCAGATATTTCCACATAGAACATGAAGACTCAACTGGTCAAGGTTTGTTTAATGTCCTTGCGTTCAGGGGGGGGAGGGTTGTGTAGGAGAGTAGAATCTGCTTACTATGGTTACCCTCTCTTTTTGCTGGTGTTTCACTATTTCTCATCTTTAGTCTAGCTGGGGCCCTGCTCACCAGGACCCCAGCCTAGCTGCTTTCTCTCTAAATTGATTACATGTACATTAGGTACACTTCAGATTGGTTACTCAGGGTTACCCTTGTGAGTCCCTAGTATATGGCACCTTAGGTACTGAGGGCATAGGTACCCCAGAGGCCTACAAGGGGCTGTAGTATGTATTATGCCACCCCTGGGAAGCCTTCCAAAATGGCACCACAGTTCTGCTACAGCAGCCTGGGTAAGGTGGTGCTTGCACCCCTTACTAAGATATAGGCTACCTATATCTATCCTTAATCACTGACACATATAAACCAATAAGTCAGTCCAATGGCAGGCCTTATCAATCCTGAAGGCAAAGTGCTTGGTTTTGTGTGAGAGGGTGTCCATGCATGAGCAGGACCCTTTGCAGCTTTCAGAATCTATTCTCTGTAGCTGTTCTGTGATGCAGCCAGACCATTTACTCTAAAGTGCATTATAACCTTGCGGTAAATGATAACTTTGGGATGTCTGCATGAAAACATGTCATGTTTGGTGTTGAACACTTTGGAATCCTACCACCCACCCCCCTGCCAGTTCTGGTGGTGGGGGTAGAACTCCACCCTTCTAGAGGGAGAAAACATTTGCATACTTACCTGACCAGTAATAGTTTAAAAGAGCCACAGCATCACTAAATCGATGCTGCAGCCACAGATACGAGTCTGACCTCCCGCTGCTGGACGAAACTCCGGCAGGGGAGGTCTGGACGATCGGTTTCCTGTCACAGGGAGGTGTAACCACCTCCCCAGACAGGCTTTAGTATACTGGGGCTGGGTGGGTGCATTCAGTGAATGCATTTCAGACAGTGCAGGTGGCACACTTGGTGTCCCTGTGCATATCCCAGTTCAAAGCGGTTGCAGGGGTGCCCATCCCCTGCTCTGGCGTGAAACTGGACAAAGGGAAAGGGGTGTAATCACCCCCTCCCTGGATCCACCCACAGGTGGGTCCCTAGAGTAAGTCCAACCCCTAAACTTAGTATAAGTATAGAAACCAGTCCTTAGGACTTTAGATTACCCTCAATGAAACTCTGCTACATATATCCTGGAACTTCGACATTCTATTTCGACTAAAAGATGGAAGAATCTCTCTTCGGGTCAAGGAATGATTCCCCTGTTCAAACAGGCACCAAAGAAGCATCTTGCCGTTCTGCGTTTCCAAGGTTTCTGCTGGATCCCGCCGGATTTGGGACACAGGACACAGACTTCCAGACATCTCCGAGGTGGACATGAGATCCCAGCAAAGCTGAGACCTGCAGCCATCATGAGAGACGTGGGACCGGAACTCCTGCACACTGTGCACATTTGCTAGTGCATCACCTTCCCGAGCTTTCCCAAATTTGTGCGTTGGGCTACCTGTAGTCCAAGCCCGAGCACCTTTTGCACTTAAGATTGTGGGCCTACACTCCACGAGTGTTTAGTGGGCCCTCTTTTAGCATTCCCGCTCAAGGCTCCTTCGCGATCCCTGGTCCGTTGACTGTGGGTCCCCACCGAGGTAACTCTTCTGTTTGTTGGGCTTTCCTGTTTGCTCCAGACTTGCCCTGACTCCCCTCCAACGGGTGCGTCCATCAGACCTTGCTGGTCTGCACCAAAGCCAATCTCTGTTTTCTGCAGGGGTTACTGTTGCAAAGGCTTGTTGGGTCCCATGCGGAATCTGACACCGCAGCACTCAACATCCTTCATGGGACAGCTCGAATCCAGCTCCTGGTCATTGTCGACGCCTCCTGGTCCTCGTGGCTGAAGAGTCAAGCTTCACCTTCTTCTCCTAAAATCACCCGACTTTGGTTGGCATCATCTCCTCACCTTCCTGGTCACTGGCTAGTGACCCAGACTCTGTCCCCTCTGCTTTTAGGTTCTTCTTGACTCCGATACAGGCTTGGATCCATCCGGACACTTTCGACTTGGTCGCCTGCAGCATTTTTCTGAAGCTCGCCATTGAAAACGACGACGAAACCCGACATCAAAAGACACCTATGCACCCAGCTTCCCTGGGTGAGGTAACTCGAATACTCCAATGCTTCTCTGGGTATTGACTCTAGAACTGCCTAGTTATAAAGGGGTTTGCTCCAAGTCGTCTGCTAAGTGTTCTTCCTTTGCAATTTTCCAACCGCAATTCTCCCCTTTAGAAGTAAATGGTGATTTGCAGCTGTGTTTAGACACTGCGCGCGTCCCCCGTGGGTCCCCTGTGTCACTACCTTGGGTGGTTCCTGGTGGCCCCAGCGGTTCTACAGGCTCTATGCCTTGCATATATGTCAGTTGTCGTTCTTATACCACTTTCTTAGTATGTGGATTCTGAGGCCCCTAGGGCTGAACGTATACTCTGCTAACTTACTGTGTGCTAAATAAGTTTATCTGATGTACTTTTGCCTCTATCCTCATAAAGAGACTAGAGGGGTGTGTTTAGAATAAATCCATACATTTTATATATATACCTGGTGTGGTTCTCCTTTCATTTAGTCCTTCGCGAGATTATAGACTGGTATATCAAGCTGCTTTGCATTCCTTCAAGACTTAGCCTGAATGCTGCTCCCTGTAGCTAGCCCTAGGATAGCTTTCTATATGGGTTGTCTTTAAACCTACCACCAATAAGGGTCATTTGGACTGGTACAAGGTGCCCACTAGAAAAGTGGACAGCCTATGCCAGGCCAACTTCTCACAGGGGTCGCACACACAAACAAACACTCACATGAAGACACTCTTGTACACCCTAAAACTTGTTTTGATAAAAATGCTCCTTTGTCAGTTGAGGTATCTTACCTAATAAAAGATGTTGATAATTACCCAACTCAAAGCTGCCCATTTTATCGACCTCAGAAGAATGGAAAAATTAGTGCACCTGCCGGGATTCAAACACAGATCCCTGCACAAAGAAACACTCATATGGGCACACGCAAATGCTCATATGTACATTCACACACTCATGTGCACATACATGGACACCAACTTGCATGCACACACACTTTATTCCACACTCACATGCAGACATATGCACTCATGTTGACACACATATTCACACTCATATGCAGGTCATCAATGCGAATTCTGACAAGACTGATTGAGCCTTCTATATCAACAGTTGGGAAATTGAGTCCCTTGAGTAGGTAATAATAAAACTGTTATTTAAAGTGCCTAGAAATGGCAGAGGTGTGATAAGAAGTGCTGATAATTAATTATACATTGCTCGTATCATAGCGCTTTACTGGTCACTGCTGCTAATTAATTGTGCATTGCTCGCATTATCGTAGCGCTATACTGCTCACTGCAACTAATTAATTAATTGTGCATCGCTCGCATTGCTTCTTGAATTTATTTGTGCCTGATTGTGCCGGTGCCACTGCCCATATCATAGCGATATTCCACATTGTGCCCCAATCTCGTCCTGTTTCGCTTTTGTTTTTGCTGCCATCTTGTTGTTGTGCCTCCTAGCCCGTCTCTCCACCCCGCTCCCGCCTCCCAGCTGCTCCTCCCTCGCTCCGCCCCCCTCCACCATCCACTTATGACAGATGTACCTGCGCGCAGCGGCCACGCCCTATGCGCGCCGAAGGCGCGCCAAAGGTAAGCCCGTCTACGCCGGTCCGCGCCTGGACCGTGCCCAGCGCCAGGCCCCCTGGTCCCCGCAAAGTCCACCCCACCCGCATAATGTACGACGCCGCAACCCTCTCTTCACTCAACTCCAGCCGTCTCCCAATCTGCCACCAAGCCGCCCCGGGACACACCCATGGACCCTTCACCTGCCACTCCTGCAAGTTCGACTGCATCAGGACCCAGACTAAATCCACAAATGCCAAACAGAGCTCCGTCACTAACCACCTGAAATGCATCCTGCTTAACACCCTGCTAAGTCCACAAACACACCACTGAACTATGGAACCTTCTAGACACCACAAAGCCGGACGTCGCCTTTCTTACAGAAACCTGGATGAACGCCTCATCAGCGCCCGACATCGCCATAGCTATCCCGGATGGTTACAAAATCATCCGAAAGGATTGCATCAACCAAACAGGAGGAGGCATAGCCATCGTCCATAAGAACACCATCCACATCACAACCAGTTCCGACGACAACCTCGCAGCCGCCGAACACCTTCACTTCCAGATTCACACGGACTCTAAGACCACACTCAGAGGCACCCTCATCTACAGACCACCAGGACCCCGCACACAATTCAGCGAAGACATCACAGACTTCATCAGCCCACACGCCCTCCCCTCCGAGGACTACATTCTGCTAGGGGACCTCAACTTCCACCTGGAAAAGAACAACGACAGCAACACCACCACCCTTCTGGACAACCTCGCCAATCTCGGACTCAAACAACTGGTAAACACCCCCACCCACTACGCCGGACACACGCTCGACCCAATCTTTTCCTCCAGCAAGCACATTTCCTTCAATCACGCCACAGGACTCCATTGGACGGACCACAGCTGCGTCCACTTCATCTTCAGAAAGACCACGACCCACCACCACCCACAACAAATCCCCCGTAGAAACTGGAAAAAAATTACCACCGACCAGCTCACCACATCGCTATACCAAAACCCTCCCGCCAAATCATTGGACCCAAATCAAGCAGCCATCAACCACACACAATGGATCACCCACATCGCTGACGAATTAGCACCATTGAAAAACCATCAAAACAAGCCAGGTAGCAAAAAAGCCCCCTGGTTCAATGACGACCTTAAGAAATCCAAAAAGACCTGTTGCACCCTCGAGAAAGCCTGGCGAAAAAACCCAACCACAGACAACATGACCGCCCTCTAGGACGCCACCCGCAAACACCATCAGCTGATCCGATCCACCAAGAAATCAGCATTTAAGGATCGACTCGACAACAACGCCCACAACAGCAAGGAACTCTTCAACATTGTCAAAGAGTTTACCAATCCCAGCGCCGGTACCAACGACATCACTCCCTCTCAAGACCTCCGTGACTCTCTAGCCTCATTCTTCCACAGCAAAATCACTGACATACATAACAGCTTCGGCGACCAGTCCACCCCCCCTACCTCCGAACCGAAGCCCCCCACCACCACACTTTGCGCCTGGAACCCAATCAGCACTGAAGACACCATCGCTTGATGAACTCCATCCACTCCAGATCGCCAACCGACCCATGCCCCCACCACAATACCGGATAAAAGTGGTTTGGAGAAAGTCCATGAGGAAAAAGTTTTTGCCTTTTTGCTCACTATCGTGTTTTCGGGGGCCTGTTTGGGGGCTTCCTGGTGTTTGTGGGTGGGTTTCGGGGTATTGGATCACTGCTGGCACAGTCTAATGTTGATTGCATTTGTTTTCCAGGACATCCATGGTGGAAAAGTGGAGTTATGACCTAGCTGCACAGCGTGTTTGGACAGAAGGCCGAAAAATATTGTAAATATGAGATTTTCCATTTTTGCTTTTTGCCTGTTTGGGGGTGTTGTGCTTTTTTGCGGGTGGGTTGACGGCTCTGGGGCCATTGCTGGGAAGGTCTAATACCGGATAAAAGTGGTTTGGAGAAAATCCATGAGGAAAATGTTTTTGCCTTTTTGCTCACTATCGTGTTTTCGGGGGCCTGTTTAGGGGGCTTCCTGGTGTTTGTGGGTGGGTTTCGGGGTCTTGGAGCAACTCTGGGTATGGATACTTTTCATTGCAAGAGGTTTGAAGCAAATCCATGGTGGCCAAGGGGAGTTAGGGCCTAGCTGCAGAGCGCGCGTGGAGTGATTTTGGAAATTTGCCTGAAAATGACTAAGTCCCCATTTTTGTAGTTTTGCTTTTTGGCTGTTTGGGGGTCTTCTACTGGTTTTCGCCTGGGTTGACGGCTCTGGGGCCATTGCTGGGAAGGTCTAATACCGGATAAAAGTGGTATGGAGAAAATCCATGCTGAAAAGCGTTTTGGCACATTAACTTAGGGCTCGTTAGGGTTAGCACTAACAGCAGGATTGCATGTGTTTCGGGGTGTTCTAGATTTTTGCTACTGAGTTCTGGGGTCTTAGAGCACTCGTGGGAATGTGTAATTTTGGTTGCAAGTGGTTTGAAGAAAATCCATGGTGGGAAAGGGGGGATTTGGCCTAGTTACAGAAAGCGTTTGCCACTATTCTTAACTTAGGCCTCGTTAGGGTTAGCAGTATTGTATTGCATGTTTTTGGGCGGAGGGCTGTTTGTGGGGGGGTTTGCGAGTCTTGGAGCGATGCTGGGTATGGATACTTTTGCTTGCTTGCAAGTGGTTTGAATTAAGCATAGGCGGAAAGTCAGTTCCGCTCGCGGATTTTGCGGATTTTCAGTAAATTCGCAAACCGCGAACGCTCGCGAATTTACCGAAAATCCGCAAATTCGCACGCAGCGGATTTTTTTTTCTTGGTGATACAATTTTGCGGCGTGCGGCGTTCACTTACCGTCATTCAGCGTTTGCTGAGTTGTTTTTCTCGATATTTTGCGAGTGCTTCGCCATTTTGGATCTTGCTTCGGGATCCCGCGGGAGTTTGGCGACGCATCGCGAGAGTTCGCAATTGCGAACATGTATGTGCAGGGGGCAGCAACAATCTTGCACACGCGAAATTACAAAATTTGCAATTCTGCACAAGAATTCCACTAGCAAGCAGCATAGACCTTCTGAAAATGATGATTTTTATCAGAATAATTCCTCAGGTTGACATTTGCCTGCACTTTTTTGGATTTGAGGCCTTTTGACTCTCATTGGGTCACTTTTAGATTAGAAATCACCTTTCATAAGTAAGTTTGTTTGGGGCATTACAGTTGCTGTTCTGCAGAAAGCACACAGCAGGTGAAAAAGTTCACTCATCATTAGTAACCATTCCCTGTAGAACTTCCTGGGGGCCCCCTCCAGAGTTCAGTTGCCTATGTTTTTTTGGGGCATTACAGTTGCTGTTCTGCAGAAAAACGAATTTTGCAAACTGAAAGCATTCAGCAGGTGCAAAAGTTCAAACTCATCATTAGTAATAGTAACCATTCCCTGTAGTGCTTCCTGACTGGGGCCCCTCCAGAGTTCAGTTGCTAGTTGCAACAGTTGTATGATCCTGCTCTGATCCTCACAGCAGGCTCATAGAATAGCTACAAGTAGGCCACAAAGGTCCTGGAAAAAGAAATTGCACTGCAACAGAAAGCAAATTACAGATAAGGAAGCAGGTGCCAGACTGGAATTTTAAAACAGTGACACATTAATAAATCAACTCCAAATTAATTCATGTCAGTTGAAGCAGGGCAGGTGTGCTTGCTTCCCCCCCCCCCATAATCTACAGTGATGATGAACCAGAGGGTGGCATTGATGTACCAGAGGGTGGCATGGGTGAAACAGAGGGTGGCAGTGGTGAAACAGAGGGTGCTGGGAACCTGTGATGATGAACCAGACATAGAAACAACATAGTCGCGACCGGTGCGAGCCGACAAGTAAGTTCGCAATTGCGAACTGGTACAAAACCCTCGCGAACTGGCAGAAACCCTTGCGAACACAAAAAAAGAAAAAAATCCGCAAATTCGCGCAAATTCGTGGATTTTGCGGATTGCGAGTTCGCAAATACGCAAATTCACGAACGCCAGATTCACAAAATTCGCCCATGCTTAGTTTGAATACAATCTACGTGGGTAAGGGGGGATTTGGGCCTACTTTACTTTCAAAGTACGTTTTGTCACCACTTTTCTACTAGGCCTCGTTTTTTGAGATCTGATTGGGGGTCTTCTACATTTTTGCGACTGGGTTTAGTAAGGGTCTGGGAGCACTGCTGGGAAGGTCTAATTTTGTTCTAAAACACAGTTTACAGTACACCTAGCTTGAGGGTAAAGATCTGCTAAATTAATTAGCCCATACTTATTTATCTTTCAAAAGGAGACTCAGACAGAGTACGCACTTTCAAAAATATTGTACTGTCTATTAGGAAACTCAAAGTGTGACTTTTTGCACTACACAGCGTGCATACCTTATATTTATTTGTCAGTGGTGTTCTAATATCACTTCCTGTTTTTCCATCAATAATTACAGGCCGGGTTTCAGTCTGTGCAATGGGAAAAAAAGGATGAAGTCAGGCTTCACGTTAGCGAGCCGCAATTCAGCATCCTCCAGGAAGGCGGTGGACAGGGTGTCTTCTGGTAACCAACATTGATGGACGGAGCGTCAGCTGGAATGGAGGAGTCCCGCTAATAAGAGGAATGGTTTGATGCATGCAACTTACCGAATTCAACAGGACAACTACAACAACATGCAGATACAGTATCGGTTCTTTTCTAAATATCTTTTAAGTAATGTTATTGCTTTGAACTTCTATGAGTGTGACTCTGCATTTCTTTGATCTCTGCTTCTAAATTCATCCCTACAGCCATTCTATAGGTTTTACTTGTGCTATTTTTTAAACCTAATTTAATGTAAGAAGCGTTTCTCTGAGTGCAGAGATAGGCAAGTGAAAACGCATAATTATTACTGCAGCCATGTACTGTTTCATTCTTTCATTCACGGTTGTCGAAAGTACTACTTACTTTTCAGTATCCATGCATGTAGTACTGCATGCACCTCCTTTATGTGACTTAAAAGATTTATGGTTAGCTTTGTACCCAAAGATTTCTTTATCTTCAATTATTGTTTGTCCATGCTGTGCTTTTTTTTCTTCTCTCAACAAAACTTTCCCAAAATCCCCCATTCCCGTCCATTTTCCAAACCCTAACCCTCTTCCCCCGGGCTGTGTGGTTTTGATTGATGTGTGACTAAATGACAGCAATAATTCCACACACTTGCTGAGGAGGATAAGGTCATAGCAACAGGCTGGTGAAGGAATCCGAGGATGTATTCTATTCTTACTCAGCTTGACACTCAGTCACTATTGGCAAATGAAAGCAGATTTTCATGTGCGCCATCAACTTGATTGGTCATCAAGAACATCCTCTTCCTAGGCGTGGCAAATTATTACGCTGCTGTTTCCTTCACCTTCGGTACTATTTCTTGTAGTAGTAGCCAATGTCAAAAAAATTCAACGCAAGTACTAGTTATACTTTCAATACTTTACCATTTGTTAGGCTACATTGTGGCACTGTTCTAGTGTACTGTCACCTGCTATATTCTCTATCGTACCGTTCTAATGCTACGGTAAGGACAAACAAGGTTTCATTTTCTTTTTTTTCAGATGCTGCAACTGCCACTGTGTAACACCACAAGTACCACCGCAATGATGACATTTCATCCACCCAGGATTGCCAACCTTAATCGCCATTTTGCGTGCAGCCAGCCCTGGGCCTAGCCCTATTTCCAACCACAAATTACAGGTAAGATAAGTGTTTGGGGGGAGGTAGTATAATGGAGTATTAGGACTCAGAGAGACGAGAGACTGACGGTCCTAGGACTATTGAATTCACTTACTCTGTGAGAGGCACTTAGTTTTGAAAACATTTGGGCCATTAGTACTTACACAACTTGAATCAAGATGCCACTTAAGTTTCTGGACTGTTAAACCCCCACCCACCAGCCTCAAAAGCAGTAAAAAACACGTATGCTAAGATAAAGTTTAAGTCCCTAACTTAAATAATCTCCCGCAAAACCCAAAGAACCCCAACGAATGTCCCTGAAAACGAAGTCCAAAAAAGTCGAAAACCCAACTCCCAATTCCCACCCCCCAGAAGTCTTTAAAAAAGGGGCAAGGGACAATCTCCTCCTACTGCTGGTTGCTGTTGACTTTTCGGGCCAGGTCGGCATGCTCCTTGCGGAGAGTTTCGAGCAGGGTTTTGGTGTTGAGGAGCTCCTGCTCGAGGTAGGAAACCCTCAGGGAAAGGCGGTGCATCCTTTTTTTGTAACTGCTGTGGGGGGCAGCTGATTTCTTTGCTGCTCGGCGGTGGCGGGATGCTGCGGTACCCCGGCTCCGTACCGCTGGAGACCTGCTGCGCTGACTGGCTGACCCAGGGAGCGCGGAGGAGGATGCAGGTGTCGTCGTGGATGTTGTTGGTGTACTAGTCTGCATGTCCTCCTCCTCCTGGGCCGCCAGCCGCCGATATTCGGCGACAGTGGCCTCCAGCCTCCGTTGCCGGGCCCTTTTAGCCAGCTCCTTCCGGGTTGGTTTGGAAGGAGCATCTATATGAAGAAAGAAAGACATAGTCTGTAACCAATGCTCTTTAAGATTAACACAAAATTATTCAGCAGAAAGTTGTGTTCCAGTAGAACTAGCAACTTGCAAGCACAGTACATAACTATTGTGGCCAGTATCTATCTAACCTCTCACTTCTTCATCCTTGCTCTAACATTAGTGGGAGTTTAAGGAATCAATTCTACGAGCACTATGGACTCACTCCATTAGAGTCGACTATGACAGTACACCACTCTTATTCTTATTCTTCTCTCTTGTTTACCAAAATTGGTACGTTAACTTCTGCAAGCCGGCATAATGCCAGTGCAGTCAACTTGCACCCGAGAAAAACAGACGCCCGCCATGATGAGTGAGACAGACTTGCGTTACTGTACCAGTCCAGTACATGCAGGTGGTGATGCTCTTACTTTTCTATTACGGGTGGCACTGAGAATACTCTGTTACAAGGGCTACTGCTTAATTAATGTAACTTTCACCCTACAGTGCCAATGAATACTAGAAAAGGAAAATGAAGAAGATAAATAATCTGATTATCTATCACTGCACATGGTATGTATTTGCTTACATATGGGATGACTTTAGGTGCTTTGCTTTTTATTGAGTGAACAGTGATACATCCACACATGAATGACCAAGTTCTACTAAACTTATTAACAGAGGTAGTGAGTGGCCATCGTAATAGCCGGATATATGCTGTGCTTGCAATACAAACTACTGCTACTATTCATGGTGTATTCGGACAAAATTACAACTTCTTTTCCTTGCCTTTCCTACACTGGGACGGACGTGCGGGTGAGGCGTTACATGCTCTTCAAAGTAACACTTAGTTCATCCAGTGACCGTCTACTCTCTCTAGATACACATATGCTACCTAAGAGTCAGATAGTACCATGATCCAGGCATCCATCCATTCCAACTATATGTCAATCATTCTTCTTCATGTCTCTCATCTGGACAAACCTTACGTTTTCTCACGGGGAGCACACTATGCAGTCTGCAATCTCAATAAGTAAGGAATATAAGAGCTTACCACTGCCCGCCACTACCGTGGCAACCCGCACAGCAGTTTATTGGTCCAGCACTTGCACCGCCTCCTCCCCAGAGCTTTCCTCCTCCACCTCCGCGCTGGGCCCAGCACCAGATGTGCCACCTACAAAGTACATTTAAGAATGTTTGATGTCATAGACATACACCACTCACTAGTATTTTGTCTAGGAATGAAATGAAGAAATGTGAATACAGAAACCAATCTAATAATTTGTGACTGTCTACTCTAAAGTAAAAATGTCCCTTTTTCCAGGGAAGGGTGTTGTCTTGCTGCACTTTTTGGCACAACTGATGAATGCTTGCTTTTTAACACGCACCATTTTTCTCATAACAGACAGAAGCTTCACTTCTAAGAACAAATCATCATCACCACTTTGACAGAGGGACCAACAATTCAGCACCAAAAAGAAAAATTAAAGGTCAAGCCAGGTGAGGGCTCGGCTCGCCCACAATAAATGTGTGAAATAAATCACTATAAGTACTTTTCCATTTTTAATCAACCGCTTGAATTTTATGACAAGCTTTATTTTAATAAATATTTTTACTTTTAATAAAGCTTTAAAACTTAAATAGACTCTGTTGTTTTTGGTCAAGAGTGAATGAGCAAAAGGTTTTGCAATTTGCAAGCATGAGTCCGTGCCTCTGACACTTCTGGACTCTGACTCCGTACTCTTGTCCTGCGTTGGATAATCATCATTGGGGATCAATCATCGATGAATTCGGGAGCTAAATGACTCTGCCACACTATCTAGTCAGTAAGGAGATTGGGGATTCTTCAAAGACTGATATCACTGAGGTATGTGGAAAGTCTACCTGCGCCTATTATAATTGATAAACAATGCACTATTTAGTGTCCATAGTTCTGTTTGTGCAGATTTGTCCCTGCAACAGTAGTAGTATGGATTGTCCTCCTATCCAAACCAAAAGTAAAGTAGTATCTTATTCTTTCTTGGTGGTCATTCACCTTTTTATTGTTGGTAATTGTCAAAGCATAAACATTTAGAAGACTTGAAAAGACATTAAGGACAATACCAGAGGACTGCACTCAGTGCATAGAGCTATTGCTGACTAGAATGGGAGTCCAATGGAATTGGCAAATGTGCAATCTTAGTTAGCTACACAGACAGACTAATAAGAATAATCTAGTAATACCACACGGAGTCATAGTCGAGGCAGGATAAGAATTTAGATACAGTCTACAAGAAGATCAAAGACGATTTAGAAAAAATCGAATGAGGAACGCTAGGAAAAAATAGGTACTCTATATTAAAATTAAAACTTACCGGGGCCAGCAAAGGAGCCCTCGCCTGACCGATCCTGGCCTTGTTCAGCAGCACCAGCCTCCTCCAATGTACTCTTGCCCCTGGAAGGAGCTGATGTACAACATGAAAGAAAGAAAGACCCGAAAACATGGATGATTGTTGTCAACCAAATCAAACATTACAAAAGAACAATAACAAAATATTTTGGCGAAATAGCAAATAGACAACTATTCCACGGGATATATATTGACCTATCTCATGTGGTCTACTACGATATTAGTATTGCTTGATTTGCGGACCGTCGACTTGGAAAGTTATGTAACTCACTAAACAAACTCCTAAAAAGGTTCGCCTAGGACTGGCAGACAGCAGTCAGCAGCACGCGAAGTGACAGCCAAACTCCATCGTGATTGCAGATCAGCGACAACACTAAAAAGTTTCCTACTACATTAACCAGTCATTAAAATACTCAAACTATGAATCCACCACCATTATTTCTTCTTATTGCCAGGTGTACAAAGGAAGGACTGGACTTGAGTCTGTAGGGGCAGATTTACAAGCCCCTTGCGGCTCTTTTGCTCCGTTGTTGCGTGACTTTTGTGACGCAGCGGCAGAACAAAAGAGGTGCCATGGTGCGGCGTATATTAACAACGTGACGCATATGGGAGATGCAGATACAAATTGTGATTAGAAAATCACTGAAAGGTGCGCTAATTTTACATGAAACCAACAGGTTTCTCCATACATTTAGTGATGTTTGATTTTCTTTTCCAATAATACAATCACATCATTCTTGAAATCATCATGTGTGTTTATTCATTTCCAAATGATATTCTTTGGCGAGATTAGTAGAAATTCATTTCATTCATGAATATTTCATTGCATTACTTCATGCCCACCCAATGCATTTCGGGTTAAACGAGGTAACCCTTCGTCAGGGGCCTAAAAAATGAAAGCATACAGGACCTTAGCATTCAGCATGCGAACCTTAATTATTACACATAACTACTGCCTTGTTAAATTAAACATGTTGCATGCAAAGTCCTAGAACATTAGTCAACCATATGTAAATAATCATTGGCTATCATTCAGGTAGAAAATAGCGAGATAAGCCTGCAGATTACAACTAAGTATATGTCAAAGGAAAACATAAATCAGTGGAGGTCAAATGAATGAGCAGTCAAGTGAATGGGTTTACGGAATTCATATTACGCGCTTAGAACGGTCAAAGTGATGCAGTGCAAGACATGCGGGTCCAGTAGCGAAAGTAAGAAAAACCGAGTGAGGGGGAAACATAACAAACTTACCGGGAGGGTAACGCACGGTGCTCTCGGAGTTCCGAACGCGGAACCAGTCGCATTAGCTATAGACCAATCAGGTGGCATGTTATAGGTCTGTAGTGTAGTCACGTGATAATGTGGATACAAAGAAAAATGTAAACGAAAAGGGTTAAGGCAAAACGAAAGTAGTGGTAGTGTTTGGGATGTAGAAAGTATAAAATGCCGATTATTGTGATCTACAAACAAAGATGCATATGGGAGATGCATCACGTTGTAAAGCCCTGCGCCATCAGGGGGCGTTCCGGCGCAAGGGAGGGCGTTCCTGCGCAGGAACACATCCTAAAAGTGGCTGAGGGAAATCTACAAGATTTCAATCAGTCACTTTTAGGACAATGATGCGTGACTCAAACCCTGCGCCTGCTTGAAGCAGACGTACGGCTTGACACAGCATTGGGGCGATAGGGCACCCCAGAGCATTGCTGGAGCTGCGCCATCATTGCGATGCAACTCCAGCAATGCGCCGCCTTTACGGCACAGATGCATAACGCTTCGGTGACGTTTTGGGCCCATGGTGCGCCGCATTGTAAATGCGGCGTGTGGAAAATGAGCCCATAATTCTATCGATGCCCAGGCTGCTGGCGCAAACCGCCTCTTAGTTCCCATGTTGAATAATTACCAAATAAAGAGACGGGCGCTGGAAGCAGGAATCAAGAACAGAGTTTTAATTCTCATGAGGAGAGCCAGTCATTTCGGACACGAAACACAGTGTCTTTCGGGAGGTGCTCTAACAAGTGAGCTGAGACTCTTGCTTTTATACCTTACAAAACACTTGATGGTACAATCAGGACAGTATGACGCAAAAGAAAGGCATCCCTATAATCCTCGTCTCAATCCTACCCCACACATGTTCACAATGGGGACCCTTGACCTGCTGATAAGAGGGGAGGGCAATCACGCAGTTGAGTGTTCCGTAGGATGTGTACGCCTGATCATAGCCCAGGGGGTGGGGTGGCTAGGACCAATAGTGGATCCTTTGAAGAGGAGTGACTTCATACAATGAGGGCAGTAAATGGTATCTCCTGGCTTAGGCGATGGCCTCGGACATGTGTGGTCAGCCGGACTCGGGGGAAGGGGTCATCAAAGGAGTGGTATTCATGCCACGTGGACAATCGAGCGCGGAGGGAAGGCTTGTCAACAGAGGGGCATTCATGGAAGGGAAGGAGGTGTTGGTCAGGCGCGGCCGTGTCTCTCAAGGACAGGGCCTTGCGGAAGAAGAGGGTTTATGACTTGCTCATGTGAGGAGAAGGGAGGGGTAGCCAGGGTGGACACAGGGACAGAGTCACGCAGAGAGAGAGAGAGAGAGAGAGAGATCTGATGACCAGTACATGAGAGAGCGGGGGCAGTCAGGTGCAGCTGGGGAGGGCTACGTCAGCCAAGGCGAAGGATGCCTCTTCAAGAGGGAATGGGGGGTTTTGTGCGGGTCAAGCAGGAGAGTCGCCTTTCGCAGCGGGGTCGCACAGGGGGAGAGGGTTTCATGGCCTACGCATAAGAGAGGGGGTTTAGGATAGCGCAGGAGGGAAGCCGGGGATTCCAATGGAAAAAAGGCCATGGTGCCTAGAATGGCTGTACATATGCATATGGGTACGGGCTCTTACTGGCAGGGTGATATGGTCAATAATTTACAGTATCCATGGTGCCCACAGGGAGAGGAGTGGGAGAAGAAGGGGAATGAATGCTGTCTATGTACATCAATTTCTTCAACTTTCACAGTCGCCCCTTTTTACATAACAGCAGTCATTTTTGCAATTGACGGGTTTACAGGCAGACAGGCATCGTTGATGAATTAGCATTTTGTCGATACTAACATGTGGCGTACAATCATAGACAGTTAAGGTGATGGGCAGAATGCAGTACATAGGAAATTACATTTTCGTTGTGTTCCTGACGATTAAACGCACTACATAGCATAAATCTTTCTAACCTAAAAATGTGACCAATGAACGGTTTTGACCAGGTAGTTGAGAGCGGAATTCAGTTCAATACACATGATCTCTTCGTCCCAGTGTCTTTTTATCAGTGAGCCATCACTGGTAGGCTCTAGTCCGTGTACTTTCGTTGGCGCTGTTGAGCACCGGCGGTGGAGCTATGGGTCCAGCTCAGTTCTATCCTTTCGCGTTGCAGGGTGCGGTCAGTCCTCTGCTGTTAGACCACAGTCCTGTTCCCTAAACACTCCGTTTGGCGGCGCCTTATGCTCGGCACCTATAGTTCTGTGGCAACACCCTATTCCCATATGAATGCAGTTCTTTCCTTTGGCAAAAAGTCACGTGGGAAAGAGGGTGAATGTAGAGAGCGGAGTTGGGTCAGAGTTCCTGGGACACACAAAAGGGACCAAGGGAGCAAAGGATAACAAGCAGGCAGGCCCATCAATCGGGCCCAAAGAAGGCGGACGGAGACTCCAGGCACACGTGGGTTAGCAGTCGGAGGGCTTCAAGGCGGCCCGTCATTTTTCATTTTCCACGTTGAAATTGCGGTCTCGTCCCGTATCTTGTTGCTCTGCAGCTCCACCTTTGGTCGAGGTCATACGTGTCCCAAGATCTGCAGTCAGGCTGTACGTCACATCTGACCCGTCTCCTTCGGTGATCGTGAATCTTTGAATGGGTACAAGACAAGGTTTTAGAGAAATGGCAGAAGAAGATATCTACGCATGTGAATTCCTCCCTCAATTCTACGCATTTGAGAGTTTATGCTCATCGGTCACAGTCAGAGGTCTATTACCAGGCAGTGCATGTGTCAGCATTCCTACTGAGTTTATAGCAGGTTTATTCATTGTCCTGTTTATAACTCAAGTGAGGATAAATGAGATTCCCATCAACTGTGCGTTACATCATATTCAACATTACGGAGCATTTCCCTTCAGGACTGGCTAACATTTTCAGACAGGGCGGGGGTGCCATCATCGACAGTCAGGCAAAACAAGATTTTCTCGAGGGTCAACAGCTACTCATGGTTATCATGTTTATATCCGGGACAGCAACTGGGTTCTATCAAAATGGGGCGGGGATGCTTCGGGCGCTTGCGCTTGGGTGCAAAAAGGGGGTGGGGCAATCTGGGCATTGGGGGTTCAATCTAGACGTTGGCGTTCGTCTCTGAAGAACAGACATAAGGTGCCATTGACATACAGTTCCCCTATAAATGGCCAGATTTGGGGGACTTTAGTCGTCTTACTTGTCCTTTCCTTCTCAGCCAATTTAAGTTCATTGATTTTGCAGAAAGGAGAGGCAGTAATATGGCGAGATACAATCATTTTTAGTTTCGGTCAATTTCGCTGAACACCTTCGTGTTCAATAAGTATCAAATCAGACTGGTGCCGGTGGGGCACAATTTTACCAAAAAGAGGGAGAGAAAATAGGAAGACTCTCATAGAGAGTGAGAGTCGTCCGCAATCTAAACGAGCCATTTGGTACACGTATGACATGTAGAGAGAGAGAGAGAGAGAGGGAGAGAGAGAGATAAGGGGGTGGTGAGAGAGAGAGAGAGAGAGAGACGTGTACGAAAATAGGTCATTTAGTGCGCTCACAACACAGAACAGCAAAGGTCAGGTAACACGCAAATACAGACAGAGGGAAGACATAAATCCGTACATTACACACACACAAACTCAGACAGGGAAGACGGCACATGCATTACACATATATAAGACATTCACGACAGGACAGGAAACAACAGGTGGCCAACAAAATCCATATTATATCCTACGTATCTTCACTATCTTATTTATCTATGTGCTTAGCTCTTTCTACCCTTCCCTCCTTTTCCTTCTCGCCAGTTATGTCGGCCAGCGTTCCCAATTGCCAATACTTACACCTCAGTCGTTGGTCGGCCAGAAATTAGCCTGGTCGTGCTATTTACCCATGGTTGGATTTTAAACCATTTTTCAGTTCCTTCCTTTGGTGGGAAGTTCTCCGGGCTGAGGCAACGGCAAGTATTGATCGGGAGAACAGTCGGACAGCTTGGCTACATCTATAAGAGTGCGAAAAAAGGGGGGCAGTGCATTTTGAACACCAGCAACATTTCTAACTTCCCAGACGGGTGGTGCCGTGATAACCCTTACCCGTATATTTTTCTTTGTCCTTTCCCTACCTAGTCAAAACGTCCAGTTACATTATTTAACGCGTCGTTTCTAGTCAATTTTTCGTCATTCAGTACCTGTCCAGTTTCTATGTCAGTCCATCCTCCCAGTTGCTATGTTCTAAGGAGGAACAGTCATGTTTAAGTCTACGTCTTTTAAAAACTTTTATTTGTCATAAGGACCATGCTCATATTCCCTTCTTCCCCTTCTCATTGGCGGTTCGGTCATCGTCCTTCCATACATCAGCCAAGGTTCCGACGTGACCTGCAGAAGGGAGGAGAAAGAAGGGGTGGGGGGGGCAATATTCAAACCTCATCAGCATGCAGTAATCCGGAAATGTTTTTACCTACCACATACTCGACCTATCTCCACGTAGTGCATTCCTCTACCATCACGGCGTTTAAGCCCAGAGGGACCAGTAATGTCAGACAGATAATCATTGACGATCTGCGTATCTACATGAGTTACTTGGTCGTAACCCCTTTTGATCGGGTACAAGGGTGGCGGTCAGGTGGCATTTCTGTGGTGTCGTTTTAGGGCTGCTAAAGCACTTTTCCGGCTGCCTGTGACACATAGTGTGGCTGCTAAATATCGGGTCCCTTTTAACCTTTAGCCTTCATCATACTTTCTCGTTGCTCACAGTAGTAATACATTCAAAACTCATTAATGCAACCGCTACAACTATGCTTTCGTTTTCAAAATACTTTTAATAAAAAGTGTTGATGTATAAATACAGGCCTACAACCCAGTGGACTGGCCACGGAGCAGATTGGAACTGTACATAGGAAGAACAAAGCTGGTGGCAGTTCATTGCATAAAGTGCGGCAGTGCAACAAAATCGTATTAAACTCCCCTACAGAGCAAACATGATGCATGTCAGTAATTCATCTTTAATAAATTCATAAATTCATTATCCAATGTTCATTCATTACCTAAATTACACCAATTCATTTTCCAACTCATAATCAGTACCCACCCTAAGTCAATTCATTGTCCAAGCACATACTCAATATCCTTCATATCTACTTTCATTATCCAAAACGTTATATATATCTCGGGGCAAAAAGCTTGCGCAATCAGGGTGCAACAAAGTTTATTCAAAACGTCTCATTTTGTGTCGGCGCCATTTTGGGTGGGGTCAGGCGAGTTCCAGCACAGTCAGAATGTCTCTAGTCTCGCATGGTTGGCCCAGAACCTTCCGTTGGCAGTTCAAAAAGTTTTGTGCTATGTGGTTAACAGTCTAACAAATATGGATCATTAGTCAAAGAGTGGGGAGGGCGGCAACAATTTTCCTACCGGGTCATTCTGGTGTTCCTCCGGAACTGAACAAGTCTGTGCCGTGGTTGCATTTTAGCCATTTCCAATCCGAGGCTGGCGCCGGCAGGAGTTGCACCGATGTCGTGGTTCCCAGTGAAGGGGCGGGGGCGCCCATGCGGAGGGATCGGGGCGCCCCCCGGCTCTTATAGAATCTTCAAGGTTGAGGAGAGAAGGCATGGAGCGTGTGCCCGTCCTGGGCAGAAGACCGCTTTTTGATGTTGACCCTCTTTAAGTAAGAGCATTGGGGTGTCGCTGGAAGCCTCCACCTGGAGGGAGGTGGGGGAGGCTCGTTCGCGACACCTCCCCCTTCCAGCGACCCCGCGCCGTTCCTCGGCTCCGTCGCTTCGATATTGGCCGTGCTGGCTATTGAAGATGGGGGGGGTGGTCGGCGGCTGAGGCAAGACAGCCCCCCCTTTTTTCTTGACATGTGGCGGGACTACCTGGAACTGTCCAGGCGTCGACATGTGGCGGCACTACCTGTAACTATCCAGGAATTTGACATGTGGCGGGACTACTTGGAAGCGCCGCCATTCTCGCTTTTGGCTTCGGCCTTCTTCGTGGGTCGGACCAGGCGAGAGACAGAAGGGGGGGGGGGGTCGGTGGCTGAGGCAAGACAGCCCCCCCCGTGGCCTGCAGGGCAGCAGAAGAGGAGAGAAGGAGAGGTCTCTGTCATTCTTTGGACCGCCTGCCCAACATCACCTCCTACCGACCGTGGCCAGGCGAGCCCCTCGTGCCTCGAGGCCTCGCCTTCCGGATGGGCGTAACCGCGGACCTGTTGCACTTCGGGAGCTTCCGGAATGGGGGTAGGTACCTATTGAATTGTTTCTATTTCGTGTGACCGTTATTTGGGCGTGGCGGGCAATGAGGCAGACATGTTGGGAGCAGGAACAGGCAGTGAAGCCTAGCTACCTCGTGGCTATTTTTTTTTTGCTGTCAAACCTTTTCTCCATTTTACATTTCTTATTACGAACTATTTCTAATGTTTCTTATTTTTGGTGAAGTCAAAAGCTCATCAGGGGGTTACTGACTTAGCCTGATTTCTTTTTATTTTCTTTCTTTTCCTTAGCGTGTTTCGAGCTAAAGTCTTCTGTTAGTAGGGAACGGTGATCACTTCATATTTTTATGTGTCCTTTTCACTAGGGGGTACTTCTGGACGGACCAGACGAGTTCCCTCCAATAAATGGTCCGGGGTGGAACGAGATTATCGATCAAAAAGGGGAACATATATTCCTTCATTAGGGTATCATCCTGGACAGACCGAGCGATGTACTTCCACTTACTAGGGTAGCCTCCTGGACGGACCAGTCGGTCTATTTCTACTAAATGGCCCATGAGTGGAGAGCATATGTCCTCCATAAGGGTAGTCTCCTGGGCGGACCATGCGAGCTACCCCCCAATAACCAACCAGTGGGGAGTGGGTAGGACTGACGAATTCACAAAGGGGCATAACCTACCCTTTTCTACTTGCAAAGACTAGACAGAATATTTCTATTTCACGTTGTTTGCAAATAGAAAATACCTCAAACGAAACAATTCCTGGAACAACAATGTCCAGGCAACCAACCAATCAATGGGGAGAAAAACAGGCATGACGGATTACAACGGGGACAAATGTCTGCATTACCTGCCCTTCGCTATCCATAAAGGGAACAGAATATTCCTATTCGTCTCTGTTTGTGGACAGGGAAGATCTCAAAGAGCAACAATCGATTATTAATCGACTTCAAAACAATCAGTGGGGAGAAAAGTAGGCATGACGGATTACAACGGGGACAAAAGTCTGCATTACCTACCCTTCTCGATCTGCAAAGAGGGACGACGTTCCTATTCGTCCCTGTTTGCAAACAGAGAATGTCTCGTTCTCCAGAAGAGAACCAATATGTCAAGTAGCCTTCAAAGCTAAATGAACCAATACCAACCAATACAATATCAGTATACAAATACCGATTTCAATACAATCAATCAATCAATCAGGTGGATAGAACCACCCTACCAATCAGGCGTAAAAACACCCTACTTAATCTTACCCGGACCGGACCATACGGACAGTTCTTCGTCTTCCTCCTCCAGCGCCTGATTGTTCTCTTACTCCATGTAGCATTCCTGTGGGATTCAAGTCAGGACAATAGGTCACTCAAGAGAGGTCCTTTCAGAATTGGTGAAGTTCTTTTGATCGGCAGCCGGGCTAGGGCCCTCTCAAGGCAGGTATACTCCGATCATTTTAGACGTTCACTTCTTCGTCTGGATCTTTCTTACCGAACCCTATGTCACTGATGGACCCCGCGTTGGGACGCCAATTGTGGAAAATGAGCCCATAATTCTATCGATGCCCAGGCTGCTGGCGCAAACCGCCTCTTAGTTCCCATGTTGAATAATTACCAAATAAAGAGACGGCGCTGGAAGCAGGAATCAAGAACAGAGTTTTAATTCTCATGAGGAGAGCCAGTCATTTCGGACACGAAACACAGTGTCTTTCGGGAGGTGCTCTAACAAGTGAGCTGAGACTCTTGCTTTTATACCTTACAAAACACTTGATGGTACAATCAGGACAGTATGACGCAAAAGAAAGGCATCCCTATAATCCTCGTCTCAATCCTACCCCACACATGTTCACAATGGGGACCCTTGACCTGCTGATAAGAGGGGAGGGCAATCACGCAGTTGAGTGTTCCGTAGGATGTGTACGCCTGATCATAGCCCAGGGGGTGGGGTGGCTAGGACCAATAGTGGATCCTTTGAAGAGGAGTGACTTCATACAATGAGGGCAGTAAATGGTATCTCCTGGCTTAGGCGATGGCCTCGGACATGTGTGGTCAGCCGGACTCGGGGGAAGGGGTCATCAAAGGAGTGGTATTCATGCCACGTGGACAATCGAGCGCGGAGGGAAGGCTTGTCAACAGAGGGGCATTCATGGAAGGGAAGGAGGTGTTGGTCAGGCGCGGCCGTGACTCTCAAGGACAGGGCCTTGCGGAAGAAGAGGGTTTATGACTTGCTCATGTGAGGAGAAGGGAGGGGTAGCCAGGGTGGACACAGGGACAGAGTCACGCAGAGAGAGAGAGAGAGAGAGAGAGATCTGATGACCAGTACATGAGAGAGCGGGGGCAGTCAGGTGCAGCTGGGGAGGGCTACGTCAGCCAAGGCGAAGGATGCCTCTTCAAGAGGGAATGGGGGGTTTCGTGCGGGTCAAGCAGGAGAGTCGCCTTTCGCAGCGGGGTCGCACAGGGGGAGAGGGTTTCATGGCCTACGCATAAGAGAGGGGGTTTAGGATAGCGCAGGAGGGAAGCCGGGGATTCCAATGGAAAAAAGGCCATGGTGCCTAGAATGGCTGTACATATGCATATGGGTACGGGCTCTTACTGGCAGGGTGATATGGTAAATAATTTACAGTATCCATGGTGCCCACAGGGAGAGGAGTGGGAGAAGAAGGGGAATGAATGCTGTCTATGTACATCAATTTCTTCAACTTTCACAGGCGCACCATGGGTGGTGGTGGCGTGGCACACAATTACTGGTGCATTACTGGCGCATCCCTGCTACTTTGCAGGGATGCGCCGGTAATTAAAAATCTGACCCTTAGTGTCTAGCATTACGCAGTTCTTTAAACTACACTCATACATAATTTCTCAGGCCAATGAAATTAACACAAAATCGAAAACAAATAAGCATAGTAGCAACGCTACTGAGAAGGAGAGCAGTGCACCTGAAATGCACAGAAGATTTTGAAATATAATTTACCTACAATGTAATCAGCAGCATTATTGCAGGAGAAAACAGAGTAGTGAAGAAATAGCTACTACTACTCACCAAGCTCGGGGATCTCGAGGCCGAGCAGGTCGATCAAGTCGCGTTCCCGGTCCAGGAGATCCGTCCAACGGTGGGTGGCCTGGTTGTAGGTGCGCCGGACCCGAGAGTGTTGGTACATGGCCCGGCACACCTTCTCCCACCGCTTCCGGCGCTCCCGGATCCCGTAGCCGCTAGCGATCTTGCCGCCTGCCATGATGGTCCTGGGGAGGCGGCGCTGGACATAAAAGACTAGTGCGGCCACCTCCTTCGCGCTAAAGATCTCCCGGGCTGTGACTGTCTCCCCCCTAAAACGCCCGCATGGGAGCCGGGCACGGGGTGCGGGACCCTTCCCCTTCTCAGGCTGCTTCCCGGATCCCTTTACCATGGTCTGGGCAGAAAGGAACGTAAATAATAAAGAAGAAATAGAATAGGGAAGAAGAAAAGAAAAGAGTTTAAAAAAGTAGTTTAAACTTAACCAAAAGTAGCAGAAAACACAAAAGTATAGAGCATAGAAAAATAGAGGGATAGATAATAAGTAAAATAGATCAAACAAAACTTCAAACAAGCAAAGGATGGCAGAGATTGACAGAGGATACAGAAAGCATGCCCAGAACCATAGCAAGGAATGAAAAACAAGATGGCCATGCCCGTTCACGACCGCGTGGGTAAGTTTGTGAGAGATTTTCCTCTCGATCACACACAAACTTGTACTAGCGAGCTGCACACTTTGCGAGATTACACATAGCGCCCGGAAACAGAAATACGTCACGCAAACAAAAGGGCCGCGCCCATAAACGACTGTGAGGGTAACTTCGCGCCGTTGCGCTACAAGCGGCTCACTAAAATGCTCAAAACCTTGCGAACTAACACGCTGCAAAAAAACAAAACGCATATTCGCACAAATTTGCGGCTTCCGAATTCGATCTTGCGCAAATTCGTGCCCCGCGAATCCCGCAAAATTGCAGAAAAACGATTTTTGCAAAACTGAAAGCACTCAGCAGGAGCAAAAGTTCAACCTCATCATTAGTAACCATTCCCTGTAGTGCTCCTGAGGGCCCCTTCAAGAGTTCAGTTGTTTACTTACAACTAATCTATGACCCTGCTCTGATCCTCAAAGCAGGCTCAGAGAATAGCTAGACCACAAAGGTCCTGTGAAAAAAAATTGCACTGCAACAGAAAGCAATTACCGATAAGGAAGCAGGTGCCAGACTCAGTGACACATTAATCAACCCCAAATTAATTCATGTCAGTTGAAGCAGGGCAGGTGTGCTGCCTTTTCCCCCCATAATCTACCGTGATGAACCAGAGGGTGGCAGTGATGTACTAGAGGGTGGCAGTGATGTACCAGAGGGTGGCATGGGTGAACCAGAGGGTGGCAGTGGTTAAACAGAGGGTGCTGTGATGAACCAGACGTAGAAACAACATAGTCGCGACCGTTGCGACCCGATAAGTAAGTTCGCGTTTGCGAACTGGTACAAAACCCTTGCGAACTGGCAGAAACCCTTGCGAACACAAAAAAAAGAAAAAATCTGCAAATTCGCGAGAGTTCGCGGATTTTGCGAACCGCGAATTCGCAAAATTCGCCCATGCTTATATATCAGACACAGCCACCACTTGTGTAAT
The DNA here is from genome assembly GCF_964263255.1 of Lissotriton vulgaris. Lineage (NCBI taxonomy): Eukaryota > Metazoa > Chordata > Amphibia > Caudata > Salamandridae > Lissotriton > Lissotriton vulgaris. Next base: position 354,389,448 of record NC_141689.1, on the reverse strand, counting down.
CAGCACAGGCAGTCCTTGAGAATAGTAAAGTAACTGTTGTTCCATGAATGAATAAGAATGTATACATACAAAAGGAAATGTTTATGGCTATTGTAAATAAATGTTTGTTCTGAAACTGAAGGTTTGAAACTTGATGGGTCACTTAGTGTACCCAACTCAATAATACTGAACTCATGTAAATATAATTTGTTATATAATACCAATTAGGATTTGTTTGAAACATAGAAATTTTGAGGTGTGCCACATTTTTTACTATTAGAGTTAATATTCACTCAATAAAGAGGTTGATTTAGAATATTGGTCTAAATCTAAACAACCTCCCACGAAGACTGAGGACAGAACCAAATCTCTTCCAATTCAGGAAATCACTAAAGACTCTCCTATTTCCTCACCCATAATTTCCTCCTCTGCCGAAACCACAGGAGACTCAGGTTTAGCGCTGGGATGCTCCAGGGTTACTGCGCGCTCTACAAAACCTTTAAATAAATAAATAAATATGTTTAGTTATTAATTTAATGCTATCTATATGATATAGAATGTTTTTTAATGATAACTCTATATCATTTTTAGGGTCTTCAGATATTGTCCTTTGTCCTGAAGATGGTCTCAACAATGAACATATAGGAGACCGAAGCGTCGACTGACGCTTTTCCTGCCTCGATCAATTGATTATTTGTAACTAGGCAGGAAAGCGCATGTCCTGCATTTACTTCTTGTAACATTATTGACATTGACTTTGTACCCTTTTTTATCATTTTTAGAGTATTAAATACGATTTTCAATATACACCCGGCACCTCTACTATTCTTCTTTTTTCTGTTCACTTACTGTGACTGCTTTAAAATATATGAATTTCTGTTGTTGCACTTTTGCACTTTTGGCCTTAATTGTGGTGGGTCACGAACTAGGATCAAAAGCTTTTAGCTTTAACTAACTCTAACAAAATCCCTTGAAGGTACCTTTACCCTTCCTTTCTTTATTTGGTTCCCCCAATCCATCTTGTCATTCTGTGTGAGGCCCAGATAATTGAAAATGGACACCCTCTCTAGAGACCTACCTTCCATTTTGGGGTGTGGGCAGTTCGTAGTGTAGGCTAAATTGCCTAAACTCTTCCAGTACCTGCTGCATACCCGTAGGTGATTTAGACAGGAGCAGCGTATCGCCCGTGAACATTATAGCTGGTATTTTGCGGTTTGCTAACCTTGGTAAATCTATGTCCTTCACTGCCACGTCAATTAGACCATTTAGAAAGAGGGAGAACAGAGTTGGCGTTAGGACACATCCCTGTCTCACCCCTTTCTCTACAGGGAAGAGAGCTGTCAATTCCCCTTTCTTACCATGTCTTATCCTCGCATAGGTGCCATTGTGTAAGCACTTCAGCTGCTGGCAAAGGTATGCTGGTGCTCCCATGTCATGGAGTAGGCCCCAAAGCTGATCGCGGTTCACCATATCGAATGCGGATTTGAGATCCACAAAGGTTAGGTAAAGACTGCCACCCTCCAAAATTACACTTTTTCAGTGTATCAATTGCAATCTGAAGATCTGGTCAATGGTCGAGGTTTTTGACCTAAAACCAGCTTGTAAAAGAGTTAGGTCGTTCATCTCATCAATCCATGATTGCAATCAGCCCAGGAGAACCCGGGCAAATATCTTTTGAGTAACATCAATAAGGCTTATTGTCCGATAGTTTGCCGGATTGAGAGGGAACCGTTTTTATAAATAGGAATGATTTCTGCACCAGCCCAGGTCGAAGGGGGTGCCATACCTTGAAGGATGGCTTTAAATAAGACCCGTAGATAGGATGCCCATACTGTTTGTTCATTTCTAAACAAATCACCAGCCCTGGTGCCTTGTTTGCTAGCAATTTAGCCAGCGGCAAAGAAACCTCTGCCAATGTGCAGAGTGGTGGACCAGTGTTTAGGGGAATTTGTTCAATTACTGGTGCCCTAACAGCTACATCTCCATCTGAAGGCCTTGAATATAAAACTTTAAAATGGGATCTCCAAGCTTCTTCCCCCAGATTTAGTTTGATTGCTGAGTTGCCTTCAGATTTACCAGTTTTTACTACGTTATAAAAGCCTCTCCTATCTCTATCATCTAAAGCTTTCTTAATTGCTTCGCATTTTTCGATCTCCCACACTGGTTTGGCTTCAGCTAGGGTTTTTTTTTATAATGTGCTCTGGTTTCTTTGATACATAGGTTATCCTTATCCTTAATCCCGAGAAACAAAGCGTGTTTAGCTTCCCTACATGCTTTGTTATACCAGGGGTGTTTTGGTTTGGGGTCAGGCCTATTATTATTTTTGCCATTGTAAAAAAACTCTGCCAAGTTTAAAAACAAATCCTGGTGATTCTTACTTAACACTAACAGGGATTCATAGCCTCGACTGTTTTCTGAGACGTCAAATGAGGTTTCTAAAAAGGGTATAATTTGTAGATAGATGGAGGCCATTTTTTCAGGTGATTGTGCAAATGTTCTCCATTGAACTCTCCTACCTCCTTCAGTTGCAATTAAATTTGGGACAGATTGTAATAACATACCCTGATCAACCTTAGGCTGGGAACATGCTATATATAGCACCAATGGGTTATTGTCACTTTCACATCGAGGTTGGACTAAAAAGTCCATAATTCTATGCCGTATCTCAATGTCTACCAGGATATAATCAATTATGGATGCTGGTCCCAATTTATTAAAAGTAGGATTACCCGGACTGTCACAGGGGAAGTGACCATTACATGTCCTAAGCAAATGGCTAAACGTAAATGAGTTCATTTGGAGAACAAGGGGGTCCACGCCCTTATTGGGTAAGTATTACATTCTGGAATTGCCCAGACCGAGTCTTCCTTGCTTGTAATTGTCGTAGTTATGCCATTGAGGGGTTCAAAATGACAATTAAAGTCCCCTCCAATAATTACATGTGCAGACTCAGGTAGACTAGGGAGGAAGGAGGCCAAGCAGTCTAAAGACTGTGAGGTTTGCCCCTGTCTCACTGGGCAGGAATAGATATTGATGATAGCCATCTTTACAGAGTTGTCAAAGTAGAGGAGGATACACAAAATATCCAGGGGAAAAAGTGTCTACCGTCTTGATTGTACAACCCAGATGCAAAGACCCCCTGAGGGTCTCCCCCTTGACAGCTGGGCTACAGTATGCAAAATATCCTACTCTATACAATTATATCGCTCATGTGTATCTAATTAATCTTCCCAATCTGGGAGATCCATTTTAGAGGTGAGACCTGCTATGTTCCAGGATAAGATCTTAGTGTTTTGTGATTTTTCTACTATTCCAGTCTGTATATGTGAAGAGCCCCCTCCTGTTGTAGTGCTTGGTGCCTCATAGATTTTCTCAAAAAGTTCTAGGAGCACCAGGCTTTCACAATTTTGGGGCTTAACTGGCTGATTATCCGTGTGTTCCAGATAGTTAACGAAAGGGTTTAGTCAATCGACCAGGTCATGTGGGCTAATTCTATTGCTGATACTAATGTTAAACGGCGAGATGGTTTCAGGTCCCCAGCATGTATTTAGCAGATTCCTGGTCTGGGAATCATTTCCCACTTTATATACACATTTTCAATTCTCTCGAACAGAGGACTAGGAGGATAAAAGTAGCCTAAGGAGAGTGTATAAATACCACTTCTCCCTGGGCCATCTCCATTCAAGAATATGTTGGACCACCCTGCTGTCCCTAAAATTAATCGGAACACAATCCCCCGGAATTTCTTTCCGCCTCTGTCCCAACCAACTGACCCTGCACGCAAATAAAATTTCGCTATGTATTAGGTGGGGGAGAGATCTGTGTTTGTTTAACCAAAAGATAATTTTGTTTTTTAAATCAGGATAAGACTCCCCACGACCTGTTTCCAACTCTGGTACTCCAGCTAGTATGACCACATAGGGAGTAGAGGCTGGGGGCATATCTATACATGGCAAAGTGGAATTTGTTTCACTTAAGTTAGTTTGGTATGTATTCCTATTATCTCCTTTATGATTACTAAGTAGATGGCATTCAGCTAGCGGGCCTGGTGTTGCCATATCCGGAGAGCCATGGGCATTGTCTGCAATGTGATTCACCCTGTGTGGGGCAATGGCTGGGGCCTGGTTTTGTTGGGTTAGGGGATAGTTCCAATTAAGGCATTCATTTGTGCTAATAGTTTTTGCCCTTCAGGGACAGATAGCACAGTGGGGACAGGTGGAATCACTTGATTTTGTTGGGGAACAGTGGTCTGATCCAAAGATTTGATGGATTCAATAGTGTGCAAAATTGTCTTGATTTTATTGGAATCTACCAATGAGTTCAACTTTTCAATTCGTCTCATTGCAACTTCTAACTCAGATTTTATACGGTGTTCAAAGTAGATTTTAAGCTCTTTTACCAGGTATGATGCCCATATCCGTGGCTCCATTGGATCTGTGCTACTCTCGCTGGCTGCATATCCCTCTGGTCGTTGATTTAGCGCCACCACAGGGGTATGATTTGCATGTTTCCCTCCCTTGTGATCCTTTTATTTTCGGGATGCTCCTTTCCTTTTTGCCCCCCCCCCGCACCCCCATAGCAATTTTACTTGAATTTTCGAGAACTACGTTTTCCTGTCTAGGCAATGAGTCTGGGGTGGTCAGGAGATCTGTGTTTGGAAAGAAGGGAGTGCTCCTGGCTCCATAATTTGTGAGGTTCTTGGAATCGTTGGTGTTGTGGAAAGGCGTCTCTCAGTGTGTTCTATTTCATTGGAGACAGCTCCTATTACCTTCTGTAGCATTTTGTCAATAGCTGTGGGTTTGGCAGTAGGGGTTAGCATGGGGGCTTTTTGCCTGGTATTTGGCCTTGCAGGCGGGGAAGTACTCTTCTCCATACTTATTTGGTGACTAAGCCTCCCCGGTCCAAAATACAGTTAGCTAGAACTATTTGATTAGATAAAGAGAGCGTGCTCCCCACTAAACTTTGAATACTTCAATCGTTAGACTTCAATCCTTAAGGCCCCCGCAATCTCACCCTAGTTTAACAGCACACTAAGTTAAATAATGCACAATTGTTAAACAAAGTCACTCACGTAAACCAAAATAATAGGGGGGTGCCCCAGCCCAGCCTCGTTCAGTCTCGGACGGGCTCACACGGGCCCGCCCTTGGCCCAGGCTTTGCCTGGCACGTCCCGCGATGCGGGGGTAGAGGCTGCACTTCATGGGCGGAGATGGTCCGGTGCCTCCCCCTTGTCAGCAAGTTCGGAAACACCTGAGTGGGCTTGCGTTGCACCCTGGATGATGTGGTCCTCCACAGGGATGCAGCAACGAGGTAAAGCAGGCGTTGACGGAGGTCAGCGACCACAGCAGGGAACAGCAGTGTCACCAGTGAGAAGGTGAAGAGACTGCAACGGGGCCCACGCTGCGGGGGAGAGGCTGTGCTTTATGCGCAGAGATGGTTTGGTGCCTCCCCCTCGTCAGCAAGTCCCGGAACACCTGGGTGGGATCGCGTTGCACCCTGGATGATGTGGTCCTCCACAGGGATGCAGCAACGAGGTAAAGCAGGCGTTGACGGGGGTCAGTGCCCACAGTAGGGAACAGCAGTGTCACCAGGGAGAAGGCAAAGAGACAGCAACGGGACCCACACTGCGGGGGGAGAGGCAGCGCTTTATGCGCAGTGATGCTCTGGTGCCTCCCCCTCGGCAGTAGGTCCCGAAACACCTGGGTGGGCTTGCGTTGCACCCTGGATGATGTTGTCCACCACAGGGTGATTGGACGGGATGCAGCAACGGGGTAAAGCCTCCAAAGCAGTCATTGACGGGGGTCAGCGCCCACAGCGGGGAACAGCAGTTTAACTAGGGAGAAGGCGAAGAGACAGCTACACCTATCCAATATTTATAAATATATTACCTATAGTGCACCCATGTTTTATCACAGAGTGACTATTTTGAAGGCCCCACCTTTTTTACTCGTCTTTCACTCTACTGCTGTACTCACGTTATCTCAGTTTCTCAATACTGGATGGAATTATCACTCATTATGCCTGGAACTTAGCATGCTTTTTTTTAATATCTTTTTATTGACAATTTTACAATATATACACAAATTCCACCCTCCCACCCCCCACACCCCAAGACCAATAATATACGAAAAGACATATTACATTACATTCATAGATCTGTGGTTAATACATTAACGTTCATTTGGGACATATGCGGAGGCAGCAGTTAAATCATGATGAATAGATAGTAATACGAGATAATAGATATATGGCAGCCTATGTATGTCTCTGAATCCACTGCAGCAACGGTGCCCAGATCTGCAGGCCCTTTTTTCTTTTGTTAGATCCTTTATTTTGATAAATTGCAACCTCAAGACTGCAGGTCGCAAGTAGCCTAGCCCTCCATTGTTGGAAGGTAGAGGGATTGGGATCGAGCCAAGAAGAAGCAATACAGAGTCGGAGGATTGCCATGCCCACAAAGATCAACCCTTGCATATTTTCCTGCCGTGCACAGTTTGCTACCCCCAACATAATTTCTTCAATTGAGACGTCCACTCTTATTTGGCACAACTCAGACAAGAATTCGGATATATCTTTGATCAGAATATTTAGCGTGTTGCATGTTGCAAACACATGTATAATATCAGCCCCAAATAATGCACAACGTGGACATGTAGTAACCTTCCCTGTCGCCCATTTTGCAATTTTCTCAGGTGTATAATATAGACAAAAGAATGTTTCATAGCATTGTGCTTGTAGTTTTATCGACATTAAGGATGTTTGGGTTAATTCATATGCGCGGCAGGGAATAGTAGGCTGTACTCCCAATTTGATCTCCCAAAAAGAATACTGTTTATTCAGATCATCTGGAAAGACTGAATTCAGGGACTCATATATTTCCCCAATCTTAGGTGTGTTATTTTTACTGAGATTATCAATCAGTTGATTGTTCCTGAAATGGCACCTTCCGCTAATTTTTTTTGCTAAAAAATCTCTAACCTGCAGGTACTTAAAAAAATCTCTATGGCTAATATTATATTCTACATGTAGATCTTCAAACATCTTAAAGCCCTCTGATGTGTAAAAACAGCCCAGCTGTACCACTCCCGCCGCGACCCATCTGTTGATACAGCTATCCAGAAAAAATTCTGGTAGATCATTATTAAGACTCATTGGAGTGTAATATGAGTATCTCCCAAACCCCAAGAGCCTACGTACATTGCTCCACACTTTGTACAGCCCCGCAATAGTTTTGAACTTTACTTTCTTAAAATAGCTATCATTTACATGCCGCCAGAAGCAGCCAGTACATTCTTCTCCTAGTATAATTTCTTGCGGGGTCGGGATCAGTAGCCTGGGTTGATCGTGCAAGATCATTTTGACACAGTATTTAAGAACGGTGGCCCAATAATAAAGTTGGGCATGGATAATCCTCCTCTCTCCTTTGGTAGCATAAGCCATTTAAGTGCCCGTATGGGTTTCTTATATCCCCAGATAAAGCTAGAAAACATGGAGTCTATAGTTTTGAAAATATGGGGAGGAAACTCAAGACAGATAGTTCGAAAGAAATATAAAAAACGGGGCAAAAAAATCATCTTGATCACATTACAACGACCACCAATAGTGAGATGTAAATTATTCAGTCGGATCAGCTCTTTCTTAGTACGTAATATCAGAGGGGTTATGTTGTTCTCAACGATATTTTCAATTTTCGCATTTATTTTAACACCTAAATATAAGGCCTCCTTGGTCACTCTTGAGTCTCTCATCGTAATTTTATTATTAAGAACAATCTCGGTTTTATTGGAGTTCAATTTATAACCCGAGATTAGCCCAAACCGATACGCCTCTTCTTCTATCACAGGCATAGCTAAATTGGGATCCCTAGTAACAAGCGCAATATCATCGGCGTATGCTAAGATTTTAGTATTATGGTTGCGTATTTGAATCGGGGGGATTGATGCAAGGTTCTCCAGCCATCGGATGAATGGATCAATGTAATGTGCGAAAAGGAGAGGGGAGCAAGGGCACCCCTGCCTTGTCCCTCTTGAGATCGAAAAATTCTCCGATAGAAGACCATTAACCAATACCCTGGCGCTTGGATTATTGTATAGCCTTTGGGTAGCATTGATGAAACTGTTGGTGATTCCACAATGAGACATTGCAGCCCATAAAAATCTCAAGGAGACTCTATCGAACGCCTTCTCTGCATCTAGCAGGATAAGCGCCATAGGGTCTCCTATTGACTCCGTGTAATCAAATAAAGAGCTTACTCATTGTATATGGTCAGTTGTTGACCTTCCTGGTATAAACCCATGCTGGTAATATGATACTACTTTATTTATTTTTGGTGCAAGTCTAGTTGCTAAAAGTTTCGAGTACATTTTGGAATCACCGTTGATCAATGTAATAGGACGGTAAGATCCTAAGTCAAGGGGGTTTTTATTTTTTTTAGCATGCTTAACGTATATCACTTTAGATCAACCGAGATTCTCTCAACTTGAGTAAAAAAATGTTGTAGCTCAATTATCCTCTGATGAAGGGTGAAACCAGCACAAAATGCATTGGGATGAGAATGGAAGTTGAAAATTCTTGATTTTCATGCTGGGAATTTCGGGAAATAAAGATTTATTATTAATGAAGATTTGTTACTATTGATTGGTGGAATTAAGAACACAGAATATCACCAGTGAAAATAAATTAGTTGAATTGACCCACAGTTACGTGATTTACTGTTTTGAATTTGATGCAAGTCCCTTGAATAGGGATCTAAAGCAGTACAACAGGGGACATCCCCCAGTCAGGGTACACAGCTATACTGCTGTTCTCTTCCCATTCGCTGAATCCCTTTCTGGTTGCCCAGTGCCATGCACACACCTTTGTAACATAGTGCAAAGGTGCCTGTGTGAGTCCAGCACAACCTTTGTACTGGAAGGGTACACTTACAGTACAAAACACTATGCTTAGACTTACTTTTAAACTATTCTCACTTTGTATGTGTGCAGTACAGTACAGTACACATGCAGTTAGAACCTTGTGGAGGAAAGAACACTTCTTTCCTCCTTTGCAGCGACCTCAATATGTGTAATATTTGGATGCAATGCCATGCCTATGAATGTTAATAGATACAGCTTTCTTCAAAATCTCTGGGGCTTATTTATGAGTCACTCGCACCTCCACAATATAATTTCAAAATTATATTTATGAATCCACATAAAGCCACTTTGAGTGGCTTGGAAGGTCTCACAGATATGGCACTGATAAGTAAAGGCAGCGCATTGCCTTACTCTGCGCTTGGGAGGTGTTCCATTGATGTTACGTCCGGTTTTCCCAATCATTACCGATGGATTTTGATGCATCCCCAGATTTACCAAAGCATGTGAACCCAGGGATTCGCCAAATTTTATTTCCTTATGTTTTTAGGTCTCGGTGTGGAAAGTGAGCCCATAATTCTATCGATGCCCAGGCTGCTGGTGCAAACCGCCTCTTAGTTCCCATGTTGAATAATTACCAAATAAAGAGACGGGCGCTGGAAGCAGGAATCAAGAACAGAGTTTTAATTCTCATGAGGAGAGCCAGTCATTTCGGACACGAAACACAGTGTCTTTCGGGAGGTGCTCTAACAAGTGAGCTGAGACTCTTGCTTTTATACCTTACAAAACATTTGATGGTACAATCAGGACAGTATGACGCAAAAGAAAGACATCCCTATAATCCTCGTGGTGATCCTACTCCACATACGTTCACAATGGGGACCCTTGACCTGCTGATAAGAGGGGAGGGCAATCACGCAGCTGAGTGCTTCGTAGGATGTGTACGCCTGATCATGGCCCAGGGGGTGGGGTGGCTAGGCATACAATAAGGGCAGTAAATGGTATCTCCTGGCTTAGGCGATGGCCTCGGACATGTGTGGTCAGCCGGACTCGGGGGAAGGGGTCATCAAAGGAGTGGTATTCATGCCTGCGTGGACAATCGAGCGCTGCAGGAAGGCTTGTCAACAGAGGGGCATTCATGGAAGGGAAGGAGGTGTTGGTCAGGCGCGGCCGTGACTCTCAAGGACAGGGCCTTGCGGAAGAAGCGGGTTTATGACTTGCTCAAGTGAGGAGAAGGAGGGGGTCAGGGTGCGCGCAGGGCCAGGGTCGCACAGAGAGAGAGAGAGAGATCCTATGACTTGTACATGAGAGAACAGGGGCAGTCAGATACAGCTGGGGGGCTATGTCAGCTGAGGCGAAGGAAGCTTCTTCGAGAGGGAAATGGGGAATGCCTGGGTCAAGCAGGAGGGTTACCTTTCACATCAGGATCGCGCAAAGGGAAAGGGTTTCATGGTCTATACATGAGAGAGGGGGTGCAAGATACGCGCAGGAGGGAAGCCGGGGATTCCAATGGGTAAAAAGGCCATGGTGCCCAGAATGGCTGTACATATGCATAGGGGTACGGGCTCTTACTGGCAGGGTGATACGGTCAATAATTTACAGTATCCATGGTGCCCACAGGGAGAGGAGTGGGAGAAGAAGGGGAATGAATGCTGTCTATGTACATCAATTTCTTTAACTTTCACAGTCGCCCCTTTTTACATAACAGCAATCATTTTTGCAACTGACGGGTTTACAGGTAGACAGGCATCGTTGACGAATTAGCACTTTGTCGATACTAACATGTGGTGTACAATCATAGACAGTTTAAGGTGATGGGAAGAATGCAGTACATAGGAAATTACATTTTCGTTGTGTTCCTGACAATTAAACGCACTACATAGCATAAATCTTTCTGACTTAAAAATGTGACCAATGAACAGTTTTGACCAGGTAGTTGAGAGCGGAATTCAGTTCAATACACAATATTTCTTCGTCACAGTGTCTTTTTATCAGCGAGCCATCACTGGTAGGCTCTAATCCGGGTACTTTCGTTGGCGCTGTTGAGCACCGGCGGTGGAGCTATGGGTCCAGCTCGGTTCCATCCTTACGCGTTGCAGGGTGCGGTCAGTCCTCTGCTGTTAGACCACAGTCCTGTTCCCTAAACAATCCGTCTGGCGGCGCCTTATGCTCGGCACCTATAGTTCTGGGGCATCACCCTATTCCCATATGAATGCAGTTCTTTCCTTTGGCAAAAAGTCACGTGGGAAAGAGGGTGAATGTTGTTCAAATAGTCGATAGGAGAGAGTGAGAGAGCGGAGTTGGGTCAGGGTTCCTGGGACACACAAAAGGGACCAAGGGAGCAAAGGATAACAAGCAGGCAGGCCCATCAATCGGGCCCAAAGAAGGCGGACGGAGACTCCAGGCACACGTGGGTTAGCAGTCGGAGGGCTTCAAGGCGGCCCGTCATTTTTCATTTTCCACGTTGAAATTGCGGTCTCGTCCCGTATCTTGTTGCTCTGCAGCTCCACCTCTGGTCGATGTCATACGTGTCCCAAGATCTGCAGTCAGGCTGTACGTCACATCTGACCCATCTCCTTCGGTGATCGTGAATCTTTGAATAGGTACAAGACAACGTTTTAGAGAAATGGCAGAAGAAGACATCTACGCATATGAATTCCTCCCTCAATTCTACGCATTTGAGAGTTTATGCTCATCGGTCACAGTCAGAGGTCTATTACCAAGCAGTGCATGTGTCAGCATTCCTACTGAGTTTTATGGCAGGTTTATTCATCGTCCCATTTAGAATTCAAGTGAGGACAAAATAATTTTTCCATCAACTGTGCATTACATCATATTCAACATTTGCGGAGCATTTCCCTTCAGGACTGGCTAACCTTTTCACACAGGGCGGGGGCGCTATCGTCGAGAGTCGGGTAAAACAAGGGTTTCTCGGGGGTCAACAGCTATTCATGGTCATCATGTTTATATCCGGGACAGCAGCTGGGGGCTATCAAATGGGGAGGGTATACTTCGGGCGCTCGCGCTTGGGTGCGAAGGGGGTGGGGCAATCTGGGCATTGGGTGTCAATCTAGACGTTGGCGTTCGTCTCTGAAGAACAGACATAAGGTGCCATTGACATACAGTTCCCCTATGAATAGCCAGATTTGGGGGACCTTAGCCGTCTTACCTGTCCTTTCCTTTTCAGCCAATTCAAGTTCATTTATTTTTTGTAGAAAGGAGAGGTAGTAATATGGCAAGTTACAATCATTTTTATTTCGGTCAATTTCGCTGAACACCTCCGCGTTCAGTAAGTATCAAATCAGACTGGTGCCGGTGGGGCACAATTTTACCCAAAAGAGGGAGAGAAAATAGGGAGACTCTCATAGAGAGTGAGAGTCGTCCGCAATCTAAACGAGCCATTCGGTACACGTATGACATGTAAAGAGAGAGAGAGAGAGAGGGAGAGAGAGAGATAAGGGGGTGGTGAGAGAGAGAGAGAGAGAGACGTGTACGAAAATAGGTCATTTAGTGCGCTCACAACACAGAACAGCAAAGGTCAGGTAACATGCAAATACAGACAGAGGGAAGACATAAATCCGTACATTACACACACAAACTCAGACAGGGAAGACGGCACATGTATTACACATATACAAGACATTCACGACAAGACAGGAAACAACAGGTGGCCAACAAAATTCATATTATATCCTACGTATCTTTACTATCTTATTTATCTATGTGCTTAGCTCTTTCTACCCTTCCCTCCTTTTCCTTCTCGCCAGTTATGTCGGCCAGCGTTCCCAATTGCCAATACTTACACCTCAGTCGTTGGCCGGCCAGAAATTAGCCTGGTCGTGCTATTTACCCATGGTTGGATATTAAACCATTTTTCAGTTCCTTCCTTTGGTGGGAAGTTCTCCGGGCTGAGGCAACGGCAAGTATTGATCGGGAGAACAGTCGGACAGCTTGGCTACATCTATAAGAGTGCGAGAAAAGGGGGCAGTGCATTTTGAACACCAGCAACATTTCTAACTTCCCAGACGGGTGGTGCCGTGATAACCCTTACCCGTATATTTTTCTTTGTCCTTTCCCTACCTAGTCAAAACGTCCAGTTACATTATTTAACGCGTCGTTTCTAGTCAATTTTTCGTCATTCAGTACCTGTCCAGTTTCTATGTCAGTCCATCCTCCCAGTTGCTATGTTCTAAGGAGGAACAGTCATGTTTAAGTCTACGTCTTTTTTAAAAAACTTTTATTTGTCATAAAGATCATACTCATATTCCCTTCTTCCCCTTCTCATTGGCGGTTCGGTCATCGTCCTTCCATACATCAGCCAAGGTTCCGACGTGACCTGCAGAAGGGAGGAGAAAGAAGGGGTGGGGGGGGCAATATTCAAACCTCATCAACATGCAGTAATCCGGAAATGTTTTTACCTACCACATACTCGACCTATCTCCACGTAGTGCATTTCTCTACCATCACGGCGTTTAAGCCCAGAGGGACCAGAAATGTCAGACAGATAATCATCGACGATCTGCGTATCTACATGAGTTACTTGCGCGCAACCCCTTTTGATCGGGTACAAGGGTGGCGATCAGGTGGCATTTTCGTGGTGTCGTTTTTAGGGCTTCTAAAGCACTTTTCCGGCTGCCTGTGACACATAGTGTGGCTGCTAAATATCAGGTCCTTTTTAACCTTTAACCTTCATCATACTTTCTCGTTGCTCACAGTAGTAATACGTTCAAAACTCATTAATGCAACCGCTACAACTATGCTTTCGTTTTCAAAATACTTTTAATAAAAAGTGTTGACGTATAAATACAGGCCTACAACCCAGTGGACTGGCCACGGAGCAGATTGGAACTGTACATAGGAAGAACAAAGCTGGTGGCAGTTCGTTGCATAAAGTGCGGCAGTGCAATAAAATCGTATCAAACTCCCCTACAGAGCAAACATGATGCACGTCAGCAATTCATCTTTAATAAATTCATAAATTCATTATCCAATGTTCATTCATTACCTAAATTACACCAGTTCATCTTCCAACTCATAATCAGTACCCACCCTAAGTCAATTCATTGTCCAAGCACATACTCAATATCCTTCATCTCTACTTTCATTATCCAAAATGTCATATATATATATCTCGGGGCAAAAAGCTCGCGCAATCAGGGTGCAACAAAGTTCATTAAAAACGTCTCATTTTGTGTCGGCGCCATTTTGGGTGGGGGTCAGGCAAGTTCCAGCACAGTCAGAGTGTCTCTAGTCTCGCATGGTTGGCCCAGAACTTTCCGTTGGCAGTTCAAAAAGTCTTGTGCTATGTGGTTAACAGTCTAACAAATGGACCATGAGTCAAAAGAGTGGGAAGGGCGGCAACAATTTTCCTACCGGGTCATCCTGGTGTTCCTCCGGAACTGAACAAGCCTGTGCCGTGGCGGCATTTTAGCCATTTCCGATCCGAGGCTGGTGCCGGCAGGAGTAGCACCGATGTCGTGGTTCCCAGCGAAGGGGGCGGGGGCACCCATGCAGGGGGTCGGGGGCCCCCCGGCTCTTATAGAATCTTCAAGGTCGAGGAGAGGCGATATGGAGCGAGTGCCCGTCCTGGGCAGAAGACCGCTTTTTGATGTTGACCCTCTTAAAGCAAAGAGTGTTGGGGTGTCGCTGGAAGCCTCCACCTGGAGGGAGGTGGGGGAGGGTCGTTCGCGCCACCTCCCCCTTCCAGCGACCCCGCGCCGTTCCTCGGCTCCGTCGCTTCGATATTGGCCGTGCCAGCCATTGAAGATGGGGGGGGGTGGTCGGCGGCTGAGGCAAGACAGCCCCCCCCCCTTCCCTTTTCAACATGTGGCGGGACTACCTCCAACTCTCCAGGGACCCGAAACGTGGCGGGACCACCTGTAACTATGCAGGCGATGGCATGTGGCGAATTTGGCATGTGGCGGGACTACTTGATTTGCCGCCGTTCTCGCCTTGGCTTCGACCTTCGACGAAAGCCGGATCGGGTGAGAGAGAGAGGTGGTCGGTGGCCGAGGCAAGACAGCCCCCTCTCTCCCCGTGGCCTGCAGGGCGGCAGAAGAGAAAAGATGGAGAGGTCCTTGTCATCCTTTGGACCGCCTGCCCAACATCATCTCCTCCTGACCGTGGCCAGGCGAGTCCCTCGTGCCTCGAGGCCTCGCCTTCCGGATGGGCGTAACCGCGGACCTGTTGCACTTCGGGAGCTTCCGGAATGGGGGTAGGTACCTATTGAATTGTTTCTATTTCATGTGACCGTTAGTTGGGCGTGGCGGGCAATGAGGCAGGCATGTTGGGAGCAGGAACAGGCAGTGAAGCCTAGCTACCTTGTGGCTATTTTCTGCTATCAAACCCTTTCGCCATTTTACATTTCTTATTACGAACTATTTCTAATGTTTCTTATTTTTGGTGAAGTCAAAAGCTCATCAGGGGGTTACTGACTTAGCCTGATTTCTTTTTATTTTTCTTTCTCTTCCTTAGCGTGTTTCGAGCTAAAGCTTTCTGTTAGTAGGGAACGGTGATCACTTCATATTTTTATGTGTCCTTTTCACTAGGGGGTACTTCTGGACGGACCAGGCGAGTTCCCTCCAATAAATGGTCCGGGGTGGAACGAGATTATCGATCAAAAGGGGAACATATATTCCTTCATTAGGGTATCATCCTGGACGGACCGAGCGATGTACTTCCATTTACTAGGGTAGCCTCCTGGGCGGACCAGTCGGTCTATTTCTACTAAATGGCCCATGAGCGGGGAGCATATGTCCTCCATAAGGGTAGTCTCCTGGGCGGACCATGCGAGCTACCCCCCAAATAACCAAACAGTGGGGAGTGGGTAGGACTGACGAATTCACAAAGGGGCATAACCTACCCTTTTCTACTTGCAAAGACTAAACAGAATATTTCTATTTCACGTTGTTTGCAAATAGAAAATACCTCAAACGAAACAATTCCTGGAACAACAATGTCCAGGCAACCAACCAATCAGTGGGGAGAAAAACAGGCATGACGGATTACAACGGGGACAAATGTCTGCATTACCTGCCCTTCCCTATCCAAAAAGGAAGACAGAATATTTCTACTCGCCTCAGTTTGTAGACAGGGAAGATCTCAAAGAGCAACAATCGATTATTAATCGACTTCAAAACAATCAGTGGGGAGAAAAGTAGGCATGACGGATTACAACGGGGACAAAAGTCTGCATTACCTACCCTTCTCTATCTGCAAAGAGGGACGACGTTCCTATTCGCCGCTGTTTGCAAACAGAGAATGTCTCGTTCTCTAGAAGAGAACCAATATGTCAAGTAGCCCTCAAAGCTAAATGAACCAATACCAACCAATACAATATCAGTATACAAATACCGATTTCAATACAATCAATCAATCAATCAGGTGGATAGAACCACCCTACCAATCAGGCGTAAAAACACCCTACTTAATCTTACCCGGACCGGACCAAACGGACAGTTCTTCGTCTTCCTCCTCCAGCGCCTGATTGTTCTCTTACTCCATGTAGCATTCCTGTGGGATTCCAGTCAGGACAATAGGTCACTCAAGAGAGGTCCTTTCAGAATTGGTGAAGTTCTTTCGATCGGCAGCCGGGCGAGGGCCCTCTCAAGGCAGGCATACCCCGATCATTCAGATGTTCACTTCTTCGTCTGGATCTCTCTTACCGAACCTTATGTCACTGATGGACCCCGCGTTGGGACGCCAATTGTGGAAAGTGAGCCCATAATTCTATCGATGCCCAGGCTGCTGGCGCAAACCGCCTCTTAGTTCCCATGTTGAATAATTACCAAATAAAGAGACGGGCGCTGGAAGCAGGAATCAAGAACAGAGTTTTAATTCTCATGAGGAGAGCCAGTCATTTCGGACACGAAACACAGTGTCTTTCGGGAGGTGCTCTAACAAGTGAGCTGAGACTCTTGCTTTTATACCTTACAAAACATTTGATGGTACAATCAGGACAGTATGACGCAAAAGAAAGACATCCCTATAATCCTCGTGGTGATCCTACTCCACATACGTTCACAATGGGGACCCTTGACCTGCTGATAAGAGGGGAGGGCAATCACGCAGCTGAGTGCTTCGTAGGATGTGTACGCCTGATCATGGCCCAGGGGGTGGGGTGGCTAGGCATACAATAAGGGCAGTAAATGGTATCTCCTGGCTTAGGCGATGGCCTCGGACATGTGTGGTCAGCCGGACTCGGGGGAAGGGGTCATCAAAGGAGTGGTATTCATGCCTGCGTGGACAATCGAGCGCTGCAGGAAGGCTTGTCAACAGAGGGGCATTCATGGAAGGGAAGGAGGTGTTGGTCAGGCGCGGCCGTGACTCTCAAGGACAGGGCCTTGCGGAAGAAGCGGGTTTATGACTTGCTCAAGTGAGGAGAAGGAGGGGGTCAGGGTGCGCGCAGGGCCAGGGTCGCACAGAGAGAGAGAGAGAGATCCTATGACCTGTACATGAGAGAACAGGGGCAGTCAGATACAGCTGGGGGGCTATGTCAGCTGAGGCGAAGGAAGCTTCTTCGAGAGGGAAATGGGGAATGCCTGGGTCAAGCAGGAGGGTTACCTTTCACATCAGGATCGCGCAAAGGGAAAGGGTTTCATGGTCTATACATGAGAGAGGGGGTGCAAGATACGCGCAGGAGGGAAGCCGGGGATTCCAATGGGTAAAAAGGCCATGGTGCCCAGAATGGCTGTACATATGCATAGGGGTACGGGCTCTTACTGGCAGGGTGATACGGTCAATAATTTACAGTATCCATGGTGCCCACAGGGAGAGGAGTGGGAGAAGAAGGGGAATGAATGCTGTCTATGTACATCAATTTCTTTAACTTTCACATCGGCTAGCGTAAGAATGCGCACATGTGCAGTCTCGCTGGCGAGACTTAATGACTTAGAGTGAGTTTCACTAGCAAGTTTAAGCCCCGCCCCTCTTTTCCATTGGCTGGCATAACCGTTCATGCTAAAAGGTGGTCAGCCATTGCAGAAGAGGTCGCCATGACATACTTCTTTCTCTATTAGCAACGTCCCTTTCAGACTGGATGCCTCGGCTTACTGCTGACGTAAAATGTTTCTTATCTTCTTTATGGGTCCAAACAGATGGCCCCATAAAGAAGATAAGGAACCTTTTATGCCAGCAGGAAGTCCGGCTCTAAAAGTGAAATGTGTACGTCATGTGTCATGGCGAACGCTTGTTAATCTCCCTGCTCGGTTGGTTACTGCTCTTGTTGCAAAGATCCTGTTAAAGTCCTTGTCATGTAGTTTAGTGGGTTTTAACCCCGCAGTAAGGAGCCAGACATCTTTAGCACCGTACCATTTTTCCTGAATTGGTCCTTCTTCTAAAGTCGCTAAACAGGAGTTACTTCCGGTAGTAATAAACATTAGTAAGTGCTATATAAATGGATATTAGGGTAATAACTCGGACAGATACATCCGGCATTCTTACATTCATGCTGATTTCTTGCTTACAAACAAGGCTTGGAAAAGTTGGAAAGGCAAACCGCAACACCGCCCCCTTCCCCTGCCACGTCCTCCCCAGGTCGACTCTCAATCCCGCCCTACACTCCACCCCTGGCTTTGGTGAATACCTGTACCTGTAATTTTCCCATTTCAAGCGCTGCTCAGAGGGGCCTGATGTGAGGAGGGGAGTGCCCACTGCAGCCGGTAGTGTTTGTGGCACCGCCGAGCTGCACCTGGGCACGAGGTGTATGCCTCTCCGAGGCTGAGAGGGCTGAGAGGCTGAGAGGGCTGTGACTAGGGGTCACCCTAGAGGAGACCATCTATCATTTATGGGTGGGTACAAGTGGGTACAAGTGCTGCGCATAGCGCCCGAAGCCCTCCAGAGAGTGGATGCTGCCGCAGCAGTGAGGGGGGTAGGTGAGCCGTCTAAAGAGCAGGCACTGCCTGGCACCGTAAGTGCCCTATGGCGCTGACACAGTCAAGTCAAGTCAAGTCAAATGGATTTATATAGCGCGCTACATACCCAGAGGGTCTCAAGGCGCTTGAGGAAGGGTGGGGGGATTATTTGTCAAATATCCAAGTTTTAAGTTGCTTTCTGAATGCTAGATGGTTCTGAGTGAGACGAAGGTGAGTGGGGAGTGAGTTCCAGGTTTTAGCAGCCAGGTAGGAGAAGGATCTACCTCCCATGGTGGTTTTATTGATGCGAGGCACGGTAGCAAGGGCTTGGCTGGAGGAACGTAGCTGGCGGGGGGGGGGGGTGTAGAAGGAAAGTCGAGAGTTGAGGCAATCGGGTCCGAGTTCGTAAAGTGATTTGTGTGCGTGGGTTAGGAGGCGGAAAGTAATCCTCTTATTGACGGGGAGCCAGTGGAGTTTTTTCAGGTGACTGGAGATGTGGGCTTTACGTGGGATGTCAAGTATGAGTCTGGCTGATGCGTTCTGGATGCGTTGGAGTTGTTTCTGGAGTTTTGCGGTGGTGCCGGCGTATAGGGTGTTTCCGTAGTCCAGTCGGCTTGTAACCAGTGCATGGGTGACCGTTTTTCTGGTTTCGGTGGGGATCCAGCGAAATGTTTTTTTGAGCATGCAAAGAATGTTGAAGCAAGATGATGAGACGGCGTTGACCTGTCTGGACATCGAGAGTGAGGAGTCTAAAATGACGCCCAGGTTCTGTGCGTGATCCTTCGGGATGGGTGCTTTTCCAAGAGCCTCTGGCCACCAGGAGTCATCCCAGGCGGAGGGGGAGGTTCCTAAGATAAGGAATTCTGTTTTATCTGAGTTAAATTTTAGACGGCTATGCTTCATCCATTCGGCTACTTCTTTCATTCCTTCATGAAGGTTGGTTTTGGCGGTATTAGGGTCTTTGGTGAGTGAGAGGATCAGTTGGGTGTCATCTGCGTAGGAGATGATGTTGAGGTTGTGTTGGCGTGCGATGGCCGCGAGGGGGCTCATATATACGTTGAAGAGGGTGGGGCTGAGTGAGGATCCTTGCGGTACGCCGCAGATGACTTCAGTGGCCTCTGACTTGAATGGTGGGAGGCGGACTCTCTGGGTTCTTCCGGTGAGGAACGAAGTGATCCATTCCAGTGCTTTTCCTTGGATTCCGATGTTTCTGAGGCGCTGTAGGAGGATGCTATGGCAGACTGTGTCGAAGGCTGCGGAGAGGTCGAGGAGGATGAGGGCGACTGTGTCTCCATTGTCCAGTAGAGTTCGAATGTCGTCTGTTGCGGCGATGAGGGCGGTCTCCGTGCTGTGTTTGGCTCGGAAGCCAGACTGTAAGGAGTCTAGGGATTTGTTGGTTTCAAGGAAGGCGGCGAGCTGGTTGTTGACAGCTTTCTCGATGACTTTGGCCGGGAATGGTAGGAGCGAGATGGGTCGGTAGTTTTTGAGTTCGGTGGGGTCAGCTGTGGGTTTTTTCAGAAGGGCGCTGAGTTCGGCGTGTTTCCAGATTTCTGGGAAGGTGCCGGAGTTGAGGGAGCAGTTGATGACGTCTCGGAGGTGTGTTGCTATGATGGAGTCTGCTTTGTTGAAGATGTGGTGAGCGCATGGGTCTGTTGGGGATCCTGAGTGGATGGAGTTCATCAGGCGGATGGTGTCCTCAGTGGAGATTGGGTTCCAGTCGTTAAGGATGTTCAAGGGGGGTGAAGGTACGGCAGAAGGTTGGGTGGGTTGGTCTCCGGGTTGGTTGTTGAAGCTGTTGTGGATGTCTGCGATTTTGTCGTGGAAGAACGAAGCTAGGGAGTCGCAAAGGGTTTGCGAGGGAGTAATGTCGTTGGAATTGGCGGATGGGTTGGTAAATTCTTTGACGATGTTGAATAATTCCTTGCTGTTGTGGGCGTTGTTGTCAAGTCGGTCTTTGAATGCGGCTTTCTTGGCAGTCCGTATCAGTTGGTGGTGTATGCGGGTGGCGTTTTTGAAGGCATCCTTGGTGCTGGTGTTTGGGTCTTTTTTCCAGGCATTCTCGAGGGAGCGACAGAGTTTCTTAGATTTCTTAAGATCATCGTTGAACCAGGGGGCGTTTTTGCTGCCTAGTTTGGTTTGACGTTTTTTCAACGGTGCTAGGATGTCGGCGCTATTGGATAGCCATTGGGTGAAGTTAATGGCTGCTTGGTCGGGGTTTGAGGTGTGGACAAGGGGGTTTTGAAGCAGCGATGAGGAAATCTGGTCGATGGTGATTTTGTTCCAGATTCTTCGTAGAGTGGGTTGAGGGAGGTTGTGAGTTGTGGTCTTATTGTAGGTAAAGTGAACGCAGCTGTGGTCCGTCCAGTGTAGAGTTGTGGTGTGACTGAAGGAGATATGTTTGCTGGAGGTGAAGATGGGGTCGAGTGTGTGACCTGCGATGTGGGTGGGGGTATTAACAATTTGTTTGAGTCCGAGGTTGGCGAGATTGTCCAGGAGGGTGGTGGTGTTGCAGTCGAAGCTCTTTTCCAGGTGGAAGTTGAGGTCTCCAGTTAGAATGTATTCCTCGGAGGGGAGAGCGTGAGGGGTGATAAAGTCGGTGATGTCGTCACTGAATTGTGCGCGGGATCCTGGGGGTCGGTAGAGGAGGGTGCCTCTGAGTGTGGTCTTGGGGTCGGTGTGGATCTGGAAGTGAAGGTGTTCGGCGCTGTTAAGGTTGACGTCTGAGCTGGTAGAGATGCAGATGGAGTTCTTATGAACGATGGCGATGCCTCCTCCAGTTTGGTCGGTGCCGTCCTTACGGATAATCTTGTATCCTTCAGGGATGCAATGGTGATGTCTGGGGCTGAGGAGGCGTTTATCCATGTTTCTGTAAGGAAGGCGACGTCCGGGGAGATGGTGTCTAGTAGATTCCAGAGGTCGATGGCGTGTCTGTGGACCGATCGGGTGTTGACCAGGATGCATTTAAGGTGGTTAGTGTCGGAGCTCTGTTTGGTGTTCGAGGATGAGGAGTTGGTCTTGGTACCGTCGAATTTGCAGGAATTGCAAGAGAAGGGTCCATGGGTGTGTCCAGGGGCGGCTTGGGCGCAATTGGAGAGTCGTCCGGGGTTAAGGGATAGAAGGGTAGAGACGTCGTATGTAATGCGGGAGGGATGGGCATTGCGAGGACCAGGGGGTCTGGCGCTGGGCGCTGCCTTGGCGCGGACGGGCATAGACGGGCTTACCTTTGGCGCACCTTCGTCGCGACTGGGGCGCGAACGCTGCGCGTGAACGCTGCGCGCAAGAGCATCTGACATAAGTGGGTGGAAGGGGAGGGGCGAGGGAGGCTCAGCTGGGAGGCGGGGCGTGCTCTAAAGGATGGCCTTGCCGTGCAAACAACAACACCAACAACGAAATAGCGGCGGATGGTCAAGCACTATCAGCAAAGCGCCAGAGAAGAGAAAGCGAAGGCACAATGAGAGTGAGTGCGCAGCTGTTCAATGTAATCTGAAGGTGTGAGGCAGACTTCAATATTAAACGTCCCAGCAGTCAAAGTGCAATAAACGCGCAGCAGGTTAAAATGCAATATCTCTAGCGCAGCCCACAGAGCGAGTCACAGTGCAGATATAGCGTTACAAGATATAAATGCAGATTCCAAGCGCAACTCAACGATACCAGGACACGCAGGGAGCCAGGGGAGCGACCTCTCACAGCAGCGCTGAGATAGTCACAGCGCTTCCGGGGACGAGGGCGCTGTATGTAGTCAGTGGGAGGGAGGCTCAGCTGGGAGGCGGGGCGTGCTCTAAAGGATGGTCTTGCCGTGCAAACAACAACAACAACAACGAAATGGCGGCGGATGGTCAAGCACTATCAGCAAAGCGCCAGAGAAGAGAAAGCGAAGGCACAATGAGAGTGAGTGCGCAGCTGTTCAATCCAAAAATCCAAAAACAATTAACTAGGAACAGGGAAAGGCACTGGCGAAGAACCTACGACAGCGAAAATAAGGAAAAATACAAAAAAGCTCTTGCCACCTATAAAGCAATGATAATAGCAGCAAAAAAACATTTTTTCACACTCCACATAGAGACTGCAAAAAACTCCAGTAAACAGTTATATAACCTCGCCAAAACTCTCTCTGGAAATACCCCGGATCTTAATCCACCCCCATCACAAGCATTATGTGATGCCTTATCGGAGTTCTTTTTCGCAAAGGTCAATGATATTTACCAAACCTTTAACTCAGACCCGGCCAGCAGTAGTGCTACTAATCCCATGATCACTCCAAAAACTACCATGACCAGTTTTAAACCTCTCACCACTGACCAAATCAAGAGCATAGTAACCTCGATTAAAGCAGGTTCTGCTCTGGATCCATGCCCAACCTCTGTGATCGCTACGGTGCCAGACACAGTTATCCCCATTATCACCTGTGTCTGTAACACAATATTGACATCTGGAATTTATCCCGATTCACTAAAAAACACACTGATCAAACCCCTGCTCAAAAAGCCCGGTCTAGATAAAGGTGAACTAAAAAACTACCGCCCCATAGCGAGCCTCCCTTTTCTAGCCAAAGTCACAGAAAAGGCTATGAATCAGCAGCTATCGGACTACATTGAAAGTCACAACCTGCTGGATGACACTCAGTTCGGTTTCCGTAAACATCATGGTACGGAAACCGCCCTCATCAAAGCAGCTGATGACATAAGAGTCATCCGCGATCAAGGAGGAACAGCCTTGCTTGTTCTCCTTGATCTATCAGCAGCCTTCGACACGTTGACCACAAGATCTTGGTCGACCGTGTCGAAAGGATGGGCATTCAGCTTACTGCTAGGGACCTACTTGCTTCCTTCCTAGCCAACAGAACCCAGGCGGTTACACTGGGCCCCTTCCAATCAGCTGATCTGTCTTTACCGTGTGGGGTTCCCCAAGGCTCATCCCTAAGTCCGACACTATTTAATATATACGTGTCGGACCTTGCCAGTGTCATCAAGGCATATGGGATGAGCCTGACCTCATACGCCGACGACACTCAACTGGTGTTGGCCATAAAGGGTGATGGACAGGAGGTGGCAGAGAGATTCCAAAGAGGGATGACTGCTATCGGCGAGTGGATGGCAAAAAATTGCCTTAAACTCAACTCCGATAAAACCGAGGTGGTTATCTTTGGTAACCTTTTTCCAGTCTGGTCTGCAGCCTGGTGGCCACCGGCCCTAGGTACTCCTCCTTGCCCCACGGTCAAAGTCCGAAACCTAGGAGTAACATTCGATGACCAGCTTAATCTCATGGCCCACGCAAATAAGGTGGCAGCCAACGCCCATTTCAAGCTCAGAATGGTAAGAAAAATCCTACCTTATCTACCAGACTCAGCAGCTAAAACGTTAGTCACCTCTCTGGTTTTGACATCGCTGGATTACTGTAACGGTCTTCTGCTCAACGCACAAAACAGAGTTACCAAAAAGTTGCAGACCGTGCAGAACGCGGCAGCACGCGTACTGTCCAAAAAACCAAAATTTGCACCTATCTCGGACACTCTGAAAAGCTACCACTGGCTTACCATCCATAACAGGGTGAAATTTAAATCATTATGCATAGTTTACAAAACACTACAGGACCAAGGACCCCGCTTCCTCAAAGAGCAACTGATTCCCTATAACCCGCCTAGAACACTACGATCTACCTCACTCAACCAACTAGTGGTTTATCGTAGCAGAACAGTCT
The DNA here is from genome assembly GCF_964263255.1 of Lissotriton vulgaris. Classification (NCBI taxonomy): domain Eukaryota; kingdom Metazoa; phylum Chordata; class Amphibia; order Caudata; family Salamandridae; genus Lissotriton; species Lissotriton vulgaris. The sequence goes on along the minus strand of NC_141689.1, from coordinate 354,365,069 downwards.
CTTGGGGTGACCGCCGCTTCTCAATTGCGGCCCCTAAACTTTGGAATACCTTACCAAACCACATAAAAACAAGCCCCTCACTCCTTCAGTTTAGAAAAAAGCTGAAGACCTGGTTATTTAATCAATAAGTCATGCCTCTGGACAACCGGATCAGGGAGAGACATCACTGCATTTTAGCGCCGAGACCCCCACGGGTAATTGTACGCGCTCTATAAGTGTCATTAATAAATAAAATAAATAAATAAATAAATGTAATCTGAAGGTGTGAGGCAGACTTCAATATTAAACGTCCCAGCAGTCAAAGTGCAATAAACGTGCAGCAGGTTAAAATGCAATATCTCTAGCGCAGCCCACAGAGCGAGTCACAGTGCAGATATAGCGTTACAAGATATAAATGCAGATTCCAAGCGCAACTCAACGATACCAGGACACGCAGGGAGCCAGGGGAGCGACCTCTCACAGCAGCGCTGAGATAGTCACAGCGCTTCCGGGGACGGGGCGCTGTATGTAGTCAGTGGGAGGGAGGCTCAGCTGGGAGGCGGGGCGTGCTCTAAAGGATGGCCTTGCCATGCAAACAACAACAACAACAACGAAATGGCGGCGGATGGTCAAGCACTATCAGCAAAGCGCCAGAGAAGAGAAAGCGAAGGCACAATGAGAGTGAGTGCGCAGCTGTTCAATGTAATCTGAAGGTGTGAGGCAGACTTCAATATTAAACGTCCCAGCAGTCAAAGTGCAATAAACGCGCAGCAGGTTAAAATGCAATATCTCTAGCGCAGCCTACAGAGCGATTCACAGTGCAGATATAGCGTTACAAGATATAAATGCAGATTCCAAGCGCAACTCACCCCTTGTGCCCTCAACCACTCCAGGTGCCCTCCTCCACCACCCCTGGTGCGCTGATCCTCCCACCCCCCCACGAGCCCTCTCACCTCTTTTCAGCGAGCAGGCCCGGGAGCCTGCCCCTGCCGCTGTGGGGCCGAGAGCTGGAGCAGAGCCACGGAACCGGTCTCCCAAGCTTGGTTGGTGAGGTAGTTTGAAGAGGTGGAGCCGGTCCAACACTTGTCACCCCTCACCCCCTTCCCTTTAGGACCCGGTTGGGCCTAGAGGGTGGCCTTGCATGATAGGGTGCTACAAAGTCCTGCTTTTTTACAATTATAGACTGTCCCGTTACCAACTAAGCTCAGAGCCGTACCGCCTCAGCATACACCCCGTAGGCAATTGCGTCATCAGCCCTCCTACCCCCTTAAATGTATCACTCTCTGTCTACAGTCCCTGGCTCCGCAACGCTAGTTAAAGGAAGCTGCTGCTATGATGCAGGGACATGTCCAAATGTTTATCTGCCTCTGCAAGCACTGCTCCGTAGAGTGCTTTGAAGGCTGGCCTTGCATTATAGGGTGCTACAAACTCCTGCTTTTTTACAATTATAGACTGTCCCATTACCAACTAAGCTCAGAGTCATAGCGTCTCAGCATACACCCCGCAGGCGTTTGCATCATCAGCCCCCCCACCAGCTTAAATGTATCACTCTCTGCCCACAGTTCCTGGCTTCGCAACAGAGACCATGAGATTGTTAACTAGCTTTAGTGTCCCAGGACCCTGCCTCTCTCTTTCGGGCGCCTGGAGGGATACAAAAATTGTGCAACCGGTACAGAGAGGGCCTCTGGCCAGGGCTGGAGAGAGTTCGCACTTAGCACCCATTTGTTCCGGGGTATAAGCCTGTTTTTAAGAATTGTGATGTGTAGTATTTCAACTTTTGTGTAACGCTCCAAACTGCTGACGTAGCAGACAAGCATTGGCAACTGGGAACCGTTTCAGAAGTACAGTGAACGGTGTTGGATGCATTATACCTATATGGGAAATGGTGGATGACCTTTGAAGGTGTGCTCTAAGCATGGTGTGGTGCTGTACATATGAATACACTGTTGCAGAGTTTGTGAGCGAATAGGCCTAGCAACATTTATCTACTACATTTGTATGCATTATAGTCCCCATCTTCTGTTTAGAACGGCGGGGAGACCCATTTTAATGCCCCCTAGTACTGGAGGTGATTGTCAATGCTCCTTATTTGAGTGGGCTTGGAGTGTCAGAGTTTGCGTGTGTGTGGCTCTGTGTGTATGTGGTTCAGTGTGTGTGTGGCTCGCAGTGTGTGTGGCTCTCTGTGTGTGTGGCTCTGTGTGTGTGTGTGGCTCTGTGTATGTGTGTGTGTGTGGCTCTGCGTGTGTGGCTCTGTGTGTGTGTGGCTCTGTGTGTGTGTGGCTCTCTATGTGTGTGGCTCTCTGTATGTGTGGCTCTCTGTGTGTGGCTGTGTGTGTGTGTGTGGCTGTTTGTGTGTGTGTGTGTGTGTGGCTCTGTGTGTGTGGCTCACTGTGTGTGTTGGGCTCTGTGTGTGTGGGGGTCTATGTGTGTGTGTGGGTCTGTGTGTGTGTGTGGCTTTGTGTGTGTGTGGCTCTCTGTGTGTGTGGCTGTTTGTGTGTGTGTGTGTGTGTGGCTCTGTGTGTGTGTGTGGCTCACTGTGTGTGTTGGGCTCTGTGTGTGTGGGGGTCTATGTGTGTGTGTGGGTCTGTGTGTGTGTGGGGCCTGTGTGTGTGTGTGTGTGTCTGTGTGTTTGTGTGTGGCATTTGTGAGAGATTAAGCTATTGGTGTTGAAACTGGCAATGCCATTTATTTATCTGTTTTCAAAACCAAAACATAAATTAAAAATGTTGTCATTTACAACGCCAATAGCTCTAACTTTTGCAAAGGCGAGACCGTTGCATTGTAAATGCTTGTTTCCTCTGAAAGCACACATGGAAAGAGGAAAAGGCATCCCAGGATTGGTTCTGTCCAGGAAGGTAACCCTTCCTGCGCAAAAACAATCCTGTTGACAACACCCGTGCAAGGGGTTCTGCGTTGGCGCTAGGCTGAAGAAATGGCCCCAGCTCAGGGAGAAAGGACAGGAATATGATGTATTCAATATATATGTTGCATTCCTATTCTATCACTTTGATGTAGGTGACTTGCTGTGCTACCTAACATCAAAACCCCATAAATGAGGCTCTATGTGCGTTTGCATTGGGAACGCCCTGATACTACCCAAGGGACACGTCATTGATGCAAAATAAAGTATGTTCTACTTTGTTTTACTTTTAGGTAACAAGTTTTGTGCTGGAAAGTGAAACTCAAGTAACAATTTTCACCTCTTTAGGTCACCTGCGCAAAATGTTGATACATCTGCCCCTCCATGTAGGCCACCACAACCGTTCCACTTCCTGAGGCCTCATTTATGAGGCTGTACGTCACTTTTTAACGCCACCGGTGCGTCACTTTTTGTGACGCACCAGTGGCGTAAAAAATGCGCCTTGTTGCGCCATATTTACAAAGTGACGCATCTAGGTAGATGCGTCACTTTGTAAACCCCTGCGCCACATTATACCTGCGCCAGGTATAATGTATGCAAGTGGGGCGTATTGGCCCAAGGAAGGGTCGTAGAAGTGACGCAGTGAAATCTATGAGATTTCACTGCGTCACTTTTAGGACGCCGTTGCGTCAAAATCTTGAGCCTGCCTCACAGCAGGCGTAAGACTGACGCAGGCCCTTTCACATGGGGCTTGCCCCATGTGAAAGGACGCATTGCTGGAGTTGCGTCACTTTTGTGACACACTCCAGCAATACGTCACTTTTGCGCTTACAGATACGTCAGAAATACTGACGTATCTGCAACTCCTTGCGACAAGATGCGTTATGCATTAAATATGACGCATCAGGAATGTCGCAAGGAGGGCACACTGAGAAGTGACGCATTGCTGCTTTCTCGCAGCGATGCGTCATTTCTCATAAATGAGGCCCCCGGACCGCACATGCTTGCAGCCGAATGCTACTGTGAGGTAAGAGCGCTAGAGGTCCCTACTAGTGGCATCAATGAGCTGTGTAAATAACGTCGACAACAACGTGAAATATCTCATTGATGATAATATGATTACCTCTGTTCAGTGGGCACGCTGTTCATGCATATTTTGCACATTTTATGTGCACATTTTGCTCTATATATTTTACTTTTAATTATCAAAATATGTTGAAGTTGGCGCGAGCGAATGAGCAGATTTGCCCAATAACAAACAACTTTTTCGCAAGGATGTATAGGTAACAATATCATGTCACCTGGATTCTTTCTGTGCGCCTTTCTTTTATAGTGACAATTTGTTTTACACGGGATTTCTGTCACTACCGCGTACTCCTTTTAGACATTACGGTTCATCAACTCCTTTAATTACAGTAATTCCAAGGTTTTAGAGAACAGTAAAAGAACAGCTTTTTAATTTAAGAATCTTTAAATGTAACGAACTCTCCAATGGCCTTTACTCCTTACATGAACGCCGATGGCCCTCTTTTTGAGATGGCTTTTTAATCCACTTTTGATGTTTAATTGCAAATATGTTTTCGTACGAAATTCATTTTACAAATTAGAAACACAGTAATTTTGAAAGAGAATGGAACACATAAAAAAACTGCCAAGCAATGGGCTGCGTCTTTGGGAGGTATCATAGCTCCATCTAGTGGATAGGAATTAGATGTTTTCACACAAAACATTCTGCATAACAATACTCCCTTTTATTTTCGGGCCTTTTTCGCTCTTGCTAATTTTATCTAGATGTCAAATACTTTATAATATAATAACAAGGCATCCTTAAAAACAACATTGAAAGTTCAGTGTTGGGGTTTCTACAAAATATATAGTAAGGTAGCGGCTATTTATACGGCACCGGGTAAATAGCCTATTGGTTCTGCTATTTACTCAGGCTCTGGCTAAAAAGTAGAAACTATTTACTATTTGGCAGATGGCCTTGAAAATAGCAGAAGAACTTCACTATTTACCCCGCGCTGGCTAAGTAGTAGAGACTCTGCACTGATCTGCCGGCAGCCGTGCACATAGCAGAAAAACGTAATTATTTACCCGGCTGCTGGCTAAACAGTAGAGATTCTGCACTGTTTGTCTGGCAGCCATGCAAATAGCTGAAAAAATACACTAGTCACCTGGTCGCTGAATAAAGAGTAAAGAGGCTGCCAACATCTTGGCCTAAGGAGGCACATTGCCCTTTGCAAAGTAGTTACCGCCCAATTCAGTGGTCATTAGCACATCAATGGATTGCAGGAGCAATTACAATCACAAACTACCAATACATTCCTTTCCAAATTGGAAAGGGGAGGGATGAACCCTTTCATGAACCCTCCTATTTGCAATTCAGAAACAAATGCAAAAGTTCTTTTAGTTGTAAAAAGAAATTTCCAGCTCAGAAAAAGAGGTTTGTACATAATGATGAATACTTTTGTGGTCACGAACCTTGTGATTTTACAAAATTATGCTAAAACTGGCTTAGATGCAGGCAATAACTTATAGCTCTGAAGGTCCTAAATGTTTGAATGTTTCAAGTGTTTTGATAGACATGGCACAGAATGCCACTCCATTACACCGTGGGCCAGGACATAAGGACTTGAAGGCCCTTTATGTAGCTGTCTTGTGCCCCGCAAGTGCTCCTTTTCCTATACATTTACCTGCAGATGTGACTAATGATGAAGAGGATTAGAACCTTTGTAAGACCAGGTAAAGCTGTTTACTCTTGCAAAACTATATGATCCTACTAACAACTCCATGGTAATGTAAAGGGTCTGGCTCTAATCAGCATGGCTGAGCCTCTAATCAGAATACAACAAAAAACCTTGCCTGTACTGATCCTTATTCTAAGAAGTCGATCACCTGGGTGACAGCAAAATAATTATTGTCAACCTCCTCACAAATTATTCAAAAATATATTTATTTTTTCAAAAATCATTTTGTTTTTCTCATACTATCATAAATTGACAATTTTTAACATTACACCACAAGACCAAACTACAATTTAATGACTATCAACAAATACACAAAAAATGAAAAAATAATCAACATCAAGGGACGACTTACCCACATACAAAACATGAAATACAAAACATAAACAATAAGTCATCTTTTCTCAAGAATTCTTTGCATTGGTTAGTCAATCTAGAGAAACCAACAGAAACAGTGTGAATAGTTTAACTGAAAAATTCCTGCACAGTGCCAATTTATCGACTTCTGTTTTATCATTTGTTACACCAGGCAGAAAAAGACTCTAATTATTGATCACACTTGTTTAACAAAAACAACAAAAACTAGTCGACGAGTTCTTAACCCCATGAGTTGTTGGCTGGGGTTCTCTTCAGGACCAATCACTTGAAAACAATAACGAATAAAGAAATTAAGAACCAAAACTACTTCTGTGTGTGAGCTAAGACAATCGATGCACTTTTAGTGACCTTGAGCGTTTAGTTTGCAGGCGGCTAGCTTACTTATTTGGCAAAATCAGCCGATTTCGCTTATAGACTCAGGGGCATATTATCAAGGGATTTATCTCTGCTTTTTTGGCTTTAAAAGCCAAGAAAGCGGAGATAAAATTATCTCCCTATTACCTAGCTGTCGCTAACACCAGTTAGCGACAGCTAGTAGGAGATAGCGACCATCTTGGGCCCCACTTTGCATGTCAGAAAAATGTATCACTAATGACATGCAAAGTGGGCGTGCCAAGATGTCAGCGACTGGAAACAGTCGCTAACATCGCTATCTCCAATTACCAATTTTTGGAGATATTCACGCTAAGCGCGAATATCTCCTAAAGCTAACACCTGCCCAGGAGCAGTTCTTAGCCATGTTATCTAATGGGAGGTGGATAAGATGGCTAAAAGCATTAGCTTGGTAATGCCTGAATATCGCAGATTTTTCAGCGATATTCATGCATTATTGCCGATTTTTATTGCATTTGCGATAAACCTTGGTAATACCAAGGTTTATCTGCGATAAAAATCGCAGCAGCTCGGCGATATTTTTTCTCGCTAACCAAGCAATAGCGATAATTATCGCTATTGCTTGGTAATATGCCCCTCAATCAATTGCTGGCTAGCATAGATTTTGAAGGTGGGTACTATCCCTGGAGGACTCCAGAGCCGGAACACCCAAGGAAACGGAGACATGTTTCACAGCGGACAAACATTGAAAGAAATTTCATCTTATTAGAGAGATTTCTTTCAGAAATTCCTGGACTTCTTCTACCTGTGTAAAGAAGTGAAAATTCCCTTTAACCAGCACCTTGAGTTTCGACTGCTGTGCAATGGATGCCTGGGCCCCCTGAGCTTTAAATAACAATAGCAATTTTACAAATTATTTCTGCCTTCGTGCCGCCCCCACTGACATGTCAGGAAAAATACAACATTTCGTACTCTCATCAATAGTAATTTGTCTCATTTGGATGGCTTTCATAAGAACATTTTCTTTCATCCTGTAATCAGAAAAATTAACTAGAATTGTCTGTGGGTACTTGGAGAGAGTTTGGAAAGGGGTGGCCTGGAACCCAGTGAGTTCTTGTTAACATAAGAGCCCCCACCTGGTCAGGGAGCACTTTTTGTTTATTAAAGGTTTCCACCCATCATAGGGTTTTCGCCCCTTCACTCCCCTCAAGGACTATCCGAAGATTTCAACGGCACGGGTAATTCTCCAAGTCCTCTATTTTTTACTCAAGAACGATCTTATCTGCAGTCACCTCATTAACTTTCTGAATAGTAGAGCTCAACTGCCCCTCCAGATGAGCAATCCTTGCTTCTGCTTCGTCGAGCCTGACATGGAATCCAGAAATAGATGCCTCGATTTTCTCCAGCCTTAAATGTATAGTAGCAGTCTCAAGTGTCTGGGATTTTTTCATTTCTCTAATTTCCTCCAGTATTAAGTTCAGGAGAGCTTTCACTTCCATCTGTTGCAAGCTGGCACCGGAGGAAGGAACCTCGGGCTTCTCAAGGAAGTGTTCTTTACTGTGACTTACTGGTTCCTCACCATTCTCTACTACAGCTCCCGACATTTCTTGATAAATCTGCTCAGGCTCCAGTGCCTGCTGTCTTGCGGCATTTTCCATACTTAGATCTGATTCGGAAAAGGGTTGCTGAGCAGGTATGGCGTCTATGACATCTTGGTTTAAGGGTGAAAGGACAGAATCTCCTTCCACTAAATCTGCTGGAGCTGAAGATGTTGCTAAAGAAATTACTGAGTATTTCATGGAGGGAGTCGTACCCATTTGCGTGGCCTCATGGCGTGGAGTGATGTGCAATCGTTTAAAGAGATTGAGAGTTACGTCATCCTGGAGGGCTACCAGAGAGGCCAAGCTGGTTAACGCTGGGCCCTGAATCGCAGGAGGCTGATTACTTTTTGTAGTAAACAAGGGAAACGTTGCACTCCCAGTTGCTCCCTTGTTCCGACCCTTAGGGACCTCCACGCGGACTTTAGATAATGAGGTGGAATTCTCCTCAAGTGGTAGCGGTAGCGTGGCAATGGAATTTGCAAGGGAAATGTCGCTTGTGGCAGCCCCATATGGTCTTCAATAGAGCTCTCTGATCTAGAACTTACTTCGGATTGGTTCACAGAAACATAGGGGTTTTGGGTACGGAATAAGCTCCCTTTGCTTGAACTAGGCGCTTTCTGGCTTTCATTCGAGTGGTCGCTTCTACCCTGGCCACCGTACTAGCCTGCTTTTGATGTTTTCCCATTTTAATGTCAGTTTATTGAGTTCTTCACCCCAGTCTCTGCAGAAGGCTTGTGACGTTGCAACAGATTTACCAAATGACATACAAACTCACTCTGCTAGCTTCCTCAATACAGTCTTGACACTCCTTGTCCTGATCACACCCTATCAGCTCCACTCCCCCAGTCACAAACAGCTCCAAATACTCTCTTACTTGGGGCAGCCACTTCCTGATACCCTCACTGCTATCGTTCAGCCGCAGAACCTTACAGCTAAGTATTCAGGTTATGTCTTAGATTAAAACACTTGTACGGTGTTGGGCATCCCAGGACTGAAGCTGAGCATTGCTGCCTTGGGAGCTTATGTTGATCAGGGCAGTCGGGCGGAGGCAGATCACTCCTCGGCCCCCTTAGTTCAGGTATTACATGCGCTGCTGCGCTGCTTCAGTTCTTAATTGTAATACCTTCTCCAGCTGCGTCTCGCTGCCTCATAGGCCTCATAGGCCTCAGTACCTTTCTAGATGCCTCGCTGCCTCGCACTACCTCGCACTACCTCGCACTACCTCGTGCTACCTCTCCTCAGCGTTTCCGTCTTCAAACACCGCAGCCATCTTTCCATTACGGATGTTTCGGGAAAGTCTTAGTTTGGCATTCCGAGTACTGCCGCTATTCCTCTCATCAGGCCACTGCAAAGTTTAATCTAGTGGGTGGGGCCTGGGTCACCTCGGCTAACGAGAGTTGGGAATCTCCATAGCCAGGCAAGGTTTTTTGTCGTATTTTAAAACCATACTCAGTATTCTTTTCTCAAATGCAAATTCTTCCTGATTGAAGCACAAAATATCTGTGCCATATCCTAGAGCTTTTGTTTGATTTCTACATGTTTTATTTGAATATCAAAATAAAATAAAGGTTTTTATTCAAGATTGATTTTATGTTTTTTAATATGTAAACAGCTTAGCTTAATTCATGCACTTACCATTCTACTAAATATTGTATATTTCTATATGTGCTTACTTTCAAATGCTTCACACATATTGCATCCCCATTACAAGATGGCCACTACTCTAACATTGCATGAAGTCCCTTTTTTATTTATAGCCACCTAAATAAAGACCTCCTTCACACTATTTATCTAGCTGCTGGTCACATTGTACATCATCTATACTATTTAATCTATGGGCAGCTGAACAGCAAATATTATGTACTATTAAAATAGACACTTCCTATGTATTAAATGGTGTTCAAGGACATATGCCTATGCGAAAACTGCACCTCAACAACAATATTGAAATGAGAAAAATGCTACTATAAGTAGAACTCTCCTATAATAACATTTAATATTATATTTACAATTTTTTTTCAATTGGGGAAACTATTCTTAAACATCTTGTCACATCTGTAGTGTCCCTGGTCGTGAGTGTAGGCCTCAGGTTCTGCCACCAAGCAAAGGAAAAGAATCACACATGCTCTCAGGTTTAAGATCTCCAAGCATGTACCTGAGGCATGCAGCTCTCAGCATCCGTTCTTCTTGTCCATGAATACCTGTGCGGAATGCTTGCATTTGTGCCCCCCATGTCATACGATCCATAACATTACTTACCAACTTCTTATATTAACACTATAAGATATACATTCAGGCCTATATTTATCAAGATTTTGCTTCAAACTTGGTCCATTCAAGGGCAACGCAAATTCTAAATGGGATTTACCAAGCCACGCAAGGCCACTTTGCATGGCCCTGCGTGACATGATCAACCTAGAGTAATGCAAATCGCTGCCTTGCACTATTCTGTAGCAGGAAGGCGTGCCATGGATAGAGTGTGGTTTTTCCCATGCATGCACCCATGCATTCTGACACATTCACGGATTTACCAACACTGATAGACCTGGAAATATAGCAGAATCGTACACCTCCCCACCAGAGGTGCAAAGAGGAGAAGTACCTTTATTTCTCCTCATTGTTTTATCTACCTAAGTATGCTGAATCGTGCAGCACATGTAGAATGCCTCTGTGGATTCATTTATACCGGAATGTGTCACTTCCTGCACAAGAACAATCCTGCCTACAACGCAGGCACCCTTGCACATGGTGCAAGAAGTGTTTTGTTTGGCTCAAGGCAGCAATTTGTGTGCCCTCTCCATTTCATGTAATGCAGCAAGGCCGGCTTGCTGTATTGCTTTGTGTGAAACATTGAGAAATCTGCGTCTTAGGACTTCTCCTTGGTGAAACACAGTTCTCATCCTGAGCGTCCTCTGTTGGCCGCCTCCCAGTATTTGTAGTACTCAAGTTGTCTCAATTTCCATACTTGCTCCTTAAGGTTGTCGGGACAGCTAGCGAATGGAAGTGTGAATTGCTCCCCGGGATCCGGAGAATGCTCAGGAGCTGGAAAACTGTCACGCTTATCTTGACAATAGCCATTGCCTGAACTATTGTCATAGTAATCCTCAGCAGTACTCACTGTTATTGAGTGTCATTTCCAATTTGGGTGAGGTTACCTGCTGACATCTTAGAAATTCAGACACGTTCTTCATGACCTGGTAACTTCCCCTGTGGGCAGTCACCATTGCTCCCTTTCTGTTCACTTCTCTTGTGGGCTTTCTTGTAAATGGCATCTTGAATTTTCCAATGCTTTATCGATTGCACAACAGCACCCTATCGCCCACAGCTATCCTTGTAGTTGTTGTTCGTTCATTTGATCTTGGTAGTATGGGTGTCAAACGGCTGAACCATGATTTAGCATGAGGAAGGATGTCTTGCATTTTTCAAGAAAACATTACATGAGCTGGGTCTCTGTTATACATGCAGAGTGGTGTCCACGTGCAAGCTCCTAGCAGCCTGTGAAAGACATCTATGGCATCTTCATTCTGTTCCACCCCAATCCATATGGCTTCATTCATTGTTCTCATCAACCTTTCGACCTCACCATTAGCTTGAAGTCATGTTGGTGTTATTTTCCAATGCATTATGCCAGGGGCGCCTAGGTAGTGTTTGTCGTCTTTCTCTTGAAACTGAGAAACTGAGGGCTGTTGCTGCTCTTGAGGGTCCAGGGAAACCCGACCGTGGCAAATACCTTCACTAGGCAGATCTCTGTGACAGTGTCTAATCAAATTTGGCCATCGTAACTAGTTCCAAAGAAGCCTGGAGTAAGCATCAGAGACTGCTAGCATGTGACGCTGTCAGGATGGGAGATGAAATCGACACGGAAATTCACCACGGGCAGTTGCTCAGCCCTTCTGTGATGAAGGGCTCTGGCTGATTGGGATGCTGTTATGTTGGCACCAGTGACAATTGCCCACCAGTTCTTCAACTCATCAGTTCGTGGCAGGAAGCCACACTTTCAGGTGGGCTATTTTGTGTGACTCCCTGGTGCCCGGTGTGTGCCAATGATAGTATATGATGGCACACCTGCTCATGGACGACTAGCCTGTGTCCTTTCTGAAGGATTCTCAGTTCTTTGACACTCAGTTCATCACATACTTGCCACTGAGCCTTCATATTGTTCTGATAGAGTGTGTCATGTCCACTTACGTTGTGGAGGAAGTACTTCCATTGTTTTGATAGGATGGAGTCACAGATGAGCTGGAGATATGGGTGAGACTCTGTTTCTTTGGCGATGTCCTTTAGGCTTATGGTGTGGGGACAGTTGAAGTGAGCAAAACATTTAATCAATGTGTCGGCCCCCCCAGTGACAGGTCATGATTGGGTTGGCATGCAAATGGGGGCAGGACAGATAGTCAGCCCAGTTTGTCGCCAACAATGAATTCAATGGGGGGGTATGGGGAGGGTGGGGGGGGGGTTGAGGACGGGGTGTAGATGCTGTACCAGCAAATAATGAACCAAGAGGCTTGTGGTCCACTAGTGACTGTAGAGATACAAATAAAAGTTGGTGCATCCTCACTTGATCTCCAGAACCTCCTCAAAGTGGACATAACATTTCTCAGAGTCTGTGACGGCCCTGCTGGCAAAGGAAATGGGCGCCCTGGTATCATCCTGCACAAGTTGTGACAGGACAGTACTAAGGCCAATGGAACTAGCATCGACCACCAGTTCTGAATCTATGGTGCGGTCAAAGTATGACAATTCAGCATCTCGCACCAGGACCTCTTTTATGGTCAGGAATGCCTTTAGCGGTGTCAAAGTATGACATTTCAGCATCTCGCACCAAGGCCTGTTTTATGGGCAGGAATGCCTTTAGCGGTGTCAAACTATGACATTTCAGCATCTCGCACCAAGGCCTGTTTTATGGTCAGGAATGCCTTTAGCGGTGTCAAAGTATGACATTTCAGCATCTCGCACCAGGGCCTGTTTTATGGTCAGGAATGCCTTTAGCGGTGTCAAAGTATGACATTTCAGCATCTCGCACCAGGGCCTATTTTATGGTCAGGAATGCCCTTAGCGGTGTCAAAGTATGACATTTCAGCATCTCGCACCAGGGCCTGTTTTATGGTCAGGAATGCCCTTAGCGGTGTCAAAGTATGACATTTCAGCATCTCGCACCAGGGCCTGTTTTATGGTCAGGAATGCCCTTAGCGGTGTCAAAGTATGACATTTCAGCATCTCGCACCAGGGCCTGTTTTATGGTCAGGAATGCCCTCAGCGGTGTCAAAGTATGGCATTTCAGCATCTCGCACCAGGGCCTGTTTTATAGTCAGGAATGCCTTTAGCGGTGTCAAAGTGTGACATTTCAGCATCGCGCACGAGGGCCTGTTTTATGGTCAGGAATGCCTTTAGCGGTGTCAAAGTACTACATTTCAGCATCTCGCACCAGGGCCTGTTTTATGGTCAGGAATGCCTTTAGCGGTGTCAAAGTATGACATTTCAGCATCTCGCACCCGGGCCTGTTCAGGAATGGCTTTAGCGGTGTCAAAGTATGACATTTCAGCATCTCGCACCAAGGCCTGTTTTATGGTCAGGAATGCCTTTAGCGGTGTCAAAGTATGACATTTCAGCATCTCGCACCACGGCCTGTTTTATGGTCAGGAATGCCTTTAGCGGTGTCAAAGTATGACATTTCAGCATCTCGCACCAGGGCCTGTTTTATGGTCAGGAATGCCTTTAGCGGTGTCAAAGTATGACATTTCAGCATCTTGCACCAGGGCCTGTTTTATGGTCAGAAATGCCTTTAGCGGTGTCAAAGTATGATATTTCAGCATCTTGCACCAGGGCCTGTTTTATGGTCAGGAATGCCTTTAGCGGTGTCAAAGTATGACATTTCAGCATCTTGCACCAGGGCCTGTTTTATGGTCAGGAATGCCTTTTTTTGCTGTGGGCCTATGGTCCAACATTTTGCGAACTTCATCAGATTTCTCAGAGGTCCAGCGAGGGTGGCCAGTTTGGGGATGAAGCTGCTGCATTAGGTTGCTAGACACAAAAAGCTCCTGACCTCAGAGGGAGACGTGGGTGATAGTGCATCCCTAATGTCAGCAACTTTCTCCGGGTTAACCCTGATGTCATCGACCGAGAAGATGTAACTGTAGAATTCTGTTTACTGCCTGAGGAATTGGCACTTCTCCTTGTTCAGCATCAGTCACACTTCACTGATCCAGTCCAATGCAGCAGTGAGGTAACGTTGGTGGTCTTAAATAGCAGCAGTGTAGATCATGATGTTGTCAGTCATGTTCACTACACCCTCGAGCCGCAAAAGAACTTCACAGATTGAGTTTTGGAAAACTTCAGCCGTTGAAAAAATGCCAAAGTTAAGGTGGTGAAATAACAAGAGGTCAACGTGTGTCAAGACGTGGAAATGTACCAACAGTCTTCCTGAAGCTCTAGAAGGTGATACCCAGAGTTTATATTCCATTTTGAAACCAGCAGGCTCATCGTTAATGAGGTCATCTATCATGAGATTTATTTGTTTCTCTTTTGGTATTGCTCTGTTTGGGAGTTGCATGCCTATGCAAATGTGAATCTTGCCTGGGTGTTCTGATTTGCTGGTGACAACAATGGGCGAAACCCACTGGATTTTCTCTATCATGCCCGCCTCTTTGAGCTTTAAAGGTTCTGCTTCCACTGCCGGGCGAAGGTGGAAGGGTATCCGGTGATGCCAAGTTGTGACTGATTTTATGTATTTTTCTAAATAGAGGGAGACGGCTGCCCTTTGGTGGCAGCCAAGGCCTTTGAACAGGTGCTGATAGGTTTGCAGGAGTCTGCCAAGCGCTTTTCAGACACTGCTGAAGCGGAGCTGATGAGGCGAAGCTCTTCAGTTGTGGAGCACCTCAGCAGTGTTTCAGTTCCCTGGGTTGAGAATTTTAGGCAGCAGGAATAGTACTCGTCAGAGACTGTGCAGCCGATCAGCGCATGGAGCAGGATCATTGTAGAGTCAACATAGGCAAAATTTTTGGCTTTTGTTAGGAGCAAAGTTTCCTAAGGTGAGCTTGGCTAAGAATGTTCACTGATACCCCATGTTAATCATTGTGTCAATCAAAAAGAGACATCAGTGCTGTCTATCCTCACTTGACAAATGAGGCGTGTGTGATATAGGGGTGTTTGGCATCCAGAGGTCGACGAGATGAGAAATATCTTCTTCTCGCCCAGTTGAGAAGGGATCTGTGGTCCAAGCTGGTTAATGAGAGTTGGAGGTCAGCATGGGCATTGTCTTTTCAGATTTTGTGGAGGGCATGATGAGAATGGGTGATGGCCATCCTTGCAAACTTTGGGAAAATGATTGAGGCATGGGCAGGAGGTGCAGCTCTTCCCTTCTTGAGGGCACTTCACCATAGGATGGGATTGGAACCCACAGTAACCACAGGTGGGTTTGGAAATTTCAGTTTTGATGGGTCTCGAAACTGGGTCTAGTTTGGTGGAGAGACTGAAAAATTCCAGTCAGTGAGGTGTCTGGACAAAATATTGAATAAAAATATTGTGACACACAAATATCGTGTCAAGAATAGCGGTGTGTCAAGTATATTGTGTACAGGAATATCAAAGATGAGAAAATCATTTTAAGTGTCGTTTTACAATTAGAAAATGTCATTGTATATATTATCATTTGTGAGTGTTTTTATATATATTTTATTGTAGTGTGAATGATTGTATATTTTTAAGAATTTATTTTTAATTTATCACATTTTTTTATTTAATGTGTAAAAATTGTATATCTAATTTATGTTAGTAGCAGAAATACAAATTTCATGTAATTATTTTAATAATGTGCATATTAATATTATAAAATGTATACATGTATTTTGTTATATTAATAATTTTTCTAAATAATACATTATAATTATATTGAATGTATATATAAATATATTAAGTGACAAACAAAGTTCCGCTCCATCGGAGCCCCCGACACCACGAGGGGTAGATCATTGCGCTGGCAGAGCACACCATCAGGAAAGTACCACATCTCAAAAAAAAACGAGAAGACGCTCATCACAGGTGAATTTTGCAAGAATAATCCATTAAAACCTGCACCATCATGGTGCTAGATTAAATGGATTATTCTTGCAAATATCACCTTGAGTGAGCATCTTCGCAAGTTTTTTCAAACGCAATTTTTATATTAAATATTTTTTTTAAATGAGTGTACATAATAAAATAATTTGTTGCATTATAACAACTGGTAACATTTTTAAAAATATCAAAAACAATTTTCATAATGTAAAACATTTTTCTTTAAAAAAATCTATATCTAAATTCTATATTCAAATATTTTTGTAAATCAATTCTTTTCAAATCTGAAATATATTTTAAGAATTTGTTTTAATGTTGAAAATGTAATGTTTTTGTAAATACATTGAAACATTTCTAATTTATATGTTATATTTATTTTGAAAGTTTTAAAAATATTGTCTGATTAAAATGTGAAAATGGATTAAATATGTATAATTTATCATGTATCAATTCATATTTTGTGTACATTTATATGTTCTACCTGTATTTATGGCAAAATGTAAATACACTCAAATAATGAAATTCTTGATATGTTTAATATTGGAATAAATTATTTTTGGGGAATATATTTTTATCTAAAATAAGTAATGTTTATTTAAAACAATGTTTTATTAATTTGAAAATAATTTGATATGTTTAATGATTTTTATTTTTAGAGTATAATTTTTATGTTATGCTCTATTAGTAAATGTAATACAAATATGTAAATTATTAATAGTGATGAACGTTATTTATATGTTAATGTTTATTTACAAATATGTAAATATTTAGTTTCGGTATTGTGTTTTTTAGGTAACTTTTTTTATATTACAGATCATAAATGATGTGCGAGTATGAACTATTGATTGTGCATAAAACAATTTAAGAGTGGTGCACCTTGTATAAGATGTCCAATGTCTTCCCCAAATTGGTTTAGATTGGAGTGGGTATTGTAAATTTCACCCCTTTAGTTTCACCCCTTTAGTGTCCAACACCTTCTCCAAATTGTTATTGATTGGAATGTGAATAGCAAATGCCATCTCTTTAATGTCTAACACCTTCCCCAAATTGATTTAGATTGGAGACTGAGTGCCCGATTCTAATGTCGGACGGACTCTTGGAAACTGTAACCGAACAACCACCTGTCGTCGGTTACAGCCCTGGAAGTAGGATGCGACCGGACCCTGTTCGGTCACATGCCTATACCTTTCAATTGGAGCATGCTTTCCGAATAGAATGCATGCTCTCATTGAAATCAGAGGTGCAGTTCATCCCTGCACCCCACGGCAGGCACCCCTAGGCCTCCATTCAGCAGCCTTGCACCCTTGGGGGTCCTGCTGGGGACCCCCAAAGCTGATTCCCAATGCCTCTCTGTGCTGGAGAAGCCTGCACAAAAAGGCAGTGGTAAACTGGCATTGTAATCCCTCAGTCGGAAAGAGCCGGCTGGGGGATTACTGAGGGCCATCCTATTGGCAGACGGGTCTCCAAGCCCGGCGGAAACCATACGGTAGATCGATTCAGATTCCCTTTCGACCGGCCCCATCGGAATGGGTCGGTCGGAAGGGAAACCGAATCGGTGATTCCGATGTGGCTAGGAAGGCTACAACCAAGGGTCAGTGTCAATCCTAACCACATCAGATTCGGTCCCTGAATAGTAAATGGCAACTCTTTAGTAGTCAACACCTTCCCCAAATTGTTATAAATTGGAGTGGGAATAGTAAATGCCCCCTTTAAGTGTCCAGCACTTTTATCAAAGTGGTTTATATTGAAGTGGGAGTAGTAATTGTCACCCCATTAGTGTTCAACACCTTCCCCAAATTGGAATAAATTGGCGTAGAATAGTAACTGTCACCCTTTAGTATCCGACACTTTCCTCAAATTGGTTTAGATTTTAGTGAGAATAGTAAATGATACCCCTTTAGTATCCAACACTTTCTTCAAAATGATTTTTATTGGAGTGTGAATAATAATTGTCAACTCTTAAGTGTCCAACTCCTTCCCTAAATTGGTATAGATTAGAGTTGAATAGTAACTGTCACCCTTTTAATGTACAACACTTTGCTCAAAATGGTTTATGTTGGAGTGGTAATAGTAATTGCCCAGTCTTTAGTGTCCAAATCCTTCCCCAAATTGATATTGTTTGGTGTGAGAATAGTACATATCACCCCCTAAATATCCAACACCTTCGCCATATTGGTATAAATTGGAGTGTGAATAGTAATTGTTAACCCTTTAGTGTTCAACACCTACACCAAATTGGTTTAGATTGGACTGGAAATAGGAAAATTTAGTGTCTGCCAGTTTTTTCAAAATGGTTTACGTTGGAGTGTGAATATTTAATGTAATCATTTTAGTGTAAAATACTTTTAAAAAAATAGTTTTTCTATGTAGCAGAAGTAATTTATGTTATTTAATAAGTATTGTTGGTGTATGGAAAGAGATTTTAAAGCTTTTTGTCATATATTTCTAATATGTAACAATATCATTTACATATTTACATAGAATAAACACAAGGCACACATTTTTCAATTTTTACTTTAATTCAAAATACACATATATATAGATAAATAAAACAATTTTAATACAATACTATTTAAATATGTTTATTTTAAAAATGTATGTTATACCTTTTGCAGCCTTCTATTTCTATTGTTTAACACTTTTTTAACATTTCCTAAATTGTTTCATATACATATTTTCAACATAATTTTAACATAACTTTTTTTACAACATTTTCGCGATCGCAAACGGTAACTTCGCGAGTGCGAGCTGCTGCTCGGGTAGAATTTCTACCCCAGCTGCAGGAATACCAGCACAAACTGCCATTCTCACTGCACTCCGTCACTTGCGGAACTTCGGACAGAGTTTTTTGTGTAACTTCGCGAAGTTCCGCGTAGCAAAACTCAGCGAACTAATTGTCTGAGCACTATCTGTTTGGTATAAATCCTGACTGAGCCGCTGCAATCAATCTGGGTATTAGTGGTGCCAACCGGGTTGTTACTATACCGGTGAATAATTTAGCATCCACGTTTAAGAGTGAGATGGGATGATATGGCCCACAAGCTGCCTTATCTTACCCTGGCTTGGTGCCTTATCTTACCCTGGCTTGGCTATAACTGAGATGGAGGCCTGAAGCATTGATGGGGGAAGGGCATCTACTCTCGTAATTGCATTAAATACTTTAGTGAGCAAAGGAGCTAATATGGCACAATATGTTTTATAGAACAGGGCCGGGAAGCCACTGTGGAATTGTCCAGGTAAGATGCAATTGAAATGGGTGGGATATCTTGGGACATGTAGAGATCTCTATAGAACGTTCTGAATTGAGCTGCTATCTCCTCGTCACCAGGTATGCTATCTCCGGACTAAGATCGTAGCTCCTCTACTGTGTTGGCTTGGGGTAGCCCCCTGAGGTTAGTAGATAATGGTTTTCAGCATTTGTTGCCCCCCAAATAGTATGCATGTTTATGTTGTAGGATTGAATATTCCACGTAGTCTTGGTCTAATCCCGCGAGCTGCATCCTTCTCACCTCCAGTTGCCTTCAAACCAGCGGGCGCCATTACACTGAAGCTCCCCCACCCAAGTCCTGGCGCCACGTCTTGAAGTCAGTTTTCAGGGAGCCTGTTTCTGGGTGGATCTCCTGGAGGAAGCTGCCCAGGTATTATTGAGTGATGAGGGTGGAGGAGGCTGATCCCGGGCGCTGTATGCTGGATACTCTTGTTTTGGTTGAAGGTGTCACGATTGCAGAGCAGCCTCAAATGTCCATCACCAAGCTGCCCTTGGGCTGCTTTCCTTTTTTTATGGTGCCTTCAAATTTTGGTGGGATGAGAAGTGGAATCACAGGGGCCCACAAACAGTGCAGGTAGGTCTCACATAGTATGATGGTTAGCTACATGGCTCTGATGCTGAGGGGGAGCCTATACCTCACAAGAGGTGAAGGAGGCAGCAGGCCTCCTCATCCCCCATGACAGTTGGTGCTTGTGGTCACAGGTGTCTGCCACAGGAATGTCCAGTTGCAGGGAGGATGCCCCAGTGCCAGGGCAGCCAGTTGTTCAGGATTAGTGACGTGGTCTTTGCCAGCTGCAGGAAGTCTGTGAAGAATTAGGCTGCGCGGCATCCCGGGGCCTGGGTCTTGGTCAAGGACCCTGCTCCCTCAGAAGGAGATCCAGTCAGAGGTTGAACAGGGTGGCAGTCAGCCGCAGGGCCTGCTAGGCCGCCCAGAGGAAGGCAGGCCGGCTGCACTCTAGCTGCTCCTCCAGAATCGTTGCACCAGGTTCCATTGGGTCAAAAGTGGCCCAAATGCTTCAGGAAATGCCCCCTGGATTCTCTGGCCAACCCCACAGATTCAGAGGGCCAAGTAGGGGTGTTTGTGGACAGAGGCTGACCTGGAGCAGTGAAGGGGCTATGTGGCCAGTTTTGGCTGGCTACACTCACATTCCTCGCTTTGATGACTTAAACATTGAGGTGGTGGCTGTGTTAAATTACACAGTCTTCTTATACAGGAGACGTGTACAGTTTGTACAATGTACTTTGAGCCACAGACCTGCTGTCACTGTAGGACCTGCATCTCCCACACAAATACAAACTATTGGTCCACAGACTAATAACACTATCATGGGAAAAGCACGAAGCATGATGAAATGACTTTTTGAATTGCTTGCAAGAGCAATCAGTTAGAAGCAGTATATACGTTCACTACCCCAATATAAACACAGAATAATGACTATGTGTCTCCCTCTTGGAATGGTGCCTCCGGTAGAGGAGTGTAACACCTGGTGAAGCATCTTTTAGACATGGTACGCCTTCATTGGCAGTCATCCTTGATGTACTTAGACTTGCACAAAAATAGCAAAGATCTGCACCAGATCACAAACTTAAGGATGAAGTTAATGGGGAACTTTTTTTACAGTATCCTCATTCATCCTAAGCAATATCAAGGGAGAAGCTTCAGTCTTGACTATACATCAGAGAATGATATCAGTACCAGTTCAAGACCGTGGATAGGAACCAGCAAAATTAATCGTAAATGTTTATACCTCTGTGGATAGAGATACCCTGGGTACTCGACCTATTAATCAACATTTAAAGCATAAAAATGATGCTTGGGGTTCCGTTAAAGAGAAATCTGCAACGGAAGGAAAGAAAAACAGAAAGAGATACATAAAAGATGGCCTGGATCACCAACTTCTAGGGAATTCTGCAGGGGTGGTTATAATTTAAGAGACTGTGAGAAAATATTAAAACCTAAATGTTGTCAATATTCTGATAGTTGCTATTCATGTTCTTTTTAGGACACTGATGGTAAATGAAAAGATAGGGGGAGCCAATCCAAATACTGAAGAAAGGAGGAATACAGTTCGAAAAGCGAATCTGATCGCAAGACTGACATCAACGTATAGAGGGAAGAGAAAGGATTTAACTCTAAGACCCCAGTTTAGAAGAAGAAAGTAGCGGAACTTTCTAAGAAACATGCAGATTGAACTGGGAGTCCTCCAGTGATCCAGGACTTAGGTGAGAGCACTCAACATTTAAATCCTCCTGATATGGTTTACAACCTAAACGTACACACTGAAGGGGACATACCACATATTATCAAAGGTTTCTACAGGACACAATCATCTGATGATTATGACATCATCCTAGCGCAAGAAGGCTAACAGCCAATCTTTTTTAGGGAAGCACCCCGTGGGAGGAAGTCATACGGTAGTCTTCTCTCCCATAGTACCTGAAAATATCAGGGAAATGTATGCCAGCAAATGGGCTGTGAGACAAGTCTTATATGGAAATCAAGCAGGTGAGATGAACACTCTAATCCACATGTTATTCCCTTACATAGAGAACCACAGTCACAAGCTCAATACCCTTCATAAACAGAAGCAAAACATGGTATTAAAGTAATATTAGATCGATTGCAGTTACAGGGCATAATAGTTGCTCCTTGTCTCTCACTGATGAACATGCCCCTTTTCCCATCTCTAAACCAGACAACTCCTATAGAATAGTCTTACACTATACAAATTTGAATGCACACACACAAACATATCCAGTACAAAATGCACATAGCACAGGTTTAATGACTAACTTGGTGTGGAAAAAATACAAAATGCCCCAGGATATTTCCAAATATGTTCTTTAGTCGAGGCATAGTGCCTGCAAGAATCTAAGCACCTTCGGTTTTGATGGAGTGCAATTTTCATTCCAACGCCTGCCTAGGGGCTACAAGGCCAGCCCTGGCTTGTTTTCAGCACATATTTTGGAGATCTTACAACCAGATCCAAAAGTATATGTTAGAAATGTGGGTCTCTAATTGGCAAGGGTTTGCATCTTTGTCCAAGTAGCGACCCTTCTTCCTAATCAGGGTAAGGGAGTTACAGTCCTAAAACAACCTCTGCTCACCCCCTTGGTAGCTTGGCACGAGCAGTCAGGCTTATCTCAGAGGCAGTGTGTAAAGCATTTGCACATAACCAACCGTAATACAGGGAAAAGACTTCAAAAGAACACCACACCAGTTTGGAAAAATATCTAATATTTTTATATAACCAAAACAAGACCAAAAGGATGAGAATCTAATGTAAAGTACTTAAAAATATGCACTTTGCACTAATACTTTAAGAACACAGTTTCTTTGAAGTCAATAGCTCCGTCCGGTGATACTGCTGTGTGGTAAACAACAGTATTCAACAATTCCGTCTGACTGCATCGGTCAGGGGTGTCGACAAACTCACAAACAGTACCTTTTGTGTTGCAGCCTATATGTTGGTGCAAGCCGGTTGTGGCAACTGTCGCGGTTGTGATGCGAATTGTAGCGGTGCTGTGTGTGGTGACCTCAAGGCGCAGTGCAGGCAGCGGTTCGGTGACGGTCATCCAGCGGCGTCAGTGAGACCAGGGCTGCAGTGCAGAGTGAAGGCGGTGCTCGATGCAGTGCTGACAGATCACGGTGTAGATGTCAAAGCTGGTTGCAGGAAGCTGGCGTCAGTGGGTCCGGACTGTGGTGTGGGATGGGGCGATGCATCGTGTGCCTTACTAGCGGTGCCCCCAAGCAATGATGTGGTCACGGACGTCATGGTCAGCGTGCAGCGACAGAGTCGATGAGACCAGAGCAGCGAAGTGAAGAGTAGTGGTACAGTGCCACAGGTTGCGGTACGAGCAGCGGCTCGGTGGCAGCAGTTATCATCATCCGTGAGACCAGGGTTGCGGTGCGAGATGCGGGCGGTGCCCTCTGTGGTACTCCAGGACATGTGTCGGCGACGGACTTGGTGACAGAGTCAGTTGCTTTTCCCCCCTTTGTGGCAACTGAAACCACAGTTTCAGAAGTGGAATCCAGAGGTTGGTGAAGTCTTTGCAATCCCTGAGACTTCAGAACAAGAGACAAGCTCTACTTCAAGTCCTTGGACATACTCAGCACAAGTAAAGAAAGTTCAGTCCAGTCCTTTCACTGCCCAAGGCAGAAGCAGCAACTGCAGGCCAACCCAAAAAAGCAACACCACAGCAAAGGGGCAGTACTCCTCCTGGCAGCATTTCCAGCTCTTCTTCTTTGCAGGTTCCTTGATTCAAGTGAGTTCTCTGAAGTCTTTTATCTCCTGAGACTTCCAACAGGAGTCAAGCTCTACTTCAAGCCCTTGGAGAAAACTCTAACAGCAGGATGATGGAAGCACAATCCAGGCATTTCCCTGCCCAAGATAGAAGCAGCAAGCAGCAGACCAACACAGTAGAGCACTCAGCAAATTGGCAGTTCCTCCTGACAGCTTTTCCAGCTCTTCTTAATGGCAGGTTCAGCAGTAATCTAAAAATCTGGGTTGTGGTCCCCAATATTTATACTCAAAATTCCATTGTTCTCTCAGACAGAGATTGTCTGTGCTTAGTCCAAACCTGTTTGGTCCTCTCTGGCCCAGCTTCCCAGAAGGAGGTAGAGAAATCATTGTCTAAGGCAGACTGAGCCTATTTAGGTGCAAAGTAAATATCTCCCCACCACTCTAAATGCAGACCAGGTCTATTCAGGTGCTAGTGAAGACTCCTTCCACTACTCTGAATGTAGCCAAGGTATACTCAGCCCAGCACTGACTCATTCAGGAAAGGCAGGACACACATCAACCCCCCCCCCTAGTGGCGGTCTGAGAGAATGAACATCATTAGACCCTGTCACTCCAAAGCCAGACAGTCAATCCACAAACCAGCAGAGGCACACAGGATGGCTAAGCAAGAAAATACCCACTCTCTGAAAGTGGTACTTTCAAACATATAATATAAAAATCATCTTTACCAAAAGATGCATTTTTATATTTTGAATTTAGGGATACTAAACTCCAACTTTCCATCTTGTCCCGATGGGAAGTTATATTTATAAGATGTTATAAATAAATTCCCATTCTATCCTATGGGACAGATAACCTTTCAATAGTGAAAAAAACAAAATACACAGTATTTCACTATCAGGACATGTCACACACCTCAGTACAAGTACTATCTTTCACATACACTGCACCCAGCCCATGGGTCTACCTTGGGCCTACCTTAGGGGTGTCTTACGTGTAAGAAGAGGGGAGGTTAGGGCCTGGCAAGTGGGTGCACTTGCCAGTTCGACATTGTAGTACCAAACGGAGCACAGACACTGGAGGGGCAGGTCTGAGTTACATTTACAGGCTGCTCATGTGGGTGGCACAATCAGTGCAGCGGGCCCACTAGCAGCATTTGATTTACAGGCCCTGGTCACTTACAGTGCACTGCATTAGGCACTTACCAGTAAGCCAAAAATGCCAATCATGGAATTATCAATCCATAAACTCAGGTTACATGGAGAGCATGTACACTTTAGCACTGAATAGCAGTGGTAAAGTGCCCAGAGTCCTTAAACCAACAAAAACAGGGTCAAAAACAGGAGGCCAAAAAGCTAAATGTCTGGGGGTAAACGCACCAAAAAAGGAAGTCTAACAGTATAGTCATGCATTCATAAATTGTATGCCACTGATGATGATTTGAATCTACACCTATCTAGGGCTGGCAGAGTAGGGGCCATAATACGATCTCATGGTTGCAAAATAAATATTTAAAAAATCAAAGAACTCCTATCTGACAGTGACCTTCTTTGGATATGAGTTATCCACCGAGGGCAAGGTTTTAGCTCCGAATATACTTCAGAAGTGCGCTTCCTTGCTGCTTCACAACACATTGAAAAAGTTGCAATCTCTGTTGGGGTTCTCAACTTTGGACATACTTATTTGCCTCCCTATGCTGAGAGAGTGAAGCCCTTATCTGACCTGACTTCTCCCAAGTTTTCTTCCAATCATTGGCTGAATGTGTATACTGATATCTTGAATTCTCTACAAGCAGACATGCTTGAGACTAAATATCAACAAAGCAGGGACAATAACACAGATCTAGTTATCAAAGTCATACCCATTCACACCTTTGTGACCTATAACGAAGGATAGACCATCCCCATTGCTTTCAAGTCTCACTCTATTCCCTGGAAGAAGCACCATTTGCTTCTATAGAAAAAATCCTGATGGTTGTGCAAATAGGTATTCTAAAAGAGCTCCCTTTGGCACAGAGAAAATATATCATTATTGTTTCTCCTGTGCCAGCACTAGAGGTAGCCATAAAGGCAAGCATACCTAATACTTGTGCCCTAAACCCGAGATGAGTACAGTGGGCCTCTTCTTTAAGTGCAGTGGATTGTAACGTTTCCGTGTGATCCTGCTCTTCGTCCACAAGCTTTTCTCCAATGCAAATAGGATGTTGCTCTGATTCCAGGTGCATTACCCATTGAGTCTTACCAGGGTATCTTTAATACAGGTGGCCCTGTCCAGACTGCAGTAGGAACTTAATACAAATTCTCTGCAGCCTGTGCAGAAGTGCAAGATTTAGTGAAGGATGGTGAATTCATCCCACAGAACACTCAAACTAAAAACCTGGGTGACAGTACGGACCAGCATGCAGAATTACTTGGCCTGCTACTTGTATTAAAAAAGACTGACCTGTCAGTTCACACACTTATTGTGTCAGACTCATTCTTTTGTGTGCAAGGTAAAATGTCCATTTTTAGCATTGGCAGTTGGATAGATTCAAGGATTGAAAGAGAAAACATATAACGAATAAACTGCTTCGGGGAAAGGTAGCTGTCTTATAAGACAAGCTTCCATTTGTTCATGTGAGGCACATTGTGGACCATCAGAGTCATGGTATTCATGCTAAAGGCAACTGTGCAGCTGACCTAGAGACAAATGCTGCAATTCAGACTGTTAGAGTAGCTTTCCTAACCAGATCTCAAACAAATATCAATACACATCTTTTAACAGCCATAAATGCAACCAAGCAAGCGGGGAAACCTCCCATAGGATTTTCGCCCAAACACTCCTGCACCCTTTATTCAGATGACATTCCTATAGTTACGATACCAGCAGTGGGAGACAGAATAATATGCAACAGTCTGCCTAGATTAGACTTAATCAAAGAAGGCCATGAGGGATTGGCCTCTGCACATGCAGGAATAAACGCAACCGTAGCAGTGCTACAGCAACTCCACTGATGGCCAAATTTATATAAACTGATTAGGGACTATGTCAGGCAGGGTTAAATATGTGAACAGATCATACTCTCCACTGTTAAAAGACCCTTGCCAACTCCCTTCATGATCTCAAACATCTGCTTCCAGGTGATTTATTTATATCATATTAGTCCCCTCCATTCAGCTAACCGATATATATATGTATATATAGGTATCAATTGATTAATTTTCTTGATTCCTTTGGGTTTGTCCACAGAGAAATGCAAGTACTTCAGCAGTAATATTTCAAAATATTGGAACAGCACCACTTGCAAAAAATTATTATGTTATCAGGTCATTTTATACAGAGTCCATATCACAGAGGATGAGTCGTAGTTCTTGCTTAAACTCTTTTATTTTCTTATTTCCTTAGAATTATGTGCCACAGCCGAAGCGTTTCATTCTGTAAATCAGAACTTCTTCAGGGCAAATCTTCGTAATACAATCCAAGTCGTGGTTAGATAGTGTAAATATTTTTTGATCCAAAAATCACTTGGTTGTGTTAACCAGGGTTTTCGATGAACTCGACTTTATATAATGGGAGACTTCACGGTAATCAGACCATATATTCCATATATTTGCACTTGTCACGAAGTGATATAATCATCGAAGGCAAAGTGTCCGGCCCAAATCACATATGCCGTATTCCGGGGCCCTATACGCCCGAACGCCAATCCTCCTTTTGTCCACTGTCCATCGTATGAGAAAGTGCTTCAGCAGTAATAAGAGATTTGCAGTGTGAGCAGTTAATTCATTTAATTCAGATAACAGTCCCGTATTTGACTTTAAGACTTACAGGGATTCAATGTCTGCTTTGGGAGTTTGCCTGTATTTCAGCAAACATTCAAAGCTGACTCAAACGGGCTAATGGCATGAATAAACCTAGGCTGTGAAGTTAAGGTCAAACTAGGTACCAAAACCTGTATGAAGTTCAGAGAGCATTAAATAACTTGCCTAGAAGAAAATTGGGAGGATACACTCCATATGAGGGTCTCTTAGGAGTTACTATGACCGTCCTGCTCTTCACAGACACGGTCGCTCCAGACGCTGCTCCCCGCTCTGCCCGCCACCTGAACTGCTTTCTGCCTCCTCACCTCGCTCTTTTGCTTGCCATTGCCTGCCTCGAGATCGCAAGTACCCAGTAGCGCTAGATTGCCTGAGAGGCTGGGACATTGTCGAGCATTGTACAATCATAGCGCTCTGTTTGCCTAACTACGCTGTAATTCATATTTTAAAACTGTTGCGCTGCCTGTCTAACTAATTGCTGCCTGATTTTACCGGTGCCACTGCCATCAGAGTCGCGTTAATTAGCTCTGTGCCCCAATCTGGTTTCGATTTTGGCTGAGGCCATTTTGAGATTGTTGTTGGTGCTTTCTGTGCCTTCCCTGCCCAGATCTCCGCCCAGCTCCCGCCTCCCAGCTGACCATCCCTCGCCCCTCCCCCTCCACTATCCACTTATGACAGATGCTTTGCCGTGCAGCGTTCACGCGCAGCAGTCGCGCCGAAGATGCGCCAAAGGTAAGCCTCTCTACGCCCGTCCGCACCTGGACCGCGCCCAGCGCCAGACCCCCTGCCCCTCGCAAACCTCACTCCTCCCGCATAACGTATGACGCCGCCACCCTCTTATCCCTTAACCCCGGTCGAATGCCACAATGCTACGAAGCCACCCCAGGAAGTACCCAGGGTCCCTTCACCTGCCACTCCTGCAAGTTTGCCTGCACCAAGACCCACACCAAATCCACGACCTCCAAACACAGCTCCGACTCTAACCACCTGAAGTGCATCCTGCTAAACACCCGCTCGATCCACAGACACGCCACAGAACTCTGGGACCTACTCGACACTGCATCACCGGACATCGCCTTCCTTACAGAAACCTGGATGAACGCATCATCAGCCCCCGACATCGCCATAGCCATCCCGGACGCCTACAAGATCATCCAAAAAGACTGTACCAACCAAACAGGAGGTGGCATTGCCATCGTCCATAGGAAACACCATCAGAATCACGACCAGCTTCGATGATAACCTTGCAACCGCCGAACACCTCCACTTCCTGATCCACACCGACCCCAAGACCACACTTAGAGGCACCCTCATCTACAGACCACCAGGAACCCGTAAACAATTCAGCGAAGACATCACTGACTTCATCAGCCCACATGCCCTCCCCTCCGAGAACTACATTCTACTGGGAGACTTCAACTTCCACCTAGAAAAGAAAAACAACTGCAACACCACCACCCTTCTGGACAACCTGGCCAATCTCGGTCTCAAACAACTTGTTGACACCCCCACCCACTTAGCCGGACACACGCTCGACCCTATCTTCACCTCCAGCAAACACATCTCATTCAATCATACCACAGCTCTCCACTGGACGGACCACAGCTGTGTTCACTTCACCTACAAAACTACCACGATTCACAACCCCCCACAACCTATTCCTCGTAGAAACTGGAACAAAATCACCACCGACCAACTCCTCACATCGCTCAACCAAAACCCTCCAGCCATCTCATCGGACCCAAACGAAGCTGCTAACAAACTCAAACAATGGATCACTCACAGCATTGATGAATTAGCACCCCTAAAAAACCACCAGATCAAACACGGTAGCAAAAAGGCCCCCTGGTTCAACGATGACCTAAAAAATTCCAAAAAACTATGCCGTACTCTCGAAAAAACATGGAGAAAAAACCCAACCACTGACAACCTGACCACCTTCAAAGCAGCCACCCGCAAACACCACCAATTGATCAGGTCCACCAAGAAATCAGCATTCAAGGATCGACTCGACAACAACGCCCACAACAGCAAGGAACTATTCAACATCGTCAAAGAATTTACCAACCCCACCGCAGCCTCAAACGACATTACTCCCTCCCAAGGAATGTCTGACATAATATCGACAGACAGAATATCGAAAAACAAAAATATCGGCCCAAAAATATCGACATCAAAAATATCGGAGTCATATCTTCATAAAGGTAAGTACAAAAATATCGAAAAAATAATATCGTAGTACAAAAATATCGAAATTAAAAATATCGTTTTTTAAATGTATTAATAATAATGTAAAAATAATTTTAAAATACATATAATTTTACAAATATTAAATAAAAATATTAAAACAAAATTAAAACTTATACATATACATTTAAAATAAATAAAACACTTAATAATTTAATGTAATTTTCTTTTTTTTAATTTCATTTAATTGATTTAATGTAAATTATTTTTATTTTTACCCTGTACGCCTGTACCCCAAAAACCCAAAACTGACCCTGAACCCTAAAAATATCCCTGTACCCCAAAAACCCAAAACTGACCCTGAACCCTAAAAATATCCCTGTACCCCAAAAACCCAAAACTGACCCTGAACCCTAAAAATACCCCTTTACCCAAAAAATGAAAACTGACCCTGAACCCTAAAAAAATACCCCTTTACCCAAAAACTTAAAACTGACCCTGAACCCTAAAAATACCCCTTTACCCAAGAACTGAAAACTGACCCTGAACCCTAAAAATACCCCTTTACCCAAAAACTGAAAACTGACCCTGAACCCTAAAAATATCCCTTTACCCAAAAACTGAAAACTGACCCTGAACCCTAAAAATACCCCTTTACCCAAGAACTGAAAACTGACCCTGAACCCTAAAAATACTCCTTTACCCAAAATTAATTAATATTATTTAATTACCAATTAATTATTAATTAACAATAACAATAAAGTAAATATATTAGCACATTACCTGTAATTAATTTAATTTAATAATTAATATTAATTTTTCCCAATTAATTAATTAAGAATAACAAAAAATTATATATAAAAAAAATTACTCTAATTAATGTAATTAACTAATTAATATTAATTAATTACCAACTAATTAATAATTAAAAATATGTACAAAATTATATTAATTAATTAACTAATTAATATAAATTAATTACCAATTAATTATTAATTAAAATATTTACAAACATATATTAATTAATTAATTATTATTAAATTACTTCCCACCCTATTCCCCTATAAACCCATAACCCGCTACAGAACATATTTATCAATTAATCAATTAATTAAAAATAATAAAAAATTAATTCTCAATTAATTAATTAATAATTCCTACTAATTAATAATTAATTTAACATAATTAAATTACTTCCCACCCTATTCCCCTATAAACCCACAACCCGCTACAGTAGTAAAAGACAATATTTAATTAAATTACATTAAAAATAAATAATAAAACATAATAAATACAATATAATATACACTAAATTTATTTAAAAATTGATATTAGTAACATCGAAGTTATTTATTTCGATATTATTGACATCGATATTTAAAACTTCAATATTACTGATATCATACTAATATCGATATTAAGACTGTCGATATTACTTACCTTCGATATTTTGTCCCATCGATATTTAAACTTCGATATAATTGTATATCGAAATTTAAAACTCGATATTTTGTCTGAGTACCCCTCCCAAGACCTCTGCGACTCGTTATCCTCCTTCTTCTACAACAAAATCGCCGACATACATAACAGCTTTAAGAACATTTCGAAAGAACAGCCCACTCCACCCACTTCCAAACCCGAAGCGCTCTCTAACAACCTTAGCGCCTGGAACACAATCACCACTGAAGACACCATCCGCCTAATGAACTCCATCCATTCAGGCTCGCCAACCGACCCCTACCCCCACCACATCTTCAACAAAGCAGACTCCATCATCGCACCCCATCTCCGTGATGTCATCAACTGCTCCTTCAACTCCGCTACCTTCACAGAAACCTGGAAACACGCCGAACTCAGTGCCCTCCTGAAGAAACCCACAGCTAACCCCTCCGAACTTAAGAACTACCGCCCCATTTCCCTCCTCCCATTCCCTGCCAAAGTCATTGAGAAAGCCGTCAATAGCCAGCTCGCCGCCTTCCTTGAATCCAACAACTCCCTCGACTCTTCACAGTCTGGCTTTCGAGCCAAACACAGCACCGAAACTGCCCTCATTGCAGCGACAGATGACATCCGAACGCTACTGGACAACGGAGAAACAGTTGCCCTCATCCTACTCGACCTCTCCGCCGCCTTCGACACAGTCTGTCATAGCACCCTCATACTACGCTTCAGCAACATCGGCATACAAGGAAAAGCTTTGGACTGGATCATCTCGTTCCTCGCCGGGAGAACCCAGAGAGTCCGCCTCCCCCCATTCAAATCAGAGGCCACCGAAGTCATCTGCAGAGTCCCACAAGGATCATCACTCAGTCCCACCCTCTTCAACGTTTACATGAGTCCCCTCGCATCCATCGCGCAACAACACAACCTCAACATCATCTCCTACGCCAACGACACCCAGCTGATCCTCTCCCTCACCAAAGACCCTAATACCGCCAAAACCAATCTTCATGAAGGCATGAAAGAAGTAGCCGAATGGATGAAAAACAGCCGCCTAAAACTCAACTCAGACAAAACGGAAGTTCTCATACTAGGATCTTCCCCCTCTGCCTGGGACGACTCATGGTGGCCATCGGCCCGGGGCACAGCACCCATACCCACAGACCACGCACGCAACCTGCACTTCATCCTAGACTCCTCCCTCTCGATGACCAGACAAGTTAACGCCGTCTCATCCTCTTGCTTCAACGTACTCCGTATGCTCAAAAAAATCTTCCGTTGGATCCCCACCGAAACAAGAAAGACGGTCACCCACGCACTGGTCACTAGCCGACTGGACTATGGAAACACCCTCCACGCCGGAACCACAGCCAAATTACAGAAAAAACTCCAATGCATCCAAAATGCATCTGCCAGACTCATATTAGACATCCCTCGCCAAGCTCACATTACCGGCCACCTGAAAGACCTCCACTGGCTTCCCGTCAACAAGAGAATAACGTTCCGTCTCCTCACCCACGCTCACAAGGCCCTCTACAAACTAGGACCCGAATGCCTCAACACACGACTGTCCTTCTACACACCCACCCGCCAACTAAGATCCTCCAACCAAGTGCTTGCCGCAGTTCCGCGCATCCACAGATCCACCATGGGAGGAAGATCCTTCTCCTACCTGGCGGCCAAGACCTGGAACTCTCTCCCCACTCACCTCCGCCTCACACAGAATCACATTTCCTTCAGAAAGGAACTTAAAACCTGGCTATTCGATAAATAATGCACCCCCTCCCACAAGCGCCTTGAGACCCTATGGGTGAGTAGTGCGCTATACAAATGCCGGAACTTGAACTTGAACTATGTATGTGCCTGGTTTAGATAATTTTGGGAAGGTAGCAGATGAAGATAAATATGACTTGGAGAAATGGCTGAATGTTTTACAGAGTATCCAAGAAGTCAAAGACAAGCTGTCTAAAACAAACCACTCTGACGCCGCCACCTGTGAAGAGAAGGTTATCACTGCTGCTGAGAGGTAGGTTCATAAAGTTGGGGCCCTAGTCAGGGAAAAAAATCCATAACAAACATGCTTTTGAACCATCCTACAGACTACCCATTGCTGTTCTTTGGGTAAAAGGCGACAGAACTGTAAACCTGCTGCTTCTTCCTGGAACAAGAAGAAACAGACAGGTGTCTATTGACCATGTTAAAAAATACTATGTGGCCGAACCTCTGCAGCTGACCACAGCAGACACCAAGAAGGATCCAAGAAGTACCTCCGATCCTCTCCCTACTCTGAACACTCTACCCTCTGAACAAAGCAGTAACATGTCTAGCTCAAGTTCCGAGCCGGGGATATTTAGTCAAAATACTCTATGCAGAACAGTGAGAGCAACAAACACAGTGGATGCTGCAAATATGTAATAATGGCTACTGTCCAATGCAATTCTATTGTTTATTATGAAATTCCACCCTACACTGCGTTATTTGAACTGGTACCCTTTTGAGAGGCTTGAGAGACCGATGACATTTAAAATTACTGTGGATATTTCACTGGAGATTTTGCAACCCTTTCTACTGTCACTTACAACCAAAGACTATTTCATTCTTGACAGTGGCTTTGTGACAAGTATTTGATTTCTCCATGGTCCTATACCTGAATTGGTTATGGAACTTTTCTATTTATCATGTGGTAGTCAACAATATTTGTTGCTCTACTACTACTGTATGTAAATTTCATCCCTGCCAGAACAATTGCAGTCCCTTTGGTTCGTGAACCACAGCCACACTCCTCTACCCAAAGAGCCTGTAGAGGTCTCTATGCTACAAACATTACAGCTTATCCTGTGCCCGAGGGCATTACTTGTGAAGATATCAGATTATGGGATCCACTAATACATTGCAATTACCGTATATGATAAAAGTTTCAATTAAAGATGTTATGATACTGGGTTCTATTTCAGATGAGTGAGACACTGAGACTTTTAATAGACTGATGTCTGATTTGCAGGCATATGCTACTTTGAATAATGAAGATCCTTATTTCAATTCTGTAAATTACAAAGAAATCGATTGGTATCACCACTATGCACATTATTTTATACATAGGACTAGTTATCCTTGAGAAATTCACATTACACACAGTATGAACATTGTGAGGTTCCACCTCCCAATTGTCATTCTAGTTTCTTGAAGAAATTCCCTCACTTTCAGAGTGCTGTTAGGTCACACCCTTCAGCTTTCTATTTCACACAGACGCCACAGCAGCTTCTGAAAAATCTAATCACTATCAACAAGCTGATTTACTCTACTGAGTTTAGCCAAAATCTGGGTATTCAAGGATATGAGTTTTGGAAAGCAAATGTTGAGAAGAAAAGCATTTGAGGGAACCAAATTCTGGAAGATCCAAGGTAAAGAAGCCTTATTTCAAAACTGTGGGATACTGAAAGAAATAACATTTGTAAATAAAACTATTCAGCACAGTCTGCAGACTTCTAGTCTGGCATTTGGAACAATGAATGCCTTAAAGAAACCTTGTATTCTAAAAGTCAATTTTACTATGTTCAACAATTGGCAACTCTTGTCACCCCCTTAGTCGATCTAAAGTGTGACTATGAACTTGTCCCTGCTGAGACCTATTGATACTTACGGATACGCTGTGCTCTTAGCGAGTTCTGCCAAGATGAGCAGAGCTCCCTGAGATTTCATCCCTAGTGGACAGATTGCTGGACAAATATATGCACTGGAAAGCCATGTCCCTGACTTACAAAAAATTGATCAACAACACACCTGATGCCCTGCTGCATCTTGATAGCATTGAAACGTAAAATTGTCATCTTACTCGTGTTTTACCCAATATTATATTAGCATTATATAGCTAATACATTACATTTGCATATTGTGTAGGCGCAATTATTAGATGTAAATTGTTTTGCTCCTCCAGCTCCTCAGGATCGATGTGATGCGATAAGGGTTCCGCTTCCAGATCGTTCCGAACTCAATCTAAATTATACTGAGTTCAGGTCGGATAGGGCAGGGGACAAAGGACGGGAAGGGACAGCAGGGACAAAGGATCTGTAAAACACAAGCAAAACAAGATTAGCACACATCGCTCATTCCACCCCAAAGGCTACTCTCATTAGATCTCACTAAACGGAAAGTACCTTATCTGCAGATCCTCTGCAAACAAATCAGCCACCAAAACAGGATCACTACCAGTGATCCAGGCTAACCCTGCTCAGCCTACTCCCTGATTACTTCATCAGTGTAGACAATGTTTTTCCCTTCTTAATCCTATTTTGTAAACACAAGTTCAGAGCAATTGTAATATCTTAGTCACAATACAGTGTACATACGTTCCCAAGGTGGAACCTCTCCAATTGGATTAACCCAGAGTATTTAGTTAAATCCACGATGGCACAATCGCTTGTTAGTAATCCTCAAGTTGGCGCTCCTCCTCTGAGGGAATCAACACGCATTCCAATGAGCCAGTCGAACCCTAATCCAAGCGCTCCTCCTCTCTGGGAGATCAACACGCTTTCACTTAGAGTGCTCTCAGTTGTAGGTCCAACAAAAGTTATTGACTCACACGGACCCTCCGTTAGCTTCACGAAGTAATCCTCACCAATCCTCTAATATCGCTGCTTACTTGTCATTGAGCACCCGGACCCTCCGTTAACATCACGAAGCAGTCCTGCAACCATGCCGCATAACGCGCGGCTACTTCCAGAGTCTAGAGAGCAAGAGCAGCCGCTCCTCTCTCTTACCTGCTGCCGCCTTTCCGTTGAGTTCGTTGTCCCTGGACATAGAGCGGATCCTCGCTCTTTTGGACGTCGACTAAACAAACAGCAATCTTCTCCAAGTCGGCGTCAGCCCTTGGACCGACTAGGACTCTGGTCACAAAATTACGCGCACGCCTACGTGCATGGGGGTTACCTAAATAATCTCCTCCCATGCCCCTAAGCCTTCTGGGACTCTTAGTCCTTTGTTCTTCCGGCATGAGATTCCAGTCTAGGGAGGCGCGTCAGCTAGATCCGACAGTAGGCCCCCCTTTCCAGCGCCTCTCATGTCCCGGTTTCCCTGGACATCTTACGTAAAAGGAACAAACTGCTCTAGGGGCATGCACTCCACTGCACGGCTCCCATGAATCCTCCTCCTCTGAGTATCCATTCCAGGAAACTAGAAACCACAGTTTCCCTCTGCGATACTGTGAGTCCTTGATCTTCTGAACTTCGTATTCCAAACCAGTCGGCGTCAAGTCCAGTCAAGTCAAGTCATAAAATTTGTATAGCGCACTACATACCCGAAGGGTTTCAAGGCGCTTAGGAAGGGGAGGAGGATTATTTGTCAAATATCCACGTTTTAAGCTGCTTTCTGAACGCTAGGTGATTCTGGGTGAGGCGAAGGTAAGCGGGGAGTGAGTTCCATGTTTTGGCAGCCAGGTAAGAGAAGGATCTGCCTCCCATGGTGGTCTTGTTGATGCGAGGTACAGTGGCGAAGGCTTGGCTGGAAGAGCGGAGTTGGCGGGAGGGGGTGTAGAAGGACAGTCGGGAGTTGAGGCAATCTGGTCCGATGTCGTAGAGTGATTTGTGTGCGTGGGTAAGCAGTCGGAAAGTAATCCTCTTATTGACGGGTAGCCAGTGGAGGTCTTTAAGGTGACCAGAGATGTGTTCGTTGCGTGGGATGTCTAATATGAGCCTGGCTGAGGCGTTTTGGATTCGTTGTAGTTTCTTCTGGAGTTTAGCGGTGGTACCTGCGTAGAGGGTGTTTCCGTAGTCCAGTCGGCTCGTGACTAGAGCGTGGGTGACCGTTTTCCTTGTTTCGGAGGGGATCCAGCGAAATGTTTTTCTGAGCATGCGAAGAATGTTAAAGCAGGAAGAGGATACGGCGCTGACTTGTCTGTTCATTGAGAGTGAAGAATCCAGGATGACGCCAAGGTTCTGTGCGTGGTCTGTCGGGATGGGTGCATTTCCGAGGGCTTCCGGCCACCAGGAGTCGTCCCATGCGGAGGGGGATTTACCTAAGATGAGGACTTCTGTTTTGTCTGAGTTCAGTTTCAGACGGCTTTGTTTCATCCATTCGGCGACTTCTTTCATTCCTTCGTGTAGGTTAGTTTTGGCGGTGCTGGGGTCCTTGGTGAGAGATAGGATCAGTTGAGTGTCATCCGCGTAAGAGATGATGTTGAGGTTGTGTTGGCGGGCGATGGCCGCGAGGGGGCTCATGTATACGTTGAAGAGGGTGGGACTGAGTGAGGATCCTTGTGGTACGCCGCAGATGATTTCAGAGGCCTCGGACTTGAATGGTGGGAGGCGGACTCTCTGGGTTCTTCCGGTGAGGAACGAGGTGATCCAATCCAGTGCCTTTCCTTGGATTCCGATGTTTCTGAGGCGTTGTAAAAGGGTGCTGTGGCAGACTGTGTCGAAGGCTGCAGAGAGGTCGAGGAGGATGAGGGCGACTGTGTCTCCATTGTCCAGTAGAGTTCGAATGTCGTCTGTTGCTGCGATAAGCGCGGTCTCAGTACTGTGTTTGGCTCTGAAGCCAGATTGTGAGGGGTCGAGTGATTTGTTGGCTTCGAGGAAGGCGGCGAGCTGGTTTTTGACAGCTTTCTCGATGACTTTGGCCGGGAATGGAAGAAGCGAGATGGGGCGGTAGTTTTTGAGTTCGGTGGGGTCTGCTGTTGGTTTTTTCAGAAGGGCGGTGAGTTCAGCGTGTTTCCAGTCTTCAGGGAAGGTAGCGGAGTTGAAGGAGCAGTTGATGACGTCTCGGAGGTGCGGAGCTATGACGGAGTCTGCTTTGTTGAAGATGTGGTGAGGGCATGGGTCTGTGGGGGATCCAGAGTGGATGGAATTCATCAGGCGGATGGTGTCCTCAGCGGAGATTGGGTTCCAAGCGTTAAGGGTGTTAACGGGGGGAAGAAGTTCAGTTGATGGTAGGGTGGGTTGGCTTCCGGGTTGGTTGTCGAAGCTGTTGTGGATGTCTGCAATCTTGTTGTGGAAAAAAGAGGCTAGGGAGTCGCAGAGGGTTTGAGAGGGGGTGATGTCGTTGGAGTTGGCCGAGGGGTTGGAAAATTCCTTGACGATGTTGAAAAGTTCCTTGCTGTTGTGGGCGTTGTTGTCAAGTCGATCCTTGAAAGCTGTTTTCTTGGCTTTTCGGATCAGTTGGTGGTGAGTACGGATGGCGCTTTTGAAGGCGTCCTTGTTGCTGGTGGATGGGTCTTTTTTCCAGGCCTTTTCAAGGGAGCGGCACAGTTTCTTGGACTTCTTGAGGTCATCGTTGAACCATGAGGCCTTCTTGATGCCAAGTTTGTGTTGACGTTTTTTCAGTGGTGCTAAGGTGTCGGCGGTGTTGGATAACCAAAGGGTGAGGTTGGAGGCGGCTTCGTTGGCGTTAGAAGAGAGGGCTGGGGAGGTTTGAAGGAGCGATGTGGAGATCTGCTCTGGGGTGATTTTGTTCCAGTTTCTTAGTAGAGTTGGTTGGAGGTGGCTGATGGGTTTCGGCCTGTTGTAGGTGAAGTGAACGCAGCTGTGGTCAGTCCAGAGGAGATCCGAAGTGTGGCTGAAGGAGACATTGTTGCTGGAGGTGAAGATGGGGTCGAGAGTGTGACCTGCGATGTGGGTGGGGGAAGTGACCAATTGTTTAAGTCCGAGGTTGGCGAGGTTGTCCAAGAGGGTGGCGGTGTTGCGGTCGTTGATCTTTTCAATGTGGAAGTTGAGGTCTCCCAGAAGGATGTAGTCTTTGGAGGGGAGCGCGTGTGGGGTGATGAAGTCCGTGATGTCTTCACTGAATTTTGCGCGTGGACCTGGTGGTCTGTAGAGGAGGGTGCCTCTGAGTGTGGTCTTGGGGTCGATGTGGATTTGGAAGTGAAGGTGTTCGGAGTTAGCGAGGTTGGCGTCAGAGCTGGTTGAGATACGGATTGATTTCTTATGGACGATAGCGATTCCACCTCCTGTATGGTCGGTGCGGTCCTTGCGTGTGATCTTATAGTCATCCGGGATAGCGATGGCGATGTCAGGGGCGGAGGAAGCGTTCATCCATGTTTCCGTTAGGAAGGCGACGTCAGGAGAGATGGTGACACAGACTTACGTCTCACAGGACCCGCTGGCTTCAGCAACCCACAGTGGAAAACCGGGTGAATCCTCAGGCTACCCGGCAGTCGAAGCTTGTACGACACTGGGTTCACTTTCCTCACCACCTCATACGGGCCTATGAACCTAGGGTGAAATACGCTCCTGAGCTTAAACTTAATGTATTTGGTTGACAGCCAAACTCGGTCACCCACCTTGTAATCCAGTCCATCCACTCTCCGACGATCTGCCCATATCTTGTACACACCCTTTGCTTTCCGTAGATTCCTAGCTACATTCTTATGCAGCAGCAACAGAGACTTCATGCGTTCCCGCACCGCTGGCTGATTTCCCACGTCCTCAGGCATCGTTACAGGAAGAGTCTTAGCAGCGTAACCGTAATTTGCCATGAATGGAGAAACCCCCAAGGAACTGTGCACCGTGTTATTATATGAAAGCTCTGCCAACCATAGCATTGAGACCCAGGACTCTTGAGCCTCTTCCGAATAGCAACGTAAGTATTTCTTCAGAGACTGATTGAGCCTCTCGGTTTGCCCGTCCATTTGGGGATGGAACGATGTAGAGGTGGCCGCCTTGATATGTAACGCCTTGCACCAGGTTTTCCAGAAACTTGCCACAAACTGGGGACCCCTCTCCAAAACGATCACTTCAGGCAATCCATGTAGTCGGACTATCTCTTTCAACAACAGCTGGGCCGTCTGTCCAGCCGTGGGTAGATTCCTACATGGCACGAAGTGGCCCATTTTCGCCAGGCTGTCCACCACCACCAGAACTGCTGAATTGCCCTTTTCGACTGGCAATCCGGTGATAAAGTCAAGACTGATGGTGTGCCATGGGTACGGCGGTGTGGGCGGAGGAATGAGCTTACCTCTTGCTCTCGTGTGATCCGATTTCCCTCGTGCACACGTCTCACATTCCGACACCCATTTCTTGGCGGCTACCGTCATTGATTCCCACCAGAAATATCTCTGCAATAGTTCGGTGGTCTTCTTGATTCCCGGATGACCAGCTAACGGAGAGTGGTGACACCATCCAAACGCCTTCTTCTGTAACTCCAACGTAGGTAGATACAACTTGTCTTTGAGAAACGGCAGACCGTCTGTGATTTTCCTTCCTTCACCTGCCATTGCCCATCTATCCCACTGTTCCGGGTAACGGTTCTTTTGTATTTCTGTGAGGAAGTCTTCGACTCTCACCACACAGATCACTCTGTCAGTAGGAATGATGGACATGGGCGCATGTTTGTT
This sequence comes from Lissotriton vulgaris, assembly GCF_964263255.1. Lineage (NCBI taxonomy): Eukaryota > Metazoa > Chordata > Amphibia > Caudata > Salamandridae > Lissotriton > Lissotriton vulgaris. The sequence goes on along the minus strand of NC_141689.1, from coordinate 354,324,864 downwards.
TGGGTCCTCTGTGCTTTCCTGACGAGACAGGGCATCCGCCTTGCGGTTGTCCACTCCTGGACGGAACGTGATAAAAAAGTCATATTCTGCAAAGAACAGTGTCCACCGCATCTGTCTCTGGGTGAGATGCCTAGCCGACTGCATATATTGGAGATTACGGTGATCGGTGTATACAGTTATCCGATGACGTGACCCCAATAGATAAGGTCTCCATTCCTGGAATGCCTTCTTGATGGAAAGGAGCTCCTTCTCCGCTATAGTGTAGTTACACTCAGCATTGTCCAGTTTCTTTGATAGATAGGCCACCGGATGGAGACGACCTGTTATCATGTCTCTTTGAGAAAGAACCGCGCCTATTGCCATATCAGACGCATCTGCTTCCACCAAAAAAGGTGCTTCTAAGTCCGGATGTCTAACAATCGGGGCCGAAGTGAACGCTTTCTTCAGAACGTCAAATGCTCTGTCTGCCTCTGCGTCCCAATTGAACTCCACACCTTTCCTCAGTAATCTCGTGATGGGTACTACCTTTGATGAAAACCCATTAATGAATCTTCTATAGAAGTTCGTGAACCCCAGGAAGCTCTGTACATCACGAACGTTCTGGGCGCAGGACAGTCCAACACTGCTTTCACTTTTCTTCCTGTCATGCATAGCCCTGATGGACTAAGGTTGACCCCTACGAATTCAACTACATGGACTCCGAATTCGCACTTGCTCAGTTTACAAAAAAGAGCCTGTTGTTGAAGCCTCTCAAGCACCTCACACACATGCTTAGAGTGATCTTGTGTTCTTTGGGAATAAATAAGTATATCGTCTAGATACACAATAACAGATACATCCACTAACTCAGCCAACACCTCATTCAAAAAGAACTGGAATGCCGCTGGGGCATTGCAGAGCCCGAACGGCATGACCAGGTATTCATACAGCCCATACCTGGTCTTGAAGGCCGTTTTCCACTCGTCCCCCTGCCTTATCCTCACCAAGTGGTATGCACCCCTTAGATCTAATCTGGTGTATATCACCGCTTCCCTGACTTGGTCTAGCAACACACTGATGAGGGGCAGAGGGTACCTATTCCTGACAGTGTTTTTATTTAACATCCTGTACTCACAGCACGCTCTAAGTTTTCCATTTGCTTTTGAGATGAAAAACAAAGGGGAGGCAGCCGGGGACCTGGAGGGACGAATGAACCCCAATTTGACATATTCGTCCAAGTAAGCTCTGAGGTGTTGCGTTTCGGGTTCAGACAGTGCGTACACTCTGCACGAAGGAAGCGCACAATAGTCTATTAGGTCTATCCTACAATCGTAACTCCTATGTGGGGGAAGAACCTCAGCCTTTTTCTTGCTAAATACTTCTGCATAGTTCCTGTATTCCTCCGCAAGAATCACCTCCTGTTCTACCACCGTAGCCACAAGAAGAAGCCAATGCTGTCGCTATTGATTTACCTTCTCCCAGACACTGTACTCTACAGAGCTCTGATGTAAAGTTCACTGCTCTATCGGCCCAGTTTACTTCTGGGTTATGCTCACGAAACCAGGGCATACCCAGAATCAGTTCATATTGTGGTGCGTCTATAATATTCAGTACAATCTCTTCAACATGGGCAATCTCTCCCCCTACCAGTGTCAATTCCAAAACATCCGTTTGTGACGTGATCAAACCAGATTTAAGGGGCTTGCCGTCTACAGCTACCACCCGCTCCGGGACCTTCCTGTCCACTATCCCCACTGATAACATTCTGACCAATCCACTATCTATAAAATTGCTGGTAACCCCTGAATCCAGCATAGCCAGTACTTCATGTACCTGGGACCCTACCACCAAACTTCCATGCAGTACTATGTGAGCCTCCGTGGTTGACGGAAGGTCAGAAGCTAGTGAAGGTATCTTCATGCCTGACCTTTCAGCAGGGTGTGCGTTCTCAGGACTCTCCACTTCTGCCCCTATACTGGAAACTGCGGCTCTTTTCGGTCTCACCGAGGGGTTATGCGTCTTAGGTTTAGAAGGACAGTCTTGCACATAGTGTCCCCGTTAACCACAGTACATGCACATACCCTGTGCCCGTCTATTCTCCCTTTCGGTGCGTGATAGTGGCGCTCTGACCGCCCCTAATTCCATAGGCTTGTGTCCAACTTCGCTAGGGGGTATCTCTTTCTTTGGTCCCCTATGGGTGCCTCTGTCATGAATATGCCCATCAAGACCCAACGAGAGCCTGACTAAGTCAGCACATGTGCGTGGTTGGGGGTCGATTCTGGCGATTACATCCTTAAGCTCTCCGCATAGACCTTGATAGAAGAGCGACATGCACTTCTCTTCGGGCCATGCTGCCTCAGCTACTAGCCTGTTAAAATTTGTAAGGCACATGACCAAATCCCGCCTCCCCTGTCGTAAAGATAACAACTCCTTATCTGCACTAAAAGATGTTGTTCTTCTGTCGAACACCCCTTCAAACGAGCTTATAAACGCGTCCCAATCAGACAGAACTGGATCGTTATTGCGCACTAGGGGCACCGCCCAGTTTGCGGCATCCCCACTGAGATATGAGATGGCGAACGCCACTCTTGAGTGATTGGTTGGGGATGAGGAAGGACGACACGAGAAGTGCATCAACAGTTGGGTGATAAACACTTGTAGCAAAATAAAGCACAAAGTTCCCCAGAAAGACTGAGAAGGAAGAGTGTGTATGTGTATAGGGAAAGCCAAGAGGGGAAGGAAAAATAATTCAGTGTGTATGTTTTATTTATAGGGAAATACACCTAGATTCTAGAGGAGAATTATGCTGACAGTGGTCCCTATGTGCTCTCCCTTTCTCTAGGTTGCATCACTTGAAGCAGGACCAATTGGCCTGCTTATCACAGACCAACCAAGCCAAGGTTGTATACAAGCTTTTTAGTTCACTGTGTAGTACTAGTCACCAAGGTCCTGAAGAATTGCTAGTTTAGCATGAAACATGTCGACCTAACCAGAGGGTTGTAGATACCTCCGCCACCTACTTCCGTAGCGTTCTATCTCCCCTCCCACCTTTTTAACCAAGGGAGTCAGCCACACTATTAAAAATCCTTGTGGACTGACCTACCTTTTTTAATCACGACCACCTTCTCACGACTACACATTTCTTCTGCCCTCTCACACGCATGCACCATATGGCTGGAACAAAAGATCTCCGCTAAAGAGCCCCTTCGCGGGTGCCCGTCAGACATTGCAGCGCCAGTCTGACGAGGAGCAGGACCTATATGATAAAGCATGACACCTAGCTTGCTGGGTGTGTGAGGGTTCTAGTTCCCAAGAGGGGAATTTCCCCTTTTCCTTCCCCTCTTGGCTTTCCCTATACACATACACACTCTCCCTTCTCAGTCTTTCTGGGGAACTTTGTGCTTTATTTTGCTACTAGTGTCTTGGACATGCACACTGGACCCCAATAAAAGTTGTCCTCCTGAAGTTCCTTTATTTGACTAAATAAATGATAAACACTTGTACCTTGTGCGGATCCCCAGTATATCGTTCAGGGGTAGCTAAAGGTATAGGGGTGCTACCGAAACCTGTATCTGGGGTAGAGCAGCTGAGCTAACATCAAAAGGGTTAGGAGCTGTCCTATCCACTCTTTCACGTAAGACCTCTGTCTCTAGACGTGAGGACGCTAGCTCCTGTTGCAGGACCTCTAAGGCCTTCATAACATCTTCGAGCGTCGTCATTATAGCCACCACACAACCTGGAGGAGCAGCCTATTTGTAGGCGCGTAATTCTGTTGTGCTCCTCCAGCTCCTCAGTATCGATGTGATGCTATAAGGGTTCCGCTTCCAGATCGTTCCGAACTCAATCTAAATTATACTGAGTTCAGGTCGGATCGGGCAGGGGACAAAGGACAGGAAGGGACAGCAGGGACAATGGATCTGTAAAACACAAGCAAAACAAGATTAGCACACATCGCTCATTCCCCCCCAAAGGCTACACTCATTAGATCTCACTAAACGGAAAGTACCTTATCTGCAGATCCTCTGCAAACAAATCAGCCACCAAAACAGGATCACTACCAGTGACATTGTTTCGATAGGTTGAGTACTTGTAGATTTGAGGGTAAAAGCCTGATAAATGTCATCTACTTTTGAAAAAAAGAAATTTGCCAGCGCATCACACAGGATTTGGGATGGTGGTGGTGTTAGGTCAAGGATATGGCCTGAGAGGGATTTAGTAATTTCATAGAGTTTTCGGCTGGAGTTTTTTGCTCGCTCTATTTGGTCTGAGTAGAAGAATTTTTTTGCAGCTATAATCAAGGTTTTGTAAACGGCCAGTGATTCTTTGTAACGTGTCCTACATGTCTGATCATAATTCTTCCTCCATTGCCTTTCAAAATGTCTGTTTTGTTGTTTTTGTTTTTTTAGTTCCTCTGTGAACCATGGTGCGGTAGGGGTAGACCTGTTCTTTGAGATTGTCTTAGTGGGAACAAGAGGGTTTATGGCCTGGCTCAGCCAGTCCTGGAACAGCTGTGTTGCCATAGCCGAATCTGCAGGAATCCGCGGGCGGGTGGTGTCAAGCTGTTTTATTAGGTCTGGCTGTTTAATATTATGCCAAGCTTTAAAGGGGCCCTGGTGAGCCACGGTGGTTGCCTTGTTCGCAAGGTTATTTATTGTCAAGGTGCAGAATACCACGTAATGGTCCGTCCATGTCATCGGTAAGATGTCGGAGACCTGTAGACCTTGGACATTGGAGAAGATCCCATCTAGAATATGTCCCGCCTGGTGCGTGGGCGATGTGACCAGTTGTCTAAGTCCCATGGTTTGCATATCCGAGATAAGGATTGAGGTATCTCTGTCGCTTTTGTCATCTAGATGAAAGTTCATATCGCCCAACACTGTTATGGAACTCTCGAGCGCAAGAGTTTCTAATGTTGAACTTAAGTTAGCCAGAAAGCCAGTCTTGGCTCCTGGGGGTCTGTATAAAAGTAAACCCTTGAAGTTGTAGAGGGGACTGAGTTTGATAGTATACCGAAGGGCCTAGCAGGAGGTATCTGGAATAGGTGAGGTCCTAACCCCGAATTTGTCTATGGCTATAATAGCTAGCCTGCCACCCCTTTTTATGGGTCTATCCTGTCTATAGGCTTTATAACCACTCGGTGTTGCTGTCACCAGATCTGGTTCGGACGAATCGTCAGTCCATGTCTCTGTTATGAAGAGAATGTCCAGATTGAAATCTGTTATTAGATCTGCGATTTCATGACTATGTTTACATAGAGATCTTGCGTTAATGAGGGCTAGATTTATAGTTGTATTGGCATGTGGCTTGGGAAGGGTTCTATCATGATTGATTGATGTTGTATACTGACAGTGTGAACAGTTGTAAACAGCTTCCTTAGCATTGCTAGCTAAGTCTAGTAAGGTACATGCCGGGTCTATGAGTGGTCTGGAGCTGATCAAGGATGCTTGAGTGTAGACCAACTGGCGAGTTGTGGGGATCGGACCAGGGGTCTGGGCCCTCGGCCCGGGACTAGGCATGGGCGGAAAATCCGTTCCGCTCGCGGATTTTGCGGATTTTCGGGAAATCCGCAATCCGCGAGATTTGCGAATTTCCCGCAAAATCCGCAAATCCGCGAGCAGCGGATTTTGCTCGCACTGCTCGCACTGTTCGCGTGAGTTCGCGCCCCGCGAATAAGTGCAAAATTGCAGAAATACGATCTTAGCAAAACTGAAAGTAACTACTTACCAGGTTCAAAAGTTCAGGCACATCATTAGTAGCCATTTCCTGTAGTGCTTCCTGAGGGGCCCCTCCAGAGTTCAGTTGCCAGTTGAAACTATTATGTGACCCTGCTCTGAACCTCAGAATAGTTACACATATGCCACAAAGGTCCTGAATTACAGCTAAGGGAGACAAGCAGGAGCCAGGCTGGAAGTTAAAATCCATTAATCAGCCCCTAATTCATTATTGTCAGTTGGGGCAGGGCAGGTGTTGTAACTAATTTTGCAACAATGAAAGCACTTAGCAAGTGCAAAAGATCACTAATCAGGGCGCACTAAGGAAGCAGGTGCCAGCTAAAAAAATATTCTGTGACACATTAATCAGCCCCAAATTAATTCAGGTCACTTGAGGCAGGGAAGGTGTGCTTTGCTTTGCCGAAAATAATGTACACTGGACAACCAGAGGGTGTGGTGATGAAACAGAGGGTGGCATGGGTGGGCCAGAGGGCGGCATGAGTAGTCAGAGAGTGGCAGTGGTGACAGAGAGTGGCAGTGATGAAGAAGAGTGTCCCAAACAGGCTGGACACGTAGAAACAACAAGTTCGCAAAACTTGCGACCCGACAGGTAAGTTCGCAAATTGCGAAATTGTAAAAACCCTCGCGAACTGGCAGAAACACGGGCGAACACAAAAAAAAAAATCCGCAAATTCGCGGGAATTCGCGGATTTTGCGGATTGCGAATCCGCAAATCCGCAAAATTCGCGAACGCGAGATCCGCAAAATTCGCTCATGCTTACCCGGGACCGGCGCGGACGGGCGCAGCCGGCGCGCCCGCTGCGCCCGCCCGCTGCGCGGACGGGATGTGCCTATCCTTATATTCATGAGTGGGCGGGGAAAAAGGGGAGGGTTCGACCAGCTCCACCGCTAACCCTACCTCCGCAAGATTGCGGCTGAGGAGAGTTGGGTGAGGTCCCAGCGTCTGATTCCAGTCGCGCTGTAAGTGGCCAGCTGATTTGGGCAGCCTCGGTGCAAAGCGACTCTCGCGCCGAGGTGTAAAGAGTTTTTAAAAATGCTCCGTAAAAATATATACAATTCTTAAGAACACGTAATTTTTAATCAATCACGCGTTAGCAGTCTGAGTTGTGGCAAATAACATAGAGTAAAGCAGAGATGTCCCCGGCTTCCGCCTCAGGGGTGAAAGTACAAACTTCTGTGCCACCATTTTAGCTTTCAAAGACTCCATTTGTATTATAAACTGAAACTGTTGCTCATTTATGAGAAATGGTCCCTGGTAAGTTGTGTTTCTCCAATGCTGAAACTTACTAATGAGTGCACACCTTTCCCATGAGATGGAAGCCTGCTCCCACTGGCTCAGCTGCAGGCACAGACAAAATGACCTTACCAGAGCGATAGTGTGTGCCGGTCTCAGAATCTTTTCTCATCTCAGTGTGCCCCTTGGTTCTTGCTGCCTCTCCGTGGAAAGTTACTGGGTGGGTGTGTCGTGGGCCCATGCTGAAAGGTATAATTGTCACCTTTATGCTTGTGAAATCCAATCCCTCTTCAGCCATCATAGGAGGCTGGTTGGATTGGACTCCACTGCAGTGTAATAGATAAATAAACTAGTTTGCTTGTATTCACTACTTCGTCATCGACTCTTCATTGTTGGAAGGCTAGAGGAGGTCGCGAGTGACCCGGGTGGCCCTAATTGGGTCACTTTCTTCAATCTGAAGGAGTGGTGGGATCAAGACTTGTAAGGCCTAGAGGATGATGAGTGGACCCAGGCCTTGGCATCCTGGAGAGAGGTGGCCATACAGGCAGGGTTCCACTTAGTTCAGTGTAAGATACTTCACAGATCTTATTATGCTCAAAACACAATGGTCAGGATGGGTAGGGCAACAGATGAGTGTTGCCAGCGGGGATGTGGACAAATTGGCACATTCTTTCATATAGTGTGAGAATGCCCGGTATTAGAAAGGTTTTGGGAGTCTGTTGTGGCATGTATGAGTGAGGTTACTGCAACACTGTGACTGTCTCCGCAAAATGGCGCCTGCTAAATATCTGTGGAAAAAAGGATGTGAATCACATGGATCATCATCCGTGAATAAACCTGGGCTAACTGAACTTTGCGAGTTTGTGAAGGGCGAAACAGGTGGAATGGAAATGAGACATTGACGGGTGTATGTTGACTGAGAGAGTGGTATGCGAGCCCGAGGATGCCCCCAATTCGAATGGCAATATATGTAACTACCGTGTCTCCACTGATCTTGGATGGGGGGCATCTGGACACTGCATCAAAAAACAATGTCAACTGTGTCAGGGAGGGGGGAATGGGATGTGGGGGTTTTCCGACACTGAGATAATCGTGAATCTGATGGAAATGCCAGTTCCCATCATTGTTTTGAATATTTTCTTTATTAAAATGTCAAAAAAAGAGTTATAAGAAACTAATAATTGGCATTTCCAAATGAATATGTCTGAATAAGCCATAAATGACATGGGACAGAATAGATCCTGTAGTTCAACTCAATTTCCTGTTGAAGGTTTAACCTTATGGCCTTATATTTCTGATATATGTATGCAGCGTTTAATTTCCAACGCTCATGGACCTAAAACGAATCATCCTGATCCACATTATTGCATGAACACTTTTTGTAGTTACCACATATAGTGTAGGTATGTTGTGAAAAAACTATTTTCTTCAATTAATATGAATACGGATGTTTCTGACTTTCTTCTTGGACCATGTCCTAAATGAAATAAAATTTTCTTTGTCACAGGAATATACACCATCTATAATGAATTAAACAGGTCTTATGAGAAAGAAGCTGCAGGAAGAAATAGACAGATAGATCAAGAAAACATTCCAACAGTTTTTAAAGCTATCAATAATGGAATGCACATCCTTTCTTAAAGAGTGCAAATAATATTTTGTCCGCAGCGTAAGACGTCTTGAAAAGAGATCTGAATTTACTACAACATGGAGAGGCTCAATTAAGAGCAATTATACAATTAAATTGGACATTACAAAGCGGCAGAGACTTTAGCATGCTACATGAGACATGCTTGGCGATCTGAATTCAGGGAGGCCTGAATGCTCATATTTTCAAAAAAAGAGTGCTGCACAAGTAAATCCTGGATTCTGGTGCATAAACTGTCAAACGAAGATCTCCTTTGAGTTCCATAAGGAACAGCCTCCTGTGGCTAATCTTAATAGGAAAATGATTTTCCAACCTCTACTACAGCACCAGAAACAAAGCCAAGCAATGCAGCTGTCCCCTGTACAGGAGGCTAATTATGACAAAGCAATATCACCAGCAGCGCTTTTCGAGGCAGCTCTTGATGAGTGGCTTGAGCCCCATGGAGAGGCGCTGCAATTACCTTTGAGTGCTGCAGATGAGCAACCAATTGCTGGTCCATCAAATCAAGAGTGCTAACTATGAGCACGCTCTATATGGCTCCCGCAAGGATCACACTTACGCTGCATGTGCACCTGACGATGTCGATATGTAGACTAAAACAGCCTCATAGGAGAATCCAGACTGTGGTGGCGGTAGGCAGTACATCTGGGTAGATTTATCAAAATGTCATGAAACGCAGCAATACACTTTGCTGCGCTGCATTGCATGACATGGAGAGGGAAGGAATGCAAAATAATTAACCTAATATGGCGCATTACTATCCTCTCCTTTCACTGGCGCAGTATGTGCTGCTTAGCGCCAACTAAGGCACTTTTGCACGATGGTGCAAGGGTGCCTGTGTTACAGGTAGGATTGTTTTTGTGTAGGAAGTGGCAACTTCCTTCACCAAGTGGAAATCAACAAAAGGGTAGTGAGCTATCCACTGCTCAAAATCTTGGTGGTTTTGCTATTTTAGTTCTTAACAATAATTTTGGTGTGCATCCAAAGGGAATCTAAACAGCCACGCCCCGTGCTGTTAATTAGCAATTGATAGCAGTTGCATACGTTTAATAATTTCTTAAGATTCCCTGAGAAAAAAGTTTCAGTCTTGTTATATCATACAAACACAAGTTTCCAAGGATAATAACACAAGAAATTCAAGAGAAAATATAAGTCTGAGGTTTCTTTATTTGTTGTATTTTTGTATGTAGTCTTCCACGAGGACTTGTTTAACAATTTCTCCAATCCTGGATATTTAAATCAGTACAGCAATACAGCAACTCATAGTTGTTTAAACAGGAATTAGACCCAGCAAATCATTTGATCCACACATGGTAATCACAGTATAAGGATTGATCTTAACAACCCAAAAAATATTCCAATTCAGAATCAACATTAATTCCCAGTTCTAGCGCATGAAGTTTTAGTATCCACCATGCCTCACCTTTAGTTCCCTATTTCCTCCACGGCTATCTGATATTATATGTTCTATGCCATGAAACGTAAATGAAAGGCTGCCTGTTTGGCTTGGGCAATTATTAGCATGGTTAGCCAAAGGGTATCTCAAATCCAATTTTTACAAGGCTCTAAAATGTTCGGCAATCCTATCTTTTTGGCATCTAATAGTACTACCTACAAAAATTTTGAGACATTTACATTTAATCACATACACAACAAATTTTGGTAATAATTGCTCAAGTCAAACAGGTAGCCTTTCATTTACGTTCTGATGGATTTGCAACTTCCATGCCGCATGGACCCAGTGTGTCTGCCTGACCCCCTACTCTTCAGAAAACCACAATTCCATCTGTGGAGTACTGCAAGGATCCTCACTGAGCCCAACCCTATTAGACACATACATAATCCCTCTTTATTGCAATACAATTTATTAGTATGGGTAAGTAGATGGCTACCACTAGTAATTAGGCCAAAACCACAATCTAACGTCCAGTCTAGGGCTCAATAAATTATTCCCTTGCTCAACCCTTGGGATATGGCTGCAAGCAGGCAGGCTTAACTTAGGAGACAGGTTTGTAAAGCATTTAAAAATAACAATATGTTAAATAAGGAAGATCCAACACAAATTTATAAAAATAGGATATATTTTTAAGAGTTAAATGGCACCATAACGAAGACAATCCAATGCAGAGAACCAAAGATAAGACTTGTTAGAGATAAAAGTAAAGCTCATGCTTAAAAGCAAATAGCGATCAAAGAATTAAAAAATGTCATGTTGAACTAGGTCAAAGTCAAGAGTTCAGGCCACTGGTGGTGTAGCACTTTTACACTGACTTCCATTAGACTTTCTTGATGCAGGAAAGTGGTCCACAGAATCAGCCAAGGGTTCAGAAGCTCTGGTTTGCCTCTTGGGGTCTGGGAGTCCAACTCCATTATTGCGCCTGATCAATCCAAGTAAAATACATGTGAAGCTTGTCAGCTAGAGTTGTCCTCAATGTTGATGCTGCAGGTCGCCCTTCCAGCATTTCTTTACCTGTTCCTCATCAGGGAGTCCACTCCTTATATTTTAAGAAGATCCCCGGTTTTTGGGGCTTTGGGTGGCAAGTTTTTCAGTAAAAAAAAGCAAACTTTGCGGCCCAAAACCTAAAAATTCACAGTATTTTTGCAGTGGGCAGAAAATGAGCTTGCCACAAAAATACTGAAGGCCTGTTCTCTGTCACTGCTGGAGAGTGTGCTAAATCACACTCTGTAAAGTTGCGGAGTCTACATCAGCACAGCTCTTTGATGCCAAAGAGAGTAGAATACAATATGACAGCAACTCTTTTTGGCCTCAGCCAACCTATCTGTTAGGCCAGCAGGAACAGGGAGGGGGATGAGGGTACATATAACAAATAGATGAGGAGACATGGGAGCTTAGGGGTTTGTTGTACCTTGATCTCCTTGTCTTGCTGCTCAGCCTGTATGAATGTGTATTGGAATGTTACAATGTTGATGTGAGAGGAAATTGTTGGTGTGCCTGGTTATGAAAGAACAGACAGTTGGAGACTGAGGGATGAGCAGCTAAGAACCTGCTCCTGGTGGGGCCTTGAATCATACTTAAATATACCATCTTCCATCTAAACTTGAATAAACCTCTACATGAAACTTACCTCATGACTACGTCTGGAGTTCCCACCATTCATCTTTATTACAGGGTTAATAGGAGATCAGAGCGGGTCGAGTGAGAGGAGTGCAGTGGAGGGGGCAGGAGAGCCTTTCAAGGGCCTACAGAGTCCGCAAGGGGTGCACAAACGCTTGAGGCAGACTGCAGGCTAATCCCACAGGAGGGGGCTCTGCAACAGAGGAATTTAACACCATTGGTGTCTGCTAACTTGTTGCACACCCTTCCTTTACTGGCTCAGCTGCAGCACAGAGCCGGTAGAAAGAAGGTGAATGGCAAAGTTTTTTTTTCAAACATATTTTATGGGGACTTTTGTAAAAGTCGATGTATTTTCGTAATTTTTTTTTACAAAGTGTGAAATCCTGGTGGAGGGGAGGTCTGTTTAGGACAGGCAAAGTCCCTTTGTTGTGAAGCCTTATGAGTAGGGGTGGGTGGAATTTGTGTAGTCGTGATACGCTAAGTTCCGCCGAACGGTAAAAAATCTCTGCAAGCTCACAAAAGTTATGCGAACACGTGGAAGTGCTTGTTCCGCTCGTTCGAGATGCTTTTTTCCTGTTCGCGAACGCTGTTTGCATGCTCGGGGAGAAATATCTTGCAAACACGCATTTTGAAAGCACGAACAAGCAAAAAATTTGGCGAAACCGCGGATAGCAGAATTTTTGGCAATTCCGCGTTCTCCGCGGAACTCGGAATTACCAAAAATTCCACGAATTCCGCAAGCGGAATGGAATTTTCCACCCAGGCCTACTTATGAGTGCAGCAGGTGCAGTCCTCTCTTGTGCAGTCCAAGAGTCCAACAGGGCAGTCCTTCTTCTCCAGATGTTTCTTTTGGGTCTTTGAGGGTCCTCAACACCAATCCAAGGTTTCGGAATCTCTGAGTTGCTCCTTGGGAAGTTGCAACTAAAAGACTCACTATGCATCTGGCTAAATCCATAAAGGTGCAGTGAGCAATGTCCAGCTGGGTTCTTCTTGGTGAAGATAATGCAGAAGGAACTCTTTTAACCTATTGCTTTCAGGAAGTCCCTTCATTCAACTTTCAGAACAAGGCAAAGTCCTTTTTGGGCTGAAGACCAAAGTCTGCAGCAGGTGCAGTCCTTATGAGTCTAGTGTTCTCTTGTGCAGTCCAAGGGTCCCACACGGCAGTCCTTTTTCTAGTAGTTTAAGGGCAGGGAGCTAATTTGATCTGCAGCTCTCCCATATGTATCTAGTGTTCCTGGGTGATAAGCAGGGGGTCACCCTTGACCAATGGGGTACAGGGTTCCACACAGAAGTATGAAAGCTTCCTCCAAATTATGTCTTTTTATTGTCCCAGAAAACACTGTTCTTTTAAAATCCAAAATGCAGAAACTCTCTCCGGGAGGTTTAAGATCTGGCTCAGCCAACCCACTGATGTGGCTAAGAGTCCCTAACTCTCTCCTTCTAGCTCTTCTGCCAATTCAATTACTAGGGTCCTCTCTAGTTGGGAGTGCAGGAAGTGAGTGTGAGTCTGTGCCCCAACCAAACTGTAATTTTCTCTATGAAAAACAGTGTGGCTTCTACTCCCAATCCTGCCTTTTGCTTTGCAGCTGCAGATCTCCTTCCACCAGATGTCCTTTGTCTCTATGCAGGCCACTTCACACCTCATCAGAGCAGTTTGACTCAGCCTCTCAAAGGCTGGCTAATCAGGAGGGGCAGTTGGAAGGCTTGATTTTGGTTAATCAGAAAAGTAAGTTCTGTGACTTATTTTCTGTGATAATTATAATCAATCTGAACTTGGCAAGCTGTTGGATTTATTCAAACTAACCATTTAATATTTTGAAATATATATTTTAGCTCACTCTTTTCAATAGTTATAATGTATTAAAAACTAAATTGACAGTTTTCCTTCACCAGGGCATATAAAACATATTTTAAAATGTCCAGACTTATTTTCTCAAGGCACCATACCCTCAGGGAATATAGGGCACAAAAGGTAGACCTTAGGTGTGATTTATATATAAAAATAATGTAGTTCAAGACTTTGGAAGGACCTTTAATTCCAAAGTTGAATTTGATACAATTTTATTTTAAAAGCAACCTGCAAAGCAGAACTGCTTTTAAAATGACAGCAGGCAACACATCAGCGAATTCTTAAGTGCATTAAATCAACTGGGCCTCTAAACCTACATGCCCTACTATATACTAGGGACTTATAGGTAGGTTGTCAGTACCAATTGTAATTATACCACTTTACCATGTACTTATAATCAGAGCACAGACCCTGGGTCTGGCTAGCAGGGCCCAGGGCACAATCAGAGTCAGAAAGCCAGCATCCAGTAGTCAAAGTGGGGATAAGAAAGTGGTGGACATTGCAAAAAGCTGTGGGTTCTCACACTCTTGCTAGCATCATCTACTCCCACAACATTGACGTCATGTCCTATGCCAACAACATCCAGCTCATTCTCTCCCTCATTGACAAGTCGCCCAAAATTCCTTTCCCACATTGGACTTCAAATGAAGGAGTAATAAGGAGGGAGGTACGATTTCTGTTTTGGCTCGCTGTGTCATGTTTTGCAGGTTTAATCAAGAACAACTTCAATGCCTGCATGGCCGAAGTCACCAACTGGACATGGACCAACTGTCTTACACCTAACAAAACAAGATAGAAGTCATGATCTTCAGGAAGAACCCAACAGCATGGGATTATACCTGGTAGCCAACCGTGCTAGAAGCCTACAGACCATTGAGAACACAGCTGTAAGAATCACTCTTAACCTCCTACACCACACACACATTACACTGCACCTCAAGGAATTCCAATGGCTACCAATACACAAGCAAGCACTGTCTGAACTCTTCACTCACATGTTCAAAGCACTACAACACTGGCCAGGGTACCTCAATCGTTGTATCTCTTTTTACAAGCCATCTGAACACCTCAGCTTAGCCACACTCCTACTTGTACACATCCCATGCATATGCCAGACAAGAGTAGGAGGTCGGACCTTCTCCTACATCGCTCCAAAGATTGTAACAACCTTCCACTACACATTAAAAGTCTCCTCTTCAATTCTTGAATTCCAGAAGAAACAGAAGAGCTGGCTCTCCCAATAGTCCCTACCGCCATCATAAGGTAGGCTAGAATCACAGCTGCTCAGCACCTGAATGCCCTCATGGGTGAGTGTGCTCTACAATTAAACTTAGCATAACATAACATAACATTGGCTGCCCCAAGTATTACCTTCGTCCATTGAGTGCACTCTGTAAATGTTAATGTCTTATAAATGTATGATCCAAAGACCAAGTCTCAGATCTGCAAATTTCAGACAAAGGAACACCTCTGGTTGACCTTCCTTGGACACATTCTGAAACCTTCTTTTCAAACACTGTATTTGCAAACACATTAGTTTCTCTAACCCATCTAGTTACCACCAACTTTGATGCCCTCTTACCTTTCCCACACAGGCCAAAGGTAAAGAACACATTCTCAGACTGCCTGCACTCCCAGGATTAGTTGTGATAAATGGATAATGCACATTTAGCATACAGAGAATGCAAACATTTCTCTTCTGCAGACTAAGGAGAAGGAAAAAATGAAGGAAGATTAATTTCCTGGTATACATGAAAAACTGACTCCTCCTCAGAAATAAAAAGGGAAGCAGGTTGTAGCACCATCCTAGCCTCCGAAATCCTAAAAGAAGTAGAGCAGCACATTAGAGATGGTAATTCCCCCATTCTTTTCCCAGAAGTAATGGCCACCAGAGCCCCGTCTTAGAAAAAGGAATTTGAAATCAGTATAATAGAGGAGACTGTAGGGCTTTTAGAACCAATCGACGAGCTCAATGAGGAAAAGTAGATCAAAATAAAGATCAAGAAATAGGAAAAACTCTTGAATAGTGTTGAAAGACGGCTACATCCTGGAAAGAACTGTTAAACTCATGAAATGCATAAATTTCAAACAAATGAGACTTTAAGGTAGAAACAGACAACTTCTTGTGAAAACAATTAAGCAGAAAGTGAAGCCTGTCAGACAAAGAATCAGGAATAGACAAATTATCATGCAGCGATTAATACTGTATATGGAAAATCTACACAATGTGATTACAATTTTAATGTAGAAGGACTTCTAGAACCCTGGTTAGCTATAGCCAAGTGGAATGGAAGACTCATTTTCTGGAGATGCAATCTTGTACCTTCCAAACGAATATAGTGAGTTTGAGAGAAAGAATGTGCCTTAAGTGGGAAGGAAGGTGCGTCAAAATCAATGGACGATGAATCACCACAGTGACTTGAGAAGAGGGAACCAAGGCATGAGATGCTAGAATGGAACCACCACCACTATATCCACCTTCTCCCTCTGAATATAGAACAATAGTTTTGTAATCAACAGGAGAGAAATTTTTGCCATTTCACTAGGTGGACATCCACCCCTAAGCTCCATTCCCGAGAATCCAGAACAGAACGTTGTTAGAAAAGTATTGCTCTTGAATGCAAAATGATCCAATGCTGGAGCCCCAAACCTTGTCCTATCTTACCAGTACATAGTGCTGATGGACCTGATGGCACAAATGGAGTAGAGCCTGATGCACTGCTATCAGCTCTCTTTAATTTGATGATGTGAAATACTCCTTGGGAAGCCACTTCACTTCAACTGAAATAGGAACCTATGTTGCTCACCAGCCCAATGCATTTACATCTGTTGTTCAAATGATTGGTGTATACAGATGCATTACCATACCCTTGTTTAGACTGTCCAGGAATAACCACCAAAGCAGTTGTGTTCATACCTCCTATATCATTGGCACCAATGTCTTCACTGATTATGAAAGAGGGTACCAGAACCTGTGAAAATACCACAGCAGGGGACGAAGGTGCAGCTTTCTCATTACAATATGAATACACAGAATGCTATATACACCTGAGCTTCCCTCAATTTCCAGCTGTGGCCTGATTCAGGATCATCAAAGATGTCAGCAGTTTTAGCCCTTTTTCTACTATCATTTCTGGAAGGAAGACTCGACCAGGATATGTTCTTTAATGGCACTAATTGGCATTTTGTAAAATTCATAAGAAACCTCCGGCAGCTCAGTGTCATATTTGTAGTTTCTAGATACTGTGAATTATTTTTTCCTGAGGGATTGTGCAAAAGCTAATAATCCAGGTAAGGAAAGACTTGTATTCTTTGCAGTTTAAGATGCACTACCAGCGGTGCTACCACTTTTGTAAACACCCTGAGAGCAGATCGCAGGTCAAATGTCACAATCCTGAATAACCAATAGTGCCCCTCGATACAGAAAGTGAAATACCTCAGATTTTCATCCACCTTTGGAATATGAATGCATGCATCCATCCGGTTCAGTGCAATCATGAAGTGGTCCTTCGGCACTAATGAAATGACCCTTTGAAGATGTTGAAAATTATTTTCCTTACAAACTTATTAACTTTCTTTAAAGTGACCACAATTTTATACCCACACTTTAACAGGGTGACTAACAGCCCATTGGAGTACATTGCTGGTACCGGAACAATGAAATTCTTGTTCAACAGCATTTGAGTACATCTCTCTTTGCTGAATCTTTTGGGTAAAGGGTAGGTATGATCCGTGAATCAGTAGAAATTGAGAGAAATTCTATTAGGATGTTCAAAACCTACTCATTTTAAGAATACCTGGTTCATTCTGCTAGGAAGAGTTGAATTCTCCCTTCAATCTGTAGTTCTTTGCCATCTTCTTCCTGGAATCTGTCACAGTCTAAAATGATGCTGATAAGTAGCAAGATCTGGCTTCCGCCTCTTTTTGAATTTCCCTGATAAAGATTGTTGCTGGAATGTAGACCGATTTCCAGTAGCCTGTTATCTACTTGAAGGCTAACAAAGATATGATCTTTCACTTGAAGTACGTACAGAGGTGTTGTGCTGTTTCCTAAAAAGAGAAAAACATGTTTCCTTTCCTTTAAGATTTTATAGAGTTATCTTCTGATCCAAAAAGATAAGCCTCCTCAGGGCAGTGAATATTTGGGTTCATCAAAGTTCCATTCCCTAAAGTAAAGATTTCCATGGGCTGCAGTTTGCGTGGAACAGACTAGAGCAGGAGCCCTGACTGTATCAAACGAGACTGAGTATTGAAAGTGGGAGTATAAATTGTGGAAAGTGATGCTGGAGAGGGAAAATGTATATATATAAGTATATATTTTATAAAATGTATATATATAAGTATATATTTTATAAAATGTATATATATAAGTATATATTTTATAAGTGGTGTTCTATGATATGACCTTTCCTTATTTGTTCCTGCATATTTAACATACAGCGACTTGATGGGACACGGGTGAGTTCATCCCTCATACATGTTTGAGATGCAATGCACAGCATAGAACAGGCATACATGCAAAAGGGAGGGATGTAGCTTAAAACGTGGATATTTGACAAGTAATCCTCCTCCCCTCCCTAAGCGCCTTGAGACCCTCTGGGTATGTAGTGCGCTATATAAATTCTTTGACTTGACTTGAATTATGTAGCCAGTGTGCTTCTGAGATGACTGCAATTATCCACGTTTCCACCTTAAACTGTCCAATGTAAATATGGATTTCCTAGATTACTACTATACATGTATAAATGATACATGATCCTTTCAAAGATTCTTTCATAACATGCAACTTCAATGGCATCTAATGCAAAGCCCAGTGTACCATTCTCAAGAATTGGAACCTGAGGGAAGATGGCAATCCTTCATACTAGATGCTCAAGAATGGTTAGCCTTTGCTCATTCTGGAGGAAACACCAAACTACTCCCTCTTAAACAGCAGCATCACTGACACGAATAGTATCACAAACAAAAATGTATATACTTTAATAATAGGTCTACTTAGTTAAATTGGCTATCAACTAACTAATGTTAACAGACCAGCACCAATGCCCCTCAATATGGCCTCACACACATTTGAGGCGACAGAGTTGGATCATATAGGTTGAATACCTGTGGTGAACCAGTAAATGGATCCTTATGAATTGAATCTTTTACCTGGATCTGTGGGTTCGACCTCCCAGCCTTAAATTGGACTTTCCAAAACGTTTTGCTTTACCCCTCATATGCTTGCTGCCACTTTATTGGTAGCAGCTCCAAATATAAAGATAATTTTAATTTAAAGCAAAGTTTGAAATTAGAGTTTTATTAGCGGATGGATGCAAATAAAGTTATAATTCAATCACCTCTAATAAGAATTATCAATTCTGGGTTTGACTGGAATAGATATCTAATACATGGGATTCTGAATTGACTGTATAAAAAGCTGTCTCTAATTACTTTATAATAATTGGAATTGTGAAGAGGTTGCCACCCATTATAAATAAATGACATAAGATCTCAAACCTAATGACTTTTTACAATTGAGTTCTGGGGTCACATTGCCTGCTGCCAGAGCCAGCAGCTGTGGGGAAAGGCAGGTCAGGTCACAGAGCATAACTAAAGCAGTTGTTTAAAGAAAAACAAGAGGTTTCTGTTCTTTCTTCTGCTCTGCTCTTCTAGCTTACAGTGACAAGCAGAAAGGAGATATTTATGAAACAGTTTTTTTCCTTCAGATTTCTATTCATTATGAGGTACAGTGAAATAAAAAAAAAACTGGCTTGTATTAAACCGATTCTAATATCTTTTTGCAAGAAATATCGAACAGCTTTTTTGATTTGTTTAATTTTGCACTAGAGAGTCTATTTGTATTCTTCATATTCGGAAACATGCTCTCTCTTTAATATGAAATTAAAACAATTACATTGCATTCACATCAAAAGGCGCATGCACTGCCAAATACCTGATCAATTACACGTAACAACTGTGAGAAACAGGTTCAACAATTCACTACCATCATAAGAAAACAGTGCATACAAAATGGGTTTAAGAAAATAATAATTACCAGACTTGACAACATATCAAAATCCTAAATACTTTTTAAGCCTCTCTACCAGGTTTGACAGCTGCCTTACATACTGCAAAACCTCATCAGCGTATAATGAAAATACGTTTGGGTTCCTGCCAGACTCTTTATAATCCACAATCGTCATCTCGCTGACCAGGCGGAGGAGGATAGGGCCAACTTTGAGTCATATTAGAGTTTTTAAGCCTCTCATTGTGGATACACATACAACATATGCACCCACTTTATGAATATGAAAGACATTGAATATCACTGCATGATGTTCAGCATATAGTGGAGGAAGTCAAAAGTTGTTTTAGTATCACGACAAAGCATTACAGAGGCAGTCAGATTCCTCTGCACCAAATTAGTCACTGAGGTAAACATAAAAAGGATACTTTTAGCATTCTAGCATGTGTCGATTCTGCTTACAATTTCATCAAAAGTCCATCAAGCCCCACTGGCTTCCACCTAATCATATGCTGTAAGAATTGTCTCATATCATGCTGATTTATAGGTTCTTCAAGCAACCCCTTCACCCTCCATTGACGTTATTAAGGTTTCCTGCTCTAGGAAGTCAAATGTTCTTTCAGGACTGACCCTAATATTCTGAGACTAAATTATTTCAGCACACTTTTAACATAATTTCTTCTTATTCACTGGTAAACTCACCAACCTGAGGTAATGGCATTTTACAGGAGAAGTGTGGCTCACTGGTTAGAGGAGGCAGACCTGGAAGCAGAGGTCAGCCCGGGACCAAGGTTCAATTCCCGGCTCGGCTGGGTCTTGAGTCCTAAAATGTCCATGGACTTGACAATTCTCGCTCCGGTGCCTACTTGATCCACGGGTTCACACTCTGCGACTCTGGGCAATAGCTTGCTTAATCTCCACAACGGCCGCTCGCAGCGGGATGCCTGGCTTTCACCTTGCGGATACCCTGCCGGGGTTATCTCACAGAGGAATACCAGGACGGGTTCCCTAAGCAAGCGCTTAGAAACGGTGATTTGCGCTATATAAATTCCTGTACATTTACAGTGATGGCCCTTATCCATTGTTGAAAGGAATGTCAAGATGTGATCTGAGTTTTTACTTCACCTTAGGTATAGCTTCTAACTATGATTACCAAACATGTCCAAATAATACGTGTGCAAACCATCTTAGCTGTGAGTATCATATCCAGATGTGGGTCCCTACTCCCAGATCTTTTCCCATCTCCATAACATGATTTGAATTTAATCTACTGATCTAATACATCCTTCCTCATTCACTTGGGGATGGAGGCACACACTCTCCATAGCTTGAACTTTAAGGACCCCTGAACCCCTGCTGTCATTGTTATCTGTGACTGTATCAACTTGAGGTATGGCACTGATCATTAATCAGTGACAGAGTTGGAATCTATAGCTCTGGCATCCAAACCCCAGTCACACAACTTCAAGATAAGGGCATTGCAATGAAATAAATGGCTGCCTCATTGTTCCCTCTTCCCAATGATGGAAATAGCTTTTCTTTCCTGATGTTTCTCCACTACAGATATCAGCAGTAGGGCCTCACAGATAACAAGGGCCTGTCTTTCATTCATCACGAGCAAATCTACCTTTCAAAGTGGCTCCTTCAGTGCACGTGACCGGTAATGGAAATTACTTTTATTTAGAGAACATAGCTACCTCTTCCTAAACTTATTCAATAAAGCAACAACATCCTGGCATGGGAGTAGACAACATTGTCAGTGTGTTATGTGGGAGTAGCAATTTATATCACATATCCTAGTTCTTCTGGGCACATGGAATAAATCTCTGGTGGGCATATTTAGGAGGAAATGGTTAAAATGTAATGAACAATGGCAGATATGTAAGAATATATGTGGTAAAGAAATTTGTAGAATATAATAGCTAAAAGAAAGTCGATTGTGCATTTTTGACAACTGTATGCTTATACAAATATCTAATATTTAATATTGAAGATTGAGTTTTCCAAAAGTATTATATGAGAGCTTCCCAGAGACTAAATGACACACGTAATCAAACTGCATAACAAGTTATATTTCTTAGAAAGAAATAGAGGTCTTTTAAAAGGGCTCTTATTAATGAATTCTGTTGGAATCTTTCAAATACATTATATAGACTTATAGAGCACTGCCTAACTGATAGTTAAATGCCCAGAGCTGGACTGATGGTGAGGTGCCTATAGCAAGAGAAAGAGCCTTTAACAACAATTATGGACCAAGGCAGAAGGGCTATAAGGCTGTTAGAACATTCCACTCACTAAGGGTACAATTCTCTAAATTAAAAAGGTAGAAACATGAAGTCAATCATTGGAATGTTGGAGCTCCAGCTTCTACCAGCCATTATAAGGCCGGAGACTCTCCATTGTCTTCAATGCAGCTCTCAACATTCCAATGTTCTAATTAGTTTTACAAATACATGGAGGCAAGAAGTAATTTTTATGGCACATTAAACAGCAAGAGTCTGTAGTTCAGTTTCAACATCATAAAATGTGAACATTTATGATTATTTTTATGTTTACAGTTTGATCATGGCTAAAACATAACCAGGAAAAATGAAGATATCCATAAAATGAATTGCCAGCTAACAAGAAGACTTTAGTACCCTTCAATAAATCAAGAATAAACCATCTGTACACACAGCGTATTCAGGTTTGAAAAGCTATCAATAATTGCTATCTAGAAACCAACATATTTAGTCACTAGCTCTAGTAACACAATAGTGTCATATCTTAAAGAAAAACAGACTGTGGCATAAACTGACCCCCACTCTATTGCAAGACACTTTTTTCTCTCCACAGTATTCCAAGATACCATAATATCCACAATAAATACTCTCATACCCCTGAAAACCCAGAGGGCGACCCCTAAATGACCACAAGCACCTTGGTACACTACCAATCTCAGGACCGAACAAAGCAAATGCAAGAAATTAGAACCACACTGGTGGCGCACACACGGCCATCACGACAGAGAAAGATTCAAATCTGTCCTCTCCAAATACCACAGCATCATAAAGAAAGCTAGGAAAATGCATATAACTAACTTGCTTGATCAGGCAGACAACTCCTCCAAAGCATTACTTCAGGTCCTCAACACATTCATCAACCCAAAAGCATGCAGTACGGAAGAAGAACCCTCCCAGACACCATGTGATAGCATAGCAAGTCACCTCACTTCTAAAATTGACAATATCTACAATAAGATTATGAGAACTAAAGGCACTCAATTAAACGATAACTACACACCTCCCTCCACCATGCCCTGCTTGCACAAATTAGTGGAAATTCCTCTGCTTTCCACCGAAGAAACAAAAGCCCTGTTAAATACGACCAAACCTGGCTCTCCTGCAGACCTGATTCAAGCCAAAACCTTCGCCCTACTAGCAGACCAGCTCGCAGGCCTGATCAGCCCTATCCTAAATAGTTCACTAAGGGAAGGCAAACTCCTGAAGGAATGGAAAGCAACTCAGATCTTGCCTATCAGAAAAAATGCCAAACTCCCCCCTAAAGATGTCACTAACTACCGACCCATCTCTCTACTGCTGCTACAAAGTAAATTACTAGAGAAAGACATAAATAAACACCTGACCAGTTTCCTTGAATCCTCCAATAGCCTCGATCCTTCACAGTCAGGATTCCGACCCAGACACAATACTGAATCAGCACTAGTGACAGTCACAGATAACATCAGAATGCTAGCAGACAGGGGTAAGGCAGTACTCCTCATACTGCTAGACCTGGCTGCTGCATTCGACACCATTTCTCACCAGATCTTGCTAGGAAGGCTGAGATACATAGGCATTGAGGGGAAAGCTTTAAAATGGATGACAAACTTCCTAGCTGAAAGAATACAAACCGTCAACCTAGGCCCTTTCAGATCACAAACTACCATGGTAAGCAAGGGGGTTCCCCAGGGCTCTTGCCTGAGCCCTACCCTGTTCAATATATATGTCACCCCACTTGCTAACTTAATAAGAAACTTAGGGTTTGTCCCAATTTCCTATGCCGATGACACACAACTGCTCCTCTCATTTGCCAAAAACTGCACCAATGTTCCGAACAACTTTTCAAAGGGAATGAGATCCATCACTGAATGGATGAGCAATAACTTCCTCCAGCCGAATGCTGAGAAAACAGAAATAATGCTTTTTAGAGATGCAGTAACAAGATGGTCTCCAAACTGGTGGCCGGGAGACCTGGGCCCAGCTCCCTCCACCAAACCGGTGGTAAAGATCCTAGGGGTCTAAATTGACCAGAAACTTAACCTCGAGGAGCACGCCACTACAACCGCCAAGACTTGCTTCCATGTATTAAGTATGCTTCGCAGAGTTTCCCCTTACTCCCGTTATCCACAAGGAAAACTCTGACTCAAGCATTGGTCACAAGCCGTCTGGACTACTGCAATGCTCTGCTGATTTCCGCTAAAGAATCCTCCCTTAATAGATTGCAAGTGTTCCAGAACACAGATGCTCGACTGGTGACCAATGCTCCCCCCAGAACACCCACACTCCCTCTACTACGCAAACTACACTGGTTACCGATTCGGAAAAGAATCAATTTCAAGATCTGCTGCATGGTATACAAAACCCTGAATAACCTAGGACCCAACTATATCGCAGATAAATTGACCCATTACAACCCCTACAGGACCCTACGCTCTGGGTCCAAAGAGCTTCTCTGTGTACCTTGCATAAAACAAACCCGGCTGGGGGGGAGTGCTGTGAGAAGTTGGCCTGGTATATGATGTTCACTATTCTAGTGAGCACCGTGCACCAGTCCAAACAACCCTTATGGTGATGGTTGTAAAATCAACCTTATAGACCAGCTATCCTAGAGGTAGCATGGACAAAGCAGTCTTAGGCTAAACTCAAGAGGGCATGTGAAGCCAGCTGTTTTACCATATGCAATCCCCTTAATACCCAATGAAAAGACACCACACAGGATATATATTCATAATATATATGTATTTATTTCTAAACAAACCCCTGAACTCTTTATGAGCACAGAAGCACAATCGCAAAACAAGTAACTTAATAGAATAGACAAAAGTTGCACAAAGATGGATAGGCCGGGGTGGCCCGCTAAACCATATACTAAGAAAGTGGTATAAGTACCACATCACGAACAATGGTAAGGCCTAGGGCCTTGGGAATCGCTGGGGCTACACTGTACGAACAATGGTTAGGGAGCAGGAGGCCCACGGGATGCGTGTGCAGTGTCTAAAGCCACACGCGTTTACACATTGAAGTCAATGGGTGCATAATAATCACAGAGTTAAAGATTTGGGAGTCTTCCGACTGGACTAGAACTTAACCACTGAAAACTAGGACACTAGGGATGTAAACCTCTACAGGAGCACCATAGGACTCGCGTTACCTAACCCACAGGAAGCGGGTGCATAGGTCCAAAAGTGGTAGAGATCTATGGAGCCTTGGAGTAAAGATGCTGCAGGCGACCAGGAGAGAAGAGTCCGGTTGGATCTAAGGGTGGATTAAAGATGTAGAAGACCTGAAAGCAGCGGGGACAGAGTCTGGGTCACTAGCCAGTGACCAGGATGGAACCAGGACGGAATCAGGAGAAGTCGGGATGCAATCAGGTGCTGATGGGAAGCTTGTCTCTGCAGCCACGTGGACCAGGAGTCATCGACGACAACCAGGAGTCAGGCACGGACTGTCCCACAAAGGCTCTCGCTTTTGGCGGTGTCGGCTTCAAGATTGGAGGCAACAAGCCTTGGCAAAGGCAACCCACGCAGGATACAATGTAGGCTTCTTACTCAGACCAGCAAGGTCTGAGAGGCTGCTTCTTTTGAGGGAAGCAAGGGCCTGTCTGGAGCAACCAGAACAGTGGTGGAAAATCAAAATGTCGTCACCAAGAAGGACACTAGCCAATGGGCAAGTGACCGGGCAGACGCATCAAGCAGGAAAATGCAAAAGGGCCCCACGCAGAACTCGTGGAGTGTGCAGGTCTGATCATCAGTGCAGGTGTTGCTCGGGGCTGGGGCTTCTCAATCCCCAATGCAGAGCTTCGAGGGGACCTTGGGGACTGCACAGTTAGCAGGTTGCAGACTTTTCAAGATGGCTGGTCCCACATCTCTCGTCGCCTCCACGGGTCTCAGCTTTACAGCGACTGTGGATATGTGGGAATCCAGTTCTTGTCAGGCTCTGGGCTTGGGCTCCGGCGGGAGGCCGCGGCAAAGCAAGTTGTCGATCGCTGGATGGATGGTGCCTGCTTGTGCAGGGTGGTCAATCCTTAACCACAAGGGAGATTCTTCAGTCGTCTTCTTTCAAAGTAGAGTGATGAAGGTCCAGAGTTTTGTTTCAGAGTTTCAGTCAGGATAATCTAAAGTCCTGTGACTCAGCTCCTACCTATATACCAATCTTGGGGGCTGGATTACCTGCTAGGTCCCTCCTATGGGTGGGACCAGGGAAGGGGGTGGTTACACCCCTTTCCCTTTGTCCAGTTTCGCACCAGAGCTGGGGCTGGAGAGCCCCAGCACCGGTTTGAACTGGACTATGCAGGGGACACCTTGTGTGCCCTAGGCAGTGTCTCATTCCTTTCAGCCCTCCCTGTCCCAATACACAAAGTCCTATCTGGGGTGGTGCTAGCACCTCCCAAGGCAGGAAACCTATTGTCCAAGCCTCCCTCGCTGGAAGGTCTCCCAGCAGCAGGAGGTCAGACTTGTGTCTGTGGCAGCAGCGTTAATTTTGTGATGCTGAGGCTCTGGTTAACTTTAACCGGGAATAGTAGGAACAACATGTCTTCTCCCTCTAGAAGGATGGAATGTTACCCCCGTCCTCAGAACTGGTGAGGGGGTAGTATTCCAAATCGTGTGGCGCCTTACTCGACATGTTTTGATAAAGCCAAACCATAGTTAGCATATAACCGCGAGGATTATAATGCACTTAAGAGTATATGGTATGGCAATATCTTAGAACAGCTAAAGGACGTGTTTCCGAAAAAGCTGCAGACAGGCTCAGCTCATGCTAGAGCACCATCTCACATAAAACTAAGCACTCTGCCTCCAGGATTGTTAAGGCTTGCCATAGGAGTGACTTATAGGTGTATATGCGTTTAGATATAAGGTTAGATATAGGTATACTATATCTAAGCAAGGGGTGATTACACCACCTTGCCCCAGCTGAGTGAACAGCCAGTGGTGTCAATTTGAATGGCCAGCCAGGGGTGGCAAAAGATATGCTGCAGCCCCTGGTAGGCCTTGGATACACCTATGCCCTGGGTACCCACAGTACACTGTACAGGGGCTCATAAGGTGATCCAGTACTAATTGGTAATGTACCTAAAGTACATGGAGTCCATTTTACAGAGAGAGCAGATAGCCTGGGGTCCTGATTAGCAGGATCCCAGGCCATCTAAGTTGAAAACCAGATAAACACTAGGCAAAAAATCTGGGGTAACCATAGTCAGGTATCCACCTTCCTACACCCCCCCCCCCCCCCACAAACAAAAGGAGATAAGGCTATCCTTGACCAGGTAAGCCTATATTGCTTAAGTGGCCATATAAGGAAGTACCTGCACTAGCACAGTTACCCCCTATCTCATGGTCCACTAAGCAATCGCTTACCCTAAGAGTATCATAGGGTCTCCACCATAGGGAATCTCTACCTATGGTGTGTTTTGGTAAAGTAAAAGGCTGGTGTTGAGATGGAGTACTGAAGTGAGGCTCCTCTAATGTAGGGCTCAGCTTCCTCCAATCATCTTCCACCATATAGGCCTTTCTTTCCTTGACTGAGGTGCACTGGGCTCTCAGGGTCAACCTCTGGCTACCTAAAGCTGGAGGCTGGGTCCCTTTTGTTGGCTTACTGCAGGGACAGGTCAGGTTTGGGGCTTTTGGGTCCCAGGTTTGGCTGTGCCCAACAGAATCCATCTGGGGGAGGTTCCTAACTAAGTTTAAGGGAGATCCCCCAGGAGTTTTTGAAATTTTCACCTTGCTTGGGCTGCTAGCGTTGGTGCCCCTAATCTGCTGATGGGGGGTTTCTTGTGGACAGGGGGCCCTTTGGGGTTCCACCACTGGCCTCCCTTACCTCTACAGCCCTGGGCTGACTGAGGCAGGGTAAAGAGGGGCAGGTTACCTGCTCCAGACTGGGTCCCACCTTGGAAGGGTCCACTGACATCAGGGGCTCTGCCAGGCTAGGCCTGACTACCTCTGGGGCAGTTCCTTCACAAGGGGTAGGGTCAGTTCCCTGAGGAGGCTGACTCTCACCTAATGTCTGGTGGGAGGGAGACTTTTCTTCCTCCCCAATGCTCTCTGTTTGAATGGAGTGATCCATAGTCTCAGGCTTCACAACACTAAAATCTGTTTGAGTTTGGGCTGTGACCATCACAGCCCTACCAACCTTTTCAGGAAAGAACTCAGTTTGGGTGTGGGCTGTGGCCATCACAGCCCTGCCACCTTTTCAGGGAAGTCTGCCTGAGCTTGGGCAGTGACCATCGCAGCCCTTCCAACCTCTTTAGGAAGGAATTCTGCTTGGGCTGGGGCTGTGGCTATCACAGCCCCAACAACCTCTTTTGGAAGGCCTACCATTTTGGAATGGGTTTCTTGTTCTACCTCAGCCCAGGCTGAGATGTCTAGATCATTCCCCAGTAGACAATCAACAGGCAAGTTTGTAGACACTGTCACTCTCTTGGGGCCAGTGACACCTCCCCAGCTGAGATTTACTACTGCCATGGGATGATCTTTCTGCACTCCATCAATGTTGATCACCTGATAGGTGAACCCAGGTAAAAGTTGTCCTGAGGGAACTAGACTGTCAGTCACCATAGTGATGCTAGCCCCTGTATCTCTGTAGGCTTCAACTTTCTGGCCATTGATGTAGGGCTCCTGTCTGTACTTGCCCAAAGTGTTGGGGCAAGCAGTGAAGTTGGCAAACCCATGCCATTTTCACAGACAAGAGTAGCTAAGGTAGGGGACCTGGTAAGGCCATAAGGCCAGAGTCCCCATGCATTCCCAATGAAAACCCAGCCAAATTCTTGGGGGCACTCCCACCACCTGGGGGATTACTACTAATTGTAACAGGAGGTCTGGGAGTATTACTGGGGGGAATGTTTTCCTTATTGCTGTCCCTTGGGCAACTGCTGCCAGTCTTCCAGTGGTCAGGCTGTTTACAGGCATGGCAATAAGGTTTCTTAGGGTTAGAGGAAGTGTTTAGGGACCCACCCCCACCATTGGAGTTTTGGGGCCCTGGGGAAGTCTTGTCTTTAGATTTATCCCCACCTTTCTCTTGAGGCTTGGTAGCATCTTTCTTCTGGTCACTACCCTGATTTTAAGGCCTAATCCTGGTTCTGACCCATTTGTCTGCCCTCTTACCTAATTCTTGTGGAGAGGACAGATCTGAGTCCACCAGGTGCTGGTATAGAAGCTGGGTTTGACAATTACTAAGGATCTGCTCCCTCATGATCAAATTATACAATCCTGTATAGTCATGTACTTTGCTGCCCAATAACCAGCCCTCCAGAGCCTTAGTAGCACAATCTACAACATCAGTCCAGTCCTGAGTCTGTGTCTTCTGGGTATCCCTGAACATTAACCTGTACTGTTCAGTGGTTAAGCCAAACCCATCAATAAGAGCACTCTTCAGGACAGTGTAGTTATCAGCATCCCCATCACTTACTATGAGGAGCGTATATCTACATTTTTCTGAAAAGGAGAGCCACAAGATTGCTGCCCACTGACTTTGGGGTACCTGCTGTACTTTGCAGGCCCTCTCCAAAGCAGTTATCCATTTGTGATTGTCATCCCCATCTTTGTAGGGGGCACAATCTTACTCAGGTGTCTATTGTCATAGGACCTGTCTTTATCTATAGGGGTATTGCTGCCACCAGTGGGTTCTACCCCACCTAACTTCTTTTCTCTCTCTCAAAAGCAAGTTTCTCCTTGGCTAGGGCACGTTGCTCTCTCTCAATTCTGAGATTGACTTCCCTCATCCTAGCCTGGTGTTCTCTCCTGTGAGGAGATGTCATTCCCCTCTGAGAACCCCTAAAAGCATTGGAGTGATGTGACTCACCTGAATGAGACCTCTCCCTCCTATACCTCTGACTAAGCCTACTTATGGGCCTGAATGGAGCTATTCCATTCTCAGCCCGAAATGGGCTTAGGTTAGCCTGGCTAAGTCTCTTAACTTGGACCTGGCTACCATCCTCTTCATCAGAATCTTCCTCAACCTCATCCTCATCATCTTCTATGACAGGGGTGTCAGTGGCATCTTCTGAAGACGGTAGGCCCTTACCTGCATTCCCGTAGGGTCTGCACCAGAGGCCT
Organism: Lissotriton vulgaris; assembly: GCF_964263255.1. Lineage (NCBI taxonomy): Eukaryota > Metazoa > Chordata > Amphibia > Caudata > Salamandridae > Lissotriton > Lissotriton vulgaris. The sequence continues at coordinate 354,295,027 of NC_141689.1, read as the reverse complement.
TTAGAGCTTCAGACTCATCTAAGAGCTCTAGGAGGTGCTGAAGTGTAGGGTTAGACCCTTGTTTCAGCTTTCTTGTTCTACATAAGTGCCTCAGTTCCTTGAAACTGAGGATAGCAAATCTGGAGGGTACCCTGGGAGGGTTACCTTCCACAGGTTGGAGTCCACTGGGCTCTCCTGTGCCAGACATTGCTCTTGTGAGGTGAAAGTGATGCACTTACCTACACTGAGTGTTTTCCTACTGAGACTCTATAGGAGTTGTAGTCAGGGTGTGATAGGCCCTTTACTCTACAACAACTAAGTTCAGTAGAACTCAAGTATTCTAGACTTGTGTTATATGTACCTAAAGGTACCTGTATGATCTTTCAAATGATATTGCAAAGATTACAATTGGTAAAACAACAGCAAGCTCAAATCCCAACCGCTGCACACCAATGTGAGAAGTTGGCCTGGTATATGATGTTCACTATTCCAGTGAGCACCTTGCACCAGTCCAAACAACATTTATGGTGATGGTTGTAAAGTCAACCTTATAGACCAGCTATCCTATGGGTAGCATGGACAAAGCAGTCTTAGGCTAAACTCAAGAGGGCATGTGAAGCCAGCTGTTTTAGCATTTGCAATCCCCTTAATACCCAATGAAAGTACACCACACAGGATATATATTCAAAATATATATGTATTTATTTCTAAACAAACCCCTAAACTCTTTATGAGCACAGAAGCACAAGCGCAAAACAAGTAACTTAATAGAATAGACAAAAATTGCACAAATATGGATAGGCCGGGGTGGCCCGCTAAACCATATACTAAGAAAGTGAAAGTGGTATAAGTACCACGTCACGAACAATGGTAAGGCTTAGGGCCTTGGGAATCGCTGGGGCTACACTGTACTAACAATGGTTAGGAAGCAGGAGGTTGTGTTCAAAACAAAGTGGTGGTGTGGCACACCAAAGGGTTTAGTTTGTAATCCGGTGGTACTACGTAATCAGCTTTTTCTTCGCTTTTTTGGGCGCCTCAAGAATGTTTCTCTCCCGGCCGGTGAGAGAAAAGATTGGAAACAATATCAAAGGGGGCGTAGGAACATCCCACGCTGAATCTTGGGGAGCGCCAATGGGCCTTGGCCTCTGAATTTTCAGACGTTACTCCAAGTTTAAAGTTGAATATGTTTTTATTCACATTATATCAACATTGCAGTATATTCAAATATCATATATTCAATTGTAGATTGGTTATTGGAATCGTTATAATCCTTTAGAAATCCCGTAGTTAATCCCAATGCATTTCGGGACAAGAAGTCCCTTCATCAGGGGATCTGGTGAGGAGATAAACATCGTATTAGGGCGGACACTAGGGTAAAGCTCATATATCACCCGTGAAATTAAAGAAACAAAAAAGTGAAATGCGTCGCGTAAACCCAATCTGGTTACTAGTTATAGGATCCATTCTGTGTCGAGGTGATCTTAGCATGCAGGTGATTTTAAAAAAATATGGGCGTCCAAAAATCTAGCGTCAAGAGAAACGGCATAAAAATAATAATAAAAGTCTGGCAGGAATCTTTGCGAAAGTGCTCCAGTGATCGAGAACGTAAACACACTGTTACACGCGAGAGTAAAGATCGAGTGTATGAATCGACCCGCAGTCAGGATAGTTATAGTGAATAAACAAGAGTGCTCGAGTTATAGTGAATAAATAAGAGTGCTCGAGGCGCAACCAGTTCTAACGGACTCAAAGGTCCGGTGTAAAGTGCCTGTTGGAACTCACCAAAAGGTCGGGCGTGCAGTTAGTAATCCGGCGTTTCCGCGTTCTGTGAAGCTGGATGGCGTGTTATGGCAGTTAATAAAGTAAAAGACGGACTGCGTGATTAGGGAAGTACGTGAAACGAAAAGTGGACTAAAAAACGGACTACGTGATTAGGGGAGTACGTGAAACAAAAAGTGGACTAAAGTGGAAGAATTATGGGTGAAACAGTAACAAGTAAGAAAACGGACCATAGGAGAAGGCTGAGATACTTGACACAAACAAGGGACTATGTAAACATCTAACGAGGGAGTTTACTGCTAAACATGACAAAATCTAAATCATAGACATTAAATGATGCGGTTAAAACGAGAAAAAATGATGTATATAAAAGATGATATATATAGAAAACACAAATGGTAGAACTGAAAATATGAGAGATAGAAACTGAGAGTAAGAAAGTTATAAAGGTGGGTAAGGAAGATAGGAGAAACTGAGTGAGTGAAGATGAGCTGGAAGTTTTGGAGAAAGGACAGTTTTATAAGAAACAACTAAATTCTGTACGGTCATTAAGACCAAAAGGTTGACACGAGTCCAAGATTTTCATCCATATTAGTTCTCGTTGTAAAAGTCTTTTATGATTGTCAACTCCCGGTCTCATGGGGACAACCTCCAGTGCCAGGAACCTCAACTGACTGATGTTATGTGAGGCAGATATGAAATGAGCGGCTAGTGGAGATTTAGTGTTTTGAGTTCTGATGGTACTTTTATGTTCCGTGAGACGGGTCTTTAATTTCCTCTCGGTCTTTCCAACGTAAGGTAACCCACATGGGCATTTAAGTAGATACACTAAGTTCATCGAGTCACATGTAGCGTTGGTTTTAAGGTGTATGACTTTGCCCGTACGTGGATGGTTGATGGAATTGCCACTGATTATATTGTGACAGTGACCACAGTTGTGGCATGGTTTCGTTCCAGAAAAAATTTCAGCTCTGTGTGGTTGACTGTATTCTAACATGTTTTTTAAGTTCTTTGCTCTTTGGTAAGCAAACAGGGGGGTACTGTCGAAAATTCCTTGAAAGTCAGGTTCTAGTTGTACCATGGACCAATTGTGTAAAAGAATTTTCTTGATGTTAGGACTGTTGGATGAGTATTTTGACACAAAAACCGGTCTCTCAAGTTTTTTTTGACGTGTGCTCTGGGACAATAATTCATCTCTGGTTTTTGTCTTTATGCGTTCTTGTGCAGCTGACAGAATTGTGTCAGGGTATTTCCTGTCTTTGTATTTGTGTAATATGTTAGTTTCAGATTTTTGGTAATCCAGAGTTTCAGAACATATTCTTTTAGCCCGTAACAATTGGGAATAAGGTAAGTGTCTTTTCAAAGAAGATGGATGACAGCTGGTGTATAATAAGGCATTGTTGCGGTCCGTATCCTTAATGTATAGACTGGTTTTCAGTCTGTCGTTGTTAATAGAGACCTGGATGTCTAAAAAGGGCAAGCTGTTAGAGTCCGTGTTGTAAGTGAATCGTATATGATCATCAACCTGGTTTAGATAGGTAAAAAACTCACTTATTTCTTCTGGAGTTCCAGACCAGATTAGGAAAATGTCATCTATGTATCTCCAATAAGTTTGGATTTTGTTGCGCCATTGAGGAATTTCAAGGATGTTATCGATTTCAAGTCGGTGCATAAACAGATTCGCGTAGCTCGGCGCTGCGCAATTTCCCATGGCTGTTCCAACTCTTTGGAGAAAGAAATCGTTGTTCCAAGCAAAGTAGCTGTGATACAGCATAAAGTGCATTAGTTCCAAGATCAGTACCTTTAGGTCATCATCAATTGGGTGATTTAGTAGAAAAGATTCCAGGGCATCTATACCTCTTTTGTGGGGTATGCTTGTATATAATGCACATACATCGATTGTGACTAAAGTGTATTTGATGTTAGGAAGCAGTGTCACCTGGTTCAATTTATTTAAGAAATCCGTGGAATCACGTATATAAGTGGACATGTCTTTTACAAGTGGTTGCAGGTACATATCCACAAATTTCCCAATGGGTTCATGGATCGAAGTTTTGGTTGAGACAATTGGTCTGAAAGGTGGTTGTTGTAGACACTTATGTATTTTGGGCAGCATGTGTATGCTGGGACATTTAGGATGCTGTTGAATCAAATATTTTAGATCTTTTTGGGAAAGCGTTCCCATTTGTAGAGCTTTGTCGAGGATGGTTTTCAGAATTTTAGAGAATGCTTGTGTAGGATCTGACAATAGTTTCATGTAGAGTTGTTCGTCATTGACATGGATGGTAACACTTTGATGATAATAATCATGGTCCAAAATTACCAATGCTCCCCCTTTGTCGGCTCTACAACAGGTGATGTTCCGATTGTTGGTGATTTCACGTAGGGCCCTGTAGTCTTTGGTACCAAAATTCTTTACTTTGGGTGGAGTTTTTTTGTGATGGTCTCGTAGTGCCTTGAGGGTTATTGTCTCATATGAATCCAGTATTTTGTGGCTGACTGGGGCCATAAACTGGCTCTTAACTTTCAGTTCTTTACATGCGTGTTGAATGTGGGGACCCGTGGGAGGGTTCACATTAGTGAAGTAATGGCGTAGTCGTAGGATCCGCATGAATTTGTAAAAACTGATTTCCGTCTCCAGTTCGTTGGAATGGTATATTGGGACAAAAGAAGTCCCTTTTTGTAAAACTTTCATCTGATTAGGTGATAGTTGGGTTCGAGATATGTTTATGACAAGTTGGTTTTGCTCCTGGTTGCCTGAGCTATCGACGTAGTTGTTGGCTCTTGGGCGAGTTCTGCTCCGCCTGAGTCTTCGTGGGTAACTGGGCCTTTCTCCAAAAAATGCACACCAGAAGTAGTTGGAATGGATTTGGAACTGCTTGTTTCAGTGTAAACCACAGTGTCTGATCTGGTAATGTCTGTTTGTGGGGTTGTTCTGGAAGGTTTATGTTGTGGTGGACCTCGTCTTTGGTAGGAGGACCCCTCAGAAGAAGTTTCATCGGAAGATTGATTAGCGGAAGATCTTTGTTGTCTGCGTTGGGCATAGACAACCCCACAAACAGACATTACCAGATCAGACACTGTGGTTTACACTGAAACAAGCAGTTCCAAATCCATTCCAACTACTTCTGGTGTGCATTTTTTGGAGAAAGGCCCAGTTACCCACGAAGACTCAGGCGGAGCAGAACTCGCCCAAGAGCCAACAACTACGTCGATAGCTCAGGCAACCAGGAGCAAAACCAACTTGTCATAAACATATCTCGAACCCAACTATCACCTAATCAGATGAAAGTTTTAAAAAAAGGGACTTCTTTTGTCCCAATATACCATTCCAACGAACTGGAGACGGAAATCAGTTTTTACAAATTCATGCGGATCCTACGACTACGCCATTACTTCACTAATGTGAACCCTCCCACGGGTCCCCACATTCAACACGCATGTAAAGAACTGAAAGTTAAGAGCCAGTTTATGGCCCCAGTCAGCCACAAAATACTGGATTCATATGAGACAATAACCCTCAAGGCACTACGAGACCATCACAAAAAAACTCCACCCAAAGTAAAGAATTTTGGTACCAAAGACTACAGGGCCCTACGTGAAATCACCAACAATCGGAACATCACCTGTTGTAGAGCCGACAAAGGGGGAGCATTGGTAATTTTGGACCATGATTATTATCATCAAAGTGTTACCATCCATGTCAATGACGAACAACTCTACATGAAACTATTGTCAGATCCTACACAAGCATTCTCTAAAATTCTGAAAACCATCCTCGACAAAGCTCTACAAATGGGAACGCTTTCCCAAAAAGATCTAAAATATTTGATTCAACAGCATCCTAAATGTCCCAGCATACACATGCTGCCCAAAATACATAAGTGTCTACAACAACCACCTTTCAGACCAATTGTCTCAACCAAAACTTCGATCCATGAACCCATTGGGAAATTTGTGGATATGTACCTGCAACCACTTGTAAAAGACATGTCCACTTATATACGTGATTCCACGGATTTCTTAAATAAATTGAACCAGGTGACACTGCTTCCTAACATCAAATACACTTTAGTCACAATCGATGTATGTGCATTATATACAAGCATACCCCACAAAAGAGGTATAGATGCCCTGGAATCTTTTCTACTAAATCACCCAATTGATGATGACCTAAAGGTACTGATCTTGGAACTAATGCACTTTATGCTGTATCACAGCTACTTTGCTTGGAACAACGATTTCTTTCTCCAAAGAGTTGGAACAGCCATGGGAAATTGCGCAGCGCCGAGCTACGCGAATCTGTTTATGCACCGACTTGAAATCGATAACATCCTTGAAATTCCTCAATGGCGCAACAAAATCCAAACTTATTGGAGATACATAGATGACATTTTCCTAATCTGGTCTGGAACTCCAGAAGAAATAAGTGAGTTTTTTACCTATCTAAACCAGGTTGATGATCATATACGATTCACTTACAACACGGACTCTAACAGCTTGCCCTTTTTAGACATCCAGGTCTCTATTAACAACGACAGACTGAAAACCAGTCTATACATTAAGGATACGGACCGCAACAATGCCTTATTATACACCAGCTGTCATCCATCTTCTTTGAAAAGACACTTACCTTATTCCCAATTGTTACGGGCTAAAAGAATATGTTCTGAAACTCTGGATTACCAAAAATCTGAAACTAACATATTACACAAATACAAAGACAGGAAATACCCTGACACAATTCTGTCAGCTGCACAAGAACGCATAAAGACAAAAACCAGAGATGAATTATTGTCCCAGAGCACACGTCAAAAAAAACTTGAGAGACCGGTTTTTGTGTCAAAATACTCATCCAACAGTCCTAACATCAAGAAAATTCTTTTACACAATTGGTCCATGGTACAACTAGAACCTGACTTTCAAGGAATTTTCGACAGTACCCCCCTGTTTGCTTACCAAAGAGCAAAGAACTTAAAAAACATGTTAGAATACAGTCAACCACACAGAGCTGAAATTTTTTCTGGAACGAAACCATGCCACAACTGTGGTCACTGTCACAATATAATCAGTGGCAATTCCATCAACCATCCACGTACGGGCAAAGTCATACACCTTAAAACCAACGCTACATGTGACTCGATGAACTTAGTGTATCTACTTAAATGCCCATGTGGGTTACCTTACGTTGGAAAGACCGAGAGGAAATTAAAGACCCGTCTCACGGAACATAAAAGTACCATCAGAACTCAAAACACTAAATCTCCACTAGCCGCTCATTTCATATCTGCCTCACATAACATCAGTCAGTTGAGGTTCCTGGCACTGGAGGTTGTCCCCATGAGACCGGGAGTTGACAATCATAAAAGACTTTTACAACGAGAACTAATATGGATGAAAATCTTGGACTCGTGTCAACCTTTTGGTCTTAATGACCGTACAGAATTTAGTTGTTTCTTATAAAACTGTCCTTTCTCCAAAACTTCCAGCTCATCTTCACTCACTCAGTTTCTCCTATCTTCCTTACCCACCTTTATAACTTTCTTACTCTCAGTTTCTATCTCTCATATTTTCAGTTCTACCATTTGTGTTTTCTATATATATCATCTTTTATATACATCATTTTTTCTCGTTTTAACCGCATCATTTAATGTCTATGATTTAGATTTTGTCATGTTTAGCAGTAAACTCCCTCGTTAGATGTTTACATAGTCCCTTGTTTGTGTCAAGTATCTCAGCCTTCTCCTATGGTCCGTTTTCTTACTTGTTACTGTTTCACCCATAATTCTTCCACTTTAGTCCACTTTTTGTTTCACGTACTCCCCTAATCACGTAGTCCGTTTTTTAGTCCACTTTTCGTTTCACGTACTTCCCTAATCACGCAGTCCGTCTTTTACTTTATTAACTGCCATAACACGCCATCCAGCTTCACAGAACGCGGAAACGCCGGATTACTAACTGCACGCCCGACCTTTTGGTGAGTTCCAACAGGCACTTTACACCGGACCTTTGAGTCCGTTAGAACTGGTTGCGCCTCGAGCACTCTTATTTATTCACTATAACTCGAGCACTCTTGTTTATTCACTATAACTATCCTGACTGCGGGTCGATTCATACACTCGATCTTTACTCTCGCGTGTAACAGTGTGTTTACGTTCTCGATCACTGGAGCACTTTCGCAAAGATTCCTGCCAGACTTTTATTATTATTTTTATGCCGTTTCTCTTGACGCTAGATTTTTGGACGCCCATATTTTTTTAAAATCACCTGCATGCTAAGATCACCTCGACACAGAATGGATCCTATAACTAGTAACCAGATTGGGTTTACGCGACGCATTTCACTTTTTTGTTTCTTTAATTTCACGGGTGATATATGAGCTTTACCCTAGTGTCCGCCCTAATACGATGTTTATCTCCTCACCAGATCCCCTGATGAAGGGACTTCTTGTCCCGAAATGCATTGGGATTAACTACGGGATTTCTAAAGGATTATAACGATTCCAATAACCAATCTACAATTGAATATATGATATTTGAATATACTGCAATGTTGATATAATGTGAATAAAAACATATTCAACTTTAAACTTGGAGTAACGTCTGAAAATTCAGAGGCCAAGGACCATTGGCGCTCCCCAAGATTCAGCGTGGGATGTTCCTACGCCCCCTTTGATATAGGAAGCAGGAGGACCACGGGATGCGTGTGCAGTGTCTAAAGGCACACGCGTTTACACATTGAAGTCAATGGGTGCGTAAAAATCACAAAGTTAAAGATTTGGGAGTCTTCCGACTGAACTAGAACTTAACCACTGGAAACTAGGACACTAGTGATGTAAACCTCTACAGGAGCACCGTAGTACTCACATTACCTAACCCACAGGAAGCGGGTGCATAGGTCCAAAAGTGTGTCAGGTTTCGTCGCGGAGATCTATGGAGCCTTGGAGTAAAGATGCTGCAGGCGACCAGGAGAGAAGAGTCCGGTTGGATCCAAGGGTGGATCGAAGATGTAGAATACCTGAAAGCTGAAGGGACAGAGTCTGGTTCACTAGCCAGTGACCAGGATGGAACCAGGACGGAACCAGGCGATGTCGGGATGCGATCAGGTGCTGATGGGAAGCTTGTCTCTGCAGCCACGTGGACCAGGAGTCATCGACGACAACCAGGAGTCAGGCACGGACTGTCCCACAAAGGCTCTCGCTGTTGGCGGTGTCGGCTTCAAGATTGGAGGCAACAAGCCTTGGCAAAGGCAACCCACACAGGATACAATGTAGGCTTCTTACTCAGACCAGCAAGGTCTGAGGGGCTGCTTCTTTTGAGGGAAGCAAAAGCCATTCTGGAGCAACCAGAACAGTGGTAGAAAATCAAAATGTCAGCGCCAAGATGGCCACTAGCCAACGGGCAACTGACCGGGCAGATGCGTCAAGCAGGAAAATGCAAAAGGGCCTCACACAGAACTCGTGGAGTGTGCAAGGCTGATCTTCAGTGCAGATGCTGCTCGGGGCTAGGCTTTTCAATCCCCAATGCACAGCTTCAAGGGGACCTCGGGGGCTGCACAGTTAGCAGGTCCCAGACTTTTCAAGATGGCCAGTCCCACGTCTCTCGTCGCCTCCAGGGGTCTCGGCTTTGCAGGGACAGTGCAGGGACTGTGGATGTCTGGAAATCTGGTTCTTGTCAGGTTCTGGGCTTGGGCTCTGGCGGGAGGCGGTGGCAAAGCAAGTCGTTGATCGCTGGATGGTGCCTGCTTGTGCAGGGTGGTCACTCCTTGACCACAAGGGAGATTCTTCCGTCGTCTTCTTTCAAAGTAGAGTGATGAAGTTATAGAGTTTCGTTTCAGAGTTTCAGTCATGATAATCTAAAGTCCTGTGACTCAGCGCTTACCTATATACCAATCTTAGGGGCTGGATTACCTGCTACATTCGTCCTATGGGTGGGACCAGGGAAGGGGTGGTTACACCCCTTTCCCTTTGTCCAGTTTCGCACTAGAGCTGGGGCTGAAGAGCCCCAGCACCAGTTTGAACTGGACTATGCAGGGGACACCTTGTGTGCCCCAGGCAGTGTCTCATTCCTTTCAGCCCTCCCTGTCCCAATACACAAAGTCCTGTCTGGGGAGGTGCTAGCAGCTCCCAAGGCAGGAAACCTATTGTCCAAGCCTCCCTCGCTGGAAGGACTCCCAGCAGCAGGAGGTCAGACTTGTGTCTGTGGCAGCAGCGTCCATTTTGTGATGCTGAGGCTCTGGTTAACTTTAACCGGGAATAGTAGGAACAACATGTCTTCTCCCTCTAGAAGGGTGGAATGCTACCCCCGTCGCCTGAAGTGGCAAGGGGTTAGTATTCCAAATCATATGACACCTTACTCGACATGTTTTGAGAAAGCCAAACCATAGTTAGCATTTAACCGCGAGGATTATAATGCACTTAAGAGTATATGGTATGGCAATATCCTAGAACACCTAAAGGACATGGTTCCGAAAGCTGCAGACAGGCTCAGCTCATTCTAGAGCACCATCTCACATAAAACCAAGCACTCTGCCTCCAGGATTGTTAAGGCCTGCCATAGGAGTGACTTATAGGTGTATATGTGTCTAGATATAAGGTTAGATATAGGTATACTATATCTAAGCAAGGGGTGATTACACCACCTTGCCCCAGCTGAATGAACAGCCAGTTGTGTCAATTTGAATGGCCAGCCAGGGGTGGCAAAAGATATGCTGCAGCCCCTGGTAGGCCTTGGATACACCTATGCCCTGGGTACCTATAGTACACTGTACAGGGGCTCATAAGGTGATCTAGTACCAATTGGTAATGTACCTAAAGTACATGGAGTCCATTTTACAGAGAGAGCAGATAGCCTGGGGTCCTGATTAGCAGGATCCCAGGCCAACTAAGTTGAAAACCAGCTAAACACTAGGCAAAAAATCTGGGGTAACCATAGTCAGGTACCACCTTCCTACAGGCGCATCCTTCTCCTATGTTGCACCGTCTCTCTGGAATCAACTCCCCATACACATTCAACTCTCTCCTGCTACATATCTTTCAGAAGGCAATTAAAAACCTCGCTGTTCTAATTACTGGGCTTGGTTGTCTACAGCCGTCATAGCGCGAAGATACCCCGGTTGGGGTGATTCATGCGCTCTATAAATGACATAAATAAATAGATGGTATGATAATAGACATGATCTGATGCTTGCTTGAGCTATATAAATGTGCACAAAGTCACACAAAGTTTGTTGTACACTTTCTAACAGCCCTCAGCCTGCTCATGTTGAGCAGCACCACTGTGTTGCTGCACAACTTCTACTTAGAACATTCTTTATTGATGCGTGCTTTTATACTACAAATAGTATCTTCTATCATAGCTTTACCAACCAAAGCAGCTCTGGCTGAAGGAATAAATGCATAGCTTGCTGTCTCTTCTTGAACTTTCTTTCCAGTCTGGTTGTTCTACTAATCTTGCTCTTTTGACCGTTTTGTTAAAATAGCCGCATGCACATTTTTCATTAACCAGGTTCTTTAAAAATCCTGCAGGTAGGAAACCTGGTGGGAATATACAAAGTGCAATTTAAACTCCAAAGCGTTGCCTATAAAAAGAATGAAAAAAGAAGACCCATACGTTATTCAAATATGTACATTTACATAATAATTTTCCATAAAAGGGTATGATAAAAATAATGGAATGAAAGCAGTGATATGTATTGACCACACTCACTGTGGCACTGAAATAGCTAAGGGCCATATCTATCAACATCCCGATTTGCCATTCTCAAATAGCGATTTTTTACAAATCGCTATTGAGAATAGCCAATATGGATGTATGTTGAAAAATCGCAATTCTTTCGCGTTTTCTTAATATCCTTAATTGCGATTTGCAAATTGCGAATCGCAATTAAATGATTTCTTTCCCATTCATTTTTATGGGCCAGGAGGCCCATAGGATTAATGTGAAGTTATTCTCAATTTGCAATTTGCAATTTGAGAATCGCAAATTGAGAATAATTTCAAGGGTGCAGGGTTGTCAAAAGGACAACCTGATGCACCCCTGAAATAAGCATGGGTGCACATGTGGCGCACATACCTGACCTAAGGGCAGGTATGTGCTTCACATTGCACTTTGAAAAATGCAAAAAAGTGAATTTTTCAAAGAAATCACAAATTACCACCAACTTCAAGTTGGTGGTAACTTGCGATTTTTTTAATGCAATCGCAAAATAAGGAATCGCAAATTTTGTGATTCCTTATTTTGCCTTAATACATACCATTTGGCAAAATTGCATTCGCAAACGCAGAAATTCTGCAAATTTCGGCATTTGCGAATGCAATTTTGCTTGATACATATGGCCCTGAGTCTGGAAGGCCTCTGCAGCAACCTTGCTCCTCTGCAAATACCTGAACAGCTATAATATGACAAACCGAATATGGATTCATAGCTACCACGGTTTGCATGTCCATGTCTGATGAGATGCTCCAGTTCAGGTTTTTACCTTAGAATTCTGGGTATCGTTGTCCTGATTTTTTAATGCAATGTACAAGGCTACAAGTTCCAGAATTAAAGGAAAAAACCTGGAATGGAGCAGCTAGTCATGCACGTCTTAGGAAATTTGGCAAGGCTGTGGATCTACAGTTTTTTTGTTGTTTTTTTTTATATTCTTTATTGTCCGATTAATTAAAATCATTACAATAAAACAACAGTTCATGTGCCAGAGCAATTTCTTACATTCCTTAAAGATAATAAGTAAGTATTAACAAATCTTTATAACTGTTGGAAGTACATAAAATATCATAAAAATGTATTTTGTTCATAACCATATAAAACAATACATTTAATTATTATTCACCTTACATATTAATAAAGCAATTCGTACAGTTAATGGGGGAGATCGGATTTTAATATACAGATCAGATCGCCTCACCAGAAATGACGCAGGGATACTTGGCCCTTCAGAGAAAGCAATGTTTTCAACTGCTGGAGCGCTTCCCTCGCCTAAGGAGACAGATTTTGTTCATCTGCATTCTTATGAATTGATGCCACTCACATCGTGCCACAAGATAGCAATATTTCTTCTTGCTAAGACCTATAAAGGTGCCAGACCCAAACCTGGTACCTTGAACCACCAATGATTCAAATGATATTACATTGTATTACTTAGTTGTGTGCAGCCAGTCGCTGATCTTTAACATAGCACACTCCGCTTTTATAATGTGTTGAATCTGATTAAGAAGACAGAACACATGGTCATTCCAAGGAGGGGACACTATGTAAATGTACCACTTTCTTCAATGAAAAGAAATTAGAAAACAGAAGTCAAACCATCAGCTGGAGAGCAAATCTGCACCTTAGAGACATGGAGGATGCATGCAGGAACACCACCATACCCACACCTCCTATATACCTATGCTAGGCCATTATGCACACTGCATCGATTGTAAAGATCCAAGTAATGGCCAAGCACAACACACAAGTGCAAAGTGTGAAGCAAGTCTGCAGGCAACATCCTACAATTACACAGCAATCAACCAGTCCTGGCTTTTTAGTTAACAGCATGTTCAGTCCAGAACCTTTTCATTTTATTTTTAATAATGTTAGCATGGGGTACACGATGTAAATAGATACTTGTATAGCACACTACTCACTCACAAGGGTCTCAAGGTGCTTGTACGAATACCGCTGTGGAACCCATCCTGGCTTTCCCTGTGAGGCATCCACTCCTAGGCACCTCCAAGGTGGAGGCCATGCATCCTTAGCATTGTGGGGGCCTTTGTGGAGATTAAGCAAGCTATTGCCCAGAGTTGCAGAGTGGGACTCCATGATTGGAATGGGCACCGAGGCGAGAATGATCAGGTCCGTGGAATTTTTGAGCCCAAGACCCGCGGAGGCGGGGAATTGAACCCTGGTCCCGGGCTAGACCTCTGCCTCAGGGTCTGCCACTCTAACCATTGAGCCACACTTCTCCACGATACCAGCCTGTGAAATAATCTAGACTGTCAATAGGTGTCACAAATTGAATTATGAACTTTGCTAAGTAGGAATAGGAATGTGATTCTTAGTGTGTGAGATTTTCTTTTTAAATAGACCAATAATTCTTGACCTAAATTAACCCACGTTCATCACCACATAAGTAAAGCTCCAATACAAATGTTGTCATTTGGGAACATTAAAGAACACGATTTAGAGAATAAAAGGCAGTCAATTTAATTCCCCCATTAATTTATTATGACATTAAGGAAGTTTTAAGAGAGAGAAATCTAAAATAATAACTTTATAAGATTAGAGAACGTGGATTCTTCCGCCTAATATGGAAATGTCGGCGTGTATGATGAACATTTCAAACTGAAAACCAGAAAAGCCAATAAAACATAGGAGATTTTTAATCAGACAATAAAAAGCAAATAAGAGCCTTGGTAAAGTTCTAAATTGCACACAAAAAAATTTAAATCTAAATTTGCAGATCGTTTACAGATGCACTTTATGTGACCACACAGATTTTTTCCTCCATAAAAATTGTAAATGACATATGTTCAAAAAAATGTAGGGATAGGAAAATCACACACATCCCTCAGAGAAGTAGGGGGACGAACAGACCTTTTATTCCACCGCATATTTTCCCTGTGGGCTTGAGCACTTGTAGGCCGGTTTTGAAAGCTCAGGACTGCCCCTGATGCCTCTGTCACTTTTCACAGCTCCAGAGTTTAATTGCAGGAGGCACAGGGAGGCTTCAGGACAGCGACAGAGAGAATGAGGTAGGAGGTATGCAGAGAGAAAGCGACCAGATAGTGATTAGAGGGAGAGAGAGGAGAGAAGGAGAGAAAAAGACAATGGCTGGTTAGAATGAGAGAAATAGCACAAGGAAATGAAGGGAGTAGGTTTGGTTGGAGTATTTTTCCACGGCTGCTTTTGGTACCACATACTGGCCCTGGTGAAGTAGATGTGGCGCTGCCAACCAGCAGGGGTTCCATTTGTTCATTTAATGTTCATTCCTTTTCAGCATAGGCCTGGCCCTATGGATAGGAAATGTCTAAAGCCCTTATTTACGGGGATTTAGCGCAGGGTAGCGCTGCAAGTCATCTTATTGCACTGCCCTACGCCAAAGTAAAAGAGCAGAATGCGCTGTATTTATGCAATAAAATGCACTCCTGACCTTTCTCCCCGCAATGGCACTGTTTCAGCTGCCTAGCTCTCACGCAGAAACCCTTGCACCATGCAAGAGGAAATAATGGGGGGAAATAAATAAATTTCTCCTCGTTACACCTCACCTCAGGCAGCGTAATGATTTGCCTCTTCCCCAGCTTTACATGATCTTGTATATCTCGGACAGCGTCAAAATCCATCAGTTTTGCATGGGAAAACCCACGGCAACGTCCATGAGACACATCAACAGCGCAGAGTAAGGCAACAAAGCACTTTGCACTTCTTTGCCGTACTCCATATCTATGAGGCCATCCAAAACCAGGTACAGTGGCTTTGCGTGGCCTCATAGATATGATATAGTAATCTACGCCACTGGAGTGTCACAAAACATGATGCTCCGGCGGCGCAGGGGGCTAGAAAATAAGGCCCTAATGCCAAGATGCATCAACCTATTTAGGAAGTGCAAACGGTGCGAATCGCAAAATTCGTCCGTTTGCACTTCCTAAATAGGTTTCTGGGATGCATCAAGCATTTTTGGAAAATCGCTATTTTTAGCGAATTCCAAAAATGCGATTGCTTTTAAGGAATCGCAAATTTGCGATTCCTTAAAAGCAATGCATGATTATTTTTAAAATTGCGATTTCGCAATTAGGGAGTGCAAATTACCACGAAATTGAACCTCGTGGTAATTTGCAAAAATGTGTCAAAATGCCCAAAGATGCATTTTAAAACACTGCCATGTTACAGACACACATGTCCTTAGGACATGTGTGTGTGTAACATGCACTTTACAATACAATTCAGGGGTGCAGGGGGGGTTCCTTTGGACCCCCCCCCTGCATCCATGGAATGCATTAACATTTTGCTAATTCCAATTTGCGAATTCGCAATTCACATTGATTCCTATGGGCCTTTTGGCCCATAGGAATCAATGGGAATTGCGAAATCGCAATTTGGATTCGCAAAATATTTGCGATTCGGTAAAAATTGCGATTTTTACCGAATCGCAATTAAATTGCGAAAATAATGATGCATTGCCATTTGCGATTCCTTGTTTGCGATTCCTTATTTTTCGCAAATAAGGAATCGCAAATGAAAACGTTGATGCATCTACCCATAAATTCTTAATTTCATTCTGCGCTTCTGAAACTTAAAATGAATGACTAACCTGGGGTGCTGTGCCTTGGGGACAAATTATCCCGGCAACCATTACCTTACAACAGCCCTTTTAATATATTTTATTTCTGTTCCTTACAAAGAGCCATCCTACCCTATGTGAGATTCAAAGGTCTCAGATGATTGCCTGTCACCTCTAGAGTCTAGATAGCCCCTAGAGACAGTCATATTTCCATCAGGGGCCCTTAGTTGTCTATTATACACACCCAGCTGGTCCTACAATGTTCCATGTCATTTTGGGTCAGAGTCTTGGCATGTACTCTTGCACTCCCAGGCCTATTGTCTGCCTTAAGACACCCCATCCAACTAGCAAAATCTCCTGCTGGGACACCCTCAGATAACACCGGACCAGTGCTTAGAAATCCTCACAATGCTCGCACAGTCACCCGTTAGATACCTCAGCCAGAATATAATCCATATTAAAAAAAATACAAGCTAGCTATTAGATACCATCAGATGCCTCTCAGAATGTATCAGCATACCGCCAAACACTACCATTGGCCCCTCAGCTAATGTCAGCTGACATTCCAACAACCCAATATATAAATGCACATCCCAATCAGCCTTCCACCAGCCAGACTATCCATCATTTTTTTTTTTTAGCCCTTCATAGACCATCAGCAGGACACTAAGCACACGCAATTTCCCTGAAGACATTCCCAGACCATTCCAAAAAACATTCCATCGACCCCCAGAGATAATAATAACATAACAACAATAATAATAATAATGACAATAACACTAAGCTGAACTGAAGAAATAACAAATAGCGGCAGTTCCGTCAAACAGCTGTCTGGAGCTTTCCATTCTGATCCCACTTCCTTTGGAGCAGCGCTTAATTTGAGCCAGTGGTTCTCGGCACTGCACTCAATTGCCAACAATGGGTCTTATGAAAGTCTGCCACATGGTGGCACTGTTTGTGCTTTTTAGAAATGAAAATACCAGTTGCTTATTAATTTAATATACATTAAAATGACGAATACTGGACACCCAAGCCATTCTAATAGCTTTTATGGGCCTAAATAGTGTGAAGTGCCACACCTGAAGGAGGTTGATGTTCATAGGTGGGTTTGTAATTTCACCCGACTGCGCTGGCCGTGGGAATGGGAGGTGCAAGTTTCAGAGGCCTCCTTTCGATAGCCCTGGCACTTATTTTTTTTCCAAATCCAGCACTGCCTTGGCCATAAACCCAAACAAGTGCATAAGTGCATATTATGAAAAATCTGGGCATTAAAGAATTGCGAATTTTCGGATTCCCATGGTGTGGGCTGTTAATCCAGGCAGTTTACCAGCATGATTATATATAATTGAGAGGCCTTATTGCTGAGAAAGGAGTATTATATTTAAAATGGGTTGCCTAGCAAGTAATGCAGAAAAGACTTGTAAAACCCAATAATGACAGCAGCAGCTTAAGAGAGACTGACAAGATGCCACACACGCTTCGTGATTTAAATTGGTTTTTCAAACGTATCCTGAGGCGAAATGGCTGCGCATGATGACGGACCGAGGAGGGCGACTCGTGTCCAGCCTCGGAGCTTGCCCGCTCGTCCTCTGGAATACAATTAACATCTTGTGGTAAAAATAGTATGTTTCTCTTATATTAAATGCAAAACAGTGCCTTGCGATAGAGCTAGAGTTCCAATTACTTTAATGAGAGTGGTTTTTCTTTAACAAATGAAGATTTTTGAAAATATTTGTATTGGTTTTTGCCATGAGATAGTAAATTACATTATACGTTTTACAGATCGTACGTGTTAAAACATGCATACATCCTGCACAAGTTCACAATGCGAAAACGTACAGATGAACACATGTCAACTTTTAAAAATCAATACCTTTAAACATGGCAGATGAGACTTCACGTCATTAAGAAATGCAGTCCTAATGGACATCTTTAACGATGCTGACTTATGCTTTGATGGTATAGGCTGGCCTGACCTGTACACGTAGAGCTCTCCAGCAGCCATAAACTGGGTTGTCTTCGGATTTCGGGGATGCTAACAATAATGAGTCCCACTCCGCCACATTTGATTCTCTTCCTGCCAGGTATCTGAGGCATCTACGCGTCACTTCCTCGGCCCGTGAGCTGTGGCTGGTGGGTGTATGTATTTCTATTTAATAGCATTTTGGCTAGGACCATGCTAGATCTTTGAACTTGCAGTTTGAGTTATCTGATTTTCATCTGGGCCTATTTTGGGGCAGATTTACTAGCCCCTTGGGACACTTTTGTGCTGCCATTGGGTCACGTTTGTGACGCAGAAGCGGCGTAAACAATGTGGCAAATTTACAAAGTGACGCTTCTAGGCATAATGTATGCAGGGTGGGCGTTCCCACACAGGAAAGCCTTGTAAAAGTGACAGTTAAATGTCTATAAGATTTCACTGTGGCACTTCTAGGACGCCACTGCGTCAAAACCTTACGCCTGCTGTGAACAGGTATAAGGAGTGACGCAGTACAATAAATATAGGCCTTAACATGCATTGCTAGAGTTGGGTCATGCTTGCAACACATGGTAAATATGATTTATAACCTCAGTTTTGGCTTGCAAGCAGTAGTAGGCAGGCACCTTTTTTACTGTCTGGGTTGCACTTTGGCATGTTCTGTAAAAATAAAAATAAAAAACTGCTTCATTAAAAAAAACTGTCACAAACATGGTGGTCTGCTGACCCCAGCAGGCCACCATTCCTGTGAGTGCTACCCATTTCCAATGGGTCGCAATTGCAACCTGCCTCATGAATATTAACCCCTTCCGTGCTGATGACGAGCCTAGGCTCGTCATGCAGCACGGTGCTCGTGTGCTGGTGACGAGCCTAGGCTCGTCATGAGCCGTGGAACGCTCACACGCGGGGCTAATTTCCCCGCTGTGCTGAGCGTTCCATTGCGCGGGCGTGGTCATGACGAGCCCAGGCGTGGTCATGACGAGCCCAGGCTCGTCACCAGCACACGAGCACCGTGCTGCATGACGAGCCTGGGCTCGTCATGAGCACAGCGGCGCCGTGCGCGGCCCCCCTCCCCCCCACGCTGTGGGGAAATTAGCCCCGCAGCGAAGGGGTTAATGAGGCAGGTATCTTGCGACCCATTGGGAATCACAAACAGTTTGTAACACACTGTTGTACATAGCTGTATGTGATTTCCTAATTCGCTATTAGGAAATCGCAAGTGCAAGTCTATGTAAAGATTTATATACTCCGGAAACCTCTGCATCTGTCTATCTTACTGATGATGATCACTCCCATCATGTAATATCATTTTTCAATGATTGCAATACACATCCCTTCCAATTACTTCAAAAAAATGGATTCCCTTCTCGCTACATTTTTATGGAATAACAAAAAATCTAGAATGTCCTTGTCACATCTTAGAAAATCAAAATATATTGGGGGAGTGAATTTTCTGGATTTTCCGATTTATGACAAAGCCTTTTGCCTTAAAGAAGTTTCTCATTGGCTTCTTATGGACATTTCTCCTTTTACTTATGGGTCACTATTGAACAACACTTACTCGATCCTTAATCTATAACAGAAATCTTTGCCTTTATCGCAAAGACTAATCTCACAACTCTTCCATTGTTTAAACATACTTATTCATTGTTAAGACCTCATTGTCAGCCAAGGATAATCTCTAGAAATACCTTTCTGCAATCTCCTCTCTGGCATAACCTTCTCATCGTGATTAAGAATAGACCGCTGTATTGGTGTCCTTGGAGGATAAAAGGTATTGTTTGGGTCCAGGATCTGTTTGATGGCATGAGTCCCTGTACTTTTCCCCAATTCCAGGTGGCTTTTAAATGTCCTCGCTCGTTGTGGTACAAATTTGCTATACTTATGGAAGTAATTCTGGAAGACTTGTATTCCTTCACTCCAGAGAATTCCCTGTATACACAGGATCCAATTCTCAGAATTTTAAGTTCAAAATGATTTTATTGAAGTATTTTGTAGACAAAAGAAATAGACAAGTACAATACAAAAAGAATAAATCTTACATGCGTAAATGATTAAATGATGAGCATGAAATGCAGTAAGCCAAAAATGAAGAGGAAGAGAAAAGGAAGGAAAAAGGGGGGGAGGGGCGGGGGAGTGAACATATCATAGAATCATAAAATCATAAAATATAGAGTCACAATTAAATTGAATACAAAAAAGATGGTAAATAAGGAGAAATTAATCACCAAAATACATAAGAGAATACTTAATCATATCATTGCATAACATACGAATCAATACGAGTCCAAAAAGATTGAAATGACTGTGAATTGTGAGTAACACCTTTAAGAGAAAGCTGAGAACCTCTTCCTGTAAAGGTAATCCACGACCACCAAGCTTGAACTGAAAGAGAAGAAGAGTCTTTCCAACAAAAATTAATGGACTTTAAAGCAGCTGTAATAAAAAAATTAAATAACTTTGCCTCTGACTCACTAAGAGGACTTACTTGGGAGGCGGATTTGGGTTGTGATTTGATCATCGATTTCTAGAACAAGATTTAGGCTAGATTGTTAAAAATCTCTAGATCTGCATCCACCACTCAATCTTTGTTTTTTCTGTACCAGAAGACTGTTTTTTACTCCTATCTGCATAGCTAACTGTGCTCCCATTAATAGTAAGACTTGTTGGTCCTTTGGCTGACTTGATGCATCTCATGTTTTCCTGCCCCTCGGTAGCCTCCTTTTGGGTACAAATCTGGTTTTGTATTTCAATTATTTTTAATTTACATATCTCTGTATCAAATGTTCTTCTTTTTACAGGAAGTTTATCAGAGTCACTTGGGTTATTGCTTCATGAAAGAGGGTCGTTTGACCTGATGCTTGCTTTAGCTTTTCAGCAAATTACACAAAATTGGAAATGCTAAACTAAACTCTCAGTTAAACCTTGGTGGAATACTGTCTGCCAGTACCACAGATTGGATACATCTTTAGCCTCCTTTTGTAAACCACATGTAAATAGATACCTGTTTTTGGTACCACTAACTACCTATCTGAGTAAGGTTTCAATCACTCAGGTTTCTCATAATCGTTCTGAAAACTTCCAACCTCCATGAATTCCCACTTATTTGCCGTTTTCTTTTCATTAAAATTCATTATCGTAATTTTTCCTTTCTAGATATTTTAATTGCTTCTTTATTATATAAGAGGATATAATAATACTTGATCTTTGGTTGCAGAATTTATACTGTTTTTACCCTCGTTCCTTCCCCCATTTTCCCTATGATATCTTGAAAAGGTAAATAGCTTTCTGCTCGTTTTTATTGCCTATTGCTAACCCATGTGTTAAGTTATATCTAATGTGTTAAATTGATGGCTTATGTTTTGTGAATTCCATCAATTCAATGAATCTTATTAAACAGAAAGAAAAACATTCCGCCACTAGAGCGCAGAATGTTCTATGAAATAAAGTTCGGTACCACCGGCGGAGACAACAAGATGCACACAGGTGACATAGCCCAGATGCACCGAGAGAACCCTCTCAAATGACCCTCACTGATCTCATGGGATATTACCCTACCTACTGAGGGAAGTTCTACTCCCTTCATTTATCGGGGGCACCAACATTTTCGGGCCACTGTAGATCCAACTTACTCACTCAGTCCTGTCAAAGCACCCTGGATCTCCCCCTGAGACCATTAAAGCGGGAAACATGTTGACCAGAACATATGTCCACTTGGGGCATATAGTTACTCAGTTACCAAGGGATATACCACCCCTTAAAGCAGCACCATACACTTTGTTTTAATAATGATAGAGCAATCACCTTAATAAAAATTAATCACTCCCCGGCCAGCCATTTTTTAATACACCTTTTAGGACTTCACTGCCACTTACAACGACGCACCAATACGGCTTCATCAAAAGATCTCCGAAAAAAAGACCCTTCGGGGGACCCGTAGGGCATTGCAATGCTGGCCCGACGAGGAGCAAAAGCCCAATGATGAAGTCACATCAGTTAGAAATGGGATCTCTGGTTGGCTGAGTTGCGCCAAAGCCAGGCAGAGACCACCACTCTAGTCAGGGCAAGGGAGTTACACGCCAAAGATAACCCCTGCTCACCCCCTTGGTAGCTTGGCACGAGCAGTTAGAAATGGGATCTCTGGTTGGCTGAGTTGCGCCAAAGCCAGGCAGAGACCCCACTCTAGTCAGGGCAAGGGAGTTACACGCCAAAGATAACCCCTGCTCGCCCCCTTGGTAGCTTGGCCCGAGCAGTCAGGCTTATCCCGGAGGCCATGTATCATTTGCGCACGCACACAACAGTAACAACATCCCAGGCACACTACAAAAGGAACTCCACACAAGGTTATATCAAAAATAGCCTTTGTATTCTCAAAACACATTAGAATAGTGTTAGACGGACCGGGAGGGTCGGCCGAGGACAAGGGGAGAGGTCTCCGGGGAGAGCCGTCTCCACCGATCGTACAGACAAGTAACTTCCCCCCCACAGACGGACACCACACCAGGATAAGGTTCAACGATACTTTATCAGCAATTCTTTAGTTACGGTAGATTTATACAAGGAGGTCTGGACTCAGGGGTCCCCTCGATTCTGGTCTCTGGATTGGGAAAAGGGTAGCGGGACAGTCTTGTTACCAGTAGATGAAAATAGCTCTCAATCCTCGAGCTCGGCGTTCTAGATGATCGGGCCGCGGCGGAGCCAGCAGGTCCCGAGATGGATGAAGGAAGCGACGGTCCGCGGCGGAGCCAGCAGGTCCCGATGAGGATGGTGGTTACAAACGGTCCGCGGCCACGCCAGCAGGTCCCGACGACGATGATGATTACGAAGGTCTTGGCAGCGCCAACAGGCAGGACGATGGTTCGCAAGGCAGGGCTACGGCAGCGCCAGTAGTCCGTCAAGGATGAGTTCTTCACTGCGTCTCTCGACTCCAGGATACAACTGCCTTCCTGCTCTGGAGCTGCCCCAGTTATAGGGCTGATCCTCTTTGATGTCCGGACCCTCGCTCTTGGAGGTTGGGGGGTCCGGGATGAAGGGGTCCAGACACCCAGCAGGGGGGTGGAGCCAGCGCCCGGGGAGATGGTGGGCGAGCGGCACCTGGCGAGGGAGAGCCATCGACACCTCTTTCTCCCATGGACCCGCCAAGTAGTCCGCTCACCTCCTGGGTGGATGATGGTGCCGGGATGTCTGAGGCCTGGCCAGGCCCAGGGTTGGGGTCGATCGGGGGCCACGCGGCCTCGTGGCGGAGTGTCCAAGATGGCGCCCAGGCTGGGCGCGCGGGCCAGTGAGGGATCGGGCCCACGAGGTCGATATGTTCAGAGGCAAGGGTCCCGGAGGGGACGGAAAGCGTGAAGTGGTGGTGTGTGACACTTGAGGGACCGGGCTCGGGCCTGGTCGGGCAGAGGGGGAGCGGCCCTTCACGTGGCCTGTCCAACATGCGTCCCCCCCAGCTGAAGGCGGGGAGAGTCACCCATCCTCTTGGGGACTCTCCTCGTCGAGGCGGAAAAACCGGGACAGGCCATCTGCGTTGGCGTGGTCTGGCCCAGGCCGGTGTTCAACAGTGAAGTCCATCCCTTGTAGGGAGATGGACCAACGTAGTAGCTTTGGGTTTTCCCCCCGCATCTGCATCAGCCACTGCAGGGGTCGATGGTCGGTCTGCACCCGGAAGTGTGTGCCAAAGAGGTAGGGCCGGAGCTTTTTGAGGGCCCATACCACGGCGAAGGCCTCTCTCTCGATGGTGCTCCAGCGTTGTTCTCGAGGTAGGAGTCGCCTGCTGATGAAGGCCACTGGCTGGTCAAGGCCTTCGGTGTTCAATTGAGACAGGACCGCCCCAATGCCGTGGTCGGAGGCGTCCGTCTGTACGACGAATTCCCGGCTGTAGTCGGGGGCCTGGAGCACAGGGGCGGAGCACATGGCGGCCTTCAGTTGTTCGAAGGCTGTTTGACAATCTGGGGTCCAGTTGACCTTCTGGGGTTGATTTTTGGACGTGAGCTCCGTGAGGGGCCCCACTATGGTACCATAGTCTTTCACGAACCGTCTGTAATAGCCCGTGAGTCCCAAAAAGGCGCGGACCTCGGTCTGGGTGATGGGGGGCTGCCAGGACTGGATGGCGGCAATCTTAAGCTGCAGGGGGGCCACCAGGCCGCTTCCCACCTGGTGTCCGAGGTAGGTTACGGACCCCTGACCAATTTGGCATTTGCCGGCCTTGATCGTGAGGCCAGCTTGCTGAAGGGCCTGTAGCACCGCTCGGAGGTGGTGGAGGTGGTCGGACCAGTGGTGGCTGTACACAGCGATGTCGTCTAGGTAGGCGGCGCTGAATCCTTCGAGCCCGGCCAAGACCTGGTTGACTAGCCGCTGAAATGTTGCGGGGGCATTCTTCATGCCGAAGGGCATGACCTTGAAATGATAATGGCCATCAGGAGTGGAAAATGCAGAGCGTTCTTGGGCCCGGGGTGTGAGGCCGATCTGCCAGTAGCCCGCCGTCAGGTCGAAAATGCTGAGGTAGCGGGCAGCTCACATGCGGTCGATTAGTTCATCTGCCCGGGGGATGGGGTGTGCGTCCGTCCTGGTGACCGCATTCAAGCCCCGGTAGTCGACGCAGAACCGGAGTTCCGGTGTGGTGCCGGGAGCGGCCGCTTTGGGGACCAGTACTACTGGGCTGGCCCAGGGGCTGTCTGAGGGCTCAATGACCCCGAGGGTGAGCATTTTGGTTACTTCTCCCTGGATGCAATCCCGTACCCGATCTGGTACGCGGTAGGCCCGGTGGCGGATAGGGGGGCTGTCCCCCGTGTCCACATCGTGCACACACCAGGAAGTGACACCTGGGGTGAGGGAAAACAGGTCGGCGAACTGCAACAGAAGGTCCCGACATTCCTGGCGTTGGTCCAGGGTGAGGGCTCCCGAGAGTCGGACCCCATCCACGGAGCCATCTTTCTCCCCAGTCCGTAGGAGGTCAGGAAGGGGTTCGGAGTCTTCTTCGGCTCCATTGTCTGTGGCCATCAGGAGGCTGAGTTCTGAACGCACAAAGTGGGGTTTCAGCCTATTAGCGTGGAGGACTCGGAGGGGGTTCCGTGAAGATTCCATGTCGATGAGATAGGTGACAGGACCCTTACGTTCGACTACTTTGAAGGGCCCCGTCCACTTGTCTTGCAGGGCGCAGGGCTCGGTGGGGGACATGACCCATACCTGTTGTCCGGGTTCAAATTCGATGGAGGAGGCATTCTGGTCATACCACTTTTTCATGTCCTCTTGACTGGCCTCCAGGTTTGCTTTTGCCAGTTCTCTGAACCGTCGGGTCTGGTTGCGGAGGGTCAGGAGGTATTTGAAGACATCCGGGGGGTTCTTTAGAGGGGGCATTTCCCAGCCTTCCTTGACTAGACTGAGAGGCCCCCGTACGGGGTGTCCATACAACAACTCAAACGGGCTGAAGCCGAGGGACTTCTGGGGGACCTCTCGATATGCGAAGAGGAGGCACGGCAGCAGCACATCCCACTGGCGACGGAGGGGCTCTTCCAACCCCCCAATCATCCCTTTGAGCGTGCGGTTGAACCGCTCAACGAGTCCGTTTCCTTGAGGGTGATAGGGGGTCGTGAATCGGTAGGTGACCCCACACTGTTGCCAGAGGGACTTCATATATTTGGAAATAAAGTTTGTGCCCCTGTCGCTGACGACTTCTCTGGGGAAGCCCACACGGGAGAAGATCCCCATCAGGGCCCGACCGACCACCGGGGCTGTCACAGTTCGCAGGGGAATAGCCTCGGGGTAGCGGGTGGCGTGGTCCACTAGTACCAGGATGAACCGATGTCCTTGTTTTGTACGGGGGTCCAGGGGCCCCACAATGTCTATCCCGACCCTCTCGAACGGGGTGGTGACCACGGGAAATGGTTGCAGGGGGGCTTTTAGTTTGCGGCCGCTCTTTCCACTGGCTTGGCACGTGGGGCAAGATCGGCAATGCTGGAGAACATCATTCCTCATTTTGGGCCAGAAGAAGTGGGTTACTAGGCGGCTGTAGGTTTTATCCTGACCCAGGTGTCCCGCCAGGGGGACATCGTGGGCTAGGTTTAGCAAGAAGTCTCTAAAACGGAGGGGCACCACTAGCACTCGGCTGGCCCCCAACTCCGCGATCCTTTGTTCACTGTATAGCAGATCATTGTCCCAGTAGACCCAATGTGTTCCGGAGGTATCCCCTGCGCTCTGGGCGAGGGCTTGTTGGCGGAGTCCCTCGAGGGAGGGACAGGTCTTTTGCTCTTGGCGAAACTGTTCCTGTGTGGGTCCCCCCTCTTGATGCCACTGGTCGAGGCCAGCGAGGTCCGGAGGTTGAGCTGGTTCTGGGGGGACGGCACGGTCGGTGTCTTCGACTGGGGCGACCGGGGGAGGAGGTGCCGGCCATTTGGGTTCCTCTTGTCGGGGATTGGCACGGGCGGCCATGGACCGGGTGGTGACGCACGCCCAGTCCGGGACGCCCAACATCCCCAGGTGTTCTCTTCGTTCTATGGCTGCCCAGGGCGAGCTTTCAAGGTCATTTCCCAGGAGACAGTCTACGGGAGCATCATCTCGGACCGTTACTTTCAACATGCCGGAGACCCCTCCCCATTCGAAAGGGACGCAGGCCATCCGACACAGACTTTCTGAGTTATCGGCTGAACGGACAGGGCAGAGAATGTTTGGTATGAACTGTCCTGGGGTCACCAGGTGACAGCGGACGGCTGTTACACTGGCCCCGGTGTCACGGAGGGCTTCGGCCCGGCGTCCATTGATGCTCACCCATTGGCTGTACTTCCGGGTGTTAGCGGGTAGGGGGACCCGCGGGACCATGTCTTTCCCCCCTAAGCATGCTAAAGTCATGGCGGCTGGCTCCCATTCTTGATGCTCTTGTTCGTATTCTTCCTGCTCCTCGGAGATCTGTTCTTCCCCTAGGGCAGCAGCGGCCACTTGGCGGGGTCTTGGGCTCTGGTACTGCGGGCAATTTGGGTCGTTTGCATAGTGGCCGACTCGTTGGCATCGGTGACACGTGACATTGGCTCTGTATCCCGGTCGCGCCGGGGTGCTGCCCCGGTTGGCCGGGGGGGTGGAGCTGGTAGTGGGGGCGACCGGAGCGTTGTCTCTTCCTCGCCCTTGGCCCCCTCCTCCTCCTCTGGGACGGTGCTGACCGTTGTTGTTCCGGCTCTGTTCATAGGATCCATTTCGGCCCACTCTGGTGATTTCCAACCGGTCAGCCTCGGCTGCGAGCTGCCGTGGATCAGTCAATTTGCTGTCGAGGAGGTGCTGCCGGAGCTCAATGAAGCAATTGTTTGATAGATGCTCCCACACCATGAGGTTGAAGAGTTGTTCGTACGTGGTGACATTGCTTCCTTTGATCCAGCCCTCGAAGGCTCGGCTAAAATAGTTCACGTAGTCCACCCAAGTTGTACCCGGGATGCGGGTGCAGTCTCGGAACCTCTGACGGTACATCTCGGGTGTGAGCCCATAGCGGGTGAGGAGGGCAGCTTTCATGTGGTCATAGGAGGTCATCTGATGGTCCGGGAGCTGTAGCAGGGCATCGCGGCCCTCATTGAGGAATCTCCCCCAGAGACCGGCTCCCCAATCGTTTCGATCGATCCGGTGGGCGGTCATAGCGATTTCGTAGGCCTTGAACCATTGCTGGATGTCGTCCTCTCGGAAGTATTCTCGGACGACATCCTTGGAGATGTGTACCTTTTTCTCTGTTGCCCCTGGGTCGCGGGGTTGCTCGGGCACCCCTAATTCTCTGTTCTGCTTGCGTAAGTCTATCTCCGCTAGTTTGCGCTCATGTTCGTACGCCAGCCTCTTTTCCTCGAGCTCCCTTTGTCTCTGTTTTTCCTCTCTTTCTTCTCGGAGACGCAGGTGCTCTAAGCTTATTTTTTGTTCGGCCAGTTTAAGTTCAACCTCCATTTTGAGCCGGGCCATTTCTAGTTCGTGTAGTCGTGTTTTCTCTCGTTCCTGGATCTCGTCTTGTGAGAGACCAGTTCTCTGCTCCTCGGGTGCCGTGGTGTTTTTTTCTACTGCTGCGATATTTTGGTCGGTGGTTTCCACGGCCCCGGTTTCTGCCCAGGACTCTAAGGCCTGCTTAAAATCGTCTTTGGTACTTAGACCGGTGGTAGCGATACCTAGTTCGATGCAGAATTGTTTTAGTTCACGATGGCTGTACTCGTTCAATTTCTCCATTTGAAATTTCTCGGTGGATCCGCTTTCTTTAGTTGTCATCGTGATTTCGTCGTGGGGTGAGCTACTCTCTGTACGATTATGCGGTGATTCGGATCGCGCCGCTGGCCACCAATGTTAGACGGACCGGGAGGGTCGGCCGAGGACAAGGGGAGAGGTCTCCGGGGAGAGCCGTCTCCAGCGATCGTACAGACAAGTAACTTCCCCCCCACAGACGGACACCACACCAGGATAAGGTTCAACGATACTTTATCAGCAATTCTTTAGTTACGGTAGATTTATACAAGGAGGTCTGGACTCAGGGGTCCCCTCGATTCTGGTCTCTGGATTGGGAAAAGGGTAGCGGGACAGTCTTGTTACCAGTAGATGAAAATAGCTCTCAATCCTCGAGCTCGGCGTTCTAGATGATCGGGCCGCGGCGGAGCCAGCAGGTCCCGAGATGGATGAAGGAAGCGACGGTCCGCGGCGGAGCCAGCAGGTCCCGATGAGGATGGTGGTTACAAACGGTCCGCGGCCACGCCAGCAGGTCCCGACGACGATGATGATTACGAAGGTCTTGGCAGCGCCAACAGGCAGGACGATGGTTCGCAAGGCAGGGCTACGGCAGCGCCAGTAGTCCGTCAAGGATGAGTTCTTCACTGCGTCTCTCGACTCCAGGATACAACTGCCTTCCTGCTCTGGAGCTGCCCCAGTTATAGGGCTGATCCTCTTTGATGTCCGGACCCTCGCTCTTGGAGGTTGGGGGGTCCGGGATGAAGGGGTCCAGACACCCAGCAGGGGGGTGGAGCCAGCGCCCGGGGAGATGGTGGGCGAGCGGCACCTGGCGAGGGAGAGCCATCGACACCTCTTTCTCCCATGGACCCACCAAGTAGTCCGCTCACCTCCTGGGTGGATGATGGTGCCGGGATGTCTGAGGCCTGGCCAGGCCCAGGGTTGGGGTCGATCGGGGGCCACGCGGCCTCGTGGCGGAGTGTCCAAGATGGCGCCCAGGCTGGGCGCGCGGGCCAGTGAGGGATCGGGCCCACGAGGTCGATATGTTCAGAGGCAAGGGTCCCGGAGGGGACGGAAAGCGTGAAGTGGTGGTGTGTGACACTTGAGGGACCGGGCTCGGGCCTGGTCGGGCAGAGGGGGAGCGGCCCTTCACGTGGCCTGTCCAACAAATAGTAAACACATACTGTACACTGTGCCAACTGGCACTGGGTCATATTTACAAGGGATTATGTACACCTGACAGGGCCACATGGACCACATCTGACAAGGACCATTGTCAGAACCATCACAAAGCGAACTTGGTAAAAGTAAAATAGTAAAATAGATCATAAAACGTACAACCAGTAACCACTGGTAATCACTATACTTTGCATCAGTCTGTGACATAAACTTCATTATGCACTGTATCCCACAAGTGTAAATACATTATACCCTAACCACCTAAGTAAAAATCACGATAGGGGTGTAAATCAAGTGAAGTAACTCAGTGACGTATAATCTCACTAACACAAACCAAAATAGGCAAAACAACCTCATAATCATAAACCATATTTATGGGTATTGAATAGGGTGCGTAAAACATATTATACACAATACATTTCCTAGCACCAAAATCATATTAGCACATAAATCACATTAGGGCCTGGCACCCTATAAGTGTAATAATCCCCCTGGCCAACTGGCCATCTCAAATGGCGGCTCAAATGTCCTACGTCCACAACGTAAGGGCTTCTGCCTGGGCAGCGAAGGTCAAGGGTGCACCACTGCACAAACCTAAATGGTGCAGCTGCACAGTACTTGCTGGGCAGCTGAGAACAATAACATGGGGGCCTAAATGATGCAGCTGGCACTAAGTGCTGAGCAGCTGGGCAAGGCCTGGCACTTCTGTGCCACTTTTGTCCCTCTCAGGGACTTTCTCAAGAGTTGTGCTTAAACGGTGCAGCTGCCCACTACTTGCTGGGCAGCTGTAGAAGGTAGAATGCGGCATGGGCTCGCAGAGGCCCTTAACACAAATTGCGCCAGATGTTGGAGCCACGGGGCTCTAAAAATAAACAAGTGTCCCCTAATGAACTGCGGGGGAAAGGACATGGGTCTTTAAAATAAATATAGCCCACGTGGGAGCCATCTAGGCTCTAAGAGAAATGAGGCCAAAGGAAGGGGGGATCCCCACAAGGGGGGATTGCCTCAGCATGGCCACAGCGCCAAGCTGCTCAGCCCCCAGACTCCCAAGGCAACATCAAACCTTGACAAACGCAAGAACAAAGGGAACAAGGTATTGGGCATCAAAGATGGAGCAAAACTGCTCACTGCAAGGAAAATCCTCCAGGCATCCAGGGGCAGGGCAGGGCACAGGGAGGCAAGTCTTCCCCTGGGCCCCAGCAGCAGCACGCCCCTGTTAGTTTCAAGTCAAAGAACAAGAACATCTTCATGGGGTCACAACCCATAATTTATGCAGTAAAATCCCTTTGTGACACAGCACAGGACTAGGAGAGAACCAGTTACAACTGGTTCAGGAGCACTTGAGCACTTTGTTTTGATCAGCTCCTCTCCTCTATTCACAGGACAGGCCAGGGACATCAGGCGCACCACAGGGGTGGAGCCAGCATTGTGGAGGGGAGGCTTCCCTTCTTTTTCTCTCTATACTTTTTTTCCCAGCCAGTTAATCAAGCTTGCCTTCTGGTCATTGCAGAAGAAATATAGATGTCTTGTTCTCTGCACTCTGCTTCAGGGCCATGCCCATATCTTGGTCCGGGTCAGTAGCTTCACTCTGTGGGGTGGGGAGTGGATTACATTTTGGCAGCTGCTGCTTGGTCTCAACTAACTCCAAAACTTGGCTCTCACCAAAGGATTTTCAGGGCCTTTTAGGAACCCGGATCTGCTACACTCCTGAGGGTATTGTATAGCGTTTTAGGATCCGAGCGAAAGTTACTGATTCATGCCCTTATATAGGTACAATTCATATTGCCCTTATATAGGCATAGAAATCATAACCATATTTAGACATAGCCCATGCAGTCCAAATACAGGCATGGCTACTTCCACTCGTTCCAAAAAGCCACAACGATTTCTTGGAAAACTCGGCTTCAGCAGTCAGGGACATCCCCTTGCTTGAATATTGATTTGTCCAAGAATTCATGGAGTTTTCAGAGAACTACCATTCCCTTGGGTTATTATGTCCGACTTTACGTCAAACTAGGCGCCTTCCAGGTATAAATATGCCTACACTTGCCCTAGCAAACATACGGTGGCTCGGAGCAGCTCGACTATCTACTTGCCCGACGCAGCTCGCTACAGCAAGTGCCAAAGCAAGTCGACTCTCCAGTTGATGCACTGATCGAGAAGCTGTCCTTTCTCTCACTTAAAATCCAACTCCAGTGTTTCCAAGCTCCCCTTGTGGGGTGTTGGGAAATCGAGTCCTGAGACAGATATACCAGGCCTCCTTCATTCTAAAACCAAGGTACGGAGCTGATTAGACCTGAAGAGAAATCTTGGTTAGATTCTTGGCAAAGAAAAACTAAACCTATGCTACACCTCACTTACTTCTTCCCTCGTACTAGACTTAGGTTAGGTACATCGGGGTAGGCGTATTTTAGAAGCACCAGTTGAGTAATTTTAGCCTTTGTTATTTATGTATTTATCTATGGTTTAGAAACCATACACTGCTTTTACAGTATTATTTTATAATACTCTTCTCACTGTACACATTATACTTGGCAACGAGTATTACGATTGTAACAGTTCACTTTACTTGCAAGAGAAAGAAGACTGTTCAATAAATTCTTTTATTGAAAACGCCCGTCTCTCTATTTTCTCTGCACCTCTGATGAAACGAAGCATGCATGATTGACTGAGTAAAATATCTATCTATTGTTTCCACAACTCTGAACATACGTTTATTCTTGGGAAAACAAAGTTGTCATGCTTATTCGGTTGTCAGAAACTAATCCCTTCTTGTGTATTCGAGAAAGTTTCTAGTGACCTCTAAGCTAGCTGGCACTCACAATTAAGTCTAATATATTCGAAAGAGACCTTGTCGACCCAAGTCCTACATCAAATCTATAGGATATATTATTCCAATGCGCAGAGCCTATTGGGAATATAGGAACTACACTACAAGGGGATGTCTGCCGCAATTGAATGTTGGCCTTAGCTTGCTGTGATGCCCTTGTGTTGCACCAGTCACCATGATGTTCTCATCGAGGTTGGAAAGACTTGAAGGCAACTAAAAGGGGGCATCTCTCACTCTATTGGCCACTGCCACCATAAAGAAATGTAGATTTAGTATCAAGAAGATAGCCATACCTTGCTAAGGGTTTTCCGTTACACTTTGTGTTTTTATGATATAATGCAACCAGCCCAGCTGCATCCAAATTGGCTGTTCATAGCTTCAGGGGTTGGACAGCAAGCCCAGGGATCAAGACCTGCTGCTCTAAGGGCACGTATCCCCATCCCAAATTTGCTATGCACTGTGTTCAGATGTGTGCTATAGGCCTGGCCTACAGTTAGCACCAGCCCAACCAAGTAGCATGAATCAGGGATTAGACTAACTGATTTTAGTGTGGTGGTCTGCATCACTGCACTAAAATGCAAAGTCATGCATTAGCAGTCCTTCCACACCACCGGTTTGCTGTCTGCAGCAGCTGTCTGCGACGCTTGATGAAGGATTCAATGGGGAGAGCCAGAGAAGCGCATAGCAACAAGAGAGGAGCTCGTAGCAACATGGTAACTCAATGTGTGCTTAGCCTAACTGCCTGTGCCTCATGAAAAGCAGCCTGTCTCACACTGTGAGTGATTTTAAAGGAGCCACCTGCTTGTTCTAAGCTGAGACCTGATAAAGTGCAACCTGATCACGTGATGTCGAATATATGACAATACATTGCGGTGTTTACACTGTAATACCTTTACAACGCAGGCATTACAACGCAAGTCGTTACAACAACTTGCGTTGGAGGGCGCTGGACTTAGGAATAGTATGATTTACTATTCCAACTCCAGTCTACATACAGTAGGGAAGGTGTTGGAATAGTAAATCATACTATTCCTTAGGTTAGAGCGCCATCTACTGCAAGTCATTGTAATGACTTTCGTTGTAATACCCACGTTGTAAAGGTATTGCAGTGTAAACACAGCGATGTAACCGATGTTTCCCCGTGATGTCACGGGTACTTTCTTATTGTATCATCCGTGAGTCAGACAGGTGCAGCCGGCATGGGTAGGAGCGGTGAGGTGGTGGAGCGGGGCAGGCGCAGGGGTAAGTCAACAGACAGCGAGATAGGTCAAATAAACTAAAACCAAAATAAAACAACCACTTACCTTGCGCTCATCGCATTGCGGACTAAGCAATGCAGCGAGCACAAAGTGAGTGGTTTCATTTATTTTGTATTTAATTTTACCTATCCCGTACTCTGTCGACTCCCCCCTGCCCCACGCCACCCCAGACCCACCCTGCCACTCTTACCTGTGCCGGCTGCGCCTGGAGTCAGTCTCAATGCACCAGCCCCGGCAGCAGTGCCTTAGGTGAATCCGGGGGACAACCCCACCCAGCTAATGTGTCAATGTTAACCTGCCCTGTATGTGCTACTCATGTTTCAGGGGCTGGTGGTGACCAGCAGCCTGGTGCTCAAAGGGCACACATGGTTGCATTATGACCAGCAGAATACACCTGCACCTGGCTCTGAGCTGGGAGGTGCTGCTATAGAAAGCACTCACTGCAGACTTCCATTGTGTGTCCAGCAGTTTTCAGGCAACAACAAAAATGCCCAGGGAGATCCTCTGAAATGTGAATCTTATATGCCAATTTCCTTATTAAGCAGTGACTAAAAATCTTTACACAAATATTAGCCACAAGGTTAAACATCAATCAATTAAGCGTGTGTTATGCTGAGGTTTGAGAACTGCTTGAAGGCTGCTATTCTGGCTGCGAGTGGGCTAACTGTATTTTTAAAATTGAATTATAAAACTAACTGTTGTGTTTTTAAACATCTGCTGGCTTGCACATTTACCGGTAGAAATTTCCCCTGCGCTGACCCGCGGTGCCCGTCTGTAAGAGTGGGCCCACCTTCATCTGGGTCCGCATTCTAGTTCTCCCGCCCATTTAGATTGTAAAAGCCACGCTGGCGCACATGCGCAGCGGGCGCGCCGACGGCGCACCAAAGGCAAGCCCGGCGTTGGCCCCTGAGCACGCCTAGCGCAAGAACCCCTGGTCGGTTTATGGTCTAAGCCTATTGAAGAGAGGTACTGCTGAAGCTTTGTGGGAACGCTGCAGGGATTGTGTTATTTTTAGTATGGACGGTAAGATGGGAACGTCTCAGTGTACACATTGCTTTTACCGGGTGGCGAGGGGTCTTGAGAATAACGTCATGCAGACTGGGGGTGAAGTTATGGGAGCGGAGGGGGATAGTTGGGTGGAGTCTTTAGCCAAGGCTCATACATCTCCCACTTTCAGGGACCGAACATGTGGCTACACGAGAAAATAGCCTTCACTGTATACTTCTTAATATACACTTTGTTGTTAAGCACAAATATGAACTAGAAATCTTATTGAAGTCACATAATCCTGACATAGTCTTTCTAACAGAGACCTCGACGGATGACACCTCTGTCCCGGACTGGAATTCTGCACTGCCACCTGGCTATGCACTATGTAATCAAGACAGACAAGGAAAGAGAGGGGGGGCATAGCTATTATTTATAAAGACTTCCTAAAGGTTCAAGTGGAAGCAGTGGGAGACATCCCGGCAGAAGCTATGAGTTTTTGCGCCAGGCTCAAAGACTCCTTTAAGTTTCAGGGCCTACTGGTGTATCGGCCGCCGGGCCCCAGAGCTGCTTTCTCACAGGCTCTCTTGTCTTATATGGAATCTTGCACAGACTCTGAATTTTTTACAATACTTGGAGACTTCAATTTCCATCTGGAACAGGGCATAAACTCCAAGACTGCCAGACTCCTAGCCCACTTGAAGGCGTACGGCCTTTGCCAGCTAGTGTCTGAGCCCACACATCAAGGGGGTCAGACCTTGGACAGACTTTTTTCTAATAACTCCGACATTACATTGGCAAGAGTGGAGTCACTGCCCTGGACAGATCTTAAAGCATTTTTTTCAAGGCCAGATTCAAGGCCCTAAAGAAGTGCCCTCTCCCTAAAGCAACCAGGGTCATGTTCCGACATTGGAACAAAGTAAAAAGCAGAGACTTAGAGGATGCTCTCAACCACTCCCCTCCTATATTAGATTGTGACATTGAGGTTGCTTCATCCCAGTTCAATGAGTGGATCTTGAGTGAGGCAAACTGCGTTGCCCCTGAACATACTGGAACAGCAAAGAGGCGTCCAGTGGTGACACCTTGGTATGGCCCTGAACTTAAAGGGCTAAAGGTGGAATGCAGAAGGTTTGAGTGCATCTGGAGAGCAGACTATAGTAGAAAGAGCAAAGACTCTTGCAATGGGGCTCTGAAAAAGTATATGGAGGCTATTCTGGAAGCTAAAAGAGTATTTCACAGCAAAAATTCAAGAAGCAGGCTGCCTTCTTCCACAATAAGGTACAAACGATATATGACAGCCTTGTCAACCCACTAAATGTTCAGGCAGCTAGCTATCAACCTTCCCTTGCGGGGGAGACAGTGCTCTCCAAGTTAACTTGCTTTAAACCCCTTCTTGTAGACGAGGTAATGAAGCTTTTAAAGTCCATCAAATCTGGGTCATCCAATGACCCCTGGCCCCTGCTATTATGCTGTTTTTTGAAGAATCGGGGATCAGGAGTATTCCCCGTCCAAGATCTACAGACGCAATTCCTTACTCTCCATATGTTTTAGGTACCCTGCTATTATGCACCTTGCCGCTGAGAGTATTAGTGAAACTCTTACTCCCCTGATTAACCAAGTTCTGGCATCAGGGATCTACCATGCGGCCTCGAAGACCGTGTCCATTAGGCCAATTTTGAAGAAGACCACGCTAGAGCCTTCCGAATACAAAAACTATCGGCCGATTTAGGGTTTACCATTTGTAGCTAAGGTCCTCGAAAAATCGGTCAATAAGACATTGACAGAATATTTAGAGAGCAATAGGCTATTGGACCCCACTCAGCATGGCTTTCGACCAAGACACTCTACTAAATCAGCCTCAGAGGGTATTCGGAGAGTGGTGGATGGTGGAGGTAGGGCAATCCTTGTTCTCCTTGATTTGTCGGCCGCATTCTACACTGTGAACCACACGGTGTTAGTGCGGCAACTACGGGAGGTAGGAATCGGTGACTCAGCTTTGGCCCTCCTCTCTTCTTTTTTAGAGAACAGGAAGCAGAGTATGAGCTGGGACGGCTTACAATTGGACAGTTTTAACTTGTCCTGTGGGGTTCCGCAGGGATCAGCTCTGTCCCCGACTTTGTTTAACATCTATGTGAAGCCACTGGCAATACTTGTCAGGAAAAATGACTTCACATTTGTGTCATATGCCGACGACTCACAACTAATGATATCTCTGTCGGATGGGCCAGAGTTAACAGCTGACAGCTTTCCCTCCTGTCAAAAGAATATCATGAATTGGATGAGTCTAAGCCTTCTGAAGATTAATACAGAAAAAACAGAAGTGCTTGAGTTTGGCAACGGGACATCACTATGGAACAAATCTTGGTGGCCGTCGGAGGCAGGGGAATGCCCTCACCCTGTTAGGAAGGTGAGGAATCTTGGAGTTATCTTTGATGATAAACTCAACAAGTCGGTACAGGTCAAAAGTTTAATGTCTGCCAGTTTTTTCTGTAAAAGACCCTTCGTAAAATGTTCCCTTTTATCCCCCTCAAATTACAGAAGACGGTAATGGTTGTTTATTTTTTTTGTCCAAATTAGACTATTGTAATGCAATGTTTTTGGGCATTGATGAACCCCCAGATCAACATACTCCAATCATTGCAGAATGCTGTGGGATGATTAATCTTAAAGCTTCCTAAGGGTCATCCTATGTCACAGGGAATAAGGGCATTACACTGGCTCCCCGTCCAGGAGAGAATTGAATTCAAGGCGCTCTGCCTGGTGCACAAGGCATGATATGGTGGGGGTTCAGATGACTCTCAGGAAATGTTTAGGCTCTGTACCCCCTCCCAAAACCTACGGTTGGCCAGTCTTGGCCAGATCTGTACCCCTAAGTTTCGACGGGCCAGATGGAGGGGCAGGTCCTTGTGCAGCAAAACTGTGGAATAAACTGCCAGTGGCGCTGAGACTGCATCCTAACCTTCTATCTTTCAGGAAAGCCTTGAAATCCCGGCTGTTTACTCCTGAGTAGATCCAACTCAGTCCCTGCCCTGCATACACACATTCAGCGCCAAGATGCCTCAGCATTCAAGTGCTTAATAAACTCCATGTCATCATCATCAATCAATCAATCACAGCATTTGTAAAGCGCACCACTTACTCATGAGGGTCTCAAGGCGCTGGAGTGTGGGGGCAATACTATTACTCTTCTAAAAGCCAGGTCTTGAGGAGTCTTCTGAAGGTCAGCAGGTCTTGGGTCTGCCGGAGGTGGATGGTGAGGGTGTTCTAGGTCTTGGCGGCCGTGGTGGGAGAACGATCTGCGGCCGGAGGTCGCTCTTCGAATGCGGGGGACTGTAGGGAGGGCGAAGTCATGGAGCGAAGCTGGCTGGTGGGGGTGTAGAAGCTTAGTCGTGTGTTGAGGTAACCTGGTCCGGTGTTATGGAGTGCCTTGTGTGCATGGGTGAGGAGCTTGAAGGTTATCCTCTTGTTGACAGGGAGCCAGTGCAGGTCTCTCAGGTGGGGTGTGATGTGGCTGCGGTGAGGGATGTCAAGGATCAGGCGAGCCGAGGTGTTCTGAATGCGTTGAAGTTGTTTTTAGGAGTTTGACCGAGGCTCCTGCATAGAGGGCGTTTC